>NC_090444.1:715640861-716845236 GCF_031143425.1 Pleurodeles waltl
AGGCTGATAGAGGTAGCTATAGCAGAGCAGCTTAGGCTGAACTAGGAGACATGCAAAGATCCTACTATACCACTTATATCACTTAGCACTATATCATAAGAAAACACAATACTCAGAGTTACTAAAAATAAAGGTACTTTATTTTAGTGACAATATGCCAAAAGTATCTCAGAGGATATACTCCATTAGGAGGTAAGTAATATACACAAAATATCCACACACAAACCAAAATCAGGTAAGTAAACAGTTAGAAAAGTAGTGCAAATACTATATAACACAATAGAATGCAATAGGAGAAAATAGGCCTGGGGCAACACAAACCATATACTCCAAAAGTGGAATGCGAACCACGAATGGACCCCAGGCCTAGTGTAGTGTGTAGAGGGTCGCTGGGAGAGTAAGAAAACACTAAGGGTGTTCAAGATACCCCAACCCAAGACCCTGAAACGTAGGAGTAAAGTTACCATACTACCCCAGAAAGACAGAAAAGTCGAGATAGGGGATTCTACAAGAACAACAACTGACTGCAAAGCACTGAAGATGGATTCCTCGACCTCAGGACCTGTAAAGGAAGGGGACCAACTCCAAGAGTCTCGCAAGTGTCCAGCGGGGCAGGAGCCCAGTAAAACCCGGATGAAGGTGCAAAAGGCTGCCTCTGGGTGGAAGAAGCCAAAGATTCTGCAACAACGGAAAGTGCCAGGAACTTCCCCTTTGGTCAAAAGATGTCCCACGGCATGCTGGATGATGCAGAGTTGTTTCCATGCAGAAAGACCACAAACAAGCCTTGCTAGCTGCAAGAGTCTTGGTTAAAAGTTTTAGGTGCTGCCAGGGCCCAGGAAGGACTAGGAAATCGCCCCTTGGAGGAGGAGACAGAGGGGGCGCTCAGCAACACGGAGAGCCCATGCAGAAGCAGGCAGCACCTGCAGAAGCACCTGAACAGGCATTCAGAAGATCTGAGCACGACAGTCGACTCAGCACAACAAAAGGGAGTCCCACAAAGTTGGAGTCCAACTCAGAGAGTTGGGCAATGCAGAATGGAGTTCTGGGGACCTGGGCTAGGCTGTGCACAAAGGAAGTCTTGCAAAAGTGCACAGAACCCCTAGCAGCTGCAGTTCACACAGTACACAGCATTACTGTCTGGCGTGGGGAGGCAAGGACTTACCTCCACCAAATTTGGACAGATGGGCCACTGGACTGTCGGGGACACTTGGACCTAGCTCCTGTGTTCCAGGGACCACGCTGGTCAGGATGAGAAGGGCCCCAGAGGACTGGTGATGCAGAAGTTTGGTGCCTGCTTTGGCAGGGGGAAGATTCTGTCAACCCACGGGAGATTTCTTCTTGGCTTCCAGTGCAGGGTGAAGGCAGACAGCCCTCAGACCATGCACCACCAGGAAACAGTTGAGAAAGCCGGCAGGATGAGGCGCTACAATGTTGCTGGTAGTCTTCTTGCTACTTTGTTGCGGTTTTGCAGGCGTCCTGAAGTAGTCAGCGGTCGATCCTTGGCAGAAGTCAAAGAGAGAAGTGCAGAGGAACTCTGGTGAGCTCTTGCATTCGTTATCTGATGAGATAACCACAGGAGAGAACCTAAATAGCCCACAGAGCAGGATTGGCTACAGAGAAAGGTAAGCACCTATCAGGAGGGGTCTCTGACGTCACCTGCTGGCACTGGCCACTCAGAGGTGTCCATTGTGCCCTCACACCTCTGCATCCAAGATGGCAGAGGTCTGGGACACACTGGAGGAGCTCTGGGCACCTCCTCTGGGAGGTGCTGGTCAGGGGAGTGGTCACTCCCCTTTCCTTTGTCTAGTTTCGGCCCAGAGCAGGGCTGGGGGGATCCCTGAACCGGTGTAGACTGGCTTATGCAAGGACGGCACCATCTGTGCCCATCAAAGCATTTCCAGAGGCCAGGAGAGGCTACTCCTCTCAGGCCCTTCACACCTATTTCCAAAGGGAGAGGGTGTAACACCCTCTCTCAGAGGAAATCCTTTGTTCTGCCTTCCTGGGACTGGGCTGCCCAGGCCCCAGGGGGGCAGAAACCTGTCTGAGGGTTGGCAGCAGCAGTAGCTGCAGAGAAAACCCCAGAAAGTTAGTTTGGCAGTACCCAGGCTCTATGCTGGAGACCCGGGGATGCATGGAATTGCATGTTACATGGCCATGTTCAGAGTTACCATGGTGACGCTACATATAGGTATTGACCTATATGTAGTGCACACGTGTAATGGTATCCCCGCACTCACAAAGTCCGGGGAAATTGCCCTGAACGATTGGGGGCATCTTGGCTAGTGCCTGGGTGCCCTCACACTAAGTAACTTTGCACCTAACCTTCACTAAGTGAGGGTTAGACATATAGGTGACTTATAAGTTACTTAAGTGCAGTGTAAAATGGCTGTGAAATAACATGGACGTTATTTCACTCAGGCTGCAGTGGCAGTCCTGTGTAAGAATTGTCTGAACTCCCTATGGGTGGCAAAAGAAATGCTGCAGCCCATAGGGATCTCCTGGAACCCTAATACCCTGGGTACCTAGATACAATATACTAGGGAATTATAAGGGTGTTCCAGTGTGCCAATCAGAATTGGTAAAATTAGTCACTATCCTGCAGTGACAATTCTAAAAGCAGAGAAAGCATAAACACTGAGGTTCTGGTTAGCAGAGCCTCAGTAATACAGTTAGGCACCACACAGGGAACAGGATCCCAGTGACACAGGCAAAAACAAACATGTATACAGTAAAAATGGGGGCAACATGCCAGCCAAGATGGTACTTTCGTACAATGATGACTTCACACAAAGAGCCATAGGACTTCTATGAATGACAGTTACATCTTCTTACTCACCACCACCTCCCTTCATCCGTTTGACAACTTCTCTCTGGTAGCCTGACACTCATTGCTTGTTGGTTTTTCACATGGACTGGTTGACCCCTGGTGCCTACCTGGCTTCCTACAATGTACTGGCAACAGCAATTGTGCAATGTGAGATACTGTCGTCATGTAGCCTAACTGTGAAGAAGTTCCAAACAAGGGAGGATAGCTTTTTTATACAGTCACCGCCAGAAGAATGTGTTGTGCTAGCTAGACAGTTGTTTTTCATTTCCAAAGGTGGACTGAGGCTGTGGTAGGGCTGGTAGTTGCTGTAGATCTTGGGGTCTTTTAAAAGACGGAGGCTGGTGGTATTGGTGGTATTATAAGCAGTAGAAGTAATCTGCACTTCCCCCGTGCCACTCTCCACAAGAACAGTCACTGGTTCATCTTATTCCCTTCCAAGGCTTAGGCAACCCTCTTCCCTTGTCTCTAATGCATGGAACTGGGGGTTAAATTCATGTCATGATCATCTGATGAGGGAGTGCTCTTCTTTTTCTTGAGGGACCTAGCGAAGACATCAGTGTAGCAGGTTGGTGTTCCTCTGTCGATTCAGATAGCTGCTGGGACAATATGATTTCAGATTCACTGCACTCAGCAACGACTGCAGCACTGAGAGTCATCTGCTTCAGTTTTGGTGGTGGCCCCACCGCTTTTGATCTAGAGGTAACCTTCCTCCCAGCATGCCTCTGTCCAGAAGACGGTGCAGCCAGTGTACAGCATTGCTGGATAAAGGATGAGGATTTAATGTTAGTGGTTGGAACACACAGAACACGTTTTTGTGGCAGAAGCCAACTTCTTTGGGGCCATTTACTTCTTCTACTGTTGCTTAGATGCATGGACAGAGGCACTTAGCAGAGAAATCTCTGGACTCTGCTGTCAGTTAATGCACAGAACATTTATAAATCCCAGTATTCTCTCGTCAACATGCACCTTGCAAGAAATAAAAATTAAAAAAGAAGAGAGTGAAAGCTTCAAACCTTCTCAATGCATCATCATCATCATCACAATAATATGTAAATAGAATAAATTGATAAATAAAATGTCTGATGCCCCTTAAGGTCCCATGGCGCCCCTTTGGGAGTCGAAGTCAGGGGGCAGACACAAATCAATAAAAAATAATTAAAAAATACCTGCTGCCCCTCCACTGGCCACTGAAGCCTCTATGGGAGACAACCTAAGCAGGCAAAATCAATTAAATTATTTAAAAACAACACCTACAGACTACTACAATTAACCACGAGCATCAATAAACATAACAGAAACAATATATTAGAAAAAAATGATAACAAATAATATTTAAAGGGCCATAACAATCATTGATCCTAGCAAAGGGGCTTTTAGAAGTGGGAAAAAACGACTAATAATCGAAAACACACACTATCTCTACAAAATCGTGGTCACCACATGGCAAGCAAACAAGGAAGTATTGAGAACAAAGACTATATGGCTACTATACACAACCCACTGTCACCACAAAATTATTTTGGGGCCCCTAATGGGAGAACGCCCAACTTGCATAAATTATACCTGGCACAGGCATACTGTGGTGCAAGAGTTTACAAAGTGGCGCAATGCATGCATTGCGCCACTTTGCAAATATGGTGCGGGGAAAATGTCACATTGGCGCCGCCTTAGCATAAAAAAATGACACTACGGCGGCACTAAGGTAGCACTAGGGGCTCTTAAATATGCCCCTCAGTGTGGCTGTTTGCAGATAATTGCACTGCTGCACTGAAAGTTTTAGGCTACAAAGGTTTCACTCTATGGCGGCTTGGTGGTCTTCATACTTAACAGTCCCATGATTCATTTTGGCCATTTCTTTGTGACTCCAGGCTGCCTCTATTTTTAGTGCTGAGGAAGACCCACTTAGATGATAAAAGAAACAAGTGTTAGGGTTGAAATGTGGAAGATATGTATGAGATGCTCTTTACTTTCTGGGAACACAACGAAGAGCATTTAATGAAAAATTGGCTGATGTTCCACAGAAACTCAAGGAACAATGAACGGGCTTTGTAAATACCTATTTGTATGTACGTTAGGATTTAGGCCTTTTGTTTCTGACACTTGGTCACTTTGCACTATTACCTCACTTTTGTGATTATTTTTAACAAGATAGTCATGTTTGATTTTTTTCCTTTATGTAAAATTATGATACATGAATATACGGAGGCGATTAAACTCTGATGTATTTTCGTTATTTTTTATTGAGTTGTTTTGATCTGAGAACAAAGCTTAAATTGCTGAATATTTCCTTGAACTAATGTACTTGTGAAAGCTTTTCCCTCCCAGCAGGACCACTGTAGTTTCATAACAAGGGAGGTGGAAAGCTTTTCCACCTTTGTATTTGTGCTGTAAAGTACAGCACACATCCGAAGTTTAAAAAGCTTGCTGAAAAAAAAGCTCAAGGAGGCTTACAAGTTTGGAGCAAAGCACAAATGTAACTAGATGAGGTTTTCTTTCGACATCCATGAGTAATGGCATGGAAACAACCATGTACCACCCATAGGACAAGCCTTACACACCAAGTAGAGAAACGTTTGGTGCTGGCAAGTAAATCCCAAATCAACACCTTGCACAGGCTTGCATCATTTTTGGTGTCTTCGCACTGAAAGAATTGTTGATAAGTCTGGCCCTTAATTTGATCAACTGACTCGCAAAAGGAAAATCCAGAATTCGGAAAGTGGGGCCAGATGTACAACATTTTCTTTTGCGACTTGCAATTTGCGATCCTTTTGGGAATCGCAAATTGCGAGTCGCAAAACAAAATGTACAACAGTGTCAAGCACACTGTTTGCGATTCCGAATGGGGTCGCAAATGACCTACCTCATTAATATTTTTGAGGTAGCTTGTAATTTGCAACCCCATTAGGAATGGCTGCATTCACAGGGGTGGTGGCCTGCTGGGGACAGCAGACCACCAGTGACTGCTTTTAAATAAAGCAGTTCTTTTTTTTTCAATGCAGCCCATTTATCTCAGAGGCAAACGGGATGCTTTACCAAAAAAGAAGTTTCCTTTTCATTTTTTCAGAGTAGGCAGTAGTCCATGGGACCACTGCCTGCTCTGAAAAGATGTTGGCACCCCCATTCTCAAAGGCTTCCCATTTGCAAATGGCTTATTTCCAACTTAAAGTTGGTGGTAACTGCGATTGTTTTACAACCACATTCACGGTCGCAAAACAATCTTACATACCACTGTGACTCACTATTTGGAAGGGATGCCCTTGGCACACCCCTTCCAAATAGTGACTCGCAAACCTATTTGCGATTAGGTAAATAGATTACCGAATCGCAAAATAGGGTTTGTACATACCAAAATGCTTTTTTTCTTGTCGCAAACGGCCTCATTCTGTGAATCGGGGCGTTTGCGACAAGAAAAAAGCTATGTACATCTGGCCCATGGTATTCTCCTTATTTAGAAACAGTTGGTTCCTCTCATAGTTTGGGGCACTTTGTTACAATCCAAAATCTGAAGATACAAGGAGGAAAACAGGCGCTGCACTATAGCGTGTGTTCATATCCTCTATACAGCCACGTTTGTGGACCAGGATGCCATTCATCTGCCGTCTTCATGTTTTTAAACACTGCTAGGAAGGCTTCCTTCTTAGGGCTAGCCAACAGTTGTGGTAAGCGCAGTGAGGATTAAGATTTGTACCATACTATGCCATGATGATTATTTATTATATCAACATGCTGACATATCACAGGTAGCACATGTCAGCCAAGTGTATAGACTTTGGGGGTCATTTTGACCTCGGTGGTCTGGACCGCCGCGCGGAAGACCGCCAGTGGTGGCGGTTTGCCGCTCGGCTTATTATGACCGTTGGCAGCTCTCCGTCCTTTTACGGATGGAGAGCCACCAACAGCCATACTGGCGGGAGGCGGGGAAGTGGAGGTTGCTCCACCTCCACTGCCATGCCAACAGAACACCACCCAGCGAATCATGTCCTGTGATTCGCCGTGGCGGTGTTCTGTTGGCGGTGTGGTGTTGGCGGAGCTGCCCCCATGGCTCCCGTCCCCTCCCGGAGGATCGTCGGACCAGGTAAGTCGATCGTCCGGGAGGGGAGGGGGAGGGGGGGTGTTGTGTGTGTGCATGGGGGTGTGCGTGTGTGTATGTAGAGGGGGTGTGTGAGTGCATGTATGCTTGCGGGGGTGTTGTGTGTATGGGAATGAGTGCGTGTATGTCTGTGGGTGTGCGTGTCTGACTGTGTGTGGATATAGGCATGTATGTCGGCATGTGTGCATGTAAGTGTGTAGGTGGTGCCTGCGTGCGTATCGTGTGGGTATGGGTGATGTGGTGTTGGGGGTCGGGGTGGGAAGGGGGGCCCTGCCACCTTTGGGGGTGGCAGGGGTGGTGGGGGGTAGGGAAGGGAAGGGAGTCGGGGTGGGGGTGGGGGGTGGGGGAGACACCTCTCAGTGCCAGGGAAGGAATTCCCTGGCACTGATAGTGCTTACCGCCATGGATTTCATGGCGGTTCAAACCGCTGGAAATCCACGGCGGTAAGCCGGATCCAAATACCGCCGGCGGTCTAGTGACTGCCGCCGGGCTGGAGACCCATATCTCCAGCCCAGCGGTCGTCTCCGCCCTGCCGGGCGGAACGGAGAGCCGGCGGATGACCGCCATGGTCATAATTCCACAAAGTAAGACCCCCAGCCTGTTGGCGGTCTTACCGCCGGTTCTCCGCCTTCCGCCAGAGTCATAATGACCCCCTTTATGCTGCCTATCATGCAGACGTAAAAAAATAAATGAGGTACAGCACATATAGTTGACAAAGGAAACTAGGGCCCACGCTTATTGATATTTTATGCAGCGTAACACAGCGAGTCACCTTGCTGTATTGTGCTGTGTGAAAGGGATAGGGCAGGAATGCACTGTATACAACAATACACAGCACATTCCTGCTTCCAGCCTGGGCTGGTCCGCACGCTGCTGCTTAGAAAGGGCACCTTCTGCAAAACACTTAGAAAGAAGAAACAACAAGGAGAAATAAAGATATTTCTCCTGGTTGCACCTCTAATGGGGAGGCTTACAATTTTGGCCTGCTGGATGCATGGGAATACCCACACTCCACCCATGGCACGCCTTCCTCCCGTAAAGTAACGCAATGTAGTGATTTGCCCTGCATTGCTTTAACCTAGGGGACTTATTTACAAGACTCGTGGTACAGGGAGGCACAGCAAGTGCCTTGCTGCTCCACCCTGCGCCTTCAGGAAAGGGCAGAAATGCACCATACCTACAAGATATGACCCATTTCTGTTCTCTCCTCCTGGGCTTGTGCACAAATTGCTACAATGTGCCAACAAAGGCACCTTTGCATAATGGTGCAAGGGTGCCTGCTTTGTGAGGATGATTGTCTTTGTGCAGGAAGTGACACCTTCCTGCACAAAAGAAATCACAAGAGGTGTTTCCCTCTTTCTGTGTGTGCTGCAGAAAGCAACACACATAGAAAGGGGAAAAAAGCGAGGAGAAGTAAAGACATTTTGCCTTGTAAATATTGTCTGTCACACTGCGCCACCAGAGCATTAAATAAATGACTCTCCGGTGGCTCATAAATGAGGCCCTAAATTTGTCAAGACGCATTACAAAACAAATCTAATAGAGGTTTTGCGTCACTCCTTGCATGGTGGAAGGGCGACGCAAAACCTTGATAAATATGGGCATAAAGAGATAATATAGTCACAAATAGATTTCTTTGGAAGCATATTTGAACTTTTCTGCTTTGAAGATATAAACATTGAAATGTTTCAACTCCAGATAGTAACTGACACTGCATATGGTTTTTGGTAAAATACAGAGAAGCAAAGGCACAAAATCGCACTCTCAGCTTTAGAGGTCATTTACCCAATAAAGAGTAGCTGTGTAATTGTCTATCAGGGTAGATGGACACTGAGGCAACATTTAATTCTATGTGAATGAAGCAAAATGAATAACAATTATTGTTTGTGAAACTGTTAATGATTTATCCACTTTTTGTTACTGTTAAAAATGGGGTCTTTAGTTGGCACTCAGGTTGCCCCCTGTTCAGGCAAGGACCTTCACTCTAGTCAGTGTAAAGGTGAGTCACACTCAGTTAACCCCGCTCACCTCCTTGGTAGCTTGGCACGAGCAGGCAGGCATAACTCAGAGACAATATGTAAAGTGTTTGTACACACACAGTAATACAGTGAAAGACTACAAAATGACACAACACAGGTTTAGAAAAATAGTAAATCGTTTATCTAAATAAACAAGACCAAATACGATAAAAAACCACAACACACCATTAAAAATATGATTTTAGCACTTAAAACCCCCAAAATAGTGCCTAGATGCACGAATGCTGCAATTTGTTGTTAAATGGCATCGTGACGCCACTGGCTATGTGGCACCATTGGAGCCGTTTATGGAGTCGTACGACCCACAGGTACAGTACCTTTGTAAAACAAGTAGAAACCAGGCCGGTGCACGAAGTTGGGAAGCGAGGCGTTGCTGGATCCGATGCTTCATCAGTTCCAGTGCTATGGGGCAGAGGAGCAGAGGCGTCACAAAGAGGTGTCAGGTCCTTACTGGAGAGCCTTGGAGGTGAGGTGGGATCGGTTAGGATGTGTTGGTCTCTTAGTTCCAGCAGATACGAAGTCCGGCGAACTCACAATGCTGCAGGGTGAGCTCACGGGGTCACTATGACGTCACAGGGCCACAGGTGCTGCGATGGTGTGGGGTGTCAATGAAGTCAGACTGACGACACTCTGATCTCTGTGAATTTGTGCAGGGTCAGCAGCTGCGGTGACGTGAGGCCTGCGAAGTCATTGGGGTCATTGTGCTTTTGCGAAGTCCACGGCTTTGGGGCAGGTGGCATTGAGGTTTCCATCCAGCAGCGGCCTTAGCGAAGTCGCACTGCATCGTCCGGCATCGTTGGACAGGTTTACTCCAGAAATTCACTTTTAGGGGCCCAGGAACTGGAAAGGCACCTTCTGGCAAGCTAGAATCCACAGCATGCAGACTCAAAACTGGATGGTGAAGCCTTTGCTGTCCGTGAGGCTTCAAAACAGGAGGCAAGCTCTACTTCAAACCTTTGGAGATACCTCTCAAGCAGGAGTGCACAACAAAGTCCAGTCTCAGTCCCCTTGCACAGACAGAACCAGCAACCTCAGGATAGCCCAACAAAGCACAGTCACAGGTCAGGGCAGCACTTCTCCTCAGCTCTCCAGCTTTTCTCCAGGCAGAGGTTCCTCTTGAATCCTTGAACTAATCTGGAGTTTTGGGTCCAATACTTATACAGAGACCCCAAAAGCCTTTTTTATATCTGCTCTCAAAGGGAATCTTCACTTTAAGAATATTTAAAGTCAGCCCCCATGTTAACCCATGAGAGAGTTAGGACTTGCAACATTGAAAACCGAATTTGGCAGTATTTCACTTTTAGGACATTTAAAACACAGCCGCACATGTCCCACCAATAATATACACTGCACCCTGCCCATGGGGCTATCTAGGGCCTTCCTTAGGGGTGCTTTATATGTATAAAAAGGGATGTTTAGGACTGGAAAGTGGGCACACTTGCCAAGTCGAATTGGGAGTTTAAAACTGAACACACATAGTTTCATCAATAGAGTACAACTACTCTATGACTCCCCGACAGCCCAGGTAAACTGTGGAGGGTTTCTTTCGGGCACCTTCCCGATCCACAGAGGGACTCGACAGGGTTGCCCGTTATCCCCCTTATTGTTCCTACTGGCCGTAGAGCCCTTAGCAGCGGTAATCCGGGGCTCCAATCTTATATCAGGAATCCCGATCCCAGGCGGGTGCTCTACCATCTACCTCTGTGCAGATGATCTTCTACTCACCCTCACTGACTTACCCAACTCCCTCCCAGCCCTTAAAAAGATATTAATGGAATTTGAACAACTCTCGGGCTACCGGATAAACTGGGATAAAAGCGAAGCACTGCCACTATCCCCTGTAACAGTCAGCACTTCTTTACAAGGCCTACCGGTCAAATGGAAACACTCACGTCTTCGCTACCTGGGCATCAACATAAATAGAGGGCTAGATAAAATAGTGACAGACAATTTAGACCCCTTACTGAACAATATGAAGCAAGACTTTGAGAAGTGGAAGCAGCTGGGATTCTCCATGTAGGGCAGAGTGCAGGCGGTGCGAATGGTAACCCTTCCAAGATTCCTATATGTCCTTGGCATGCTCCCCCTACATATACCTCTAGCTCTCCTCCGAGAGATAGACCGCTGTATCCGAGCTTTCGCCTGGGGATCCATGCGGCCACAACTACCTAGATCCACATTACTAGCCCGACGTGAATTTGGAGGTCTAACCCTCCCCTCAGTTGAACATTACGCCTCCGCATTACATCTTTCGCAGCTGGTCTTCCTACTCCCGAATACACGAGAAAGAACGCTTGCGGACGCCCCACTCGGCCTCCAGATGCTATATAATACAGGTCCGGTGGATCAACGATCCACCAACCCCAAAAATGGAGCCATGAGGAAAGCTCGGCGACAGGCACATCGCTCCTTGAAAATAGACCCCCATTTACATGATAGAGCCCCATTATGGGGCAACAAAGGGTTTCAGATAGGGGGGAAGACTATTTACTGGAGGGACTGGAACCTAAAAGGTATCATGCGGATAGACCAGCTCAACTCCGGAGACACCTGGAAGACGTTCTGAGAACTCAGGGAAGAATTCGATCTCCCTGAACATTACTCGTGGTGTTATCTACAACTACAACACTGTCTGGTACAACGGTTAAGGCACCTTCCCCGACGACTTGCACACTCCCCGATACTCCAACATCTAGAAACATGGGGTCAACTGAAGGGGGCTGTATCTGGACTACAGGAATTATTGTACCGGCACCTTTTCTCACTACCCCTCCTTAATTCCCTTGTGAATAAATGGCAAACTTTCCTACAGAATGACTATGACTTAGAGGACTGGGCTGACTTGATCGAGGCCAGAGACTGAGGAGCCCGTGAGGCCCGCCTGAAATTTTGTCTTTTCAAGACCTTATATGATTGGTATTGGACCCCCCCAGAAACTATGCACAGCAAGACTATTGCCCCATGCATCTTGCTGGAGATGCTCACACACCCACTGGGACCTAACCCATATTTTACATGATTGCTCAGCCATACAACCCTTTTGGCGGTCGATAGGAAATACTCTTAGGGAAGTGCTACCCCTACCATTACTCCTGACCCTATCCCTTCTTCTATTGCATGATATATAATCTCTCCCGACCTCAAGGCCGACTACTGCACACCGCACTGGCCACGGCAAAATTATGTATCCTCAGACACTGGCGTGCAACAGCCGTCCCTTCTCACAAAGAATGGATCATTGCAATGTATCAGGCGGCCTCCCATGAACGACTTATATATGACCTACAGGATAAAACAGATGTGTTCTTACAAACCTGGTCACCCTTCTTCTCTGAATCGACGAATTGAGCTTTCCCTGCGAGAGTCCACAACTAATCTACACAAGCGAAACCTCACCTCCACCCCACTAACTCATTTAATGTCACCATCTGCTGCATTATATCCCTCTTATTTCCCCCTGATCTGATCCAATATTGATATTCTATTGAATACTCACTCACAATCTAGCATGGATATATCATCTCCCCACCCCCATCATTCTTCGTATCCCTTACCTCCACATTCACACCTTTATGAACCTACTATCTCCCCCCTAGCCCCTTCTATGTATTAACACCGCCCGCCTGTCTTATGACCCAAGCCCCACCACCTCTTCCCTCTATCCATGGCTCTTTCTTCCCCCCTCTGTCACTATTATTATCTTTAAGAGTATTATTCTCACCACCCTTACCAACACTACCTTTTCCTTTATTCACATCCCAACCTTTATCTAGATTCCTCCTCCCCCTTCCTCCTTCTTCTTTATTCCTATTTCCCTTTCCTCCCCTCTTCCCCTTTATTTTTCCCTCCTCAGCATACTTGTAGCCTTACCTCTCTCCTCTTACTAGTCTGGTCCAAACACCCCCTCTCCATTGGATAATTTCCACCCCTCGCACCTGATTATTTCCTCTCTGTTCTACATAGCGTCACAAATTACCTGCTCTGGTTACCTGCCCTACTACTACTAAGGAATTCTTATACTCCTACGTCTCATATCCCTATATCCCTAACTTAAGTTCCCCCATTCAAACCTCCCTCCCCATATCAAGAGCAGGTTACTAACCTCTTCCATATCATGATGGAACAATCCCCCTAATCCTCAGCTATTATCCCCTAAATGGAGGTTATTCGGAATTACTTTCTCCTCACCATTACCCGCCGAGCCCCTCTAACATCCTTTTTGCATCGACCCCACTCCTCTCATCCGGCTTAATTAGGGAAGGTTTATTCCCGGGAAAAAAAAAAGAGCAACAATCTGACCCCCCCCTCTTGGATATTTGGAACAGGACAGTGAGAGATTATTAGACTACTATTGAATTTTACCGCTAGTATAACAATGCTATAATATAGTTATATCCCAGGGCGGGTATATCCTACACTCAGGGTTATATTATAATAAGGTAAGGTGTGAGAACCTCCTTGAACTATTGTACTCTAACTATTTTTCTGTGATAACAATATATTGGTGATATTAGTTATACACCACGAACATAAATACTGGTTTGAATGGTTTCCTAATTCGACATGTGTGTATATGATAAATCACAGACTGTATGTGTCACGTAAGCCTTGAAGGGATAAGCTCTGTATTTTTCTTTTGTATATCTGTTTAAAGATGTGAAAACAATAAAAAAGTACAACACAAAAAAAAAAAACTGCACACACAGACAGGAGTCATCCTGGATACTTTATTGCAGTTACAGCGTTTCCTAGAGCAGTCTGTGGTTGATCTGACTATCAGAAGCTGAAGCAGAGGATGGTCACTCCCCTTTCCTTTGTCCATTTTCACGCGAGGGCAGGAACTGGGGTTCACTGAACCGGTGTAGACTAGCTTATGCAAGGAGTGCACCATCTGTGCCCATCAAATCATTTCCAGAGGCTGGGGGAGGCTACCCCTCCCAACCTGTAACACCTTCTTCCCAAAGAAAATACTTTGTTCTGCCTTCCTGGGACTGAGCTGCTCAGACCCCAGGAGGACAGAACCCTGTCCGTGAGGTGGCAGCAGCTGTAGCTGCATTGCAAACCTCAGAGAGCTGGTTTGGCAGTACTGGGGATCTATGGTGGAGACCCCAGGATGCATGGAATTGGCTCCCAAATACCAGATTTGGAATGGGGACAATTCCATGATCTTAGACACCTTACATGGCCATATTCAGAGTTATTGTGAAGCTACATATAGGTATTGACCTATTTGTAGTGTACACGTGTAATGGCGTCCCCGCACTCACAAAGTCCCGGAAATTGGCCCTGAACTATGTGGGGGCACCTTTGCTAATGCAAGGGTGCCCTCACACTTAGTAACTTTGCACTTAACCTTCAGTAAATGAAGGTTAAACATATAGGTGACTTATAAGTTATGTAAGTGCAGTGAAAATGGCTGTGAAATAGTGTTTGCAGTCGTTCACACAGGCTGGAATGGCAGGCCTGAGGGAGGGTTTGTATGAGCTCTTTATGGGTGGCAAAAGAAATGCTGCAGCCCATAAGGATCTCCTGGAACCCCAATGCCCTGGGTACCTAGGTACCATATACTAGGGACTTTTAAGGGGGGTCCAGTGTGCCAATTGAAATTGGTAAATGAATTCACCAGCCTATAGTGACAAATTTAAAAGCAGAGAGAGCATAAGCCCTGAGGTTCTGGTTAGCAGAGCCTCAGTGACACAGTAAAGCCCTATACAGACACACACATTAGGCCATAAACTATGAGCACTGGGGTCCTGACCAGCAGGATCCCAGTGAGACAGGCAAAAACATACTGACATATATGCCAAGAAAGATTATACTTTCCTACACCATCACATATCACCTCAGTGTCTGAGGGATCTAGTTGCACATCTCCAGGAGATGACTCCATAGATAGGGAGCTCAGGAAACTGAGACTGGAGGTAACCAGGCTATGGCTGCAGCAGCAACAGCTAGCCCTAGATAAGGAGGTCTTGGCAGTTGAAAGGGAAAGGCAGGGGTTGGAGTTAATTCTCCAAGGTGGCAGCAGCAGCCATAGCCTGGTTACCTCCAGTCCAGTCCATAGCAGTTTCAGGTATTATAGAGTCAGGGAGGACCCCAGATATTCCAGAAATGTGCACAACATTGTTCCCCCATACAAGGTAGGGGATGACATCTACAAGTGGTTTCCTGCACTTGAGAGGGCCTGCAAAGTTCAGAGGGTCCCTCAAAGCCAGTGGGCTGTTATTCTGTGGTTGACCTTTTCTGACAAGGGGAGGGATAGACTTCTCACTGTCAGGTAATGCTCTTGAGCCTACCACAACTAATACATCCACTTCTACTGCTAGTGTCCGTAGTAGTAGAAGTAGGAATAGTGGTGGGACTACTGGCAATAGTCAAAGCAAGGGTGTAGTTGGATTCACTTTTGGGTCCATAATAGAAACTGGGGTAGATGTAGAAACCCCCAAGACAGTTTCTGTCTCACCTGGTAGCATTGGCCTTGCCACCTTGGCTGCTTATCCTGTTAACATGGATAAGTACAAGCAGCAAATTCAGGTAAATAGTGTTGAGGCCCAGGCCCACAGGGACACAGGTGCCAGTATCACGCTAGTTACTGAAAACCTGGTATCACCTGCACAACACCTCCTTGGTCAGAAGTACCAAGTTACTGATGTCAATAACTCCACTCAGTCTCTCCCCTTAGCTGTAATGCGACTTAGTTGGGGTGGAGTTACCGGCCCAAAGCAGGTGGTGGTGTCACCTAGCTTACCTGTAGACTGTCTACTAGGAAATGACCTAGAGGCCTCAGGTTGGGCTGAAGTAGATTTTATGACCCATGCATCCATGCTGAGTTTATCCAAGGAATTGTTTCCTTTAATCTCAAGTGAGATTAAAAAGCGAAGAAGGGATGGAGCCTTGATGCCTCAGGATCCTCCTCAAACCACAGGTAAAAATGGTATCAAAGTATCCCCTACCAACCCTACCACTAAGGATATCATTTCTGTGGTGGGAGACACGCCTCCTAGGGTGGAGCCTGTATCAAGGGAGGCAAAAGTACCTCTCTGTGGGAAACCTAAGACAAAACAGCAACCCTGCCCTGTTTTAGAAAATCAGGGGTAACCCTCCAGCCTACCCAGAGAAACTTTAGTGCAGCACCCCTGCACTACCTCTAAAACCATAGGACAGCAACCCTGTCCTTATGTAGAGCCCTTGGGACAACAACCCCGTCCTCTTTTAGAGCCATGGAGACAAACTTTTTTTTTTGCCCTGCTCTAGCCTTGCTAGATAGCATCCCTGTCTGGCATTACAGTCCTTAGGACAGCAACCCTGTCCTAACATAGGGACCCAGCAACAGTCATCCTGCCCTACTGTAAAACTTTTTCATAACCTTAAACCTAGGGAATCTCAGAGTCTACAGTTTCACTGTTCTCTCGCTAAAAGTAACCAAACAGGCTGGTTCACCTCCCTACAGGGAAGGGACCACATAGTGGATGAGAAAATGAGTAACCACTCTATTGCAGAGCTACTCTCCACTTTCACCACTTAGAAAATTAAGGGCCTGATTACAACTTTGGAGGAGGTGTTAATCCGTCCCAAAAGTGACGGTAAAGTGACGGATATACCACCAGCCATATTACGAGTCCATTATATCCTATGGAACTCATAATACGGCTGGTGGTATATACGTCACATTTGGGACGGATTAACACCTCCTCCAAAGTTGTAATCAGGCCCTAAGTCTCAACTGGTCAAGGTTACCCTTATTGTCCTTTGTTTGGGGGTGGGGGGGAGTTGTGTAGGAAAGTAGTCTCTTTCTAGCTTGGTTACTCAAACTTTAGGCCCGTTTGTCCGTGTGTTTGACTGTGTCTACTGGGATCCTGCTAATCAGGACCCCAGTAGTTATGCTCTCTCCCTTAAATTATGGTTGTTGCATACTGGTAAACAAGTATTTCACCCACAATTGGCATACTGGTGCCCCCTTTTAAGTCCCTGGAATAGGGTACATAGGTACCCAGGGCATTGGGGTTCCAGGGGATACCTATGGGCTGCAGCATATATTTTGCCACCCTTGGGGAGCCCATGCAAAGGCTTCTACAGGACTGCCATTGCAGCCTGTGTGAAAAGGTGCATGCACCAGGTCACTTAGAAGTCACCTCTATAGCAGGCCCTCCAGCCCTGAGGGCAGGGTGCAGACTACCTGTGTGTGAGGGCACCCCTCCACTAGCAGAGGTGCCCCCATCACCTCCAGGACAACTTTCCCAGACTTCGTGAGTGAGGGGACGCCATTTAGCGTGCACTGGACATAGGTCACTACCTATGTCCAGCTACATAATGGTAACTCGAAACATAGGCATGTTTGGTATCAGACATGTTGGAATCATACCCCAAGGCTTTTGCAAGCATTGGTTGTATGTTTCCATTCACTCTGGGGGCTCCTTAGAGGAAACCCAGTATTGCCATTCCAGCCTTCAGAGGTTTTCCAGGCAGCTCCAGCTGATGCCACCTCTCAGACAGGATTCTGCCCTCCTGTTGTTTGAGCAGCTCACGCTCAGGAAGGGAGAGCAAAGGATATAATTTGGGAGAGGGGTGTTACACCCTCTCCCTTTTGAAATAGGTGTTACAGGTTTGGGAAGAGTAGAGTCTCCAAGCCACTGGAAATGCTTTGACGGGCGCATTTGGTACCCTCCTTGCATAATCCAATCTACACCGGTTCAGGGACCCCCAGGCCCTGCTCTGGTGCGAAACTGGACAAAGGAAAGGAAAGTGACCACTCCCCTGTCCATCACCACCCCGGGGGTGGTGCTCAGAGCTACTCCAGAGGGTCCCTGGGTTTCACCATCTTGGATTCCAAGTTGGCAGAGAACTCTGATAGCATCTGAGTGGCCAGTGCTAGCAGGTGACGTCAGAACCCTCCAATGATAGGTGCTTACCTGTTTAGCTGACCAATCCCCCTTTCAGTGCTATTTAGGGTCTCTCTCTTGGGTGGTTCCTCAGATTCAGATTGCAAGACTCCAGCAGGAATCCTCTGCATTATTTACTTCACCTTCTCACTGAAGAAACTGCATGTGGAACCTCCATGAACTCTACAAACTGAAACAAAGAAGCAAATATGACTTCTGCAACATTGTATCTTCAGCTCCTGCCAGCAACTGTTTCCCAGTCGTGCATCCTCAGAGGACAGCCTGTCTTCAGCCTGCACCAGAAGAACAAAGGAATCTCCCTTGGAGAAAAGGAGTCACTACCCTGCTTCAGCAGGCACCTCTCTGCATCAATGACCAGCAGCGTGGGTCCCCTCTCCTGACAAGTTGTGTGGATTCAGCATCATGGGTAGTGGACTGAAGTGGTCCCGACTGTCCTGATGTCCTACTGTCCAACTTTGGTGGAGGTAAGAGCTTGCCTCCCCACGCAAGACAGTAACCCTGTGCACCAAATGTTTTGCAGTTGCCAAGGCTTGTTGGCATCCTTCCATGAAGTTCTTTATGCACTGTGCAGCTCTGGACCCCAGCACTCTATTGTGACGTACAGCTTCCTGAGTGGTTCTCCAGTGGTGTGGGATCCTTTGTTGTAGTACTGCGTAGGCCTCCTTCTGCACCTTCTTTGTCCCCATGCTGTGGGACTCCTGTGCAAGTGGCCTGGTCTTCTGTGGGCTCTCTGGGTTGCTGAGAGCCTCCTCTGACTCCCCCTCCTGGGTAGAGTCCGCCAGGTCCCTCCTGGTCCCGGGCAGTACCATTTTCTGCTAATCATAAGCTTTGCATGTGCTAAGACTTGTTGTCGGAATCCAGTGATGCAAACCAGACTGCAATCTTCCATCCAGCATCAGGCATTATCTGCACCAACCAGAAACCCACATCCATCTTCTTGGGTGCAGAACTGACAGTTGTCTTAACTGTGGTTTTTGTTTTGTTTGGGGCTCCTGTTCTCCCTGGACTCTTCTGTGCTTCTTGGACTTGTTCCCCTTCTTCCACAGGTCTTCAGGTCCAGGAATCCACTGTTGGTGTCTTGCAGTCTCTTCAGGTTCTTGCATTATCTTATTTCTCATGTCCTTGTGTGTCCTAGGAAAGTTACTATGATTTACTCCTGCTTTCCTGGGCTCCGGGGTGGGTTCTACTACTTACCTTTGGTGTTTTCTAATACTCCCAGCACCCCTCTACACACACTTGCCTAGGTGGGAAACCGACATTCGTGTTCCACTTTCCTGGTATATGGTTTGTGTTCCCCTAGGCTCATTTCACTATTTTTCTCTAACTATTTTTACACCTGTTTTTCCATACTAGTGTATATAAATTGTGTATTACTTCATATGGGGAGTATAGTCTTCTAGACACTGCTCACTGGAACTGGATCTGGTATAAGGTGTAATTACCATAGGTACCTACTACAAACCAGGCCAGCCTCCTACAAAGGTTAAACAGTCAAAACGCTAGTGAATAAACAAACACACTGCAAAGCAATACTAGGATTTGAACTTTCAGCTCACTGAATGACAGCACATGACCTTCAACATTAGGCCAGAAGTGATTCCGTTCCACTCTGCATGCAAACTTCACTATAACATTTGTACCAAACAACTTGCCAGTTTGACGCTTTGAAGTCATTGCATTAAAAGACTTTTGCAATGACATTCTCTTTCTCTCTATCTCTCTCTTCCATCATTTTATAGGATGGAAGAGAGAGAGAGAGAGAATGACAGTACTGTGGGGGAGCCTGAATGCCCCCGCTCCTAGCCAGCTCCCCACTTACTGTGGGAGCCGACATTGCTCTCACAAACAGGTAGCTGCTACTTTTAATAGCAGCTTTCTGCTTGCAGGAGCAATGTTCTCTTCTGTCTTCCCTGCACACATACTTGTGTGCAGGGAACACAGATGAAAACTCTGCTTTCTGCCAGAGGGAGCTGTTTGACAGTCCCCGCTGTGAGAGAGTGGACTTTGTTTGCTTTTGCTTTGTGGGGGCTGTCAGCTCCCACAAAGCAAATCCAAACAGCCCGGGACATAGCAGGACCTGCCCCTGGGAGTTGGCAGTCCTCAGGGCCGTCAGTGGTTCCACAAGGGGAGCTGTGCTGCCCCCTTCTAACTGTAAATTGAACCCCAGTGAGGGGTGGCCCCCAGGGCTGCGGGGGTCAAAACATACCCCCCTCTTTCCTTTATTGAAACCCTATGGAGGTGGTAGTCCCCAGGTCTGCTTGGAGGGACAGTGCACCCCTGCACTGTATTTAACCAGAGCCCAGGGAGGTGGTGGTCCCCAGGACTTTGGGGGGGGCTAAACACCCCACGCATTATATTTCACTAAAGACCCTGGGAGGTGGCAGTCCCCGGGGCTGTGGGGCATGGCGCCATCACATTCTCTTTCATTTAAGCCCCAAGGAAGTGGCGATCCCAGGGGCTGTTGGGGTCCAAAACGGACTCCTCTCATTCTTCTATTTAAGTCCCAGGGAGGTGGTGGTCCCCAGTGCTGCAGGGAGCCACTTGGCCCCCACTTTATTTTAGGTAAAATCCCCAGGAAGGTGATGGGCCCCGGGGATGTGGCAGGGGATGCGCTGCCCCCCACACTGTATTCAGCTAGAGCCCCATGAAGTGACAGCCACTGGGGCTGAGGAGGTGCTGTGCGTCCCCCCAATATATATAACTAAAGCCCAGGGAGGTGGCAGTCCGCGGGGCTGCAGGGTGGCCACATGCCCCCCCTGCATTATATTTCATTAAAGCCCTGGGGAGGTGGAAGACCCCGGGGCTGTGGGTGCCACAGTGTCCCCGCATTCTCCTTCATTTAATCCCTGGGGAGGTGGCAGTCCCACGGCTGCAGGGGGGCCACATGCCCCCTGCATATTAGAAATGATAAGCCCTAGTGGGATGACGGTCCCCCGGGCAGTATAAGCCCTGGAGGCGGGCCCAGGCACCCCTTCTTATTTGTCTATAGGACCTGGCCAACCCAGGGGGTTTAAAAAAACAAGCACGGGAGACCGTGCTTGTTTTCTAAAAAAATTACTGTACATTTGCAGTGATGCCACAAATTCTTGACAACATTTTTTTTTTAAAGTCCTTTTTTGCCCTTCTGGGGTCCCTCTGGGACCCCAGCATCAGAGCTAAGGGGTCAGGGTGTCCCTACCCTGGCCCCTTTTCTTTGTTTCCGTTTTTTGGTGGGACTTGGCTAAAGCCGAGTGTGAGAAAGTAGACTCTTTCTGGCATTGTTACCCCCATTTTTGTTCTGTTTGTCAGTGAGTTTTTACTGTCTCACTGGGGTCCTGCTAGCCAGGACCCCAGTGCTCATAGTTTGTGGCCTATGTGTGTTGACTGTATGCTTGACTGTGTCACTGGAGTTCTGCTAGCCAGATCTCCAGTGCTTATGCTCTCTCTGTTTAACAAATTTGTCACTATAGTTTAGTGACTCCATATTCCAATTCTGATTGGCACACTGGACCACCCCCCCCCCTTATAAGTCCCTTGCATATGGTACCTGCGTACCTAGGCCATTGGGGTTCCAGGACATCCTTATGGACTGCAGCATTTCTTTTGCCACCCATAAGGAGCTCATACAAATACTTCTTTCGGTCTGCCACTGCAGTCTGAGTGAAATAGTGCACACACTATTTCACAGCCATTTTGTACTGCACTAGGTAACTTATAAGTCACCTATATGTCTAACCTTCAGTTACTGAAGCCTAGGTGCAAAGCCACTGTGTGTGAGGGCACCCTTGCACTAGCAAAGGTGCCCCCACGTTGTCCAGGACCAATTTCCAGGTCTTCGTGAGTGCAGGGACACCATTATAAGTGTACACTACATATATGTCAATACATATATGCAGCTTCACAATGGTAACTCCGAATAGGGCCATGTGAGGTGTTTAAGATTGTGAAATTGAACCCCAATCCAAATCTGGTATTGGGTGGCCACTTCCATGCACCCTGGGGGCTCCACCATGGACCCCCACTACTGCCAAACCAGCTCTCTGAGGTTTCCACTGCAGCCCCAGCAGCTGGCATCTCACAGACAGGTTTCTGCCCCCCTGGGAATTGAGCAGCGCAATCCCAGGAAGACAGAGCAATGCATTTCCTTTAGGATAGGGGTGTTACACCCTCTCCTTTTGGAAATAGGTGTTACAGGTATGGGAGGGGTATCCTTCCAGGGCCTATGGAAATGCTTCGAAAGGCACAAACAGTGCCCTCCATGCATAATCCATTGTACACCGGTTCAGGGACCCCCAGTCCCTGCTCCAGCACGAAATTGGACAAAGGAAAGGGGAGTGACCACTACCCTGTCCATCACCACCCCAGGTGTGGTGCCCAGAGCTCCTCCAGAGTGTCCTTGGCATTAGCCATCTTGGATTCCAAGGAGCGGGGACCCTCTGGGAGCATCTGAGTGGCCAATTCCAGCAGGTAATGTCAGAGACCCCTCCTGATAGGCGTATATCTGGTTAGGTAGCCAGTCCCCCTTTAAGGGCTATTTAGGGTCTCTCCTCTGGGTGTTTCCTCAGATTTGGTTTGCAAGATTCCTCCAGGACTCCTCTGCATCCTCTGCTTCAGCTTCTGACTGTTGGAATAATCGCAGACTGCTCCAGGAGCCGCTGTAACTGCAACAAAGTATCCAGGCAGGCTCCTGTGACCTGCAACTTCAGCTCCAGCCAGCAACTGCAACAGTTTCCAGGTTGTGCACGCTCTGAGGACTTCCTGTCTTCACCCTGCACCACAAGAACCGAAGGACTCTCCCGTTGAGTGAGGGAGTCACCTCTCTGCGATGATGACTGGTACTCTGGGACTCCTCTCCTGTCGACGAGCGTGAATCCAGGAACACAGGTGGTGGACCAAAATGACCCTGACGGTCCAAAGGTCAACCTGTCCAAATTTGGTGGAGGTAAGAGCTTGCCTCCCCGTGCCAGACAGTACCCCTCTACATCGCATCCTTTGCAGCTACTTGGGTTTCTGTGCACTTCTTCCAAAAGTTCTTCATGCACAGCGTAGCCCACATCCCCAGCACTCTGTCCTGTCATGCTCAGCTCCCTGAGTTGTTATCCGGTGGCGTGGGATCCTTCTGTGTAGTGCTGCAATTATCGCATTTTGCAACTCCTTTGGCCCTGTGTCCTGGGACTCCCGTGGGTGCTGGCTGGTCTTCTGAGAGCTCTCTGAAGTGCTGAGAGCCCACTCTGTCTCCTCAGTCTGAGTTGACACCCCCAGGTCCCTCCTGGGTCGGGGCAGTTCCTCTTTGACGCAAAACACAATCTTGCATTAACTAAGGCTTGTTGGTGGAATCCAGCGACGCAAACAGCCTGCATCCAACAACTCAAGGTAGGACATCTCTTGCACCAAGCAGGAACCCGCAGCTATCTTCTTTGGTGCATTTCTGCACTTTTTTTCCAACTGGAGAATCCACTTTTGCACCCTCTTCCAAGTCGGCAGGGGCTCCTGTTCTTCCTAGACTCTTCATCGACTTCTGGACTTGGGGCCAGATGTATCAAAATATTTTGCACTCGCAAACGGCGAAATCGGCCGTTTGCGAGTGCAAAATCGTGGTCTGCAGTGCATCAAAGGCATTCGCAGACCACAAAATAGAAATCGCAAAAATGTCGATTTTTAGCGTTGCGACCTGGATTTTGCGAATCGCAATTTGCGATTCGCAAAATCCAGGTCGCAAGGCAATTCTGCAAAAAATTGCAAATTGCGATTTTTCGCAGAATGGTATTTTGCACATGCAAAATACCATTGTCTGCAACCAGGTGGTAACCTGGTGCAAAATTTAAAAATGCAGTAAAACTGCATTTTTAAATTTAATATGTAAAGCACACATGCCCTTTTGGCATGTGTGTACTTTACATGGTAAAAAATAAAAACTGGGGTGCAGGAGAGGGGGCCTTAGGCCCCCTGCACCCTGCCCTTTTGCATTTCCCAAATTGCGATTTCTGGTTCAGAAATCGCAATTTAGGAAATGCAAAAAATTTGCAGCTATGGGCCAACAGGCCCATAGCTGCGAATGGGGCCAGTATCGCAATTTGCGATTCGGTAATTGCATTTGCGATTTTTAAGAAATCGCAATTACCGAATCGCAAATGTGATACATGGCCCTTTGCGAGTCGGTAATAGAGATTTCTTAAAAATCGCAATTACTGAATCGCAATGGGCCAGAATCATACATCTGGCCCTTGGTCTTTTCTCTCCACAGGTCTTCATGTCCAGGAATCCATCATTGGTTGCTTGCAGTTTTCTTGGTTCTTGCATAATTCTTCATCACGACTTGTAGTGTGTTCTCAGGCAACGTGCTGTAATTTACTCCTGTTTTCCTGGGCTCTGGGGTGGGGTACTTTATTTACCTTTGGTGTTTTCTTACACTCCCGGCGCCCCTCTACACGCTACACTAGCCTAGGGGGGAATTCGGCATTTGCATTCCACTATTTTAGTATATGGTTTGTGTTGCCCCTAGGCCTATTGCAACCTATTGTGTTTTCCACTGTTTGCACTATTTTCTTACTGTGTACTTACTTGATTTTGGTTACTAGTGTATACATTGTGTATAATACTTACCTCTAAAAGGAGTATTGCCTCTAAGATATTTTTGGCCTAGTGTCACTAAAATAAAGTACCTTTATTTTTGGTAACACTGAGTATTGTCTTTTATTGTGTATAAGTACTGTGAGACTATAGTGGTATTGAAAGAGCTTTGCATGTCTCCTAGTTCAGCCTTGGTTGCTCTGCTACAACTACCCCTAGACAGCCTAAGCTGCTAGACACTGCTTACATTTCACTAATAAGGGATAACTGGACCTGGTATAAGGTGTAAGTGTGTTTGGTACCCACTACAAACCAGGCCAATCTCGTACATTGGTAGCAGCGGTGGGGTAAGTACTTGCAATTGCCTTATCACTTTGTCACTGATGCTTTTCACACAAAAAAGTGTACTCCAGTACTTAGAGCTATATACAATAATACCTAGCAGTCACTTTTTCACTTCCAAAACGTTTTTCCAAACTTTAAAAAAAAAGTTCTACAAAGTTCTGAAAAGTTTTCCTTTTCCTCCAAAAAGTTAGGTGAAATAGTTTGCTTACTTCTTACTCTTCTCTCTAACTTTTTCTGTCACTATGTCTTCTATTGAGGCTACCCCCAGTGTTGTCAAGACCACTTATGAAAATCTTAATTTCAAAAGTCTGAGGGGTCTCTGTTTAGAAAGAAGCTTAGGGATTGGGAAGAACCCTAATAAGAATGTCCTCTTGAATCTCCTCTTACAAGATGATCAGGATAATCCTGATGGTCATGTAAAATCAGAAGGGAAGGTAGAGGGAGATTCTGACCAGGTAGATTCAGAACAGTACGTAAATAAAACACAAAACAAAATAAAAATATAACACCAATTTATAAAAAAAGATTACATGTTTATCTTACAATGACACCAAAACGGTTACATTAGATAGAGGGAACCGGCGATATGAATTTTTAAAGAGTTCATGTTTTCCAGCGCATAGAAGCAACTAGCACTCATAGGGTTAAAAAGGTCACAATGGACAGGGACAGAGTCCAGAGTTCAGGCCACCTACGAGGTAACACTGTTACACTTACTTTCAGAAGTGTTTCTGGATTCAATAAAGTAGTCCACAGCACCAGCCAAGGGTTCAGAGGCTCTGGATTGCCTCTTGGGGTCTGTGACTACAACTCCCAGAATGCACCTTTTCAACTTATGGGACATTCTACAACAGTTGCTCCAAATGTTTCCAGACTTCTAGATCTTCTTCCAGAGGTCCTTTTGGAAACTTGAAGTGTCCACAACTTGATCCAAGGTTCTAGAAGCTCTGATTTGCTCCTTTGGAGCAGGGACTACAATTCCCAGAATACACCTGGTCAAAATCCTCAAATGGCCACTGGATGCTGGTCAGCTGGGCTCTTCTTGCAAGACTCTGCAGGGGACTCTAGGCAGCTCCTTTGCACCTGTAGCTTACAGGGAGTTCACTCCTGAAGCAAGGCAAAGTAATTTTCTTGTTGAAGCCCAAAGTGTGCAGCTGGTACAGTCCTTGTTATGCAGTGTTCAGGTGCCAGGGGTCGAGCAGGGCAGTCCTTCTTCTCCAGTATCTTCTTCCGGCAGGGATCTGAGGTGTGGGTGCAGCTCTGACATATTTATCCTTGCTCTTGGGGTGAAAAGCAGAGGTCCGACTCTCCAATCACAGGCAGGCCACTACCCCCTTGAATGACTACTTCCTGGGAAGCATGGCATCATTCCCAGGGACAACATTCTTTAAAAACCCAACATGGCTGACACTGATGTTTGGAGCTTAGGTCTGGCTGAGACCACCCACTGGTGTGGCTAAAAATCCTTAACACACCCCTCTCCTGCCCTCTCCTAATCTAACCAAGAGGACAACTAATTGTCTGGGGTTGCAGGAAATTGGGAAGTCCTAATCCTGAACTGCTCCAAATGTCCTTCCCTCCTTTGAAGACCAGCTTGGCTGCTCTCCCCCAATCCTGTTTCAACTAGTTATAATAAATCCAACAATGGCAAGTTGTGGGATCTATTATAACAAATTAATTTAATACCAAACTCAATGTATCTGGCTCCTAAGGGGATTTTATTAATTAAAATAAAGTCTCCCCATTTTAGCCTACGGAGACCATTCACTACAGTGAGGGGAAAACTATTTTGGCTATTTTACCTCACCAAGGCTTGTAAAATAATTTTTATAAGGTCCCTGCTTATAGTTACATGGCAACCAAGCCTAGGGGCACTTAGGACACACCTTAGGGGTGACTTAAACGTAACAATAAGATAGTTTAAGACTTTGGAAGTACTTTTAATTCCAAAGTCAAATTTGCATATAACTTTAGTTTAAAAGCATCCAGCAAGGCAGGCCTGCCATTAAAGTGGCACTGGCCACCTCAGCAGTGCACCTATGGCTGCACTACCTATGCTGGGTTCCCTAAACCTACATGCCCTACTATATACTAGGGACTTATAGGTAGATTGACATACCCAATTATAATTAGTCTAATTTGCATACTCGTTTTACACAGAGCACATGCCTTGGGACTGGTTAGCAGTGCCCAGGGCACTATCAGAGTCAGGACAACACCAGTGAAAAGTGAAAAATGGAGACAAAAAGTTGGGGGGCTTCTGCAATAAGCTCAGTTTTCTCACACTTTAATATCTCAAAAACAATTGAACAGGTTTATGCCAAGTAACCAAAAGCGTAATCTTCCTACCAAAAGATAGCTTTCTGCCAAATTTGGTGTCGTTCCTCCCAGCGGTTCGGGCTTTAGTCATGTTCAAAGGTCCTATGGGAATTGACATAAGAAACACAACTTTTTTGCCCCCTCCCTTTTTCTCTGCCACCGCTTGACGGATCACCCTAAAACTTTCTGTGTGCAACAAGAATCACCAGCACACTTATACACTTATTTTTCAAAAATTTAGTGAAGATTTGTGAAATGGTGAAAAAGATATAGGGAAGTTAAAAAACACTTTTTCTTTAGAAATATGGTCCTAACTTTAACTACCCAGTGGGGACCACACTATATATATATATATAATGAAATCATGTACTTCCAACAGGAGCAGTCTGTCAGTTGATTCCCTTGTGTTCTACTGCAGCCTCCCAGATTTTTCTAAAGAATAACTAGAGCGCTAACAGTCTTACTTATGACAGAAGTGTGGCACACCTGAAGTGATCTTGATTGAATCAAACTGATGAAACGTAAAACATTTAATTTAGAAAGGAACAAAATGAGGGAGTTTATTTTGTCTTAGAAATTATGATTAGTGCTGTAGGGGAAACAGCCCTTACAATGAAGGTTGAACCCCGCATGTCATTATCAAGCAGACTTAACCATGCATGCAACATTACCACACATGCCAACAACCATGCATGCCTTTACAAAGAATATGCCCTTACCACGCATGCCAAGGTTTTACAGGTAAGTATTATTTATATATATTTACCCATTGACCTCCACTAGGATATATATTACCTAGTGGTGGGTGGGTGGGTATGTAAGGCCTTTTCTATCACTTGGTTGTTGAACACTTGACTGTGTTATGACATACATGGGGCTGTCCATTTTCACTCTTCGGTGTTGTGAGGTAAACATTTGTGGGTATTTTTACACATGCAGTTTGGTGGGGATAACAAGAAGTGTTTTTTGATATAACAGGTGGTGCACATGGTGTTTTTTGACTTTGCTGTACACACTAGTTTTGTTTTGGATTTATTTTGCACAAGTATGACATTGAGTTGGCTTTATTCTCTCAACACTGAGCCCTGATGATGGTCATGCAGACTGTTGGACCATTGAAGACTGAAATTTGACAATTTCTCCCCATTGACTTAACAGAGTGTCAACTAAGAAATGTTAATTTGAACTGTTGACATAATATTGTTGATATCAAGAGGGGGTTGACACCCTCCAGGATCCTTTGATTCAACCCCAAATACAAATTGTGTGGGATTGCTGCTGGGGTTCTTAGTGTTGCTGGAAGTACTGATTCACCTACTTTTATATTTTGAGCTTTATAGCATTTATAGGCTATGATTCTAATACAGTTTTGTCAAATAATGTGAGTGTACAGTGATTCATTTCCATTTGGGGATTTTGGATTTGTTTAATCAAAGTAATTGAATATGACAAATTGTGTATAAATAATTCCTCTAGAAACAATTGTATGATTAACACTTGTCCTTACCCAGTTCCGTAGGGGAATATTGGGTAGCCATGTGTATTCTAACAGTATATATATATATATATATATATATATATATATATATATATATATATATAATTGTGCATATATATAACACACCTACACCCACATTCCTTCCCTTACATACATACACACACACATTCAATCACACCCACCCACCCACATACAAAACCCCCCACACGGTCACAAAGGTATGCTCACACCAACACATACATCCACACAGATTACCTCACACACAGACATACAACTATACTCATACACACACCCACTCAGTCTCACGCAACCACACATATCATAACATACACAGACATACATACATACATACAGACATCCTTGCATATATATGAACATGCTTAGACACATGGGTAGTTGTAACTTCAAATGAGAGCTT
The DNA here is from genome assembly GCF_031143425.1 of Pleurodeles waltl. Lineage (NCBI taxonomy): Eukaryota > Metazoa > Chordata > Amphibia > Caudata > Salamandridae > Pleurodeles > Pleurodeles waltl. The sequence goes on from NC_090444.1 coordinate 715,669,847, forward strand.
GGGTTGCAATTTTTTTGTTTTTTTAAAAGTTTGATTGGATCTGAGGATCCACTGCAGTGCCTTAAATATCCAGAAGCATGGTTATTTCATAGCGTGGCATCACAGTGGATCAGTGGACCTGTTTAATAAATAAATAAATAAATTAGAAAGCTAAATGCTGTCATTTTTTGATTGGGTGGCTCTGAAAAAAAAGCCTTTGTATTAATAGTTTGTTATGCACACTTATAGGTAGAACTGAATACATTCCTTGAAGTCGCTAACAAAGATCTGGTTTGCTTCTGCATGAAATAGACTCTGTCCTTTACATTCCTGCCAAGTGAAAGCAGATATTGTGGTAAAAGGACTCCACTCTATAGTCCCAGAGAAATGCAAAAATTGTTCAGTGGATACATATCTGTGATTTCTTAATCTTTGGAAAAAATGGCTTGACTACTTCTGCCTTTGATATATGTTGGAATACACCAAGGCCGAGGAAAGAGAGCCAATGTCTCTTTCATTTGGAATTTGAGTCAAAACCCTATTACTGTGCCTAGGTCACAATCATGACTCCTAGCTGCTCGCAATCTGAAATGCTCTCAGTCATAGGCAATAGCTGATGCCATTTCATACCTCTGTGGCCAATCAAAGTAATGTCCACTTGGGGAAATTATTGATCCCTGTAAATGCCACAATTTTCGACATGCTCTCTGGACCAGAAGTCATGGCTCTGACCCACAATCCACACTCTAAACATAGTGTTGGTATGCTGGAGCAGGACACAGGAGGAGTTAGTGGCAGAATGAAAAATCTTTGGATGCAGAATTGAGTCTAAAGAGTATTCCAAAAAAGAGGCAGTGCAAAGTTTGGAATTGGCTAATGTTGGAGTACTAAATAGCAGTTTAGGTAGTCAATAATTGCTATCTTCATTGTGTATTATGTTTGAAAGAAAAAATATAATTACTGTTATGTTGTTGGCAAAAGGTTTATATTTATTAACAGTGGAAGGTAACTTTAAATCAGAATCTTAACCATGGGGGTCATTATGACCCTGGTGGAAGGCAGAGAAGCGGCGGTAAGACCGCCAACAGGCTGGCGGTCTTTTTTTTGTATTATGACCATGGCGGTTACCGCCATGATCATCCGCCGGTTCTCTGTTCCGCCCACCAGGGCGGAGACGACGGTCGGGCTGGAGCCGTCACTATACCACAGGTAGTATTTTGACCCGGCTTACCGCCGTGGATTTCCTGCGGTTGGAACCGCCATAAAATCCATGGCGGTAAGCACTATCAGTGCCAGGGAATTCCTTCCCTGTCACTGATGGGGGTCTCCCCCCACCCCGACTCCCTCCCCTACACCCCCCATCACCCCTGCCACCCCCCAAAGGTGGCAGGGCCCCCCTCCCCACCCCGACCCCCAACATCACAGTAACTCACACACACACGACACGCACGCAGGCACCACCAACACACACACGCACACACACCGACATACATGCCTACATCCACACACACAGTCAGACACACACACCCACATACAAACATACACGCACACATCCATACAGACATACCCACAGACATACACGCACTCATTCCCAAAACACGCAACACCCCCGCAAGCATACACGCACTCACACACCCCCTCTACATACACAGACGCACACCCCCATGCACCCACACAACACACAACACCCCCCACCCCCCTCCCCTAACGGACGATCGACTTACCTGTTCCGTCGATCCTCCGGGAGGGGATGGGAGCCATGGGGGCTGCTCCGCCGACACCACACTGCCAATAGAACACCACCACGCCGAATCACAGGACGTGATTCAGTGGGCGGTGTTCTGTTGGCGTGGCGGTGAAGGTGGAGCAACCTCCACTTCCCTGCCGCCCGCCAGTATGGCTGTTGGCGGGTCTCCGTTGGAAAAAGGACGGAGAGCAGCCAACAGCCATAATACTCCAAGCGGCAAACCGCCACTACTGCCGGTCTTCCGCACATCGGTCCCTCAGCGGTCTTGTAAAAAGACCGCCGAGGTTGTAATGACCACCCATACCTGTAGAGCGGACAATGTTTTAGGAACTTATGACCTGTTTCTTGCTTGTAATGATTTTCAAATCGGTTGCCATGGAAACTGTGGTATGGAAAGGTCTATGGAGGAAGGCTGTATTAAAGAGCGCTTAGTTATATTACAACTGAAGCAACCAATTTGGTTGACATATTATGCTGACCAATTTTCAAGTGGAAGTGAAATAATAGTAACAGGTCAAAAAGAACCTATATCTCAATTTTCTTACCCTTCTACTATCAATCTCTTCAATCATGAACCAACAACCTTTACAGGTATTTGTACTGACTACACATTCTTAAGAGTTCTGACATTGTGTATAATATTATAGTGGAAAATATCCAGAGTGTGGGTTGAAATGTTTTATTAACTTAATAAATTCAGAAGGATGAATTTGATGTCCATATATATGCATGGTTTTGATAACTTCAAGTTATCTGCAAAATAAGATTATTATTTTTCATTATTCTTTCAAGATATAAAATTTAGATGACTTTCTATGTCATATGTTATGCATATGTATGTGCTATTTTGCATGTTTCTGCTTCAGAAGCCTAACTATCTATAGTAGATAGGAAAACTCTATAGAGTATGTTGAAAATGAATAAGCTGTATTCAAAGGAGGCATGAACAAATGATGAGTGGATAACTGGCCTTTCCATATAGAGCTTCGTCAAGGCAAAAGCTGCATGTAGAAGAGGATTAGCCAACTAATAGGTAAGGTCTGTGATGAAGGGAAGAGGCATGGCCAACTAATAAGAGATGCCTCTGGTGGGGGACTGGTCTCTGTATCAAGAGTTCCATTCAAGGTAAATTGTGTGTGTAGAAGACAGTTTGCTAACAAATAGGTGATGTCTGTGGTGGAACACTGTCCGCTTCCGGAAGAACTCTGTTCAGTTAAAAGGTGAATGTGGAAGAGGTTTGCCCTACTAATACTTGATGTCTGTGGTGGAGCACTGGCCTTTCTGTGAAGACCTATGCTCATGATAAAAGCTGTGTGTAGAAGAGGCTTGGCCAACTAGCAGGTGATGTTTAATGAATGCAGTTAACAGTAAATTTTTGAATTGGTTTCGGCAGGAATTATTGACTAAAGATGAATATTTGTACCTTAAGGTAGATCACCCAAGGTTTCCTTCTCTATACACATTGCCTAAGATTCACAAGGAATTACCTTTTCCACCAGGTTGACTTATTGTCTCTGGCATATCAGAACCAACAGAGAAACTCTCTGAATATGTGTATCTATTTTTACAACCATTTGTGTTACGAAACCACATATTTTACCTGCTTACTAATTTGGATGGTGTTTTTTGTTCGTGCCCACATTCTAGAACTTTCTTTGGATTCGGACATTTTTGACATAGCGTAATTGGAGGACCAATTTTATCATGCCACTCGCCACTGGATTAAACTTTTTCCTTTCTCTCCCCAGTTTTCGACAGCATGTTACGCTTGGGATTTGTAGTCGGATTAACACGGGGATGTGCAATTGAGTTTTTGGGTATGGTGTTATAGTCTGTTGGACATGGTGATTTGCAATCAACTTTGGCGCATTGATGCACGGGGTTTTATCTACTGAGACTTCAGTTGTCATGAGGCAAATATGTTTGTTTAGTTATTACAGTGTATTCTTAAGATTGCTTGTTGCATTGTGATTTTCCACAGCTTGGTGTCTAGGTCCTTTTTTGTACTTGTGGCATGTTTTACTTTTTTATTTTTAGTCTGCTTGATTCTTTTTGGTACTTCACTTTCTTTTTATTTTTTTGGGCTCGTTCTTTAGGAGGCACGGGTCTAAGGTTTTTTTTATATACAACAAATCCATATATTTATTTTAAGTGCTCTGTTCTGATGAAATTTCAGCCCTGAAGAAGTCGTTTGGGTCAATCCCCGAAGACGAAACACGTGTTGGCTGTGTATCTATGAACCATATCAACGAAGTACTCGGAAACGCTTAAAGCTGTTCATCTGTATACATTCCACAGAGGGGGTTCATTGCTTATTGGAACCAGGAGCATTTATGAATTAATTCAGAAGGACTGTCTATCATTAGAAGACTGTTTATATGATGTTTTATGGACTTACAGTGGTGTTACTTTTGGGATCGCATTTTGATGGCTATCTGTTATATGTACATGGGCGACTAGTAATGAGTGCCTCACATTTGTATTTGTTCTTGTATGTGTTGACTTTGTAAACCATCTTTGGGGGTTAGGGTGTTCCCCTGTGAGTGCGCCATTTCCACACAACACATTATATACCATCCTTGAGCGCCGTTTCTGCCCCTATTTTGCACCCTATACCCAACTAGACTGTGCAACTAACAGGTGATGTCTGTGGTAAGGGACTGACCTCCCTCTGAAGAGCTCTCTTCAGGGCTAAAGCTGTTTGCGGACTAGACCTGATCAAGTGATATGTGATGTCTATGATGGGAGAGTAGCCTCTCCATAATGAACTCTGTTGAGGGCAAATGGTGTAAGTAGAATAGACTTGGATAAATAATACATGATGTCTGTGGTAGGGGACTGGTGTGTCCCTGAACAGCTCTGCTCAGGGTGACTCTATACGTAGAAGAGGCTTGGCCAACTGATAAGTGATGTCTATAGGTGGGAGAACTGACCAGTCCATGAAGAGCTCTGTTCAAGGCAAAAGAGCCTTTGAATAAGAAGCCTTGTAATAGGTGAGGTCTGTGGTGGGGGACAGGCTTCTTCCTGAATAACTCTGTTCAGGGCAAAAACTGTATGTAGATGTGGCGTGGCTAGGCCATAGGAGATGTCTGTGGTGGGGTGCAGGACTTTCTGTGAAGATCTCTGTTCAAGGTAAAATCTGTGTATAAAAGAAGCTTGGCCAACTAATAGGTGATGTCTGAGGTAGGGGGCTGGTATATCCCTGAAAATCTATTCTCAGAGCAAAAGCTGCATGCAGAAGAAGGTTGGCCATGTATTAGGTGATATCTGGGAGAGGAAGTGGTCTCTCCACAACGAAGTTTGATGAGGGTGAATTCAGCATGTAGAAGAGGCTTGGCCATGTAATAGGTGATGCCTCTAGTGAGTGACTAGCATGTCCCTGAAAAGCTCTGGTCAGGGCAAAAGGGCAAAAACTGTAAGTAGAAGAGGCTTTCCAACAGGTGATGTCTCTAGTGGGGACTGGACTCTCTGTGAAAAGGTGTGCTGAAGGCAAAAGATGTGTGTAGAACAGGCTTGGCCAAATAATAGACAATGTCTGTTTTGGAGGACTGGCCTGTCCATAAAAAGTTCTGTTCAAGGCAAAAGCTGTTTGTGTAAGAGACTTGGCCAACTAATAGGTAATGTCTGTGGTGGTGGACTGGCTTCTTTGTGAAGAGCTCTGTTCAGGACCAAAGCTGTATGTAGAACAGCCTTGGCCATCTAATAGGTGATGTTTCTGGTGGAGTATGGGCTCTCCGTGAAAAGCTGAGTTCAAAGCAAAAGGTGTGTGTAGAAGAGGCTTGGCTAACTGATAAGTAATGTCTATGGTGGGGGACTGGCCTCTTCCTGAAGACCACTATTCACTACAAAATTTTAATATGGAAGAAGCTTGCCAAAAACAATTTGATGTCTGTGTTGGGGAGCCGGCTTCTCCATAAAGAGCTCTATTCAAGTTAAAAGCTGCATGTAAAAGAAGCATGGACAAATAATAGTTTATGTCTGCGAAGGATTGTTCACCTCTCCCTGAAGATCGCTGTTCAGGGTAAAAGCTGTATGCAGAAGAGGATCATGAAGTAAAAGGTGATATCAGTGGTGCAGGAGTAGCCTCTCCGTAAAGAACTATGTAAAGGCAAATGTTATAAGAAGAGGCTTGGCCAAACAATATGTGATATCTACAGTGGGTGGCTGGTGTGTCTCTGAAAAACTCTGCTTATGGTGAATGTGTATGTAGAAGAGGCTTGGCCAACTAATAAGTGAAGTCTGTGGTAGAAGACTGACCTCTTCCTGGAGAGCTCAGCTCAGGGCAAAACCTGTATATTGAAAAGGGTTGGCCAGGCAATTAGGGAGGTCCATGGCAGAGGGCTGGCTTCACAATGAAGAGCTCTTTTCAAGATAAAATCTGTGTGTAGAAGAGGCTTGACCAACTAATAGGTGATATCTATGGTGGGGGACCATAATCTCCCTGAATAGTGCCATTCAGGTAAAAGCTGTATGTAGAAGAAAATTAAGCAAATAATAGGTGATGCCTCCGGTGGGGAACTGATCTTTTCCTGAAGAGCTATGCTCATGGTGAAAGTGCATGTATAAAAGGCTTGTCCAATTAACAGGTGATGTCTCTGGTGGGTGACTGGCCTCTCTGTTTAAGGTGAAAGCTCTATGTAGTAGAGACTGTGCCACACAGTAGGGCATAAGTATACCGAGGCACTGGTTTGTCCTTCAACAGCTCTGCATTGGATGAACACTGTTCCAGTATATACCCCAGATCATAATATATACAGAGTTTACACTGTATCGAGCATTCATGGAGAGCCCAGTCTATCGACACATATAACACCATTCAGTGGCCAAACAACTACTACACGCAGCTTTCATCCTATGCAGAGGAGAAAGACAAAACAGCCTCTTGGTAAAGTTATGTCCCATTATGTGGCTAAATCCATATGAAGTACCATTTTCACCTTGCACCTATCTCATCAAGAAGAGGTTTGACCTTCACCACAGTCGTCCACTATGAGTTGGTCAGTTATCTTCTACATCTAGGGTTTTTCTGGCCTGAGGCCTTCACACAGAGACCAGTTCATTACTACAGCAAAATACAACTGTATGGCCAATCAACTACTATGTATAGTTTCAATAAGTACAGGGGTGTTCTGAAAGATACAATTGTGTGTCCTTTTGAACCTTGATTAGAGTGCCAAGCCCCACGTGTCAGCAGGTTTCACTCTGAACAGAATTCCTCATGGACAAGCCGCTGCTTTACACATACAGCCTTGATTAGTTGGGCAAGATCATACTACACATACATATAGCTTTACCTCTGCAGGGAACTATTTACACAGAGTCCAGTTTTTTTTGCCACATCTAAGCCATATTATGAGTGTAACTTTGTACTGTAAGTAACAGTAAACCTATAGAGAGAGCTACACAGAGATGGAAGTTCCTCTCTACACCAAGTCTCAGTATGTGGCCTTGATCATACTACATCCAGGGTTACCACTGTGACGGGATACTCTTGGGATATTGAAAGAAGACACCCAAATATATATATCAGTGATCCTTAGAGGATTTTATTTGTCATTGTTATATGTACAGTTAAGTGTTCTCAAACTTGTTTTCCTTATTTCTTTTATAGTCTTTTATTCCTTTTGTTATTCTTATTATAGTTGATGTTTTCTTTATTGGTTGTCTTTAACCAGCAGTCGTTTTCTTCTTTCTTTCGTTCTCTTTATCTCAGGTTTTGTCCCTTCCTTCGTCCACCTCCAACGCCGACGGGACCATGTGGAGGAAAAACAGAACCAGGACAACACAGGTAAGCTTATCCTACTTTTGTTATCTTTTGTTATTCCTATTATTGTTGTAAAAATAAACTACTGGGTGGTGAGGAACGGGGAATAGTGTGGGGAGTAGTTTGTGCAAGGGTTGGTATACTATAGTATAAGTCACCCTTTTGTGCGCATGAATATCACACCTTTTCACGCCATATCAGTGTTTCTAGTGTCCCAGGAGAATAAAGATTTATTCTCTCAAATTAGGTGCTTGTTGTGGTTCCCCTATTGCCCTTCCTGCCTCCCCACTACCACCAATACCCTGTGGGGTTCTGAAAACAGGCATGCACCTGCATAAGCCACGTCCCTCCAGGGACGTGGCTGGGGTTCTCGTCCTGTCCTGCATTGGAGTTCTTGACACTCCTGCTCATCTCCTCTCTATGTGCTGCGGCGTCTCCATGCTCAGTCCCCTTTCTCTGTGGTCTGACATCCTCCTGCTCCTTCTCCTCCAGGTGTGTTCCAGCGTACTCCTGCTCCGTCTCCTCCGTGTGTTTTCCGGCGACCTCCTGCTCCGTCTTCCCCATGGGAGTTCCAGCGTCCTCCTGCTCCGTCTTCTCCGCGTGTGTTCTGGCGTCCTCCTGCTCTTTCCTCTCCGTGTGTGTTCCGGCGTCCTCCTGCTCCATCCTCTCTTTCCGTGCGCCCCTGATAACCCGGATACCCGAGGTTTTTATATGAGCCTTGCCCACTTGTCTCTCGTCGGGACCCCCGGGGCACGATGCCATCGACCCCGTTTCTTTATTCTGTGACAGGGTTACCACAACTCTGTTACAACCCCTCTATGGAGCTTTTCACAGAGAGGCTAGTCCCTCAACCCTTGATACATCTGAGTAGCATTAAGTGGCCAGGCTATTACTACACACAGTGCTCTCCCTGTGCGGAGGCCATGAAGGACAAGCCTGTTGCTTGGTACGGGTATGCTTCATTATGTGGTCAAGGCCACTCCTACGTACACCATACACCCTGCCCCTGTTTCTTCACGGAGCAGCCAGTCCCTCACCACAGTCATCCTGCATTAGTTGCAGACGCTACTACAATGTGCATGTTTGATATTGCACCACGCTTTTTAGAAATACAGCAGACTCTTACTCAGTGCTTTAAATGGAAAAATAGAAGTGCAGGTACTCTGTGCCAGAGTACCTGCTTGTTTCTGAGAAGTGCCGGTACTCTCCAATTAAAAGTATTACGTTTTTCTTGAGATATGCCGGTACTCTCCCTCTCAAAATAAAAAAGTGCCGGTACTCAGTACCGGAGAGTACCGGCCCATTTAAAGCACTAAAGTTTACTGTAGCAAAGCATTTTCTATGAATAATTGCAGTCTTCTGTGCAGATAAATATGACAAAACAATAATATTAATATATTGAAAATGCTATAGTGTATAATAGCCATAAAAGTAGAAACACTTTAAAAATGTATATATTTATTTTCTATTGTGTCATCCCTGTTATGTATGTCTTCAAATTCCTCGAAAATGCCTATTACACAGCACAGAAGGAAGAAAAATAAACATACATAATATTACATAACAATTGACAGAGTATTCCAAAAAGGGGGAGAGACAACTGAAAAGAAAAAAACATATTGGTAAGAGTGCTCAAAGACTTCTTAGAAAATTAGTTAAAGCAACCAGAGTTAGTACTGAAGGTGTAAGTGAGAATGATAGACCTCTCAGATCGAAAGTAGGCCAAAGTGAAACACCAAAATTACAGAATATTTTGAAAAGGAAATATGACCATTCTTCTGCAAGGAATAAGACATTCAAGAAACTTTGACAGAAGTTTTTTGCACAAGGGTATTACAAAATATCATGAGATCAATGAAGCAAGTGAAGAGAATGGAAGAGAATGGAAGAGTGTTTAGATAGAATTGCACAGGCAGCTTTTGCAGTAAAAAAGAGTTTATTCTGATTCCCAACCAACTGTGAACTTTAGACTGCTTAGTGTCATCTCTAAAAGTTTTTCCAAACCAACAAATGAATACGTTCAACTTCTGCAGCATCTTTGAGGTGGACTGGAAACACGCTTCCAGTACTGAGGTTTATTTTAATCAAGAAAGCTACTTTTATGCCAGTAGCTTATTGTTTGCTGTTGATAATGATCTTTTGAGGTGAAACAAGGTACAACAATAGCAAAGGAAACATTAGTACCTAGATGAAGTAATTAGGGATGACGTGTTACAGCTAAGTCCTCCTGCTCCAGTGTATGAGAGATAGAGCAGCAGTAACTGTAACACGAGGCACAAGTTAATCCACAAGCTTAGGTTATTCATAAGAAAGTTCAACACGCAACTTTAAAACAGAAAATCTGAATTTTGCAAACTCAGGGTCCATATAGAGTAAGGAAATTATTTAATCTACAAGGACATTCATTGGCTTGCTTATCTAAAGAGATATATGAATGTAGTTTTTAACGTTTTCGAATGCCGTCTGTGCATCATACAGAAATGCACAATCTAGTTAAAACGTTGTATTTTGTGAAAAGACCAGTTCTCTATTTAGAAGCTTTGAATGAAGCTCTTATGCGTGGTGCTTTATAAAATCTTTCAGAAGGCATTCAATTTACATACTTAACACCTGAAAGTCACTTTAACATCAATTAAGTAGTAGTATAACCTGCTAGTGCTAGAGTACAGGTATTATGTTAGACAACTTCAGCAAACAAATGAGAATTTAGTGGAACATCTTCTGACATTCCCAGCAAGAGATGTGTTTGTGGTTGCCGTACTACACATTACAAAGCATGTGCTAGTAAAAATGATAACTGTGCAAAAACTGAAAAGGACAAACTAATTCAGTGTGCACGTATTGCATAAGAAAACCTGATGATAACAAAATGCCAGCAGGAAGTATTCACAATAAGTTAGACATTTTTCCAGTCTTTCCTGAACTACAACAGTTGAATGTGTATCAGAGCATTTAGATCCAAACAGTACATTTGTTTTAAGCAATAGGGAAAGCGCCTTTAAAGGAAACATTGTCAAACTTCCACAGAACTTTATAAACAGAACATTGAAACTCCTGGTGTAGATCTAGAAGTAGATGAATCAACAGTGGTGTGCCAACAAGTAATACAAAGATTGGACAGGAACTGGTTACTATGGAGAAAGTAAAGAAAAGCATAGAATAGCTTGAAAAAGAAAAAAATCTACAAAGATGTAGTTGAAGATTTGTGTGTAACTTCACTGGACACACCCACTTCAAAGTTTACTAATAGTGGACAAATTGAAAGAGTAGATTCTGCAAAATCAGAAGAAATATATGAAAACTTAAGGATTCACCCTCTGTAATCTTGGGACATAATGGGTGATGCATTACAATCATATCAAATAAAATAAGGTAAACCTGAACTCCTGAGTGTGTGGGAAAAGTCACTCATTTTCACATCTGTTTCCAGCAGGAGAATGTTGTTGTTATTATGATGGTTCAGTGCAGATTTTTAGATCATCAACTGGACTGGACTTTGAAGAGCTGTGATACAGACAAAACATTCCTAATCTTTTTCACCTTCTCTTTGAAAGTTACGTTTTTGTTTTGTCATATGCTGTTGCACATATTGTGAGTGTGAAAGACTGTCAAGAAAGTTCCTTGGAAAGATGAGCATCTTGAGTGCAACAGGGAATAAATGAGCACTGATTCCATTGGCATGTGAGCTCAAGTGCATGTTGCACAACGTAGGTGCTCCTACCTGGTTTGTAACTCTTAGCTGTGTGGAATATGGCTGGGATGATTTGCACAACTTCCTCAGAGAAGCAAATGCCATAAATGCTGGTATCAAGTTTAAAACACCAGCAGCATTGTGCTCCAATAATACGGCAAAGGTTTGCAGGTAATAGAGCTTGAGATTGCCACTGAGTTTGTGAACAGAACCCTTAGGCAGCAACAGTTGTGATTCCAGTCTCACAGCTGTGTCAAATTCTGTTGTCACAGATACAGAGCCAAAAAAGTGTTGCTTTGGTTTCGCCAAGTCTGTTATCTCCAAAGAAAAAAATGCAATGCCCACAATCAGACATACAGTCACTGCCAAATCCCCTAAGAATACATACAAAGTTAGAGGAAGTGAAGCATCCAAATTTATCAATTACTATAATCCTGTCATTCTGACTATGTGGAATGCAAACATGGAGATTCAGTGTGTAGCTGACAATGCCTTGCTGTTGCTCAATATGCTACTTTTTACATTAAAACTCTGAAAATACAGAAAAGAAAGGTGTGGGAAGAGATTTCAGAAGAGAAGTGTTTTACAAAGAAGATGTATAGCTTCAGTCTGAAGATGCTGTCTCACAGTGAAGTAAGTTCTTATGAGGCATGCGACCAATTGAGTTTGGATCATTTATATTAGAAGTCCAAATCCATTGTTTGGATTTGTTTAGGCATCTGCTTGCAGCTACTTGCAATAGAGAATTGAAGTCTTTGGATGAGATTGAATATTTTGCAGACTTCGATCCTGATAGCACGGACACTGTCAAAAAGAAATATATTGGACACTTACTACCCAAATCAAAGTGTTCATTTAGAAAATCTCTGTCTCTATGAAGTAGTTCAGTTATAAACATAGAAAAACAATGTAGAAGAAAACATTAAAAGTTGCCAATTTGCTATCTCTGGTCTACTTTTTGTTTCATGAGAGTTAACAAACCAAGGGGCTTGGTTACTAGAAAGTGGTGCATCAGCTCTGATGCACCACTTTTCTTGTGTCGCCCTGCACCCCTCTAACCATGCTATGGGAGTACCTGTATTTACAAGACAGTGCTCCATGGCACAAAAGTTTCCACAACAACATCAGAAATGCTGATGCTGTTGTGTCGCTAACCCTTAACATTGCTGGACTAGCGTTAAAGTGTTGACGCTAGCCCATCAATGCCAAAGGGGGCCCATAGTAAACAGCACAGCCTCACTTTTAACACCTGCCCTGAGCAGGTGTGAAAAAAATGATGTCAGGCTGGCGCAGCATGGTGCAGTGAAATTTTGTAGATTTCACAGCACCATTTCTGCTGGGCGTTTTACAGGGGAATGCCTACCTATCATACATTATACCTGGCACAGGTATAATGTGGCTCAAGGCTTTACAAACTCCTTCAATAGTGGCATTGTGCAGTTTGTAAATATGGCGTGGGGTCAGCGACTGTTTTGTGCCACCTTCGCATAAAAAATGTATGCTAAGGCAGCTCAAGGGGCTAGTAAATGAGCCCCCAAGTCTCATCAGTCACAGGAAACTCAGTTGTGAAAGTGCAGATAATAGAAAGTCCTTATCTTTGGCTCTTCAGTGGCTCTTCAAACCTTGTCACAGTGAGGAAGAACTGCTAGGTTAATATGACTGCTAGGAGGATGCTTTCAGTGCAGTTAAAGACCAAATCAAGTGTTAAGTGTTGCCCACTTATTTGAAAATGTCAAAAGAGATTCAACAAGAGCAGACTAAAACAGGAAAGGTTGCAAAGGAGAGTTCAAAAGGCAGCCAGAGTTCAGGACCTCATAGTCCAGCCTATTATTGAGAATGATACAAATAAACAAATGTTCTACAAGGATTTCCATTTTTTTCAAACAGAAAATATTAATGGTCATAAGTTTCAAAACATTGGGCATTTCAAGAATGTTACACATTTTTGAAACAAATAAGCATGATAAACTTTTATATTTGCAACAAAATATTTAAAGAGACTAATCCAATATCCAGAAAGATACTCCATGTGATGGTATAGTGAGATATGAAATTCAGTGAGCCATTAACAAATAATATTAAAAGAATCCAGAAATGAATGATTATTTACAATATGTCCTTTTTGAAACCCACGACCATGAATGTTTTCTGTTGGAAAAATAAAGATTCTTGTAGAACACTTGTTTATCTGTTGCATTATTACCCTTTTTCTAGGGATTACAGGTTGCCCCATTATTTTGCCACTGTTATTGAGAATGAAACAGCAATTGATATGAATGAGGTGCAAAATGATATGGATCAGGTGAACATTCGGTCTATTGACTTATGCAATTCAGTTCCTCAACAAAATGAAAAGCAATTATAGATTCATCAGGTAATATCTGCACTAGTGGATCTTTGAATTCTGCGTGTTAATTCTAGATGTATATGCACTAAATTCAGGCCTACGCTTCTCTTTAATATTGGACAAGCAGGCACTTGTGTCAGAACAGCATCCACTAGACTAGTTGCACACAATATAAAAGGTATCACATTGCATCAAATTCTGATGTTGCGAGTGGACCATGACAACAAACTGGAGTAATACAAGTTATCTGGTGATGTTTGCCATGAAGAGTCAAAGGTTCCAAAGAAATTGAAGAGCCTGATTATAGATGAGGTTAGCATGCTTTCAAACTTAGTGCTAGCCTTTGTGAACTATAGAATGAAAGAAGATCTCAGAACAAACTATAATATTCTACTACATGTTGTAGTGTTTGGTGATCTCCTTCAGTTGACACCTGTTACACGACAATAAGTATTTAATAAACTCTTCAACAAACAAGCCAAAAGCTCTTTAGGCAGAATTGGAAATGTTAACCTTTGATTAGATTTCCAATACAAAGAATTAACTAGAAATATAAGACAGGCTGCCGTTTTGGGCCCATGTGTACAATGCCATATTGCATTTCTTAACAACCAAATCGATATTTTGGCCTGTTAAGAAATACTAAATAAGCTTTCCATATGTACATAAGGCTCTGTGGGCTCGCAAATTGTGATTTATACCCCGTAGAAGTCTCATTTTGCAATTACCAAAATAGGAAATCAGAGATACCGATTACCTATTTGCGATTTCCTAAGCACATGTAGAAAGCATTTCCCACATGTGAAGTGGGCATTTATGAAATCCTATGAAAATCAAACCCAATTCAATGGTAGCCATGAAAAACTCCAAAAGGGCACAAAAATGCACTTTTTGCAGTGCCTTGAAGCATGCACTAGCCACAAGGGCATAGGAGTGCATTGCAAGAGCACCACTTTTTTATAACTTACATTTCAGTGGGGCCTGATCCCCATAGGTAAGGAATGCTTTGCATTTCCAAAATTGTGATTTCCTAACAGGAAATCACTATTTTGGATATGCAAAACCATTCCTAGGCCCATCGGTTGGAATGATTTTGTATTTCCTAAATACCTAAAAGGAAAAGTGACTTCATAGGAATCACTATTAGGAAATCACAATTTTCCTACATTACATTTTGCATTTCCTAAATAGCGACTTCTTAAGATTTGCTACTTAGGAAATGCAAAAGTCAACTTTTGTACATATTGGCCTCGGAGTGTAGCAATATATTACAGACATTACAATAGAAGTAATAAAAACAAGTTAAGTTCACTCTTGAGAGTCATACTTCAAATTTTATTTACCCATGCCACAAGTCTGCCGCAGCTGTAATGGAGTTACTCCTGAAATCTTACAAACAGATTTTGTGCCTCATGCCAACACCTGAGGAGTATGCACAGTTCAATACTGAAATGCTAATGTTAGAAAAAGAGGAAATTATTAACCTTCCATGTGAAGACAAGATGAAGCATCAAGGATTAAATTTACCACCATGTCAATCAGTGATAAAGGAGCTTGAGGGACTCAAGAAGTCGTTTAATGAACAGCTGGCTTAAAGATAAATCTAAGCCTCTATAAAAATTGTAGAGTGATTCTATGATAAAAGCTGAATGTTGGGGAAGCCTTAATGAAAGGTACTATGGTAAATGTAGTGGACTTCATCAGATATCCCAATAAAAGCGACTTTGAGTACATATTGATAAAATTTGACCAGGAAGAGGAGCCAAAACAAAAAGGTAGGTGTAGTGTTAGGTTTCTGTTCTACACGGATTTATATGTGCATAGAGAACAGTTTCCTGTCCTTTGGCCTTTGTTGTCACCATTCATAAAGATTAAGGTTTTAAGTCTGGATGCAGTACTAATAAATATAGGCCAAAAGATGGGATGTCTTGTGTTGCACTGTCATGTGTTATGTCACATTCATGGTTGTACCTTGTAGATTTTGATGAGAGCAAATAAAATTCAGAGAGCTCATGTGTTAGAGGGTATATTCAGCTGAGCAGTCTCTATACTCTTCAAAATGCTAAGTATCCAAATATTGAAAAATGTGCCATCTGTCTTAAACGTAAGCTGAGTGCAGTGCGTGAGAAAAGCGAAGGCTGCAAAGAGAAATACATTAAAAAAATGGTACTTACAAAGGTGATAGTGGAACACATAGCTGAAATGGTTAAATGTCAAGTCTTCAATGTATCTGGAGTTAACTGGTATTGCAATACAGTCCCTTATGTACTCTTTGTGTTATCGATCCAAACGGTTACGTAGAGTACTGTCAACTCTCCTAAGGACTGTGAGAGGCCAGAAGCTGCTTGTCACTGTATGACAGGTTTACCTGATTGTGTTGACGTATGCACTGATGTCACACAATTCATTCTAAATTCTCAAGAAGATGTTCAAGAATTGGTAATGTACTAATAGGCATTCTAGAAAGTGAGGAAACACCAATGAATAATTTTTTGGGAATAAGCTACTCATGGCAACATGAGTGTGAAAACTGTCAACATACCACAACAACACACATTCACTCAGAGCGATTTGTGTATTTAACCATACCAGATTACAAATAAGTGTAATTTGACAAACTAATAAAGACATGCAAAATAATGAATGCCCGTACTGTAGAGCAGAAGTTCTATCAACTTTAATTGTTGATTGCAGCAATAAATGTCATCTTAATTCTAGAAAGATTTAGAGAAGATTGCACTAAAATCAACACTGAAATTTCAAACTTTAAAGCTAGACAGATTTTACTTTCAGGGAAAACATATACTATTGTCGCCATAGTTTTCCATGAAGGGGAGAGCATTAGATCAGAGAACTGTAAAGTCTATTTGAAAAATAAAGCTACAGAGACAGGGTGTAATGACACTTGTTTACATTCAAACAGAGCTAAACATAGAAATTACCAAACTCCTATCTCATTTTTCTTATACCAAAGTTCTATAAAATGAAGTGTTGTCAGTATTAAAGATAGGTGTTCAAGGAAAATAGTATTTTCTATATCTGTAAATATGTCGCCACGCAGTTTAACAAGGGTGAAGGCTGCTATAGGCCTTGTCTTTTTTTCAGTGGAGCTTTTTGTAACTTACGGTTCTAAGGAATAGTAAGTGAAAATTATCTGTGACTGAAGGTTTTGTTCAGTTTCTGCTCTTCACAAGTTACATTCTGACCAGCTCAGCATTAATGGTTTTTTTCAAAATCAACATGATTTTTTCCCATTATTCAAAAATGATTAACATTTCTTTGAACTGTTACTAGTGTGGGGCACATCTGGTTTCCATTTAATGTGAGAGAATGGGACAGAAAAAAATAAGTTTACTGAAAGATTAATTGTATTGGTTATTAGTACATTTGTACTAAAAATGTTTTAGAACCTACTTGATAGTTGCAAATGATTTTATTGAACCTACTGGTTTATCTAGGCTGAAGCAGATCACAGCGTTAGCAACTAAGCAGTTTCTACTTCTCTAAAAGTATATAGGCGGTCATTCCAACCGCGGCGGGCGGCGGTAGCCGGCCGCCTGGCTGGAACCGCCAAATGACCGCACCGCGATCAAAAGACCGCGGCGGCCATTCTGGCTTTCCTGCTGGGCCGGCGGGCGACCGCCAAAAGGCCGCCCGCTGGCCCAGCGGGAAAGACCCAGCAACGATGAAGCCGGCTCCGAATGGGATGGGGTGCGACGGGTGCAGTGGCACCCGTCGCGATTTTCAGTGTCTGCAAAGCAGACACTGAAAATCATTATGGGGCCCTGTTAGGGGGCCCCTGCACTGCCCATGCCAGTGGCATGGGCAATGCAGGGGCCCTCAGGGGCCCCACGACACCCGTTCCCGCCATCCTGTTCCTGGCGGTAAAAACCGCCAGGAACAGGATGGCGGGAAGGGGGTCGGAATCCCCATGGCGGCGCTGCAAGCAGCGCTGCCATGGAGGATTCCCTGGGCCAGGGGTAAACCGGCGGGAAACCGCTGGTTCCCCTTTTCTGACCGTGGCTTTACCGCCGCGGTCAGAATGGCCCAGGAAGCACCGCCAGCCTGTTGGCGGTGCTTCCGCGGTCGTTGGCCCTGGCGGTAGGTGACCGCAAGGGTCAGAATGATCCCCATAATGTCTAAAAGTTCCTACTACCAACACTTTTTGTTCTGTAAACAACACTTCATGGGAAATCTTTTCCCTCCTCTTACTCAAGGCATATTTTATGAAAATCAAATAATATCTACATTGTTCAAGCCGAGGAGTGCTTTTCACAGACAGGTCAATTCCATTATATAGACAAATATTTTAACCATTTCTAAATATGCACTACAGCTTATAGTAAGCACTTCACACAGAAGCTCACTTTTCACCATAGTAAAATGTCCTTATTTAAACAATACTCTTTAACTGACTATTTTCATACTACACATTGTTATTTAGGGAGTTGTCAGTCTCCCAGTGAAATATAGTAGTACCATATGGTCAAGGTCATACCATATACAGAGTTTGTCTTGAACATAGTTGTTTATACAGAGAGTAGCCCCTCAACAAAGTGAAGTATCATTATATGTGCAACTACCCAGTTTATGAAATCTGTCATCTGTTTACAACACTTTTCTAAATGTGAATTACTCATGGAATAGAGGATCAATTAAATAAGGATGGCTATGCTCTGCACAGACATTGTTCTCATAAATTAAACATTTTCTGTCCCTCACATAATTTTTCAAGGATTGTTTAATGCACTAAAGATCCTTCTTTCCCATCATCAACTATAAAACCCAGAGAGCTGCTGCTGACATTTCTGACCTTATGATGTAGAAAAATATGAAATTTTTATAGTGTTTAAACTTTGCCAACAATAGTGGAAGAAAAGTTAAAAAAAGAAGAATAAGTGGTTGAAGATCTAATGATATTATTATGAAATACTACTTGTTTTTCTTCACTGTTTAATTATTGTGTTTTTATTATAACTTCTTATCTGTTCCAACTAGAAATTCCATGTACTGGTAAGGACGTTTTATAAACATTGTTCACTATCTCAAAAGAGATTAAACAATTATTCACCAATAGTTTTAATTCAGGAACATTTCCCCTGCTTCAAAGAAGAGAGTATGTCAGTTATTGAAAAGCAATTCCTTCTTCTACCTGCAGGTCTTCAGGTGGTTTTATAATCTGGGTTAGGATATCTCTCCACTGCCATATTAGAAAACTATATATTCCCTCTGCTTACATCTTGGAGCTAAATGTCAGGCTTTTTAAAGAGAGTAATATCAACATCTCCAATACCTATAGTTGTTAAATTACCAAAAATAAAAATTTCCCAACTTTATTTTTTTAGAAAATGTTCTTCCCTTTGGTTGCCATGCTTCTTTTACTATTCTGGCAGCAGACTTTAACAACACTTATTAATCTATAGATTTTGTTTTTTTCTATTATCCAAGGAGAAGATGTAAACATGGGTGCTTCATCTCTGGAGGCCAACCCTATCAAAACCTGGACCATGGTGGCTCTACAGCTTGTCTCATTATCCCTCTTATATTGACTTAAACCATGTAGCAAAAGGTTGAAAATAGGAATAGAGCTTATACATTTACCAGGGGTGATCAGAAAAGTCAAATTGACTACTGTGTTATAGACTCAGACTCTGGGGATATCTTTAAGATTTTAGGATCATAAAACCCTTGAATTAACACTGTCTGGTGACCTCTTTATGATTTATGCACTTCCTTGATGAAGTCCCAAACACATTTTAATCTCACTAACAATAGGAGGAGCATCAACTGGCCATCTAAAGCTAGCAACCCAGCTTTGTTGTCTGAAATGTATACAATCATTGTGTCCATCTTGGCTCTAGTCGAATGTTCTTTTAACACTAAAAAGCTAGTATCCAAAAGCTATTTTTCTCTCTTTCAGGGCCTAACAAACCTTTTTTAAGGCAATTTTGACAAACTTCAAACCAGTGCCTGAAAACTACTCCGTGGTATGATAAAGTGTGTCAAAACTCATCTCATCCAGGCGATTACATCTCATAATCCTGATGCTGTATGAGATGCTAGACACTCTTACAAGCAAGTTCTTAGACTAAAATAAAGAAGTTGGGACAAAGCTGTTTGGCATTTTTGCTAAATGCCACACTATGCAAAAATGATGCTGTGTTTTGGCAGATTCTGTCCCACAGTGACAATGGTGCCAGTACTCATATTGACCATTTTGTCCCTTCACTTATTTGGGAGAAGCATTTCTGTGAGCTTTATTCCGATAACTTACTGGCTTGTACCGATACACATGCTGTAGTTTACAAGCATTATCTAGTCAATAGGTTGTTCTTTATATTGGCGGACACACGTGAGCAATAAAGACCTTACACTCCAGAAAGGCCATAAAGCTGGATGCCATCCCTGGAGGCCTTTATAAAACTGAAGTGAATATTTGGGCACTCTATATAATAATTGACTCTCAAATGAAATATTACAGGGTGCTACACATTAAAAGTATAGACACTGGCAACAAGATCAAATGGTTTGCACATCTAATGGAATGGATTTCTAAATTGGGCCTCCAGACAACATATAAATGTCAACTATAAGAGCTAATACCAAAGGTCTCATAATTAAAAGTTATTGGGGCTATGTTGTGGCTCAACGTCTTCCAGACCTGGCTTACTTTTTGGTTTAGTCCCATCTCACATACCGCTACCAAAATGTGAAGTATTTCTTGATGAGCTATTTCTTCCTCTTGTGAGAAGTCTTTTTTATCAAATTTTGATTTGGTTTCTTCATTATGAATGCTTTTACTTACAAATAGTCTTCTTGCCATTTAAACTCTTAACAGTGCAATAACTTTGGGACAAATCTGAGGATATTGATTAATTTTTTTGTTCTTTGTCCATTTTATTATGGTCCTAGACACAAAGGGATCCAGCATCTGTGCATTAACTTTGGGTTAACAAGTTACTTAACCACAGTTGGGATCCTCACATCATCCACATATAGGAGTGTTTTGTTTACTATCAGCAAATACTGGTTCACAGCATGGCTTACAGGAACTAGATCTCTTTAAACTTGCATCTGTTGTACTATTATGCACTTTATCTGTCTTTTTATTGGGCCACTGGTTTGTTGTACTTGCACCTTGAGATTATGATTGTAATAAGTAGTTGCTTACTAATTGATTATTATAAGGGTTAGAAATGGGGTCTTTGTTTAGCAGTCAGGTTACCCCCTGTCCAAGCAAGGTCCCTCACTCTTGTCAGGGTAAAGGAGATTTACCCTCAGCTAACCCCCGCTCACTCCCTGGGTAGCTTGGCAGGAGCAGCCGGCTTAATTTCAGAGTGCTAGGTGTAAAGTATTTGTACCAAAACACACAGTAACTTAGTGAAAACACTACAAAATAACACATGTTTAGAAAAATAGAGAATATTTATCTAAACAAAACAAGACCAAAACAACAAAAATCCACAAAACACAAGTCAAGTTATCACTGAAAATGCAAAAAGAGTCTTCATGCAATTTTAAACACACACTAACACTGTTAGCGTGAAAATGTACCTTGGGTGCGTCAAAAATAACCCCGCACGGGTGAGTATGTGTCAAAAAGGGGCTTGCGATGCGTCGATATCACTCATGAGCGAGACCTTGCGTTGTTTCTCCTTTAGTCGGGTCAGCGTGCATCGTTTCTTCTCTCCGCAGGAGAACGATGCGTCGATCCGGTCAGCACTCTCGGGTCCGGGTGGGCCTTGTGTTGTTTTTACATACCCAGCGTTGTTTGCGCAGGAAATCCAGCCACACGATGGTGAGAAAACCATGCAGCGCGGGTTGCGATCTCACCAGCCTCCGGCAGGTATGCTGTGCGTCGTTCCTCCAGCCTGGGCGTTGATCTTCAGGTGGCGTTGCAGGCGAGAGTCGATTTTCAGCCGTGAAGCCACAGATTGGTGTTGCGTTAATCTTTTACCCGCAAGCCTTTCTGTGCGTGGATTTCTCACTCTTGGGCTGCCATCTTCTCCTTTCAGGGTCCCAGGAACTGGATGGGCACCACTTGGCAGAGTAGAAGTCTCTCCAGAGACTCCAGGTGCTGGCAGAGAGAAGTCTTTGCTGTTCCTGAGACTTCAAATAACAGGAGGCAAGCTCTAAATCAAGCCCTTGGAGATCTTCACAAGAAGGAAGGCAATACAAAGTCCAGTCTTTGTCCTCTAGCACAAGCAGAAGCAGCAACTGCAGGATAGTTCCACAAAGCACAGTCACAGGCAGGGCAGCTCTTCTTCCTCAGCTCTTCAGCTTTTCTCCAGGCAGAGGTTCATCTTGGTTTCCAGAAGTGTTCTAAAGTCTTTTGGGTGGTTTTGGGTGCCCTTCTTCTACCCATTTTGCCTTTTGAAGTAGGCCTACTGCAAAGGAAAGTCTCTCTTGTTTGTGAAATCCTGCCTTGCCCAGGCCAGGCGCCAGACACACACCAGGGGTTTGGAGACTGCATTGTGTGAGGGCAGGCACAGCCCTTTCAGGTGTGAGTGACCACTCCTCCCCTCCCTCCTAGCACAGATGGCTTATCAGGAAATGCAGACTACACCCCAGCTCCCTTTGTGTCACTGTCTTGTGAGAGGTGCAACCAGCCCAACTGGCAAACTGACCCAGACAGGGAATCCACAAACAGGCAGAGTCACAGAAATGGTTTAAGCAAGAAAATGCCCACTTTCTAAAAGTGGCATTTTCAAACACACAATCTTAATATCAACTTTACTAAAAGATGTATTTTTAAATTGTGAGCTCAGAGACCCCAAACTCCACATGCCTATCCGCTCCCAAATGGAATTGACACTTTAATCATATTTAAAGGTAGCCCCCATGTTAACCTATGAGAGGGTCAGGCCTTGCAACAGTGAAAAACGAATTTAGCAATATTTCACTGTCAGGACATATAAAACACATTACTATGGTGGTCATTACAACCCTGGCGGTCGGTGTTAAAGTGGCGGTAAAACCGCCAACAGGCCGGCGGAAAAAAAACTGGAATCACGACTGTGGCGGAAACCGCCAACATAGACAGCCACTTTAACACTCCGACCGCCACGGTGGTACAAACAAACACCGCTGCAGTAACCGCCAACAGACAGGCGGAAGACAAGGTTCCATCCACTGTTTTACAACAGTCCAATCCGCCACCTTTTCCGGGGCGGATTCACCGTGAACAAAAACACAGCGGAAACAGGACTTGGAAGGAAAAACGGTCACCTCTACACACCCCACGAGGAATCAAGACGCCATGGAACCCGAGCTCCAGACACTGCCAGCCTTTATCTCCCTGCTTCTCTACCAGGAACAACAAAGACGGCGGCGAAGACCACGGTGAGTACTGCACATACGACACAGGGGAGTGGGTAGGGAAAAAAGAGTGACACACACACGCAACATGCAATACTCCCTCCCCCACCCTCCCCCACCCTCACCCACTACAACACACACACAAGTACATGTAGATACATTACATTAACAACCCCCAGCTCCCCCTAGAAGAATGCAAGGAAAAAAGGAAATGAGTTGAACGTTTGTAATCTATTCAAAAACAGTAATTAATCAAAAATATATAAATTCATATACTTATATTTACACTATAAACAAATATTTACACCAAGAATACAAGTCCAAGGTAGTCCACCATCATAATCCGTGGACCACTGGGCTCAAAATGCATGGGCGAGGCCCACACTCAATACCCGATCAAAACGTAGAGAACACTGCTGGGGCATCAGATAGAAATACAACAGGCACCTCAGGGGGAAGGGAAGGGGGGGCACCTCAGCCGGATGAGTGCACGATGCCAGATCCACGAGGGGGCTCCATGCCCATTGATGTATCCTGAGGAGTGCAAAGCCACAGTCTCTCAAGTCTCTCAAGTGGGTGGTTTGCCCACTGCTGCATCCTGGGGACTGCAAAGCCACAGTCTCTTAAGTCTCTCAAGTGGGTGGTTTGCCCACTGCTGCATCCTGGGGAGTGCAAAGCCACAGTCTCTCAAGTCTCTCAAGTGGGTGGTTTGCCCACTGCTGCATCCTGGGGAGTGCAAAGCCACAGTCTCTCAAGTCTTTTCAGTGGGTGGTTTGCACACTGCTTTATCCTGGGGAGTGTAAAGCCACAGCCTCTCAAGTGGATGCCTTTCTCCACTGGTTCTGAGGGGGCTTTTTGCCCAGAGTGCTTCATCCTGCCAAGGACTGAGGTAGCGGATGCCTTTCTCCACTGGGTCTGGAGGGGGCTTTGTGCCCAGAGTGCTTCATCCTGCCAAGGACTGAGGTAGTGGATGTGAATCTCCACTGGTTCTGGAGGGGGCTTTGTGCTCAGAGTGCTTCATCCTGCCAAGGACTGAGGTAGTGGATGCCTTTCTCCACTGGTTCTGGAGGGGGCTTTGTGCCCAGAGTGCTTCATCCTGCCAAGCACAAGGACTGAGGTAGTGGATGTGAATCTCCACTGGTTCTGGAGGGGGCTTTGTGCCCTGAGTGCTTCATCCTGCCAAGGACTGAGGTAGTGGATGTGAATCTCCACTGGTTCTGGAGGGGGCTTTGTGCCCAGAGTGCTTCATCCTGCCAAGGACTGAGGTAGTGGATGCCTTTCTCCACTGGTTCTGGAGGGGGTTTTGTGCCCAGAGTGCTTCATCCTGCCAAGGACTGAGGTAATGGATGTGAATCTCCACTGGTTCTGGAGGGGTCTTTGTGCCCAGAGTGCTTCATCCTGCTCGTGGCGGCCTCAGTAGCGTCGGAATCTTTGGCGCTCACTGGCCTGTGGTGCTTGTTGCGGCGGTGTCCTGTTCAGCGGTGCTGGTGGCGGCGGTGTCCTGTTCAGCGGTGCTGGTGGCAGTGGTGTCCTATTCAGCGGTGCTTGTTGCAGCGGTGTCCTTTTCAGCGGTGCTGGTGGCGGCGGTGTCCTTGGCAGCGGTGCTTGTGGCGGTCTTGTCCGCCGTGCAGGTTTTCCCAGACTTGCCTGTTTTACTGTGCCCTTTCCCTACCTTGGATGGTGGCGAAGCTGTCTCCACACTCCCAACTGTACCCCTGGGAGAGGCTTTGGTGGAAGATTGTTTTCCTCTCTCCCGCTGGGCACTGGCCAACTTTTTGTGCTTTTGAGGTGGGGGACTGTCCGTGCTCTGGCTCCTTGGCACACTGGCTGCCCTGCTGCCTGGCGCACTCCAGAAGCCAGTTACTACTGGCACCACTGTTCCCGCTGATGTTGTGGCTGAGGCGCTGGGTTGGGACCTGGAGAGGCGGGCCCTAGGAGACTGAAGGGGTGGGGGAGGTGAGGGGAAGAGGTCAAGGTTGGACAGGAAAAGTTTTTGGGACACAATGGGATGGGTAGATGGAGGGGATTTGGGAGTGGAGGAAGAGGTACTTTGGGTGAAGGTGCATGGGCTGGAGGCTGTCGTGAGATAGATGGCTGTTGGGTGGGTGTGTGGCTGCGTTTGTGTACCTTGGGAGGTGGGCTCACAGACACACTGGGTGAGGACACAGGGGATGTGTGAATGGTAGTGGGGGTGGTGACTGCACGTGAGCGGGTGTGGTGGTGGGTGTGCTGTTGATGGAGGTAGTGGCTGACGATGTAGTGCATGCAGGTGTGAGTGGAGACGAGACTGGGAGGGAGGAGGGAGACGAGGCAGAGGGTGACACAGTGGAGGCAGTGGCTGTTGGTATGTCTGCATGTGTATGATGCTTGCGTGAGTGCCTGTGGGATGTGTGGTGCTTATGTTTGCCTGAGCTTCCCTTGTGTGTTGAGGTGTGTGCATGCTGGTCTGATTGTGTGATTGGGATAGGCTGAAGTACGTGGGTTTGGGTCTGGGTGGAGGAAGTTGGAGGGGGAGGCTGGACACAGGGACAATGGCTGCCATCAGTGCTGAGGCCAGAGTCTGAAAAGCTCGCTGATGGGCTGCCTGACCAGAATGAATGCTCTCCAGGTATGCATTGGTCTGTTGCAACTGCCTCTCTACACCCTGGATGGCATTCAAAATGGTAGACTGCCCAACAGTGAGGGACCTGAGGAGGTCAATGGCCTCCTCACTGAGGGCAGCAGGGCTGACTGGGGCAGGGCCGGAGGTGCCTGAGGCGAAGGAGATGCCCACCCTCCTGGGTGAACGGCCACGGGGCAAACGCTGGGGGGCTGCTGGGAGGGAAGTGCTGGTAGGGGGGGTGGTGGCTGTACCTGTAGATGCGGGGGGCACAGAGGGGCCCGCTACCGCAAGGAAGCTCCCATCAGAGGAGGAGTCCATGTCGCTGGTCTCAGCTCCTGTCTCCGCTGTGGAGCTCCCCTCGCCCTCCGTCCCACTGGTGAATTCTAACTCCGTTGTGTCGCCCTCCAGGGCCATGTGGGATGCAGCTCCCTCCTGCTCCGGTGCCACTGCTCCTCCGCCTGATGATGCTAATGCACACAAGCACAGGGAGACCACAAAAAGGGGGGGAAGACATGTTCAGTGCATGCAATACCGCTACCGTTGGCGGACACTACAGACACAGAAGCCCCCTGCACTACGCCGTGCACTTGGAGTTCCCTAATCAATCACAGGGAGATGGGTTACAAGGCTATGCCCGATTGATGCACACATGGAAGTCACAGGAGCCTGACTAGGTGTAGTTGGCTCTGTACACAGGTGGGATGGGGTGCCTTACTAAACTTGCCCTGGCCTAGGGGAACCTACAGCCCAACTCCCCCACCCAGACACCTACAATGCGCGCTGAATCAGCTGAATGAGAGTGTACTCACCCCCTTGAGGCTGCTGTGATGCCCTCAAGTGCCCATCCAACTCCGGGTACGCCACCACCAGGATACGGAACATCAGGGGGGTCATGGTGCGACAGACACCCCTCCCACATTGGGAGGCCATCCCCAGCTGGGCCTCCGCCGTCTTCTTGCTCCAGTGGCGAATGTCCTCCCATCTTTTCCAGCATTGGGTGCTCCGTCTGTGGTAGACCCCCAGGGTCCGGTCTTCCTTGGCGATGGCACGCCAAATATCCTTCTTCTGGTGGGCGCTGACCTACAGGAATAGTACAGGGGAAAAGGAGAAGATATAAGCGTCCGCACCATCACAGTCATTGGCCCGCATCCCTACCCTTGCCATGACGCACATGCACTCACCGTCGTTTTATGCACACCTCATTCCCCCCCCCCCCATCTTTCATCCACACCACTCCAAACAGGCATTGCCCATACAGCATGCGCACAGTGTACTCACCTGTTTGTCTGGATGACCGTAGAGAAGCGTGTACTGGGGGAGGACCCCATCCACTGGTTTCTCCAACTCCTCCGTGCTGAAGGCAGGGTCCCTTTCCCCAGACACACGAGCCATTGTCTCTTCCAGACTGAGGTCACAGCAGCACCTGCAGTGTAGGTCCTCTCCTGTCGAAGATCAGGTATCAAGCGATTGAACAGACAGAAAATGGCGGTGACCGTCACCGCCGGCGTATATCGTCATTGGCTCCTGGGACTCATAGGGTCCAATGTTAACCAATACAGGATTGCGCCGCGGTCTTCCACCGCCTACCGCGACGGTGTACGACGCCAGCGCAGTTACCTCATATCCCCTTGTCCCACATTACAGGTCAGGCAGCCGCCATTTCAGGGGGCCACATGGCATTATTTTTGACTGTGTCACACATATCTAGGCCTTGCTTAAACACTAATACAGCCATATGTCGATGTTAAAACATTTTCCGATTAAGTTGTGTTTACGTACCTCAGTGTTGGTTGACTCTCTGCTCGCTGTTCTCCTCCATAGAGCACGTCCGCTGGGGCAGGTGAGGAGATGGTGGCATCCTCCGATGTACAGACCGCTGGTAGACCTGTCGACAATGGAGGAGCGACATGTAATTATCACCTACAAACTTGATCGTACCACAATCCTGGAACTGTGTGCCCAGTTGGAGCCAGACCTGATGTCAGCCATCCGCCATCCCACAGGAATCCCCCCTCTAGTGCAGGTGCTGTCAGTACTCCATTTCCTGGCAAGTGGGTCTTTTCAGATGACAGTGGCCATAGCATCAGGGATGTCCCAGCCTATGTTCTCCAACGTGCTGTCCAGAGTGTTGTCTGCCCTGCTGAAACACTTTCGCAGCTACATCATTTTCCCTCAGGTGGAAGATTTGCCTACAGTGAAAGGTGACTTTTATGCCCTGGGACATATCCCCAGCATCATAGGTGCCATTGATGGGACACTTGTGGCCTTGATACCCCCCGCAGGAGTGAACAGGTGTACCGAAACTGGAAGAGTTTCCATTCCATTCTATGAATGTGCAGATGGTATGTTTGGCAGACCAGTACATCTCCCATGTGAATGCCAAATTTCCTGGCTCAGTGCATGACGCTTACATTCTGCGGAATAGCAGCATCCCTTATGTGATGGGGCAACTCCAGAGGCACCGTGTATGGCTATTAGGTGAGGACATGGACCCAACACAGTGTGACTAGGTATCTGGGTCTGGAGATGTCCCTAAGAGTTAGTGTGTGTCTAACAGTTGTTCCTCGACATTTGCAGGTGACTCTCGTTACCCCAACCTGTCATGGCTACTGACCCCAGTGAGGAGTCCCAGGACAAGGGCAGAGGAACGCTACAAAGAGGTCCATGGGCGGACTAGGACGATTATAGAGAGGACCTTCGGCCTCCTGGAGGCCAGGTTCCGGTGCCTCCATATGACAGGTGGTTCCCAATTCTACTCACCAAAGAAGGTGTGCCAGATCCATCGTGGCCTGCTGTATGCTTCACAACTTGGCTTTGCGACGACAGGTGCCTTTTCTGCAGGAGGATGGTCCAGATGGAGGTGTTGTGGCAGCTGTGGAGCCTGTGGACAGTGAAGATGAGGAAGCAGAAGAAGAGGACATAGACAACAGGAACACGGTGATCCAGCAATACTTCCAGTGAGACACAGGTAACGAGACAACACTGCCTACTACATCTGATTTAATTCTTCTACCTCTCATCTGTCTGTCATTTTCACCCAGTGTATGGACACTGAGTTGTCACTTTCCCTTTCGATTTCACAGGTGTGGGTCCCACTGTGTGACCTCTGCTTTGTTTCCGCATGGACTAGAGCTGTGTGACATAGGTATGTTGACATTACATTGGATATAGCATTTTGCCAGTTATTGCTAATACACATTTTCGAAAGCACAGACTGACTCCAGATTGTTTTGTGATTTAAGGGTGTTTATTTAAGTGAAAAATAGTGGAGGGGGTTGTAAAATGGTCAGGGGTGATGGTGGAGGAATGTCCATGGCAGAGTCCAGTCTATTAGTCTCACAGGTGCATTGTCCAAAGGGGCATAGGAAGTGGAGATGGGTCAGTTGATGGATGGACAGGGTGACAAAGTTGGACAGAAGATGACAATCAGGTTGGTCTCATTTCTTGGCGGGGGTCTTGGCATTGTTCTTTGTCTTTGTCCTGGATCTCAGGGACCGCTTGCGGGGTGGTTCTCCATCTGCAGGGGGTGGGGTGCTGGTGTGGTGGCCCTTTGGCGGTGCCTCCTGTCCACTAGCGCAGGAGGAGATGGTGGGCAGTTCATTGTCCAGGCTAGTGTCAGGGGCCCCTTGTTGTGCCACAGTGTCCCTCCTGGTGTTGAGGAGTTCCTTCAGCACCCCTACAATGGTGCCCAGGGTGGAACTGATGGATTAGAGTTCCTCCCTCAACCCCAAATACTGTTCCTCCTGCAGCCGCTGGGTCTCCTGAAACTTGGCCAGTACAGTTGCCATAGTCTCCTGCGAATGGTGGTAGGCTCCCATGATGTTGGAGAGGGCCTCATGGAGAGTGGGTTCCCTGGGCCTGTCCTCCCCCTGTCGCACACCAGCCCTCCCAGTTCCCCTGTTTCCCTGGGCCTCTGTTCCCTGAACCGTTTGCCCACTACCACTGCCCCCAGGTCCCTGGTGTTGTTGGGGTGGTGGGTTAGCCTGGGTTCCCTGTAGTGGTGGACACACTGCTGCTTGACGTGTCCTGGGGACAGAGGTATGGGCCCGCTGGGTGGGTTCTGTGCTGCTGTTTCCAGAGGGGGAGGCTCTGTTGTGGCTTGTGCCAGTGTGAGGGGAACCGACTGTCCCGAGGTCCCAGATGGGCCGGGCTGGTCATCTAGATCCAGTTAGACAGGGCTGTTGTCATCACTGTGGGCCTCCTCTGTGGGTGGAGTGGACATGTCTGGACCCTCCTGTCCGGTGACATTGGGTAGGGGTCCTGCAGGGGTGAAAAAGCATGTTATTGCATCTGTGTGTGCCATGGTGTGCAATCGGTGGGTGACCCTGTAGCCCAGTGCTTGCATTCTTGTGTGGGACCTTGTGTGATAATGGTTTAGGGGGTGTAGGGGTATGTGCAGTGGACATGCTTTGGTGATGGGTGTCCATGCTTTGGTGTTACATGCAGGGCTTGGGTTTGGGATGTGTGGTTTGTGATATTGGGACATATGTGAGGAGTTGGCGTGATGGGGGTAAGGGCGAGGGTGGGGGTATGTGATAGCATGCAGGTTGGTGGGGGATGAAGTAGTTAAAGGTTTGACTTACCAGAGTCCATTCCTCCAGCTACTCCTGCAAGGCCCTCAGGATGCAGTATAGCCAAGACCTGCACCTTCCATGTAGTGAGTTCTGGGGGAGGAGGTAGGGGTCCTCCACCAGTCCTCTGAACCGCAATCTGGTGTCTTGAGACCACGGAACGCACCTTCCCCCGTAGGTCGTTCCACCTCTTCCTGATGTCATCCCTAGTTCTAGGGTGCTGCCCCACTGCGTTGACCCTGTACAGGATTCTTCACCATAGCTCCATCTTCCTAGCTATGGTGGTGTGCTACACCTGTGATCCGAATAGCTGTGGCTCTACCCGGATGATTTCCTCCACCATGACCCTGAGCTCCTCCTCAGAAAACCTCGGGTGTCTTTGCAGTGCCATGGGGTGGTGTGGGTGATATGTGGGGTGGTATGGGTTGTGATGTGTGGGGTGATATTTAGAGGTGTGTTGTGTGAGATGCGTGGATGTTGTGTGAGTGATGGTGTTGAGTGCCTGTGGATGCTATTGTTCTTTCTGGTGGTGTCTCTCTCTAGCCTTCTGTCGCAATTGTTGTCGTAAGGGTTTGTGGGTGATGTGGGTGTGTGTTTTATATTGTATTGAGTGTGTGGGAGTGTTGTGTGTACAGTATGTGTACCAGGTGTGTGTATTTCGAATTGTCCAATGTGGTCGTGTTTTGTAAGTGAATGTGTATTTTGAGCGCAGCAGTGTGTACCGCCAATGGAATACCACGGTTGAAAGACCGCTGCTTGGATTCGTGGGTCGTGATAGTGTGGCGTGACGGTGTCGGTTTTGTTATCGCCAGTTTATCACTGACCTTTGGTGTGGCGGACTTCTGTGGGTGTCTAGATTTTGGCGGATTCCGGGCTGTGGGTCATAATGGCAGTGGCGGTATTCCGCGGCGGTGTGTTGGCGGTCTTCTGCACGGCAGTAAGCCGCTTTTACCGCCAATGTTGTAATGACCCCCTATATGTCCTACCTTAACCATACACTGCACCCTGCCCTTGGGGCTACCTAGGGTCTACCTTATGGGTGCCTTACATGGAAGAAAAGGGAAGGTTTAGGCCTGGCAAGTGGGTACACTTACCAAGTCTAATTTACAATTAAAAACTGTACACACAGACACTGCAGTGGCAGGTCTGAGACATGATTACAGAGCTACATACGTGGGTGGCACAACCAGTCCTGAAGGCCCACTTGTAGCATTTGGTTTACAGGTCCTTGGCACCTCTAGTGCACTTTACTAGGGACTTACTAATAAATCAAATATGCCAATCATGGATAAACCAATTAACCATACAATTTACACAGAGAGCATATGCACTTTAGCACTGGTTAGCAGTGGTAAAGTGCTCAGAGTTCAAAAGCCAACAGCAACAAGTCAGATAAAAATAGGAGGCAGGAGGCAAAAAGATTGGGGATGACCCTGCATAAGTAAAAAAAAGTCAAACAATGAGGTTTTAACTCTTTAATTATTTTTTAATAGGTCTTATGATGGTTGTTATCATTTGGCATTTCTTACTTGTTTAAGATATTTTTGTGGGTGTCTTTGCTTACCCAAATCCTAATATTATAACACCACCCCGCTGTTAATATAATTTTTTGCAATTTTTGTATCTTAATGATCATATTGAAATATATATCTACCATCTGTTTCATAGACTGTGAATTGCATATTTTTATGTACTTTTTATGTAAGATTGGTCAAAATAAAGGCCCATATTTAAGAAAAGTGGTGCTGCATTATATGCAGTGCCATTTTTCTTGCGCTCTTAGTGACCCCAATGCCACCATGCGTGCCCCATATTAATCAAACGGCGCACCATGGCATCGGTGAGGGACAATAGTGCCATAATATTTTATGCTATTGTAATACGTTACAGGATTAGCGCCAAAAATGTGGGCGCTAATCCTGCAAGGTACATAGGGGCCCATTATTTAAGAATAATTGTGTGCCCCCTTGTAATGCCTGCTCTCTACAGGCGTTAGAAATAGCCACTAAAAATGGCAGTGTGGAATCTCATAGAATTCTCTGTGCCATCTTTGCGGTCCCTTCAATAGGGAAACGCCCCCCTTGCATACATTATGCATCAGTCCAATTAATGCATTGTGCCACTTTGTAAATCTGGTGCGGCAAATTTGGCCTCGTTGAGCCACATTATGTCATAAAAAAATATGCTAATGTAATGCAAGAAGGTGCTAGGCCTTCTTAAATCTGGGCCAAAGTCTTTTACTACTATCCACCAATAGAGACAAAAGCACAGGTGCACACACACATACATGTTCATATAATCAGCTATAGACACATACACTCAACACTTAATCACACATACATAGACACAGTGTAAAAAGATATAAGACAAAAATATACACCCAGACATATATACACTGGAAAGTAAAACATAGACATATAGAAACACACACTCACACAACTACACTTACATACACGCTCATACAGTCAGTAACACCCACATGCACACAAACCTACACCCCAGACTAACCCCAGACTCAACCACATAGACAGCCCCATACAGTCATACACACACAATACACATACTTGCAAACACCTCCACACACATTACATCACTCGCACACACACAGACACACTACTACTACTACATCAATACAAACCTAGTTACACAGATATACAGACACACCTTGACACATTCAGTGACAGACACACATACACAGATAAACACAATTCTACACATTTTCCATCAGGCACACATACACAAACTACTACACCCACACACTAAGGCCTGAATTTAAGAAACGTGGTGGTGCATCCAATATAGTGCCACTTTTTGTGCACTCCTTAGCATCCACCTACTGCCACCATGTGTGCCCCTTATTTAATATGAAGCTCGCCATGGTGCAGGGTAGGAGCAATAACCTCAAAGATGTTGACT
Organism: Pleurodeles waltl; assembly: GCF_031143425.1. Classification (NCBI taxonomy): domain Eukaryota; kingdom Metazoa; phylum Chordata; class Amphibia; order Caudata; family Salamandridae; genus Pleurodeles; species Pleurodeles waltl. The sequence continues at coordinate 715,702,782 of NC_090444.1, forward strand.
CTATTGATGTACTGTGCAGGATTAGTGCCAGAATTGAGGCTTCAATCCTGCAGAGTACCTAGAGGCCCATTGAAAACAATGGTATGCCCCTTTTAACGCCTGCTCTGTGTAGGCATTAAAAATAGCTGCTAAAAATGGCGCAGTGGAATCTCAGATTCCACTGTGCCATTTTTGTGGTCCCCCTAATGGGGGAACGCCACCCTTGCATACATTATGCCTGGCACAGGCTCAATGTGGTGCAAGGGGTTACAAAGTGGTGCAGCGATTTTGGCCTCGTTGGGACACAGTAGCTTCATAAAAAAAAGACGCTAAGGTGGCGCAAGGAGGCACTAGGCCCTCTTAAATCTAGGCCTAGGTCACACATATACACACATACACAACCACATAGTCTGTCTCACACACACACCCAGACACGCATGTACAGATGTGTTCACAGATATTTCTAATCAGTCACACACGCTTAGTGTCAGACACATTCTGACATACCCCCACATACTTTGTCACACACAAACACAACCAGACACACACATACTCACACTTCCACAGGCATTCACACACACAGGCACAACTACAGTATACTCACACCCTCACATACTCATTCACATACATTCACACATACAACCCACACATTAATTGACACACACACACACACTACACACATTTTCTCTCTCACACACACATACAGGCGCACACTCAGTCTCACACACACCCAGACATGTGTTCACTCATAAATCCAGACATTTCTCACACATAGACAAACTATTACTCAGAAGTATTTACACATTAACACAGGCATACACACAAACATTTTATTGCAAAAACAAAAACATTTATGCTCATGAACATTGGCACACCAAAAAATACTGGAGTTTTTCTATCTTTGAAACAAAATATTTGGTTCTAAAAATAACCTTTTTTTTAAAGTATGAAATTTTTTACATATTTTTTTATATTTCAACAGCAAACACTTTAATAATCAAAAGGGGACTTTTATGTAATGAACTCCTCAAAAAAAGAAAAATCAAAATATGGTCAACCACTGCCTTCATGAAAATGACGCCAAAATTGGCAGCGCCACGCTCTGTCATTTTGACAATGCAGGGATGCGCCATATTTACAGAGCACCCCTGTGTTGTCCCCTGCGCAGGTGCTAAATTTAGTTGCCAGCACCAAAGCAGGCATCCTTGCACAGTCGTGCAAGGATGTCTGCTTTGAGGCGTGTGATTGTTTATGTGCGGGAAGACGTCCCTTCCCGCACATAAACAATCACTAATGGCACTTTGCCACTCCTGTGTGTGCTGCAGAAGTTGCAAAGCATCATTTTCAAATGATTGTTTATGTGCAGGAAGGAACAGCTTCCTACACATAAACAATCATTTTCGTAATTTTTCTCTTTCTATGCGTGCTGCAGAATGCAGCACACATAGAAAAAGCAAAAAACGAGGTGCCTTGCTAACGCCACTCCTGTGGGTGGTGTTAGATTTTGATGCTGCCTCACGTTTATGAAATCTTGTAAATCTGAGGCAGCGTCAAAATGCAATGGGTGTTGCTGTGGAATGCCCACAGCAACACCCATTGCATGGTCCTCCGATGCAGAAAACTGCATCAGAGGGGCCCATATTTAGAAGAAGGTGTAATGCCACAAATAGTGGTGTTACACCTCCTTGTAAATATAGAGGAGAGGTTAGGGCCACTGGAGCATCATGTAAAGTGATGCTCCATTGGTGCTAGGGGCTCATAAATATGCCCCTACGTTGCCATTTTCTTGAGCTTGGGAAGGCTAGATGGTAAACTCTGAGTAATTTGGATTGGTATAGGGTCTCCTTGGGCCAAGGGTAGTGCAGCTGTAGATGTTGACACCTATGCAAATATTTCTACCCTGCGCCTCATGAGAGTTGTTTCTGGCAAACTGTGCATTGCATTATTGTTACCAACACCTTTCGTTCCCCAAATGGAAAGGTGAAATAATCCCAAGCTATAGATTCCTCTTTTGGTGGTGGGTCTTCCTCCTGTTCCTCTGTCTGGTGTTTCTTCTCTTCTCCTGAAGCTATTTCAGGACGTTGGAGAAAGGTCAATAAAATTCCCAAATGTATAAGGTCAGCCTGGCCACACAACTGTTCCCAGCTTAGGTGCACACCCAGAAGAGTAAGCTAGGAAGGGAATTTCCTTCAAAAAATTGTATGTACTGTTTTAACCAATCAGTATTTGGGTATGTTTTCAGATTTTCAGCGTATATGCGGTGCTGCCACAAAAAGCCTGCAGATCAGGAAAATGTTATGAAAACTGGGATAAAACCAATGTAGACACATGGGGCCATATTTATACTCTGTTTGCGCCGGTTTTGTGTCGTTTTTTTTAACGCAAATTCGACGCAAAACGAACTCCATATTTATACTTTGGCGTTAGACGCATCTAGTGCCAAAGTTCATGGAGTTTGCGTCATTTTTTAGCGTGGACACCTTCCTTGCGTTAATGATATGCAAGGTAGGCGTTCCCGTCTAAAAAATGACTCCGAGGCATGTGCGCCGTATTTATACTCCCGGGAAAAAATGACGCCCGGGAGTGGGCGGGTCAAAAAAAATGACCTCCAGCCGCTTTTGCGGCATTTTTTAGCGCCTGGTCAGGGCAGGCGTTAAGGGACCTGTGGGCTCGTAAGGAGCCCAGAGGTGCCCTCCCATGCCCCCAGGGACACCACCTGCCACCCTTGCCCACCCCAGGAGGACGCCAAAGGATGGAGGGACCCACCCCTGGGACATTAAGGTAAGTGCTGGTAAGTATTATTTTTTTTTTTTTGTGGCATAGGGGGGCCTGATTTGTGCCCCCCTACATGCCACTATGCCCAATGGCCATGCCAAGACAGGAGTCATTTCAATGGGGGTTGAGAGTAAAAAAAAATGGCGCAAATCGGGTTGAGGTGAAAATTTTGCCTCAGCCTGACTTGCCCCATTTTTTGACGCCCAAGCTCCATTTTCCCCTACGCCGGCGCTGCCTGGTGTAAGTCATTTTTTTTTACGCACACCAGGCAGCTCCGCCGGCTAACGCCGGCTAACGTCATTGAATAAATACGGCGCCCGCATGGAGCTTCAGAATGGCGTTAGCCGGCGTTAACTTTTTTGACGCACAACTGCGTTGGCGCAGTTGTGCGTCGAAAAGTATAAATATGGGCCATGATATTCTAATCTGGTATGGCTAATACTAAACCTCTGACTCAAAACACGGTAATATAACATCTTAAATAATAAATACAGCATTGAAAAAAAACATGCCCGATCCAGCGCAGTGCCAGAAACAGAAGTGGAAGCACAAAGGAACTATGTGGGCCAGAAATTTGGCCTTGTGGTGGTACCGCACATTCAATATGGAGAAAATATAAAAAAAACACATATTTCCTAGTTTGTGTAAAAAAATATATTTTTATTTGTAGGAAAATAATCAAAATTAATTTTAAAATAATGCAAGTACTTTAAGAAAGTAAAAAAATGTACCTTTCGTATGTTAAAAATACTAAATTAGCCAGGCACCCAAACCCACGCAAAGCACAGAGATAAGACTCGACTCAAAGGGATTATCATGTTTTAGGAAAAAGACTGCTGAAAATCTGACAAACACTATGTTCAATACCTTCTCCCTGTGAATCAATCAAGGCGATGGTGGTCTGGCTCGTACAAATTAATTTGTAAGTTTGTATATAATTAGGACACATATAGCTGTTATACTTTCTTTTGAGTCCTTGTTTTTATATGTGATGTCGCATGAACAGTGCACAATATTTATTGTTTTGACATTTTCTAAAATCTCTGTTAGAGCATGTGAGCCCTGCACAATTGAACAACAGCAGTTAATATGTAACTTTTAGAGGCATCATCAACCTATGACACAATATACTGTAAACCAGTAAAATAAACATGTCATGTATTTTTAGGAGGCTACAACTTTAGGAAGGTATTGCCTAAACAGACGAGTCTTTAGCTGAGGACAGAAAGACATCAGGTTCCAATTCAGTCTGATGTCACCCAACAATATTTTAAACACATTTGTTAAAAAAAGTAAAACATCTACACATTTCATTTTTATTATGTTAGAGTGCAATTACAATTTGAGATGGAGGTTTTAACAAAGAGATAATTAAGTACATCACATCTGGCCTAATGACTGTGATCCTTTGACATGAAAGTGCTGCCTGTAGGGAAGCAGCAATAATGTTTTTATCACTGCTTTTCCTAGGCCTGGAGTATATAGTTCTTCTTCCTCTTCTTCCCTCTTTGGCAGTCATCTCTCAAAGACAGACAATAACTGATTAAAGTGCTGCTCAGACAATAGCATGTGTCATTGCCTTCTAATACCTACATCCCCTGTCAAAATGTTTTACAACTTGAATCAGTGGCAATGTGCCCAAGGAGTAATCCCTAAAGTTTAGGGATTTAAGAGGATAATGAAATATTCAAACGTGGATATGTGTATCTTTTGCCAACCACAGCTTCTAGCCTGCACCACTGCAGGCTTTAGTCTTCTTAAAAACAACTAAGTTCCGAGGCAGAGTGAACTACTTTTGCTTGACCTCAGTCCATCGCTGGTCAGCCAACAAGAGATCTTCGGAACCAATCAACTGCTTCTGATAATATAAGATTAGATTTCATGCTCTATGTTATTTTGTAATATTCGATTCATATCAGCTATTGTGTAATTTTGAAAACCTGTTAATCATTAAATCACACGTTTTTATACATAATTGTTTCAAGTATGCTAACTTTCTTATTTTTTCACTGCACATGTGATTTGGGGTAAGATTTAGAGTTTGGCGGATGGGGATACTCTGTCACAAATTTGACAGATATCCCACCTGCTGTATTATGATTCCATGATATACTAAGGACATCGTAATCTGGTGGACAGGATACCCGTCATGTTTGAGATGGAGTAACCTGTCCGTCAAACTCTAAATCAGGCCGACTGTTCTATTTTCTGAAACGTGCCTTCTAAACCACCAGTTATTCTAATCTATTAAATTACGTGATTTCTAATCTGCTCTCACATTCTCCTTCCCCCATAAATATTGCGCTTTCAAATCTATATTTTGGTCTAGACAAAATTCCCACAAGTTCTTTTCAACACCCATTATTTTTCTCGACCTGCTACCTCTTAATCTCATTATATATGTCAATGCTGTTATACTGTCCATTTTCAGGAACGCTGAACATCTTACACCCTAACTTAAGTTGCTTGCATTCGACTCTAGCGCTAAATATAGAACTGAACTAAGATTGTTCAACTGTTCCAGGTCGCTAAGTTCTCTAACCACCAAGTAAATTCCTTCTTGGCTTCCTCCGAAATCTTGATCTTGTCTACATACCAAAGACCCTTGTAAAGATCTGAATTCTTTAGATGCTATAAATCCCTGTAATGTAAAGGCCCTGGAAAATATAGCGGACGGTAAAGCCATCACGTTGACGGAGCAACCCCCTCCACCGCACTCTAAATCAGGTCCAGTGTTTGGATAGTTTGGAAGTAGACTTGTTAACTTACCATTTGACTTTTCAGATAACAAAATATTTCGCTTGGCGACCTGATCTATGGGTATTAGCAGTGGAGGCATTCAGTCACAAATTTAAAAGGAATGAGTTCCCTCCTTCTAAGATGATTTCGAGAGTGTTAGTAAAAGTAAGAAGACAGAGAAGTCTAATAATATTAGCAACTCCTTTTTGGACAACTTAGGTTGGTTGTTTGACAGAACTACGCATTCAGTTGCAGAGCACGTCAATACCACTCATGCTTTACAACGAGAATGCCACTACTATGCATATCCTTTACCACACATGACTTTACAATGAATTATGTTTTAAAAGCATGTTTACATTATAAAAGGCATATGCGTAGTAAAGGTACTAGTGCAATACCTTCCCCATTCTTCTTTAAAACATACCCCTTTCTAACCCTGAACACTAAATTAGTACAGCCCTGCCCCCCACCCTAAGACCAAAAATCATCCCCCCACCCTAAAACCTAACCTCCCATCCCACTCCACCACCTGCAGTCAAAGCACTAAACTTATGGTGCCCCCCGCCCCAAGCCCAGAAACCATTCCTCCGCCCAAAAACCTAATCTCCCACCCCCGCTCTCTGTCTAAAACAGTACCCACCACACCCCCGCGGACATAGCACTAAACTGATGCACTTACCATGCATACCAATACAAGATAATTTTTTTAATGGTATGTGTGGTAAAGGCTATTTGTGGTAATGATGCGTGCTTTGTAATGCATGTGTGATAAAGGCTAGTCGGGAAAACAGCAGCTTTGTAATGGCTGTTTCCCCTTAGGTTTGATTCCCATCAGCTATGGAAATGGCTATGGAAGTTTATTTTCTAATTTAGCCTTGCAGAGGACTGTTAGTAGGTGCAGAATGGGAGGAACATCCTTTAGGAGAGTCAGGTGTACTTTCTGTAGAGGCTTCAGAACTCCTTAATGAGTCATGGGCTCTGGGAATGAAGAATAAACACAAGAGAGCTTTGGATCCTGTTAAGACTGATATGGCAGAGGGTGAAAATGTCCTGGCTAATTTGTTTGGAAAAGGCATGCGTTTTAAGGCAAATGATTGTTACAGGTCTGTTATAGCAGCAGGTTATTCCTTATTAAAAGTTATTTTGTTTAGATGAAGCCTCTTGATGCTTAGAGCAATGAAGGTAATTGTGTGTAAGATACCTCCAAATTCACATTATGAGAGACTTTGGGATGTCAATTTAGTCTTCAAATTATTTGAAGATCGAAATGTAAATAAGTATTTACCTTTAAAAGAGTTAACATGGAAAATTGGCTAACTTTCTTTGTTTGATTTCATTTAGAAGGGTATCAGTAGTGAAAGCGTTTTTAAATTTGGAGAAGAACTAATACTATGTCAGAATCAATTTTTTATCCAGAGTTCAAGGATTTCCCAAAACTAGGTGTGGTAAGATGTATTACAGAACATGAATCAGGAATGCTGGACAAGAGCTGGGCAGGTGTAGATCAATCATTGATTTTGTACCTTTAGTCATATGAAGCAGTGTCTGTTGCAAGATGCATTAAGATGGTAATGAAGGAGGAAGAAGTCAATATCAATAATTTTAAGTCACATTTGTCAGAGGGGCAATGGCCTCAAAGGTTTTTTGTGTAGGGAGTAGATTGGAAGAGATAATAAGGGCAGCAGATTGGTCAAATTTGGAGGTTTTCAGAAAATACAACGATCTTTTATGTACATCAACAAAATTGAGCACTTCCAAGCTTTTGTTTGTACATCACTTACATAAAACACTTAAACATAAAACACTGAACAATAAACATAGAACATCAATAATTGGTCCAACAATCCTCTCCTTGTTCCAGAAGCCATGTGGTATTCATTGACACCTATATAGAAAATCCACATGTGAGAGATGGTTGCCTAATCTGTCACAGACCTCAAATATCCTTATTTTCAAAGGAGAAAAAATAGAAAGGCCTGTGGTGTAAAGTCCTTAAAGGAAAGATACAATCTTGCTTGCAACTTCTCAATAATGTGTAGTCGACATGTTTCGGCCCCTTCAACTATGGGCATCCTCAGGACTAGTGTAGAGGGCCACACCCTAAAAAGGGATAGATTTATATACTCCAAATGATGTAAAGGAATTCCTGCATTACATGAATGAGTGTTCAAAGTGTCACAGAAAGGGCTGCCCTACATACTTGCATTTATTTGAGGCTCTTTGCATTTCTGAAGTTTAAACGCACGGGAACAATCAATTGGAGTGCCCGAAAAGAATATGTTTGAGCATAGGTGAAAACTGTAAGTAGAATCAAATGCTATAGAAAAAGTGTTTGTTCAAATTAAGACATTACAAATTGATTTTATTTTATAGAGAATCAATAGAGAACTTTGGAAGTTACATAGTGAAAGAGATGGATGAATAAAAAAGCATCTCTAAAAGAGAGATAAAATGGAGCACAGAGAGCTTTTATGGGCTGTGATCTCTTTTACTTTATGTGATCTTACAGTTTTCCATATACGGAACTTTAAAGTTTTTCTGCTTTGAGGTAGTGAAAAAAGTATATGCATAATGCTGTTCTCCTCATCTTTAATAAAACCATGATTCCCTATACACCATAGCTTTGAGAGTTGGCATTCTCCACATAACCCTCTTTATTTTTTATTTACTACATTGATTGTGTTGTAGCTCAGCCACACATAATAGCAATAGTAAATCTTCACTCCCCCATAGCATAACAATCCAGTTCTCGCCTCTAAGGTAACTTATGGGTAAGACTCTCGCACCAACTCTATGCACCTATGTTGTGTGGGACAGCTGTGCTAATACTCACCTTTATCTATGTCTTCCCATATACACAATGCCATACTTCGAGTTGTGAAAATGTGTCATGGGTACATGTTGTCATAATATTTCATGTGGATTACATTCGTGTTGACATTATACCTCACTAGCTGACTGGGGTAGCGAGCCATTGTTGCCTCATAAGTAGGTCTTTGTCTTGTTAGCTATTCTCTGCAGTTCACCCTTCTAAATAAATGACCTTAGATCACTGTTGATCACTGAGATAAATAGAAAGGCCAATAGCGGGCCAAATGTGCATCAGTGGTCACTATAAGTACCCATTTACAGTCTTGTGAAGTGATGTATATATTCATAGATGCACACTGCTATATACATGTGCTATGAGATGACCACTTTTGCAATTTACTACATGTGCAGTTTGCATCTGGAAACAGAGGAGAGGAGCATGATGCCTGTTGGAGGGAGAAGTTAATTTCACTTTTGTATGTGCATCACATTGATTATTATTTAATTGAGATGTAAGGGAGACAGCACTTGGCATATTATACCTGGTTCAGGTGTTGCACCATAGGTCCAGGTTTCTAATACACTATGGGCCAGATGTAGGAAGCATTTTGCATGGTGCAAAATGCAAAATGCGAAAATCGCAGTTTGCGCCATGCAAAATGCTCATTGCGATGCTCATTCACAATTTGTGAGTCGGTACCGACTCGCAAATTGTGAATGCGACTCGCAAATAGGAACGGGTGTCCCCTTCCTATTTGCGACTCGCATCGCAATGCTAAATTGCTTTGTGACCGCGAATGCGGTCGCAAAGCAATTCGCAGTTACCACCAGTGTCACACTGGTGGTAACCCATTCGCAAAAGGGAAGAGTTCCCCATGGGACCCCTTCCCCTTTGTGAATGTTGCCCAAAATGTTTTTTCAGAGCAGGCAGTGGTCCAATGGACCACTGCCTACTCTGAAAAAACAAAACCAAATGGTTTTGTTATTTTTTTTATTTAGCAAATCGTTTTCCTTTAGAGAAAACGGGCTGCAAGATAAAAAAAAATACTGCTTTATTTAAAAAGCAGTCACAGACATGGAGGTCTGCTGTCTTCAGCAGGCCACCATCCCTGTGAGTGCAGGGACTCGCTATGGGGTCGCAAAATGCGACCCACCTCATTAATATTAATGAGGTGGGTCTTTGTGACCCCAAAGCGAATCGCAGACGGTGTCTGAGACACCGTTCTGCATCCGATTTTGCAAATCGGAAATCGCGAGTCGCATTCGGAACTTCCTACATCTGGCCCTAAGAATGGTATTGAAAAATGTAGGCATATTATATACCAATAACAACTGCCTATATCTAGCTAATTTACATGCTGTCATAAGCATCACAATCTTCAACAAAAACACCACATCCTGACTTGAAAGGTGGATTGCAATTTGTGTGCTCTCCCCATCAGATCACTTGGATAATGTTAACAGTCAGTTCCACAGATGTGCAGCACACATGATTACCTGTTTTTTCTTAGTTATGATAGCAGCCACTCCATGAGTAGCAACTTGAGAAAATATTTGCAGGAGCATGGATTGCCTGCTGATGAACAAATACTCCAGCATTCACAAAGACAGGGAAATTATTTGGCTGGCCTATATTTCAGTTTTGTTGGTGCTGCATCCTCAGCCTCAGTACCTCATTTATTGCTTGCATCAATCTTCCTGATACTTGCATCAATCGTCCTGATACTTGCTGGCATCTCAAAGGAGTTGGGTGTAATTTTAGAGCATCCACTCATTTTGGATCATTAGTTTCCTCCACTATCAGGTAGGCTACTTTCCCCTAGCTTTGTTCAACAACCTGCTTCTGATGGTTTCCCAATCATGGGATACTATCATCAAAAAGATGGCCACAAAACCATGATTCACATCTGCATGCTGGTCTCAGCCTCACCACAGCAGTGGTTCACTCATTTCGGTATGAATAGCACCCAGACTTTAGGTGAACATGTAAGCCTTGGAGCACTGCAATATCATGGAGCTAACTAAAAGCTTCAATGATAATGCTCAGCCTAAGTGGTGCGTATAGAAGCCAGACCAACCACAAATGAGTTCAAACTTTCAAAGGTCTGCTCACTGATGCACTGGGTGATAGTATTATACCTCTGAGGACTTGTGTTGGGACTAGAAAAGGGCTTCAGAACATAAGGTTCTGTCCAATGCTCATGGTATGATTCAGTTAATGTTAGTGGTATGTCTTCTGTCATCTCACACATGTGACTTTTATATTTAATTAATGGAAAAGTAGTGAACATTGTGGCCCGGCTTTTTATGTTTCATCTAAATATGAGATCATGACGAGATCATGAAAACGATCACATCAATGTTGTCAAATATTCATCACGCAACCATGTGTTACAATAGTCACGAGGGAGTCACAATTCTGCATTCACTTAATAACAGAAAAAGAACACCGTTTGTGGCACTATGGGCATTGGTATATGCATACCATATGTCATCAATGGCTTTACAATAATTGGCACATTAATGGAAAATCAATGAATGAGACTACAAACAAGTGCTCTCTGCCTCTTAGAAGGCTTTAATGTGGCGTACGGACTGCTGCACCAATCAAAACCGGAAAATGAGCGATAACACAGGATTCCAAGGTCACAAATTGCCTATTTTACACAGACTGTCTCACAGTGATACAAGTGATACCAGCTGTTGTGAAATACTTACTGTGATATATTAGGTCTCAGAAAAGAAATCACATCCTATGTAACAGTCATTTTTTCCATGTGGTTTCATCAGTTTTTTTCCTTTTTCAGGGGACAGTTTTTTCCTGGTATTATGATTATGTTCAGTGTGACACTGCAATCCACTGCAAGAGCCCCGGTTGAAGATACATTTAGGGCCTGTTTTACAAGGCTTGTGGTGCAGGGTGGCTTCCTGTGCAACCCTGCACCACTGGGAAAAGGCAGAAATGCGCTGTATCTATAAGATGCAGTGCATTTCCGTCCTCTCCCCTGTGATTGTGCACAAGTTGCTGCCTAGCACCAGCGCAAGACTGCGCTGTGTGGATGATTGTTTTTGTACAAGAAGCGACACCTTCCTGCAAAAAGACATTCACAGGCGTTTTCAGAATGCAGCACACATAGAAAGAGGAAAAAACAAAGAGAAATAAAGATATTTGTCCCCTTTGCATCATTCTTACGCCACCCTGAGGTGGCCTAGGAATCTAATGCATTCCCAGGCTTGTAAATCTGAGAATGCTTCATATTCCTTCTGCTTCCATGGGTGTTGCATGGGAACACCCCAAGCAGCACCCATGGAACGCTCCTTTCACACAGTGTTATGAGTGAAAGGGGTCCATATTTAAAAAGCCATGAGAAGCCACACATGGTGGCTTTGTGTGGCCGTGCATATATGGGCTGGCACACTGCGCCACTGGAGCGTTAAAAAAATGAAGCTCCAATGGCGCAGTATGTTGCTAGGGCCTCATAAATTAGGCCTTTTGTGCCTAGACACCTACCTTGAGGACTTCAGGGGTGCAGAACTGATGAGGAGGAAGTTTCCAAGCAGCTGGAAAAAAAGTGTGACGTAGTTCTTTTTTCTACCTTCGAACAAATCATAAAAAGTGCTGAGGATTTCCCAGGGAGGGCTCACCCTCACCAAACAATAAAACCAAGCTTGTCTCACTTGGATCTTTTTGCCATGCTGATAACTTGCTTAGTAAGATCTCACAGTAAAGGTTCCTGGCCTGGTGGAGATTCGCCTCGTTGCAGCTTCAGCCTTGCTGAGCTGATGGATTTTGAAAATCAAAACAGTGACTGAGTCTGAAGATAAAACCAGTTTTCTTCATGGATGGAGCTTTTGGTGCCTAACTCAACCACATCAGTAGGAGCTCAGTGGCGACTTTTCTATATTGAAGGGACATTACCCGGCGTCATCACTGGACATTGCTCCACTGAAAGGCTTCAAGCTCTAAAAATACACTATCAGGCTAAAAACTTTAACCTGTGTGAACTGCTTGGAATAGTTAACCTACGCTCCATATCAGTTGACCTAAAATCACACCTACGCCCCAGTCAACCGCAAAATGATACTTTACATTGGTGCTTCACTTTTTGTACATTTTCTTTTCTTTGAAAATGTAATAATTCATATCTCCTGTTTCTTTCATCTGATTTTGATCATTTTGATGTTTTTTTGCTAATGACATTTTTCATTTTTTTTTTCTTAACGTGATCTGGAAAATAGTTTGTTGTCTTGCCTCTACAATTGTTGGTAATGCTTGAACATGAGACACATTTCTCTGACGACCTGCCTGGTGCATGTGCCAGAGCTACAAGTGTTTTATCAGAGTTTCACTGGGAACTGTCTTGAGACAGAGGGCCTGGTTATTTTTTTGCCACTTATTTCTGACCTGTACATAAACTCTGTTTACACATGGGTTGGAATTACAAGTTGTTAGGTACTTAAGTCATCTGATAATAATAAGATGTGTTAAATAATGTAACCATTATTAAATTTCGGCAAGTCAAACCTGCCAAAAATGAATGGGATAAAACCATATAGTATTTACTGTTTCATGCGGAGTTTGGTGCGTTAAACACCAAAATATGATTGTTATTCCCAAACGACTTGAAATAGGTTGTATTTATTGCACTTGATAAATAATGTACCCTGTAGGATTGTTATGCCATGTGCGATAAAAATCCACCAATTCTCATAATAAGAGCCATAATCAGGATGTGTTTATAAATTTGGAAAGGGCACCCATTTTCACTTTAATAACCCACTTTTTGACACTGAGGCTATGCAATGCAGCAAATAACTTTTCGTGAGCATTGAAGCAAATAAATTGTGATGTGAGCTGACATCCTACTTATTGACCATGTCAAGGAAGGCTTGTTGAGAAATGACAAGTCTCCACCAGCCCTTCATCCAGCATTATCGGTGTGCTATGCTTGCCCTGAAAACCCACCAACCCACTCTTAGTAAGCACTAAAGTGATAACAACATGTGCTAGATGTAATATTAATGTCATCCTATCAAAACTTTCTCATATTGTGCAGCAGCTTTTATACTTTGCACCTGTCTGAAATTGGTAGAATTTTCGATAAGTCAATATTAATGAGTCAGCACATCTTCCATTAGACTTACCCATTTATGGATTTGTACCCTTGTGTTCTTGCCTGTCTTTGTTTGCTGCATTAACACTCACGGCCTGATTTAGAGTTTGGTGGATGTGTTATTCCCACTAAATCCCATTATATCCTATGGAATTTCTATTTTGGCGGACTGTATACCCGTCTGTTGTGACGGAGTAACCGCTCCACCAAACTCTAGATCAGACTGTTCATTTTTATATGCAAATGAAGTTGCTATCATATCCAGTTCCACAAGGTGCCTCATTTTATTAAACCCATTTACTATTGATATGTGCATAATTTAAACTTTGAGGAAACATTTTAGGAACTTGTGGTGTGGCCTTAGGTGTGCATACTTTGCACTCTATTGTCTTTTCTGAGTCACGCATGTTGAGCTATTGAACTTTTGCAGAATTTATACTTAATCTGGGTATAAGCTCCTCTTATCTTCCTCTCACCATTATTTCGTCTTCACCGACCATCTCCTCAAGTTCAAATTGATTTTTCTCAAGGGTGACATATTGAAATTATTAATTGAAATAGGAGGACAGGATCTAAGGTAGATAGGTAGATTTTTTAATGGGACAGTGCCTCTGAAATACCAGTATGCCTGGGTCAGTGCAGGTCACATGTCGGACCAATACCAGGCCCTTTCCCTTTCACACAGTGCAGAATGTTGTTGTGCTGAATTGTGTTGCGTGAAGCCTTTATAAATCTGTCTGTTAGTATATATGATGCTGAAATATGCATGAACATGTATTTGTTTTACTTTTTTCTCCGAAAAGAAAATATTTTTCCATTTAGAGAAACCTCTTCACCTATAGCACCATAAAATCTAGGGTGCCCACTACCATTTCTCACCAAGGAAAAGCACTCACTCCTTCCTTTCATAGAAATAGGTTTTATGCAGAGTTCTAAAGTGAGAAACGACCTGTAAATGTTTACATTTTTTTTGAATACCTACAAATGTATTATTCTGGCGTTGCTACAGCCCCATCCGTAATTCTCTATATTCCGCCCCTACTAATAAACGTAACTCTGCACACAGACGAGCTGCACCAGTCAATTGTCCACAGGACTAAAGGGCACATGTACAAAGCAATTTTGTTGTCGCAAATGGACCGATTTGCAGAATCGGCCACTTTGCGAACGCAAAAAGGCTTTTTAAAATGTACAAAGCTCTTTGTTATTCAGTAACCTATTACTGGATCACAATTTGGGTTTGATTCGGTATTAGGAAGGGGTGTGTTTAGGACTTCCCTTCCTAATAACAAATTGTGGTGATATGTATGAATGTTTTTTGACCGAAATGCAGTCGCAAAACATTCACAATTTACCAAGAACTTCAAATTGGTATTAACTGATTTTGCAAATGATAAGGGGCCTCATAGGACCCCCTCCCTTTTGTTAATGCTTGTAATAACATTATTTCAGTGCATGCTTAAGAAAATGAAAAGAACACTTTTCATGTTTTTTTAGGAAAACAAGCTGAATTAAAAAATATATATATTGCTTTATTTAAAAGCAATCACAGACATGGTGGTCTGCTGACCCCAGCAGACCACCATTCCTGCGATTTTTGCGATTCCCAATGGGTTGCAAACAAAGAAGTACCACATTAATATTCATGAGGTGGGCCTATTTGCGACCCACAGGGAATCACAAAAATGTCTCAATTACACATTTGTACATTGCTGTTTGCGATCACCAATTTGCGAATCACAAAAATTGACTATTTGGTAATTGCAAACACAATTTAATCCTGTGAAAAGGCTCGTAAAACTTGCATGTACATTTTTTTTCTGGGTATCGAAAGTCAGTTGAGGTATGCAAAAAGTCTGTGAATGAGACTCTGTGGTTTTATTTTCCGACTTTGATTTTCTTTGTTATCATTGCTTCATTTTATTAAGTCCGTTGTGTTTCTGGCCTGCAATGCGTTACATTTGACACATTTCCATTGGAATACGTGGGTATATGACAAACATTCACACAAAAATCAAGCTTAAACGTGTGCGAAATAACCAAGTGTCATTTATGAACCCAGATGTAAACTCGGCTTGGTATAATTATTCGGTTTTCAAGGCTGATGAGTAGAAAGGGCATTTGTTCTGGAAATTTATTATCAATTTCATGGGTAAAATGAGGCTGAAAGTACAAAATTAATGACTTGATGATGACTCACCCTAAAGGCCCAGTAATGCAGAACTCTTTGCTCCTTGTGCTAGGAGAGCAGATGTTCCCTGAGAGAATGGTTTCTATTTTGCAAGTAAATGGGAAGCCGTCCTAGGCGCTTGGCCCCTATTTACTGCAAACCCTAAAAGATATCCATTATTGCACATAAGGATACATTTTATGACTTCACCGGTCCTTGTAATGCAGTTAAGACAATTTTAATTGAAACATTTAATAAAGGCTGCAAAAACACCACATGAGTTCATGAGCACGGCAGACAATTAATAAGTGAAGGGTTTTTTCATATATTTTATGATACAGGGGTTTGAGCACTTTGACAGAAGACTTCACTAATGGTCATGGCGGTATGATTCGTCCAAGCTTGTTTTGACGGCGAGGCCAGTAAAAATCAAATTTTCCTTTATATTCCCTAATTATTGCCCATAACTTGACCATTTCAAGATGTGTATTAAAGTTATGTGCTTCCTCCAGATCAATGCTATACCGTTATATCATTTCTGTTTGCCCCTTAATTACAATAACCTTGGAGTTTCATAGCATTTCAGCCCTGGACAAACTGCTTTTTTTCTTCTGACACTTAGCTTCACACGACCAGGGACTGCATTTTCTTGTACTGTTCCCGCATTAAAGCCCGTATTTAGGGGCATATTTATACTCCGTTTGCGCCGAAATTGCGTCGTTTTTTTTGACGCAATTTCGACGCAAAACTAACGCCAACTAACGCCATATTTATACTATGGCGTTAGAGGCGAATAGCGCCAAAGTTCCCGGAATGTGCGTCATTTTTTAGCGTGAACCCCTTCCTTGCGTTAATGATATGCAAGGGAGGCGTTCCCGTCTAAAAAATGACTCCCAGGCCTTTACGTGGTATTTATACTCCCGGGCAAAAGAGACGCCCGGGAGTGGGCGTGGCTAAAAACGGCGCATTTGCGCCGCTTTTTAACGCCTGGGTCAGGCATGGCGTTAAGGGACAAGTGGGCTCAAAATGAGCCCAGAGTGCCCTCCCCTGCCCCCAGGGACCCCCCCTGCCACCCTTGCCCACCCCAGGAGGACACCCAAGGCTGGAGGGACCCACCCCAGGGACATTCAGGTAAGTATTTTTTTTATTTTTTTTTAATAATTTTTTTGTGGCATAGGGGGGCCTGATTTGTGCCCCCCTACATGCCACTATGCCCAATGACCATGCCCAGGGGACAGAAGTCCCCTGGGCATGGCCATTGGGCAAGGGGGCATGACTCCTATCTTTACAATGATAGGAGTCATGTTGATGGGGGATGGGCGTCGAAAATAAATGGCGCAAGTCGGGTTACGACGATTTTTTCGACGTAACCTGACTTGCCCCATTTTAAGACGCCCATACGCCATTTTCCCCCTACGCCGGCGCTGCCTGGTGTACGTGGTTTTTCTCGCGCACACCAGGCAGCGCCGGTCTGCTTGCGCCGGCTAACGCCATTCAATAAATACGGCGCCCGCATGGCGCTTCAGAATGGCGTTAGCCGGCGCAAAACTTTTTGACGCTAAACTGCGTTAGCGCAGTTTAGCGTCAAAAAGTATAAATATGGGCCTTATACTTTTTTTGCCCCGCATTTGCGTCGTTTTTTGACGCAAAAACGGCGCAAACTTGCAAAATGCCATTGTATTTTGTAGGTTTGCGCCGTTTTGCGTCAAAAAGCGGCGCAAATGCGGCGCTAAAAAAAGTATAAATACGGCAGTGCTTTATAAATGTAACTAGAGGTCACAATTTGAGAATAATATTCCATAGATGGAAACCTATGTGTTAGCGCCGTAACAATAATGATTGTTTGTGATAGAAAATATACACAATGTGTATTCATCATTAACGCTTCAGTTAACAGTTGCCACTTATGGATGCTTTTCAGTGCTAAAGTCAGAACTGAGCAATGATGATGACACAAATATGATTCCCAAACCTGCCGCACGTAATTATTTCATCATTTTATAACTAATCAGCAACCTTTTTTTCAATTACAGAATAAGGAACTGATTTCTCATATGCCCAATTAATGCCATATTTTGCTTTACACTCATGTACTTCCAATTCAAAGGAAATGTACAATTGTTGCGATGAAGCAACATAGTGAAATCTATAAAACGTCACTTGCAAATGAATTAATTCTACCTCTCAACAAGCAAAACCTCATTTTGGCTGTGGACAGAGGTAGTTGGCCACAGGGCCTTCACTTCAACCAGGTACCACAACCAACCAGTGCTCGGAGTCAACTCATGCTGTGCACAGACAAGCGGGAGGCTGGCTCCTTTATTTTTTCATTTTTGAAAATGTATCTGTTGGAAAATGAGTTATTGGTAAGGGCAGAGAAGTACCTACACTTAGTCATATGCCACTAACCCCCACTAGGTTCAGTTAGGTCTCAATAAATTAACCCCAGCTCAACCCTTGGTAGCTTAGAAACGAGCAACAAGGCTTAACTTAGGAGACAAAGTGTGAAGCATTCAAATATCACAAAACAGTAATTAAATAAAACACAGGAAACGGTTTAAAAATATATGAAAATAGGAAATATGTTTATCTTTAAAATGACACCAAAACGAATAAAATCGGATAAAGGGAATCAGAGATATTAATTTTCAAAGAATGAATGCTTTTTAGCGCATAGAAACGAATAGCACCAATCTGGCCATCTGGTCGCACCTCGACTGGGGCAAAGTCAAAGTTTAAGGCTGACTGTGATGGAGCCCTGCTCGGCTACAGCAAGCGGGAGGCCTCAGTCAAAAGCTTACCTTCAGACTTAGTCGTTTCCTTGAAGATTTTCTGCAGCGGGACCAAGTCGCCATTCCAATCCGACTTCCTTTAGCCCTTCCTCGGATACGCGTCGCGGGAGCCCTCAGTGGAGATTTCTACATTCGGACATAAACAATTTTTCAAGATGAAAATCCTTTGACCGGGGCAAACCTGAATCTTGATCCGATGTCCCTGGAGCCCTCTGGAGCCCTATGGAGCCCTCTGTGCTGGAGGTCCTGCTCAACATTCTATGTTCAGACTTAGGGCAGATGTAGCAATCTACAATTTTGCGACTTGCAAATTGCGAGTCAGACCGACACGCAATTTGCAACTTGCAAAATTGTATGCAGAAAGGTGTCTCCGACGCCTTCTGCGACTCGCTATGGGGTCGCAAAGACCTACCTCATGAATATTAATGAGGTGGGTCGCATTTTGCGACCTGATAGCGAGTCCGTGCACTCACAGGGATGGTGGCCTGCTGGAGACAGCAGACCTCCATGTCTGTGACTGCTTTTTTAATACAGCAGTTTTTTTCTTTCTTTTTGCAGCCCGTTTTCCTTAAAGGAAAACAAGTTGCAAAAAGAAAAACTTCCGAAACCATTTGGTTTCGTTTTTTTCAGAGTAGTCAGTGGTCCATAGGACCACTGCCTACTCTGAAAAAACAATTATTTCGGCATTCACAAAGGGGAAGGGGTCCCATGGGGACCCCTTCCCTTTTGCGAATGAGTTACTACCCACTTCAAGTGGGTGGTAACGGCAAGTTGGTTTGCGACCGCATTCGCGGTCACAAAGCAACTCAGCATGGCGATGCGGTCGCAAATAGGAAGGGAACACCCCTTCCTATTTGCGAGTTGCATCCTCAAATTGCGAGTCGGTACCGACTCGCAATTTGAGGTTGTGCATCGTGTTCGGCCTTTTGCATGCCGCAAACTGCGTTTTCTGCAGTTTGTGACATGCAAAAGGCTTTTTACATCTGGCCCTTAGTCACTTTTTCAGAGATTTTCTTCACCGGGACGAACCTGCAAGTCAGGCCGGGTCGCGGTTGAGGGAAGCTGACTAGAGTTGCCGCGGTGGGGCGGTCCCTTTATGGAACTTTTTTCCAAAAAGTTCTCCAAACATCTCCAAACTTCTGGATCGTCTTCCAGAAGGTCTTTTAAGGTTCTTTTGATGTCCACAGCTCACCCAAATGTTCCAGAAGCTCTGAGTTGCCCCTTGAGGGTGCGGACAACAACTCCTAGAATGCACCTGGCACAAGCTCCAAATTGGCCACTGGACAGTGGTCAGCTGGTGAGTTTCTTCAGGAGTTGGTGCAGGGGACTCTGGTTAGCATTTTTTTCACCAGTAGCAAACAGGGAGTCCCTTCTTGAACTAGTTGAAGCCAGGCAAAGCCCTTCTTGTGGTGAAGTCCAAGTGTGCAGCTGGTGCAGTCCTCCAGAGTGCAGTGTCCAGGTGCACGTCAGGGGTCCAGCAGGGCAGTCCTTCATCTTCTTATGTTCTTCCTTTGTAGGGATCTGAGTCGTGGGTGCAGCTCTGCCAGTTTTATCCTTGCTCCTGGGTAAAAAAACAGGCAGTGCTGTGATGACCACTTCCTGGGAAGTGTGACAAAAATCTATGATTGAAACTGATTTTTGGAGGTTACATCTGGCTGAGCCCACCCACTGGTGTGGCTAAATATCCTAAAAAGCACACCCCTCTCCTGCCCTCTCCTAATCTAATCAAGGGGGCACCTAATTGTCTGGGTTTGCACAATGTGAGTGAGGTGCTGGGTTGCTCCAAATGTCCTTCCCTACCTTTGATGACCAGTTTGGCAGCCCTCCCCCTTCATGCTTCTCCATCTGCTGAGGGGAGTTCTCCTCCCCAGGTGCATCTCTTTGTGTTCAGCCCAGGCCACTCCACCACACCATATCAAGGCAGTCTGGCTAGGCTGCCAGAGGCTAGCCAATCAGCGAAGGGCACTACAGGGCTGAATTTGGCAACTTTTTAGTTAAAGTTTAAAGTTCATTACCTGAACAACTCATATTAAATCAAACAATTGTAAGTTGTGGGATTTATTATAACAATTAATTTGATACCAAACGTGAGTTATCTGACACTTTGTGGGACTTTGTAAATGAAAATAAAGTCTTCCTATTTTAGCATATGGAGGCTATTCACTACAGTGTGGGAAAAACAAATTTGGCTATTTTACCTCACCAGGGCTTATAAAACAATTTGTATAAGGTCCCTCATTATAGCTACATGGCACCCAACCCTAGAGGCACATAGGACACGGCTTAGTGGTGACATATGTAAAAATAAGATAGTTTAAGACTCTGGAAGTACTTTTGATTCCAAAGTCGAATTTGTATATAGCTTTTATTTAAAAGCAGCCAGCAAGGCAGGCCTGCCTTTAAAATGTCACCTGGCACCTCAGCAGTGCACCCATGGGTGCACTGCCTATGCTGGGGTCCTTAAACCTTTATGCCCTACCATATACTAGGTACTTATAGGTAGGTTGATACTGCCAATTTTAATTAGCCTAATTTGCATATCCGTTTTAAACAGAGCACTGGCCCTGGGACAGGTAAGCAGTACCCAGGGCACAGCCACGAGTCTGTAACCACCAGTATCTGTCCAAAAGTTTTGAGGGTGACCAGGGCAAAAAGGAAGGCTTTCCTACAGTATCTTTTTTATTTGTAATTTCTATTAATTTTTGTGGGGTTCATCAACACCAATGTTGTTTTGTGAACCTTTAGAGGTTCTTGGGCCCCTGTTGTACATCCATCAGTCTACAAACCCAGGGGAATATTTATACCCCATTTGTGCCAAATTTGCATCACTTTTGACGCTAATTCAGTGCAAAACTAAATCCATATTTATATTTTGACGTTAGCCCAGTCTAACATCAAAATATTGGAGTTTGCACCATTTTTTAGATGCGCAAACCTACCTTGCGTCAATGAGATACAAGGTAGGCATCCCATCTAAAAAATGGTGCTAACCCCATATTTATCCTCATACTAAAATGACACTGGTGGGAGGAGGAGCTAAATAATGGTGCAAAGCTTGCTTTGCACCATTATTTAACATCTTGGTCAGACCAGGCGTTTGGTGTCCTGTGGACCCATTTCCATGGAATGGGTCCACAGGTGCCCTCCTCAAGCCCCAGGAACACCCCCACCAACACCAGAGGGACACTAGACAGTGGGGGCCCCCATTCCAGGTAAGTAGGGTGAGTATAGGTAAGTACTTTTTGTTTTTAATTAAAGTGCTATCAGGAGCCCAACTGTGCCCCCTCTGCATTGCACAGGCTGCAATGGCCATGCCTAGGGGACACTGGTCACCTGCGCTGGCCATTGGGTTGGTAGGCATGACTCCTATCTTTTCTAAGACAGGACTCACGTCCTATGTATAGTTTTGTGTCCGAAAATTACCCTAGCTTGGTCAGAGTCAGCTTTTTTTACTCTAACCAGCCTAACATAATTTTTTGGTGCAAAACCCCCTTCTCCCATACTGCCAGCCCCACCCGGCTGGCGTAATTTTTTTCACGCTACTCCACCCATTGCACCGGCTTGCACCATTTCTAAAATGTGGCGCACGGCCGGTACTCAGGAATGGAGCAAGCCTGTGCTAAAGTTTTGGTGCAAAACTGCGTTTGTGCAGTTTTGCATCCAAAAAGTATAAATATGCCCCCCAGTATCAATTCCACAACCTAGACAGAAGGCCACAAAGGGTCCAAGAGCCCTTGCTGTGAAGTCTGCGGAATCTTAGGCAGTGGTCGTTCAACTTAAAGTCTTGGTGAAAAATGTTTTCTTATTATTTTCACTACGTGCTGCAACTTTAGTGCACGCCAGCTGAGCCGAGGGTCAGGTGTTGCTTATGCTTTCCTCTTCTGGCTCCTAATTTTTTTTAAGGGAACCAAGCCCTCATCCTGTAAAGGCAGCTGCCACAGACTATTTTATAACTGTGGTCAACCAACTCAGCTTTGGATCCAAGACTGGAAACAGATGATAGGAGAAAAAGCTCCCTGGTACAATCAAATTTATTTATTTTCTAAATTTGAATCGACTGCTAGGCTGCAGACCTTGTTTTGCAAGCTATCCGCTGATAAACATTTAAGATATCTCTCTTTTAAACCCTTTCAATTTGACCCAATACAATTCTGTAATGCTATTTTCTTGAAAACTAATTAACAGAATAACCCCAAGCTAGACCAAGGCACTTTCGTTGTAAACTTCTATTTCCATGCCAAATCTGGTGTATTTTTGTGCTGCATTTTTTACTGTAATGGAGAGCGAAGATTCCTATGGGAGTTAAAATGGGAAATGGTGCTTTTTTGACACCCACTTTCTTCTCCACTCCTCCTCTCCCTTTCCAATTACAAATCTGCTTGAAACTTAGCATGCCAAATCCCAATTGAGTACATTTTTCTTTGGAATGCTTTTTTCAGGTCATCAAACAGCACCAAAATAATTAGCAAAACAAAAAAATCGCTTTTCAGTGGGTACAAAGACAGACGGATGGATAGACAGACAGATAGATAGATAGATAGATAGATAGATAGATAGATAGATAGATAGATAGATAGATAGATAGATAGATAGATAGATAGATAGATAAGCCAATGAGCTCCATCCATTTAAACGCCCTGGATTTTTTTCAGGAGATTAAAAAAAACGTGTGTTTCCCATGTTAATTCCCATAGGCGTTTTGAACACAACTACAGCCCAAACTGCTGGAAGGAATGACACCAAATTTGGCAGAAAGCTAGGTTTTAGTATGCAGATTACACTTTTGCATATTTGATGTAAATTCGTTCAGTAGTTTTTGAGATATGAAAGGGAAAATAATTTTGTATATCTGTGGCCGCAACAGATTCTCGAATAATGACAAACTCTTGGATGGAGTTGCAGAGCTCTGATTGGCTGCCAACAGTTCAAACTAGGAACTGTTGGCAGCCATCTTGGGTTTTGGCTTCAACCGAGTCTCAGAAAAAGTGAGAAAAAAAGAAAAGGGGCCAGGGTAGGTAAACCCTGACCCTTTAGCTCTGGTGCTGCAGTCCCAGAGGGACCCTGTCAGGGCATTAACTCACTTTAAAAGAAAAGAAAATTGCAGTAAATTTGCAATAACGTTGCAAATTCATGGCAAAAATTAAAAAGAAAAACAAAGTGTGGGGTCCTGCGCTTGTTTTTATGAAGCCCCCTGGTGGGCCAGGTACCGGGGCATTTTGGAATAAAGGAGGGTGGTACAGGGGACAGCTCCTAGTGTATTTTAATGCCTCGAGGACCACCATCTCCCTGGGGCTTATTTATAATGAATGTGGGGAGGGCTGTCCGGTCCCCCCTAAGGCCCCAGGGACTGCCACCTCCCCAGCGCTTTGAGCAAATATGATGCTGGAGGGCCACAGGGCCTGCCTGCATCCCAGAGGCCTGCCACCTCTCCGGGGCTTTGATGAAATATAATACAGGGGGCACATGGCCCTGCCTCCACAGTCCTGGAGACAACCACCTTTCCAGGGATTTAATCTAATACAATGTGGGGGGACTGCACGGTGGAGGGGGTCTGCACAGCTCCCCTCGAGGAGCCATAGATGGCCCTGGGGACTGCTACTCCCATAGCTCCTGCTATATCCCTGGGTTCTCACCCACGGGACAAAGCTGTTTGCTTGTACTTGATGGGAGCTTTGACAGCACCCACCAACTCCAACTTGTCAAACAGGTCTCACTTGCAGACAGTGACATTTTCATCTGTTTCCCATCATCCAAATATGGGGGCAGGGAAACAGATAAAAACATTGCACCCACAAGCAGGGAGCTGCTATCTAAAGCAGTTCCCTGCTTGTGGGAGCAATGCTTGCTCACACAGGACATGGGGAGCCAGCTAAAACTGCAGGAACCTTCATGCCCCCCCCCCACAGTCCTGTCACTCTCTCTCTCTCTCTTCCATCCCCTAAATGGATGGAAGAGAGAGATTGTTATTGCAATGGTCTTTCCATACATCGACTTCAAATAGTCCGACTGGGAAGAAGTTTGGAAAGAATCTCATACCGTTTTAATGCAGAGAAGAACAGTCTCTTCTGGCCTAATGGTGAAGGTCTTGTGCTTTCACTTAGTATGCTGAAGGTTCAAATCCTAGTATTGCTTGGCAGTGTGTTTGTTTATTTTCTAGTGTTTTCACTGTTAAACATTCCTAGTGATGGAACATTGAAGTCTTTTTCCCCTCAAAATCTGTGGCTTGAATGTCATAGCTAATTCTGGACACTATGCAGAAATGAATCACCTCTGGCCTAATAGTTAATGGCTCAGACATGCGCATTAAAGGTTAAGGGTTCTAGTCTAGGTGAGTCTGTGGTCATTTACTGCTTTAGTTTCTTTTCAACCATAAATATTTAAGTTACATATTGAAGGGTGATCTCACTCTTTTTAATTGACAAAAGTATTTTTCTTTGTAACTTGTCCAGCCAACCCCCTATAACCACTCAACCTTGCGAGCTGCTGACACGAAAAATGAGCAATTGAGAGAGAGAGAGAAAGAGATAAGGCTCTGATCAATGATATACTTAGAATGAGATATTTCCCAACAAATTCAAAAGAAAAATGTAACAAAAAGTTACAGGGACGTTATAGTTAGGCTCACATTTTAAACGTACAAAACCCTTGAAATTCACCTGTTATAGGGTTATCTCAAGTAAACATAACTTGTGCCCTAAGGTAACTATAACTCACGCCCTTGCCATGCACTGCTAATTACCCCACAAATTACGGTGCTCATGACATCTTTGATAACTTTATTGATAATATCAATATAATATTTGCAGTCAAATGTTTGACGAATAAACTATGTATGGCAGGGACGAGAGTTATAGTTTCCTTAGGGCGCAAGTTATAGTTACTTGAGATAACTATAACAGATGAAATTCTATGGATTTGTATGTTTACAATGTGAGCCTAACTATAACGTCCCTGCAACCTTTGTTTTTTTTAAGTGAATATAGATATATATATATATAGTTATTTTTTCAAACAAAACTGTCCTCTCATGGCGTGCTCCACAGATGGTGCTTGTGTCAGGGATGGACCATTTCCCTTCATTTAATTTTCATCCAAAACCAAAGCTCAGCTCTCCAAAAGACTTCGTATAATTCTTTCATGTATTCCAAAACAACCCATCATCACCACCAATGCGTTTTGACTATCGCAGTCTTGATCAAGTATATATATAAAACTGTGTACTTTAAAAAAATGGAATTTAATTAAAAATATAATAAGGTTTTGGGAGTGTGATGCAAGGAATATAGGCTAATGGGTGGGTCAGTGCACTAAAGCTCAGGTATCAACTGTGGTGTCTGAGTATTACATTTGTGAGTAATTTAATGGATTCATATTTTAATATTTATAAAGTATGCAAATATATCATAGTAAAGTTTTAGGTGCAGGATTCCAATGATATTGAGGTAATGAGTGGTGAAGTGTAATAATACTCATGTATGAACTGTGATACTTGAGTATTACATCTGTATTTTAATTGATAAATATTTTAGGGTGTTTAAAATAATTTGTGCAAAAACAGTTTCAAAAAATCAAATAAAGTTTTAGGAGCAGAATGGTAGGAATACATGGGCAGTGGGTGGGGAAGTGTGTTAGTACTCTGCATCAACTGTGATACTGGGGATGTGGCCATGCAGGATGGCCAAAAGGATGTTTGAGCAGCTCCCTGCTGGCCCCATCCTATCCTGCACTATCCTGCCATCCACTACAACCTGACTGCCCAAGATTTGAATCCTTGCTGTGTGGTGATTTGCTGGCTGCATGGGGGGGCATTTTCTTTGATCTGTTGGGTCCCCACTGAAGAAAAAGCCCCCATGAGCCATGCAGGTATGTCTGTGAGGTCTAGTGTTGCATACAGGTGTGACACTCACCTGGCATCGAGACGCTGCAGGGCTGTGCACCTGATTTCAGGGGGCTGTGAGGTGCGGTCACACCTAGGGGTACCCTTGCCCAAGAAAATTCTCTGTGACTCACCTGGTTGGGTAGCCACAGGAGGGAGTGCTAGCAATGCTAAATGGTGAGCTGCAGGACTGGGCAGATTGTTTCCGGCTGTCTGCTACAGCGGTGAACATACTGGGACATCTCCCCCTCCTCCCACTCATCAGATTACTGGAAACAGTAGGGGCCCTGACACAAGGGTGTTGAAATTGGGCCCCCATGGGCTGAGAGTGCATGCCCTGCTGGATTTGGTGGGGGCTGAGAGATGACCCTCCTCCTGTGATCCGCTAGGCTACTCAGAGTGGAATGGGGGAGTGCCCGATGATCGGACCTTGACTACAGAATCAGGCATCAGACATCATACAGGGTGCATCTCCCTACAATGTCACCTTCAGACAACTGTTGCAGCTCCCTGACCCCCTACTGACGGGAACCTGGCCTTAGGTGGGGTGAGCAGCCGATCTCTGAGCTGGACTTTGCCAGACAATGAGCGTTATGAACTAAGGCTCTGGGTCAGGAGATCTCGGGCTGGGAGGAGTGGTGGTCTGCGCTGCAATAGGAGTACATCTTGCTGTGGCATAGGTAGGTGCTTGCTGTTATGGCCACATAGTGAAGGGGAAGCCCCACAGACCAGCGCAGGGGAATACTATTGAGCAATATGCCATGCCAATGACCACCTCTCAGAGACAAATGAGACAGGGAGGCACTCAAAGTCAAGCGATTCAGGCATCAGCCCAGGAGAAG
This sequence comes from Pleurodeles waltl, assembly GCF_031143425.1. NCBI lineage: Eukaryota > Metazoa > Chordata > Amphibia > Caudata > Salamandridae > Pleurodeles > Pleurodeles waltl. The sequence continues at coordinate 715,729,883 of NC_090444.1, forward strand.
CCCACTCGAGCAGACATCCTAGCAGCCATCCAAGACTCCCATGCGGCACTGGAAGGGAAAAAAGAGACTGTTTCCATTGAGATGAATCTCCTTTGTACTTATCTGCAGAAAGTGTCGGACAAGGTCCATGCCACTGAGGGGTCTACTATTGATCTCCAGTCTTAAGTGACTGACCTAAAAAGCAGGTGGCTATTCTTATCTTGAAAACGGGGATCTTGGAGACATTGACTGCGAACACAGAAGGCAGATCACGCCGTAATAGCATCTGCCTACTCGGGTTCCCTAAGAGGGTTGAGAAAGGCACAGCGGATAATTTTGTGGAGGCCTGGATCTGTGATACCTTGCAGCCCACAGGTCTCTCACCCCTTCTTCACAGTTGAAAGGGCACTTTGGACACTTGTGCCCCCCACCACTGTGAGCCACACCACAACCTTCATTAAAAGAATCTTCATCTACTAGGATCGAGATTGCATTCTTCATGCATCCCACGAGACAGACAATGGACATTATGAAAATCAAAAAATGTCCCTACTTTCGGATTACAAGCAGAAGGTTCAAGCTCATCGCAAATCGTTCCTGGAGGCAAAAAGGAAACTGAAAGCAATGGGTTATAGATACATACTTTTGTACACCATTCATCTGCGGGTGAACTCAGAGGGCGAATCCCACTTCTTTGACTCACCTGAGGACGTTTGGTGATGGCTGGAATTGTGGGACAAGGAGTCTCGGGAACAAAGGGATGCCTGGACATCTGGAAGGACTTGCAGAGCAGGACTGCGCCGCTTGGACTGGAGTTACCAAAGGATCATCATCCAGGATGATAGCACCATGGCAGTAGCAGCTCCTCCTCATGGCTTAGCCCCCGAGGGACTAAGCCCAACAACGGACATGGAGATGAGTGATGCCCCGGGAGGTCAGGGAGGGTTTTGATCAATTTGATCGGGGCATGTTAGTGGGAGGTAAGAAGACTTTTCTTTCCTATAAATGTGTCACAGTGGTATGACACAAACTGCTAATGTCAGGCCGGGGGAGGGGTCAGAGGATGCTCTATCCATGTGAAGTGGTAGGCCTTTTTTTGGGAAGGAGGTTTAGGCTGTAAGTCCTGGTAGCAAATGAAGAATGGGACAAACACACAGTTTTGTAGTGGGATGTGTGTCAGGGGTGAGGGGTTTTATTCTGTTCTTTTTCTTTTACTCCTTAGCTTTTGTGGGGACTGGGTTCATTGTTACAGTGCATGTGCAGTGGTTTCTCTCCTGGGGGGTGGGTGCACTGGCCACCCCCACGGGATGGCTTCTCTGGATTCGGGTGGGGGTCACATGTTCATGACTGACAGTACTCACATCATCACCTGGAACGTCAGGGGGTTGAATGTTTATGCCAAATTATATAGTTAATTCATACCTCTGGCACCACCAGGTCCAGATAGACTGTTTTGGAGGAGAAACATCTGATGAGCACTGAAGGTCAGAAGCTGGCAAATAATGGGGAGACCAATTATACTTGGCAACCTATTCTTCCTACCCCAAGGGGATGGCGATCTGGATAGCGCCCGGGGTGCCCTTCCCAAATGTTTTGTGGACAATGGGAGACTCTATGTGCTCCTCCAGGGCACACCAGATGACAGGGATATCACTATTCTGACCACCTATAGCCCCAATGTTAACGATGGGCAGTTTTATGGGACAATACAAGAGTTGCTCGAAGTCAGTGTGGGTTCTCCAATAGTGTGAGTGGGCAATTTCAATTGCATCCAAGATGGGAACAGAGACTTCCAACCATGGCATTGGGTACAAAACCCTAGATGATCGAGACCCTGGCACAGGTCATGGAAAACCTGGGGTTCCTTGACTGATGTCGTACCCTCCACCCACCATCACAGAAATATACCTGTCACTCCTTGACACACTATATATACAGCCGACTAAACTGATTCCTTATCGCAAAGGTGGACTCTGGGGCGTTGCAGACGGTTGACTATCTGGGGAGGCTTCTTTAAGATCATGTAGCAGTGCTGCTTCATCTACAGTGTGGAGGTAGTGCCGCTCAGTGTTCGCCAATGCCTCCTGATCTTTTAACAGATGTGGCCTGTTAGGAGATGCTGGGAGCTTCACTCCGGGACTATCTGGATGGTAACTAAGGGCTCAATGAGCATAGAACTACTGAGTGAGAGGCCCTTAAAGCAGTCATTTGGGGAGTCTGCATAGGGACCACCTGTGGAGACCGACAACAGACTTTTTCAGATGTCAAGGGTTGGGAACAGAGACTGTAAGCACTACACAAGGGTGAGGCGTGCTCAGTGTCTGTATGGGGGTGAGATTATGCACACCCAACGCTCCCTACAGGAGGTGTGGAAAACCCTATATAAGCACACTCTCACATCTTATTACCAACGGTAATATAGAGAAGGTGATAAATCTGTCTGACTCTTGGCTTAGATACTGAGGCATGAACAAGAGGTCCCACCTATACTGATGATAAGGGCCCTGGAGGGACAGGTGGTCATGAACTGACATTATATTCTGGTGGCCCTGGTGGCACACTTTTGAGATGTTTATCGAACTGATGATGCGAATATACCTGACATTGTGGAGGCATTTCTTGCAGGGATAGCCCTGCCTCGCCTCCCATCTGATGGCGCACAAGACCTAGATGAGAAATTCATGCTGGAGGACCTCGGGTCCACCCTCCAAGGTCCCTTAGGGGTAGATTTCCTGCTGAATGCTATCAAACCTACTCTGAAATTCTTGTGGGGAAACTGCTGGAGGTCTCTGAGGTACAGAGAATTGGAACCCTGACCCCCACTATGGGTAAGGGCGGTATATGCCTCACTTGAATGCGGGTGTGGGGCCCTGAGGACCCCTCCTCATACAGCCCACTCACCAGGATCAACTCCAAAATTAAGGTAATTAGCAAATTGCTGGCAAAGTGGCTGAAGGAGTGGTCCGTGACCTGCTACATGTGGATCAGTGTGGATTTATGCCCCTGTGCAGCACGGCTCTTGTTAGACCTGACAGAAGTAGGGTGGTCATCCCCCATCTTTTTGTCTGCCTCCCTCTATTTTTCTGACCGTTTTTGCTGGTTTCTCGACTCTCCGCAAATTACCACTGCTGTCCAGTGCTAAAGTGCATATGCTTTTCCCCCTAAACATGGTAACATTGGTTTCTACCCAATTGGCATATTTAATTTACCTGTAAGTCCCTAGTAAAGTGCACGACATGTGCCTAAGGCCTGTAAATCAAATACTGGTAGTGGGCCTGCAGCACTGATTGTGCCACCCACGTGGGTAGTCCCTTAACCATGTCTCAGGCCTGCCATTGCAAGGCCTGTGTGTGCAATTTCACTATCACTTCAACTTATATTTCAAAACCACAGCCAAGCCTTATACTCCCCTTTTTATGCATATAAGTCACAACTAAGGTAGGCCCTAGATAACCCATAAGGCAGGGTGCTATGTAGGTAAAATGCAGGACATGTATGTATGTGTTTTAAATGTCCTGGTAGTGAAAAACTCATACATTTGTTTTCCACTACTGTGAGGCCTGCTCCTCTCATAGATAGCATTAGAACTACCCTCATATACTTTTAAGTTTCTGCTCTGGAAGGAGTAGCTCTGTCATGTTCAGTATTGCCAGAATGGTAATAGAAAAATCCTGCTTACTGGTGAAGTTGAATTTATTCCTATTATGTTAGAAATGCCACTGTTTGAAAGTGGGCATTTCTCTGCACTTACTGCCATCTGTGCCATACAGCCCTGTCTTCAATCCACTTCTGGTCTGTGCTGGTTGACAGATCCCCTTGTGCATTCCACCCAGACATCCATAAACATAGGACACTCAGTCACATCTGCATACTGAATGGGTCTTCCTGGGCAGGAAGGGTGGAGGGGCTCTCATTTCAAAGGCCAGTGTCCTGCCCTCACACAAACAACTAATGACATCCCACAGGGATCCAGGAAGACAGAACCGGGCTAAACATGGAACGTATGCACTTCAGAACCACTCTTTCAGTTTTCCCCACTTCAAAGGCATTTTTGGGTACATAAGTTGGGTCTCTGACCCTACCCAATCAGACACTTCTGGATCTACACCTGCACTCTGTCAGAGGAACTTCCTGGCTTCCCAAAGGACTCATCTGGACTGCTTTTCTGAGAAGGACTGCTGCCCTGCTAGCTGCCCTGCTAGCTGCCCTGCTGCCCTGCTAGCCTCTGATCTTGCTGGAAGGGCCCGACTTCCCCAAAAGTGCTCTCTAAGGGCTTTGGTTGAACTTGCCTCCTTTTCTAAAGTCTCAGAGCCAACAAAGACTTCGCCAGCTAGCATTTAGCTTGTTTTCTGACTTTAGTGGTGCCAAGAACGACTTCAGCGACACCAGCACCGACACCGCAGCTGCTCCCGCTCTGTGGACATCACTGCACGCAATGATCACGGTCTGCAGCGCAAGTGGGACATTTCTGCAATGCCTCTGATGTCACACAGTGTGATTGCAACACTGTGAAATTGACTCATCACATCTTGATGGACTGGATTCATCAAACCCACCGGGTAACAAGGAACCGATGCCTAACTGCCAACGATGCACCAGCTCCCTCTGCCACCGCACAGAACCTACGCCTAACGCCCCCTGCCTCACAGTACTGAACAAACGTCTCACTTCCCCAGACGCCATAAGGGATTGACGCCGCACCGGTTTCAGAGACGATTCATCTCCATGACTCCGCTTCATTTTAATCTTTAAAAATTCATACATTGGATTTTCATTGTTCCAACCTTATTTTATTCAGATAGATATTATCTATTTTTCTGAACCTGGATGGTGTACTTTGTGGTGTTTTTACTGTGTTACTGTATGAGTTATTGCACAGATACTTTACACATCGTCTTCTAAGTTAAGCTTGACTGCTCTGTGCCAAGCTAACTGAGAGTGAGCGCAGGATAGTTTCGGTTGTGTTGTGCCTTATCCTGACTAGGATTGTGGTCCCTACTTGGACAAGGGAGTATACCTCTGCCAACTAGAGACACAATTTATAACAGCTCTCAATTTGAGGTGGCTGACACATGCCCTACATGAGACCACGGGCTCAAATCAGGGTATGCCGCTCATGTCAATTAACCTAGAAAAGGCATTCAACGGTGTCAGGTGGAGCTATCTCATGAGGGTGCTGCGGGGGTGGTCTTTGGTACAGTTTTTAGGGAATGGGTGCAACTGCTCTATGTGAACCTTGTGATCTGTCTCAGAGTGGAGGGGAGATCTCGGAGGCCTGGTCTATGTAGAGGGGCACCATTATGGATGTCCCCTCTTGCAGCTCCAATTTGCTTTGGCGCTGGAACCCATGGCAATTTTACTGCACAGGGAGTTGGAGCACTGGGGGCATACAGGAAGGAGAGTCAACCAACATTATTTCATTGTATGCAGATGATGCATTGATATATGTTCACTCGCAAAACGTTACTGTTGAGTAACCTATAGGAGTTTGGCCGGGTATCTGGCTTACTATTTAATGTTAGAAATGGTTAGTTGTTCTTGGTAGGGAGATTGGCCTTGCCGGCACCAGAATGGTTGCCTGACCTTGGACTCAGCTCCAATTTGCTTTGGCGCTGGAACCCATGGCAATTTTACTGCACAGCGAGTTGGAGCCCTGGGGGCATACAGGAAGGAGAGTCAACCAACATTATTTCATTGTATGCAGAAGATGCATTGATATATGTTCACTCGCAAAAATGTTACTGTTGAGTAACCTATAGGAGTTTTGCCGGGTATCTGGCTTACTATTTAATGTTAGGAATGGTCAGTTGTTCTTGGTAGGGAGATTGGCCTTGCCAGCACCAGAATGGTTGCCTGACCTTGGACTCAGGTGGGAAAGGGAGAGTTTCTGATACCTTGGAATTATGGTCACAAGTATGACAATTTATTGGTTCAAAGTGCAATGTTCCCTCTGGAGAGAAGTTTTTCTAGAAGGTGATTAGCCAATTAATATTGCTGGTACGGGCAGGAAAATGTAGTAGGGTGGATCTATCTGTCTTGAAAAGGGACATAGAGGAGGGCGGCTTGGCCCTTTCAGACATACAACTTTATTTTTTGCAGCACACTTGCAGGATGCGGCCCGTGGCTGATGGAAACCGGCAACTGGGAGAAAACACTCCTACAGGGCATGCCAGGGGATGGCACACTAACACACCTCTTAATAAGAGAGGGGAAATCAGATGTTCCTGTTCCCTATCTGGGAAACCACACTGCACAGACATGGGAGACAGTGGTGAAAAAGGTACTGCTTAGGAGCCCCTTTGACAGGGAATTCAAACTTTGGGATTTGGAACCGTTCCGCTCTACTGATCTGGCTATGTCCATAGCAAGATGGAGGGATGGTGGATGGCTCTTAACAGGTGATGTGTACCCTGGAGAGGTTTTTCTCACTTTCCAGGAGGTGCAGGACTCAATCAAAGTAGGGTGGGCCATTTCCTGTTGTATGCCGAATTAGAAAACACCACAAGGGAAAAAAGGGTGCACACATCCAGCAGCACCTCTACCCTCTAAGGTATTTGGTGAGTTAATCAGAGGGGGACAGGATAGACATCTCATCACTCTTTTCTACAAAGCTCTATAAGGACACATGCCTAAGGGCTTGTACAAAGCAAGGATGGCATGGGAGACAGACCTGGGGGAACCCATTGAGGACTTTGATTAGGAACATACATGTGGCTTGGTGTAAACGGTGTCCTGCAATAGCAGGTGTTGGAAATGACCCTTTCTACAGTTTTAACCCCAAACGTTTTGCCTTCCTACTTCTCCATTTTGCTTTTTTTTGCATATAGGCCTAAGGGCTCTGTGCACTTTAGCACTGGTGCACTTTACCACTGCTAACCAGTGCTAAGGTGCTTGCGCTCTCTCCTTAAAAAATGATTTGATTTGCATATACCTGATTGGCATATTTAGTTTACATGTAAGTCCCTTGCAGAGTGGTATACCATTGTCCCTTGTAGAGTAGAATACCCAGGGCCTGTAAATTAAATGCTATCAGTGGGCCTGCAACACTTATTGTGCCATCCACTTAAGGCGCACTTTAAAACATGTGCCTGGCCTGCCATTGCAGTCTGAAGGCAGTGTCCCACTGCCATTTGCCAGGCCTTAAACTTCCCTTTTTTACATGTACGTCAACCTTAAGTTAGGTCCTAGATGGCACTTAGGGCAGGGTGCTCCGTAATTAAAAGGTAGGAAATTTACTTTTAAGTTTTACATGTCCTAGTAGCGAAAATCTCCCACATTCCTTTTTCACTGCTGCGAGGCCTACCCCTCTCATAGGATAACACTGAGGATTCCTTACTATATTAAATAAGCTATAATTCCTAAAACAGAGGAGGTAGCTATGTCATGTTTGTTACCTATGAACTTATAATGGTAAAGTCGAATTTATCATTACATTTTAGAAAGTTGGCATTTTCCTGCCCTTAGCCATCTGTGCCTGCAACCTGCCTTAGGTCACATGACTGGGTTTAACTGACAGTTAGGACTTTGTTAATTCCTGCCAGACAGTCAAACAATAGTGGAATTAGCACAATCTGAATGGGCCATGAACTGACTTGATGGGGGGGCAGAGCTAAGCACAGTCCCTCTTGCACCTGAATAGAATGTGCTCTTCCACCACATAATAGGCTTAACAAACAAGTATTTTCAATGCAGCAAGCTAGGAGCCTTGATAGGAGAGGCAGGAAACTCCTAGAACTTCAAAGACCCCTTCTGGAAACTTCTCCCATCACCTAGGAGTAGGGCACCAGGTTATAACAATAGGGCTTTCGGACCTACTTCTCACTTCACTACTGGACCTGCGGAAGGTACTCTCAGGGGACTGCCTGCTGCTGTGATCTGTGGTGCACTCTGCCAGACTGCTGCTAAACCTGGAAGGACTGCTTTGTTGCCTGGAGCCTACCTTGAACATTCAGAGGCCAGCTCTGCTGTGGAGCCCTGCATCTTCACCTCCATCAAGGACTTCCAGAAGTGACTCCAAGAACTAGTTTTGCTCTCCTCCTTTTCAGATCCACAGGGACATAAAAGGCTCCCACCAAGTTGAACTTGCACCTGAACCCAGTGTGAGTGAGCCCTGAACCCCCAAGTAGTCTCCATCCACTCCTGGACGCATGGTTGTACTGCTAACTGTGCATAAATGGTCATTTTCTAAAACTGAGAACTTGCTATTTTGCACCTTAAATATTAAAAATTCATAATCCTGGTTCTACTAATTAGATTTTGATGGATTTGATGTCAAACAATCTATTAAAATTGTCTCTGTTTTTCTAAATTGGTATGGGGGTTCTATTGTGTTGTGTTTTTATTGTATTGCTGAAACATTTTTAATAATCTAACTACAAGTAAAATAATCACATCAAGTTTATTTAAAATACATTTTTATTATCATTATTTTTTATTACAAATATTTATAAAATCCAATGAAATAACATTTGTTTTTATAAAATATAAAACATTTTTGCATGAAGTTAAGCATATATCTTTACAATGCTAAAACATTTTCCCATGGTTTCCGATTGACTTTATTAGAAGGAATTGTCTTTTTTTCTGTTTTTTTTCCTGATTTACGTACACAGTTCAGCATCTGTTCCCTTAGTCGCTGGAGTGTTGTGGTCAACATCGGACACAAGGAGGAACTGCGGTTAGGTCGGAACAATTTAATTGACTATTTATGTTGTATTGGTGACACAATGTGTTGTAAGGAGGTACATGTTTTTTAATAAAAAATTAATGTTATTTAAGTTTTACCGATTTTGCAACCTTGTGCAGGTTACTGCAGTATGCACATGTTAGGACAGCTGTTTTATTGTCAATGTAAGTTTAAAAAAGGGGAAAAAATCATGTTACCATATATTAAAACCTATCTAAAATAAAAGCAACATTTTGATTTTTATGTGTGGTGTTTTTATTAGTTTTACAATTTTAGAAGAAGAAAACACTTTTGAAGAATTAATCGTGGATTAGTGGACTTTTTTCTTTTGCATATTCATTTTGCTATACATATACGTATTTATATATTTTTTTAAAACTACTTTCAAGTTTTTTGGTGGGAATTTTGAGTTGCTATATTGGTAGACTGCAGAATGGAACTCGAAAAATAGATTTTTGATTTGATTTTTTTTTAATGAAGCATTTTTGGTATTCATAGTGAACTCATTGGATTGTTGGATTATTTTTGACTGTTGGTGAGAGGATTCTAAATGAAATCTCACCAACAATTAAAAAAAGAAGACAACTACCGGTAGGGATGCAAATATTTGTTTACATTTAAAAAAAGAATTTAAAAAATGCCAATTCAGTTTGTTTATACAGTAAAAATAAGCAAGCAATTTTAGAGTATATCTGTTGGCCTTAATAGTTTAAGATGTATGCAGTATTGTCTTGGTAGTATGAAGCACACATGAAAGTAAATTAATTGATTTTTGATAATCGACTTCCAACATCGCTTTACTTTTTTTGGATATATAGGGATGCAGACTGCCTGACAATGACTGCAGCATTTTCATTTCCTGGAAACTTTGTTCTTTCTTCAAAAATTCCCAAAAGTCATCTAGGTTTGGGTGAGTTTTCCTATTGAGTTGTTGAAATAATTCAGATGACCCTCTCTGGCATTATTGGTTTTTGTAGGTAGAGTAACAGTTCCACTATTCTATAGGAAGCCTAGGTTTCCTTCTGTGACCCAACCTGCTTAGATGGCCAATCTATGTGTCTTTGAAGTAATTTGGAAGCGGAGGCAATGTTTCCTTCTTTTGTAAAAAAAAAGTCTAATTGTATAATTGAAGTGTAAAAGTCAATTCAATTCAAAGGAGCTTTATTGCGGCTACAAGAGCCAAAAAAGCGCAAGCAGTAATAAATACAAATAAATACACATAATGATAATTACAAGTAGATATATAATGATAAAAGGGAGTAAAAGATAAAAGAGAATGGAAAAAAGTGGAATAAAAAGGAATAAAATGTGCTGCACAGGACGATGGGACAGTCTTATTTGGGGTCTTTATCCAGAAGGGGTTTCCCTCTAACAAGCCAACTAGCTCCGAGGAATTTGGCGACGGCGATCACAAGCGTTGGCCTGGTGTCTGATCTGAGGATTCGCAGGGCTAGCGCAGAGCTGCGGACTCCCAGTAGTCTGCATGCCGGGGCCAGCCATTTCCTACAGGGGCGGTGTACGCGGGGCAGGCAAAAAGGACATGAGGGAGATTCTCGACGGGGGCTTTGCAAGCTGGGCATACAGTTGATTCATTGTGTGACCAGCTACTGGTGAAAAGTCTTAATGGGAGTGTTCCGATGCGGAGCTGGTAGTACAGTTTCCTTTCCCTTGGGGCCGTGATTAGGTCCCAAAAAGCTTCGTACTTGCATGACTCTTTTAGGTTGGCAAAGTCACAAGATAGTGTAGTGTGGAGTGCAGCCCTTGAGTCTTCGAAATTTGCCATTTGCCAGTATAGTTTCTTTAGTGCGCTTTTCGAGGGGAAGACTGACGTGGATGGTGAGTTCCAGAGATCATCGAGCCCAAGTGAGTACAGTGAACCCTTGGTGGATCGTAGCCAGGGGATTCTGTGAAGATGGTCGGCTTTTAGGATGACCTGTAGAGCTTTGGTGAAGATGTCGAGCTCCGGAGTGGTCCAGAGACGCCGCCAGTACAGCAGAGGTCGCAGGCGGGCTTTGTGCCCAATGCGTTTGATACCGAGATCCTTGAAAAGGGGGAACAGTGGGGTGCTTAGCGGAAGGGACACAAGGTTTCTTAGGAAGTTGTTTTCAGCGATGGTTAAGTCTTGGGTTTTGGTATAGCCCCATAGTTCAGGTATAGCCCCATAGTTCAGCCCCGTAAAACGCTGAGGAAATGGCCTGGGCTTCGTATAACTGTAATGCTGGGTGAATTGGTTTTGTGTGTGAGAGGTGGACATTTTTTTGTAGTACCCCTGTTGTTTGTTTTAGTTTTAGGGCTTGTTTTCCTATGTGTGACTTCCAAGACATGTTGTCAGTGAATGTTATGCCCAGGTAGCTGAAAATGCCCACCTTCTCAAGTGTGGAGCCCTCTAAAGTAAACTTCCCTTTAAAAGATCTGTGGGGATTGAGAGTCATTAGTTTTGTTTTCGAGGCGTTGATTTCGAGTCCCTGTGATGAGCAGAAATGCTCGAAGCATGCAAGGAGTTTCCTTAGGCCACTAGGGGTCTTGGATATCAGGAGAGTGTCATCGGCAAAGAGTAAGACTGGGATTTTTTGTGTGCCAAGTGAAGGTGCGTCAGCCTGCAGTCTGAGGAGGGAGGGGACGATTTCATTGATATACAGTGAAAAGAGGGTCGAGGCAAGTACACACCCTTGCCGCACACCCCGGGAAACATGGATTTTATCAGTTAATTGGTCCTTGTTGTCCCACCTGACTTGTGCGTAGTTGTCCTCGTGGAGTCGTATCAAAATGGCAAGAATGTGCTCCGGGATTCCCATCCGAAAGAGAGTGTCCCATAGTTTGTTGCGAGGTACTAGGTCAAAAGCAGATTTGAGGTCCACAAAAGCTACATAAAGGCTGCCTTTACCAATGGACACTGTTTTCCAATAGAGTAATAGGAATCTGAGGGCTTGATCAGTGGTGGAAATTTTCTTCCGGAAACCTGCTTGGAGGGGGCTAAGGATATCGCGTTCAGTCATCCATTCTTCGATCTTTCCGAGGAGGCAGTGGCAGAAGACTTTTTGGACACAGTCAATTAGGCTGATGGGTCTATAAATGCAAGGAAGTGATCTGTCGCCCTTTTTAAAGATTGGAATAACGATGGCCGCTTTCCAGGACTCGGGAATTGGCGCCCCAGATGCTATTGCGTTAGCTATAATGGTGAGGTATCTTGACCAGGATGCTAGGTCTGTTGAGAACAGGTCTGCTGGGACGCAGTCTGATCCAGGGGCCCTGCTGCGTTTTAAGGTGCTTAGAGAGTAGGTTATGTCACTTTGGGAAAACAACAGGGGTGCTGCGGTGTTGGGTGTTAATGAGTGATTTAGGTGGGGGCCCGTGCAAACAGGGATGGGGCTATCATGATCAGGGGAGTATAGGCTACTAAAGTAAGCTACCCAGTCTTTCGGGGCAATATTGGTTGTGATGTCCAAACCACTGGTTTCTGGGCCTCGCGCTGCCAGGGACCGGAACAGACTATGGTTCCTCTTGCGCACAGCGTCACTGAGCGCTATCCACCATTTGTTATCTTGGTCACGCTTGGCTATGCGTATTGCAGATTTATAGGACTTCCTTGCTACGCGGATGGCGGTGGGGTCCTTGGATTTAATGGCTTCAACTAAGCGCTTGTTTAGAGACCGACACGTTTTGTTGAACCAGCGGTGCCTACCTATGGGTCGTTTGTCGTGGTGGGCTGGGGGTACTGAGAAGTGGGCTGCGATGTCCCTAAAGCAGGAGGTGTGAATTAAGCTTATTTCCTGGTGGGGAGTTGCAGGACCTGCCTCTAGGCCCATTGGTGTGGATTTTAGGGTGTTATTGGCAGCGTTGATGAGTGCGGGCCGAGCCACGACCTTGTCCCAGTTTAAGTGTCGTTTATTGTTGGTCAGGCTAATACCCTCGGGTGCTACTGCTGGGGAGTTAGACGTGGGTGGGAGATTACCTACAGCTAATGTGTGGACAGAGAGGGGGTTGTGATCATTTTCAGTCCTTTCAGTGATCGTCATGTCGATGACTAGAGGCCATAGTCTTATATCGAATAGACAATAGTCGATTCTGCTGGTGTGGTTGGTTTTGTTGAACGTGTGACTGCCATTGGTGTCTGATTTGGTTCTGCCATTTAACGCCCTGAGTCCGAACTCCATGGTCAGTGATTTGGCCTGGATAGCGACCTGCGTCCATCTCTTGATTGGTGGAATTGACAGGGTGGGGATAGACCAGGCTTGATCCTCCTCATTGGTGGATCTGAGGTCGTCCCAGTCAAGGGGTTCAAATGTGACGTTGAAGTCTCCAGCCACAATGGTTTTGTGATGGCGGGGATAGTTTTGTAAGAGGGCTACGAGGGCGCAGAGGGTTTTGGAGACTTGACCCCCCCTGACCCCTCGAGTGTAGATATTAAAGATGTTCACCACAGAGTCAGGCCCAAGGATAGACGAAGGCCTAACAGGTCGGGAGAGTCGGTAGGTAGCAGTGAAATATGGCAGCTAAGTGATGTTTTGATCCAGATGGTCAGACCCCCTGAGGGCCTGCCTCTCGTGCTGGCCACAGCGGGGATGTGGAAGTTTGTATAGCCTGATCGAAAAAGTGGATCGAGTGACCATGTCTCTTGGAGGAGACATATGTCATATTCGTCAATAAAGGAGGAGAAGGATGGAAGGGGAAGAATAGATTTCAAACCTGCCACGTTCCATGAAACAAGTCGTACCCCAGTTTGTGGCTGAACTATCCTGTCTAAATGCCTGGGGTTTGTATGGTTGGCTGTCGGGGGTTGGTCTGGCAGATGTGGTTGAGAGCGCAGAAGTGGGTTGATACCAATGTTTACCCGTGGGGCCTGGGGTGGTTGGTGATGTTCCTCTGTTGGAACTGACCTGGTCCTGGTCTGGGAAGTGCTTGCAGGCCTAGCCAGCAGCACTTGGTTTGGTGGGCAATGCGCCTGCAAGATGGAAGGTGCATCGTTGTCGTGATTGCTCAGTGGACTGGCAGTGGTCTTAGTGTCATGGGTGGGGGAGAGAATACATGGACAAACAGTGGTGGGGTAAAAGGTAGATCTGGGGGTGATAGATGTTCGAAAGTTGCAAGGTTTGCCTGCATAGATTTTAGGTGAGGCTGTGAGTCAATCATTTTTACCAAGAGTGGATAAATGTTCTGCTGGGTGGTGACTCGAGCACTCCTCGTGGTGCGTAGGTGGCCTGGGGTATTTAAACTGGATGCGTGAGTGTACTGGTGGGCTTGTTCTTGCATCTAATGCTACCAGGTTGTTTACCATGGTCCCGTCCTTGAGTGTCAGTTTTAGGATGTCAAAGTGAGTTCCCGGGTCTGGCCGTCGTACTACGTTAATTAGGTCCTCGCGTATTATGGAACGGCAGCCTCTAACATGGCGTATCCAATGGATTACCTTATTTTTGATAGAGTCTGCCCCTTCCTTGCGTGTCAATGTGGTTAACTTAGGAACGTTAATCATTAGAACTATATTACCTAAATGCAACCGATCAGTGGCAGGTTGAGCAGAATAGTTTGAGGCAGTGTTGCTCATGGGTTTTGGGGTTTTGTGAAAGAAGTCTAGTGAGTTTCCTATGCCTGAACTGTGGTAAAAGGGTGTCTGGTAAGAGTTCGTGGTCTTATCCCCGATGGGGAGGGGGCCGATATGGCTAGAAGCTGAGAAGTTAGGCAGGTTTGTTATGGTGCCTGATAGGGTTGGGTTTTGGAGAAGGTTTGTTGTGGCTGTGTTATTTGCGTGAGTTAGCTGTTTTACTATTGCAATTAGGGAGTTAACCATATGCTTGAGTTCTGTGACTTCCTTCTTTAAAATTTGTATGCATTCAATATGCTGTGGGGTTACATGAGGAAAATGCATATTGGTGGCTGCTGGCCCATCTGCCAGGGTGCCTGGATTGATGTTGTCGTGTGATTCAGCGATGTTGATTAGGGGATTAAAACGGTTACTGAGCTGGATGAAATCGTTGGTGGCCAGTGGTAGGTCTTCTACTAGAGGAGGGGCGGTATGGGTGATAACGTTCCTACTCTCGCCCTGCCCTGTAGTGTCGGTGACTTGTTGACCACGTTTCACGAAAATCTTGGCGATTTTCATGGGACCATCTTTCCTGCTGATTGATGTGGGCTCCCCCCCGGTTTCAGTAGGATTATTTCCCTGGGGGCTAGTTAGTATTCCGTTGCATTCACCCAGGAGAGAGTCGATTCTATCCATGACGCAGTTGCTAGCTGCATGCTTATGCCTTTTGCGCTTGGCTTTTAGCACGACCCCGGCCGCAGCCTCTATTGCTTTCCTTTTGCCCATCTCGTGTTGATGTTGGTGCAAAGTTGGACTATAAGGTGTCAGGTTTAGTAGAACAGCTTACTGAGGTCACAGATTTGGCACTAGCAAAAGGGGCTAAGTCCAATGAGGCCTACTTGGGTGATAGATGTCAGGGGGGTGGCCCAGCCCAGCCTCTGTCAGCCGCGGACGGGTGCAGGACGGGCCTGCCCTTGGCCCGGGCGCGTCCCGCGCAGCGGGCGCGCTTCATGAAGTTTAAAGGGCTCCTGCCCAATAGGAATGGTTCTGGTGCGTCCCGAGCAGCGGGCGCGCTTCGTGACGTTTAAAGGGCTCCTGCCCAATAGGAATGGTTCTGGCGCGTCCCGAGCAGCGGGCACGCTTCGTGAAGTTTAAAGGGCTCCTGCCCAATAGGAATGGTTCTGGCGCGTCATCCACACATTCAGGAGGTACAAAACACAATGCTGTAAGGTTTTTGAATTTATACTGTAGTTTACTATTTGACATATAATCCTCAGCTAAGGATGTTTTTTAAAAGTTTCAGCAATATGCATGTGAAAAGTGAAATCAAACTCTTGAATTTGTGTTTTAGGGCATTTAAAAAAACAAATATTGATCAGGTCAATTATTGTTTTCCCATGAGCCTTATTTGTTGTTTTAGATGTGATAACCAATAAAAAAAATCAGTGTAAGTTGAGGACTGTTTTCAGGAAGTAAACTGTAAACTAATGGGATAGCAGTGATGTTAATGTTTGCATGAACAGTATTTATCTTGGGGGACTGATAGGGAGTTGATTTCAAAGTTCCATCCATAATCCAAATGTCAATAATCTCCCGGGTTACTGAGTTATGTATTGTAGTAAAGATGAGCATTCATTTTAGAGGGGTGTCTTTGCCATAGAGTAGTAAAGGTTTGTTAGTAAAAGAAACAGTAAGTTCAGGGAAGATGTTAATGTCAAAGTAGGATTGAAGAGTTACTCTTTGGGGATTACTCACCTGTTTTTGTCATTGAAGCAATCTTCTTAAATTTGGGATCGTTGGCACACTAGTGTTAATGTGCATGGGTATGCTCCGGGCTACCTTCCTCAAACAAAATGAGCCACAGGGTTCATTGGAGGTGGCTGCCAGTGTCTTTGTTGTATGTTTTCCCTAACTTCAATCTTTATTTCAGAGGCATAGTGGTTATGCTCTGTGGTTCCTTCCACTGTGTCGCAGAAAGTAACCACTCTGCCTTTGCAATGGGTTGAAAAGTATTCAACACATTTCCAATGACTCCTTGGCTCACTTAGGGGCATATTTATACTCCGTTTGCGCCGAATTTGCGTCATTTTTTTCGACGCAAATTCGACGCAAAACTAACTCCATATTTATACTTTGGTGTTAGACGGGTCTAGCGCCAAAGTCCATGGAGTTAGCGTCATTTTTTGGCGTGAACACCTTCCTTGCGTTAATGAGATGCAAGGTAGGCGTTCCCGTCTTAAAAAATGACTCCCAGGCATGTGCGTGGTATTTATACTCCCGGGCAAAAATGACGCCCGGGAGTGGGCGGGGCAAAAAACCCCGCATTTGCGCCTCTTTTTAACGCCTGGGTCAGGGCAGGCGTTAAGGGACCTGTGGGCTCAGAATGAGCCCAGAGGTGCCCTCCCCTGCCCCCAGGGACACCCCCTGCCACCCTTGCTCACCCCAGGAGGACACCCAAGGATGGAGGGACCCATCCCAGGGAAGAAAAGGTAAGTTGTGGTAAGTATTTTTTTTTAAAAAAAATTGTGGCATAGGGGGGCCTGATTTGTGCCCCCCTACATGCCACTATGCCCAATGACCATGCCCAGGGGACAGAAGTCCCCTGGGCATGGCCATTGGGCAAGGGGGCATGACTCCTGTCTTTGCTAAGATAGGAGTCATGTTAATGGCGTCTGGGCGCCCCAAAAAAATGGCGCAAATCGGGTTAAGACGATTTTTTTGCCTCAGCCTGACTTGCCCCATTTTTGGACGCCCAAACGCCATTTTTCCCTACGCCGGCACTGCCTGGTGTACGTGTTTTTTTTTCACGCACACCAGGCAGCGCCGGTCAGCTAACGCCGGCTAACGCCATTCAATAAATACGGCGCCCGCATGGCGCTTCAGAATGGCGTTAGCCGGCGCTAATTTTTTTGGCGCAAAACTGCGTTAGCACTGTTTTGCGTCAAAGAGTATAAATATGGCCCTTAATCTCTCATTATATTAAATATAGCCACCATATTTCAAAAGTCTGTTCCTCTTTTGGATAGGATATACTGTAAACAAGGGGCGGGCAGCTCTAATAAGAAGTCACACAATGCAACATTGCTAGACAATTAGCTGCCCTGCATTTCATGACATGGACAGGGCAGAAATGCACCATACCTATTAAGATGTGAGGCATTTCCTTTCTCTCCCTGAGCTGGCACACTGTATGTGGTATAGCGCGAAAGTAGACAACCTTGCTCAAGGGTACTAGGGTGCCTGCATTATAGGCAGGATTGTTTTTGTGCTTGAAGAGATACCTTCTTACACAAAACCAATCTTTAGAGGCATTTTCCTTCTTCTTTGTAGACTGCATAACGCAGCACACTTGGAAAGAGGAAATGACAAGAAGAAAAAAAAGATATTTCTCCTTGTTATGCCTCACTTGGGAAGGCGTAATATTTTGATGCAATCCCGGATGAACTGACTTTGAAAATCTGATTTTGCATCAAAATCCATGAATGGATGCATGGGGATGACCATGCTACACCCATGGAATGACTTCTCAATGTAGAGTAATTCAAGGCTGTGAATTGTGCTGCCTTGTGTTACTCTGGATTAACTAAACCACATAGAGCCACGCAAGGTGTCTTAGAGTGTCTTAATAAATCCACTTAAGGGATTGCGTCGCCTTGTGCCACCCTGTGGGATGCAAGGGCAATAAAAACCCTTAGTAAACCTGTTTCTGGGTGTAACAAAATTATATTATGCAATGTTTTATCCACTAGAGTTTATGCACCTTTTCTGTGATCACAATAAAGAGACCCGAAGTGCCAATGGGGTCTGTGTCTAATTTGTGCCGACACTGTAGAGGCCCTTAAGGATTGCTCCACAAATGCTGGTTCTGAAGTACATTTCACTGAGTCCAGTGCTTCAACAGTTTGGTTTTGCTGCAGCCCATGCAGTTGTTCAAATGTCTGAGGTGTTTCAGTTCAGCCAGTATGCTGTTGCTTTCTATGATCTGGTGTAGCTGCTGTCCTATTTTAGGGGGATTACTGGGAGAGCAGGGGATGCTCAGTCTCAACTGTAAGGGCTGAAGTTATTTACCTCTAATGTCTCAGGGTCTATCCTACTGTGGCTCTGCATATCGGACCAAGAACAACCGCTTAGAAATTGACTCTCAGTGGTAGCAATGACAAGCTGCCATAGGTTCCTCAGAGAGGTAGTGTGTGAGTGCTCAACCTCTACAAGTAATTTTGCATATTATGTCTTAACTTGGATTGTGTACTTTCATGGATCCATTTTTGCATCCAAATAAAGTTCATTTTATTTGATTTGCTCTCCAGAAGCAAGTCTTCATTCGATTCAGATTAAATATCCTTCTAGGTTCCTTCATCACACGTGTCCACCAAGTAGCTCACATCTGAAGCTTTCCCCTTATCCTCTATGGCTCTGGGACAAATGGACTTCAGTAGCACCACTTCTTGACCCTCCTGGTAGAGTTATTTTCACTTTCTGGTCACACCACTCCTTCATCAGCTCCTGCTAGCCTGAATGTTGTTTTTGTTTTTCTTTGCTTGGCCTATATAATGCACCATTAGCCTTTTGCAGGCATAGCTCACATCATCATTCTGAACTTACTACATAGTTCATTCCCACCCTTCTGTGATCAAGATGAGTGGGCTACGCACTGGAAGCCCAAACAGAAATTCAGAGGGAAGGAACTGTTATCCTTCTTGTGGAATCTTAATGCAAGCGAAGAAGAAGCATCAGGCTCTTCAGTTTCTTGTTAAAGTTCTTTTACCGACCCATTGGTTTGTAGATGGTAAACAGTGAAAATGTAGTAGGTCACACTAGCTTGCTCCCTCAAATCTTTTGTATATAACAAAAAAAATTGGTTCACCGCTTGGAAATCACAGTCTTTGGAAATCTGCCTTGATCTTCCAGTGTGGGGGTGCTTGAGCTCAGAACTCAACTATGACAGTACAATAATTGATTATCCAGCCCAGTACTTTCAAAAGTATTTTACTCCACATTAAAAAGAAATGATACACTTGCAATAGTAGTCAGATGTAACTTAATGTCCTTGGCACTGGGGGTGGCTATGCCTTAACCCTCTATTGTATCTCTGACCTCCCCCATTCTAGACCAGGCACTTTTCCTGTAGGAATTACCATTATTGTATAATTTAGGCTCATGTTCAGTTTACCTTCTTTGAGAAGATATCCATGTGCTCAGTCTGTCACAGTTAACAAAGTGTTTATCTCACCCAGGTGAGTCTGTGATGCTTCCTGCAGTCAAACAGCTGCCGGACTGCAGCAGTACATTGCCCTTCTACCTCTAATGGGAGAGTGTGCCCACCACATTTACAGGGAGGCTCCCTCTGAGCTGCATCGATGTTGCTATTGGCAGGTTGTATTGAAACTTCAACAGATTGCCATAGGAGCCATAGAGTAGTTTTTTTCTGGTCACAGTAGCTCCCATGATGACAGGTCTTGTTGCTGCAATGCACAGGCCAACTTGATGGTACAAAACTTCACACGGGCTCCACTCCTCTGAGCAAGGTAACTCAGGCTGGGTCCCAATTTTCTCAGGCTCAGTGACACACAGGCAAGCCGCAATCTTCCTGTTGGGTGTAGCGGTGCATATCAGCCACGATTGTTCTCCTGGTCACAGCAATGCAGGTCAAAGATATAGGATACTAAGACCCATATTTATACTTTTTTAGCGCCGCATTTGGGTCACTTTTTGACCCAAAAGTGGCGCAAACTTACAAAATACAGTTGTATTTTGTAAGTTTGAGCCGATTTTGCGTCAAAAAATGACACAGATGCGGCGCTAAAAAAGTATAAATAAGGCCTCAGAGTGTATGGACCCACAAACACAGAGAATGCTCATCACCATCCTCTTCCTCTGACAGAACTCACGAGCACAAGGTTCTTACTGCACTTGGTTCCCCCTGGACAGTCATTCCTCCTGGAGGGTTGGCAGATTCCTTTCCTCTCTCAGCAAGAAGACTGACTTCTACATGCTTCACATCAGATTAATAATTTCCTCTAGCAAAAGCAATACTTAGGTGATGTCCCTTCAGTTCTAGAATCCTTGGTGTAATGGCTGCAGGCAGCACCAGCTATGGTTGTGCAGCAGTCATCTGAGTACTATGTGGAGTACCAATGTCATTGGTCATAGATAACTTGGACCTGGAGAAATAAGTGCATCAGTTAGTCCAACTTTTGTACAACAAAAGCAGATTGGAGATGTGGATCAATGTCTGCACTTTGTTAATTAGTTTGGAGTGGTTCTCTTTTAATGTGTCTTTTCCATGCTCCTCTCCAGACACAGTCTTTATTCAGACTGATGCTCCTCACAGCAGGGTAGTATCCAGTCTGGTGTACCTATACCAGAGACACTAAAAGGTGTGCGCTTGCTGAACTTAGTTGCCATCAGACACAGTAGAGTGATCAGGGAAAAGACAAAGGGCTGGCCTCAAAGAAAGGTCCCTTTCACCTTGAACAGTAGGGATTGCTGTCCCACCCTTCATCACCACCATCTACCAAATGGCAGTGTAACTGTAAGACTCATAAATAACTCCTTTCAGCAAGTGACCTAATCAAATTTTCAAAGAAGGTGAATCTTCTCTGCTCACTTTAGTGTCTATGTCTTCTTCCCCACATTCAAGAATGTCAGGAATGCACTTTCACTGTCTGGAAAAACAATCTTGCCTCCATCATGTGCAAACAACCTGGCCATTGGCATCTACAATGGATTCTTCCATCCTCCATTACTCTGGCACACTCACACATGTAATGCTTGTGCAATGTAGACTACAAACATGTACAATGTAAACTTGGGATGTTAGTGCCTGGATCTGGATTCTGAACAGAAGTAGACAGGCCTCCACTTCAGTGACCCACATAAAAAGGCCTGGTCACAATTATGAACTCACACAACACAGTACACTGCCACTGCCACTCTATGTAGTAAACCACTGAAAGGGACAAAAGTCCACTTTCACTTGAAATAGGGCATGCATTGAGTGCCCCTTCAGGTCACAGAATAGGCCAAGGTCCTCATTCATGTCAAGAAACAGGCCGCACATGCACTAGATTAGTGTGTTAATAGGGGCAAAATCAAAACCTAGGATTCTGATAACATCAGTCGGGCACAAAGGACATGGTAAAATACCAATTCAGTATGGATGGGAAATTCCCATCCAAACAGCTGAAGGCATATTTCATGAGGAATCCTGTTGTAGCAGAATATTCACAGATGCGTTCTCTGTGTTGTGCAAAGATTGTAACAACAATGAACTTCACCACATTTAAGAATATGGCATTGTTGTATAGATGTCTGGGAGTTGTGCCAGTCAAATGTTTGAAAAACTGACACACTGAAGACTATGGTGGACTTGTGCAACCAACTACTATTATTTGTAAGGTTACTTTGTTGCTGGTGGACACCAAGGGGCATATTTATACTCTTTGCGCCGAATTAGCATCATTTTTTTACGCAACGTCAGCGCAAACTTAACTACATATTTATATTTTGACGCTAGACCCGTCTACCCTCAAAATATTGGAGGGAAAGTCATTTTTTGGATGTGTAAAACCACCTTGTGCTGGCCATTGGGGTGGTGTGGTGGGCATGACTACTGTCTTTTATAAGACAGAAGTAATGTGGTATGGATGGTTTTGCATCAGGAAATTACGCTAAGCTAGTTCAAGGCATTTTTTTGCCTCTAACCAGACTAGCGTAATGTTTTGGTGCAAAACCACCTTCCCCCATACCGCCACCCCCCCCCCCACACACACACACACATGGCTAATGTCATTTTCCCAGATGCTAGCCCACCCTTTGCTCCAGTTTGCGGGATTCCATAAATTATGCGCCCAGCTGGTGCTCTGAAATGAGTGACCCAGCACTATACTTTTTGACGCAAAACTACATCTGTGCAGCTTTGCATCAAACAGTGTAAATAGGGGCCCAAAAGTGCAAATTTTATTTGCCTGCATTGTGCACATTCACCATTATTAGTTATCATACAATTTCAAATTCAAATATAAGGTAAAGTTTGATTCCCAATTTTCATATAAAGTGTGATTGATGTCTTATTGCCCAGCTACGAGAGATAAACCGAAAATGGAAAATAGTTAAACATTTAAAGGGTTCTCCTTGCAAATGTTAAGGTAAAAGGAAACTGGTGCCTGACAAAATCTACTGTAGCATTGCTACCTGTTTACTAAAAGTAACATTGTTCAGAGGGTAATGTGACAAATGTTTCCATAGGTAGAAACAATGTTTTTCTGATGCATGTTTTCAATTAATGGCCCTAAAACATAACTTCAGATTAATGATTTGCTATGTATATTTTACATATCTGTCCAAAGCTACAAGGTTACAGTTTTTTTTTTGTTTGACAGGACAGCACTAATGTGGTTAACAAACAAATATATTACAACAGGTATGAAAATCAAATCATTAAAATCGCACAACGAGGTTAAAAAACATTTAAAAATGTATGGATTATGTGCACATACATTTGATTACATGGGTTAAAAATCTAAGAAATATGAGACAAGAACATTCTTCTTAACTATCAATGTCATGATTGTTGTAGTGCAGAACAAATAAATAAAGGATTCTTCAAATCTTGAATTGCAACCTGGCATTAGGGACAATGTGAACTCAGATCAATATTTTATTACCATTTTGACAAAGTGCTCTGAAGTGAAACACCCTGTGATGTAAGGTTCAGAATAAATATGGATATGGATAGGTAATGCATTACTAGGAACAACATATAGACTTGCATCCTTTTAGGTTGAATATTTTCTTCTATATATTGGTGGTACTGTTTTGATCTGAGGAAGTCACAGTCTGAAGTAAAACTGGCGCCCACTGTCAACGTTTTCATTAGAACATAATAGGAGTTTAAAAAAAAATATGTATTAGATTCTACCTCGATTTTAACCCTATACATTAAAAAAATTATTTATTAATGTGTTATTTTGGGATTCATCTGACCATAATTCCCAATCAAGAACGAGTCGCAATGCATGCTGGGGTGCTGTAGTAATTCTGTAGTCCCGTTTCAGAATACCACGTATGCTTTCAGATCACAAGCAGTTAGGCCCTGGTCAAGACAAATTATTTGAATTGGTAAACTTTGCCTTCCATTAACATATTTTTATGTTTTACCTTCCACTCGATTTAGGAAGTTGTATTTAAAACAAGCTATGCATTTTCCGCTCTACAGGATAGTTGGTGGGATCTTTGTACTGTATACCTTTTTAACATGCTCTGGGTTTGTTTTTGCCTAGAGATTAATTGAAGGCTCCTATAGCTAGAGGATGAGAGAGCCCTGTAGCAGAAAGGCGTTGGATGTATAAATTGAAATTAATGTTGTATTTAAGAGTAACACCTAAGTATTTATAGAATGAGACTTTCTCTAAGTTTTTGGTTCCTAAATCCCAGATAAAAGTGGGAGAGGAGTTTTTTTTTTTACCAATAATCAAAATCTTACATCTATCTACAATTATCTTTAAATAATGATCATTGCAAAACGAATAAATACTAGAACGAATCAAGTGAAGTGTAAGCAGGCTCAAATCCAGTATCAAGATGTCACAGTCCTGGCCCCTTGATATACCTCTGTAACAAAATGTTGTTCAGAGATTTTTATTTTTGATTGGTGTTTTTGTATTATTAGAGAAGAAATTTAGCTGGGGTAGACATTGCTAATACAGGCTGATTTTTTCTGACCGACATTTTTAAAAATGGCAGATGTTTGCAGTGATGATGTAATCAACAAATGTCAAGGCACTCGTGAATTAGTAAAAGGTCAGTATTCCATGTACGTATACTGTAAGGTCGTCTTCCAAGCAATCAGGTTCAAAGTAGACCGTGGAAGGTTAGCATAAATCCAATGTATTCTTGAGGTGTGATATTCATATTCTGGTAAAACAGATGACAGCCAACACGTGTTTCGTCTTAAGAGAAAATAATTTCAATGACTTCTTCAGGGCTCAACAGGATGTTTGGACAGAAAAAGATGATTCAAAAAGAGCTATAATAGCTCTCCTGAAATCCCAAATACTAATTATCCAGTATATAGCACTGTATTAGTGAGTCTGCGTAAGCACGTAAGGGGTGTGTGTGTGTGTGTACACAACCTTAACTCAAGGGTACCAGGAGGACACAAAATATTGTGTGCAGAGAGTAAAGTAGCACTCTCCGGTCGGCATATCAGCATGATGTAATATTTCAGGAACCATGAGACCTATATACTTCATTTTGGTGTCAAAACATAGGTTTTGGTGGTCAAGAGGTCTTATAGAGACTCCTCAGAGCAATCCTTCAGCCTATTTCCAATTTTCATTATGATGTGTGTAGCCATCATATTGGTAATATATTTTAATATTGTTTTTGTTTTAGGTTTTCCGTTGACTCAAATTCATAAACATGATTGAATCAGGTGGTATCAGGGGATCTTTACCTCCTGACAGAATATTGTAAACTACAACATCTGAGGACTCCTTCAACAATTAAAAATGTGTCATGTGCCAAACTAATCCAAAAGAAAAGCTAACATAAACTGTGGCTGGACAGAGGAGAGTTTGAGGTGCTGCAGAAATACGGTAAGACAAAGTTCACAAAAAATTAAATCTGATGGGTGAAGAGGATCAAATATTTTATCATTGTAACAGCAGGCGCTACAAGTCTTATACAATGGAAAAAAGCCTTGGAAAAAGTGTAAAAAAATAGCAGAAACCAGTGATTCACAAAAAGAATCCAAGTCTTCCGAGAAAGCGATGACAACAAAACTCAATGCCCATCAACTTTAAAGATTGATGGCTACCCCTCTTCACCTTCAACAACTGATCAGAAAGCAGAGATTCTTCAATATGTTATCTGTAGTTTAGCTAGAACAAGGGCCAGAGAGATTGGCATAAGAACAAAGTACAGTGTATGTGAATCTTAAAGGGCAAACATGATTTTGATCTGCAGCTAGTTTTTTCCTAGAAGAAGTTATCAGCTGAGTAGCTGATCTAAACATCAAGGTAAATGTATTTGCAGCTGATTTGTATGCGCATTCAACTGCATGCATGCATACATTAGAAAATATGAATACACAATGAGCTCCCAGCAGCAACGTAACCACCAGCTCTCAGTTAAGCTTGCACTCTTTGATAAAGCAAATGAGATTGTTTTCAAGCCACTCTTGAGTGCTGGCTACGGTTACACACTCATGAAGATCAGAGAAATAATGGTCAATTTGCTAAAACTGTATTGATCCATAATAATGAAATTAAGATTTTTCTGGTTACAAAGTACAATGACAGCATTTGTTTGTTCTTGCTGCCTAGATAAGATCACAGGAACCATATTAAGAAACGGCCTGAAAGATTTAGATTTTGGACTAAATGACAAACTTTGTGATGCCCCAGAGCTCCACAAATCGTGGGAGTCAACAAGAACGCATGATGTTGCCTTAATATTTCTTACATCATTCTTTAACATCAGCAAAGCAAAAGTGTTACAACTTAAAGTTTTTGAATTCGGAACAGAAGCCAACAACAATGACGCAGCTTTGAAGATATAAGCGAAGCAGGAGAAGACAGTCCCATGAACCGACAGGCTTATGCTGTACAAATATACTGTCTTTTCCAAATCATGTTCTATGAAATATGTCGTGGCAAAAAGAAAATGATGCTGCACATGAAGACTGCCCACATAATCTATGACAAGTGCAAAAGTAGAGAGCTAATCACTTTAATAAATAGGATTGCTGTATCAACAAGTTATAATAACATAGTACGAAGCAGGAACTTTTTAGTAGCTCATGCTGTAAAATCTTGTTAATCGGACAGCACACCACTTCGAAGTCACTTTACCAGGAAAAGATTTACAACTGCTGCTCTTGAAAATTTTGATTTTCAAGACAGCTCTTCCTTGTCTGGAACAACCAGCACACATGATAGTGCCATGGTGCTTTATCCAGATTGCACCAATGAAGTAGCTGCTGGAAAACAATCATGGTCATCTGTAGACATAAGCAAAGCTGCAAACTTATACCCTAACTGCCTTGCCCTCATGTGCAAAATCACTACAAGCCATGCACATGTCCTCGTCTACCAGAAATTTTCGAAGTGGCTGTTAACATGGATCTTCTACTACCTGATGCTGCAGTCTACAAAGCTGATTTAGCTGAATTTATCATATCGCCTATTTGGAGGGGACTGACGCAAGAAGAAAAGCCAGTTATCCTGTGGGCTGGAAGTCAGGCTCTGATCTCCCAGAATACCGTCGCACTGAAGAAGGTTGGGTTTTTACCAGTAATACTGTTTCCAGTCACAAACTACGCAACAATATACGCAGCTCTAAAAAAAATTCTAAATGTATGTGCTCAGCTTGAAGACCAGCCTATCATGACAATTTTCTGTGATGAATGCGGTTTCCATACTGTAGCTGACATTTTTATGAGCAATCCAGTAGAATTTGATGATCTTTATCCAATGATGGGTGTTTTCCACATGACAAAATTTGAGTTGTAGTGTGCAGGAAGTTATCTCAGTGGGTGTGGCATAGACAATGCACTTATTGAGGCTGAAATTGAAAGCAAAACTGTCCAGTCAGTAGTGAGCGGAACTCATTATGTTTTGTCTGTTACAATTTATACTCATTGTATCTGAGGCTATAGAAACATTGCGTTGGAATGCTTTCTGGAACAAGAATGACAAATTAGGTTTTGCATATCTTATCTCAGAAGTAAACAAGACACAGGGTCACTTCATTCAAAAGACATAATACAAAGCCAGGCAATGTTCAATTCACTCAGTTCAAAATCAGAAAACCTGAAAACCAAGGGCCTGATTTATGAAAGGTTAGAGCCGCCTTTATGTCATTTTTTGAGGCAAAAGTTTGCACCGCTTTTGCCTCAAAAAATGACGTAAAGGTGGCACTAACTTCTCCTAAATCAGGCCCCAAGTTTGCAGAGTTTGTCAAAGAATGTGAAGAAAAATCAAAACTTTGCAAGCACTGGGGAAATGTTGTACACATGATAGCTCTTGGGGAAAAACTTGGTACATGCTGATCGGGAAGGTGATTGAGAGCTGCATGTGAAGACTGGGGAGTCACTGATTCCTGTGTTTCGTGAAGTTTAATGGCATAAACTACCTGAGATATGAGTCCTGGTATTTGGAAAGAGTGAAGACACTAGAGGTGAAAAAAACATACAGCTACAGAAAATTAATCCAAAGCCATTTTGTGGTGAAAGACGGAGAGGCAAAATTCAAAGCTGTTTCTCCAGATATGAAACTGGTATAGATGATCCAGAGATCACAGAAAAGTACCAAGGGAATTGTTGGTCAGACACGTAAAAGTGAATATGCTGCTTAATGGCAGCTAGTTTATCATGAAGTCTTTTCTATTTGCAATGTTTTCAGAGAGATGACAAATTCAAAATTAATGGTCCATTGTGAAACTGTTCTTCACCCCAAACTTGTGGGAAAAAGAGGAGTGTGTTTTAATAAACATGCTGACAGCCTTCTTCATTTAATGCAGCAGCAAGGAAACCCCTTTGAAATGATTGAGCCTTTGCGACTATACTGCTTCATGACGAAGCAATATGTGGATAACCTTATAAAGACACGTCTACTATATGTCCTGAAACATGGATCAAAACTATAAGCAGAACTGAAGCAGGAGAGACTTGTATAAAAATTTTAAAAAGCTGTTTGACATAAAACTAAATTTCCACTCCTTACTTGCCATAGTAAGAGTTTTGTCCAACCATCTGCTACAAAACAAGTTTAAAAAAAACAACTTTCACAAGTACATAGAGAGATGGATGTAGCAAAAGAAAGGGATGATTTTATCAACGACATTCTGTTGCATGATCTTCTTCCAACAAACGCATTATTTGATGGAGATGTTGCCACCACACCAGTAAAGCTCAAACTCGTACAAGAGCTTGAAAAAAACTTTCACCTGAAGAATTTCAATTCAAAAAGTGTCTTAATTGAAAACTCCTGTTGTTGTAGACTATGGGGGTCATTATGACCCTGGCTGTCGGTGATAATGTAGTGATAGTACCGCCAAAAGGCTGGCAGTACATACCCCCACATTATGCCAGTGGCGGGTCTGCTGGAGCCAACCCGCCAATACACCACTCCGACTGCCATGGCGATAGCAGCCATCGGGCCGGAGATAACAATCTCCAGCCTGGCGGCCACTATTGTACCACTGGCAGCATTTTGACCCTGCCTACCGCCATGGTTTTCGTGGCGTTCGTTACGCCACAAAAACCATGGCGGTAGGCCTTACCAGTGACAGGGAATTCCTTCCCTGTCACTGGTAGGAGGCTCCACCCAAACACTCCCCAGATGCCCCCCACCACCCCACACCCCATCCAATCCCCCCATCCACGCACACTCACAGACACGCGCCACGCATACACAAACTCACTCACACAGGCATATACACATTCATTCACGCATGCATCCATTCATTCTCGCACACATCTGTACACACTTTCACACTGACACACAGACACGCATTCACATTTCCATTCATACACACATTCTCACACCGGCATACACACAGGCAAACAACACTACACACACATTCACACACACACACACAAATTCATGCAGACACTCCTACTCACCTACACACAAAACACCTCCCTCCCCTGTTGGAAACTTACCTGCATCCAGGGGGTCTTCCGGCAGGGGACGGGGCGCTGCAACTGCCAGCAGCACCCACCAGCAGAGCACCGCCAGGCCATATTACTTGTCATAATACGGCTGGCAGCGGCCTACTGGCGTTGGGCTACTGGTAGTAGCAGCACCACCTTAACACCATCCGCCAGTATGGCCACTGCCTGATTTCCGCCCTTTTTGTGTTGGAAATCCGTCTGTGGTCATAATTTGGCAGCTGGATGTTAGCCGTGGCGACGGTCTTTTGGCAGCCGTCGCTGCAGCGGGAGCTGGCACTTACTGCCAATGTCTTAATGAGGGCCTATATGTCACAAATGTAAATGGTCAAGATTTCATCCATGCAAAACTTCGGAGAGGTTGTTCAGACTGTTCTACAGATATTCGATGTTCGACAGTGGGCATCTTGCAAGAACTGCACATTGTCTTTGACAGTTATCTTGAACTATCTGAGAAAGAATGTGGGGGAATCAGACGAATGTCCACCAGTGGAGCAATTGACCTTGCCTGCATCAAAAATTCAACACCTATATCTGTGCAATTCTGGTCATCCACATCGCTGATGCTTCAGTGATCACTGAATTTCCAATTATTGCAAGTGAAATGATTCTCAATGAGAAGTTGGTGCCTGCCGAGATATATTCAAAAGGTACAGTCCATGTTGTTCAAGAACTTGACAGCAAAATGGAGGAAGCTGACCTTCGTGTTGTGCCACATGTTGAGTGGGTTGTTTGAAATGTTTCTAATCGAGTCATTGTGCTGTCAAATGACACAGATGTTATTATTATGCTACTTAGATTTGAGGTAATGTTCATAAGTCAAAGATTGTCAGAGTTATGGATGCATTATGGAACAGGTGAGAAAAGAAACTTAATCCTACTTCATAATGACCCAGCAATGTACAGTGTTCTTATCAAGGCACATATTCTGACAGTAGATGAGACTATGAGCAAAATTGGAGCAAAACATGGAGCTTTAACTCCTGAACCTGTGAAGTTTCTAAAAGGGAGACAGAAGAAGAATGTGACCATAGATACATCAAAAAATACCTTCTGCTTATGTGGAAAATGAGTTCTGACTGTCACACATTTGACCATCTTAGGTACAGTGAGTTCAAGAGGTCAGTCCCACTAAGTGACCTTCCACCAATGTCATATTCTCTGCGTGGACACATTAAAAGAGTGTTCTACTTGATCAGAAGATATGTAAATGTTTGGATCATGCACATGTAGAGAAAGATCTGTGTGAATTTGTTTGGATAGATATTGATGGGGTACTAAAACCTGCATAATTTAGCCTCTACCCAGAGAACTTACAAATGCATGCACTTGTAAAAACTGTGCTACAAAAAGATGTCCCTGTCAATATGTTCTTCTCAAATGTTCAACATTCTGCAAATGTACCACAAGTGATTGCTGAAACAAATAAATAAAGTGAACTATGAAAATGTGTCTAAAACAGAAGTGATAAACATTATTTTATTTCATATTCAGATTATAAACATTGTTTGGTGTACATAAAAGGATTGAAAAACAATATTTGCTTCATTTCTATCATAGCCACCATTTTGGACAATGATAGAAGGGTTGCTCTTAGGAGTTATTTTCTGTCTCTTCAAGACTACGTGACCCTCAAAACCTATGTTTTGACACCAAAAATTAAGTATATAAGTCTCATGGTTCCTGAAATATTACATCAAAATTGCAATTCATCCTCCATTTTAAAAAATGTCATCCAGAAAAATTTGGCCCGGATCAGCAATGTCTACCCACGCTAAATGACTTCTTTATTGATCCAAGAACACAAATGAAGAATGAAAATCTCTGGACAACAGTTTCAAAAGGGAGGATTATTGGGGGGCAGGATTATCAGTAGCATGTAACATTAGGTTAACTGTTTTTGGTCTTGTAATAGGAGGGAATTTGAAAACAGTATTCAGTATACCGGGTAGGTCGTGCATCTCTAAAAACTATAGCAGAGCAGCTAAAAGGCATTGCTGACTTAGGCTATTGGAGGTAAGGATTATTTTTGTAAGACCTCCATCGGGACCCATGAGTCCAGGTATTCCTTTCTAAAGATATCGATTAATCCATTACTTACCACTAAACTTCATTAAACCGATTAAGGTACTCCTCGTCCAACTGAGTACTGTAAGAGACCGTCCTGCCTCCAGACAGGCACTTTTACACTCCAATCTTTTTTTTTATTTCTAACCCCAATAAAGACACCACACTCCCACCTCCAAGACTGCTAGTAACAAAACCAGACAAAAGCAATCAGAGGGATAGGGAGGGTACATGACTGTGATGAGGAGGACCTTAATAAAGTTTACTAGTAAGTAATAGATTCATTACCCATTCATATGGCCTCTTTATCTCATTCACTACTGTATGAGGATTTCACAAGCAAACAATGAACTTGCTTGACTCTAAAGTCTGCACAGTTTATTAAACAATACTAATTTCATTGCTGCCTTCACAACACTCACAGTAAAAGTATCCACAAAAGCATGTAACACATCAAGGCAATAGTGCTTAACAAAGGTGTGATGAGACTGCCATTGTCACAATTCGCTCCCGTGCTATCAAGACTGCCACCAGTGGCCAGATTTTGGACCTTCCAATGCTCTAATAGGCTTCCAGACCTTCCCCTACATGCATATTCTGACTTCCAGCTATTGTGAACCTCTTTGGAAATGACCATCCATTCCAAATCGATGCCAGGATTTGTGGAAGCTGGTCCTCTCATGCTTGTAACTCCAATACCTATGATCCCCTGCTCTCTGCTTTATCTCCACCCCTGCAAGCCACGGAATGATGGAGGAATTCCGCACACCTGTGGCTGATTGCTGCTAGCCTGCTCACATCTGATGCATGTGATTACTGTGAGCCCTTTTAAGCTTCAACTCCCTTCAGACAAGTGTTGGTCGTTGTAGCTGTTTTCTGGTGAGACCGACTGTGAGAGAACAGGGCTGATTGCAGAGGCCCCCTAACTTTTTGCCCCCATTTTCCACTTTTTGCTGGTGTTTTCCTGACTCTGATGGTGCCCTGGGTACTGCTAACCAGTCCCAGGGCCTGTGCTCTGTGTAAAATCAGTATACAAATTAGGCTAATTATAATTGGCTAAGTCAACCTACCTATAAGTCCCTAGTATATGGTAGGGCATGAAGGTTTAGGGACCCCAGCACAGGTATTGCACTCATATGTGCACTGCTGAGGTGCCCAGTGTCATTCTGAAGGCAGGCCTGCCTTGCTGGCTGCTTTTAAATTAAAGTTATATGCAAATTCGACTTTGGAATTAAAAGTAGTTCCAAAGTCTTAAACTATCTTATTTTTACATATACGTCACTCCTAAGGTGTGCCCTATGTGCCCCTAGGGCTGGGTGCCATGTACCTATAAGTAGGGACCTTAGGAAAATAGTTTTATAAGCCCTGGTGAGGTAAAACAGCCACATGTGTTTTCCCTCATTCTAGTGAATGGCCTCCATAGGCTAGAATAGGGAGACTTTATTTTAATTTTTCAAGTCCCCTTAAGTAACAGATACCAGAGGTTTGGTATCAAATTAATTGTTATAATAAATCCCACAACTTCCAGTTGTTGGATCTAATATAACTTGTTTGGGTAAAGAGTTTTAAACTTTACCTGAAAAGTTGCCAACTTCAGCCCTGCAGTGTTTTTGCTGCTGTACTTTGATTGGCCAGCCTCTGGCAGCCTGGCCAGGCTGCCTTGATGAGGTGTGAAGTGGCCTGGCTCCTCACAAAGAGATGTTCCTGTGGGAGGAGATCTCCCCTTGGCAGATGACGAGGCAGGAAGGGGGAGGGCTGCCAAACTGGTCTTCAAAGGCAGAGAAGGACATTTGGAGCAACCTAGCAACACCCTTACATCCTTCAAACCCAGGCAATTAGGTGCCCCTTTGATTAGATTAGGAGAGGGATCTGTTTAGGATTTTTAGCCACACAAGTGGGTGGGCTCAACCAGATGGAACCTCCAAAAATCACTTTCAGCCATGATGGATTTTTGAGGAATGTTGCTTTCAGGGATTGAGTTTTGCCACACTTCCCAGGAAGGTGTCATCACAGGGGGATGGACCCTGCAGCTGATTGGAGAACCAGGACCCCCCTGTTTTTCACCCAGGAGCAGGGATAAAACTGTCAGACCTGCACCCACACCTCAGTTCCCTACCAGATCCCTACCGGGAAGAACTACAGAAGAAGAAGGACTGCCCTGCTTGACGCCTGGCCTGCACCTTGACCCTGCACTCTGAAGGACTGCACCAGCTCCACACTTGGTCTTCACTACAAGAAGGGCTTTGCCTGGCTTCAACTGGTTCAAGGAGGGACTCCCTGTTTGCTACAGGTGAAAAATTGCTAACCAGAGTCCCCTGCACCAACTCCTGAAGAAACCAACCAGCTGACCACTGTCCAGTGGCCAAAAAGGAGTTTGCACCAGGTGCATTCTGGGAGTTGTAGTCCACCCCCTCCAAGGAGCATCTCAGAGCTTCTGGAACCTTGGGGTGAGCTGTGGACCCCAAAAGAACCTTAAAAGAACATCTGGAAGAAGATCCAGAAGTTTGGAGAACTTTGGAGAACTTTTGGAAAAAAGCTCCATAGAGGGACTGACCCGCCGCTGCAACTGTAGCCGGCTTGCCTCAACCGCGACCCGGACTGACTTGCAGGTTCTTCCTGGTGAAGAAAATCTCCAAAAAAGAGACTAAGGGCCAGATGTAGCAAACCATTTCACCCTTTCTGTGTCTATGGGAAAATGTGTTTGTACATATGGCACCAAGGCCCATATTTATACTTTTCTAGCACCTCATTTGCGTCATTTTTTAACGCAAAAGCGGCGCAAACTTACAAAATACAATTGTATTTTGTAACTTTGCGCCTCTTTTGCGTAAAAAATCTTCCCAAATGCCGTGCTAAAAAAGTATAAATATGGGCCTAAGTCTGAACGTAGGAAGTTGAATGGGACCTTCCAGCCAGCCTATCCGAGGAGGGCTCCAAGGACGTCGGATCAAGATCCAGGTTTGCCCTGGTCGAAGGATTTTCACCACGAAAAAACGACTACGTCCGAAGGTAAAAATCTTCACCGAGGTCTCCTGCGACTCATATCCGAGGAAGAGTTCCAGGAGGTCGGATTGCACTGGCAGGTTCGTCCCGCTGAAGAAAATCTTCAGAAAAACGACTAAGTCCTAAGATAAACTTTTGACCGAGGCCTCCTGTGGCCTGTAGCCGAGCCGGGCTCCATCGCGGTCGGCCTTAAACTTTGACTTTGCCCCAGTCGAGGTGCGACCAGATGACCAGATTGGCGCTTTTTGTTTCTATGCACTAGAAAGCAATAATTATTTAAAATTCCATATCTCCGGTTACCCTTATCCGATTTTACTCGTTTTGGTGTCATTTTAAAGATAAAAATATTTCCCATTTTTATAAATTGATTTTGGATTTTTTAACTTTTTCCTGTGTTTTGCTTAATTACTGTTTTGTGAGATTTGAATGCTTTACACTTTGGGGGTGATTCTAACTTTGGCAGGCGGCGGAGGCCGCCCGCTAAAGGTCCGCCGGCAGAATACCGCTACGCGGTCAGAAGACTGCAGCGGTAATTCCGAGTTTCCCGCTGGGCTGGCGGGCGACCGCCAGAAGGCCGCCCGCCAGCCCAGCGGGAAACCCCTTCCCACGAGGATGCCGGCTCCGAATGGAGCCGGCGGAGTGGGAAGGGTGCGACGGGTGCAGTTGCACCCGTCGCGATTTTCAGTGTCTGCTATGCAGACACTGAAAATCTTAGTGGGGCACTGCAGGGGCCCCCAGGGGCCCCACGACACCCGTTACCGCCAGCCAGGTTCTGGCGGTCAAAACCACCAGAACCAGGCTGGCGGTAAGGGGGTCGGAATCCCCATGGCGGCGCTGCCTGCAGCGCCGCCATGGAGGATTCCTCAGGGCAGCGGGAAACCGGCGGGACACCACCGGTTTTCCGTTTCTGACCACGGCTGTACAGCCGCGGTCAGAATGCCCTGGGATGCACCGCCAGCCTGTTGGCGGTGCATCCGCGGTCGTTGGCCCTGGCGGTAGTCTACCGCCAGGGTCAGAATGAACCCCTTTTTCTCCTAAGTTAAGCCTTGTCGCTCATTGCCAAGCTACCAAGGGTTGAGCTAGGTTTAATTTACTGAGACCTAACTGGACCTAAGTGGAGGTTAGTGGCCTATTGCTAAGTGTAGGTACTTACCTGCCCTTACCAATAACCCATTTTCCAACACCGACCCTTGTTTCCTAAAGTTTCTGAGCCATAGTTATTCCATGCTCCAGAGCCTTAGTTATTCCCCCCTTGTTTCCTGAGCGTTTGTTATTCTTATTTCCTGAGCTGTAGCTATCCCTTGTTGTTGCAAATTCTTTTTGTATCTAGTTCTACGCTCTTGCTGTTACTGCCTTGCATGTTACTGTTTGATCGCCAGGATCCGTGGGCTTGGCTGACAACCTAGGTAATGTTTCTTGTCAACTATGAGTATTGTTCTTCAGTTACTTTTATAATATCATCAAAGGGGTCAGCCTTACAGACCCTGCCTTTGCATGCATTTCCAATATATGGGTATTAGCAGTCAGTAACAGCAAACGTGATTGAGGAACTTACTGAGCTTCAGTCTTACAGTGTGGAGCTCCTGAGTGCTTTACCCCACATTCCCTTTATTATTTATGCTGATATACATATATTTTAACTTGTACTTTTGTCCTGGGGTTTTAGTCTGGGTGCCACATTGCCTCTTGAGTGCCTGGTCTTTGCAAGCTCTATCTCTCTTATTCCCTTGAAAAGAGCTTCCCTTTCTGATCCCCTCTCTCCTCTGACTTTCTATGTGATATTGGGCAGCTCTATACTATTATTCTGCCTTCTTTGTCTTCCCTGCCAGCGTGTAGCCAGCACCCCCAGCAGTTCCTGACAGCTGTGTGGCTGCCCTACAAATCTCTTGAATTTCCCCTCTTCTGCCTCAGCCCAGGGAGCCCAAGAGGACAGAGTGGAATGTCCCTGAACGAGCATTGGAGGGGCAGTTCCAAGGAATTGTTTATGCCTGAAAGACTTCCTGTCACACCTACCTGCTGAGCCTGGAAGTAGCTACTTTCTTTCCCTTATTGATAAAACCAAACAAAATAAATAGGGAAATGGCCAGGCAAAGGTTCTTTGGACATTGAAGATAAATTATAATAGCCCTCTTAACATCCAAAGAGGATAGCAACTGAGGATCACTTTCCTCCTGAAAAATTGGAAAAATACCAAAAGTTGGATTCAACCTCAAGATCACTTTGTCAGGAAGAATCTGTAAATAAAGTTATGATACCATTAAAGTCCCCAATTCACATAATCTTTGGGCTGAAGTAATGGCCAAAAGGAAGCCATTTTAGCTGATACCCACATCATGTCTCTCTCCTTACTGGGTTCAGAAGAGAACATTTGTATTCTCTGAAGGACCATAGGAAGTACCAAGGTGGAAAAATTACAGGGTGTTACTGATCTTTGAATCTGAAAACGTTTAAGCAAACTGACAACCAAAGGAACAATCAAATCCAATTCCCCTTTAGATCTGCAACAAGCTTTAATTGCTTCCCACTGAGCCATCCAAAGAAGTTGGATCTAAATTTGTCAAAAACCTATCTCTCAGAACCTCAAGAAACTTAAATGGAGCTCCACCAATTGGGTGAACCTGGCGAACCCCACACCATTTTACAAAAGAGCCCCAGTTCTTACTATAGGAGGATAGAGATGACCTTTTATAGGACAGTTAAATATCAGATGCCAAATGGAAAGAAGAACCCAATTTACCCTGTACTAAGCACTCAAGAGCCAAGCCATCAATGTCAGTTGTTGAAGTTGTACCAGCGGCAGTGCTGAAAACTTTAGAGGGATGGGATTATTGGCAACCTAACAAATCTTCCACTAGACAACTGGAGCAATAGCGGGAACCAAAGGCGACAACAAGGCCAAAAGGGGGCTACCATGATCACTGATACTTTTTCCACCCCAATCTTCTGCAGCAACCTGGGGAGTATGAGAATCAAAGGAAATGCATATCTGAAGACATGAGGGCTAGGGGACTGAAAGAGCATCTACCTCCAAAGCGTTACGACAGAGTATTTCCAAACAAAATGTTGCAAGAAGGGCATTGTGGGGAGATGCATGGTTCCTTGAAGAGGTGACAAATTTTGTGAAAGACTGGGTGAGAAAGATGGTAAAGAACTAAGGAGGGCTGAATACGGGTGAGACTGTTGACGTGAAAATTGAGCTATCCATAAATTTAAATAGCCCTTATTGTAATGAGACTGATCTCTGCTCAAAAACAATTCAGATTGGCCAGATGGTTGAGAAGGTGACTCCGTGTTCCCCTTGAACATTCAGGTAACATCCTGGCAACTGATTGTCAATATGGACCACCAGATTCGCGCCCTGCAACTATGAATGAAAAAACAGAATCTCTTCTCAAACTGCTGACAACTCCCTCCAATAGGATGAATAACCTCTGTCCCTCAGTGACTATTGACCCTTTGCTTTGAGAGGCCCCAGGGTTGCCCCCAGCCCTATAGACTGGCATCTGTTGGGGCAGAGAGTTGAAACACGACCCCCTTCTAAACATTGAGAGTGTGTAACCACCAGGTCAACTTTTGAACAAGAGGTGGGGAAAGTGGGACCTGCAATTCATAATTGGCGAGGGATGGATTCCATTGGTTCAAAAAATTATAGATGAGAGGCTTGAGATGTAAACAAGCCCAGGCAGCCGCTGCAGTAGTGGCCACCATCAGTCCCTGAACCTTCAGTCAACATCTGGCTGGGACATCAGTGCTCTCATGTGCTCTTGTAGTGTCTTGTTTATTGATGCTGGTACAAAAACTGCTCCTTTCACAGTACTGAAAATCACTCCAATGAAATGCATCTGCTGCACAGGGGTTAGTTGAGATTTCAAAAGGTTCAGTCTGAACTCCAATTGTTGAAGTAGAGCAATGGTAGCTTCCATTACTCCTTGTGCCTTAGGAAGAGAGGACGCACAAATTAGACAATCATCCATGTATGTGAATATTGAAAACACTTGAAACTCCAAACCCCCACAACTGAAGCCAATAGCTTGGTGATGGTCCGTGCAACCGCTGACAGATCGAATGGCAACACCTGGAATTTGTAGTGTCGTTTAATCACTGCAAATCTCAGGAATCTTTGGCTGTTGCAGTGAACTAAGATGTGAAAATAGTAGCCCTCAAAATCTACAGACGCCAGAAAATTGCCCTGTTGGATGAGAGGAATGATAAATTGTCGAGTGAACATCTGAAATGGTTCGACCTTTACAAACTTATTTAGTCTTTTCAGATCTAGGATTGGCCGGAAAGAATCATCTGGTTTGCGGACTAGAAAGAGAATAGAGTAAATCCCCTTTATCCACTTGGATGGTCGTACCCCGCGGTGCCCTTTTAAGGAGCAATTTCTCTAACCCTGTTAGCATTGCATCCTTTTTCTGAATGTCATTTGATAATGGAGTAACTTGAAACACCTTGTCTGGAGGGGGGTTCAAAAATTAATTTGATACCCGTAGCAGATGATGGCGAGAACTCATTATCTACTTATTCGACCAGGCATCCATGGCATGGTCTCCCCTGTCTTTTTGCCTCTGATTTCTATGTTTTCATTGTGTGCTGGGCTTTGTTTCTTGTGGTTTTTGTACTCTGGACATTTTACTACTGCTGTCCAGTGCTAAAGTACAAGTGCTCATTGTGTAAATGCTATGTGTAGTTGGCTTTTCCATTTTGTCATATTTGATTTACTAGTAAGTTCCTAGTAAACTGCACTAGAGGTGCCCAGAGCCTATAAATCAAATGCTACTAGTGCGCCTGCAGCACTGTTTGTGCCACCCACGTGAGTAGCCCTGTAAATATGGCTCAGATCTGCCACTGCAGTGTAGGTGTGTGCAGTTCTAAACTGCCAACTCGGCCAAACCATCTCTTTTTGTACATGTCATGCACCCCTAAGGTGTCCTAACTATGAAATACTGCCAAATTCAGTTTTCACAGTTGAAAGGTCTATCTCTCTCTTAGGTTAACATGGGGACTGCCTTTAAATATCTTTTAAATGCAGTTTCCCTTCGGAAGCGGAAAGAGAAATGGAGTTTGGGGTCTCTAAATTCATAATTTAAAAATACATCTTTTGGTAGAGTTGTTTTTTAAATTGTCAGTTTGAAAATGCCACTTTCGGAAAGTGGGCGTTTCCTTGCTTAAACCATTCTGTGACTCTGCCTGCTTGTGCATTCCCTGTCTGGGTCAGACTGACAGTAGGGCTGTTGTTGAATCTCCACCAAACAGTTACACAAAGGGAGATGGGGTGAAGCCTGCATATCCTGATGGGTCATCTGGGCTAGAGTGGAGGGAGGAGCTGACACTTACATCTGAAAGGGTTGTGCCTATCCTCACACACAGGTGTTTTCTTGGAATCTGCAAGGCTTGATTTGTCTATGTGTATTTTCTTTATGGAATGCTGTGGCGAAATCTATGCGCATGGCATAAACTGGCTGTACTTTTTTACTAATGTATTTCTCATAGATAAATTGGAGCATTGCAAAACACTTGAGGGCAGAATGGGCTTACTGGATGTCTTTTTTGTGGAGGGGTAATACCTTCAAATTTTCCAACCAGATCTTCAAATAATCTAAGACTACTGCAGAGAAGAGTTTACCTATCACATCCATAAAGCAATCTATTGATAAATCTTTGCCTCTGAATGAGAATCCTATATATAGGAAGTGTGATGCTCCTGTTCCATGAATCTGGAACCTAGCCAGAAGGGAAACAAGCATTGAATTGTGTTGCTAAATATGTTTCCAAGTGTTCAGGGTTTTTGATTGAATAAGGATATAGGTAGAGGTATAGATAATCAGTTGGACCATGGTTCGGATACACTATTTTTTTAAAACATTTTTTTTATCACTTGTTGCTATTGTGAAGTGACTAATTCATTTTTGCTGATAGGTTGGAGTCATCTGTAGAGTATAGAGCCATCTATTTAATTTTATATATTGGTACACAATGTTGAAATGTTTTCCTATTGTCATTTAACAATAATGTTCAAATGATCTCTGAGAATATTAATACGAGCTGCATGAGTCAGTGAGCACTATGGCCCACATTTATACTTTTTGACTCAAAACTGCGTTTGTGCAATTTTGCGTCAAAAAGTATAGCGCCTCTGGCGCTTGTGTCATTCCAAAGCGTCAGCCAGGCACCAAATTTCTGGAATACTGCAAGCAGGCACAAAGGGTGGGCTAACGTCTGGGAAAATGACGCTAGCCGGGTGGGGGTGGTGGTATGTGGGAAAGGAGTTTTGCACCAATAAATTGCCTGTAACCAGCCTAGCATCATTTCTTGATGCAAAACCATCAATATCACATGACTTGTGTCTTATAAAAGATAGGAGTCATGCCCACCACCCCAATGGCCAGCACAGGAGACAAGGGTCGCCTGGGCACGGCCATTGCACCCAGTGCCATGTAGGGGGGCCATTTCAGGGCCCCCAATGGCACTTTAAAAATAAATGTAATATACTTACCTATACTTACACTACTTACCTGGAATGGGGTCCCCCCAACCTCTGGTGTCAATGTGGTGTGGGAGGGGGTGTTCCTAGGGCTTGGGGTAGGCACCTGTGAGCTATTTCCATGATATTTGACCATGGAAATAGGTCCACAAGCCCCCTAACGCCTGCCCTGACCCAGGAGTTAAATAATGGTGCTAAGCAGGCTTAGTGCCTTTATTTAGGCCCGCCTACCTCCCGTGCACCATTTTTGCACAGGAGGATAAATAAGGCACTAGGGCCTTAGAGTCATTTTTGGGATGGGAACACCTCCCTTGCATCTCAATGAGATGCAAGGTGGTTTCACGCATCCAAAAAATTTAACTCAAATATTTTGGCGCTAGATAGGCCTAGCGTCAAGATATAAATATGGAGTTGTTTGCCCTGAATTAGCGTACAAAAATTAGGCTAATTCAGCGCAAAGCAAGTATAAACATGGGCCGATGTTTCAAAAGCTTACTTCTCTTTGATTTGTATTGCTAAACAGTGAAGGGAGTACTTTCAGAACTAAGGGCCTGATTAGAGTTTGGCAGATCAGTACTCGGTCATAATCATGATGGATCTCCCGTCCACCTTATTACTACCGCAGCGGTCACATTAGTGACAGAATACCCATCCACCAAACTCTAAACCAGGCACTAATTTTCTTTAATCTGGGTATTATCTTTATATAAATATCGCGAGTGAATCAATTCACTGAGATCATTCTCATGCAAAACAATTCAATACCTTATATTGGGATTTTGTTGCATTAAAGTTTTTAATGTGGGCTATGTGTGTTCGAATTTAAGTGGCTGGTCTAGTCTTTTAATTCATTTATTTAAGTGAAAACTTGTATTGTTTCAATATCTGTTGTGTTGGATTTAAAATTTAATTTAATCACTAATGCTTTCTGTAGCTGAAGATGTCTAAAAAATATGTGCTTTGTTATCAACGCTCAATAGTTCTCCTTCAAAACTCTAATCTTCAGATACTCAGGGGCAGATTTACTAACACAACGCAACACACCAAGACAACTTGTGCTGTGTTTCATTGCCCGGGAGAGGGCAGGAATGCACCACATTAACCAAGATATGACAAATCCCTGTCCTCTCCATGCACTGGTGCACTCAGTGCAGCTTAGCAACAATGCAGTACAAACTTCCATACCCCAGAGAACAATAGGGCAGCTGCAACACAAGTTTTTACCCTCAAAGGACAAGGACGCATATGTCAGCAGCACTGGCCGGCATATCACGGGTATGAAGAGTGAGGATTGTGTGTGAGGTATTTTTCAAGTATTGTGTGCACTTCTTTTTCTCCTTTTCTAACTCTTATACATGTTTTTATGTTTGACAGTGTAATTGTTCTTGCATCATTCTTAGTGAACAAATTGTATTATTTTCCTACTCAAAGGGTCTTTGGTACAGTGACAGACCCACCCATTTAATTCCCTCTCCGCAGTATTCCAATCTATGAGCTAGATG
Source organism: Pleurodeles waltl (assembly GCF_031143425.1). Taxonomy (NCBI): domain Eukaryota; kingdom Metazoa; phylum Chordata; class Amphibia; order Caudata; family Salamandridae; genus Pleurodeles; species Pleurodeles waltl. The sequence goes on from NC_090444.1 coordinate 715,771,799, forward strand.
GAAGTCCATGTTCATAAACAGCGCATTTCTTCTGGTAGTTTCATTCATGGCAAGGGGTCGGAATCATAGGGTAACTATCTTTTATGTAGGATATAAATGTTGCAAATATTTGCCAGTTTTTAGTCTGCATATAAGCCCAGTGACATATGATGCTCAACACTACTGTGTCTTATAAAACGCCAAAGAACAGAAATATACGTTTACTTGTGGTTCATTAGTGCTTGACATACACGTCAGTTAAATTGACCTTTTGCCCTGATTTTTTTCCTGACTGTGGCCCCTTTGTTCTGATTTTTTTCAGCTTCTGTCCAGAATTTGCCTCTATGGCAGGTAGTCACCATAGCAAGGAGTGGTGGTTGCAGGTGCTTGTCCCCTGAGCATAATGTTGCCTTTGTCTTCTTCGCTCCGAAGCGTTGCCTTGCTTTTAGGAGCTGGAGAGTGCAGCTCCCGACACCCTGGGACAGAACAATCCATTCGTTACCTGCTGCACGTTGAAAGGGGACATCTGTGAGGCCTTTAAAGCTGTTTCCTCACTGCCATGCACCTCTCTGCTGCGCCATCTTCCTACTGGGGTAGCAAGACTGCCATGAGCCTTGACGCTAGCAAGGAAAACATGCCTCCTATTCCGATGCTTGGCAGTGAAATATTTCTGGAATTGGAATGCAGAGGGCGCCGCCCATTAACTCGGTACCACTGCATCTGCAGCACTATCGATAACTAAGCTCTTTGCACCCTCCCTTGTTATCTGTAGTCTCCTCAATCAGGGCGAGGTGTAAGGTGGGGCGGAGGGTGTGTGTGTGAGGAGCGGTAGATTTGGATGGCACCGGGAGATGTCTAACAAGGTTGAGAAATTTGCAGCCAGGTTGGTAGGCAGATGAGGAAGAGTCAAAAATGTGGTGGGGACACCAATAGGGGCTTGGGAAGCCCATAGTTGGGAAGAAAAGGGCAGAGATTCTTGCCAGGTGGGGAGGAGGAGTTGGAGTGGCGCCCCTCTCCTCGTCTAAATTGCTCTTTCTTATTTTTGCATCTCGCTGTGCAACCACCCTAATGGGATTGCAGCAAACCAGATTCTAGGAGGGGCACATGGACCAGGATCCCTAAGGGGAACCCCTTCATTGCCCATCCAGGAACCATCCACAACTGAGAAGTCTCTATTTGCTTTTTTAATCAAGGGTTCTTGTTGATCTGTGGCCCCTACTCTGATTATTGAATTCACCTGCATAATAATCAACAATAACTTTAGTTGTTCAAAGGGTCTGATTAAATAGGTGGGAAGTCTGCAGGGATGGTAAATGATTTTATTACATCATTTCCGGTCCACAACACCACAGCATGAAGTCCTTTGACACTTTCACTACACCAGGCAGAGAAAGCAATGTCCTGTCTGATGATAAGGATCAAAAGTAGTAAAATGAAGGAAATAGAGCTAAAAACAGTGAAATGAAGGAAACGGTGCCAAAAACAGTGAAATGCCAGGAAACAATCTGAAAGGTACGAATTTATTTTTACAATAAAAAGTATATAAATGGGTTTACTTTATTCCTATGACGAGGCCATTCCTAAAATGTGGACTATGTCAATAATATAAAGAAACAAAAACTGACCAAAATAACTGTTGCTTTCTAGTATAAGCAAATCGCTGAATTAAATTAATGTGCCTGTCATCTGTATGTAGATGGGTAAACTCGCCATATCGTGCATTCCACAGGAATCTCTGTTTAACCTTTAGGGCCCTGTTTTGACTCCAAGCAGAAACTCCGCCCTATATCACATTTCACTAGGATTAATAAAATGTACATTCATGGGGTAATAATTAAACATTTTTATCTCAAGTTCAATCAGACATCAAAATATGCTATAGCGGACGCTACATACCCCACAAGTTATATATTTGTCTCATGATAAAGCAAAGGTTTCTATGCCAGGATAATAATAAAAAATACGTTTAAGCACCTCTGAAAAACATTGATTAAAGTATTTCAAAAACATCAAAGTGCACTACAAAAACTGAAACGTTAAAGTACAATACAAAAATGAATCTTCTAAAAAAAGAAATTATTGATCAGTGATAACTAAACTTAATATATGTAACCATGTACAGGTTCCAGGAGCCCACTCGATATTTACTGAACAAAGCTAAAAAAAGGATTCTAAATTCATCATGGAAATTCAAACGCATACTCAGCTAAAGGGGTGCTACTGCTCTGTCAAAATACTATATTATCTATATATTTCTGAGCGTGGGTATGGTGGTGATGGCTAGTGCTAAATTGACAAACTTTAATGTATATTAAAAATCAGCAAAAAAGGGACACTGCAGCAGCAGGTACATGTCCACCACCACATATGTACACAAGCACACAGCATGTTATGGGTTCCAACAAGCCATTTACCCTATCTTTTCTGATGCCGGAAGTCCCATCGATGGAAATTAAAAGGTTGCTCTGCATGACTCCTGAAAGTGTGAACCCAAGCCTCGTTTGCTACAGCAATCTGTAATAATTTTTAACCCATAACTCTGCACACATGACAATCGGACTAGTGCGCGAGGACTTTTTTGTCTTTTGCAGTAAGACCAAGTATGAAGATGTCAGATTGGATGTGCAGACCAAACTTGAGAGTGGCTATGTCACCTCAACAAGTTGAGGTGGACTGTCGGTGGGAGTGATGAAGCAGAAAAAGAAAGACTAACAAACATTCATATATCATGTAACAAAATCGTATAAGACAGTGTGATTTTTAGCAAAGAAAAATAATGTGTGTAGAAAATGTGCCCACGAAGTAGGTCGCCATTAGTATAAACAAGCTTAATTAATCATGAAAAATCGACAATGTAGTAATCCGTCATAATTGCAGATGTATTTTATGATTTTCTCGTTGAAACTGTGTAGTGCTTAAGCACAGTAATGTTTGCTGCGTTCTCCCCTGCGCGTGCCGCGGTCAGCTGAATCAGCTGTTTAAGGTGCCACGCGCGCAGCGGAGACGCTGACGCGCGCCCGTGTGTTGTTTCTCGGTGTTCCTCGTTCTGAAATACGAACGAGAAACACCGGAGATTGAAGGGCAACGGTCGTGACGGCAGGGTCGGGGAGTCCTGACAATGGAGGGCCAACTGCTATGCGCTGGGGTGATTACAATGTTCATTTGTACTACAACGTTAGTTTGTTATGAACATTATTCAATAAATAGCTGAGAACTTATTTACCTCTGCTCGTGTCGTTTCAAGCTCACTTCATTTTTGGCGACGAGGAGCTGTGAAACTGGATCACCCCAGGCAGACGTTGCGCAGCCCACTCGTGCTGGTACTATTCCTCTGCTGATTGCTGATTTCCTGGACTGCAGTGATTTTTTTTTGTGTTTTTCCTCCCATGATCCTTCATCCAGGAGGTGATGGTGCAGGCAGGCCCATTTTTGATGGGAAGTGTGGCAGACATCTTTGAACGTCAGTGATTTTCAACCTTAATAGTGTTTCTATCTAGCAGTTGTCGCCCTGGACCTTTCAATTCTGCATTGGATTATTTTTTTATGGGTCTGTGTTGACTCGTTCTCCAGTCATGCAGTCAGTCAACCCTCCACCACTTTTTTTGGATACACCTGGTGAACCAATCATACCATGGAGGCAATGGTATGATGCGTTTGAAACGTATATGGGTGCTATTGGAGAGTCAAGGTTTAGACCGGAAAGGAAAAAATGCCTGTTATTCCATTCGTTAGGTTTTGAGGGGAGGTCGGTATATAAACATTTACCAGATGTTCAAGCGGATGAAGGCGAGGAACTCGATGAATTTGATGAAGCCCTTAAGAAATTGGCCAACAGATTTGATGCACCACCAAGTCTAGTTATTTCAAGACATAAGTTTTTTAGGAGAGAGCAAAAAAGTGGAGAAGATGTTAATACTTACATTTTTGCATTGAGGAAATTGGCGTCAGAATGTCGTTTTGACACATTTACGGATCAGTTAATACGCGACCAATTTATTTGTCACTGTTCTGATAAAGCTATAAAGCAAAAATTGTTGTCATTGGGAGATCCGTCCTTGTCGGATTCCATTAGGATTGCTAAAAGCATTGAGACTGCTATTAAATCTGCTAAAGAATTGGAATGTGCTCAAGCTGAACAGGTGAATGTAGTTCAGAGATCTGATGACAGACGCAAGTCTACGGGACTTTCTCACAACAAAGTCGAAGCGAACAAATCTTGTAGCTTTTTCAAGCAATCTAATATTTGTTTTAGATGTGGCTACACTTTACACGTAAAAGGAGGAAAAGCATGTCCAGCAAAGAATGTTCAATGCAGATCATGTGGCAAAATTGGACATTTTGCAAGGGTTTGTCAAAGTAACAAAAATAGTTTCACTAAGCTTAATGCGGTCAGTGATGATAATGATGACAGGATGGATGAATTGATGACTGAGATCCAAGATATGATTCTGGGGGTTGGAGACCAGGACACTGTATCTGGTAATCCTGAGCACTGTATTGATCCATATGTTTTTGTTCAAGTTGGAGACAAGAATTTGAAGTTACTGGCTGACTCTGGTGCTAGAATCACTATGATCACTCAGGAGCTATTTGTACAAAACTGGGGCACACGAAGGTTGAATCCACCAGATAGGGCTCCTATTTCTTATGAGGGAAGAAGGATTGATTTAGTAGGGTTCTTTGAAGACATCATGGTTTTCAAGGGTCAACGCATTATTGGGAAGGTTTACGTAGCAGTGAAAGGACTGAACATTTTAGGTTGGTTTCACCAAGGGCTGTTTGGAATGGTTTTGCGCCCAGGCACGTGTGAACAGGTGTCAGCTATTAAAGATTCCTCGGATATTGAGGATTTGTTGAATGAGTTTCCGAGGGTTTTCTCAGGTGAGCTAGGGAAGATAAAAGGTTTTACACACAAGATTAAGGTGAAGGATAGAGCCATTACTATTAAACATAAGTTGAGAGGTGTGCCATTTAGTGTCAGAGATGAGTTGGAAAAAGAATTAGGAAGTTTACAAAAAAAAGGAATTATTGAACCCGTTGATTCTTCCTTATGGTTATCTCCATTAGTTGTCGCAAAGAAAAAAAATGGGGACTTTAGAGTATGTGTGGATTTGAGGGCACTTAACAAAGAGATCTGGGTAGACTCTCATCCCTTGCCTAAGATTGGCGAGATGCTCTCCTGTATTAAGGGAGCGAAATTATTTTCTAAACTTGATTTGGCTACCGCCTATCACCAAGTTGAATTGACTCAAGATTCTCGGCACTTCACGGCCTTTGTTTCCCCGTGGGGAACATATCAATATTGTCGGATGCCGTTTGGGTTGGCGTCAGCGGCGTCTGTATTTCAGAGGATTATGTCTACCCTCCTCAAAGGAATAGACAAAGTGTGTATTTTCCAAGATGATGTGTTGATACATGCATGTGACCGAGAGGAACATGATGCAATTTTGAAAAAAGTCTTAAGTAAGTTTGATGGTGCTGGGGTGGTCTTGAAAAGAGAAAAATGTCAGTTTTTACAAACGTCAGTAGAGTATCTTGGTCATGTCATCACAGCTGAAGGTGTGTATCCTAGACCAGGTCTGGTGGATGCGATTGTAAGTGCACCAGCTCCTCAGGACAAAGGTGGGGTCAAATCGTTTTTGGGACTTTGCGAGTTCTATTCCAGGTTTATTGAGAATTTTGCAACGCTGGTCAGACCCATTTCTAATTTACTCAAAACTAATTCAGAGTTTGTGTGGAATGATGAGTGTATGGAAGCTTTTGACATGATTAAGCAGAAGTTGTGTAGTGCTAAAGTTTTACAATCTTATGATCACAATTTGAAATGTTATTTGACAGTGGATGCCAGTAAATTCGGTCTGGGTGCTATTTTGACACAAATGAATGAGAAACAGGAACATACCATTGGATTTGTGTCAAGAGTACTCAGACCTAATGAAGAACATTATTCTGTAATTGAAAAAGAGTTATTGGCATGTTGGTGGGGCATAGAGAAATTTAAATCGTATTTATGGGGAAGACATTTTTTTCTTCAGACAGATCATAAACCATTAGTTTCTATTCTAAATGGTACCAATGTTAAAAGCAGCACACCAAGAATTGCAAGATTTGCTGCCAGGTTGTTACAATTTGATTTTTCTGTGGTACACATTTCTGGGGGAAAGAACGTGAGAGCTGATTATCTCTTCAGGTATCCGTGTTCTGAAGACTGTGGAGAGGAATTGGAATGTCAAGATGAAAACTGTTTCATTGCTGTCGTCAAGTTAGAACGTACTGGGTCGTTCACTGAAACACAATGGAAAGAAGCGGCTGCAAATGATCAAGTTCTCTCTAGAATTTTGACGTACATTGAGGAAGGGTGGCCACATGAAAAAAATTTGAATCAGAGTGAACAACCATTTTCAAAAGTGTCTGAAGAACTTTCTATTGAAGATGGGATATTGTTGAGAAATGACAAGATTGTTCCTCCTGATGTTTTAAGGTCTAAGATTATGCATAAAGCACATGACGGTCATTTGGGTGCTACTTTTACAAAAAAAAGGGTGAGAGAATACTACTGGTGGCCGCAAATGGACAGAGACATCGATACATTAGTCAAATCGTGTTTTATTTGTACATCTAGTGACAAGACTCTCAAAACGTCAAATCCTCCGCTTAAGCCAATAGATTGTCCGACAGGTCCCTGGGAGAAATTAGGAATCGATCTGCTGGGACCGTTTAATTCTCTTCCTTGTAAGTTACGGTACGCGTATGTTGTTATTGATTACTTTTCAAAGTGGCCGCATGTGAAGTTTGTGAGTCACGCAGATTCCACGTCAGTTGTAACATTTTTGAAGGATGTATTCTTAGAGGAAGGGTTTCCAAAGGAACTTGTGTCGGACAACGGGGTTCAGTTTGTATCCAGTGAATTTGATAGTTTTTTGAATGAGTGTGCCATCAAACATTTGAAAAGTTCTTTCTTTCAACCGCAAACTAATGGTTTGGTTGAACGATTTAATAGGGTGATTGGTGAATGTATTCAGTGGGCATTAGCTAATGGATGGGTAGTTGATGTCGCAGTAAAGAGTATGATTTGGTTTTACCAAACAACACCTCACAACACCACAGGAGTATCTCCGTTTGAGGCACTTAAAGGGAGAAAGCCAGCTACTCTTTTTAGGCCAGCTTGGTTGGCTAAGTTCGTCAAAAATATTACATGTAAGGAACACATACATTCTAAAATTCGTTCAAATGTGGAAAATGCTCAACAAAGACAGAAAATGTATTATGATAAGAAAAAGGGTGTGAAGGATGTCCAGTTCACTGTTGGTGATTGGGTACGGGTTAAATTGCCGTTTTTTGTTAAAAAAGGTGACTCTAAGTTTTCTGAACCATTGCAGATTGACAAGGTATGTGGTAATGCTGTGCGGGTTGATGGACGTAACTGGTGGAACATGGGCAAAGTGGTAAAAGTAGAGCCAAAGGGGGTTTTGTTGCCTTCTCAAGATAAAGGTGATCATTATTTGAAAGAGAGGGAATGCTTAAATGTACAAAAATCCGGAGCAGCAAAGGTCTTCAGTTCAAACAGGGGAAGTCCATCCATGGATCTTGTTCCTATCAGAAAAAGTGATAGAATTCGCAGGTTACCTATAAGGTATCGTTGAGGTGAATTTGTTTAAGTTGAATTTGTTTTTACTCAAATGTTGTAATACATAGCATGCATAGATATCAAACTTTTGGTTGTTTTCTGTAAGGGTATTTTTGTAAGTTTGTTTCTTTATTTTGTTGTTTTGTTTTTTTGTTGTTAAAAGAAAAAAACTAATTGTAGTGCTTAAGCACAGTAATGTTTGCTGCGTTCTCCGCTGCGCGTGCCGCGGTCAGCTGAATCAGCTGTTTAAGGTGCCACGCGCGCAGCGGAGACGCTGACGCGCGCCCGTGTGTTGTTTCTCGGTGTTCCTCGTTCTGAAATACGAACGAGAAACACCGGAGATTGAAGGGCAACGGTCGTGACGGCAGGGTCGGGGAGTCCTGACAACGGAGGGCCAACTGCTATGCGCTGGGGTGATTACAATGTTCATTTGTACTACAACGTTAGTTTGTTATGAACATTATTCAATAAATAGCTGATAACTTATTTACCTCTGCTCGTGTCGTTTCAAGCTCACTTCAAACTGTTATATGCTTGGCTTAAATTTAGCAGAGGCTTTGGCCTAGTTGCCTGGTCTCAATTTTAGCTGCATGGTTTTCACTTGTATTAACAAAGATGTGTTTTAAACTTTTAAAAGCTGTATTTTTCCAGTAGAATGACTAATACACTTATCTCAAGGTTGCGTGCTAGGCAATTTTCATCCTCTTTGAAGCAAGGTCAGTTTCTGCAGGTGCAGACAATAAAGACACTGATGCAGAATTAATTGCCAACTTTGTTGCTACTTGTGATCCAAAACTCCAAGGACACCTTATGCGTAGATGAGTATTAAGAGAAAAGACACTATTCATTGGTCAAAGAGAAATCACCCCATGAACACTCCAATGGAAGAACCTGAAGAATTTGGAACTTTTCTTACTTAATCCCACCGGACAAAGAGAAACCAGCCATTTTCTTTGATGCCATTTTGAAGCCAGATTCAAGAAGCCATTTTGATGACACTTTAATGCTTTTTCTCTATCTCAGAGACAGGGAGACTTTAAAGATTTCGCACCCTAGAGACTTTAATTTTAGCTTTACTTTGCCTTGCCCATTCCATAACTTTTGTTCCCCCATTTTCCTTGCTGCTGCAAGGAAGACTTGCCTTAAACTTTGCCCCTTGAAGCCCGCCCCATGCTGATCGAACCGGTACCTGAAGGACGAAGATTTTCCTTGAATGCTGATTGTATTTGGTAATTATAAAAGGATAAATGTATTATTCATTGTATTTTCCTTCTTAGGTACCAACTGCTTATTTTGACAGAACCTAAGCTAGAAGTTTTCTAAATTTATGTTAATTAAATTCATTTTCGCATGAAGCCCCACATGCCAATGCTAATCAGAGGTTAGTTGAGGTATTCATTTGATGCACCTTGCTGAATTGAAATCTTGTTATGCTGACCAATGTAGGTAATTAGTCAACTTTAGCTACTCTTATTAGTAATTTGCATTGCTATAGCCGAGTGCATTATAATCCAAGTTTTGCGTAGATTGCGTTTCTTCCGTCGTTATGGACAGCTAGTAATGTTCAAATATGTGTATCATTTGATTTTGAGACTTACTTATATTGTGTTAGCTTTGTTAATATAGGGAAATAAACTCATTAACTTTTAATAAACAAGTGTGGTTATTCATGACTGAAAGGTCATGGTGTGTCAAATTACTGGTTTTCCGTTTAACTAATTTGTTGATTGATTACTAATCGAGTATTGGTGATTGATTGTAAATAATTATTGATTATTGATTTGAGGGATCCGACAATTCTTTGGATGAGGAGAGCTCAACCCGGTCAAAAGGTTCACCGACCTCTGGCGTGTCCAAGTATAAGTAATTTATAAGGACTGGATGCACTATCAGTAGATGGTAGCAGAGTTTGATGGTTTGGCCCTTTGGGACCCCATTCGAACAATAGACGGATTCAAGTTAGATTTTTTTTGTTGATAAAACAAGTTGGAGAGATGATGATGCCCTAAATCCCCAATGACTTTCCTGGAATCTCAGAGCTTGCGAATGAAGGAAATGGAGGTGTGAGAATGTTTTCGGCGTTTTTAGTGACGGTATGAGTGAAGTTAGGGTTTTGCACTTGCACAGCTTATGCCGCAGATGAATTGTGAAGTTTGTGAGGATTTTTAGGGGGTTATGAACTCCAATCAAAATTTTAGAGGAGTGATACTCCAAAGTGTGAGAGTAGGGAAGTCGTTGAACTTCATATGAGTGTAGCGCTATGTGCAGGAAAAAATTGTCCACGTGGTTGAGACTCCGGAGTATGTTGAAAAGTGTATGAGACACTTGATTGATGTTGTAATTTGTTCGGTTTAATAGGTTGATCGGGCGTGGTCAACAAGTCAGTACGAATGTTGAGGAATAAAAGAACATTTTCAACTTTGAGATTTGACGAATTCTAAGGTGCACTAGAATGGTTCATTGATCAGTTGAGAGTAAAGTTTGCAGGTCAAATTTTGCTTGCGAAAGTGGGAAACCGAGAAAGATGGAATAACTGCTGAGGCTAGTGAAAAATCCCTAAGGTTTCTGAAGCAATTGTATTACCTTTCCTGTAGTAAACCGACAGATTTGTTTTCTTTTTTTTTGGTTAGTGCTCGCGATATATTGCAGAAACTAGTTTTGAGTGAAGCTGAATGAAGGAGGACAAGCCGCAAGACTTTGTCAGCCGCAGTGTGTGACGTCACTAGGAGCCACGCTGGGATAGGTTGGTTGGTGAGAAGTGTCGCGCACGAATTGGATGCAGTCCATGAAGCGCAATTGGTGGGGAAAGGCAAGCGAAGATTATTCTAGTAATTAAAGTCACTTCTTGATTACATTTTGAGGTAAACAAAGGACGGAAAGATGACATTTTTCAAAGCATTTAAGAGTGCTTTGAAGGGAGATGTATATATTAAAGCAAATGTAGGAGAAGAAACACCGCCTGAGGGTACACCAGCTTACATCGTAATTGAAGAAAAGGGTGTCGCACCATGTCTTTGGTTAAAGCAATGGTGTAAATTAACAGAAAAGCATGGAAGTGTAGCGTTTCCTATCCATGGGACGTTTAATCTAAGAGTTTTGGAGAATTTAAGATTGGCGCTATATGACATGAAAATACCTCCAAGGCCAGCACAGTTTGAAGCATTAGCAATTTGTGAACAAATGGCTAGAAGGCAATTACAAAAGAAATTTGAGACAAGAGTGAGAAAAGCAGAAAAGACACTAGCGGATGAGAGATGGGATAGTGCTCAAAAGGTTTGGAGATCAGATATATTGCACGGGGTTAAATTGTTTCCAGCAATTACTGACGAAGCAGAGATGGAAGGAAAGAAAGCTTCCCATAAAACAAACAGGAGTCAGTCCAAAGAGAGAGAAAATAAAAGAACCTCGAAAAGGTCAGACGAATCTGACGATGAGGAATTCATTCTGCAATTGTTAAATGACCGTCCACCACCATATGTGGAAAACGAAAATGCCCCAAGCACTAGTACTGCCCCTCCAGAACCGATACAGGGTACTGGAACACCGAATTGGAGAAAATTGCAGAGGCAAAGTAGTCCTGATATGCCTTTTACACAAGAAATACCACAATTTCGGAGAATATATCCTGACATAACTAAGCTGAAACATATTAATGATTATCAGCCACAAGTCCAAAGATGCTATTATGATGAGCATAATTTGGAAATAACTTCCAATTTAATGGTGCAGAGTTACCAGAGACCGACATTGATTCAAACCGAACCAACACAAATTTTGATGCTTCAAAAGCAGATACAAGAAATGCCAAAGTATATTCAAACAGCAGAAAAACAGTTAGACATGTCAGCAATGATGAACCATAATGTGGGAATTAACATGCCACAGAATTTGGGTAAGAGACAGAATCTGGGCGCAATATCTTTGCCTATCACTGTAGGTCCGCCAGTACCATTATACTGTATATACAAGCAAAGCCAAGTGTATGCGATCAAGGTGTAATGACACAGAATGAGACAGGAAGGAGATACATAGAAAATACTCAAGAAACGACTCCTGTAGGAACACTGTCAAATAGATCTGGGTCTTTGTTGGAAATTAGTCCAATTCCAATTTGTGCTCCGTCAACTGTGGTAAGGTCAAATCCACCACTAATAATACCGCAAACCTCAAAAACAGAAACATTACAGAAACCATCAGTAGCAGTAGACGTAGATGCTACATTAATGGGATTAAATGCACACCAGTTAACACAATGGTTGAACAGTCTGAATTCCCCACAGAGTACACCCAACAGGAAAGGAGAAGAGTATTTTAATCAAATAAGATAGGGCATTGACGCAAGTGAACTTGTAGATGGAACGATGGGTCTGAACAGGTTAGAATCATATACAGAAGAAGAGCTGAGATACATTTGCCCTAGAATTACAAGAGAAGTAAGCAGCATACATAAGAGGTTACAAGAAATTGCAGACAGACACAAAATAGACATAAATAAAACCAAGCATTTGAGCAGAAGTTACAGGTTAGACTTTGAGGCAAAAGATTTTGAACACATGAGGTCTGCAGGAATGAAAACACACCTTAAAGAAATATTGCAAAGCGCGCAGGTTTGAAGATGTTTAGACAAGTGGGACAGTAGGTGGGTTAAGAAAAAGGATAAGAAGAAAGAAAGTACCCCAGATCAGAATGATAAAATACAACAGAATGGTGATCTTATAACCATGTTACCAATAAGAGAAACAGCAGGAGGAAAACTTATCCATGTACCATGGCACAGGTGTGACATTCAATCTTTTACAGATGATTACCCTAAGTTAAGAGAGAAACCGATCGAATGTTATCAACAAACAGATAGATTCGTGAAACTCGCAAAGTGTCTTTGGGAAGACCTGAATACTTTATTCGAAATTGTAGTTCCAGCAGATTTGTAGGAAGATTGTAAAAGGGCTGTAGAATGGCCAACAAGTGAACCGGAAAGAGATAAGGACACAGGTGCACCATCGCCTAAGGTAATGAGCATATACCATAAGGTGATTAAGTATTTGAAAACAAAAGTTGCATCGAAAAATGTAGATTGGCAGAAAATTGACAGAACAGCACAGGAAGTTAAAGAGTCGATACATGCATACTATGAGAGATTGTTGAAAGCATTTAAAAATTACAGTGGCACGGAAACGATTGAGGCAAAGGACATGCTCCATTTTGTATTCAGATTTGTGGAAGGATTGAGACCCGAAATTAGCCAGATGATTAAAATGCATTTGATTTGTTGGCAGTCAAAATCGATCGATGAAGTGTTGAAATATGCAAAATACTGCAGTGATGAGATTGAGACAAAGCAGAAAAGGTTGAAAGAAAAAGTGATGGTAATGCAGTTTAGAGCAGCTCAGACAGGTTTGCAAGGTTTCCAACAACAGTTGCCGCAGCAGCAACAACAGGGAAATGCTATGTTTCAGCCACAGATGAGAGGCAGAGGCCGAGGAGGTATTGTGAATAATGGTCCTGATCTAAACACTGGCGTGATTCCTAATGGTATACAGGCAATGAAGAAAGTGATGCCATGTCACACGTGCGGAATCGTCGGACATTGGAAACGGTGCCCAATGTTGGTGCAGAAAGGTGTAGGTCAGCAAAAAAATGATGTCAATACATTTCAGAATATGAGAGGACCATAATTGAGAGGTCCAAATCCAAATTTCCAAAATAATGTAAATCAGATGCAGGGTCTACAAAATATACAACAACAGCAGGTGCAAATGCCCCGTGTACAAATGGCACAATCACAGCCAATGCAACAGCAGCTCCCTTTGGTACCTAATCAGCAAATGCAAGTACCCTCAGCACCAATGAATCAGCAACAAGTAATGCTTCCTCAACAGGTTACATGTCAAGGAAAGAATCAAAGTCACACAGTACACCAATTTCCGTTACACAGTGAGAATGGAATAAACAATGAATGGGAGAATGAAAGTTCAGATGAGGAGGGAAATTGTATGCTTGCAGCATCTTTGGAAGTTTATCAAAGGGGACCATATGTGGAAGGAAGAGTTATGGGTCAGAGCATTTCATTTTTGGTTGACAGAGGAGCTACACGCTCTACAGTTAGAAGTATCGAAGTACCAAATTTGCCACTTTCAGGGAGAACAGTTTAAGTAGTGGGAGTAGCAAATCGGTATCTGACAAACCCAATTACAGACCGAGTGCAAGTCAAAATTGGTAACTTTCAAGGGTTACATAAATTTGTGGTGTGTGACTCAAGTCCGATATCCCTATTAGGAAGAGATTTATTATGCAAATTAGGATGCTCGATTATGTGCTCACATAATGGAATTAAAATTCAGACAAACAGTGATGACGAAGACGAGGACAGTTTAGAAGAAGAAGAAATGGAAACTGTTGATGAAGAGTATCCCCTGATTACTCTTTATCCTATGCTCACTGAAGCAGATATCCCAGCTGATTTACAAGAAACTGTTGAAAAGGGAGTGTGGGATACGACAGGGAAAGAAGTAGGATTGATCAAAGGAGTAGAACCAGTGAAAGTGACTGTAAAACCTAATGTAAATTTTCCTCAGACTCCACAATACCATATGCCACAAGATACTCTCATGAAAGTCGCCCAACTCCTTGATGAATTTGTGAAACAGGGAGTACTGAAAGAAGTACTAAGTAGTCCATGTAATTCACCAATCATGGGACTAATAAAACCAAGTGGAAAAGTCCGAATTGTTCAAAATTTGAGAAAAATAAATGACATAATAGTCAAGTGTTGTCCCGTAGTACCAAATCCAGCGGTAATAATGTTTCAAATTCCCTGTGATGCAGAGTGGTTCACAGTCATCGATTTGTCACAAGCATTCTTTTCTGTGCCTCTTCATGAGGACAGTCAATTTCTCTTTTGTTTCAAATTCCTGGACAGGGTCTACAGTTGGTGTCGAATACACAGGATTCACCATCAATTTTCAATCAGGGTCTAAAGAAAAATCTGGAATCATTGGAATTACCTTTTGAATCAACCTTAGTACAGTATATTGACGATTTACTGATTGAATCCGAAACTGAAAATGACTGTACAGTTGACACTATTGGCTTACTGAACCATTTGGGAAGGAATGGACACAAAGGGGGTCATTACAACATTGGCGGGCGGCTTCCGCCGCCCGCCAAGCTGTAACCGCCATGCGGCCGCACTCCCGCGGTGCCCAGTACAACATCCCCGCTGGGCCGGCGTGCGCAAACCTAGTTTACACCCGCCGGCCCAGCGGGGATGCGGCCGTAACATAGGAGCCGGATCCTAATGGAGCCGGCGGTGTTGCGGCCGTGCGACGGGTGCAGTTGCACCCGTCGCGCTTTTCACTGTCTGCTATGCAGACAGTAAAAAGCTGCACGGGCCCCATTAGGGGGACCCTGCACTGCCCATGCCAGTGGCATGGGCAGTGCAGGGGCCCCCAGGGGCCCCAGGACTCCCCTTACCGCCAGCCTCTTCCTGGCGGTGCAAACCACCAGAAACAGGCTGGCGGTAGGGAAGTCATAATCCCCAGAGCAGCGCTGCTTGCAGCGCTGCCCTGGAGGATTATCACTGCCGGGGCTAAAATGGCGGGAAACCGCCGACCCCGGCGGTGCGACCGCGGCGCTACCGCCGCGGTCGAAATACAGGTCTCCGTACCGCCAGCCTGTTGGCGGTACGGACACCACTTTAGCCCTGGCGGTCTCAGACCGCCAGGGTCGTAATGACCCCCAAAGTGTCTCCTTCAAAATTGCAATGCTGCCAAAAGAAGGTGAAATATTTGGGTCACCAAATAGAAAAACGGTCGAGAAAAATAATGAAAGAAAGAATAACGTGTGTACTTCAAATGAGTCCACCCAAAACAAGAAAAGAGGTGAGAATGTTTTTGCGAATGGTGGGCTAATGTCGCCAATGGATTCCCAACTTCTCAACTCTAGACAAACCCTTACTGAAACTGACCCAGAAAGATGCGCAGGATGAAATAATGTTGAAAAGAGATGAAATGGATGCCTTTATTTAATTAAAGGAATGCATGTGCAGAGCTCCAGCTTTAGGTATGTCTGATTACACAAAGCCTTTCACATTGTTTTGTCATGAACGTGATGCATGTTCCTTGTCTGTCTTGACTCAAGCCCATGGTGGTGTAAACAGACCAGTAGCATATTTTTCAGCTACTTTGGATCCAGTCGCAGCAGCCTTAATAGGATGCTTGCGTGCTGTAGCAGCAGTTGGCATGAGCTTAAATAAGAGCGAAGGAATAGTGATGGGACTTCCTTTAACAGTTATGGTCCCTCACTCAGTCAAAATACTTTTGACACGTTCCCGAACTCAGCACATGACTGGTGCTAGGCTTACAAGGTACAAGACAATAATTTTGGGATCACCTAATGTGCAATTAAAAAGGTGCACCACATTGAATCCAGCAACTTTGTTTCCCAGTGAAAATGTTGAAATGGAAAACGCTGACGATATCAAGCATGATTGTCTTCAAGTGACTGAATTTTGTACTAAACCAAGACCTGATATCAAAGATACTCGATTGGAAGAAAATGATCAGATTATTTTTGTTGATGGTTCATGTTTAAGAGATGCACTAGGAATATTGAAAGCAGGATTTGCTGTATGTACAATAACTGGTGTTCTAGAAGCATCTTGGCTTCAAAGAATTTACTCTGCACAGGTAGCGGAACTAGTAGCCCTTGCTAGTACTAGTAGCTTGCCAACTTTCCACATTAATGAAAGTCACCATTTACACTGACAGTCAGTACGGATTTGGAATAGTGCATGATTTTGGACAATTCTGGTCACAAAGAGGCTTTATGACCTCTTCAGGATCAACAGTGAAAAATGGTGAAAGAATAAGAGAGTTGTTACATGCTATCCAGTTACCAGGAGAAGTAGCAGTGGTAAAATGCAGTGCACACTCAAAATCACAAGACTTTGTTTCTTTGGGAAATGGATATGCGGATCAAGTCGCAAGGTTTTGCGCATTGAACTGTATATTGCTCAGAGACTAATGGAATTTAATAAGTGAGTCAGAACTTGAACCAAATGAAGCCTTTGCTCTAAAAGTGGTAGACACAATAGAAGAATTTAAATTCCTACAAAATAATGTTAGTAAGGATGAAAAACTCTCATGGAGTAAATTGCAATGCGTAAAAAAAACAAATGATTTATGGGTTTCAAGTGAAGGGAGATTAGTTTTGCCAGATAGTCTTTTGTCACAAATAGCTAGGCTATATCATGGACAAGCACACATTGGAAGAGATGCCATGATTAGATTATTCAAAATTGATTGGTTTAACCCCAAATTTCACCAAGTTGCTGAAGCAGTTTGCCATCGTTGCGTCATTTGCCAACAAATGAATGCAGGGAAGGGAACCGTAGTAAATTTGAGCCACATTGGAAGAGCAGGTGGGCCATTCAGCAGGATGCAAATGGATTTCATTGAGATGCCTATGCATGCAGGCTTGAAATATGTGTTGGTGATTGTGTGTATTTTTAGTCATTGGATTGAAGCATACCCTACACGCAGAAATGACAGTCTCACAGTTGCAAAACTACTCTTGAGAGAACTAATAGCACGTTTCGGATTTCCGATCTCTTTAGAATCAGATAGGGGAAGTCACTTCAATAACGAAGTAATCAAATTACTGTGTGCAGCATTGAACATTGAACAAAATTTGGACTACTGCAAAGGTCTGGCTGATGTGGTCCGCTCTTTTTCTCACCAGGTAGAGGCAACCACCTTGCCACAGATCCAAGGTCCAGGACACGCCCTGAAAGCAGGTGACTCGGTTGTGGTAAAGAAGCACGTGAGAAAGTTGTGTTTGGAACCCCATTGGAAAGGACCTTTTCAAGTGATTCTGACAACTACCACCGCTGTGAAGTGTGCAGGAGTTCCCAACTGGATTCACGCCAGTCACACGAAAAGGGTGACGTGTCCCACAGAAGAGGAAATTGAAGCACTGAAATTACCAGCAGCTATCAGGGAAGTACCAGGCACTGAGACAGAACGAAGAGAGCTTGAGAGTGAACAAGAAGAAATTGAGACAGAAGAAATATTCTCTGAGGAAGACGCAGTCGATCCTTTTGAGGACAACAGAGAAGAAGCCTCAGGAGGTGATAAAGATCCGATCTCAGGTGAAGAAGCAGGAGAGCCTAATAAGAGGAGGGCTTTCCCAGAAGCAGACGATACAGGAAAAGAAGGAGAAGACCTGACTGACCTCCCAGGTGAAGGAGACAAGACAGAGCAAAGTGAAATTGTTCCAATTCTTCCAGAACCGGTTGCAGGTCCATCAGGTGAGAACAATGCGAAACGGAGACAAAGCATATCAAAGACTAAAGAAACATTAAACGAAAACAAATGGCCAAAATTGAAGGAGAAAAGAAAGGAAGTGTCTATCAAAACCACATTGAATGAAGAAAAAGACACAGCCAAAGAACAAGACATAAGCGAAAGGGAATTGAAAGGAGATACAAAATTGAAAAGGAAAAGAATAGCGAGCAGAAGATATTCTGGTCCAGAATGGGCATACACAGCCACTAATGATTGGTCAGACGAATTTCTATCTCTTAGTTTTGAAAATGAAGAAGCAGAACGACACTTTGGTACTTGAAAAGTGAAATTTCATGAACATTACCGAATAAGACATTGATAACCTGATTGACTTTTGAAACCGATTTTGAGACAAAGCTGCTAAACCAATAAGAGACTAAGGCCCATATTTATACTTTTTGACGCTAAACTGCGCTAACGCAGTTTAGCGTCAAAAGATTTTGCGCCGTCTAACGCCATTCTGAAGCGCCATGCGGGCGCCGTATTTATGGAATGGCGTTAGCCGGCGCAAGCGGACCGGCGCTGCCTGGTGTGCGTGGAAAAAAACCACGTAGACCAGGCAGCGCCGGCGTAGGGGGAAAATGGCGTATGGGCGTCTTAAAATGGGGCAAGTCAGGTTACGTCGAAAAAATCGTCGTAACCCGACTTGCGCCATTTTTTTTCGACGCCCATCCCCCATCAACATGACTCCTATCATTGTAAAGATAGGAGTCATGCCCCCTTGCCCTATGGCCATGCCCAGGGGACTTCTGTCCCCTGGGCATGGTCATTGGGCATAGTGGCATGTAGGGGGGCACAAATCAGGCCCCCCTATGCCACAAAAAAATAAAAAAAAAATACTTACCTGAACTTACCTTAATGTTCATGGGATGGGTCCCTCCGTCCTTGGGTGTCCTCCTGGGGTGGGCAAGGGTGGCAGGGGGGGTCCCTGGGGGCAGGGGAGGGCACTCTGGGCTCATTTTGAGCCCACTTGTCCCTTAACGCCATGCCTGACCCAGGCGTTAAAAAGCGGCGCAAAAGCGCCGTTTTTGGTCACGCCCACTCCCGGGCGTCATTTTTGCCCGGGAGTATAAATACCACGTAAAGGCCTGGGAGTCATTTTTTAAGACGGGAACGCCTCCCTTGCATATCATTAACGCAAGGAAGGGGTTCACGCTAAAAAATGACGCACTCTCCGGGCACTTTGGCGCCCGAAGCGTCTAACGCCATAGTATAAATATGGCGTTAGTTGGCGTTAGTTTAGCGTCGAATTTGCGTCGAAAAAAACGACGCTAATTCGGCGCAAACGGAGTATAAATATGCCCCTAAGCTGCTAAAGAAAACCGTGTGAACTTTGACCTCGTTCATCCTTTATATATATATATATATATACAGGGAGTGCAGAATTATTAGGCAAGTTGTATTTTTGAGGATTAATTTTATTATTGAACAACAACCATGTTCTCAATGAACCCAAAAAACTCATTAATATCAAAACTGAATATTTTTGGAAGTAGTTTTTAGTTTGTTTTTAGTTTTAGCTATGTTAGGGGGATATCTGTGTGTGCAGGCGACTATCACTGTGCATAATTATTAGGCAACTTAACAAAAAAAAATATATACCCATTTCAATTATTTATTATTACCAGTGAAACCAATATAACATCTCAACATTCACAAATATACATTTCTGACATTCAAAAACAAAACAAAAACAAATCAGTGACCAATATAGCCACCTTTCTTTGCAAGGACACTCAAAAGCCTGCCATCCATGGATTCTGTCAGTGTTTTGATCTGTTCACCATCAACATTGCGTGCAGCAGCAACCACAGCTTCCCAGACACTGTTCAGAGAGGTGTACTGTTATCCCTCCTTGTAAATCTCACATTTGATGATGGACCACAGGTTCTCAATGGGGTTCAGATCAGGTGAACAAGGAGGCCATGTCATTAGATTTCCTTCTTTTATACCCTTTCTTGCCAGCCACGCTGTGGAGTACTTGGACGCGTGTGATGGAGCATTGTCCTGCATGAAAATCATGTTTTTCTTGAAGGATGCAGACTTCTTCCTGTACCACTGCTTGAAGAAGGTGTCTTCCAGGAACTGGCAGTAGGACTGGGAGTTGAGCTTGACTCCATCCTCAACCCGAAAAGGCCCCACAAGCTCATCTTTGATGATACCAGCCCAAACCAGTATTCCACCTCCACCTTGCTGGCGTCTGAGTCGGACTGGAGCTCTCTGCCCTTTACCAATCCAGCCACGGGCCCATCCATCTGGCCCATCAAGACTCACTCTCATTTCATCAGTCCATAAAACCTTAGAAAAATCAGTCTTGAGATATTTCTTGGCCCAGTCTTGACGTTTCAGCTTGTGTGTCTTGTTCAGTGGTGGTCGTCTTTCAGCCTTTCTTACCTTGGCCATGTCTCTGAGTATTGCACACCTTGTGCTTTTGGGCACTCCAGTGATGTTGCAGCTCTGAAATATGGCCAAACTGGTGGCAAGTGGCATCGTGGCAGCTGCACGCTTGACTTTTCTCAGTTCATGGGCAGTTATTTTGCGCCTTGGTTTTTCCACACGCTTCTTGCGACCCTGTTGACTATTTTGAATGAAACGCTTGATTGTTCGATGATCACGCTTCAGAAGCTTTGCAATTTTAAGAGTGCTGCATCCCTCTGCAAGATATCTCACTATTTTTGACTTTTCTGAGCCTGTCAAGTCCTTCTTTTGACCCATTTTGCCAAAGGAAAGGAAGTTGCCTAATAATTATGCACACCTGATATAGGGTGTTGATGTCATTAGACCACACCCCTTCTCATTACAGAGATGCACATCACCTAATATGCTTAATTGGTAGTAGGCTTTCGAGCCTATACAGCTTGGAGTAAGACAACATGCATAAAGAGGATGATGTGGTCAAAATACTAATTTGCCTAATAATTCTGCACTCCCTGTATATATCTGTAAATTTGATTTGATAAAGTATCTTCAGCTTTCTGATTCTATATAGATCATGACAGGCAATACTACACAAGGACATAAAATGAAGAATTGTAAATATATGTGTATAGGTCTAATAATTGCATGTGTACTAATAATTATGGCAATAATTCTTGGAATGCATGGAGGGAATGAAAGAGACGCGAATGATGCTTCTACTTTTATAACTACTATTGAATTAACTCCTTTGAAGAAACTCAAACAAGACGAAAAATATTTACACAACAAGAAAGAACTCTCATCTAATGTCTTCTATCGCTTGCTGAATGAGTATGTTGAGACAATGGACGCGAAAGACTGTTATATATGTACACAAATACCTACCTCAGTAATAGAAGGGGTAACATATCATAGCATGCCCCTTACGTATGGAATAACATGTAGTTTGTTACTAACCAGATTTTATGGCCAAGAGTAAATTCAATACTTTTTTTCCAATCATGATGTCGTATTTTCATATGTCCCCATATTTGAGTACTTGAGTAAAGTAGCAAGAGATTATTATATAAAATTAGTTAGGGGTTTCTTTGAACCATTATCACCTTTTTCCACAGTTCACGCTCATAAAGAAAACCTTGCATGCTTGCTTTCACCCGTAGAGAAAAGCTTTTTAGATCAAACTGAAGATAGAAGGAAAATGGTAAAGGAAAAATTAGAAAAAGAATTACATAAAAGGACATCTGTAGATAACTATGCTTTTGCCGCAATAAAGACACAAGGGAAACTAGCTTTAGACGCAATACATATAGGGAAACTTTGTATATATAGACCTAAATTATACTATGACACAATCTTTGTAGGGACGAGTGAATGTAAACACGGGTTTTTATTCCAGAGTAAATGGACGTTCATGTTAAATGGCCTAGATCCAGCTACTCCAGGGGTATACTATATTTGTGGACTTAATGCCTATTATCGTCTTCCAAAAGGATGGTATGGGAGATGTTATTTGGGAATAGTATTTCCAAAGATTTATCAACTAGATAATTAAAGAAATTTCCAAAGCTGTCTGAATTACATCGTATTCAGAAAAGGGAGACAGCTTCTGGTGTGGTAGGAGATATATTTGGAGCAATAATTCCTTCAGTAGGAGTTATATTGAATTCAATCAAAATACGAAAGTTGTCTACTATTGTGGATAACATGCTGACAAATTTCTCAGGAGCAATGATCCTGATGGATACTGAACTTGCTGCAGAAAGAGCTATGACTCTTCAAAACCGGCTTGCTTTTGACATTCTTTTAGCAAAGAATGGCGGCATTTGCAAAATGC
Source organism: Pleurodeles waltl (assembly GCF_031143425.1). NCBI lineage: Eukaryota > Metazoa > Chordata > Amphibia > Caudata > Salamandridae > Pleurodeles > Pleurodeles waltl. The sequence continues at coordinate 715,794,003 of NC_090444.1, forward strand.
TTAGTGCACGTCACTGTTGTTCATATATACCAGACAACAGTAGACAAATTAGAAATATGCTTACAAATTTAACTAACGATAGTACAGATTTGAAAGAATTGAAAGAACCAGGAGTATGGGAAAAGGTTTGAAAAGGATTTGCTTCCGTGGTAAATTGGCTCAGCAACATTTGGAACGGAATATTACTGAAAATAGTAAAAGGGATATTAATAATATTAATTTGCTTAATAGGTATTTGGGGAATATGGAAAGCTATTAAAATATTGAAATCAAGAAACGAGAGAAGAATTGAAAAGAAAGAACAAAAGGAAATGGTAAAATTATACAGGGAAAAATCCAAGGGAGTAAAAAGGAAGAGGGAAATGACTGAAATGCAAGATTATTAAACAGAATTTTAATGAAATAAAATTTGTGGCGGAAGATTTAATGTGATGACATAATTAGTCATCAGAGGAGGGATTGATGAAGCAGAAAAAGAAAGACTAACAAACATTCATATATCATGTAACAAAATCGTATAAGACAATGTGATTTTTAGCAAAGAAAAATAATGTGTGTAGAAAATGTGCCCACGAAGTAGGTCGCCATTAGTATAAACAAGCTGAATTAATCATGAAAAATCGACAATGTAGTAATCCGTCATAATTGCAGATGTATTTTTTGATTTTCTCGTTGAAACTGTTTTATGCTTGGCTTAAATTTAGCAGAGGCTTTGGCCTAGTTGCCTGGTCTCAATTTTAGCTGCGTAGTTTTCACTTGTATTAACAAAGTCGTGTTTTAAACTTTTAAAAGCTGACACCTTATGCGTAGATGAGTATGAAGAGAAAAGACACTATTCATTGGTCAAAGAGAAATCACCCCATGAACCCTCCAATGGAAGAACCTGACGAATTTGGAACTTTTCTTTCTTAATCCCACCGGACAAAGAGAAACCAGCCATTTTCTTTGATGCCATTTTGAAGCCAGATTCAAGAAGCCATTTTGATCACACTTTAATGCTTTTTCTCTATCTCAGAGACAGAGAGACTTTAAAGAATTCTCACCCTAGAGACTTTAATTTTAGCTTTACTTTGCCTTGCCCATTCCATAACTTTTGTTCCCCCATTTTTCTTGCTGCTGCAAGGAAAACTTGCCTTAAACTTTGCCCCTTGAAGCCCGCCCCATCCTGATCGAACCGGTACCTGAAGTTCGAAGATTTTCCTTGAATGCTGATTGTATTTGTTAATTATAAAAGGATAAATGTATTATTCATTGTATTTTCCTTCTTAGGTACCAACTGCTTATTTTGACAGAACCTAAGCTAGAAGTTTTCTAAATTTATGTTGATTAAATTCATTTTCGCATGAAGCCCCACATGCTAATGCTAATCAGAGGTTAGTTGAGGTATTCATTTGATGCACCATGTTGAATTTAAATCTTGTTATGCTGACCAATGTATGTAATTAGTCAACTTCAGCTACTCTTATTAGTAATTTGCATTGCTATAGCCAAGTGCATTACAATCCAAGTTTTGCGTAGATTGCGTTTCTTCTGTCGTTATGGACAGCTAGTAATGTTCGTATATGTGTATCTTTTGATTTTGAGACTTACTTATATTGTGTCAGCTTTGTTAATATAGGGAAATAAACTCATTAACTTTTAATAAACAGGTGTGGTTATTCATGACTGAAAGGTCATGGTGTGTCTAATTACTGATTTTCTGTTTAACTAATTTGTTGATTGATTACTAATTGAGTGTTGGTTATTGATTATAAACGATTATTGATTATTGATTTGAGAGATCCGACAATTATTTGGATGAGGAGAACTCAACCCGGTCAAAAGGTTCACTGACCTCCGGCGTGTCCAAGTATAAGTAATTTATAAGGACTGGATGCGCTATCAGTAGCAATAACACAGATTATAGTCTGCAGGCCAGGCCCACTTTACCTGTCGTCTGGTGGAGAGTAGACATACCAACCGTTCCCGCATTTCTCGTTTATCTGACAGTCACCTATGACTTGGTCCTTCGCTCATTCTTGCAGGGTGGAGTGTGTTTTGGTGAAGAAGACCACAATAACCTCCAGTTTGTGTGATACACAATACAAGTGACAACTAGAATACAGGATTAGGGAGAATCTAGACACCAGATATAAATTGCTGGACTCTTCTTTCACATTCCAAAAGGAAGTACTGTGTTTTAGATTAAACAGTGCTCCCGAGAAGTAGGGGGTCTCTTTGAAGCTGGGGAGATTCACCTGCCCTTTCCACGGACTCCCTTATCTGAAGGTTAAAATGCTCATACTTTGGACAAAGACCATGGCCGGCTCAGTCTGCTTCGAAACAGCAAACCTACCGAACTGGTTACAACTCTGAATTTATGGAGTATACAAAAAATGTCTATAGCTTCGGTTTAAAGATAGGGCAGAAACTTCCATTAAGTGTGAAAACTCTTACTAATCAGAAGCTTGTGATTCTATGTCAGGACCGGATATGAGGATTATGCAGAACTTTCTATCCTTTATATCCAGCAGGCTTCAACATGGATAAAACAAAACTACCTTTCCCATGAACCCTTGGGAAGTAACTAAACATTTTGAACCAATCACAGTCTCTATAGTCCATTATAATGAGCCACTCCTCCTGACTCCTCTTCCTTTCTTCCCTGCTCCAGCGGGCACATAAGTGCTGCTTTTCCTTATTCACTTAATGCACAATGTTAAATACTTATACTGCAGTATATGTGGGTATTTCTGCATTGTTGTCGCACCCCTGCAGGAACACTCCTCAGCGCTCCTTATGCGGCCGGTTTGTGTTATTTTTCTACTGTCGGGGACCTTGTAAGTGAGGTGGCCCGCTGGAGGGCGTACTCACATGTGAGACAGGTTACATGCCTCTCGCCGGTCCGCAACTGACACCCACCCATTCCATTAAGCCGTTAGAGATGCCAAGCTTTTTGCCGCATATATTTCCCCTGTGACGCCTGGAAGTCATTACACCAGTTGGGGGGGGGGGTCTGTATTATTGTTTGTGAAATCAGCAAAACACCCGTTGGAGAATGGATCTGTATAACCGAAAGTATTTATTACTCCAAGAGCAACGTGCTTTTCATTATAACCGCTTTGGGCCAGCCTAGGTGTTCATATTAAACCTTTTGAGACTAAAGAGTGCAGAGCGCCCCCAGGGCAAGCGCCAATTGCGAACTATCTAGAGCATCCAAATTCAGCTGGTCCTGTCCAGTGCCACATGCCACCACTATTCAGTGCTTCACTTTCATATAGCCCCATAGCACACTATCTAGCTTGCCCAACTTCAGCTGCCCTGTCCTGTTCCACATTACAGCATTGTTCAGTGTTTCAGTCACCAACAAATTCACATTGCACTTATGATGGCTGAGTATGTTGAGGAAGAGCCCATCTCAGTCTTACCTCTGAATGAAGAGTTTTGTGAGGTGGTAGATGCCTCAATACATCAGGCAGTTGCCTTGGCAATCACACTCTAGAGCGGCATCTACCTTATTCGCTTCCATTTTTTGCCCAGTCCCTCCGAATATTTCGGCGGACCGACCCCATCTCGGAGGTCCCTCTAATTCACCTACCCAGGCTACCCAACAAACGTAAGGCTGACTCAGGGATAGACTTAAGTTCATTTGAATGCCTCAAAAAGGTGTCTCTCTCTGAACCACCTCCTTCTGGTCATGATGAGGATCCTAGAGTACTCCTGGCCCCTCGTGCAGGACGATTTGCCACCCCTATCCAGACGGAGACAATGATGATTCCCTCAGGGACTCTAAAGACAGGGCCGCCCCCTAAAGGCCCTAGCGTGCATCACCAAAATCTACACCCACGCCCTAAAATGATGACCTGGAGGTCACCTCAAACATGTTAGATCCGAACCATCTCATGCACCCCAGATCAGTGGAGTGGGCCCTTGCCCCCAAAGTCTCTAAGCGGCTTAGTGCACCAGCAAACCCCTTGACAAAGGGGTGCGTGCTCACTTGCGAATCGAACGTCCCTGTCCCTCCCTGGCGGATAAGGTGGCTCTCATGCCACATATTAATCCAGAATGACCACTTTTTTGGCCAAATACATGCACAATCCAAAAAAGGGTATTGATAGGTCCCGGATGTCCTGCCAGGATACATTTTTGGATGTGTTAGGTCCCCTAACAAAAATCCTTCACATGGCGGATGAAGGAAAGGCTTCAGGTTCCCCAATATCATCAGAATCTCTTTCCGGATGGGCACAATGCACCATAATCATCCTGGAGAATGCAAACTGTGCAGTATCTAGGGAGAAGTGGTGCTCCCTCTTCATAGAGGTGGATCCCAAACTGGGGGACCAAGCTCCCACAGAAGCAGTACTGGTGGCCCATGGGGTTTGTTTGGGGACTAATTTATAAAAGAATTTGGAAAGTTTATTTCAACATTTACCTCACTCGACAAGGTCCAAGCCTAAATGAAGATAATCTTTCACCCCCAAATTCTTGTTTGGGTCAGTCATGGTAGGGGGCGCTCAAATGGCTGCTTCTGCACACAAGCCCCGGATAGGGCAAGGCTATCAAAGGAACCAGTGGCAAGACCAGACCTGACAAAGGGAATTCTTCCCATCCAAGAGAGGCCAGAAAGGTCATGGTTAAGGTTCCTTCAGAGGCCAGTTACATGGCAATCAGTAAGGTGAGTGTTTGTCCTTCTTCTCGACAAAAGGTGGGAGGTCAGTTAGCTTTGTTCTTCCACAGTTAGGAAAGGTTAATCTCAGACTCGTGGGTGCTTCAGATGGTTCAGAGGTTCCACATTGAGATTTACAGCTCACCAGTACAGCATTTCTGCCCACGCCCTCTAGTCTTGTCTGAGTCCCAGTGCGCCCTAGTAGACCAAGAGGTGGGAGTCTTGTTACGCAAAGGAGCTATTGTCTAGTGTTCTCTCCACTCCAGTGTTTATTTAAGAGACATTTATGTAGTATAGAAAAGAGGTGGACTCAATGCCCGGTGATCAACCTCCAAGAGTTCAATAGGTGGGTAGTCTATTGCCATTTCAAGATGGAGGGCATCCATCTCTTGCATGACTTTATTCAACCAGAAGATTGGTTGGTTCTCCTCGATCTCAAGGATGTGTATTTAACAGTCCCCATCTTCGCACCGCACCACAGGTTTCTGAAGTTCCTGTGGCATGGTCATATATTCGAGTACCAGACTCTGCCTTTTGGACTCTCATCAGCGCTGTGGTGCTTCACAAAGGTGCTCAAGCTAGCAATGGAGACTCTCCGAGCCCAAGGCTTCCGCTTGATTATTCATTTTGATCAACTTCTCCTAATGAACCAGTGCCCGATCCGACTGTGGGAACAGTTACAGACAATAATCCATTTACTGAAAAACTTGGAGTTTGTCATAAATGAGCAAAAGTCCCTTTTGATCCAGTCCAAACCGACGACCTTCTTGGGTTGCATCATAAATTATACAGATAGGACCCTGAGCATTCCCTTATGGAAGATGGCAAAAATCTGAAGGGATTTGAAGTGTACCCTATCTCGTCTATCCACGGCTCTGCGCCAGGTGGCTCAGATGGTATCGTCCTCCGTTCAGGTGATTTCCCCAGGTCCTCTGCACTACGGGGCCCTCAGAGAGTCAAAACACTTTCACCTCCACAGGGGCCGTCACTTCTTAGAGCTAGTCCTCTGACGGAGAAGGTTCAGGAAGAGATGTGGTGGTTTCTCACCCATATAGAGGCTTCGAATGGCAGAGTAATTTTCGGTTCTAATCCGGGTATCATCATATAGTCAAATGCCAGAAAATCACGGATGAGGGACTTGTTGTGGGAACTCCACTGGAGGAAATTGGTCTGAGGCAGAACAGCAATTCCACATCAGCTGCCTACAATTTATGGCAGGCTCTTTGCAGTCCAATAGTCCAAGGATGGACCAAGGATAAAATGAGCTGCTGTGTCCTTCTACAGATGGGCTGTATGTCGGCAGCCAGATATATCTATCATCTAGGAGGCCCCAGATCGAAACGTCAGCAGGAGGAGTTCTGGAGTTCTGGAGTTCTGGATCGGCCATGGTGGATATCTTCCTGAGTCCTCAAATGAGCCAGCGGATCAGTGCTGGGGAGAATAGTTGGATATGAGCCTCTGGCAACTGGACCCCAAGACTTGCATCAGATTAACAACCAATGGCGTCTGTTTACAGTGGATCTTTTTGTGTCATGCCTATATCACCAAGTGGATCACTTCTTCAGTTGGAAGCTGGATCCGCTGGTGATGGCAGCAGACACCTTCTTTCAAGATCGGTTAGAGTAGAGGAGGTTTGCCTTCCCTCCTTTTGCAATGATCATAATATTATCCACTAGGTGAGTTGTCAGCAGGCACGAATAGTCCTCATCACTCCCTTCTGAAGGTCACAATTTTGGTTTCCAGTTCTTCTGAAAGTTTCTTGGGAATTTCCAATTCATCTGCCCCATGCTGCAGGTCTTCAGGACCATCTAGGGAATCCTCGCCCATTAGTCCTTCAAGGCAGACTACCACACATGGCATGAAAGATTACAGGGAGAGATGGAGAGTCCTTGAACTTTCAAGAGATGATGAAAAGATGTTAGTGACAGCATGGGCAGACTGCACCACCAAGCGATAAAAATCAGCATGATCAAGATGGGTTCATTGGTGTGCACAAACAGGTTGTGATCCCTTGGGGTCCAACATTGTCCAGATCTTGACATTTTTGGCGTACCTTGCTTCGCAAGGACTGCCCTATATGACAGTGAACACTTACAGGTGAGCTATCTCTGCAGGTCCTATTTCGATTCAGGGATATCAGGTCAGGGAAGATCCTTTAGTTTGTGAATTGATGAGAGGTGTCCGTCTGTCCTTGCCCCCAAAATCAAATAATCTGCTTTATGGGATGTTAACCAGGTGTTAGGCCTCTTTAAATCCTGTTCTTCACATGATTTTATCTCTCTCTAGAGTCAGCAGATCTCTGATAAATTGCCCATTCTTTTATGTCTTATTTCCTGTTGTAGAGTGCCGGATGTACGGGCTCTTGATCAAACAAGAAGGATGTTCACCCCAGAGGGTGTGACATTTCATATTTCCGATGGAATCCAATTCACAGGTGGTTTCTTATCTGGCTTTTCATAAGTTGCCTGAGTTGTGTGTGGTGAAATGTTTGAAAGCCTACGAGAACATGACGGAAGAGTGTAGGCCTCCTGGAGAAAGACAATTGCTGATATATCCTTCAGAAACCTTTCAAAGTGGTGCCTTCTCCAACAATTGCAAGTTGGATGCAAGGGATCATGCAAGAAGCTGGGATTGATGTGTCACAATTTGGCGTACATTCAGTTAGAGGTGCAATGGTTTTGAAGGCATTCAATGCGGTTGATCGCTTGGAAGATATTCTGAATGTAGCTGATTGGTCTTTTGACTCTATGTTCAAGCAGTTTTATTTTAAACCAGTCTTCATATGGCATCTTTGGTGATTGACAAGCTTTGAACCAGTATGATCCTCAAATCCAGTCCTGACATACAATGTAAAACTTCCTAGCATATGTAACAGAAAGTTTCAATTGTATTAAGGACACAGAGGTGAGGATTATTCTTACCCTCGGTTTCTGGGTTTACTGCCCGCTCTTTTGTGAATGTTCTAAGTTCACAATGTTTCAGTTCATAAGCAAGGTTCATCGTAAGGTATAAGTGTCGACTGTTTGGTCTGTCGATTGATGAATTGAGAGTTCTTGTTGCTTCTAGCACTGGATTCCTTTTCACTGATGAATGATCATGTTGAGACTGTGTTTCTTGTTTCATGTTGTTATGTTTTTTTTCTGTGGGTCAGAATATCTATCTAAGTATGTGTTTTATATTTCAGGTTTATACATTAATAAAGGAGAATAGGAAACAAACAAGGAATGCCACATGTCTTAGGAATGAAAGAGAAAGAGTCAGGAGGAGTGTCCCATTTTAAAGGACTAAAGAGACTGTGATTGGTTCAACATTTGCAGTTCTTTCCCATGGGTTGATGGGAAAGGTACTATTGCTATATTCATGTTGAAGTATGCTGGAGATAAATGAAAGATGGAAAGTTCAGCAGAATCCTCACCTCAATGTCCCTAATAGAATTGAAACTTTCCTTTGTGAATGCTAGGAAATTTTACATTTCACAGTAGTGACCAGAAAAATACTTTAAGCTCCTGAAATGGGGTATTGACCACCGATTCCTCTTACTTGGTTTGAGACCAGTAACCAGGGGATGATTTGACTAGCCTGTCCAGAGGGGATGCCTGAATCTTACTTTGAGGGACTCAGGTGAATGACTGCTCTTGAGGGGAATTGGTGGTGCTTGTGTGTGAAGGAGATGTCGCTCAGAAGAAGCAAAGATTGTGCAGAACTCAGCTGAGGCAAAACAAGGACACTTTAAAAACATGGGGTGCTATCCATATCAAGAGACTGCGATTGATTTCGGGGCCTGAATGTGTCTCAATTGGAATGACATTGATGTCTGTGGCTGACAGTGTCCTAGAATCGGTAGGAGATGAATACATTTGGTGAACTAGTGCCAAAAATGCTACAACAGTGTGTGACCTTGGAATATTTTTGGAGAGACAGGAAACTCCAAGTGCCAAGTGAAGCTCAGATCAATTTGAGGAGTGTCACTGCTGTGACCCAAGTTGGACACACGTTTGTTTGGATGGGTGGGATTTGAGATTGGGCCCGAGGAATAGTAAGTCGAACTAAGGGCCTTAATTACAAGGCCTGTGGTACAGCCCAGGGCAGCAAGTGCCTTGCTTTGCTGCCCTGCACCAGCTGAAAAGGGCATAATTGCACCATATCTACAAGATACAGCACATTTCTGTCCTCTCCTCCTGCGCTGATGCACAAATTGCTGCCATGACTCAACATATCCACCCTTGCACCATGGTGCAATGGTGCCTGTGTTGTGGGGATGACAGTTTTTGTGCAGGAAGGAACACCTTCCCGCATAAAACAATCACAAGTAGATTTCCTCTGTCTATGGGCCTCATTTGCAAGAATCTGACACATCGGCTCCGAGGCATCAGATTTTTGTGCTGCCCTACGACCCACTAATGACACCATAGATGTGTTGTATTTACAATACAGAGCTCCAGGGTGCACGTTTTCAGAGATGCATCAAAAATTCTGATGCATCTGTGGCACCAAACTCATGCATTTCTGGACTAGCAGAATGCAGCACATATAGCGAGAGGAAGAAACAGGGAGAAATAAAGACATTTCTCCCCGTTGCATCAGTCTTTTGCCACCCCTCTGGTGGCGTAGGAATCGGAGGCATTCCCAGACTTGTAAATCTGGGAATGTGTCTGATTCCTTTGGCTTCCATTGGTGTTGCATTGGAACACCCCAAGCAACATGCATGGAACAGCCCTTTCACGCAGTGTTATGCACGAAAGGGGTCCATATTTACAAGGCCATGAAAAACCATGCAAGGTGGCTTTGCATGGCCTTGTAAATTTGGGCTGGCACATTGTGCCACCGGAGAGCAAAAAAATTGACAGTTAGGTGGCACAGTATGCCACTAGGGCCTTGTAAATGAGGCACTAAATGACCTGCCCAATGTGACTACAGATAAGCTGAACAACACATGTTACTGCATATATTACTATATAATTATATTTTGTAAGTTTGCTCCGCTTTTGCGTAAAAAAATGACGCAAAGGCGGCGCTAACGTTTCATAAACCAGGCCCTAAGATTGCCTGCACAGCCAAGAAACCACAGCCAGAAGACTCTCTCCCTGACATACCTTGGGTATTGTTCAGATTTGACTTCATGAGATTTTTCCCACTGCTTCTTACGTGCATTTATTTTTCCTCTGTGAGTATGTAAGTATAAAGTACTTTTCTTTACTCAACTAAAGTACGGCCTGCATAAAATTTTATTAATAGTAATTTATAATTTTCTATTCAGAAGGTCAAGTGCTAAAGGGGTGTAGTTGGTGTTCAGGTTTGGGCCAAACAGTGGGGTTAGGCCTGGGACACCAGTAATAAACAGGCTTGGTCTGGGCCTCATAACCCATGACTATCCAATGGCTCCTGGAAAAAATCCTTTGTCCACTGTGGAATTTGCAGCAGCAGTGTAGGTGAAGGGGATGTGTGTGGCAGTATACCACATCACACTGTACTATACTCTAGTATACTATAATATACTTCTTTCTTACCTTATTTGTTGAAATATGCAGTTGACAGGACAATTATAATTTCTGCGTATTGTAGAAAATAATTCAGATATGAAATCTGTGAAAAACTGGGTTGCTGGTTTACAGACATATGGGCCCGGGTCAAGCAACAGGCAGAATCCCTTGCACGGTGAACCACAAAAAGTAACCAATTTAACCTGTGCTTCACCCTGGATAGCTTGGCACAAAAATCAGTAAGACTATACTTAGAAGCAATGTGTTAAGTATTTATGCAGCACACAAACAGCAATACAGTGAAAACAGAATACAATAAAAATCACAAACCAATTTAGAACAAAAGGGAATATGTTAATACATTATTTGACACCACAGTCATCAACATCCAATTAGTAGAACCAGAGTTATGAACTTTAAAAGTTTAATATTCAAAATAGCGTCCTCAGATTTAGAAAATGGCAACCTGGGCACCTTTAGTAACACCACCAAGAGTCCAGGAATGGACTGAGACCTCTTGGGGGTGTTCAAGACTCACTCACCCTGGATCCAGATACAGGTTCAAGATGGTGGTGGCTCTGAACGGGGGCAGCTAAACTAGCCCTTGGAGTCACTTCTGGAGTTCTGGGTGCAGGTGATGATGCAGGGCTTCACAGCAAGGCTGGCCTTTGAAGGTTCAAGGCAGGCTTCAGACGGCAAAGATGTCTTTCCAGGTACAGCAGCAGTCTGGTAGAGTGCACAGCAGGTCACAGCAGCAAGCAGTCCTCCGAGAGTCCTTCCGCAGGTCAAGTAATGAACTCAAAAGTGGGTCTGAGAGCCCTGTTTTTATACCCTGGTGCCCGGCTCCTAAAAGTTGGGAGATGTTTCCAGAGTGATTCTCTATGTTCCAGGAGTTCTGCCTCCCCTGCCCTGGCTCCTAGCTGGCTGCACTGAAAATACGGGGTCATTAAGCACTTTGGGCCAGATGTAGGTAGCTGTTTGCATGGTGCAAACTGCGAAAATCGCAGTTTGCGCCATGCAAACAGCCTAACGAGTGCGACTCGCAATTTGGGAATGCGACTCGCAAATAGGAAGGGGTGTTCCCTTCCTATTTGCGACTCGCATCGCAATTCAGAGTTGCTTTGTGACCGCGAATGCGGTCGCAAACCAACTCGCAGTTACCACCAGTGTCACACTGGTGATAACACATTCGCAAAAGGGAAGGGGTCCCCATGGGACCCCTTCCCCTTTGTGAATGCCGAAAAAAAAAAAAAATCAGAGCAGGCAGTGGTCCTATGGACCACTGCCTGCTCTGAAAAAAACAAAACCAAATGGTTTCGCTATTTTTTTCATTTTGCAACTCGTTTTCCTTTAAGGAAAACGGGCTGCAAAATGAAAAAAAAAAAACTGCTTTATTGACAAAGCAGTCACAGACATGGAGGTCTGCTGACTACAGCAAGCCACCATCCCTGTGAGTGGAGGGACTCGCTATGGGGTCGCAAAATGCGACCCACCTCATGAATATTGATGAGGTGGGTCTTTGCGACCCCATAGCGAGTCGCAGAAGGTGTCTGAGACACCATTCTGCATCCGTTTTTGCGACTTGCAAATTGTGAGTCACTCAGACTCGCAATTTGCAAGTCGCAAAAACGGATTTTACTACATCTGGCCCTTTGTGTGGTAGCAGGGCCCAGCCTATTCAGTTGTAGGTGGGGCTGTGCTTAGCTCCACCCCACATGAAGTTAGTTAATAGCTCATTCAGACTCTGCCAATCCCACTGTTGTGTGACTGTCTCCCACTGTTGTGTGACTGTCTGGGGTGAATTCACAAAGTCTCAACTGTCAGTTAGACCCAGTTGTGTGACCTAAGGCACGCTACAGGCACAGAGGGCTAAGGGCAGAAAAACACCTTTCTAAAAGTGCCGTTTTAAGGCTTGTAATGATAAATCCGACTTTACCATTAAAGAGGGTTTACCTTTACAAGTTCATAGATACCAAACATGAGATATCCATCACCTCTGGTTTAGGAATTACAGCTTATTAAATATAATAAGGAATCCTCAATGCGATCCCATTGGAGGGGTACACCTCACAGTAGTAAAAAACAAATCTGGGAGACTTTCACTACTAAGACATGCAAAACTAAAAAGTACATTGCCAATCTTTTACTTACACAGCACCCTGCTCTATGGGCTACCTAGGGCCTACCTTAGGGGTGACTAATATGTAATAAAAGGGGAGTTGAAGGCTTGGCAAGGGGTTCTAAATACCATGTCAACATAGCAGTGGGACACTGCTTTCAGGTTGCGATGGCATGTCTGGGACAAGTTTTAAAGCGCTACTTAAAGGGGTGTCACAATATGTGCTGCAGGCCCACTGGTAGCATTTATTTTGCATACCCTGAGTATACGATATACCACTCTACTCTTGAGGTGGGAGTCCCACTATAATTATAATAGGTAGTTCAAGCAAGGCATCATCCAGTGAAGCTTAAACAAGTGACATTGCTAACCATTTCACATTGTTTGAGAAAAAACTAAACTGCAATCAATTAAAGAACAGCTCCTAAATTATCCTTCCCCTCAAGGGCCACTGTACCTCATATTTCAAAGCAAAAGAGCTTAGGTGCCTTAAAAGGTAAATGGGAGGGTCACATGTGACTTTATGAAAGATATCAGTACTGATATCACACTTTACAGAGCAGTAACATATTTGACAAAATATGAAGAACATGCAGAGGTGGGAGACATGTAACGTACAATGTGTAAACTTTCCATACATAGCAAACAATAAAGTTAGCTCATCTCATTGGAGGAAGCACCAAAGAACTGCTTGACCCACCACTGTATCTTTACTCAAGAAGGCATCCAGAGACTAGCCCCTAGTGAAAGTATGCATATGTGGCGGCCCTACATATACCTGTAATGAAACCCAGACAAACATGGCAGTAGAAGTTGCCGCTCTTCTTGTAGAATGAGGGCATACTTTGGCAGTCAGCTGTCTTCTGACTTTCTCATGACAAAAAGCTATGGCAACTGATACCCATAAGGCTGTACTGCTTCTTGATAAGGCTTTTCCTTTTCATAAAGGTGCAAGGGCCACCAGAAGTTGATCAGACTTTCTAAAAGATTTAGGGCCAGATTTACAAGGCCCTAGTACCTCTTAGTGCCACACTAGCATCATTTTGGTTGCTTCCATTGCGCCACTTTACACCCCCTTACTCCACATTATGCCTGCACCAGGCATAATGTATGCAAGGGGGGGTGTTCCCCCGCAGGGAGACCCATAAAACGTGCATAGTGAAATTTACACCATTTCACTGCACCATGTTTAGCTTCATTTTTAATGCAGGCATTGAAATGACATGCCCATTACTTTCAGTGGGCCTCCCTTTATTTTGCAGGATTTGCACCAAAATTTACAGTGCTAATCCTACAATGTACCACAATAGCGTCATAAATTTTGCAAGAGGGCGCATGAAAAAGTGGCGAATCACAACTGATCCACCATTTTTTTTGTAAATCTGACCCTTAGTCCTTTCAAAACACTATTTTAAACACCTTTTAACATCTATAGTATGAAGTGCTCCTTCTGCCTCATTGGAAAGGTTCTGGAAATAGGTTTTTAAAACAATAGGTTAATTAAGGTAAAAGTTTTTTGGAGCCTTATGAATGAAGTTTGAATTTGTTCTTAAAATAACTTTGTCTCTCTTAAATTGCAGGCGTAGTTATTGGATTGTAAAAGCCTGGGTTTCTAGCTGCCATAAGGGCTAAAAAGACAGCCATCTTCATGAAAGATACTTTAGGTCAGTCTTCTAAATATGTTCCCTTGCATTAACTGGGCTAGACTCATGTTTAGCCATTAAAGAATCTGTGTAGGCTCTAATAAGCCCTACAAGAATTCCTTGATCAATCTATGAGACCGTAAAGATTTCTGACTCTGAGATCTTCCGAATATGGAGATTGCTGCAAGGTGAACTTTGATTTAATTATGTGGAAGCCTGGAATCTGCTAAGCTCATCAAATATGGCAAAACTTGAGCAGAGGTTGAATAAAAAGGGTGCCATTTGTTAGGAGAACACCAATTGCAGAAACAAGTCCATTTTGCCTTTTAGAACCTTTTTGTAGAGTCAGTTCTTACTTTGGCTAAGATGTCGCTACACTGTTGCAGGATGTTCAAGAGGTGAAACTCATTGTGTTCAGAAGCCAAGAAGCTACAGTGAGTGACTCAGGTGTTAAATTGTCCACCGGGCTATTGCACATTGATGGCATTCGCGGGGCTGGTTTGAGTGGAAGGTGTTGCTGACATGAGTAGAAGTTCTGTGCTTCTGTGCACCAGAACTGTCTCAGGTCTGGTGGAGCCACTAGCATGATTCAAAATGGCTCCCTTTTCATCTTACTGAGGATATGAGGAATGAGAGGCGGGGAGGAAATGCATAAGCAAATATTTGCATCCATGCAATCTGCAAGGTGTTCCACCAAGACCGCTTGTGTGGAATTCTGCTTGCATTAAAGAACAATTTACTTACCTTTCGGTATGAATTGTCTGGTAGAGGTATATTCTATTTGCAGATTCCCTGACTTAGAATTTCCCCCAGGCGTCAGTCTGGATCCGGAGATTTTTCTCGAGCAGTACACCTGCGTGCTTTTAGGTGGCATTGATCGACTCTGTGTCTGGCTGTGGTGGCGTATTTGCCGGATATGGAGTTGGGGGTCCGATATAGGTGCCACCACGGCACACTGACCTCAGTTTCTTTTCACGACTTTCCATGCCTGAAGCGCTGAGCCATGAAGAATACTGACGCTGGTGCATTTTTTTGTGACTGTAACGTTATGACGTGAGGTTGCGGAACGTGAACGTGGAAGCCCTGTAGATGAGGAGCGGCTGAGGGTGAATGAGGAGGAGGGAGCAAGGAGCAAGCAGCCCGGCTGTCACGTTGCCGAGCCACCGAGTTTCAGGGCTGCCGAGTCTAGACGTGGCGCGGTTTTTCTGGTGCAGAACACGCCAGGGTCTGAGCTGCAGTTGAGGCGAGACTACAGTCCTCTTGGAGCCAGCCTTCAACCAGTCAGTCCGGCAACAAGCTGTTGAGGGGCCTTTGGGGGGCCAAACTCCTGCTCCCACTGACTCCCGCCTTTTTCTGCTCCCAGCCTGGTCCACCTGCCTGTCATGCGGGTCCAACTTGACTTGTCCCGGCCTTAATTAAGCGTGGTATTGCAGCACCACAGCGGCCTCAGCGGTCCCGGTATCAACAGTATTGGCAGTATTGGAGAAGGAGGAGGAGGCAAGGTGGTCAAACCCTTCCAACCTGCCCAAGTTACTCCAAAACACTCGCTCTCTACTGCCGGAAGGATGCTGTATCCCTGCGATGTGAAGGCAGACGCAGAGGAGCACGAGCTATCTCCAGTATGCTGAATAAGATTTAAAATGGCTCTGACTTTTTTGTGTAAATTTTGAAGGTGCCCCCCCCATAAACCCCACCCACCTCCTCGTCTAGCACTGGCTCACTGATACATCATTGGATCTGCAGCGGCCCCTGAGGGTCTTCTAGCCTTCCTGGCTTGGAGTAACAGAGGTGAGCAGTGGGCCTAAGAAGGAGGAGAGGTGCCGTGTGGGGAGAAATGCCACAGAGACCGCAGCAAACCAATTGTCAACCTGCACTGAGCCCACTTCAGGCTGTGCTGTGGACTGATGGGGCTCAAAGGTTTTTCCAGATTGTGCAAAGGGTGCGAAATGTGGAGGGGCTAGGTGTTAAGCACATGAGGTTGTGGTTGTGGAAGCGGCTCTTATCTAAAGGGCACAGCTTACAACTAGAGGGTTCCTGGAGGTGCTAAAGTCCTCATAAACTCTACCCCCACCTTACCCACCCGCCCCCACCCCCACTTACATCCCTTGCGTGCTCATGCCCCTGGACTGTTTGAGGTGTGGCGGCACATTTCAGTGCAATCTGCAACCAAGAATTTCCCCAGAGACTACCAGCCTGTAAGAGATCAAAGGCAGTAATCACAGCCTCTAAGGAATTAACTCTCCTTATCCGGAGAATGCACTCTGGGAAAGAGAAGTCATCTTATCCCTTGGCAAAAAGAAACAAGGGGAAACAAGAATCTCCAACCTTGCAATCAGTGAAGTTAAAGCGCTCAAAAAATATTAAGGAAGAGCGTCAGACCGTGATTTCCCCCATTGCACGTATGTTTGGAAAGGCAGCAAAGACGCCTTATAAATTCGACTTCTTGCTGAACCCAGTGTAGGCAATATTTTCTACCACCATGGATCAAATAGCCCTTCCTCATCCCATTTTCCCAATAAAAAGCGAAAGTAGCTTAGTATATGAAAAAGGGGATACAATTGAGTCAGTGGTGCAAGGTGAGTCGATAAGTACCCCGGGTGAGTCTCCTGGCCACTCCATTTTGGTGGCCCAAGATGCACCTCAAATCTGATCCTCCCTAAAGAAATGTGAAATTAGTGATAGCAAATTGAGATATCAATATGAGAGCCAAATTGGATTAGAAGTTGAGGGGGAGAGGGCGAAAAGCTCCCTGGGTATTCCCATTAAATCATAGGTAGAAAATGCTTTGTGCTCTATTACTGATTTGGAGTTACTCATTTTAAGATCGCCTTCTCCATCGCCATCCCCCACAGTGCCTATAGGCCCCGTAGACAGAAGAGTCCTGATTCCTCTAAAGTTGAATGTCACCATCAAGAAAGCTATGGAAAACCTAAACATGCAGTATCATTTACTCATTGGTTACCCCTCAAGCCCCTGAGAGTGTGGTCCCCAGCCCAAATATGGACAGTGGATGTAAAGGTAACGGGGTCAGGCAGTCCCCCATCTCTGCTCAAGGAAATGTTTTCCCAATGTCTTTAAAGATGATGATTCATCTGCACCCGAGGGTATATCTCTTGTAGCGCAGGTAAGCATATTGAATAATCTTACAAACTTACCACTTCAAGATCAAAGAGCTTTAAGAGACACTGTTTTATCTGAAGCCCAACTATTAAATGTTTCCAGTGTTGGGGAGCGTAGTGAGTGCCCTAAACCTATACAGAATCCCTTGGGGTCCGCAGAGCAAAGTAAAGTGTGGGACATGTTCTTCAAGCCATCACAATTGACTTTGGACTCCTTATCTTAACAGTCTACAAAAATGGACGTGCAGGTGGATCTACTAAATATGATGACTCAGTCAGTTTACGGGATTCATCAAAAAGTGGCAGACTTAACTGATTAGCATGGTTGCACTTGTGGTCCAATAATTAGTAAGCTTGTAACTCTTCCAGAGGTTACAACTGCATTGACGAATGATTTTAAAGTTAATCTTACTATTGGGAAAATAAATTCTGATGAATTAGTGATACATTCTAAATGTAAACTAAGAGCTAACGCCCATTGAATGGGGGCAAACAGACAGGTACGGTATACAGGGAAGGGAAAAGAGCAGGTACTACAGTGAAAGGTGTACAAGGGGTGAACCAATGTCTTGAAAATGTAGGTGTCATAGAGCTTCCAGTAGAAGAGATAGCTTGCATTCCTGAAGGAATAGTCAATCAGATTCCATTGTCTCCCCATCACCTTTTTCCCCGTCCCCTAACAGCCAAGTGAAAAAATCATTGAAATTACCTACCACCAAAAGACAAAGGAAAAAGCAGAGAAAAGCTAGGAAAAAGTTGAAGGGTGTCCCAGGGACAAATTGTGGAGTTACGACTAACACTACAATCCCCTTGAGTTTCAATAAAAAGAAAGGAAGTATTTTAAAGAATGAAACAAATGATGAGAGCTGTCAACCAACTTCTAAGTTGTTTCCTTTATTTAATACTCAAAAAGAGGGGAATGTCCCTTTTGGTCCTCTGGAACCAATTCCATGCTCAGGGGAGATACTGGTCATATCAAAAAAGGAAAGCCTTGTCACTGAAAAATAAAACCCCAAGTTGACCGGGAGGTTGGCTGTAGAGATCAAAAACAAGGGACCGAAATTGAACTTTCGACAGAAGAGGGACAAAGGATAATCCTCAGGGAGAGGCAAACTGATAATGTGTTCGAAAATGTAGCTCCTACAGCAGAGGCAATCGCAATCAGGGGTAACGATTTAATTAGTAGATTAACAATCCCCATAGATCTCGGGTCACAGCAAAGGGGTGGGTACCCAGGGCCTCTCATAGATCGCCTTAGGACAGTTACCTCAGACACAGGCCCCAATCAAAACCATAAGTCATGGACTAGTAGGGAGAGGACCCTACTTAATTCTAAGAAAACCCAGCATGGCCAATTCCGTGAAGTCAGCCAGGATACCGTAATAGAAGTTTATAAGCAGGATTGCCCCGGGTAAGGGGGGGGAATAAGATAATTTTCTCTCCACAATATCCGACTAGGGGCCCATATGCGTTATTAAATCATGGTCATATACTAACATTTTTGCGAGCAATACCTTCGCTGAAGAACATCCAATCAGTAGACATTGACTCTATAGAATTTCTGACTGGGGTTGATGCGGCAAGTAGTCCCATCCGAGAATCCACCATGGTGACCTGGGCTGCATCTCAGTTTGTCAACAGGGTTTTTAATGAGAAAAGCGCTGTTCTAAAACAGGGAATTAAGCTCAAAATCCCCCAGCAGATTGGTTATCCAGAACCCTTAGAAGTTGACAATAGGACATCACAACTAACAGAAAATAGTGGGTCTCAAAAACCCTATTCAATTCTTAGAACTGTATTTGGGAATTCTACAACAGCTATTTATCATCTGTGAGAAAGTAGCCTCTTTCTATCATGGTTATCCCCATTGTTGGCCTGGTTGTCAGTGTGTTTGACTGTGTCACTGGGATCCTGCTAGCCGGGACCCCAGTGCTTATGGTTTGAGGCCTACTTGTCACTATGTTTGACTGTTTTGTCAGTATGCTTGGCTGTGTCACTGGAGTCCTGCTAACCAGGACCCCAGTGCTTATGCTCTCTCTGTTGTCACCATATACTGGTGACCCAGTATTTCATCCCAAATTGGCATACCATTGCCCCTTATAAGTCCCTAGTATATGGTACTTAGGTACCCAGGCATTGGGCTTCCAGGGGATCCCTATGGGCTGCAGCATTACTTTTGGCACCCATAGGGAGCCCATGCAAATACTTCTGCAGGACTGCCATTGCAGCCGGCATGAAATGGTGCATACATCCCTTCACAGCCATTTTCACTCCACCAGATCACTTATAAGTCACCTATACGTCAGGTTTTCCAACTCTGAATGCTGGGTGAAAAGTACATGTGTGTGAGGGCACCCCTGCACTAGCAGAGTGTAGGAAAGAACCCTCTTTTGGGCATGTTACCCCCAATTTCAGCCTGATGCAGTGTGTTTTGACTGTGTCATTGGGATCCTACTAGCCAGGACCCCAGTGCTCATGGTTTTTGGCCTGCTTGTCAGTATGTTTTACTGTTTTTTGTCAGTATGCTTGATTGTGTCACTGGAGTCCTACTAACCAGGACCCCACTGCTTATGCTCTTTCTCCTCTCAAATTTGTCTCTACATAATGGTAACCCAATATTTCATCCCAAATTGGCATACTGGTCACCCTTTATAAGTCCCTAGTATATGGTACTTAGGTACCCAGGGCATAGGGGTACCAGGGGATCCCTATGGGCTGCAGCATTACTTTTGACACCCATAGGGAGCCCATGCAAAGGATTCTACAGGACTGCCATTGCAGCCTATGTGAAATGGTGCATGCACTATTTAACAGCCATTTTCACTGCATCAGGTCACTTATAAGTCACCTATATGTCAGGCGTTCCAAACCCTGATGTCTGGGTGCAAAGTACCTGTGTGTGAGGGCACCCTGCACTATCTAAGGTGCCCCCATGTTGTCCAGGACCATTTTCCTGGATTTCATCAGTGTGGGGATGCCATTTTACACGTGCATTGGACATAGGTCAATACCTATGTCCAGCTTCACAATGGAAACCCTGAATATGGTCATGTAAGCTGTCTATAAACTGGGAATTGTACCCCAATATTGATTCTAGTATTGCTTGTACAATCCCAAATACTCTTGGGGCTCCACAGTGGACCCCCAGTACTGCATACCAGCCTTTTGAGGTTTTCCAGGCATCCCCAGCTGCTGCCACCTCACAGACAGGTTTCTGCCCTCCTAATGCTTGAGCAGCTGAAGTTGAGGAAGACAGAACAAAGGATTTCCTTTGAGAGAGGTGTGTCACACCCTCTCCCTTTGGAAATAGGTGTTACAGGCATGGGAGGGGTAGCCTCCCAGAGCCTCCGCAAATGCTTTCAGGGGCACAAATGGTGCCTTCCTTGTATAATCCAGTCTATACCGGTTCGGGGACCCCCAGTCCCTGCTCTGGCACAAAACTGGACAAAGGAAAGGAGAGTGACTACTCCCCTGTCCATCGCCACCCCAGGGGCGGTTCCCTGAGCTCCTCCAGAGTTTCCATGGGTTTTGCCATCTTGGATTCCAATTTCACATTGGCACACTGGACCTCCCTTATACGTCCTTAGTATATGGTATCTATGTACCCAGGGCATTGGGGTTCCAGGAGATCCTTATGGGCTGCAGCATTTCTTTTGCCACCCATAAGGAGCTCATACAAACCTTTCTTCAGGACTGCCACTGCAGCCTGAGTGAAATAGTGCACACACTATTTCACAGCCATTTTCATTGCACTGAAGTAACTTATAAGTCACCTATATGTCTAACCTTCATTTATTGAAAGCTAGGTGCAAAGTTACTGGGTGTGTGGTCACCCTTGCACTAGCAAAGGTGACCCCACGTTGTCCAGGGCAAGTGGTCCAGAATTTGTGAGTGTGGGGACACCATTATAAGCGTGCATTACATATACCTTAACACATATATGTAGCTTCACAATGGTAACTCCGAGTATGGCCATATGAGGTGTCTAAAATTGTGAAATTGAACCCACAATCCAAATCTCGTATTGGGTGGCCAATTCCATGCTCACTGGGGGCTCCACCATGGACCCCAAGTACTGCCAAACCAGCTCTCTGAGGGTTCCACTGCAGCCCCTGCTGCTGCCACCTCACAGACAGGATTCTGCCCTCCTGGGGATTGAGCATCTCAATCCCAGGAAGGCAGAACAATGCATTTCCTTCAGGAGAGAGGTGTTACACCCTCTCCCATTGGAAATAGGTATTACAGGCATATGGGGGTTAGCCTCCCAGAGCTTCTGGAAATGATTTGAAGGGCACAAACGGTGCCCTCCTTGCATAATCCAGTCTACACAGGTTCACGGACCCCAGCCCCTGCTCTGGAGCAAAACTGGACAAAGGAAAGGGGATTGACCACTCCCCTTTCCGTCACCACCCAAGGGTGGGGCCCAGAACTCCTCCAGAGTGTCCCTAGGATTAGCCATCTTGGATTCCAAGGGGTGGGGACCCTTTGGTAGCATCTGAGTGGCCAGTGCCAGCAGGTGACGTCCGAGACCCCTCCCTATAGGTGCATACCTGGGTAGGTAGCCAATCCCCTTCTCAGGGCTATTTAGGGTCTCTCCTCTGGGAGTTTCCTCAGATTCGGTTTGCAAGACTCCTCCAGGACTCCTCTGCATCCTCTGCTTCAGCTTCTAACCGTCGGATCAACCACAGACTGCTCCAGGAACTGCTGTAACTGCAACAAAGTATCTATGAAGGCTACTGTGACCTGCAACTTCAGCTCCAGCCAGCAATTGCAACAGTTTCCAAGGTGTGCATGCTCTGAGGACTGTTTGTCTTCACCCTGCACCAGAAGAACCAAAGGAATATCCCCTGGAATGACTGAGTCACTTCTCTGCTTAAGCAGGCACCTCTCTGCGATGATGACCGGTACTGTGGGACTCCTCTCCTGAAAACCAGCGTGTTCCCTGGACCACAGGTTGTGGACCGAAGTGATCCTGGCTGTCCAAAGGTCCAGCTGTCCAAATTTGGTGGAAGTAAGGGCTTGCCTCCCCGTGCCAGACAGTACCCCTGTGCATCGTGTCCTGTGCAGCTCCTTGGGCTTCTGTGCACTTCTTCCAAAAGTCCTTCATGCACAGCGCAGCCCAGGTTGCCAGCACTCCATCCTGCGACGCTCAGCTCCCTGAGTTGTTCTCCGGCGGCGTGGGATCCTTTTCTGTAGTGCTGCAACTACCACACTTTGCAACACCTTTTTCCCCATGTCCTGGGACTCCTGTGGGTGCCGTCTGGTCTTCTGAGGGCTCTCTGTCTCCTCAGTCTGAGTTGGGACCCCCAGGTCCTTCCTTGGTCCGGGCAGCTCCTCTTTGACGTAAAGACATGTTCTTGCGTGAACCAAGGCTTGTTGGTGGAATGCAGCGACGCAAAGATCCTGCATCCAACGACTCGACGTGGGACATCTCCTGCACCAAGCAGGAGCTATCTTCTTTGGTGCATTTCTGTACTTTTCTTCCAACTGGATAATCCACTATTGCACCTTCTTCCAAGTTGGAAGGGGCTCCTGTTCTTCCTGGATGCTTCATCGACTTCTGTACTTCTTCACCTCTCTCCACAGGTTGTCAGGTCCAGGAATCCATCATTGGTTGCTTGCAGTCTTGCTTGGTTCTTGCATAATTCTTCATCACGACTTGTAGGGTGTCCTGAGGAAACTTGCTTACTTTACTCCTGTTTTCCTGGGCTCTGGTGTGGGTATTTTACTTATCTTTGGTGTTTTCTTATACTCTACTCTACACACTACACTTGCCTAGAGGGGAATTCATCATTCGCATTCCACTATTTTAGTATATGGTTTGTGTTGCCCCTATGCCTATTGCAACCTATTGTGTTTTTCACTGTTTACACTATTTTCTTAATCTGTACTTAACTGATTTTGGTTACTAGTGTATATATTGGGTATAATACTTACCTCAAGTAGGAGTATTGCCTCTAAGATATTTTTGCCCTTGTATCACTAAAATAAAGTAACTTTATTTTTGGTGACACTGAGTATTGTCTTTTATTATGTATGAGTACTTTGTGACTATAGTGGTATTGCAAGAGCTTTGTATGTCTCCTAGTTCCGCCTTGGCTGCTCTTCTTCAGCTACCTCTAGACAGCCTAAGCTGCTACACACTGCCTACATTTCACTAATAAGGGATAACTAGATCTGGTATAAGGTGTAAGTACCTTAGGTACCCACTACAAACCAGGCCAGCCTCTTACATTGGTGTTGCAGCGGTGGGATAAGTACTTGCAATTACTTTACCACTTTTGTTACTGGTGCTTTTCACAAGAAAAGTGTATTCCAATACTTAGAACTATAAATAATTATACCTAGCAATCACTTTTTCACTTCCAAAACGTTTTTCCAAACTTTTTAAAAGTTTTACAAAGTTCTGGAAACTTTTTCTTTTCTTCTAAAAAGTTAGGTGAAATAATTTGCTAACTTTAAACTCTTCTCTCTAACGTTTTTCATCATTATGGGGGTTATTACAACTTTGGAGGAGGTGTTAATCCGTCCCAAAAGTGACGGTAAAGTGACGGATATACCACCAGCCGTATTACGAGTCCATTATATCCTATGGAACTCGTAATACGGCTGGTGGTATATCCGTCACTTTTGGGACGGATTAACACCTCCTCCAAAGTTGTAATAACCCCCTATGTCTTCTATAGAGGCTACCCCCAGGGCTGTTAAGACCACTTATGAAAATCTTAATTTCAAAAGTCTGAGGGGTTTCTGTTTAGAAAGAAGCTTAGTTATTGGGAAGAACCCTAATAAGGGTTTCCACTTAAATCTCCCCTTACAAGATGACCAGGAGCATCCTGATGGTCATCTACAAACAGAAGGGGAGGTAGAGGGAGATTCTGACCCGATAGATTCAGGAGAGGGTCCTGAGGATCCAGGGGAGGGTCCTTCCACAGATGTTTCCATAACAAACATGTTAGTGTAGCTGGTAGTGGGAAGCGGTCGCACATAGGTAGGGCACCCTTCACAACTAGAGGCCAGGTGTAGGAAAGTACCATCTTGCCTGGCATGTTACCCCCATTTTTACATGTATGTAAGTTTGTTTTTGCCTGTCTCGCTGGGATCCTGCTAGCCAGGACCCCACTGCTCATAGTTTGTGGCCTGAATGTGTGTACCTGTGAAGTGACTAACTGTGTCATTGAGGCTCTGCTAATCAGAACCTCAGTGCTTATGCTCTCTCTGCCTTTAAATTGTCACTATAGGCTAGTGACCATTTTTACCAATTCTAATTGGCACACTGGAACACCCTTAAAATTCCCTAGTATATCGTACCTGGGTACCCAGGGTATTGGGGTTCCAGGAGATCCCCATGGGCTGCAGCATTTCTTTTGCCACCCATAGGGAGCTCAGACAAATCTTACACAGGACTGCCACTTCAGCCTGTGTAAAATAACGCACATGTTATTTTACAGCCATTTTACACTGCACTTAAGTAACTTATAAGTCAAATATCTGTCTAACCTTCTCTTGCTGAAGGTTAGGTGTAAAGTTACTGAGTGTGAGGACACCTTCGCACTAGCAAAGGTGCCCCTACATAGTTCAGGGCTATTTACCCGTACTTTGTTATTGTGGGGACACCATTACACGCGTGCACTACATATAGGTCAATACCTATATGTAGCTTCCCAATGGGAACTCCGAATATGGTCATGTAACATGTCTAGGATCATGGAATTGTCCCCCCATGCCAAATCTGGTGTTGGGGTGCCAATTCCATGCATCCTCGGGGCCCCACCATGGACCCTGGGTACTGCTAAACCAGCTCTCTGTGGTTTTCTCTGCAGCTACTGCTGCTGCCAGCCCACAGACAGGGTTCTGCCCTCCTGGGGTCTGGCCAGCCCAGTCCCAGGAAGGCAGAACAAAGGATTTCCTCTGAGAGAGAGAGTGTTACATCCTCTCTCTTTGGAAATAGGTATAAAAGGCTAGGGAGTGGTAGCCTCTCCCAGCCTCTGGAAATGCTTTGAAGGGCACAGATGGTGCCCTCATTGCATAAGCCAGTCTTCACTGGTTTAGGGAAGCCCCAGTCCCTGCTCTGGCGCGAAACTGGACAAAGGAAAGGGGAGTGACCACTTCCCTGTCCATCACCACCCCAGGGGTGGTGCCCAGAGCTCCTCCAGTGTGTCTCAGACCTCTGCCATCTTGAATCCAGAGGTGTGAGGGCACTCTGGAGGCCTCTGAGTGGCCAATGCCAGCAGGTGACGTCAGAGACCCCTCCTGATAGGTGCTTACCTGACTAGGTGGCCAATCCTCCACTGAGGGCTATTTAGGGTCTCTCCAGTGGGCTTTTCCTCAGATAACGACTTGCAAGAATTCACCAGAGTTCCTCTGCACCTCTCTCTTTGACTTCTGCCAAGGATCGACCGCTGACTGCTTCAGGACACCTGCAAAACTGTAACAAAGTAGCAAGAAGACTACCAGCGACATTGCAGGTGCTAATCCTGCAGGCTTTCTCGACTGTTTCCTGGTGGTTCATGCTTTGGGGGCTGCCTGCCTTCATCCTGCACTGGAAGCCACAAAGAAATCTCCTGTGGGTTGGCGGAATCTTCCCCTTGCTGCAGCAGGCACCAAACGTCAGCGTCACCGGTACTCTGGGTCCCCTCTAATCCTGACGAGCGTGGCCCCTGAAATACAGGTGGTGGACCTAAGTGAGGCAGACTGTCCAGTGGTCCAACTGTCCAAATTTGGAGGAGGTAAGTACTTGCCTCCCCTCTCCAGACAATAATCCTGTGCACGGCGTGAACTACAGCTACTAGGGCTTCTGTGCACATTTCCAAGGAATCCTTCATGCACAGTCAAGTCTAGGTCCCCAGCACTCTGTTCTGCATTGCTCAACTCCCTGAGTTGACCTCCGGCTTCGTGGGACCCTCTTTTGTAGTGTTGAGATGACCACCATGTTCAGTCTTCTTGAACCCATGTTGAAGGACTTCTGCGGTGCTACCTTCTTGTGCATGGGCTCTCTATGTTGCTGAGGGCCCCCTCTGTCTCCTCTCCCAAGTGGCAACATCCTGGTCCTTCCTAGGCCCAGGAAGCACCCTTTTTCTTCAACTGTGACTCTTGCAGCTAGCAAGGCTTGTTTGTGGTCTTTTGCCAAAGAAACAACCCTGCTTCCTCCAGCACTCTGTGGGACATCTTCTGCATGAAGGCGAAGTTCCTAGCACCTTTCGTAGTTGCAGAATCTTCAGCTTCTTCCATCTGAAGGCAACCATTTTGCACCTTTATCCGGGTTTTAGTGAGCTACTGCCCCCGGACACTTTCATGACTCTTGGACTTGGTCCCCTTCCTTTGCATGTCCTCAGGTCCAGGAATTTGTTTTCAGTGCTTTGCAGTCTGTTGTGGTCTTTGCAAAATCGTTTATCACGACTTTAGTGTGTTTCTGGGGAATAGTAGTACTTTACTCCTACTTTCTGGGGTTTTGGGGTGGGGTATCTTGGATACCCTTAGTGTTTTCTTACACTCCCAGTGACCCTCTACACAATACACTAGCCTAGGGGTCCATTCATGGTTCGCATTCCACTTTCTTAGTATATGGTTTGTGTTGCCCCTAGGCCTATTGCATCCTATTGTATTCTATAGTGTTTGCACTACTTTCTGACTGTTTTACCTACCTGATTTTGGTGTGTGTGCATATTTTGTGTATTTTATTTACTTCCTAAGGAAGTATATCCTCTGAGATATTTTTAACACATTATCACTAAAATAAAGTACGTTTATTTTTAGTAACTCTGAGTATTGTCTTTCTTATGATATAGTACCTATATGATATAAGTGGTATAGTAGGAGCTTTGCACGTCTCCTAGTTCAGCCTAAGCTGCTCTGCTATAGCTACCTCTATCAGCCTAAGCTGCTAGAACACTACTAATAAGGGATAACTGGACCTGGCACAAGGTGTAAATACC
Organism: Pleurodeles waltl; assembly: GCF_031143425.1. Lineage (NCBI taxonomy): Eukaryota > Metazoa > Chordata > Amphibia > Caudata > Salamandridae > Pleurodeles > Pleurodeles waltl. The sequence continues at coordinate 715,820,944 of NC_090444.1, forward strand.
ATCCAGGTACCTACTATAAGCCAGGCCAGCCTCCTACACCAGGTCGCTAGAGTAATAACACAAGTTAGGGAAAGTCAACCTCTGCTCATTCCTATGTCACTTCTGTCTCAGAAGTTTCCCACACATCCAACCCTGAGGATCAGTCCATAGATAGGAAACTCAGAAAGCTGAGGTTGGACGAGGCCAGGCTGAGGCTCCAGCAGCAACAGATGGCCATAGATAGGGAATCCCTAGCTGTGAAAAAGAGAAAGACAGGGGTTGTGGTTAGTTCCCCATGGTGGCAGCAGCAACAGCAGTTTCTGAAGTTTTAATATTAAAGAACACACATTTGACTCCTGAAACCTGCATAAGATTGTTCCCCCTTACAAGGAGGGGGATGACATTTACAAGTGGTTTGCTGCACTTTAGAGGGCTTGTAAAGTTCAGAGGGTACCTCAGGTACAGTGGGCTGCTTTTCTGTGGTGGTCTTTCTCTGGAAAGGGGAGTGATAGACTCCTTGCTGTCAGAGAAAATGACTCAGATAATTACAATGTTTTGAAGACTGCACTCTTGGATGGATTTTGCTTAACCACTGAATAATATAGGATTAATTTCAGAGAAACCAGAAAAGAGTCTTCACAAGATTGGACAGACTTTGTGGACTGTTCAGTTAAGGCCTTAGAAGGTTGGTTGCATGGCAGCAGGGTGTCTGATTATGAAAGCTTATATAATCTAATCTTGAGAGAGCATATTCTTAACAATTGTGTGTCTGATTTGTTACACCAGTATCTTGTGGACTCAGATCTGACCTCTCCCCAAGAATCGGGAAAGAAGGCAGACAAATGGGTCCGAACAAGGGGGAGCAGAAAAGCTCATACAGGGGATGACAAGGACACCAAGAAGAAGGATGGTAAGTCACATGACAAGGGTGGGGACAAATATAAAAAGTCAGAGTCTTCATCAGGCCCACAAAAATCCTCTTGGGGTGGTGGCCCCAAATCCTCTTCTAACCATCAGAAAAAGCCATGGTGTTACTTCTGTAAGCACAAAGGCCTTTGGGCAAGTGACGCCACTTGTCCCAAAAGGAACACCAAACCTCCCACCATCGCAACCCCTACTGCTTCCACTAGTGCCCCTAGTAATAGCAGTGGTGGTGGGAAAAACTCTACAAATAGCCAATCAAAGGGTGTAGCTGGTCTCACTTTTGGTAATGTAATGGGGTTTGGTCTAGTTAGAGAGGCCACTGAGGCTGTTTTAGTTTCTGAAGGTGGCATTGACCTTGCCACCTTAGTTGCTTGTTGCCTTAATACGGATAAGTAAAGCAATTACCCCTAATAAATGGTGTTCAGGTTGATGCCTACAGGGACACAGGTGCCAGTGTCACTATGGTGATGGAGAAACTGGCTGCCCCTGAGCAACACCTACTTGGTCATCAGTACCAAGTTACTGACGCCCATAACAACACTGTTAGCCACCCCATGGCTGTTGTGAATCTCAACTGGGGGGAATACTGGTCCTAAAAAGGTTGTGGTATCCACTGACCTACCTTTAGAGTGTCATTTGGGCAATTATTTGGAATCTTCAGCTTGGGCTGAAGTGGAGTTGGAGGCCCATGCAGCAATGCTGGGCATTCCAGGGCATATCGTTGCTCTTACCAGGGCTCAGGCCAAGAAGCAAAGAGGGTAAGGAAACTTGGATCCTGGAACAATCGACCAAGTGTTCCCAAAAACTAGGGATAGAAAGGGCAAACCCTTGTCCACTATCCCCCCTCTCCAGAAGATTCCCTTTTTGATGAGGAGGAGTCAACTCCTTGTTCAGACCCTACACCAGAGGACCTTCAGGCTGACACAGCTGAGCTCTTGGGTGCAGGGGTCCTGGCAAAGAGGAACTGAGGGTGGCACAGCAGACCTGTCCCACCCTACAGGGTCTAAGACAGCAAGCTGCCAAACAGCAACATGGGAATATCAGTGACTCAAATAGAGTTTATTGGGGGAATAATCTCCTTCATACTAAAGCAAGGGCCCCAAAACCTGGTGCTACCAGGAGACTGGTCATTCCCTTGCAGTACAGGGAATTCCTCCTAACTCTTGCACATGATATTCCCGTGGCTGGACATCTGGGGCAAAGTAAGACCTGGGACAGACTTGTCCCTCTCTTTCACTGGCCTCACATGTCAGAGGACACAAAAGAGTTGTGTCGCTCTTGTGTCACTTGCCAGGTCAGTGGCAAAACTGGTATCACCCCACAGGCCCCCTTAATCCCACTGCCTGTGGTTGGGGTACCCTTTGAAAGGGTAGGGGTTGTTATTGTTGGCCCCCTTGACCCTCCAACTGCTTCTGGAAACAGGTTCATCTTTGTGGTAGTGGACTATGCCACAACATATCCAGAAGCCATCCCCTTAAGGATCACTACAGCTCCTGCAGTGACAAAGGCCCTCCTGTAAATATTTTCCAGGTTGGGATTTCCTAAAGAGGTAGTATCAGACAGGGGTAATAACTTCATGTCTGCATACTTAAAAATAATGTGGAAGGAGTGTGGTGTAACCTATAAATTCACCACACCCTATCAGCCACGAACAAATGGACTGGTTGAGAGATTGAACAAAACTCTCAAAGGCATGATCATGGGACTCTCTGAAAAACTCAGTAGGAGACGGAATGTCCTCCTGCCATGCCTCCTTTTTGCCTACAGGGAGGTACCCCAGAAGGGAGTGGGCTACAGCCCCTTTGAACTGCTTTTGGGTCACCCTGTTAGGGGTCCCCTTGCTCTTGTTAAAGAGGTGTGGGAACAACCCTTGAAGCCCCCTAAACAAGACATTGTGGACTATGTGCTTGGCCTTAGATCAAGGATGGCTGAGTACATGAAAAAGGCTACTAAGAACCTTCAGGCCAGCCAAGAACTTCAAAAGCAATGGCATGCCCAGAAGGCTGTCCTGAGAGAGTACCACCCAGGACAGAAGCTGTGGGCTTTGGAGCCTGTGGCCCCAAGAGCCCTCCAAGACAAATGGAGTGGACCACATCTTATTGTGGAAAAGAAGGGGGAGGTCACCTATCTGGTAGACCTTGGCACTGCCAGAAGTCCCCTCAGGGTACTTCCTGTCAACCGCCTTAAACCCTACTATGATAGGGAAGATCTGACCATACTCATGGCCACAGATGAGGGGCAGAAGTAAGAGAGTGACCCTCTCCCTGACCTCTTCTCCAACACTGAAGCTGATGGCTTAGTGGAAGGAGTTGTATTTGCAGACTGCCTCACAGCAGAGCAGAGGGAAGACTGTAAGAATTTACTAGGCCAATTTTCTGGACTATTTTCGCTCACACCTGGTACCACTACTTGGTGTGAACATACCATTGATACTGGAGCCAGTTTACCTGTCAAAAGTAAGATTTATAGGCAGCCTGACCATGTCAGGGAATTTATTAAATTTGATGTTCAGAAAATGTTAGACCTAGGTGTTATTGAGCACTCAGAAAGAGAGAAATCAGGTTTTGTGTAGACTACAGAGGGCTCAATACAGTTATAAAAACAGATGCTCACCCTATACCCAGGGTATATGAGCTCATAGATACCCTGGCATCTGCCAAGTATCTAAGCACCTTTGATTTGACTGCAGGGTATTGGCAGATAATTTTATCAAAGGGTGCTAAGCCAAAAACTGCATTTTCAACCATTGGAGGGCATTATCAATTCAGGGCTTCAAAATGCCAGATAGGGCAGGGGAAAGTGGTTTATTTGGAGCAACTGGTAGGTGGTGGCAAACAAATTGAACTGCTACAGGGGAAGATACAGACTATTTTATACTGGGCTCCCCTACTACTCAAACCCAGGTCAGAGCCTTTCTTGGCCTCACATGGTATTACAGGAGGTTCATTAAGAACTATGGCTCCATTGTTGCCCCTCTTAATGACCTCACCTCTAAAAAATGACTAAAAAGGTATTATGGACAGCCACCTGTCAAAAAGCTTTTGAGGAGCTTAAGCAGGCTATGTGTACTGCTCCTGTCCCAAAACACCCCAAATTACTCTAAAATATTCATTATCCACACAGATGCTTCTGAACTAGGGGTTGGGGCAGTGCTTTCACAACTGAACTCAGAGGGCCAGGATCAACCTGTTGCTTTTATCAGTAGGAGGTTGACCCCTAGAGAAAAGTGTTGGTCAGCCATAGAGAAGGTGGCCTTTGCTGTGGTCTGGGCCCTGAAGAGGTTGAGACCATACTTATTTCGGACTCACTTCATAGTTCAGACAGACCACAAACCTCTCTTATGGTTAAAACAGATAAAAGGAGAAAACCCTAAATTGTTGAGGTGGTCCATTTCCCTACAGGGGATGGACTTTGCAGTGGAACATGGACCTGGGAGTAACCACTCCAATAGGTGGACTCTCCAGATATTTCTACTTAGACAATGAGGACTCATCTGGGCAAGGTTAGCCTTGTTGCCCCTCGTTTGGGGGGGGTGTACGTGTAGTAAAGTACCATCGTTCTTGGCATGTTACCCCCAATTTCTTCCTGTTTGTCAATGTGTATTTAGTGTCTCACTGGGATCCTGCTAGTCAAGGTGTAAGTACCTTAAGTACCCACTACAAACCAGGCCAGCCTCCTATACATATACATCTTAATTACATACCGTGCCCTCTTGCTAGGAATGTACTGCTTAAAAACCAAACTCTCCTTGAACAGGACCAAAGACTCATCTATAGATATTTCTTTCCCTGGAACATAGACCTCTGAAAAACAATCTACAGAATGATCAAGGACAGGCCTAATCTTAAAAATGAGGTCACAATCCGGGTGATCTCATGGCAAGGCTAAAGCATTGTCAACAAAATGCAGCATCCGAAGAAGAAGCAAATACTGATTACGAGTCATGGTTGCAGGAAATATAGCCATTGCCATCCAGGGGCTAGTGGACCAATAAGAAGTCACTGATGGCTTTCTTATCAACCCCATCAAAAAAGTCAAAACTAAGAACTTTTTCAAATCTTCCAGATTTGTGGGAATCCACTGGGTAGCTCTAGACGGGGGCCCTAAGTCTGGCAGCGTTGACCCTCAAATACTGCTCTGCATACAAATTAGTCTGCTCAACAATCTCTTCCAAAAATACATCGTCCATAAACAACTGAAAGAAATTGACAGGCAAAATGTTTTCAGTATTCACTCTATACCCCGGGGAAACCAGTAAAGGCAGGCAACTCTGGCTGCTCCATGTTTGGGCCAACCCAGAGTTCAGGTCTTCCAATGGGAAACCTTTCAGCCCCAGGCTGCTGCACTATTGGCACATCAGTGTCCTCCTCTAAAACAGGCCCTTCATCTGCACTAAGAGTGGCTTCCTCATCAGAATATTCCTCATGGACAGAAAATTCACTGCCAGAATCTCTCACTTCCACTTCTGCCTCAGATGCAAAGTCAGTCTCATAATCATGATCAGTAGATGACTCAAAAAGCATAACAACAACCTGCTCAGCTGTCACTCTGCAGCTAGCCATGATCCTTTCCAAGAAGTGTAACACGGCCCCACGACACCCCTCACCGCCATCCTGTTCCTGGCAGTCGGAACCGCCAGGAACAGGATGGCGGTGAGGGGGTCGGAATCCCCCATGCTGCGCCGCCATGGGGGATTCCCCTGGGCAGCGGAAAGTCAGCGGTACACCGCCGACTTTCCGTTTCTGACCGCGGCTGTACCGCCACGGTCAGAATGCCCAAAGGAGCACCGCCAGCCTGTTGGCGGTGCTCCCGGGGACCCCGGCCCTGGCGGTATTTACCGCCAGGGTCGGAATCACCCCCAAAGTGTGGCTTTATCACAAAGAGATATGTACTTAAAAACTATACCACTCACTTGCCTGGAAAAGCTAGACTCACCAGCAACTACTCTGCACAGACACAGCCATCAACAATAATATCCCACTAAAAAGAAAAAAGAAAAGAAAATTACACATAAGACAACACAAATATCATTGTGCGCAAATCTAAGGACAATTTCACACACAATCCTGCATTTAGTACACCACCTACAAACATGTCATTCATGCATGTCAACAATACTCCTTTGGAGTAAATTGCTTTTACTTACCTTAAACATGCAACTACGCAAACTGCAGGTCAAGCACTGCCAAAACCGAAAGGAGCCACAGCAAAGGAAGCAAAAGCTTTGAACTAGAACAAAAAGGAGAAATAAACTGTTATAATCACAAATGCAAATTCCGCCCAAGTGGGGCAGAAATGGCCAACGGTTATTTGCCGCCCTTGGGGGGGCGAACCTTGCCTAAGGAGCTGCCCACCCACAATTTTTTTTTTTTTTTTAAATCCCGGGTGTCTTGGTGGCTTCTGGGGTAGATGGGCCTACAAAAATATAGGCTGAGAAATTGCCATCCGTAATGTGCCCTCTGTGGGAGTCGACCCTTGCCAAAGGGGCCGCCCGCCCACACAAAACACACACACAAGATCCCTAGTGTCTAAGTGGATTCTGCCCCCCTTGGGGACAGATGGGCCTACAAAAAATAGGCCGATCTGCCCCCAAGTGGGGCAGAAATGGCAAACAGTTGTATGCCCCCCTTGGAGAGTGACCCTTGCCCAAGGGGCAGCCCCCTCACACAAAAAAACAAAAAGTTAGAAAAATACCTGGTGTCTTGGTGGCTTTGCCTCCCTTGGGGCAGATTTGTCTAAAAAGAATAGGAAGATCTGCCCCTAAGGGGGGCAGAAATGGATATCAGTAATATGCCCCCCACACACAAAACACACACACACACATACAAGATCCCTGGTGCCTTAGTGGATTCTGCCCCCCTTGGGGGCAGATGGACCTATACAAAATAGTCTGATCTTTGGGGGGGCGACCCTTGCCAAAGGGGGCGCCCCCAACACAAAAAAACTAAGAAAAAAATCCCTGGGGTCAGCGTGGCTTCTGCTCCCTTAGAGGCATATCGGCCTAAAAATAATAGGCTGATCTGCTCCCAAAGGGGCAGAAATGGCATACAACAATATGGCCCCCTAAGGGGTGCGACTTTGCCCAAGGTCTCCCCCCCAGCAAACAAAAAACACACACACACACATAAACAACCATCCCTGGTATCTAGTACGTTTCGGCCCCGTCCCCCCGGAGGGCCTGATTGGCCAAAAAAATGAAAGGGTTGCTGCCCTAAAATAAAATTAAAAAACAAATCCCTGATGCCTAGTAGGCACGGCCGATCTAGCCCCCAGGGGGGCCAAAACACAGATCTAATATTGCCCCCAAGGGAGTGACCCTTGCCTAAGGGGTCGCTCCCCTAAAAAAGAAGTAAACATCCCTGGTGTCTAGTGGATCGATTCCTGCTCCACAATCGTGGGCCTTGCCCGCAATCATGGAGCGGGAATCCATTCAAAACAGGCGCAGGGGGAAGGGAAAAACTCTTTCCTTTCCCCCTGTGTCTGTTTTCCTCCCTCCAACCCCCACAAGGAGAAGGACTCACCTGAAGAAGGTCTTCTCTCCAAACACACTGAAAGCAAATGGCTTCCAGCGTGTCCCCGGCAGCATTTGATGATGTCGGAACACTGTCAGAGTGGCAACGCCATCAGACCGCCGAGTGGGGGTCGGTGGTGGAAGGGAAAGCGATTCCCCTTCCATCCCTGACTGGGGGGTGTGGGCCGGGCGCAGAACTAGCTGGTCTCGTCTTTAGCGCATGGCAACCGTGGCAGAGGGCAAGAGCAGCTCGTCCCACGCACCCTTGGGGTTCATAAAATGTTTAAGTCAGGCTGGGGCCAGTGATCCCTCCATACTCTCACCATACCAGTACCCATAAAAATAAGGGTCAGGATTTGACCTAGGGAGGAAGGTCCCTGTCAAAGCATGTCCAGCTCCTTGTCAGAGTTGGGAATGAGTATTGGATCAACGCTGACTGATGGCCTGTGAGGCATCAGAAGTGTCAGCGTCTGAACCGTCATCGGGAAAGGTCACTGTGGCACGACCAACGCTGCTTCAGATCCAGAAACAGATCTCTGGGTGCGCTCTGGAGCCAAGGCCAAAGCTGCAGGCACAGAACTCGAGGGGACCCGCCCGACCCACAGGACTTGAAAGCACTCTGGTAGGGTCAGACTGCCCAAAGATGAGGCGCATGGCTTTTTAAAACTCAGGCAATTAGGCAGAGGTGGCTCTTGCTCTCGGCAACTTTGGGGAGGTGCAGAACCAACCTAGGAGTAGGCTCCGAGGATGGAGGCCTAGAGTGACAACACTCTTCCCACGTCAAGTCATCCGTCCAACGTGGTGAAGTCGAAGAACGCTTGCTCTTCTTCAAATTCTTCTTGTGTTTACCCGAACATCCAGAGGACTTAGAGTGGGAAGACGAAGAGTGTGAGCTCCATGAGCTATCTCTGGCCCTTCCTCTTGAGCGAGACTGGGAGCAACGTGGAGCCAAGCACCGGGCAGCAAGTAGCTTTAGGGATGGCTCCATCAAAGCCTTTAGGTTTATGGCCCAGTCCTTGCCACACGACTTCGGATGGTGGTCGTGCTCCAAACACAAAAGGCACATGATATGCAGATCCATCAAGGACATCATCTGGTGACAGGAGTCTCAAGGCTTGAATCCAGTTTTCTGTGATGACATTTTTATGCACCAGAATGTCCAAAAAGCTTTGATGAAAGTAAAAAAGTCCAGTCAAAAAGTTACTGTAGGGGTAGTACTTCTTCAGATCGGAGCATAAGCTGGTGCAGAAAGAAAAAGAACTGACGTAAGCACGACTGGGTGGCACTATATAGGATCTGCAATGTCATATACAACTAACACGATGCCGACCACGGACGTGGAGTCAACCGACACCACCTAACGGCGCACAGGGTTACTGCTCGAGAACAATCTCTGGATCCGGACTGACATGTGGGAGAAATTCTAAGGTAAGGAATCTGCAAACATAAGTCTCTATGAGATTCAGCATTTGCAATTGAGGGGTGTAGCAAATTGGTTTTGTCCAGGTGCCTAAACTCCTGGACAGGTGCATGTGAGACTGCTCCTGTTCATGGCATTCTCTTGAGGATTTTCTCAGATCATCTGCCAATGGTTGCATATGCTCCGTCTTTAAGAAAATTTGGCTTTTCAAGACCCAATTCCAAATGGTCTGAGATTACTTGGATACAAGGTGTGATTTTGTTCCTCTCTTCTTGTGTATGTAAAACATAGTGCTCATACTTTCTGTATGAACCAGAACTGCAGATCCCTTTATTCTTGGAAGGAAAGTATGTAACCTAAGGTCACTCATTGCCCTTAGCTCTAAAAAGTTTACTTGCCTCTTCTTTTCTTTGATTGACCATTTGCTGCTCACTTCTGGGCCCTGTAGAAGAGCTACCCATCCCTACATGGACACATCTGATGTCATAGCATAATGTGGCTGATTGTTGAGAAATATTTGAGAATAAGTAGTCATTTTGCATTCACCAGGTGATGGCTGTCTTCCTGTCACAGGTTGTTCTGATGACATCATCAAAGAATCGTGTTGCCATTTTCCACTGTTTGTCGATTTGTTTGTGCAATGGCCACATGAATAGGTGACAATTGGATATTAGTGGAAAGCAAGACAACATCATTTTCAAGAATTATTTCTATTGTCTCACTGAAATTGAATTTTCTCATGGAACAGCAGAAGCTAGCACTACCATCTTGTTAATCCTTTCTTGTGTAGGAAAGGTCCTGCACATCTTTGTGTCAAGAATTTCGTTTAGAAATGTAATCTATTGGTCCAGATTAACTCAGGATTTTTTTATTTTTTTTCAGGTCTAAGGGCCATATGTATGAAAACTGGGGTCTGCGAATCGCAAATAGCGATTTTTAATAAATCGCTTTTTCCGAGTCGCAATTGGCCATGTAACAAAATTGCGATTCGGAATTATCGTTGCGAGGCCCATTTACTGAATCGCAATTTGCATTCTCGCAATTTGCGATTTTTTTGCGATTTGGTAAAAAATCGCAAATTGCGAGAAAGTTCGAGAATGCACACCTAGAGGAGCCTGATGACATCACCAGCAGGAAATGAGTCATCCCAGGCAGTTTTAGGTGCCACACCCAAACCAGCATCCTGAGAAAGAGCAGCCCAGCCACATAGAGCAGCACTCAGCAGGAGCAGAAACACCTGAGCCAGGATGGAGACCCCAGGAACATCACACGAGAAGCAGGAGAGGAAGCGCAAGCTCAAGTTTAGTGAACAGGAGCTGGAGGTACTGACTGAAGAGGTTGTGAGGAGCCATGACCGCCTGTTTGGGAAATCTTCACTCCAGGTTCCTGAGAGCGAAAAAAGAAGGTTATGGCTGGACATCCAGGGAAAAATCTGCGCCATTGGAGTGGCACAGCGCTCCATAGAGGAGATTAAGAAAAGGTGGTACGACCTGCGCTCCCGGGCAAAGGAGAGGGTGGCAAGGAGACTTGCAGACGCCAGGGGCACAGGTGGCGGACCACCAACCGAACCACCATCCACACCACTGGAGGACCTGGTGGAATCCACACTCCTCCCTGAAGCTGTGACAGGGGTCACAGATATCGACACCTCCGGTCAACCGAGTACCAGCCAAGGTAAGTGCAATGTTGTTTGTGAACCCAATATGTGTATGCATAAAAGCCCCTTAGGAATTAGCATGTAATGTGAAGTAGTGTGTGAAGTAGTCCAGTCCACATCTTAGAAGCAGCACAACAATGCATTATGGGAGTTGCGGTCCACTAACTAGTACAGACAGTAGCATAACAATGTAATGAAGCATAGTGACACCCAAGGTAACACAACACACACAACACCATGTAGAGCAGTACCTGTACCATTATTGCCATTTTCATACAGATAATGTAACATACAGAACTGACATGCTGCATATTGTTGTTGCAGGTGGGCCAGGCCCAGCAGCCACACACAGTCCATGTGTAGGGGAGACGGACACCCAGCAGCCCTCTGACACCAACACCAGTGGGTCCCTCCACATCTCCACTGGGCGACGCAGGCCAAGGGCACTACCACTGCCAGACTTCAGCGGCGACTCGGATGTGCAGCAGGAAGGGCCAAGCACACCGTCTGCACCAGACAGGCGCAGACAGATACTGGAAGGCAGGGGTCAGCCAGCACAACGCAGGAGTGCCACAGTGTCCCAGCAGCAACTCTATGAGGCAGGTGAGGGTCCGTCCTTGTTCGGGGGCCTTGAGGCTGCTATGTTTCAGCAACAGCGCCTGCAAAACAAGCGCATACTTAGTTTGGACCGGAACCTGAGAGTCCACAATAGACACATGATGGGCCTGCATTAGCAACTGGACGCACTGAACAGCAACATCACACAGCTGCGTGAGGGACAGGTGCAGGCTTCTGAGGACACTAGGGACCTTACTAGTGCAGTGCGTGACCTCTGCCAGGAGCTGCGCCATGAAAGGGTTAGCCGGTGCAGACAGGAACACCGATTCAGGACAATGTTTGGCAGCTACTGCAGGTCCTCCAACAGGATGGCGAACTCCACAGCACTCATCGCCCGTCGCCCTGTGGTGGCACAATTGGAGGCTGCACACACCAGCAGGGACGTGGTCCAGGGCCTTGTGCACATCACTAATGTGACTGAACTTGTCATGGGACAGAGATCGGACACTCCCAGTGAGGTAGCCTTGAGGGACACTGAGGACAGTTCTAGCCTCAGTAGTGTGGCCGTACCTGCAGCAGACACCAGACGGCGCAGTGCCAGGCACAGCACTGCCACTGAAGTTGACATTCAAGGTGCCAGTGAGTTAACTGGGCACCCGAGTGGTGTGCGTGGGAGGAGAAAGTGACTCTTGCCGCAATTACACTGGTGTTGCCACTATGACGTACTAGTGCGTGACTCAGTTCTTTTGTTAATTTTAGTTTTTTTCCATCACCTGTTTACTTCATTTATCACTCATTCATTACCTGACGTAAGGTAATAAATACTATCACTACAGGTACAGTTGTCAGTGGATTTTTGTCATTCATACTCACGTCTGAAATGGTTGTGTGTGATGTCGGAACGCCTTTGCCTTCCTTCTGCTGCACTGGTCCTGTCTGCTGGCTGTAGAGGTGGTATGGGATCGTCATCCTCATCTGATTCAGTGTCACTGATTTCTATAGGTATGCCCCTGGTTGTAGCTATATTGTGCAAGATTGCACAAGTAGCCACTATTCTACATGCGGTTTCTGGGCTGTACTGTAGTGCCCCTCCACTTTTGTGGAGGCAATGGAAGCGACTCTTCAGCAGGCCAAGCGTGCGCTCCACAACGTTGCGGGTTGCCCTGTGTGCTGCATTGTATCTCCGTTCTGCTGGTGTTGCGGGATTGAGGTAGGGCGTCATCATGTAGGTGCGCACTGCGTAGGCACTGTCTCCTGGAAGGGACAGAAGGTGTGATGAGTAACTCTGCCATGGGTTTGTCATCTATGCGCCAGTGTACAGAGTGGCATTACCTAGTAGATATCCTTCACCAAACTCATCCTCCTCGCCATGACGTAGAGTGCAGCCATTGTGGAAAAGAGTCTGAGGCATTCTGGGCCTCTTTATATAGGTTGCACCTGGTTACCACCTGGTTTCACTTAGTGGTATTTTGCACGTGCAAAATGCCATTCTGAGAAAAATCGCTAATTGCGATTTTTTGATGCATCTATTTGCGAGTTGGATTTTGCGAATCGCATTTTGCGCCTCGCAATTTCCTACTGGAAATACCGAATCGCAAAATGCGACTCGCAAAACCAGATCGCACCGCAAAAAATCACAAATTTTGCGATTTCTTATTTTTGGTCTGCGAATGCCTTTCATGCATTGCAGACCACGTTTTTGCACTCACAAACGGCCGATTTTTGCGATTCACACCGTTTGCGAGTGCAAAAACTTTTCATACATCTGGCCCTAAATCTTTGAAGATTTGAAGGCAGGCTTTTGTCGAATGGGTTGTGGAATGGGATGAGAATGCTTTTATGAGCCAGTCATCCAGATATGGAAATATCTGGTGTTCTTTTCTTCTTAAGTAAGCTGCTACCAGAGCTATGCTTTTGGTAAATATCTTTGGGTCAGTTTCCAACTGACAGGCAGGACTTTGAAATGGTAGTGATATCTGGCCACTTGAAACTGAGATTCTTCCTGTGTTTTGGATGAATGGGATTATGGCAGTGTGCATCCTTGAGATCTAGAATTGTCATGCCATCTTAAGGGTTCATCAACTGCCATCATGAGCATCCTGAGTGGCTGGAGTTTTTAGTTACTTGTTGAGTTGTCTCAGATCAAACACCTGCCGCCAGTTTACATTTTCTGTCTTCAGAAACCTGTGTTTCGATGGGCTGGTGGAGCCTCCTCTATGGCTCTCTTGAGCATGAGTGATCAAATTTCTTCCGTCAACAGAAATAAATAAAAAATGCAGAGTTTGTAAAGTGCAGCATATCACCAGTGATGATCTCAAGGCTCTGAATCGTAGGCAATGGGGAGATTAACTGATTTGCCCAGAATCACAGGATGTTGAGTCGACACCAAGACTTAAACTCGATTCTCACAGCTCCAAAGTTGGCAGCGCAGGCTGCTACGCCACATCCTCTCCCACCTCCCAACAGACCAAAATGTAGATGTGACCTCCTGTGAGGTGGTTTCCAGTTCGGTTTCTCGGCAATACCTAGAGTGACCATATTGGATAAAATGTAACACTCAATGATACGAAGAGATGAAACTACAACTTCCATAGAAGTTGGAAAGATGTTCACTCCAGCTCAAAGGTATTACAGACAAAGTGGTGACTGATGTCAAAGTATTGGCACTGTCTTCAGAAGGACTTATGCCCCCATCCTGTAACCAATGACTTTCTTTTTAGAGCTCGCTTGGAGTCAGTTGCAGCCAGTGGAGACTGATATTGCTGGGCAAACTGCTGACAATATTCTTCTTGAGACTGGTTTTAAGGCTAAAATATGATGGACTGATAACCCCCTGTGAGAAAAAAGCCTCTTTCTAGCACGGTTACCCCCATTTTTTTTCTGTTTGTCAGTGTGTTTGACTGTTTCACTGGGATCCTGCTAACCGGGACCCCAGTGCTTATGCTCTCTCCCCTGTAAATTTGGTTGTTGGATACTGCTAACACAGTATTCCGCACATAATTGGCATACTGGTGCCCCCTGATAAGTCCCTAGTATATGGCACCTAGGTACCCAGGGCATTGGGGTTCCAGGAGATCCTTATGGGCTGCAGCATTTCTTTTGCCACCCATAAGGAGCTCATAAGTGGTTGGATTCTTTGACCACCTCTGTGCCACTAGAATAACAACTTAATGCAATTTTGGATGACAAACTAAACAAGTGGAAGAGCTCTAAATAGCTCTATATTTTTCACGCGGGAGTGATATCATTGTCAATACAGCTCCAGGTTTTTTTCTTAAACTTAATATCTTCAGCCCATAAATGATCTATTATGAGAAATGATTTAAGTGACTTCCTAGCTGTTTACTTCAAGTCATGGAGGACTCAGTCTGTTTGCTGACCCTGCACTAGTAGGTTAAATTATTTAGCAGCTCTTTCCAGGAGAGAGACGAAAGCCTCTTTATCATCCAGTGGGAGGGAATAGCGCGGGAGGATTTGGAGGAGCTTATAGTGATATAATGTAGTCATCCCAGCAGTAGCAGCCTGGCATGTACTATTTCACCTTCCTCAGGTTCATGATCCTCATCATCTCCCTTGTCTATATAATCATCATGTATGGTGAATGGGTCTAGCAGTTGCAGTTGAGTTAGGACACGCTGCTAAATAGGAACTCCTTTCTTGGAATAGCAAGCGAAAACAACATGGGGAAATACCAGCTGAGGTGACCTTTGTTCAATTCAGCTGTTGAAATAGATGTCTTATCTCTGGAAATATTTTGTAATTTTCATGTGAAAAAAGAGTGTTACCAGAACAATAGGAACCTGCATTATAGGCTCATGAAAGAACTGTTCTTTAAAAGTATTGCTATAAGGATACTCAACTTGGAATTCCCCATAAGATCTTGCACTAATCTAATCCCTATTTTTTTAAGAAGCAATCTCCTTGCAGACGAGCTGTCTCCCTCACATTCTTCATCCTCATCAGTGTCCTGACATTTGACATTTAGCTGTGATGGGCTACTTGTAGTACCAAATGGACTGTCATCATCTTCATCTGCATCTCCCATTTCCATGAGACAGACAGTGGAAATGCGAACACCTTGACTGAAGAAATCTGATCTGACCTCAATGTGCTATCTGCTCATCGATGGGTTAATCGATGGTACCATCACCGATGTCGTAGGCAAGGTCCTTTGTTTCAAGTACATGTCCAGTTCAGGTGCAGTAGTCAGTGGTACAGGCATGCTCGTTTAAAGTGTTACTGTTGACAGTTTAATCAATGCAGTAGTCATCAACTTTATTATCAATTACACAGTTGTCCACTGACTCGAGTACAAACATGTAATTCTCAAAATTATTCTTGATGTTGAGGACGTTGTAGACAATGCAGTGGTAGTCGTTGTTGACATAGATGTTGTTATCGCAGTCATGGATGGTGTGATCAGCTGTCTTGTTGATGTGTTTGTCATTGATGTATGTTTCTGTATAGAAAATCTGTGTAGGCCTTCTCTACCTCTAAGGTTAACTTGACAGGGTTGTCCCAGACTTCCCTCCATTTCTCCTTTGCTTTGGATACCTTCTTGTCAATGGAGTTAGACACTAATGGGTGTAGTCACTCTGTCACTCATCTTTGCATTCATGCATCCCTGACTCACCCTTCTAATCATCCTCTGACACAACTGCCATAAAGCACCCAAAAACTCTAAAACATATGCAGGATAAATAAAAAGAATACATAGAAAAAAAATGCTACATTCTAAACACAGCAGGCATATGTTTGCAATAACAAAACTAAACATAGCAGTAGATGTCCACCTGTCAAAGGTATTTTAAATAGTCTATCATTGTTTTAAAGTTCAAACAGGGGCGCCACATACATAATCGATGTGTTGGCCATCATGGAATGGTAAAACAATGATACACTATGGACAACAGCATATTGATCTCCTGGTTTAGAGGAAATGGTCAAGAGGAATATAGTGCAATACAGATTAAATGAGTGGCAAGCAAGCAACCCATTATCACTGCTTGTAGAGCTGTAGTATCCTCTTAACCCCTTCTGTGCCTTGGCGAGGTGACCTCGTCCAAGGCTACAGTTCCTGTGTGCCTTGGACGAGGTCACCTCATCCAAGGCACACGGGAACTTGGGGGAGCGCTAGCGCGCCCCCACTGTGCCCCCCAAGGCGGGATGGAAGGGGAAGACCTTCCCCTTCCACCCCGACCCCCCCACCCCCACTGTGACGTCAGCGCACGAGCGCGTGCTGATTTGTCACAGGGGCCTCCCTGGGGGGCAAATTGTATTTAGACCATTGAATGGCCGATTTTACGTCAATCTGGCCCCAAGGGGGCAGAAACCACTAGGCACCGGGGATTTGTTTTTTGGCGCCAATGTCATGCAGGGGGAGCGACCCCGTAGGCAAGGGTCGCTCCCGGGGTGGGGGGTAGTGGTAGGGGGGGCAAATTTATTTTACGCCATTTCTGCCCCCCCTGGGGGCAGATCGGCCTATTATTAGGCCGATCTGCCCCCAGGGGAGTCAGAAACCTCTAGACGCCAGGGCAATTTTCTTTTTTTGTGTTTTTTGTTGTTGTTTCTTTGTTTTTTTAGAGATGGGGAGCGACCCATCAGGCAAGGGTCGCTGCCCTGGGGGGCAAATTGTATTTAGACCATTTCTACTCCCCTTGGGGACAGAATAACTGATTTGAGGTCAATCTGCCCCCAAGGGGGCATAAACCACTAGGCACCGGGGATTTGTTTTTTGGCGCCAATGTCACGCAGGGGGAGGGACTCCGTAGGCAAGGGTCGCTCCCGGGCAGGGGGGGTTTGGTGGGGGGCTCAAATTTATTTTAGGGCATTTCTGTCCCCCCCTGGGGCCGGCTGAGCTAGAGGCCAAAATCCACAGGTAGGCACTTTGCAAAAAACACCTCTGTTTTCTGTGAAATAATATGTTGTGTCCACGTTGTGTTTTGGGCCATTTCCTTTCGTGGGCGCTAGGCCTACCCACAGAAGTGAGGTACCATTTTTATCAAGAGACTTAGGGGAACACTGGGTGGAAGGAAATTTGAGGCTCCTCTCAGATTCCAGAACTTTCTGTCACCGAAATGAGAGGAAAAAGTGTTTTTTTGGCCAAAGTTTGATGTTTGCAAAGGATTCTGGGTAACATAACCTGGTCAGAGCCCCGCAAGTCACCCCATCTTGGATTCCCCTGGGTTTCTAGTTTTCAAAAATGTGCTGGTTTGGTAGGTTTCCCCAGGTGCCGGCTGAGCTACAGGCCAAAATCCACAGGTAGGCACTGTTTTCTATGAAAAAATGTGATGTGTCCACGTTGTGTTTTGGGCCATTTCCTTTCGTGGGCGCTAGTCCTACCCACACAAGTGAGGTATCATTTTTATCGGGAGACTTGGGGGAACGCTGGGTGGAAGGAAATTTGTGACTCCTCTCAGATTCCAGAACTTTCTGCCACAAAAATGTGAGGAACATGTGTTTTTTTAGCCAAATTTTGAGGTTTGCAAAGGATTCTGGGTAACAGAACCTGGTCAGAGCCCCACAAGTCACCCCATCTTGGATTCCCCTAGGTCTCTAGTTTTCAAAAATGCAAAGGTTTGGTAGGTTTCTCTAGGTGCCGGCTGAGCTAGAGGCCAAAATCTACAGGTAGGCACTTTGCAAAAAATACCTCTGTTTTCTTTAAAAAAATTGGATGTGTCCACGTTGCGCTTTGGGGCATTTCCTGTCGCGGGCGCTTGGCCTACCCACACAAGTGAGGTATAATTTTTATCGGGAGACTTGGGGGAACGCTGGGTGGAAGGAAATTTGTGGCTCCTCTCAGATCCCAGAACTTTCTGCCACAGAAATGTGAGGAACATGTGTTTTTTTAGCCAAATGTTGAGGTTTGCAAAGGATTCTGGGTAACAGAACCTGGTCAGAGCCCAACAAGTCACCCCATCTTGGATTCCCCTAGGTCTCTAGTTTTAAAAAATGCACAGGTTTGGTAGGTTTCCCTAGGTGCCGGCTGAGCTAGAGGCCAAAATCTACAGATAGGCACTTTGCAAAAAACACCTCTGTTTTCTTTCAAAAAATTGGATGTGTCCACGTTGTGCTTTGGGGCATTTCCTGTCGCGGGCGCTAGGCCTACCCACACAAGTGAGGTATCATTTTTATCGGGAGACTTGGGGGAACGCTGGGTGGAAGGAAATTTGTGGCTCCTCTCAGATTCCAGAACTTTCTGCCACAAAAATGTGAGGAACATGTGTTTTTTAAGCCAAATTTTGAGGTTTGCAAAGGATTCTGGGTAACAGAACCTGGTCAGAGCCCCACAAGTCACCCCATCTTGGATTCCCCTAGGTCTCTAGTTTTCAAAAATGCAAAGGTTTGGTAGGTTTCCCTAGGTGCCGGCTGAGCTAGAGGCCAAAATCTACAGGTAGGCACTTTGCAAAAAACACCTCTGTTTTCTTTCAAAAAATTGGATGTGTCCACGTTGCGCTTTGGGGCATTTCCTGTCGCGGGGGCTAGGCCTACCCACACAAGTGAGGTATCATTTTTATCGGGAGACTTGGGGGAACGCTGGGTGGAAGGAAATTTGTGGCTCCTCTCAGATTCCAGAACTTTCTGCCACAGAAATGTGAGGAACATGTGTTTTTTTAGCCAAATTTTGAGGTTTGCAAAGAATTCTGGGTAACAGAACCTGGTCAGAGCCCCACAAGTCAATCCCATCATGGATTCCCCTAGGTCTCTAGTTTTCAAAAATGCACAGGTTTGGTAGTTTTCCCTAGGTGCCGGCTGAGCTAGAGACCAAAATCTACAGGTAAGCACTTTGCAAAAAACACCTCTATTTTCTTTCAAAAAATTGGATGTGTCCACGTTGCGTTTTGGGGCATTTCCTGTCGCGGGCGGTAGGCCTACCCACACAAGTGAGGTATCATTTTTATCGGGAGACTTAGGGGAACGCTGGGTGGAAGGAAATTTGTGGCTCCTCTCAGATTCCAGAACTTTCTGCCACAGAAATGTGAGGAACATGTTTTTTTAGCCACATTTTGAGGTTTGCAAAGGATTATGGGTAACAGAACCTGGTCAGAGCCCCACAAGTCACCCCATCTTAGATTCCCCTAGGTCTCTAGTTTTAAAAAATGCACAGGTTTGGTAGGTTTCCCTATGTGCCGGCTGAGCTAGAGGCCAAAATCTACAGGTAGGCACTTTGCAAAAAACACCTCTGTTTTCTTTCAAAAAATTGGATGTGTCCATGTTGCGCTTTGGGGCATTTCCTGTCGCAGGCGCTAGGCCGACCCACACAAGTGTGGTATCATTTTTATCGGGAGACTTAGGGGAACGCTGGGTGGAAGGAAATTTGTGGCTCCTCTCAGATTCCAGAACTTTCTGCCACAGAAATGTGAGGAACATGTTTTTTTAGCCAAATTTTGAGGTTTGCAAAGGATTATGGGTAACAGAACCTGGTCAGAGCCCCACAAGTCACCCCATCTTAGATTCCCCTAGGTCTCTAGTTTTCAAAAATGCACAGGTTTGGTAGGTTTCCCTATGTGCCGGTTGAGCTAGAGGCCAAAATCTACAGGTAGGCACTTTGCAAAAAACACCTCTGTTTTCTTTCAAATAATTGGATGTGTCCACGTTGCGCTTTGGGGCATTTCCTGTCGCAGGCGCTAGGCCGACCCACACAAGTGTGGTATCATTTTTATCGGGAGACTTAGGGGAACGCTGCGTGGAAGGAAATTTGTGGCTCCTCTCAGATTCCAGAACTTTCTGCCACAGAAATGTGAGGAACAATTGTTTTTTTAGCCAAATTTTGAGGTTTGCAAAGGATTCTGGGTAACAGAACCTGGTCAGAGCCCCACAAGTCACCCCATCTTGGATTCCCCTAGGTCTCTAGTTTTAAAAAATGCACAGGTTTGGTAGGTTTCCATAGGTGCCGGCTGAGCTAGAGGCCAAAATCTACAGGTAGGGACTTTGCAAAAAACACCTCTGTTTTCTTTCAAAAAATTGGATGTGTCCATGTTGCGCTTTGGGGCTTTTCCTGTCGCAGGCGCTAGGCCGACCCACACAAGTGTGGTATCATTTTTATTGGGAGACTTAGGGGAACGCTGGGTGGAAGGAAACTTGTGGCTCCTCTCAGATTCCAGAACTTTCTGCCACAGAAATGTGAGGAACATGTTTTTTTAGCCATATTTTGAGGTTTGCAAAGGATTATGGGTAACAGAACCTGGTCAGAGCCCCACAAGTCACCCCATCTTGGATTCCCCTAGGTCTCTAGTTTTAAAAAATGCACAGGTTTGGTAGGTTTCCCTAGGTGCCGGCTGAGCTAGAGGCCAAAATCTACAGGTAGGGACTTTGCAAAAAACACCTCTGTTTTCTTTCAAAAAATTGGATGTGTCCATGTTGCGCTTTGGGGCTTTTCCTGTCGCAGGCGCTAGGCCGACCCACACAAGTGTGGTATCATTTTTATCGGGAGACTTAGGGGAACGCTGGGTGGAAGGAAATTTGTGGCTCCTCTCAGATTCCAGAACTTTCTGCCACAGAAATGTGAGGAACATGTTTTTTTAGCCAAATTTTGAGGTTTGCAAAGGATTCTGGGTAACAGAACCTTGTCAGAGCCCCACAAGTCACCCCATCTTGGATTCCCCTAGGTCTCTAGTTTTCATAAATGCACAGGTTTGGTAGGTTTCCCTATGTGCCGGCTGAGCTAGAGGCCAAAATCTACAGGTAGGCACTTTGCAAAAAACACCTCTGTTTTCTTTCAAATAATTGGATGTGTCCACGTTGCGCTTTGGGGCATTTCCTGTCGCGGGCGCTAGGCCTACCCACACAAGTGAGGTATCATTTTTATCGGGAGACTTGGGGGAACGCTGGGTGGAAGGAAATTTGTGGCTCCTCTCAGATTCCAGAACTTTCTGCCACAGAAATGTGAGGTACATGTGTTTTTTTAGCCAAATTTTGAGGTTTGCAAAGGATTCTGGGTAACAGAACCTGGTCAGAGCCCCACAAGTCACCCCATCTTGGATTCCCCTAGGTCTCTAGTTTTCAAAAATGCTCAAGTTTGGTAGGTTTCCCTAGGTGCCGGCTGAGCTAGATGCCAAAATCTACAGGTAGGCACTTTGCAAAAAACACCTCTGTTTTCTTTCAAAAAAATGGGATGTGTCCACGTTGCGTTTTAGGGCGTTTCCTGTCGCGGGCGCTAGGCCTACCCACACAAGTGAGGTATCATTTTTATCGGGAGACTTGGGGGAACATAGATTAGCAAAACAAGTGTTAGTGCCCCTTGTCTTTCTCTACATTTTTTCCTTCCAAATATGGGAGAGTGTGTAAAAAAGACATCTATTTGAGAAATACCCTGTAATTCACATGCTAGTATGGTCACCCCGGAATTCAGAGATGTGCAAATAACCACTGCTCCTCAACACCTTATCTTGTGCCCTTTTTGGAAATACAAAGGTTTTCTTGATAGCTATTTTTTACTCTTTATATTTCAGCAAATGAATTGCTGTATACCCGGTATAGAATGAAAATGCACTGCAGGGTGCAGCTCATTTATTGGCTCTGGGTACCTAGGATTGTTGATGAACCTACAAGCCCTATATATCCCCGCAGCCAGAGGAATCCAGCAGACATAACGGTATATTGCTTTCGATAATCTGACATTGCAGGGAAAAGTTACAGAGTAAAACGTTGAGAAAAATTGATGTTTTTTTCACCTCAATTTCAATATTTTTCTCTTTCAGTTGTTATTTTCTGTAGGAAACCCTTGTAGGATCTACACAAATGACCCCTTGCTGAATTCAGAATTTTGTCTACTTTTCAGAAATGTTTAGGTTTCTGGGATCCAGCATTGGTTTCATGCCCATTTCTGTCACTGACTGGAAGGAGGCTGAAAGCACAAGAAATTGCAAAAATGTGGTATGTCCAGGTAAAATGCCAAAATTGTGTTGAAAAATTGAGTTTTCTGATTCAAGTCTGCCTGTTCCTGAAAGCTGGGAAGCTGCTGAGTTTAGCACCGCAAACCCTTTGTTGATGCCATTTTCAGGGGAAAAACCACAAGCCTTCTTCTGCAGCCACTTTTTCCCATTTTTTTAAAAAAAACGAAATTTTCACTGTATTTTGGCTAATTTCTTGGCCTCCTTCAGGGGAACCCACAAAGTCTGGGTACCTGTAGAATCCCCAGGATGTTGGAAAAAAAGGAAGCAAATTTGGCTTGGTTAGCTTATGTGGACAAAAAGTTATGAGGGCCTAAGCGCCAAATAGGCAAAAAAAGGCCTGGCACAGGAGGGGGAAAAGGCCTGGCAGCGAAGGGGTTAAGAAACATTAAAATAAAAAGGAGAAGTATACATGCAATTGAAATGATTCAAAGTTCCTAATGTACGTACCTGCAATACCTTTCAAACAAGATATTACATGTTAAATTTGAACCTGTGGTTCTTAAAATAAACTAAGAAAAGATATTTTTCTATAACAAAACCTATTGGCTGGATTTGTCTCTGAGTGTGTGTACCTCATTTATTGTCTATGTGTATGTACAACAAATGCTTAACACTACTCCTTGGATAAGCCTACTGCTCGACCACACTACCACAAAATAGAGCATTAGTATTATCTATTTTTACCACTATTTTACCTCTAAGGGGAACCCTTGGACTCTGTGCATGCTATTCCTTACTTTGAAATAGCACATACAGAGCCAACTTTCTACATTGGTGGATCAGCGGTGGGGTACAAGACTTTGCATTTGCTGGACTACTCAGCCAATACCTGATCACACGACAAATTCCAAAATTGTCATTAGAAATTGATTTTTTGCAATTTGAAAAGTTTTCTAAATTCTTTAAAGTCCTGCTAGGGCCTTGTGTTAGTCCCTGTTAGCATTTCTTTTAGAGTTTAAAAGTTTGGTAAAAGTTTGAATTAGATTCTAGAACCAGTTTTAGTTTCTTAAAAAGTATTCCAACTTTTAGAAGCATAATGTCTAGCACAGATGTGAATGTGGTGGAACTCGACACCACACCTTACCTCCATCTACAGATGAGAGAGCTAAGGTCACTCTGTAAACTAAAGAAAATAGCAATGGGCTCCAAACCTACCAAAGTACAGCTCCAGGAGCTTTTGGCAGAGTTTGAAAAAGCCAACCCCTCTGAGGATGGCAACTCAGAGGATGAAGATAGTGACTTGGAGGGAAATTCCCCCCCTCCAGTCCTACTTAGGGAGAGCAGGGCTTCTCAAGCCCTGACTCCACAAATAATAGTCAGAGATGCAGGTTCCCTCACAGGAGGGACCAACAACTCTGAAATCACTGAGGATAACTCCAGTGAAGAGGACATCCAGTTAGCCAGGATGGCCAAAAGATTGGCTTTGGAAAGACAGATCCTAGCCATATAGAGGGAAAGACAAGAGATGGGCCTAGGACCCATCAATGGTGGCAGCAACATAAATAGGGTCAGAGATTCTCCTGACATGTTGAAAATCCCTAAAGGGATTGTAACTAAATATGAAGATGGTGATGACATCACCAAATGGTTCACAGCTTTTGAGAGGGCTTGTGTAACCAGAAAAGTGAACAAATCTCACTGGGGTGCTCTCCTTTGGGAAATGTTCACTGGAAAGTGTAGGGATAGACTCCTCACACTCTCTGGAAAAGATGCAGAATCTTATGACCTCATGAAGGGTACCCTGATTGAGGGCTTTGGATTCTCCACTGAGGAGTATAGGATTAGATTCAGGGGGGCTCAAAAAACCTCGAGCCAGACCTGGGTTGACTTTGTAGACTACTCAGTAAAAACACTAGATGGTTGGATTCAAGGCAGTGGTGTAAGTAATTATGATGGGCTGTACAATTTATTTGTGAAAGAACACCTGTTAAGTAATTGTTTCAATGATAAACTGCATCAGCATCTGGTAGACCTAGGACCAATTTCTCCCCAAGAATTGGGAAAGAAGGCGGACCATTGGGTCAAGACTAGGGTGTCCAAAACTTCCACAGGGGGTGACCAAAAGAAAGGGGTCACAAAACCTCCCCAGGGGAAAGGTGGTGAGACAGCCAAAAATAAAAATAGTAAAGAGTCTTCTACAGGCCCCCAAAAACCTGCACAGGACGGTGGGCCCAGAGCCTCTTCTCAAAACAATCCTGGGTACAAGGGTAAAAACTTTGATCCCAAAAAGGCCTGGTGTCGTAGCTGTAATCAGCCTGGACACCAAACTGGAGACAAGGCCTGTCCCAAGAAAGGTTCCACTCCAAACTCCAATCCAGGTAACACTGGAATGGCTAGTCTCCAAGTGGGATCAACAGTGTGCCCAGAGCAAATCAGGGTCCACACTGAAGCTACTCTAGTCTCTGAGGGTGGGGTGGATTTAGCCACACTAGCTGCCTGGCCGCCTAACATGCAAAAATACAGGCAGCAGCTCTTTATTAATGGGACAAGTGTAGAGGGCCTGAGGGATACAGGTGCCAGTGTCACCATGGTGACAGAGAAACTGGTTTCCCCTGGCCAATACCTGACTGGAAAAACCTATACAGTCACCAATGCTGACAATCAGACTAAAGCACATCCCATGGCAATGGTAACTTTAGAATGGGGAGGGGTCAATGGCCTGAAACAGGTGGTGGTCTCCTCAAACATCCCAGTAGACTGTCTGCTTGGAAATGACCGGGAGTCCTCAGCATGGGCTGAGGTAGAACTAAAAACCCATGCAGCCATGCTGGGTATCCCTGAACTGGTGTGTGTAAAAACAAGAGCACAGTGCAAGGCACAGGGTGAAAAAGTAGAGCTGGAGTCTGGAAGAAAGGCCCAGCCTACCAAGAGAAAAGGAAAGTCAGTTGGGAAACCAACTGCAACACAGTCAGAAAAAGAGAACCTCTCTTCTCAGGAAGAAGTTCTGCCCTCTGAGGGAACTGAGCCTTTGGAGCTTGAACCTTATCAGGTTGAGCTCTTAGGCCCAGGGGGACCCTCAAGGGAGGAGCTGTGTAAGGGACAAGAAACCTGTCCCTCTCTTCAAGGCCTTAGGCAGCAAGCTGCTGAAGAGTCCAAGGGCAAGAAAAATGGAACACATAGGGTCTATTGGGAAGATGGACTCCTGTACACTGAGGCCAGAGACCCCAAACCTGGTGCCACTAGGAGAGTGGTAGTGCCTCAGTCATTCAGAGAGTTTATTCTGACCTTAGCCCATGATATTCCCCTTGCTGGGCATTTGGGACAAACCAAGACGTGGGAGAGGTTAGTCAACCACTTCTACTGGCCCAATATGTCCCACAAGGTTAAGGAGTTTTGCCTCTCCTGCCCCACCTGTCAAGCCAGTGGTAAGACAGGTGGGCATCCAAAGGCCCCCCTCATTCCACTTCCAGTGGTGGGGGTCCCCTTTGAAAGAGTGGGTGTGAACATAGTTGGTCCACTAGAACCTCCCACAGCCTCAGGAAATATGTATATCCTAGTAGTAGTGGATCATGCTACTAGGTATCCTGAAGCTATTCCCCTTAGGTCAACTACTGCCCCTGCAGTAGCCAAGGCCCTCATTGGTATCTTTACCAGAGTGGGTTTCCCTAAGGAGGTGGTGTCTGACAGAGGTACCAACTTCATGTCAGCATACCTAAAACACATGTGGAATGAGTGTGGGGTGACTTACAAATTCACTACACCATACCATCCACAAACTAATGGCTTAGTTGAGAGATTCAACAAGACATTAAAAGGCATGATCATGGGGCTCCCAGAAAAGCTCAAAAGGAGATGGGATGTCCTCTTGCCATGTCTGCTTTTCGCTTACAGAGAGGTGCCACAGAAGGGAGTAGGATTCTCACCCTTTGAACTTCTGTTTGGCCACCCTGTAAGAGGACCACTTGCTCTTGTTAAAGAAGGCTGGGAGAGACCTCTTCATGAGCCTAAACAAGACATAGTGGACTATGTACTTGGCCTTCGCTCTAGAATGGCAGAGTACATGGAAAAGGCAACCAAAAACCTTGAGGCCAGCCAACAGCTCCAGAAGTTTTGGTATGACCAAAAGGCTGCAATGGTTGAGTTCCAACCAGGGCAGAAAGTCTGGGTTCTGGAGCCTGTGGCTCCCAGAGCACTCCAGGACAAATGGAGTGGCCCTTACCCAGTGCTAGAAAGGAAGAGTCAGGTCACCTACCTGGTGGACCTGGGCACAAGCAGGAGCCCCAAGAGGGTGATCCATGTGAACCGCCTTAAGCTCTTCCATGACAGGGCTGATGTAAATCTGTTGATGGTAACAGATGAGGATCAGGAGGCAGAGAGTGAACCTCTCCCTGACCTTCTGTCATCAGACCCAAAAGATGGCTCAGTAGATGGAGTGATCTACTCAGACACCCTCTCTGACCAACAGCAAGCTGATTGTAGGAGAGTCCTACAACAGTTTCCTGAACTCTTCTCCCTAACCCCTGGTCAGACACACCTGTGTACCCATGATGTGGACACAGGAGACAGCATGCCTGTCAAAAACAAAATCTTTAGACAGTCTGACCATGTTAAGGAAAGCATCAAGGTGGAAGTCCACAAGATGCTGGAATTGGGAGTAATTGAGCGCTCTGACAGCCCCTGGGCTAGCCCAGTGGTCTTAGTCCCCAAACCTCACACCAAAGATGGAAAGAAAGAGATGGGGTTTTGTGTGGACTACAGAGGGCTCAACTCTGTCACCAAGACAGACGCCCATCCAATTCCTAGAGCTGATGAGCTCATAGACAAATTAGGTGCTGCCAAATTCTTAAGTACCTTTGACTTGACAGCAGGGTACTGGCAAATAAAAATGGCACCTGGAGCAAAAGAGAAAACAGCATTCTCCACACCTGATGGGCATTATCAGTTTACTGTTATGCCCTTTGGTTTAAAGAATGCCCCTGCCACCTTCCAAAGGTTGGTGAATCAAGTCCTTGCTGGCTTGGAGTCCTTTAGCACAGCTTATCTTGATGATATTGCTGTCTTTAGCTCCACCTGGCAGGATCACCTGGTCCACCTGAAGAAGGTTTTGAAGGCTCTGCAATCTGCAGGCCTCTCTATCAAGGCATCCAAATGCCAGATAGGGCAGGGAACTGTGGTTTACTTGGGCCACCTTGTAGGTGGAGGCCAAGTTCAGCCACTCCAACCCAAGATCCAGACTATTCTGGACTGGGTAGCTCCAAAAACCCAGACTCAAGTCAGGGCATTCCTTGGCTTGACTGGGTACTACAGGAGGTTTGTGAAGGGATATGGATCCATTGTGACAGCCCTCACTGAACTCACCTCCAAGAAAATGCCCAAGAAAGTGAACTGGACTGTAGAATGCCAACAGGCCTTTGACACCCTGAAACAAGCAATGTGCTCAGCACCAGTTCTAAAAGCTCCAGATTATTCTAAGCAGTTCATTGTGCAGACAGATGCCTCTGAACATGGGATAGGGGCAGTTTTGTCCCAAACAAATGATGATGGCCTTGACCAGCCTGTTGCTTTCATTAGCAGGAGGTTACTCCCCAGGGAGCAGCGTTGGAGTGCCATTGAGAGGGAGGCCTTTGCTGTGGTTTGGTCCCTGAAGAAGCTGAGACCATACCTCTTTGGGACTCACTTCCTAGTTAAAACTGACCACAGACCTCTCAAATGGCTGATGCAAATGAAAGGTGAAAATCCTAAACTGTTGAGGTGGTCCATCTCCCTACAGGGAATGGACTTTATAGTGGAACACAGACCTGGGACTGCCCATGCCAATGCAGATGGCCTTTCCAGGTTCTTCCACTTAGAAAATGAAGACTCTCTTGGGAAAGGTTAGTCTCATCCTCTTTCGTTTGGGGGGGGTTGTGTAAGGAAATGCCTCCTTGGCATGGTTGCCCCCTGACTTTTTGCCTTTGCTGATGCTATGTTTACAATTGAAAGTGTGCTGAGGCCTGCTAACCAGGCCCCAGCACCAGTGTTCTTTCCCTAACTTGTACTTTTGTATCCACAATTGGCAGACCCTGGCATCCAGATAAGTCCCTTGTAACTGGTACTTCTAGTACCAAGGGCCCTGATGCCAAGGAAGGTCTCTAAGGGCTGCAGCATGTCTTATGCCACCCTGGAGACCTCTCACTCAGCACAGACACCCTGCTTACCAGCTTGTGTGTGCTAGTGAGAACAAAACGAGTAAGTCGACATGGCACTCCCCTCAGGGTGCCATGCCAGCCTCTCACTGCCTATGCAAGTATAGGTCAGTCACCCCTCTAGCAGGCCTTACAGCCCTAAGGCAGGGTGCACTATACCATAGGTGAGGGTACCAGTGCATGAGCATGGTACCCCTACAGTGTCTAAACAAAACCTTAGACATTGTAAGTGCAGGGTAGCCATAAGAGTATATGGTCTGGGAGTTTGTCAAACACGAACTCCACAGCACCATAATGGCTACACTGAAAACTGGGAAGTTTGGTATCAAACTTCTCAGCACAATAAATGCACACTGATGCCAGTGTACATTTTATTGCAAAATACACCCCAGAGGGCACCTTAGAGGTGCCCCCTGAAACTTAACCGACTATCTGTGTAGGCTGACTAGTTCCAGCAGCCTGCCACACTAGAGACATGTTGCTGGCCCCATGGGGAGAGTGCCTTTGTCACTCTGAGGCCAGTAACAAAGCCTGCACTGGGTGGAGATGCTAACACCTCCCCCAGGCAGGAGCTGTAACACCTGGCGGTGAGCCTCAAAGGCTCACCCCTTTGTCACAGCACCGCAGGACACTCCAGCTAGTGGAGTTGCCCGCCCCCTCCGGCCCCGGCCCCCACTTTTGGCGGCAAGGCCGGAGAAAATAATGAGAATAACAAGGAGGAGTCACTGGCCAGTCAGGACAGCCCCTAAGGTGTCCTGAGCTGAGGTGACTCTAACTTTTAGAAATCCTCCATCTTGCAGATGGAGGATTCCCCCAATAGGGTTAGGATTGTGACCCCCTCCCCTTGGGAGGAGGCACAAAAAGGGTGTACCCACCCTCAGGGCTAGTAGCCATTGGCTACTAACCCCCCAGACCTAAACACGCCCTTAAATTTAGTATTTAAGGGCTACCCTGAACCCTAGAAAAGTAGATTCCTGCAACAACAAGAAGAAGGACTGCCTAGCTGAAAACCCCTGCAGAGGAAGACCAGAAGACAACAACTGCCTTGGCTCCAGAAACTCACCGGCCTGTCTCCTGCCTTCCAAAGAACTCTGCTCCAGCGACGCCTTCCGAAGGGACCAGCGACCTCTGAATCCTCTGAGGACTGCCCTGCTTCGAAAAAGACAAGAAACTCCCGAGGACAGCGGACCTGCTCCAAAAAGACTGCAACTTTGTTTCAAGGAGCAGCTTTAAAGAACCCTGCAACTCCCCGCAAGAAGCGTGAGACTTGCAACACTGCACCCGGCGACCCCGACTCGGCTGGTGGAGAACCAACACCTCAGGGAGGACCCCCGGACTACTCTACGACTGTGAGTACCAAAACCTGTCCCCCCTGAGCCCCCACAGCGCCGCCTGCAGAGGGAATCCCGAGGCTTCCCCTGACCGCGACTCTCTGAAATCTAAGTCCCGATGCCTGGAAAAGACCCTGCACCCGCAGCCCCCAGGACCTGAAGGACCGGACTTTCACTGCAGAAGTGACCCCCAGGAGTCCCTCTCCCTTGCCCAAGTGGAGGTTTCCCCGAGGAAGCCCCCCCTTGCCTGCCTGCAGCGCTGAAGAGATCCCTTGATCTCTCATTGACTTACATTGCGAACCCGACGCTTGTTCTAACACTGCACCCGGCCGCCCCGCGCCGCTGAGGGTGAAATTTCTGTGTGGGCTTGTGTCCCCCCCGGTGCCCTACAAAACCCCCCTGGTCTGCCCTCCGAAGACGCGGGTACTTACCTGCAAGCAGACCGGAACCGGGGCACCCCCTTCTCTCCATTGAAGCCTATGCGTTTTGGGCACCACTTTGAACTCTGCACCTGACCGGCCCTGAGCTGCTGGTGTGGTAACTTTGGGGTTGCTCTGAACCCCCAACGGTGGGCTACCTTGGACCAAGAACTGAACCCTGTAAGTGTCTTACTTACCTGGTAAAACTAACAAAAACTTACCTCCCCCAGGAACTGTGAAAATTTCACTGTGTCCACTTTTAAAGTAGCTATTTGTGAATAACTTGAAAAGTATACATGCAATTGAAATGATTCAAAGTTCCTAATGTACGTACCTGCAATACCTTTCAAACAAGATATTACATGTTAAATTTGAACCTGTGGTTCTTAAAATAAACTAAGAAAATATATTTTTCTATAACAAAACCTATTGGCTGGATTTGTCTCTGAGTGTGTGTACCTCATTTATTGTCTATGTGTATGTACAACAAATGCTTAACACTACTCCTTGGATAAGCCTACTGCTCGACCACACTACCACAAAATAGAGCATTAGTATTATCTATTTTTACCACTATTTTACCTCTAAGGGGAACCCTTGGACTCTGTGCATGCTATTCCTTACTTTGAAATAGCACATACAGAGCCAACTTCCTACAGAGATGGACAGAATTAAAAATGGTACTATAAAAGGAGAACATCCAGAACTGTTTGCTTGATGCTATGTACAGCCCAGCCCTACAGTAGTACAGAGAGGCTGGCACGAAAAAGGCCTACATTGCTAAAATTGGAAATATGTACAAAATTAAATTTGCCAAAACAATATACAGCCCCTCTCAAAGGACCTAACAAGACTCATCACTGTGAAATTCTATACGTGGGTTGTGTCTGTTTGGATGACCAATGCTATAGCGCTTGCATACAATATCAATCTGTGAGAGCACATGTAACCAAATACCTTTCTACGGCTTGCAACATAATGTCACAATAATTCACTTTTTGAGGCCTACTGGCTTTTCCATATACTTTTCATAATAAATAAGTTAGGTGTACTACAGGCCAGACCGATGGCACCGAGAACAACATTTCCCTCCACACCTGTCACGTCCATACCTGTTATCAATGGCTTATCACCATATCCATCAGGGGCCTCTTGTACTAAGCATACGCTTTCCCACAAAGGCAACTATCAGGCATACTCTCATCAAATATCATGCATATGCAAAATTGCAGTTGCCAAAACAAAATAGTATCTCACCTCACAGGGCTTAACAAGGATTTTCATAGTGGAAATATTCTATAGAGGGGGTAAGCAATACCAAAACCCTTGCCCACTAAGGTAATATGTGAGATTCCATGTAACAAAAACGTATCTGTAGGCTTTAATTCAGAGTTATAATAATCCACCGTCCGGCACACAGTAACACACGTACAAATGTATACCAAATTACCACTGGGAAACCAAATTACTATCTCTCCTAAGAAAGTCAACAAGGATTATTTTAGTGCATATCTTCTATCCCCACAGTTTATTCGGGTAGCTCACCAAAACTTCTTCCTACTACAGAAATTCCATATAACCTGTGCCTGCCTTCAAACCAAGGTGTACAAAAAACTGATGGATGGAATGCTTGAATTAATCCCAGCCAATGGTAATTACTTGGGGCCACATTCCATCCATCGTTATTTTGCACACCATGGGCCAGATGTATCATTTATCTGGATAGGGGTTACCTAATTTCAATATTCTGTGAATCGCAATTAGGTAATCACTATTTGAGTGTATGAAACTCCAGGAGTTTCATTTAGCGATTCCCAACGGCTCGCAAATCGACATACCTCATTAACATTCATGAGGTAGGTCGCAATTTATGACCCATTGTGAATGGCTATAATCACAGGATTGGTGGCCTGCTGGACTCAGCAGACCACCATGTCCGTGACTGCTTTTAAATAAAGCAATCTTTTTTTTAAATGCAGCCAGTTTTCTTCAAAGGAAAATGGGATGCATTTAAAAAAGAAAAGTGAAACATTTTCTTTTCATTGTTTTAAGAGTAGGCAGTGGTCCATGTGACCACTGCCTGCTCATAGAAAATGTTTACGCATGCATTCACAAAGGAGAAGGGGTCCCCTACTTCCCGTTTGTGAATGGGTTACCACCTACTTAAAGTAGGTGGTAAAATCCGAATGTTTTGTGACCGCATTTCGGTCACAAAACATTCCTACATACCGCTGAGGTTCGAAATTAGGAATGGATGCATTTGACGCTCCCCTTCCTAATACCGAATTGGTGTGTAGTTTCAATTCCAAATTGCGATTCACTAACAAGTTACCGGATTACAAATGCATTTCTGCGGTCGCAAATGGCTATTTTACGCATGTATTGGACATAAGTCAATACCTATATCGAGCTACATAATGGCAACTCTGAACATTGCAAGCATTGGTGGTATGATTACTTGCACACTGGGGGCTCCTTAGAGGACCCCCAGCATTGCCATTACAGCCTTCTGAGGTTTTCCAGGCAGCCCAAGCTGCTGCCACCTCACAGACAGGTTTCTGCCCTCCTGTTGCTTGAGTAGCTCAAGCCCAGGAAGGTGGAACAAAGGATTTCCTTTGAGAGAGGGGTGTTACACCCTCTCCCTTTGGAAATAGGTGTTCCAGGCTTGGGAGGGGTAGCATCCCCAAGACACTGGTTATGCTTTGAAGGGCACATATGGTGCCCTCCTTGCATAAAAAATGTCTACACCGGTTCATAGACCTCCAGTCCCTGTTCTGGAGCAAAACTAGACAAAGGAAAGGGAGTGACCACTCCCCTGTCCATCATCACCCCAGGGGTGGTGCTCTGAGCTTCTCCAGAGGGTCCCTGGGTTTTGCCATCTTGGATTCAAGGTTGGCGGGACCTCTGGGAGAATGTGAGTGGCCAGTGCCAGCAGGTGATGTCAGAGCCCCCTCCTGATTGGTGGTCACCCAGCCAGGTGACCAATACCCCTTTCAGGACTATTTAGAGTCTCTCTCTTGGGTGGTTCCTCAGATTCGGTTTGCAAGACTCCAGCAGGATTCCTTTGTGACCTCCACTTCAACTTCTGACTGAAGAAACTGCATCTGGATGCTCCAGGACCCGACAAGCTGCAACAAAGAAGCAAGACACCTCCTGCAAAATTGTATTAACGGCTCCTTCCAGCACATGCAACATTTCCCAGGTTGTGCATCCTCTGAGGACAGCCCATCTTCAGCCTGCACCAGAAAGAAGAAGAAATCTCCCTGGGGTGAAGGAGTCACTCCTCTGCATCTGCAGGCACCAACTGCAATGATGACTAGCTGCATGGATCACCTCTATTCCTGAGCTGCATGGATCCTGCATCACAAGTGGTGGACTAAAGTGGTCCAGATGGTCCTCTCTTCCAGCTGTCTAACTTGGGTGGAGGTAAGTCCTTGGCCTCCCATGCAGGACAATACCCCCATGCACTGCATCCTTTGCAGCTGCCAAGGCATTTTTTTCAAGGGATCTTCAGGCATCTTGAAGCTCCAGCTCCCAGCACTCCATCCTGTGACGCACAGCTCCCTGAGTGCTTCTCCGGCGGCGTGGGATCCCCTTTCATAGTGCTGGGTTGGCCCCTTCTTTGACTTACGTGTCCCCGTCCTCTGGGACTCCTGTGGGTGCTGCCTGTGCTTCTGTGGAGTCTCTCTGTTGCTGAGGGCACCCCTATGGATCCTGGGTAGAGTTCACCTGATCCTTCCTGGGCCCAGACAGCTCCGCTTTCTACTAACTGTGATTTTTGCATGTGCCACGGCTTGTTGGTAGAATCCGAAGATGCAAACTCAACTGCAATCCTCCTTCCGGCGTGGAACATCACTTGCAGCCGCCAGGAACGCGACTTCGTCTTCTTGGGTGCAGTGCTGACTCTCCTTCCTGACCATCGACTCATTTCTTGCACCTTCAGTCTGGTGGGTAGGGGCTCCTACCCTTCCTGGACACTGCTGTGCTTGTTGGACGTGGTCCCCTTCTTCCACAGGTCCTCTTGTCCATGAATCCACTGTTGGTGTCTTGCAATCTCCTCTCGGCTTTGCATTATACTTCTTTTTTCTTCCAAGTGGGTGTTCTGAGGCATTTACAGTGATTTACTGTTTCTTCTCTGGTCCCTGGAGTGTGTTGTGGTACTTATCTTTGGGCTTTCCTAGTACTCCCAGCTCCCCTCTGTAGGAGGCTGGCCTGGCTTATAGTGGGTACCTTGTGGTACTTACACCTTGTGCCAGGTCTAGTTATCCCTTATTAGTAGATTAGAGGTGTTCTTGCAGCTTAGGCTGATAGAGGTAGCTATAGCAGAGCAGCTTAGGCTGAACTAGGAGACATGCAAAGCTCCTACTATACCACTTATATCACTTAGCTCTATATCATAAGAAAACACAATACTCAGAGTTACTAAAAATAAAGGTACTTTATTTTAGTGACAATATGCCAAAAGTCTCTCAGAGGATATACTCCCTTAGGAGGTAAGTAATATATACAAAATATACACACACAAACCAAATCAGGTAAGTAAACAGTTAGAAAAGTAGTGCAAACACTGTAGAACACAATAGAATGCAATAGGGAAAAATAGGCCTAGGGGCAACACAAACCATATACTCCAAAAGTGGAATGCGAACCACAAATGGACCCCAGGCCTAGTGTAGCGTGTAGAGGGTCGCTGGGAGTGTAAGAAACCACTAAGGGTGTCCAAGAGACCCCACCCCAAGACCCTGAAAAGTAGGAGTAAAGTTACCCTGCTTCCCCAGAAAGACAGTAAAGTCGAGATAGGGGATTCTGCAAGGACAACAACTGACTGCAAAACACTGAAGACGGATTCCTGGACCTGAGGACCTGTAAAGGTAGGGGACCAAGTCCAAGAGTCACGCAAGTGTCCAGCGGGGCAGGAGCCCACTAAACCCCAGATGAAGGTGCAAAAGGGCTTCCTATGGGTGGAAGAAGCCAAAGATTCTGCAACAACGGAAGGTGCTAGGAACTTCTCCTTTGGTCAGAAGATGTCCCACGATGTGCTGGAGGATGCAGAGTTGTTTCCACGGAGAAAGACCACAAACAAGCCTTGCTATCTGCAAGAGTTGCAGTTGAGGATTTTGAGTGCTGTCATGGCCCAGGAAGGACCAGGAGGTCGCCCTTTGGAGGAGGAGACAGAGGGGGCGCTCAGCAATACAGAGAGCCCATGCAGAAGCAGGCAGCACCCACAGAAGCACCTGAACAGGAGTTCAAAAGATCTGAGGACGATGGTCGACTCAGAACAACAAAAGAGGGTCCCACGACATCGGAGTCCAATTCAGTGAGTTGGGCAATGCAGGACGGAATGCTGGGGACCTGGGCTAGGCTGTGCACAAAGGAAGTCTTGCAAAAGTAAACAGAAGCCCGAGTAGCTGCAGTTCGCGCAGTACACAGGATTACTGTCTGGTGTGGGGAGGCAAGGACTTACCTCCACCAAATTTGGACAGAAGGGCCACTGGACTATCGTGGACACTTGGATCCAGCTCCTGTGTTCCAGAGACCACGCTCGTCAAGATGAGAGGGGACCCAGAGGACCGGTAATGCAGAAGTTTGGTGCCTGCGTTGACAGGGGGAAGATTCTGTCGATCCACTGGAGATTTCTTCTTGGCTTCCAGTGCAGGGTGAAGGCAGACAGCCCTCAGAGCATGACCACCAGGAAACAGTCAAGAAAGCTGTCAGGAAGAGGCGCTACAATGTTGCTGATAGTCTTCTTGCTACTTTGTTGCGGTTTTGCAGGCGTCCTGGAGAAGTCAGCGGTCGATCCTTGGCAGAAGTCAAAGAGGGAAGTACAGAGGATCTTTGGTGAGCTCTTGCATTCGTTATCTCGTGAGATACCCACAGGAGAGACCCTAAATAGCCCACAGAGCAGGATTGGCTACAGAGAAAGGTAAGCACCTATCAGGAGGGGTCTCTGACGTCAACTGCTGGCACTTGCGACTCAGAGGTGTCCATTGTGCCCTCACACCTCTGCATCCAAGATGGCAGAGGTCTGGGACACACTGGAGGAGCTCTGGGCACTTCCCCTGGGAGGTGCTGGTCAGGGGAGTGGTCACTCCCCTTTCCTTTGTCCACTTTCACGCCAGAGCAGGGCTGGAGGGATCCCTGAACCGGTGAAGACTGGCTTATGCAAGGAGGGCACCATTTGTGCCCTTCAAAGCATTTCCAGAGGTCCTGAAGAGGTTACTCCTCTCAGGCCCTTCACACCTATTTCCAAAGGGAGAGGGTGTAACTCCCTCTCTCAGAGGAAATCCTTTGTTCTGCCTTCCTGGGACTGGGCTGCCCAGGCCCCGGGGGGCAGAAACCTGTCTGAGGGTTGGCAGCAGCGGTAGCTGCAGAGAAAACCTCGGAAAGTTAGTACCCGGGCTCTATGCTTATTCCATGATCCTTGACATGTTACTTGGCCATGTTCGGAGTTACCATTGTGATGCTACATATAGGTATTGACCTATATGTAGTGCACGCATGTAATGGTGTCCACGCACTCACAAAGTCTGGGGAATTTGCCCTGAACAATGTGGGGGCACCTTTGCTAGTGCCAGGGTGCCCACACACTAAGTAACTTTGCACCTAACCTTCACTAAGTGAGGGTTAGACATATAGGTGACTTATAAGTTACTTAAGTGCAGTGTAAAATGGCTGTGAAATAACGTGGACGTTATTTCACTCAGGCTGCAGTGGCAGTCTTGTGTAAGAATTGTCTGAGCTCCCTATGGGGGGGCAAAAGAAATGCTGCAGCCCATAGGGATCTCCTGGAACCCGAATACCCTGGGTACCTAGGTACCATATACTAGGGAATTATAAAGGTGTTCCAGTGTGCCAATCAGAATTGGTAAAACTAGTCACTAGCTTGCAGTGACAATTTTAAAAGCAGAGAGAGCATAAACACTGAGGTTCTGGTTAGAGAGCATAAACACTGAGGTTCTGGTTAGCAGAGCCTCAGTGATACAGTTAGGCACCACACAGGGAAAACATACAGGGCATACTTTATGAGTACTGGGGTCCTGGTTAGCAGGATCCCAGTGACACAGGTAAAAACAAACATACATACAGTAAAAATGGGGGTTACATGCCAGGCAGGATGGTACTTTCCTACACCCTCTAAACACTCCACTTACCTAGGTGGGGGACCGACTCTCGCATTCCACTTTTTTAGTATATGGTTTGTGCCCCCCCAGGGCTATTTATTTCTATCGTGATTTTACTGTTTTCTAACTGTTTTATGCCCATTTCTGCATACTAGTGTATATAATTTGTCTATTACTTACCTCCTAAGGGAGTATAGCCTCTATGGTATGGTTGGTACCTTTATTTTTGTAACACTGAGTGTTTGCTTTCATGTGTGTAAGTACTGTGTGTGACTACAGTGGTATTGAATGAGCTTTGCATGTCTCCTAGATAAGCCAGGGATGCTCATCCACAGCTACTTCTAGTGAGCCTGGCTTCTAGACACTGACTACACTAATAAGGGATACCTTTACCTGGTATAAGGTGTAATTACCAAACACTAGGCCAGCCTCCTACAATGAGCACTAACTAGGGCAAAACCGGTTGTGCGTTGCTTGTATTTTGGTTCTGAGAGGACCTGCCCTGGCAATATGGGCTGGACTGTTCCCATTGCAACAGGATCAAGACTGATTTGCATTTGACTAGGTCCAAAGTTGAGAGGCATGGTGTGCAAAATTACAATGCACTGGCATGCAGCCCAAGTAATTACCAGTGACTGAGATTAATTCAAGCATTACATCAATCAATTCTGTATACTTTATTGTGCCTACAGACCTTCATATACTGTAAAAAATAACCCACACTTAAATGCCTAGTGTCTTCAATGCATGCTTTTCACAATATGGAGGTCAGGACTACTGGCTTTGTCATAAAATTCCATAACAGATAGATCAAACCTATGACACCCAGCATTCTTTTCCCAACAAACTGATGAAGCCTTTGTCCTTTAGCATTGGCTTCACACTGTACCCAAAACAGGCCTATTCAAATGCACATAAACTGGCAACCATCATGTATACAGTTATAAAATGGCACATATGTCGAAATGCACAGCTTGTAAAACAGTATGCAATCCCTCTCTAGAGGATCTAACACGAATTATTACAGTGAAACCCCTAAGGGTTAGTCAGAATGGGTGGGCAACATCAAAACCCTTGCCTACTACGGATATCTGTGTGATTCCATGCAACAAAATCCCTGTCTGTAGGCTTTAATATAGGGTAACTACAATTCACACTTAAATGCCTCTCACCTTTAACGTATGCTATTCAAATAAATATGTCAAACCTACTGTATTCATCATAACATTTTCAATCAATTCAATTCAAATAAGCTTTATTTCGGAAGCAAGTACCATAAAAGCACAGCATTTACACACAATAAAATCACCAACAATTCATCATAAAAACAGATTTAAAAAACAATAATAAAATCCTTGCAATAATAAATAACACCGTGACCAGATCCCAAAACATGAGGTCTCAAACACCATACACATAGATTTAAAATGTTAGTTAAAAGTTATAAATTCGTGCAAAACTAAATAATTTGCTTGAAGAGCTGTGGCAAATACAGTACTAGAGAAGAAAGCAGCAAGCGCTTTACCAGATAAATTAGGGGATCAATTTCACAACTTAAGCCATAAATTCAACATAGTCAGTGCAGGGTTTCTTGGCCAAGACACAATAAAACGTTGATTTCTTTTCACGAGGGGATAGAATTATCAATATGGCAACCAACTATATCATAACCCTTTTTAAGATTAAGCAAAAATCGCAATTCCATAGAAAGGCAACAAAAATTTAAACAATACCCCTAGTCCCAGACCCCCCTCCTTCAGAAATGGGACAAAGCTCTCACACATTCCCTTCCCATTGCTTTATCGCCTTGGCCCTAATAAACCATATATTTCCAAGGAACTTTGTAAATGCACAGGCATACAGAAGGCTAGGGTCTGATTGCAGAATTCTTAGAATGTTTTCACTATTCCTAGCAACCGGTTTGATCAGTTTTGTGCGCAGACCCTTGTATGCCCTGCAAGCAAAGAAAACATGACCAACAGATTCCTTGGCTAACTTACAGCTGGGTCATAAGGGTGATTAAGCAGAATTTGGTGTCCTCTAGTCGTGAAGAACCTCAGGGGGAGGGAATCAATTCTAAACTGAATATATAGCTTTCTATCTCTTGGTTTCAAAATAGTCTAGATAAGGTTCCAAAACACTAACGGACGTGAAGTTAAAAAACGAGCTTCATATGGGGCTTCTATCACCAGGTGCTAAATCCTTCTGAAAAACCCAGGGCCAATAACACCTCTTCAGATAGGCCTTTGCGGGGATTAATTCATGCTGATTGGAGTCCAAAGCAGCCTGTAGTCCTAAAGTGGTAAGCAACATCCTGATGTCTGAAAACCATTGAACCTTGTTCAATGTATTACTTCTAAGTACCTCCCTAAATGCAACGGCATACTGTTAGAAATGGGGTTTCTGGTTGGCTAGGGTATGCACCTCAGCCAGGCAGAACTTACCCACTCTAGTCAGGGCAAGGGAGTTACACGTCCAAGATAACCCCTGCTCACCCCCTTGGTAGCTTGGCACGAGCAGTCAGGCTTAACCCGGAGGCAATGTGTAAAGCGTTTGCACAACACACACACACATGTGACGCAATATCCTCACCACAAAGGAAACACAACACCAGATTATATGAAAATATACTGTATTGTACACAACGTAATTATCAGGCCAACATCACATAACAGTACTATCCTGCTACCTTAGCAGTTGTCAGAACGTTACACATTAGTTACTCTGCAAACTAGCAGTAGTCACACATAACACAGGTTACTCAGTATTCTGCAACATAAGCAGTAGTCAGGAAACACGTTATCACATTAGCACACTTGTCATAAGAATATCATAAAACGCCCATAGTAGGAACATTAGCAAATCTATGGCAAGTTAGGAAAACATATTAGCAAGTCATGCCCATAAAAGGAACATGTGCACACATATGTCAAAGCATCATAGAACAGGTAGGCAATATATCATAATGGCAAAGTCTGTAGAAAGAACTTTAGATTATAGTCATATTGGTCCATTTTAAAGTACCTGGGAATGATGAAGCAGGCATCTTCCGTGCCTGAAGACAAAGAAGAAAGGGGGCCCCCAGCGCTCCTCTGCGCAATGAGGGGGGGGCCTCCTTAAAATCCTGGGGAAGAGGGGGGCGGCACGCACCCCCTTTGTACAGTTGACGGGCCCCTTCTGGGGCCCACGATCACTGGGGGCCCCCCCGGGCCTCCACCGACCCTCGTGTGGGGGGCCAAGGTCACCCAATGCTTAAAAGGGGAGGGGGGCGCCTCGCACCCCCTCCTGATTTCCACACGGGCCCCTCTGGGGGTCCCGTTAACCTCGGGGGTCTCCCTGGGCCTCCGGGGCCCTTCCTCAAAGGGAGACCCCGAACCGAAATACTTCTGGGCCCGCGTGGGGGCCAACCTGTGAGCCGGGGGCCAGGGCGAGCCTCCGGCGAGGCTGCCGCCCGGCCTGAATCAACAGGGGAGTCCTCCGGGACTCCTCCACGCGAGGGAGAGGCGTCCTCCTCTCCCTCGCCGTCCCTCTGACGTCGCGGCCCTAGGTGGGGCCTGCTGGTGCCCCGGGGGCGCTCCTCGGAGCGATCCCAACCCCGGGGGCACCGCTAGGAGCAGGCTTGCTCCGGATTCTTTCGAGGTGGTCCTTCTCGTGCCCCGGGAGCACAGAGTGAGCGCGATCCTCGCGCTTGGACAAAAACAAATAACCCGGCTGCGGCGGTGATCCGGGGGCTCACAATACAGCGCTTTTCACAGCGCTAAGGTAAAATCAGCAGCCTGGGCTGCAGCGGTGATTCTTCCTTTGCCAACAGAAAAGCGCTCTTCAAAGCGCTAGGAACCATCTAGAGCCCGGGCTGCCGCGGTGATTTCTTTGGGCAAAAGAAAAGATCGTTGCAGGGGTCAGGGGCCACAGCACCCTGCCCCTGGGAACAATAATCAAGGAGAAGGTCCAGGGCTGGTGGATCCAGCTACAGGCCAGCACAAGGGGTGCAGATGGTGGCAGTTCCTCCTAGTGACCAGGCAGGTCACAGGTCAGCACAGCAGCAGCAGTCCAAGGCGGTTTCCTGGTGAGTCCATTCATCAGCGTCCTGTGTCCAGTTTCAAGTTCCAAGAATGTTCAATTTGTGGGGAAAATTCCCCTGTACTTATAGTCCTGTTTTTACAGTGTTTTACAATGACAGGGAGAGGAGGTTCCAGCCAGTTACAACTGGTTCTGGGAGTGCCCCCTTTCTCCTTTCAGCACAGGCTCCAAACATCAGTGGGGGGTTAATGACCCTATTGTGTGAGGCCAGGGCACAGCCTTTACAAATGTAGGTGTGCCCCGCCTCTCCCTTCTCTCAGCCCAGGAAGACTATTCAGCATGCAGATGCACCTTGGTGACACCTCCACCCTCCCTGTGTACAGGCTGTCTGAAAAGTATGCACAAAGCCCCAACTGTCACTCTGCCCAGACGTGGATTGGAGTCAAGCTGCAAAACACCAGAATTATAAGCACAGATAAAGGCGCACTTTCTAGAAGTGGCATTTCTGTGATAGTAATAAAAAATACACCCACACCAGTAAGCAGTATTTATTATCACCATCACAACCATACCAAACACGCCTACGCTACCCCTCATAAATCAGACAATACCCCTTACACATAAGGCAGGGCATTTCTAATGCAATCCTATGAGAAGGCAGCACTCACAGCAGTGAGACACCAAGTTAGGCTGTTTGTCACTACCAGGACAGGCCATGCAATATGGCCCATGTCCTGCCTTTCTACATACATGGCACCCTGCCCATAGGGCTAGCTAGGGCGTACTTTAGGGGTGACTTACATGTAGTAAAAGGGGAGTTCTGGGCCTGGCAAGTAAATTTAGATGCCAGGTCCCTGTGGCAGAAAACTGCGCACACAGGCCCTGTGCTAGCAGGCCTGAGACAGGTTTGAAAGTCTACTTCAGTGGGTGGCGCAAGCAGCGCTGCAGGCCCACTAGTAGTATTTAATTTACAGG
The DNA here is from genome assembly GCF_031143425.1 of Pleurodeles waltl. Taxonomy (NCBI): domain Eukaryota; kingdom Metazoa; phylum Chordata; class Amphibia; order Caudata; family Salamandridae; genus Pleurodeles; species Pleurodeles waltl. Next base: position 715,862,879 of record NC_090444.1, read on the forward strand.
CCCTGGGTATAGAGATACCACTGTACAAGGGACTTATAGGTAAATTAAATATGCCAATTAGGTATAAGCCAATCATACCAACTTTAGATGGGAGAGCACCTGCACTTTAGCACTGGTCAGCAGTGATAAAGTGCTCAGAGTCCTAGAGCCAACAGCGAGAGGTCAGAAAAACCAGGAGGAAGGAGGCAAAAAGACTAGGGATGACCATGCGTATGGCCAAAAGTCCAACACAACCCCCTACCAGCCAAAATCCAGGGGAGAACAATCAATATCTTGATGTACTTTCCTGATTGGGGCGATAGAACAAGGACCCAGGCCCAAAACAGCAGGGGCATGTTCCAGTTCTACGCCTTCCTGACTCCACTGTGATCTCTCTGTCAATGCATCCCAGGCAGCCTAGACCAACCCACGGGGATTCTCTAGCTGCCAATGGCCAGAACCAGGCCCCAGGCCATCTAGGAGCCTCTGGTCTCTGAAACCATAATGAGTGGGGGGCGGTAGCCCCAGGTGCAAAGCAACCTGTCTCCACTCCATTTCCGATCAGTTCAGGGGCTCTACCCTGCCACTGATCCACCAACCTAGGGTCCGCACCCATAGGTTCTACAGGGGCTAGAGGCGAGGCTCTCCTCCCTCTACCCCTCCTTCTAGGATCCCGCCCTCCTCTCCTAGGAGGGGTATCACCAGAATCCACACTTGCCAGGGTGCTGGGTACAGCAGCCCTGCACAACTTTCTCGTCAGCTCAGGATCACTACCTGGCGACTGACCACCCAACCTAGGGACAACACCCTTGGGTTGCACCGGGGTCCGGGGCGGGCTCCCCCTCCCTGAACCCCACTTCCAGAGTCCTGCGTCTCCCCACCTCGGGAGAAGCCACCAGAAGTTTCACACTGGGGGTGAGCACACTAACCGCCCCCCCAACCAGATCAGAATTTACCCACTGAACCTGTCTATCTAGTCCAGGGACGACACCCTTAGACTGGACCATTGCCCAGCGAACCAGGACTTCCTTGGGAGCACACCTACCCCCTACCAGATCAGAGCTTACCCCCTGAATCTGGCAATCCAACCCAGAGTCACTACCCTGCGGTTGAACCACTGCCTGGCGCACCAGGACTTCCTTGGGAGCACACCTACTCCCCATCAGGTCAGAGTTTACCCCCTGAACCTGATCATCCAACCCAGAGTCACCACCCTGCGGTTGAATCATTGCCTGGCGCACCAGGACTTCCTGGGGGGCACACCTACCCCCCACCAGGGAAACACTTTCCCCAAGGGCCACACAAGAGTCTGGCTGGCGCAGGTCTCCTGACCTCTGCCCATCGGACAGAGTCTGGATTACCCCCAGCCCAGAAATGGTCTCACCAAGGTCATTCCTGGGGGGCTCTGCTCTCAGAGCTGACCCCTGACCCTCCAGGTTCTCCACTGGGGCCCGCAGCCCCCTCTCAACCCTATGCCTGGATTTCCGCCTCCTCCGCTGTAGAGCGAGACTACCAGACACCAGGACCGGTGGAACGCTATCACCAGCCACCCGCCTAAGTCCTAATGACAAAATGGGATCCTTCTGAACAGCTGGCCCTACGGCACAGGTTAGGCTCACCTCCTGGCATTCACTCATGGAACCTTCAGAGGCCTGGGACGGTATCTCGGGCACCTTTGGCCTCAGCCCAGCCCCATTCCCTCTCCTCGGAGACGGGACATGGGGTCCCTCACCCACCCCAGTCCACTGGGACCTACCTGGGACACTCCATTCCTTTCCCACCACACCTTGTTGGGAAACACCTAGACCACTCTCATTAGGAACACCCCCTAATGCCACACCAGACCCTCTGGTACGCAACCAGAAGTCTGCCTCCTTTGCGAGCTCCCTGGGGTCAGAGAGCTCACACACTGACAAGTGTTGGCGTAACATTGAAAAACAACAACGAAACAGGTGCTCTCTGAGAATCAGACTAAACAGCCCTTCAAAATTGTTTACTGTGCTACCCTTCACCCATCCATATAGTGCAATGCAGCAATCCTCCACAAACTCCTCCCAAGACTGGTGGGACAGTTTCTTACCACCCCTAAACCTTTTTCTGTATTCCTCAGGGGAAAAACAATACTTCACAATCAGTGCGTTCTTCACAGCGGAGTACCCCTCCCTGTCACTCTCTTCTAGAGTCAGTAGGGCATCCCTCCCCTCCTCAGGAATAAAACTCCCTAGGCCAGTTCCCCAATCCTTCTCAGTGATCCTGCGCTCTACCAGAGCCCTCTCATATTCCTTTAACCACTGACGTATGTCACCCCCCTCTTGGAACCTAGGTACCAGATCTATGGGTATGTGAGGAACATCTTTGCTACAGCACTGTACATTGCTGCCACCACTGGACTCCACCTGCAGCGCTGGTGAGTCCAGAACCTTCAGACTGCGCTCTAGAGCGAGTCTTTCTCTGGCAAAGGCCCTCTCTGCCTCTGCCATTCTCTCCTGTACTAAGGCCTTCTCTACCTCAGCCCTTCTCTCCTCAACAGCTAGACGCGCTAACTGCAACTTCAGGTCCCTCTCTTCCCGCCTATCTCTTAGCTCATCAGGCGTCAAGGAATGAGAGGTAGCCCTGCTTCTTACAGTGGACCCAGCAAGGGACTCCCTATCACTGGGGCCTTCCCTGTCAACTGGCGTCCCCAACCGGTCATTCTCACTCTCCTGATCAGTCTCTCTACCACTCTCTAGGGATGAGGTCTGGGAGCCCTCCCATTGGGAACCCTCGCTACACTCAGGATCCTCTGTGTACCCCCTAAGCACACTCCCTCCCTGGGTAAATGTCACAAACCTTTCAAAGAAATTCAGAGATCTCCCGAGGTCCCCTTCTACAGGCAGCCCTCTCTCTCTACAGAACCCCTCTAATTCCCCCTGCGTGTAAAAAGGCAGGTCCTCTAAATCAAAGGTAACCCCCATCTTGAAAAGGTACAAATAACTCAACTGTGACAACCACAATACCCAAGCGTGAGAACTGAAAACAGGAAAAATGACCAAAGAGAGAAAGTTAAGAGAAGCCAAACATGTGATGGTCTAAACGCAATCCTTGTAGTGAAATAATGAGTCACAATGGTATTGTGCAAGCGCAAGTCCTATCCTCACCGCTGACTTCCAATGTTAGAAATGGGGTTTCTGGTTGGCTAGGGTATGCACCTCAGCCAGGCAGAACTTACCCACTCTAGTCAGGGCAAGGGAGTTACACGTCCAAGATAACCCCTGCTCACCCCCTTGGTAGCTTGGCACGAGCAGTCAGGCTTAACCCGGAGGCAATGTGTAAAGCGTTTGCACAACACACACACACATGTGACGCAATATCCCCACCACAAAGGAAACACAACACCAGATTATATGAAAATATACTGTATTGTACACAACGTAATTATCAGACCAACATCACATAACAGTACTATCCTGCTACCTTAGCAGTTGTCAGAACGTTACACACTAGTTACTCTGCAAACTAGCAGTAGTCACACATAACATACAGGTTACTCAGTATTCTGCAACATAAGCAGTAGTCAGGAAACACGTTATCACATTAGCACACTTGTCATAAGAATATCATAAAACGCCCATAGTAGGAACATTAGCAAATCTATGGCAAGTTAGGAAAACATATTAGCAAGTCATGCCCATAAAAGGAACATGTGCACACATATGTCAAAGCATCATAGAACAGGTAGGCAATATATCATAATGGCAAAGTCTGTAGAAAGAACTTTAGATTATAGTCATATTGGTCCATTTTAAAGTACCTGGGAATGATGAAGCAGGCATCTTCCGTGCCTGAAGACAAAGAAGAAAGGGGGCCCCCAGCGCTCCTCTGCGCAATGAGGGGGGGGCCTCCTTAAAATCCTGGGGAAGAGGGGGGCGGCACGCACCCCCTCTGTACCGTTGACGGGCACCTCCTGGGGCCTGCGATCACTGGGGGCCCCCCCCGGGCCTCCACCGACCCTCCTGTGGGGGGCCAAGGTCACCCAATGCTTAAAGGGGGAGGGGGCGCCTCGCACCCCCTCCTGATTTCCACATGGTCCCCTCCGGGGTTCCCGTTAACCTCTGGGGTCTCCCTGGGCCTCCGGGGCCCTTCCTCAAAGGGAGACCCCGAACCGAAATACTTCTGGGCCCGCGAGGGGGCCAACCCGTGAGCCGGGGGCCAGGGCGAGCCTTCGGCGAGGCTGCCGCCCGGCCCAAATCAACAGGGGAGTCCTCCGGGACTCCTCCACGCGAGGGAGAGGCGTCCTCCTCTCCCTCGCCGTCCCTCTGACGTCGCGGCCCAAGGTGGGGCCTGCTGGTGCCCCGGGGGCGCTCCTCGGAGCGATCCCTACCCCGGGGGCACCGCTAGGAGCAGGCTTGCTCCGGATTCTTTTGAGGTGGTCCTTCTCGTGCCCCGGGGGCACAGAGTGAGCGCGATCCTCGCGCTTGGACAAAAACAAATAACCCGGCTGCGGCGGTGATCCGGGGGCTCACAATACAGCGCTTTTCACAGCGCTAAGGTAAAATCAGCAGCCTGGGCTGCGGCGGTGATTCTTCCTTTGCCAACAGAAAAGCGCTCTTCAAAGCGCTAGGAACCATCTAGAGCCCGGGCTGCCGCGGTAATTTCTTTGGGTAAAAGAAAAGATCGTTGCAGGGGTCAGGGGCCACAGCACCCTGCCCCTGGGAACAATAATCAAGGAGAAGGTCCAGGGCTGGTGGATCCAGCTACAGGCCAGCACAAGGGGTGCAGATGCTGGCAGTTCCTCCTAGTGACCAGGCAGGTCACAGGTCAGCACAGCAGCAGCAGTCCAAGGCGGTTTCCTGGTGAGTCCATTCATCAGCGTCCTGTGTCCAGTTTCAAGTTCCAAGAATGTTCAAATTGTGGGGAAAATTCCCCTGTACTTATAGTCCTGTTTTTACAGTGTTTTACAATGACAGGGAGAGGAGGTTCCAGCCAGTTACAACTGGTTCTGGGAGTGCCCCCTCTCTCCTTTCAGCACAGGCTCCAAACATCAGTGGGGGGTTAACGACCCTATTGTGGGAGGCCAGGGCACAGCCTTTACAAATGTAGGTGTGCCCCGCCTCTCCCTTCTCTTAGCCCAGGAAGACTATTCAGCATGCAGATGCACCTTGGTGACACCTCCACCCTCCCTGTGTACAGGCTGTCTGAAAAGTATGCACAAAGCCCCAACTGTCACTCTGCCCAGACGTGGATTGGAGTCAAGCTGCAAAACACCAGAATTATAAGCACAGATAAATGCGCACTTTCTAGAAGTGGCATTTCTGTGATAGTAATAAAAAATACACCCACACCAGTAAGCAGTATTTATTATCACCATCACAACCATACCAAACACGCCTACGCTACCCCTCATAAATCAGACAATATCCCTTACACATAAGGCAGGGCATTTCTAATTCAATCCTATGAGAAGGCAGCACTCACAGCAGTGAGACACCAAGTTAGGCTGTTTGTCACTACCAGGACAGGCCATGCAATATGGCCCATGTCCTGCCTTTCTACATACATGGCACCCTGCCCATAGGGCTAGCTAGGGCGTACTTTAGGGGTGACTTACATGTAGTAAAAGGGGAGTTCTGGGCCTGGCAAGTAAATTTAGATGCCATGTCCCTGTGGCAGAAAACTGAGCACACAGGCCGTGCGCTAGCAGGCCTGAGACAGGTTTGAAAGTCTACTTCAGTGGGTGGCGCAAGCAGCGCTGCCGGCCCACTAGTAGTATTTAATTTACAGGCCCTGGGTATAGAGATACCACTGTACAAGGGACTTATAGGTAAATTAAATATGCCAATTAGGTATAAGCCAATCATACCAACTTTAGATGGGAGAGCACCTGCACTTTAGCACTGGTCAGCAGTGATAAAGTGCTCAGAGTCCTAGAGCCAACAGCGAGAGGTCAGAAAAACCAGGAGGAAGGAGGCAAAAAGACTAGGGATGACCATGCGTATGGCCAAAAGTCCAACACATACTGATTAAGCGCATGCCTAGTCAATAACCTTCTCCAACACAGCAAGGGTCGAAGCCTGGCCTTTTCGCTAATAGATTTCCAACCCCTATCCAGTTTCAAGCATAAGAGCAGAGTGCTGGCTGGTAACTGAACTGGATTTCTAATAAACGTATTCTCCAGCCTAATAACTCATTAACACCTGAGAACTCCAAAAGCGCAGCCCCATACAGTGCCAATCCCATGGCTTTTACCTCCTAAATCTGTTTGGTAGGTGCTACTGGTTTAAATACAGAGGCACAAGAGCGCCAACTACTTCTGTGAAATAGTAGCCTCTTTCTAGCATGGTTACCCCTATTTTTGGCCTGTTTGTCAGTGTGCTTTTACTGTCTCACTGGGATCCTGCTAGCCAGGACCCCATTGCTCATTGTTTGAAACCTATTTGTCAGTGTGTTTTTACTGTCACACTGGGATCCTGCTAGCCAGGACCACAGTGCTCATAGTTTGTGGCCTATGTGTGTTGTCAGTATGCTTGACTGTGTCACTGGAGCTCTGCTATCCAGAACTCAAGTGCTTATGCTCTCTTTGTTTACCAAATTTGTCACTATAGTTTAGTGACTCCATATTCCAATTCTGATTGGCACACTGGACCCCCTTATAAGTCCCTAGTGTATGGTACCTAGGTACCCAGGGCATAGGGGTTCCAGGAGATCCTTATGGGCTGCAGCATTTCTTTTGCCACTGATAAGGAGCTCATACAAACATTTCTTCACGACTGCCACTGCAGCCTGAGTGAAATAGTGCACACACTATTTCACAGCCATTTTCCCCTGCACCAGGAAACGTTAAAGTCACCTATATGTCTAACCTTCATTTACCGAAGGCTAGGTGCAAAGTTACTGTGGTTGAGGGCACCCTTGCACTAGCAAAGGTGCCCCCACGTTATCCATGGCAATTCCTCGTACTTTGTGAGTGCGGGGACACCATTATAAGCGTTCACTACATATATAAATACATATATGTAGCTTCACAAGGGTAACTCTGAATACGGTCATGTGAGGTGTCTAAGATCATGGAATTGACCCTCAATCCAAATCTGGTATTGGGGGGTCAATCCCATGCACCCTGGGGGCTCCACTATGGACCCCCAGCACTGCCAAACCAATACCTGGGGTCTAAGGTTTCCATCACAGCCCCAGCTGCTGTCACCTCACGTACAGGTTTCTGCCCTCCTGGGGATTGAGCAGCTCAATCCCAGGAAGGCAGAACAATGCATTTCCTTTAGAAGATGATGTTACACCATCTCCCTTTGGAAATGGGTGTTGCAGGCATAGGAGGTGTATGAGGAGGAGAGGTTCCCAGAGCCTCTGGAAAGGTTTTGAAGGGCACAGATGGTGCCCTCCTTGCATAATCCAGTCTACACCAGTTCAGGGACCCCCAGTCCCTGCTCTGGCGTGAAACTGGACAAAGGAAAGGGGAGTGACCACTCCCCTGTCCATCAAATACCCTAGGGTTGGTGCCCAGAGCTCCTCCAGAGTGTCCCTGGTGTTAGCCATCTTGGATTCCAAGTGTGGGTACCCTCTGGAGACCTCTGAGTGGCCAGTGCCAGCAGGTGACGCCAGAGGCTCCCCTGATAGGTGCATAACTAGGTAGGTAGCCAATCCCCCACTCAGGGCTATTTAGGGTCTCTCCTCTGGGCGTTTCCTCAGGTTTGATTTGCAAAACCCCTCCAGGACTCCTCTGCATCCTCTGCTTCAGCTTCTGACCGTCGGATCAACTGCAGACTGCTCCAGGAACCGCTGTAACTGCAAGAAAGTATCCAGGAAGGCTACTGTGACTTACAACTTCAGCTCCAGCCAGTAATTGCAACAGTTTCCAAGGTGTGCACGCTCTGATTACTGCCTGTCTTCACCCTGTAACAGAAGAACTGAAGGAATCTCCCGTGGAGTGACAGAGTCACTTCCCTGCTTAAGCAAGCACCTTTCTGCGACGACAACTGGTACACTGGGACTCCTCTCTTGTTGATGAGCTTGATCCCTGGATCACCGGTGGTTGACTGAAGTGATCTAGACTGTCCAAATGTCCAGCTGCCAAAATTTGGTGGAGGTAAGAGCTTGCCTCTCCATGCTGCGACAAACCCTCTGTGCACCGCATCTGCTGCAGCTCCTTGGGCTTCAGTGCACTTCTTCCAAAAGTCCTTTGTGCACAGCATAGCCCAGGTCCCCAGCACTCCTTCCTGTAATGCTCAGCTCCCTGAGTTGTTCTCCGGCAGCACACGATCCTCCAGTGTAGTGCTGCTATGACCGCGCTTGGCACCTCTTTTGTCCCCGTGTCCTGGCACTCCTGTGGAGCTGCCTGGTCTTCTGAGGACTCTCTGAAGTGCTGAGAGCCCCCTCTGTCTCCTCAGTCTGAGTTGAGCCCCCCAAGTTCCCTCCTGGGCCCGGGCAGCTCCTCTTTGATGCAAACTGCTTTCTTGCATGAACCAAGGCTTGTTGGCAGAATCCAGTGACGCAAGCAGCCTGCATCCAACTATTCGACGTGGGACATGTCCTACACCAAGCAAGAACCCACAGCTATCTTCTTTGGTGTATTTCTGTACTTTTCTTCCAACCGGATAATCCACTTTTGCACCTTCTTCCAGGTTGGCAGGGGCTCCTGTTCTTCCTGGACTCTTCTTCGACTTCTGGACTTGGTCTACTCTCTCCACAGGTCTTCAGGTCCAGGAATCCATCGTTGGTTGCTTGCAGTCTTGCTTGGTTCTTGCATAATTCTTCATCACAACTTGTAGTGTGTCCTGAGGAAACTTGCTGTACTTTACTCCTGTTTTCCTGGGCTCTGGGATGGGGTATTTTATTTACCTTTGGTGTTTTCTTACACTCCAAGCACCCCTATACACACTACACTTGCCTAGTGGGGAATTCGTTATTCGCATTCCACTATTTTAGTATATGGTTTGTGTTGCCCCTAGGCCTCTTGCAATCTATCATGTTTTTCACTGTTTGCACTATTTTCTTACTGTGCACTTACCTGATTTTGGTTACTAGTGTATGTATTCTGTATAATAGTTACCTCCAGAAGGAATATTGCCTCTAAGATATTTTTGGCCTTGTGTCACTAAAATAAAGTACCTTTATTTTTGGTAACACTGAGTATTGTCTTTTATTGTGTATGAGTGCTCTGTGACTATAGTGGTATTGCAGGAGCTTTGCATGCCTCCTAGTTCAGCCTTGGCTGCTCTGCTAAAGCTACCTTCAGACAGCCTGAGCTGCTAGAACACTGCCTACATTTCACTAATAAGGAATAACTGGAACTGGTATAAGGTGTAAGTACCTTAGGTACCCACTACAAACCAGGCCAGCCTCCTACAACTTCCCTCAATTTAGTTCCCATTTTATCAATGTGTGGTTGCCATGTCATATTATTTGACAACGTAATGCCTAAGTAGTCAAAGGTGTTGACTCTCTCTAAAACGTCACCACCCAATGACAGTCTTTCCCAAAGGCACTATGCAAATTGATAACCTTAAATAAAGGGCCTGATTAAGACCTTGGCGAAGGGGATTACTCCATCACAAACGTGACAGATATCCCATCTTCCACATTACAAGTTCCATTATATCCTTTGGAACTTGTAATACGGCAGATGGAATATCCATCATGTTTGTGACCGAGTAATCCCCTCTGCCAAGTTTGTAATGAGGCCCTTAGTCTTGCTAGTATTAATGGCAAGACCCCAAATTTTAAAAAATCCTTCAAATCTGTTCAACAAGAGCTAGAGACCAGCAGGAGTCTTAGCTACCAATAAGGTATCATTCGCAAATATGAGAGTTGCTATCTTATGCTTACCAAGTGACGGGGCATCTGCTAAAGAGATAGACAGAAAATTAACTACTTTACTTAAAAGCAATGAAAATAAAGTTGGGGCAAGGACACACCCCTGTTTAACACCTTTGTCAATACTAATTGGCTCAGTTAATTGCCATTGATCGCCCCCACCTAATGACAGCCTGATTATCCTCATGCAGACAAATAATTACATAGAGAATATAACCTGGCATACCTATATCTTATAATAATACAGTTGGTGCAGTACCATATCAGAAGCGGACATTAGGTCAATGAACACCACAGATAGACTACCTTTACCTAGCAACACAGTTTTATATATATAATAACATAAACCTAAAGGCTTGATCTATAGTACTAGTCTTGGACCTAAATCCAGCCTGATAGGGCAACAAGGCATTCTGATTCTCAATCCACTCTTGGCCTACAATGTTCGACTAAATACCTTCTGCGCCAAGCCAAAAGGCTTACAGGCTTGTAGTTGCCAGGGGAGTCCTTTGACCCTTTCTTATGTATTGGTACTACATCAGCATGTTTCCAAGAGGAAGGGATAGGCGCACCCCTGGCAATGTGATTAGCCAGTACCAGCATATATTTTGCCTAATTTTCCTTATCATGCTTAAATAAATCACCCAGAATGCTGTTCGGGCCCGGTGCTTTACTACCCATGATGGTATCAATAAAGGTGTTAATCTCAGCCAGATCGTACATATCCCTGTATCCATAAACAAAGCATCACCCACCGGAAAATCAAAGATATCTATGATAGCTTTGGACCCCAAGACCCTTCGAGCCCACCAACAACCCTCCATTTTGGTCCCTCCGAACCTTCACAGATCCTGCACTACTGGACCACCCTCTCCACAGACGAGACCTGCTCCATCATGAGCAGTATCCACTCCATAGCCCCTACAGACCGCTGTACTCACCACATTTTCAACAAAGCCAACACCTCCATTGCACCCGAGCTCCGCCACACTCTCAATTGTTCCATTGAGATGGATACCTTCCCTGAGTTCTGGAAGCACACCGAGATCCGCCCATTCCTGAAGAAACCCACGACTCGCTCCCTACACCTCAAGAATTACCGCCCCATCTCTCTGCTGCCTTTCCCAGCCAAGGTCATCGAAAAAGCCATCAACGCACAGTCCCGAAAACACATCGAGGACAACAAAATCCTGGACATCTCCCAATCAGGTTTCAGGAGCAACCACAGCACGGGGACCGCCATCCTCACTGCTGCAGATGACATACACTTGCTCCTCGACCGCAGCCAAACAGCCCTCATCCTACTGGACCTATCGGCTGCTTCCGCATCCGCTGAAAGGCCCTACAATGGATACACTCCTTTCTGACTAGCAGAACACAAATAGTCAGATCCCCGTCTTATCGGCCAGAACTTACAGAGATCAAGTGCAGAGTTCCACAGGGCTCCTCCCTGAGCCCTACACTCTTCAACATCTACATGACCCCACTCACATCCATTGTCAGGAACCACAAACTGAACATTGTCTCCTCTGCCGATCATCTCACTGACCAAAAACCCCATAACTGCCAAGAAGAATTTTCACACTGGGATGGAAGCCGTTGCCACCGGGATGAAGGACAGCTACCTCAAGCTCAACTCGGACAAGACTGAGATCCTCATCCTGGGACCCTCCACATCAGTCTGGGATGACTCCTGATGGCCTGTCTATTTCAGCACTGCACCACCCCAACAAACCTCCGCTTCATCCTGGATTCATTGCTCACCATGACATGCCAAGTCAACTTGGTCACATCCTCCTGTTTTAGCACACTCTGACTTCTCAGAAGGTCTTCAAATGGATCGCAAGTGACTGCTGCAAAACCGTAACCCACACCTTGGTCACCAGCAGACTTGACTATGGCAACTCCCTCTATGCCGGTACCATCTAGAAGACTCTCAATAAACTACAACACATCCCAAACGCCTCCGTCAGACTCATCCTGGATGTCCGCTGCCACAAACACATCAGCAGACACCTAAGGGACCTCCTCTGGCTCCCCATCAAGAATAGGATCATGTTCAAACTCCTGGTCAACGCATACAAAGCGCTCAATGACCTAGGACCCACCTCCCTCAACCACTGCATCATCTTCAACTCCACCACCAGACCTCTCTGTTCTGCTCAACAAGCACTAGCCACCATACCGTGCATACGAAGACCTTGGCATGAGGAAGATTCTTTGCCTACCTCATGGCAAAGAGCTGGAAGACCTTGCCTCTTCACCTCAGGCAGTCACTACTGTTGTCTCAGATCAGGAAGGAACTTAAAACCGGGCTCTTTGAATAAAGCACAGAGGACCGACCCCTTCAGCACCTTGAGACCCTCACAGGTAAGTAATTGCACTCTATAATTATGATTGATTCAATGATTTGATTTGATTTGATTTGATTGGAGAGCTAAACAATATTAATCATAAGTCATTGAAAAAAGCAACCAGTAAATCCAGTCCAAACTGTAAATCAGTGGATGACTAAGATCATTAATCTTTGGATCTTTAATCCAAATTGAACAGGCAGCCGACTTGTGTTTCATCTTTGACAACTTTTTCAAGGCTGCAGAAATACAATATTGTATGACAAGTATAAACAAAACAGTCCCAAATACAAACTGGTAGAATAGACTCAGGACTTAAATCTGAAAAAATGACACTCCTGTGCAAACCAAAAGCAAACATCTAGAGTAAATGCTTTATTTTTGTCTACATGGGAGCAATTCTCACCACCTTCATCACTAAGTTGGCAGCATAGTGCTTTCACACTTTGACCAATTATATGCTAAGCTAGCCCATAACCATACTATCTACCTTAAGGGAGGAGCAACATCTGTTGCACCACTGCTACCATACCTGTGTTTGCAATAACCCCGTATCCAGAAGGAAAAGTTAATAGTGTGGGAGCAAAGGGCTCAGTCAAAAAGTCAACTGCGTAGAGAGATCTAAAATGGTCTACCACACTGCCTGAGTGATCACGTTGTCAGAATGGGGCCTGACCTCCCGCCCCCATCTACTCATTAAATTCCAAAATGTGGTCCAATCATGGAATTCTGAGGCAGCTTTTAAATCCTGCCACCTGTTTTCCTCCCACACTCTTCTGCCATGTTTCTGGGCTTGCTTGTCAGCTGCCCTTGACCTGCTAACTCTGTTACCATCCTTCGGTTTAATTGCCTTAATCAAATCAGACCCAGCCATTCTACGCCTCTCATCATATCAGCTAACATGGTTAAATGTTTGATTTTTCCTTCTTTTCCTAATCGCCACCAGGGCCGTTATATGTTTTCTAATGCTCTTGAAGAGGGCAAGATGAATGTTAATGACAATGGCAAAACTTGCATCACTGGATGACAGCGCGCTCAACGTACATGTGGCAAATTTAACTTTGCTGGAATTTCTCTGAGCAGATCAGTATTGAGGGCTACCCGCTGCCATTTAAGACAGTGCCTTTTATTTGTGGGACAGAGCTCCTGTGTGCAGCTAAGGGGGGCAAGGATCACTAGCGTGAAGCCCCTATATTGATTTTATTGTAAAGCACAGTGGATTGTGATTTCTCTCATGGGTCTCCCTCACTACCATATTGATTACATAGGCCCACAATCTAAGATCCACTAGCACATAGTCAATTCGACTACTGCTTTTGAATCCCTGGAAGGTAAGATACCCAGCCCGAATGATCTTAGTTCTTCTGTTTGTGGCTCTCAACCCAAATTCTAATGTTAGAGCCTTCAGATATAATGCCATCCTAGCCCATCTTTTAACTGGGGCTAGGTTGAGCTCTGGAATGTTCCATAATTTGTCTTCTGATACCGTAAGACTGCTATCGTCCCTATCTAGAGGATCAAAAGTAGTATTAAAATCACCACCAATTATTATGATATGAAAGCGGCATCTTATCTAAACTGGCCTCAAGGTTCTGCAGCGTAGGAGACTGGGAACCTCCTCTCACACCCCTAACGTAGAGATTATAAATGTCCACCCCAATGTTTGCTCCACTGACTGGATGACTAAATTGTCTTGGTCGGCCACTGGAAGCAATTTAAAAGTACAGTTCAGTGCAATTTTAGCCTAGATCTGCAAACCATCTGATGGCCTCCCTTTATGGCTAGGAATGGCAGGACTAAAGAAGGTCAAACAGTCAAGCTAGTACTTTGGTTCAGCACACCAGGTTTCCTGGAACAGAGATCAAAACCACTAATAAAATCATTCCATTCAGGTAGCAGCAGTTTTAAGCCCAAGCCAGCCATGTTCCAAGAGACTAACGAAATTCCAACAGGCAAAATCATAGTAGGTACAACATGATATGCCTCGGCATTCATTAGCAAATGACTATTATTGCCAATAGAATCATGTGGGAGGGACTCGCCTTAACAAATCCCCCCCAAGGCGGGTGCTTCTTTGATTGGACTCTTCACTCTTTTGCCTAACAAACCTGTAGTGAAAAATAACGGTCAATACCCCAGGACCTCACAGCCAAAGCAATGGGAGCAATGTCTCCTGATGGTGGCAGTCAATCAACCTCCTCTAAGGTACTAAAGAACAAGTTACTTACCTTCAGTAATGCATTATTTGACTCTATCTGCAGATTCCTTACCTTAGAATTTCCTGGGGTCAGCTTGGAATCCAGAATGTTTTGCTGAGCAGTAACCCGCGCCTTCCATCGGGTGGCGTCGTTCGGATCCACGTTGCATCATCGGAGTCTTCTGTGACGTCACGGTCGCCTATAAAGGCACCACCCTGGTCCGCCTACGTCAGTTCTTTTACTCACGAACTTCCACGCCAGAAGGGCAGAGTCATGGATAGAATCAACACTTCATCTGTGCAAAACTAGGGCCCTGATAGGGATGAACCCTAACCCTATTGGACAAATCTGCTGAGCGGGGACGCATGAGTTGGTGTAAGGAATCTGCAGCTAGATAAAGTCTCTACCAGATAATGTTTTATCGAAGGTAAGTAACTTGTTCATCTGATATAGACTTCTAGATGTGGATTCCTTAGATTAGAAAAGATACCCAAGCCATTACCTCCTGGCAGTGGGCTGCAGATAGATCTAATTTACACTAAAAAGTCCTGTAGGACCAAACGAGCAAAGTGTCTATCTCTTCAGACCTGATTGTCAAGGCAGTAGTGTTTTGCAAACGTGTGCGAGGATGCCCATGTAGCTGCCTGACAGATATCCAGGACTGGAACACCGCGTGCTAGTGCAATGGCAGCCTTGCCCCTGGTGGAATGAGCCCTCAAGCCTCCAGAAGGCTAATTCCCGGCCAGTGCATAGCTGATCTTAAAGCAGAGAATGACCCAGCGCAAAATGGTTTGCTTCTGCACTGCCTGACCCTTTGTGCATCTCAATCACCCTCCTTGCAGATGTTATTGCCACTAAGAAGGCTGTCTTGATGGTGAGCAGCTGGAGGGGACAGTTGTGTAAGGGCTCGAAGGGAGCACACATAAGAAATGTAAGGACAAGATTTAAGTCCCATTGAGGCATAACAAAGGGCGTAGGGGGAAACATATGCACTATCCCTTTGAGGAATCTATGTACAATGGGAGATTTGACCAGTTACGGCTGATCAGACAGCCGAAGGAATGCAGATAAGGCAGAAAGATAGCCCTTGAGAGTACCCAAGGCAGAATCCTGCTGGGCAAGGAATAGTATAAAGAGAAAGATATCAGAAAGAGGATCAATAGCTCTTTCTGCACAATAATGTACAAAATGTACAGGAGGCAGGTCAAAAGCTGTCAACTGCCGTCGCTCAATCTCCATGCATGAAGGAGTACAGTTGACAGGTTTGAGTGGAGAACCTTCCCCTGCTGCTGCAACAGAAGATCCTCCCGAAGGGGCAGCCTGATCGGAGGACTGATGCTCATTTCCAGAAGCTTGGAATGCCAGACTCTCCATGCCCAATCCAGAGACATTAGGAAGGAATGGCCCGGTCATTCCTGATTTTCTTGAGAACTCTGGGCAGAAGTAGTATGGGCTGACAGGCGAACAGAAGGCCTGAATTCTACTTGCAATGAAAAGTGTTGCTTAGCGATTGCTGCTTTGGAAACTCTAACGTGCATTACTGCCACATTGGCTTTCACTATGGCACAAACAGATCTAACCTATGCTCTCTCCACTGCTGAAAGAATCCTTGCGCCACCTCCGGGTGGAGACACCATTCATGATCCGTTAGGCATTTATGGCTGAGTTCCTCCACTCTGACATTCAAAGAACCTGTCAGGTGTTGAAATACCAGGGTTATGCACTGCTGTTCCAGCCATGGCCCTGAGACGCAGGGCCTCTTAAAAAAGGGTCCACAACCCCACACTGCCCTGCTTGTTGCAATACCGCATTGCGGTAGTGTTGTCCATGAACACCTGCACCATATTCCCCTTCACAACCGGAAGAAACGCTTTCATTGCAGGTTGGATCACCCAGAGCTCCAGTAAGTTGATATGGAGTCCGGATTCCGCCGGGGACCATAGGCCTTTGATCTCCACCTCTCCCAGATGGCCGCTCCATCCCAGAAGTGAGGCATCTGTCAATAATGTGAGATCTGGTTGGGGGAAGGGAGAGGAGTCTGCCTCTGACCCAAATTCAGTTCACTAACCAACACTGCATGTCTTTTGCAGTTCCCTCCGAGATCTGAACTGTGTCGCTGAGATTTCCCTGATGCTGTGCCGACTGGAACTTCAGGTCCCACTGCAGAGCCCTCATATGAAATCTGGTATGTTTGACTAACAGGATGCAGGAGGCCATGAGGCCCAGCAACCTCAGAGTCTGCCTCACCGAAATCCAGGATAGAGGCCGAAACATCAGTATCCTAACCTGAATATCCTGGACTTGCTGCTCGGTAGGATAAGCTTGAAACTGCACTGTGTCCAGAACAGCTCATATGAAAGGGAGCTTCTGAGAGGGAGTCAGGTGTGACTTTGGCACATTTACAGTGAACCCCAGTAAAAGCAGGAGGTTCACCATAGTCTGAAAGTGGGTGACAAGAGCCTGGGGCGTAGGAGCCTTCAACAGCAAGTCGTCGAGGTTGGGGAAGACTGAAATCCCTAACCTGTGCAGATGAGCTGCTACCACTGCCATCACTTTTGTGAACACCCGAGGGGCAAGGGTGAGACCGAAGGGGAGCACGGTGAACTGAAAG
Organism: Pleurodeles waltl; assembly: GCF_031143425.1. NCBI lineage: Eukaryota > Metazoa > Chordata > Amphibia > Caudata > Salamandridae > Pleurodeles > Pleurodeles waltl. The sequence continues at coordinate 715,879,825 of NC_090444.1, forward strand.
TTCTCATGGCCCACCTTGAACCACAAGTAATGCGTTTGGGCCAGCAGGATGGGGATGTGAAAATATGCATCCTGCAAATCCAGCGCTACCATCCAATCTCCTTGGTCTAGGGCAGACAAGACCTGAGCAAGAGTGACCATCTTGAATTTCTTCTTTTTGAGGAAGAGATTGACGTCTTGCAAATCTAGAAGAGGGCTAAGACCCTTGTTCTTTTTGGGAATCAGAAAGTAGCGGGAATAACAACCACGCCTACTTCTGACATTGGATAAAAACAGAACTCCAATACTGGAGAGGGTCCAAAGTCACTATTCCCCTGTATAGAATGCCTTATTCATGAAGTGGGGGACTTGACCAGAGGACAGGGACCCACGTCCTCTCGAAAAGTATACAGTGCAAGCAGAAGGTAAAGTCCCACTCAAGAGGTTCTTGAAATTGTTAGATTAGAAGTTTATTTCATTGTTGTACAGGTGTTTTAATTCCAAAGACTCAAAGACTCGTTTATTAATGAAGCAGAAGGCAAAGTCCAAAATGATGACTAAGAGAAGGGAGGGTCAGCCAACACGTGTTTCGCCCCCTCTGGCTATGTATAGGGCGGGGCTTTCTCAAGGCTTAAAGAGAGAAGAAAAATCAAATTTTCTGGTAAAGTTGATCATGTAAGAAGGAAAAGGTAAGATACCATCAAACACCACCTAATGGTAAGCTAAAGCAAATTCCGAGCGAAGTAATTTCTAATGTGATATTCCAGAATGGAAAGATTCTTGAGCCCATGCATGATACGAGTTAGTAGGTGATTGTGGTGGGATTCGAGGCTTGAAAGTTCATGGGAATCAGAAAATATAACAGTGGAAGGTCAATCGTACTACAAAGTCTGTGATGTTAGAAAATCAGTGATATTGAAAAGGAGAAAAACTGTGATTGTAGCACGGATAAATTTGAGTCCAGACGGAAGCCAGAAGGTCACTCAGCTGATGTTATAATCACTCAGATTTTTAAAGAAATTAAAAGAAAAAATTAGTTACAGGAAAAAGGTTTAACATATAGTGCCCAAGTCCTAAGAGATCGGAAGGTTTCCCCAAGATGGACCAATGCTTGAAACTGAAAAATAGTGATAAAAGAGTACTAAGATAATAACAAACATACCATGAGAATTAAATCAAGCATTTATACTTTGAATACTGAGATAGTCATATTCTGAAAAAAACAATATTCAATTGTTGAGACATACTAAACTTTGGAAGAGAATGTAAGAGAGCTGATAACGATACTGTCAGATGTGGTACAAATAATTGGCTAGTTAAAAAATAAGCTAGTTAAAAAATACATGCATGTTATATTTAACCGTTTTAACAAGCTGTTGCTGTCCACGTAGTTAATAAATCAGAAAGGTCACCTTATTGAATGTAAAGTATATTAGGAGCCAATAAGCGAAGGCTCCGCATGTTAGTAATTCATATGCATGTAGCAGCAGTGCTCACAGCCTCACCTTTAGGGTACACGAAAACGGAACGCCGCAGGTAAGTGGCAAAAATCAAAAGAAGAAACGGACGCGTAAGCGTCAAGATCGCATTTATGGCTGAGTGTTTCGAAATAAAGATAGAAGACGGACTAGCGGTCTTCAGGGCGGGGAGCGCCATTGTTGTAAACAAACAGGAAAACTGCTGCCATCTTGGAGTGGCCGAGTGGATCATCAAGACGGATAACATCGTCTTTAAGGAACCAAATACTGCCATGTTTTTTAATGGTCTAATGCTCGGTACAAGTCATAGGTGACAATTAATAGAGCACTATAAAAGTGGAGGTAAGTTAAACGACAAGAGTGAAATACATGGGAAGAGAAACAGAACCATGAGCAATAAAGGAAGAAGAAAAAGGAGAAATTATTAAAAAATTATTAAAAAATGTTATTAAAAAGGGGAAAGAGGGGGAAAAAAAGGCCAAAGAGTTATATTGGATAAGGATAGGAGAAAGGAGAAATCTATAGAGGGCTGCTGGCAAATAGGAGAGCAACTAGCTAATGAAGAACAGAAATAAGGCAATCGGGAACAGCAATATCGCAAACAATCAGAAGTACAGCAAAATGAAACAAAAACTCTAGCATTTACATCTCAGAGCAACTGCCACAGATTAAGCTTGGCAAATATCAACATATACACTTTGCAGTTCCTGGAAAACGAAAGAGAAAAAAGAAAAAAAAGGCAGAAAACCTTATGTTAATTACATTAGCCAAAAATGCCATTCATGATCTTTGTTGAGACCATTATTAACTGTGTCATATCTAATTATTAGTCGACTCTCTTCTTGGCATAATCGCAGTGATGTGTTGCCACCTCTCGGAGAGGGTGTGATGCGTCGTAAACCACTGAAGGTAAAGGTGCGTTGGTGTTGATGACACTTGATAAAATGTTCAACCATTGGTGCTTGAGTGTCAGACTTTTGTATGTTCCAAAAATGTTCCTGTATTCGAGTTTTTAAAGGACGGATCGTGCTGCCAATATAAGTTAGGTTGCAGGAGCACCAGAAAGCATTAACGACATAAGTAATGGCACAGTTAATGAAATCAGTGATCCGGTGGGTACGGTTGTTAATATTGACTGATGTAGATTTGGAAAGACCCAGTTTACATACAGAACATTTACTGCAGGTGTGAAAGCCTTTTGGTTTGGATAGTAAAAAAGTAGTTGGAGACCTTCGTTGAAGAAATGAGGGACAGAGTTTATTGCGTAGGTTAGGTGCCTGCCTAAAACCTATTTGTGGGTGGTTGGTGATATATTGGTTGATGGAAGAGTTATTCAGAAGTAAAAACCAATATTTTCTTAATGATTTTCGAATATGATTGTGACCATTATGAAAAGCTGTGATAAAGCGAATCGTCGTGTTCTTGTTGTTTTTTTTGGGTTTGTTCAACAGGGAGTTCCGATCCATACTTCTCATTTCATTTCTGATGTTATTTAAAGAGGCTTGATTGTACCCCCTGGATGTAAGTCTCTTGATCATTTCAGAGGACGTTTCTTCGTAATCAGAAATGTTGGAACAATTAAATCTGGCTCGTCTAAATTCACCTTTGGGTATATTCCGAATAGTACTAGACGAGTGACAGCTGGTGGCATGAAGAATTGAGTTAGCAGATGTTGTTTTGCCAAAAAACTTTGTCTGAAGTTTGTTGTCCTCAACAAAGATCAATAAATCTAGATACTCAATTGAAGAATTGGAAATTTGGTAAGTTATCTCTATTTCCCAAGGGTTGGGTGTTAGGGACTGAATGAATTGGTGAAGGTGGGCCTCTGAACCTTGACAAATAAGCAGGATATCATCAATATATTGTCCCCAAAAGATGATGTGTTTGATGAAGTGTTCCGAGCGGTCTGACCATCGCCAATGATTTTCAACAGCTCCCTTCAGGATACAGGCGTAGGGTGGAGCAAATTTTGCCCCATCGCAGTCCCTTGGAGCTGTAAGTAAAAGTTGCCATCAAAGAGAAAGTAATTGTTTTCAAGGCTAAATTTAAGAAAATCCAGAATCATTGTATTGCGTGTCAAATACTGAACCGATCTGGTAGACAAACATTTGCTCACTGCTGCTAGGCCATCATTGTGTTTAATAGAAGTATAGAGACTGACAACATCAATAGTTGCAAGATAAAAGTCTGGTTGCCACTCTATGGGGGTCATTCTGACCCTAGCGGCCGGTGACCGCCAGGGTCACCGACCACGGGAGCACCGCCAACAGGCTGGCGGTGCTCCCAAGGTCATTCTGACCGCGGCGGTTCAGCCGCGGTCAGAAAGGGTAAACCGGCGGTCTCCCGCCGGTTTACCGCTGCCCCATTGAATCCTCCATGGCGGCGGAGCGCGCTCCGCTGCCATGGGGATTCAGACACCCCCTACCGCCATCCTGTTCATGGCGGGAAACCCGCCATGAACAGGATGGCGGTAGGGGATGCCGCGGGGCCCCTGGGGGCCCCTGCAGTGCCCATGCTAATGGCATGGGCACTGCAGGGGCCCCCGTAAGAGGGCCCCACAAAGTATTTCAGTGTCTGCTTTGCAGACACTTAAATACGCGACGGGTGCAACTGCACCCGTCGCACCCCTGCAACTACGCCGGCTCAATTCTGAGCCGGCGTCCACGTTGCAGGGGCATTTCCGCTGGGCGCTCTTTTGGAGAGCGCCCGCCGGCCCAGCGGAAATGTTTGAATGGCCGCCGCGGTCTTTTGACCGCGGTGCGGTCATTTGTCGGCGGTACCTTGGCGGACGGCCTCCGCCGTCCGCCAAGGTCTGAATGACCCCCCATATCTTTTAGCTTTTGTAGAATATCTTTAGTGTCTCTAACATAGGAAGACAGATTGGTCATGAATGGTTGAAGTTCTTTGTCAATAAGGGATCCCAGCTTAGAGCATATGGAGTTTACTCCAGAGATTATAGGTCTGCCTTTTGGAGGGTGTCCTGTTTTATGAATTTGGGGTAAAAGGTACAGGGTCGAAATAGTAGGGTATTGAAGAAAAAGGGCAGTTTCTTCCGAGCTGGAGAGGGTTTGGCAAGAATGCCAATGCTCCAGAAGTTCTTGCAGTTTGTGTTGTATTTCAGCTGTTGGATTATATGGGAGTTTCCTATAGCATGTCTTATCTTGCAGCTGGCGATGAGCTTCGATACGATAATCATCAGTATTAAGGATAACAATATTTCCACCTTTATCAGCCTCTTTAATAATGATATTACTGTTAGATCTCAGCTGTTTTATCGCCACTGCATGATCACCGTGAATATTGGTAGGTAAGTATCTTCGTTGGTCACAATAACGTTTGTATTCACTATCAAGGTCACGTAATACTGCTGTTGAGAACAGGTCAATGGAGTTACCCGCTGGAAGAATGGGGGTGAATGTAGATTTAGAACGGAGATCAGAGGGAAAATATTGGTTAGTGTTGAGATCAAGTTCTTGAGCAATAGAAGATAGTGTGGCTTCTGATTCATTGGTGTTAGAAAGATTACAAAGAAAAGAGATATCATACAAATCTTGAACTGTGATATCTTTTGAAGAATCTGTAAGAGGTGATGAGATAGGAGGTGTAGGTATAGAGGCGAAAAAAGACTTGAGTTTAAGGTGACGAATAAATTTGAAAAAGTCGATTTTAGTTTGAGTAATGTCCCAGAAGTTAGTTGGACAAAAGGACAGACCCTGGTTAAGAATTAGTTGATCAGTTGTAGATAATTCGTAGTTTGAAAGATTCACAGTCAGGTTTTCTGGAATCAAGATTGGGTTGTTTTGCTCCGAGCTCTGGTTTGTATGCCTGAGGTGCTTGGGGTAGCTTGAGTAATATCTGGTGGCTTTGCTCTTGTATCCTTTAGGGTTCCCAGGCGATTACGTCTTTCCTCTTCTAAAAAATTCACTTGTGGCCTGGTCAGAGTGCAATTTGGGGAGTCATCTGTTGACTCAACTTCAGATGAAGGAGGAGTATCATGACTAGTTTGTGTATCTAAAGAGAGAATAGAGTCCTTAATGTTATTGTATTTCCTACTAAAAGTATACACTCTCCCGTGTTGATAATCAAAAAGGTCTCTTCTAAACTTTCTTATTATATCTTCCTCATATTGGTCTATAACACTGTTAAGAATAGCATAATTTTTTGTGGTAATTTCTCCCCAGTTTGCTTCTTCGATGCGTTGAGTCAAGTTATCAACTTCCTTTCGATGTTTGTCATATTCTTCCTCAGAGATTTCTATTAACTGTTTGATCATATTAATTGATGCCATTTTCAAATTGGTTTCCCATTTCTGTAAATGTTCTTGAGAGGTAGTATCCATGGGTGGAAAGATCAAAATACGAAGACCCCGTGGGATGCGATCTGACATTGGGACCTTTTCCATGGCTCCCTTGGCCAATAGAGCCACAACTTTCTCATGAAGCAAGAGTAAATGATCCTCCATCAGTCGTTCTTTTAATGGAGGCATAGAGGGAGGAACAGAGTGGAAGATCGAGGAAATAGCCCTTCTGTATGATCTGTAAGACCCATTTGTCTGATGTTATGGACTGCCAGTTAGGGAGACGAAATTGAATCCTCCCCCCAAATGGACGTGAGTGGTCTTGCAGAATCATACTAGGAGGACTTAGGCACTGTGGAGGAGGGGGTGCTTGGTGGTGGCTGACCTCTGGATAGACCCTCTGGGTCTGAAGGTACCACTACCTTGTCCTCAGACTGAGAGTTGACAGAAAACAGGGGCTGACTGGTGGGTGGCGTGGTACCATACCCATTCCGAAGCACCGAAAGGGGCAAAAGGCAGACTGCTGGTGAGCAGGCACCGAGAGGCCTAAGGATCTAGCTGTAGCCCGAGAGTCTTTCAACTGCTCAAGCGCCAAGTTTGCTTATTCTCCAAATAGGCATGAGCCATCGAAGGGCATGTCCATAAGGTTTGCCTCCACATCCCCCGAATAGCCAGAAGTATGAAGCCAGACGTGGTGTCGAAGGGCCACCTTCGATGAAATTGATCTGCCCAGCGAGTTTGTCGTGTCCAAACCACACCTAATCCTAAACTTAGCTGCGTCTCTCCCATCTTTATCAGCTTGTGAGAGAATGTCCCATACACCCTCCGGAACTTGGGGCAGCATAAAGGAGGTAAAAATGGCCCAATAGGCATGAGGTGTTTATGGACCTCAAGGCCAGGTTGGAGGAAGAAAACATCTTCTTCCCAAGTTGGTCCAGCCTCTTGGATTCCCTATCCGGCGGAGAGGAAGGGAAGACACCATAGGAAGTGGAGGCCTGGACCACCAAGCTCTCCAGGGAAGGGTGTTGGGTGAGGAAACTAGGATCATTAGGAAGTGGTTTATGGCAGTGGCCGATTGTCCTATTAACAGGAGCCCCTGTGCTGGATTTGGACCACATCCAAAGCAGAACATCAGTGAGGGCTTCATTAAAGAGTAACATTGGTTCTGATGTGGAAACCCCTGGCTGAAGCACCTCAGTCAGGAAGTTAGCCCTGACTGGCACCGTAGGCACATCTAGGTCCAAGACCTCAGATGCCCCGTCCATTGTTTCCCCTAGTTCCTCATACCAGTCCATATGCTCCAAACCATTTTCTAGAGGATCATGGGACCCCTCCTACTCCTCCCGTGTACCTAGCTGATCAAAATCATCCTCAGGCACTGATCTGGCCCCTGTCGGCACCGTTGAAGGCATAATCGGCATCGTATGACATTGTTCTGGCTCTGGATCATCAGGGATGAGGATGGGGCTCGCACTGCCGTTGGGCGCTGACGGAGTGGGGAGTGTCGATGTCAGGGACGATGCCGGAGGAGTCCGACTGAGTGCACTTGCCATTGTTCTGGATCAGGTATCAGATCCAGAAGTCCCCAACGGTGCTGAGGCCAAAGCCCCTGGGTGGAATCCGATGAGGCCCTTGCCGACCCTGCGGGGCCCCGAAGGCACAACAGCTGGGGTGGCCCGCTCAAATGCAAGGCTCATGACTTCATAAAACTCCCTGAGTTGAAGAGGGTTGCTCCAGCTCCTTGAAAAGAGGAAGGCCTGAAGCTTACCCTGGCATTGGTTCCATGGAACCGTGCTCAGAATGTCGACATTCCCGAGATGCCTCGTCGGCCGACAAGCGTGGTGAATTTGAAGTCCGCTTAGACTTCTTCTTTTTGTGCTTCTTCCCCCAGTGCCCGGAGGACCTTGAGTGCGTCGAAGAGGACTGAGGGATCCTGGAGCAGTCCCGCACCTCTTCCTTGATCGGGACCATGACCTCCTAGCAGTCAGGCCAAACTAAGTCGACTGCCGGGCCACCAGAAGCTTCAGAGACCGCTCTCAAAGCTTTCGGGCCATGGCCCGGTAGTTGGAACAGAACGTCAAGTCTTGGTCTCTGTTGAGGCATAGAGACATACCTGTCGGTCCGTCACCCACATGGCGCAATGGCATGCACCACATGACTTGAACCCCGTCTTCCTCAATGGCATTCTCGCACAGGCTCGAAAAAGTGTCGACAAAAGGTTAAAAAAAGAGGGTAGCTCGAATCTGGACCTGTGCTTCACAGGCACGGAAGGAAAAGAACTGACGTACGCATGCTGGGGTGGTGCCTTTATAGGCATCTGTGACATCACAGACAGCTCCAATTACGCAGACAACACCACGCGGATCCGAACAATGTCACCCGATGGCCTGCGCAGGGTACTGGTTCTGGATTACAACCTGACGCCAGAAAATTCTAAGGTAAGGAATCAGCAGCTAGAAGTCTCTATCAGATAGTATTGTAAACAAGTACATTAAAGTGCTCATGCTGCCCTACTGCACTTATATGTAGCTCAGGTAATCTAGACTGATGGCTAGCCCCAGGCAAAAAGAGACAGGGCAAAAGCACAATTTCTGAACCCTTCTCCCTGCATTGTCTGTTATCACTCAATAACCTGAATGCAATCTAAGGATCTTTAAAAGTCACAATTGCACAATCCCACAAGTGATCAACCTGACCTGGGCTGATCCCCTGACCCTTCGTTTTAGTAATATCTTCTGTGCCAGTCTAGTAGGAAAATGTTTGTTTGTACCCAACAAATGCAAGCATTTATTAGTTCATTCCTCCTGTGATTCAGACTGGCCTTCCCTCAGCTTTGGAACTCCAGACAAAATAATATCATAGAGACACAATGCTGGGGACAGGTTGATGACAGGAAGAGCAGTGGTTTGTATACCGCCACCACACTTACCCACCCTTCCTCCAACCCCCTCCTAAGAGAATAAACCCCGCCAGAACCCACTTCTACTGGGGTAGACGGTTTAGCAGTGTGTGCACTCAGGGATCTGGTCACGTGGGGCCTCTGAATTGTATCAGTGTGCTCAAAGGATGGTGACATAGAGTTGGTTACAGTTCCTAGTGCGGACCCAGGTGTAACAGCACAGCCCACTATCTGTCTAGTCTGAGGATGCAGTTCAACAATAGTATTGAGGACTTGCTCTATCTTGCCCAGCTGTTCCATTAGGGGTGTGAGTTCTGCATTAAGAATCCCCTTAACCCTGATACACCACCTTGTTTACAAAATCAGCCAGCCAACCAAAGTCAGGGTCCTACCCCGTTCCCAGTGGTGTCAAGAGGTTGCACTTTTGGCATAGGTTCAACATGTTTTGAAGGGGTAGTACTAGTAGCCTTGGAGTTACTCTGCTGTGTCCTCTGGCCCCTCTTCTGGCCCTTCTTAGTTTGTATGCCCCTCATAACACCATCCTCTGGAGACATAACATCATAAACCGCATTTGTACTTGTATCAAGAGTTACAACCAGTGCGCCTGATGGAACCTCGGATGCATCATTAGCAGTGAGTGGGTCAGAGCTGACTGGCAGAACCTAAAGCTGGGCTACCCCCGGCATCCTGTGAAAGTTTCCTCTGAGTAAATTCAGTCTCATTGGAAATGACCTCTTTCATTCACAAGAGCATTCTATCAATTGAAGTGGTTTTACCAGACGGAGTAGCAGTCTGTAGAGTACCCAAGCACTTCATAACATTTCATAATAAACAGCTCAGGCCTACATCCCTGATCATTGATTTCCCAGCGTAACCAACTCAGTCCTGCTGTTACAACCCGAAAAAGTGCATAACATGGAGTCTTTCAAGTGGAGGTCCACAATTTTGGCCCAATCTAATCCTTTACTAAGAAGGACCAACATGTGAGTGGAGCCTAAGCTCCTCTCTCAGTAGACCATATTAATGTTCCCTCTTAGAATATGTCACTCTGTAGCTGTACAGTTTTTGAACAAAACTCTTCTTGGCAATTATTGGGTACATATATTGAGGCCAGTGAAAACACAGAACCTCTCAGTGGTCCATGTAATAGGAACAATCTCTCCTGCATTTCTTTACATAAATATGATACCAAGTACAGAAATTAATTTGCTATGACACTACTTACTCCTCCTGTTTTTTTCCTCCACTAAAGCCAGGTATTATAACTTGTGTCTGAGGTGCCTTTAATCCGTTTCTATTGAATGCATGTCTTGAATAAATTCTGCGTTTATGGCATGATTCCCATCTATTTGCAGCATTATTTAGCCCTCCTATATTATATGTTGCTATCTGCCAAGCAGTCTTCATGTTTCGTATTAGGACACTAGCGGCTGGCAACTAGGAAGAGTAGGGGGCAGGCAAATGGGTGGTGGGTAGGTGTAGGATGCTGGCCTGGCTTGTAGTGGGTACCTGATGGTGCTTACGCCTTGTGCCAGGTTCAGTTATCCCTTATTAGTAGATTAGTAGTGTTCTAGCAGCTTAGACCGATAGAGGTAGCCAAAGCAGAGCAGCTTAGGCTGAGCTAGGAGACATGTAAAGCTCCTACTATACCACTTATATCATATAGTACTATATCTTAGAATCACAATGCTCAGAGTTACTAAAAATAAAGATACTTTATTTTAGTGACAATGTGCCAAAAATATCTCAGAGGATATACTCCCTTAGGAAGTAAGTAAAGTACACAAAATATACACACAGACCAAAATCAGGTAAGTAAACAGTTAGCAAGGTAGTGCAAACACTGTAGAATACAATAGGATGTAACAGGCCCAGGGGCAACACAAACTATATACGAAGAAAGTGGAATGCGAAATACCTAGGGGCCCCAGGCCTAGTGTAGTGCGTAGAGGGTCACTGGGAGTGTAAGAAAACACTAAGGGTGTCCAAGATACCCCACCCCAAGACCCTGAAAAGTGGGAGTAAAGTTACCCTACTTCCCCCAGAAACACACTAAAGTCGTGATAGGAGATTCTGCAAAAACCACAGCAGACTGCAAAGCACTGAAGACGGATTCCTGGACCTGAGGACCTGCAAAGGAAGTGGACAAAATCCAAGAGTCACTAAAGTATCCAGGGGGGCAGGAGCCCACTATACCCCAGATGAAGGTGCAAAATGGTTACCACTGGGTGTAAGAAGCGGAAGATTCTGCAGCAACGGAAGATGCCAGGAACTTCTCCTTTGCACAGAAGATGTCTCACGGCGTGCTGGAGGATGCAGAGTTTCCATGCAGAAATACCACAAACAAGCATTGCTAGCTGCAAATGTCACAGTTCAAGAAAATGGGTGCTGCCCGGGCCTGGGAAGGACCAGGAGGTCACCCCTTGGAGGAGGAGACAGAGGGTGCGCTCAGCAGCACAGAGAGCCCATGCAGAAGCAGGCAGCACCTGCAGAAGCACTTGAACAGGGGTTCAAGAAAACTGAGCTCGGCGGTTGTCTCAACACTAGAAAGGAGGGTCCCACGAAGCCGGTGGTCAACTCAGCGAGTTGAGCAATGCAGGACAGAGTGCTGGGGAACTGGGTTGTGCTGTGCACAAAGGATTCCTCGCAAAAGTGCACAGAAGCCCTAGCAGCTGCAGTTCACTCAATATACAGGATTACTGTCTGGCATGGGGAGGCAAGGACTTACCTCCACAAAATTTGGACAGATGGACCACTGGACTGTCGGGGTCACTTGGATCCAGCTCCTGCGTTCCAGGGACCAAGCTTGTCAAGATGGGAGGGGACCGAGAGGACCGGTGATGCAGAAGGTTGGTGCCTGCGTTAGCAGGGGGAAGATTCCGTCGACCCACAGGAGATTTCCTCTTGGTTTCCAGTGCAGGGTGAAGGCAGACAGTCCCCAGAGCATGCTCCACCAGGAAACAGTCGAGAAAGCCGGCAGGATTAGGCGCTACAATGTTGCTGGTAGTCTTCTTGCTACTTTGTTGGTTTTTTGCAGGCGTCCTGGAGCAGTCAGCGGTCGATCCTTGGCAGAAGTCAAAGAGGGAGATGCAGAGGAACTCTGGTGAGCTCTTGCATTCGTTATCTGAAAAGGAACCCACAGGAGAGACCCTAGGTAGCCCTCAGAGAAGGATTTGCTACCTAACCAGGTAAGAGCCTATCAGGAGGGGTCTCTGACGTCACCTGCTTGCACTGGCCACTCAGAGGTCTCCATTGTGCCCTCACACCTCTGCATTCAAGATGGCAGAGGTCTGGGACACACTGGAGGAGCTCTGGGCACCACCCCTGGGGTGGTGATGGACAGGGGAGTGGTCACTCCCCTTTCCTTTGTCCAGTTTCATGGCAGAGCAGGGGCTGGGGGCTCCCTGAACCGGTGTAGACTGGCTTATGCAATGAGGGCACCATCTGTGCCCTTCAAAGCACTTTCAGAGGCTGGGGGAGGCTACTCCTCCCCAGCCCTTTACACCTATTTCCAAAGGGAGAGGGTCCATGTTCTGGAGGTCTCTTCTTGAGGCTCCGCGGGCTCCAGCCAATTCCCCTAACCAATCCAGGCACTTCTCTCATGCTGGTAACCAACATGAGAGAAGCGCCAGGATTGGAGGGAGTGACTTCTCTCCGGGCTCTCAAGAGCACTGGAGGCCTGTGCTTTCTCTAACCCAGCTGTCTAAAACCTAGAGAGGTTTAAAATGTGCATTTCTGGCTGGCTGTGGCAAGACAGTGGGCCAAGGAGACACATGCACTTTAAACCTAAGTGCACAGCCTGACCACCACTCCTCCCTGTTGCAGCAATGGCCCTGCCCCATCCTGACAATCAGTTCAGGCAGGGTTGGTGAACAATAAACTGGTAATAAATTAACTTCATTACCATTTTTCAATCTCTGTGGCTATTCTGGAGGGTATTTTTCTTAGTGTGACGACGCTCCTCCGCCCTAAGGAGGAGCTGCCCCTGAGTTAGGGTGTGGCATGCTGGAGGTTGTTGTTGTCTTTGTCCTCTAAGTTAACCACTTTTGAGGAGAGCCCGTTTCCTCCTTCCCCCCTCACTCCCATTGCTTGTATGCCAACCCCTTGTCTCTAAACCCTCCCACCAACTCCTCACCCCTAACTTGGAAAAAGTTAACTTAGAACATTGAGCTACTGAGGTGGTACTCTCAGTTACTTCTCGGTGTACTCCCCATTTATTACGGTGGTACCTTTGTCTCCACTCTTCCCCTTTACTTTATAGGATTAAACAAATGTCAGGTTTTAACTTCACCCGCTTCCTTTTCTCCATACTGGACAAAGTGAGAGTCCCCTACTCCAGCCACACACCCACCACACACTTTTAAATCTTCATTTAAAGGCTATGTTTTGCCTTACTGTTTTCCAGTCTTTTTTCCTTGTCTGCTGTCATGTGAATTCACTTTCTGGGGTGTTGACATTTTCTGTTTGTTCACCTCACATGCATCTGGCTTGTTGCTGAACTTTTTGTTGTTTCTCCCATTGTTTACATTTCAAAGGCCATACTTTTTCATGGCATGCATGTACTTTTTGCAACTCTTATAATTATTCCAGATTTTCACAATTGCTCTCTTCGTCATTTGTTGATTCCCCTCATTTGGATACACAGGAGACAACAGTCCTTATGTGTTGTGGTCCCTTCTGTCTGAAGACGATTCCTAGAGCGATGTCTCCTACAGCAGTGAACATATTGGTTTCACAAAACATCTGTCACTTTTCTGGAAGATTAGTGTTTAAGAAGAATCACCATCAGCAGGCCTTGATGTACTCACACTGACACTTTGTATGAAATATCTCCACTTTTCAACATTTTGTTATAGAGTGATGGAATTTTGCTATGATGTTGGATGGGAAAACTTCTGATTTCTTGTCCAGCGCCCTTCTATGTTCTTTTCCAGGAGTAATTCATCTGCCCTCTCTCTTCAAGGGTATTAACTTTTGTTGCCAATTATGAAACAACTCTGTTAATGTTTATAAGCCATTCTTGCAATTCAGTCTTTACTGCAGTAATTTCTTCCTTGAGGCTATTAGGAAATCTATATTGTCCATATTTGGTGTTTCTTTTTTATTCTCCAGGCTTGTTTGGTTCTCAATTGTCTTGCACGTGTCTGACTTCTTGGATTAACAGAGCTTCAAAATAGCTTTGATGTTTTGATCACTTTTCTCACCTTTACTCAATGCATTTCAAGGATCTTTCTTTGCATGTTTCAGTGGTTTTATTTCTTATTTCTTTGGACTTTCTATTATGACTTTATTTTATTCACCAGGTGGACCACTCATTTACAGTGCCACTGTCAGGTAGCAGAGTCACAGGCACAGAAATCAACTATGCATTAGGTGTAGTGGCAACTGGGGTGAGGGATCTCCAAGGCCCACCACATCAAAATTATTGGTGTATTTTTCCAGAAAACCAGGAGATACCAGGTCCAGTTATCCCTGATTAGTGAAGTAGTAGTGTTCGAGCAGCTTAGGCTGATAGAGGTAGCTATAGCAGAGCAGCTTAGCCTGAGCTAGGAGACATGCAAAGCTCTTGCAATACCACTTATAGTTACACAGTACTTATACACAAGTAAAGGCAATACTCATTGTTTCCAAAAATAAAGATATTTATTTGGGTGACACAGTACCAAAAATATCTTAGAGACAATACTTCTTCTGGAGGTAAGTTTTATTCACAATATATACACTAGACACCAAAATTAGACAAGTAAATAGCCATAGAACAATGCAAACAATAGGAAATCTTATAGAATGCAATGGGAGAAAACACAAACCATATACTAAGAAAGTGGAATGTGAATCACAAATTCACCCTAGACAAGTGTAGTGTGTGCAGAATTGCTGGGAGAGTAAGAATACAGTAAAGGTAAGTAAATTACCCCACCCCAGAGCCCAGAAAAGCAGAAGTAAAGTACTGCAAGTTTCCTTAGGACACACTACACCTCGTTTTTGGGATTTTGCAGCAGCCAACCAAGTCTGCAAAGAAGAACTGCTGGACTATTGGACCTGAAGACCTGCAAGGGAAGGGGACCAAGTCCAGAAGTTGAAAGAAGTTCCAGGAAGGACAGGACCCCCTGCCAACCCAGAAGATGGTGCAAAAGAAGAGTCCCTGGTTAGTCGAAGACTGCAGGAATGCACCCTAGGAAGATGCCAGCGAGATCGTGCATGATGCAAAAGATGTCCCCCGGCGTGAAGATCGTTGCAGATGTGATTTTGTGTTGGAAGGCGCCTACAAGCCTTGGCTACGACAAAAGTGTGTTTTGCATCAAAATGGCGCTGGATGGACCTAGGAGGGACCTGGGGGCCTCAACTCTGTGTGAGGAGGAAGAGGGGGCTCTCAGCACTTTAGAGGGCCCTCAGGATGCCAGCCAGCAACCCCAGAATCCACAAGATCCCGGTTCAAAGGAGGTGCAAAACCCAGTTGATGCAGCACAACTCAAGAAGGTCCCATGCCGCCGGAGAACAACTCAGTGAGTTGAGCATCGCAGGGTGGAGTGCTGGGGACCTGGGCCAGGCTGTGCACAGAAGCCTCAGGAGGCGAAGTAGATGCAGTACACAGGGGTACCGTCACTTACAGGGAAGGCAAAGTCTTACCTCCTCCAAATTGCGTCAGCAGGACCTCAGGACAGTCTATGTTGATGATGTTCACCCTATGTGTCATTAGGCGCAAGCTTTTTGCAGTGAGAGGAGTCCCAGTGTACTGGCGGTCATCTTGGAAGGTGCCTGTTTGGAGCAGGGGAGTGACTCTGTCACTCCATAGGAGATTTCTTCGGTCCTTCTGGTGCAGGATGAAGACAGGGAGTCCCCAAAGCATGCACACTGTGGAAACTGTTGCAGTTGCTGACTTGGAGCTGAGGTTACTGAAGAAAAGTGTCTCTTGTAGACACTTTGTTGCAGTTACAGCATTTCTTGGAGCAGGCTGCGGTTGATCTGAGGTCAGAAGAGTCTTAAGTTGTTGCAAAGGATTCCTGAAGGAAATTTGCAAGCAGAATCTGAAGAGAACCTACAGGAGAGACCCTAAATAGCCCTGAGAGGGGGATTGGCTACCTTATCAGGTATGGACCTATCAGGAGGGGTCTCTGACATCACATGCTGGCACTGGCAACTCAAAGGCCTCCAGAGTGCCCCCACACCTTGCAAAGCAAGATGGCTGATGTCTGGGACACACTGGAGGAGCTCTGGGTACCACACGTGGGGTGATGATGGACAGTGGAGTGGTCACTCCCCTTTGCTTTGTCCAGTTTCATGCCAGAGCAGGGGAGAGGGGTCCTGAACCGGTGTAGACTGGTTTATGCAAGGAGGGCACCATCTGTGCCCTTTAATGCATTTCCAGAAGCTGGGGGGGCTACCCCTACCCAGCCTGTAACACCTATTTCCAAAGGGAGAGGGTGTAACACCCTGCTCTCAGAGGAAATGCTTTGTTCTGCCTTCCTGGTACTGAGCTGCTCAGACCCCAAGAGGGCAGAACCCTGTCTGTGAGGTGGCAGCAGCTGTAGCTGCAGTGCAAGCCTCAGAGAGCTGGTTTGGCAGTACTGGGGGTCCATAGTGGAGCCCCAGGATGCATGGAATTAGCTCTCCAATACCGGATTTGGACTGAGGGGACAATTTCATGATCTTAGACATTTTACATGGCTATATTCGGGGTTACCATTGTGAAGCTACATTTAGGTATTGACCTATAGGTAGTGCAGGCATATAATGGCATCCCCGCAGTCACAAAGTCCCGGGAAATGGCCCTAAACTATGTGGGGGCACCTTTGCTAGTGCAAGGGTGCCCTCACACTTAGTAACTTTGCACCTAACCTTAGGCAAGTGAAGGTTAGATATATAGGTGACTTATAAGTTACTTAAGCGCAGTGAAAATGGCTGTGAAATAACATTTGTGTTATTTCACGCACGCTGCAATGGCAGGCCTGTGCAAGGGTTTGTCTGAGCACCCTATGGGTGGCAAAAGAAATGCTGCAGCCCAAATGGATCTCCTGGAACCCCAATGCCCTGGGTACCTAGGTACCATATACTAGGGGCTTATAAGGGGTGTCCAGTGTGCCAATTGAAATTCGTTAATTAAGTCACTAGCCTACAGTGACAGATTTAAAAGCAGAGAGATCATAATCACTGAGCTTCTGATTAGCAGAGCCTCAGTGACACAGTCAAGCACTATACAGACACACACATTAGGCCATAAACTACTGTATGAGCATTGGGGTCCTGACCAGCAGGACCCTAGGGAAACAGGCAAAAACATATTGACATAGAGGTAAAAATGGGGGTAACATGCCAAAGAAGATGATACTTTCCTACACATTACAAGACCAAAAGCTATCATTATGTACTATAACCTTTTAATGCCACTTCTACAGCACTTCAAACAACTACATAACACTAAAAAGATTTAGAATGCTCTCAACACATAAAAACGTGCTAATGCTCAAAGCTCGCCATTGAAACATGCGGCTGCTGCAATTAAATGAGTGAGCACAGAATGCTGAGGCAGGTAATCCTAAAACCACCTCTGGCCTATTTAACCTCTTCTGTGCCTTGGACGAGATGATATCGTCCAAGGCTACAGTTCCCCTGTGCCTTGGACGAGATCATCTCGTCCATGGCACAGAGGAACTTGGGGGCGCGCTAGCGCGCCCCCGTACACCCCCTCCCCCCCAAGTCAGAGATGGAAGGGGAAGACCTTCCCCTTCCACCCCCGACCCCCCCCAACCCCCGTGACGTCAGCGCGCGCGCGCTGATTAGTCACAGGGGCCTCCCTCGTCGCGCTGGAAGCTCTGCTTCCAGCGCGATTGAAAGAGAAATGCAAAAGCATTTCTCTTTCAATCACTGGGGAGGCCCGGAGGGGCTTCAAAGAGAAGGAAAAGTATTTCCTTCCCTTTGAAGTCCCTCCGAGGGTTTCAAAAGCCGGATTGCTTGCAATCCGGCTTTTGAAACCCCACTAGACACCAGGGATTTCTTTTTTTTTTTACTAAACTTCACATAAGGGAGCGACCCCTTGGGCAAGGGTCGCTCCCATGGGGGTCATTTTTTCAGGAAGGCCTTTTCTGCCCCCCCTGGGGGCAGATCGGCCTATTATTAGGCCGATCTGCCCCCAGGGGGGGCAGAAACCTCTAGGCACCAAGGACCATTTTTTTTTAATTATTTTTTTTATGTTTCATGTTTTTTTTTTTTTGGTGGGGAGCGACCCCTTAGGCAAGGGTCGCTCCCATTGGGGGAAAATTATATTTTGGCCATTTCTGACCCCTTTGGGGGCAGATTGGCCTATTTTGATGAGGCCAATCTGCCCCCAAGGGGGGTAGAAACCACTAGACACCAGGGAGTTTTTTCTTTGCGTGAATTTCACGCAAAGGGAGCGACCCCTTAGGCAAGGGTCGCTCCCTGGGGGGGAGGGCAATTTATTTTAGGCCATTTCTGCCCCCCCAGGGAGGCCCCTGTGACTAATCAGCGCGCGCTGACGTCACGGGGAGGTGGAGGGGGTCGGGGGTGGAAGGGGAAGGTCTTCCCCAGGGGGGGCATAAACCTCTAGGCGCCAGGGCACATTTTTTTTTGTGTTTTTTTTTGTTGTTGTTTCTTTTTTTAGAGATGGGGAGCGACCCATCAGGCAAGGGTCGCTCCCCTGGGGGGCAAATTGTATTTAGACCATTTCTGCCCCCCTTGGGGGCAGATTGGCCGATTTCAGGTCAATCTGCCCCCAAGGGGGCAGAAACCACTAGGCACCGGGGGATTTGTTTTTTGGCGCCAATGTCACGCAGGGGCAGCGACCCCGTAGGCAAGGGTCGCTCCCGGGGGGGGTTGGGGGCTGGGGGGGCAAATTTATTTTAGGCCATTTCTGCCCCCCCTGGGGGCAGATCGGCCTAATATTAGGCCGATGACCTGGGGGCAGAAACCACTAGGCGCCAGGGCAATTTTTTTTTTATTATTTTTTTTTGTTGTTGTTGTTTCTTTTTTTAGAGATGGGGAGCGACCCATCAGGCAAGGGTCGCTCCCCTGGGGGGCAAATTGTATTTAGACCATTTCTGCCCCCCTGGGGGCAGATTGGCCGATTTTAGGTAAATCTGCCCCCAAGGGGGCAGAAACCACTAGGCACCGGGGGATTTGTTTTTTGGCGCCAATGTCACGCAGGGGGAGCGACCCCGTAGGCAAGGGTCGCTCCCGGGGGGGGGGACTGGGGAGGCAAATTTATTTTAGGCCATTTCTGCCCCCCCTGGGGGCAGATCGGCCTATTATTAGGCCGAACTGCCCCCGGGGGGCGAAGAACCCTCTAGGCACCAGGGCAAATTTTTTTGGGGTGTTTTTCTTTTGTTTGTTTGTTTTTTTAGAGATGGGGAGCGACCCATCAGGCAAGGGTCGCTCCCCTGGGGGGCAAATTGTATTTAGACCATTTCTGCCCCCCTGGGGGCAGATTGGCCGATTTTAGGTCAATCTGCCCCCAAAGGGGCAGAAACCACTAGGCACCGGGGATTTGTTTTTGGCGCCAATGTCACGCAGGGGGAGTGACCCCGTAGGCAAGGGTCGGTCCGGGGGAGGGGGCAAATTTATTTTAGGCCATTTCTGCCCCCCCTAGGGGCAAATCGGCCTATTATTAGGCCGAACTGCCCCCGGGGGGGGCAGAACCCTCTAGGCACCAGGGCAATTTTTTTTTGTGTTTTTTTTTGTTTGTTTGTTTTTTTAGAGATGGGGAGCGACCCATCAGGCAAGTGTCGGTCCCCTGGGGGGCAAATTGTATTTAGACCATTTCAGCCCCCCTTGGGGGCAGATTGGCCGATTTTAGGTCAATCTGCCCCCAAGGGGGCAGAAACCACTAGGCACCGGGGGATTTGTTTTTTTGCGCCAATGTCACGCAGGGGGAGCGACCCCGTAGGCAAGGGTCGCTCCTGGGGGGGGCTGGGGGGGGCAAATTTATTTTAGGCCATTTCTGCCCCCAGGGGGGGCAGAAACCACTAGGCACCAGGGCAAATTATTTTTTTGTATTTTTTTTTGTTGTTGTTTCTTTTTTTAGAGATGGGGAGCGACCCATCAGGCAAGGGTCGCTCCCCTGGGGGGCAAATTGTATTTAGACCATTTCTGCCCTCCTGGGGGCAGATTGGCCGATTTTAGGTCAATCTGCCCCCAAGGGGGCAGAAACCACTAGGCACCTGGGATTTGTTCTTTGGCGCCAATGTCACGCAGGGGGAGTGACCCCGTAGGCAAGGGTCGTTCCCGGACTTTTAGGGCATTTCTGCCACCCCCCCTCCCGGGGCCGGCTGAGCTAGAGGCCAAACTCCACAGGTAGGCACTTTGCAAAAAACACCTCTGTTTTCTGTGAAAAAATGTTGTGTCCACGTTGTGTTTTGGGCCATTTCCTTTCGTGGGCGCTAGGCCTACCCACACAAGTGAGGTACCATTTTTATCGAGAGACTTAGGGGACGCTGGATCGAAGGAAATTTGTGGCTCCTCTCAGATTCCAAAACTTTCTGCCACAGAAATGTGAGGAACATGTGTTTTTTTAGCCAAATTTTGAGGTTTGCAAAGGATTCTGGGTAACAGAACCTGGTCCGAGCCCCACAAGTCACCCCATCTTGGATTCCCCTAGGTCTCTAGTTTTCAGAAATGCACAGGTTTGGTAGGTTTCCCTAGGTGCCGGCTGAGCTAGAGGCCAAAATCTACAGGTAGGCACTTCGCAAAAAACACCTCTGTTTTCTTCCAAAAATTTGGATGTGTCCACGTTGCGCTTTGGGGCGTTTCCTGTCGCGGGCACTAGGCCTACCCACACAAGTGAGGTATAATTTTTATCGGGAGACTTGGGGGAACGCTGGGTGGAAGGAAATTTGTGGCTCCTCTCAGATTCCAGAACTTTCTGCCACAGAAATGTGAGGAACATGTGTTTTTTTAGCCAAATTTTGAGGTTTGCAAAGGATTCTGGGTAACAGAACCTGGTCCGAGCTCCGCAAGTCACCCCTCCTTGGATTCTCCTAGGTCTCTAGTTTTCAGAAATGCACAGGTTTGGTAGGTTTCCCTAAGTGCCGGCTGAGCTAGAGGCCAAAATCTACAGGTAGGCACTTCGCAAAAAACACCTCTGTTTTCTTCCAAAAATTTGGATGTGTCCACGTTGCGCTTTGGGGCGTTTCCTGTCGCGGGCTCTAGGCCTACCCACACAAGTGAGGTATCATTTTTATCGGGAGACTTGGGGGAACGCTGGGTGGAAGGAAATTTGTGGCTCCTCTCAGATTCCCGAACTTTCTGCCACAGAAATGTGAGGAACATGTGGTTTTTTAGCCAAATTTTGAGGTTTGCAAATGATTCTGGGTAAAAGACCCTGGTCCGAGCCCCGCAAGTCACCCGTCCTTGGATTCCCCTAGGTCTCTAGTTTTCAGAAATGCACAGGTTTGGTAGGTTTCCCTAGGTGCCGGCTGAGCTAGAGGCCAAAATCTACAGGTAGGCACTTCGCAAAAAACACCTCTGTTTTCTTCAAAAAATTTGGATGTGTCCACGTTGCGCTTTGGGGCGTTTCCTGTTGCGGGCGCTAGGCCTACCCACACAAGTGAGGTATCATTTTTATCGGGAGACTTGTGGGAACGCTGGGTGGAAGGAAATTTGTTGCTCCTCTCAGATTCCCGAACTTTCTGCTCAGAAATTTAAGGAACATGTGGTTTTTTAGCCAAATTTTGAGGTTTGCAAAGGATTCTGGGTAACAGAACCTGGTCCGAGCCCCGCAAGTCACCCCTCCTTGGATTCCCCTAGGTCTCTAGTTTTCAGAAATGCACAGGTTTGGTAGGTTTCCCTAGGTGCCGGCTGAGCTAAAGGCCAAAATCTACAGGAAGGCACTTCGCTAAAAACACCTCTGTTTTCTCCCAAAAATTTGGATGTGTCCACGTTGCGCTTTGGGGCGTTTCCTGTCGCGGGCGCTAGGCCTACCCACACAAGTGAGGTATCATTTTTATCGGGAGACTTAGGGGAACGCTGGGTGGAAGGAAATTTGTGGCTCCTCTCAGATTCCCGAACTTTCTGCCACAGAAATTTGAGGAACATGTGGTTTTTTAGCCAAATTTTAAGGTTTGCAAAGGATTCTGGGTAACAGAACCTGGTCCGAGCCCCGCAAGTCACCCCTCCTTGGATTCCCCTAGGTCTCTAGTTTTCAGAAATGCACAGGTTTGGTAGGTTTCCCTAGGTGCCGGCTGAGCTAGAAGCCAAAATCTACAGGTAGGCACTTCGCAAAAAACACCTCTGTTTTCTTCCAAAAATTTGGATGTGTCCACGTTGCGCTTTGGGGCGTTTCCTATCGCGGGCGCTAGGCCTACCCACACAAGTGAGGTATCATTTTTATCGGGAGACTTGGGGGAACGCTGGGTGGAAGTAAATTTGTGGCTCCTCTCAGATTCCCGAACTTTCTGCCACAGAAAGTTGAGGAACATGTGTTTTTTTAGCCATATTTTAAGGTTTGCAAAGGATTCTGGGTAACAGAACCTGGTCCGAGCCCCGCAAGTCACCCCTCCTTGGATTCCCCTAGGTCTCTAGTTTTCAGAAATGCACAGGTTTGGTAGGTTTCCCTAGGTGCCGGCTGAGCTAGAGGCCAAAATCTACAGGTAGGCACTTCGCAAAAAAACACCTCTGTTTTCTTCCAAAAATTTGGATGTGTCCACGTTGCGCTTTGGGGCGTTTCCTGTCGCGGGCGTTAGGCCTACCCACACAAGTGAGGTATCATTTTTATCGGGAGACTTGGGGGAACGCTGGGTGGAAGGAAATTTGTGGCTCCTCTCAGATTCCAGAACTTTCTGCCACAGAAATGTGAGGAACATGTGTTTTTTTAGCCAAATTTTGAGGTTTGCAAAGGATTCTGGGTAACAGGACCTGGTCCGAGCTCCGCAAGTCACCCCTCCTTGGATTCTCCTAGGTCTCTAGTTTTCAGAAATGCACAGGTTTGGTAGGTTTCCCTAGGTGCTGGCTGAGCTAGAGGCCAAAATATACAGGTAGGCACTTTGCAAAAAACACCTCTGTTTTCTTCCAAAAATTTGGATGTGTCTACGTTGCGCTTTGGGGCGTTTCCTGTCGCGGGCGCTAGGCCTACCCACACAAGTGAGGTATCATTTTTATCGGGAGACTTGGGGGAACGCTGGGTGGAAGGAAATTTGTGGCTCCTCTCAGATTCCAGAACTTTTTGCCACAGAAATGTGAGGAACATGTGTTTTTTTAGCCAAATATTGAGGTTTGCAAAGGATTCTGGGTAACAGAACCTGGTCCGAGTTCCGCAAGTCACCCCTCCTTGGATTCCCCTAGGTCTCTAGTTCTCAGAAATGCACAGGTTTGGTAGGTTTCCCTAGGTGCTGGCTGAGCTAGAGGCCAAAATATACAGGTAGGCACTTTGCAAAAAACACCTCTGTTTTCTTCCAAAAATTTGGATGTGTCTACGTTGCGCTTTGGGGCGTTTCCTGTCGCGGGCGCTAGGCCTACCCACACAAGTGAGGTATCATTTTTATCAGGAGACTTGGGGGAACGCTGGATGGAAGGAAATTTGTGGCTCCTCTCAGTTTCCAGAACTTTCTGCCACAGAAATGTGAGGAACATGTGTTTTTTGTTAGCTAAATTTTGAGGTTTGCAAAGGATTCTGGGTAACAGAACCTGGTCCGAGCCCCGCAAGTCACCCCTCCTTGGATTCCCCTAGGTCTCTAGTTTTCAGAAATGCACATGTTTGGTAGGTTTCCCTAGGTGCCGGCTGAGCTAGAGGCCAAAATCTACAGGTAGGTACTTTGCAAAAAACACCTCTGTTTTCTTCCAAAAATTTGGATGTGTCCACATTGCACTTTGGGGCGTTTCCTGTCGCGGGCGCTAGGCCTACCCACACAAGTGAGGTATCATTTTTATCGGGAGACTTGGGGGAACATAGATTAGCAAAACAAGTGTTATTTTTCCTTGTCTTTCTCTAAATTTTTTCCTTCCAAATATAGGAGAGTGTGTAAAAAAGATATCTATTTGAGAAATTCCCTGTAATTCACATGCTAGTATGGTCACCCCGGAATTCAGAGATGTGCAAATAACCACTGCTCCTCAACACCTTATCTTGTGCCCTTTTTGGAAATACAAAGGTTTTCTTGATAGCAATTTTTTACTCTTTATATTTCAGCAAATGAATTGCTGTATACCCGGTATAGAATGAAAACGCACTGCAGGGTGCAGCTCATTTATTGGCTCTGGGTTCCTCGGGTTCTTGATGAACCTACAAGCCCTATATATCCCCGCAACCAGAGGAGTCCAGCAGACGTAACGGTATATTGCTTTCGATAATCTGACATTGCAGGGAAAAGTTACCAAGTAAAACGTAGAGAAAAATTTATGGTTTTTTCACCTCAATTTCAATATTTTTCTTTTTCAGCTGTTATTTTCTGTAGGAAACCCTTGTAGGATCTACACAAATGACCCCTTGCTGAATTCAGAATTTTGTCTACTTTCCAGAAATGGTTGGGTTTCTGGGATCCAGCATTGGTTTCATGCCCATTCCTGTCACTGACTGGAAGGAGGCTGAAAGCACAAAAAATTGCAAAAATGCGGTATGCCCCAGTAAAATGCCAAAATTGTGTTGAAAAATTGGGTTTTCTGATTCAAGTCTGCCTGTTCCTGAAAGCTAGGAAGCTGCTGAGTTTAGCACTGCAAACCCTTTGTTGATGCTATTTTCAGGGGGAAATCCACAAGCCTTCTTCTGCAGCCACTTTTTCCAATTTTTTTGAAAAAAACAAAATTTTCACTGTATTTTGGGCAATTTCTTGGCCTCCTTCAAGGGACCCCACAAAGTCTGGGTACCTCTAGAATCCCTAGGATGTTGGAAAAAAGGACGCAAATTTGGCTTGGTTAGCTTATGTGGACAAAAAGTTATGAGGGCCTAAGCGCGAACTGCCCCAAATGGGCAAAAAAAGGCCTGGCACAGGAGGGGGAAAAGGCCTGGCAGCGAAGGGGTTAAAACAATTGCAGCCACTTCCTGCCTCTTCAGCTCACTATTGTAGCTTTCTGCTTTTTCCCATTGTGATGCTTTTTCGTTTTTCTCTTCCTCCGTCTTTCCCATATGTGTCTTCTGCTAACAGTAAATGACTGATGCATAAAAATAAGTGCTGGCCGTTAAATATAAGTTGTGGTGCCCACCACCGACACCACCTGCTCAAATTAAGCACTGGCGATATGTGAGAGAGAAATTTGGATTAATATCAAGATGGTTGTAGTATTATGTAGTAAAGTTTGTTTTGTCATGCAGTTTAGGCGCTTATCGCTGTACTCACGTATGTTGGTAGTTTTAACCTACCTCATTAGGAGTTTATGATCGTGGTCTGTTTCGAAAGGGCTCGCGACATGCACGCTTCTCGAGCTTCCGGAGAAATGGATTCAGGGCGAATGTTACAGCGTGAAGAGTGTGTTCGGTTGAACGCGTCCTCACATGATTATCTCACAGGTTTTTCGGCCATTATGGCTTAAGAGCAAGTACAAGAAAGTCAAATAGCTTATGATGACGTGTATGACACACGTCAGTCCTGTCAGTTTCTTCAGTTGGTAACGGTTGTTGGAAGGGTGAAAGTTAAGGACTGAAATGGATAATCAGAATAAGCTTGGTTGCAGTTTTTACTTAAAAGAAAAAAGGGGGAGATGTCTATTGAAATAAAGAAGGTGGGTGAGCATATTCCTGAAGGTAGGTTAAATCAGGAAATTATAAAAAAACCTTATTCAACAAAAAATGAAAGTAGTTTCAGTTCACGAGGCAATTGAGCCTTCTGTAGGTTAAAATAAGAAGGGAGACACGTTCTGAACATTAATTTTGGTCTTTGTCTGATGAGGAGGTAGACGTTGAGACGAAGAAAGGAGAAAGAATAGGAAAACTAAAGACTTGGGGAAAATGGAGTTTAGCTTCAAAGAGAAGTTGTTCCAAGCACGAGTGAGGGGAAAGGTGGCCTTAGAGGCATGCTGGAGAGAGGCGTCCTTAGTAAGCATGCTGAAGAGAGGAGTCATTAGCGGCACACAAGGACACCTTTAGAAGAAAGTAATAAGAGAGGAGATGATCAGTATTTCGATGAGTATGTGCTGGATTCACAGCAAGATGATGATTATGGAGAATAATTACAAGGTGAGGTTGAGAAGGCATCTACTTCTAAGCAAAGGGTTAAAGATACTTTCAGAGAGGAGATATTTTTGCCATAAAATTTAAGAAATCCTAGAAGCGCAAACTGGTGGCCTGTAGAGCACCTAGGGAAATTTGTTAAGAGATGGTTTAGGAATAACTGGAGAAGGAAGTAAGAAGTGTTTTAAAAGCTGAATATCACAGATCTGTTATAGAGGATAAAGCTTTAATACGCCTAATTTAGATCCTAAGTTGATAACCTTTTTGTACATGTTGGGGTGAGATCTGCGTAAAGGTCTAGAAAGTTCTTTAGAACAGTGTTGTGGTAAGCTCTTGGACATGTCGGTCACTTTCTCAGTACTCTTGGATATGCCAAATACTACATATCTGTAGGAAATCCCAGTGGATTTGGATTAGTTAAGGAGATGGAACCAAAGTGCCTTAGTGCTTTTGGGTATGCCAATGCTTGATTAAATGCACAGGGAAGAAATCAGTGTTTATGAAAATGAACCCTAAGTTGGGTGGTTTGGCTGGAATAGAGACAAGTGAGAATCCTAAAAATTGCCTTACTCTAACATTAACCTTATTTCCTAATCTACTAAGATTGTTGTTCTTTTCAGTTTCAGTTCCTTTGGTTCTCATACCTGTTTTGGAAATTACACAAACTCTATCCTGAAGCCCTGAATGTTTTTAGAATCCACAGGTCTCAAGAAATACTTTCTCATCGGTGGATAAAATGTTTTAAACAACCACAGACGTTTCCTGGGGGAAAAAAACCAAAATAGTCACTGTACTAATCATGGAGTCCGGTTCTTCCTTGTCCTCGTTCTCGTATTCCTCTAATTCTCGAATATCTTCCTCTCTGGGGATAGAAATTTGAGCTATCCTAGAAACCTCTTCCATATCCCCTTTGGTTGAAACTACAGTGGAACCTTTGCAACTCCCAGCCAGCAGAAAGTTCCCTTCTGCTATCCCTCCCGAAAACACTCCCACCGAAACCCAAGAGTGTAGAATGAGAACCTCTTATCACATCAATACATCCCACTCAGAATGTTCTTCCTCTTTTAAATGCCGTTACTGTTGCAGATAAGCATTATTTTTGGCACTGTGTTTGGTGTGAAGAAAAAAAGAGAAGTGAGAGAAGATTTAATTGGTTTCCGATTTTTTGAAACTGCATGCGGATGACTTTTTAGTTTTAATTTAATGTCTTGTGTGATTTTAAGTAGTGCAGAGGCCTGAGAGGGGAATTTGGGTTTATATATGGAAGATCATATAATTATTATGTAGCAATGTTTGGTGTGTCATGCAGTTCAGGCATTTATCACTGCACTCAGAGATATTTAGATAAGTTTTAACCTACCTTGTTAGGGATTTATTTTGGCTTGCGTTATGTTTTGGAAGTGCCCGTAACAAGAGTTCTTTTCGAGCTATCAGAGAAATGGATGCAGGGAGAATAATACAGCATGAAGGGCATGTTTGTTTGAACAGAAGAGATGGGGTGAATCAGTTGTTGATCTTAAATGCAAAGCCGTATAGAGCTGTTTCAGTGGCTACTATTGCTAGATGTGTGTAGACAGTTATGAAAGAGTCAGGAGTGAATGTGGATGCATTTAAATCTCCTTTGTCAAAGGGACAATGCTTTGAAACTTTTTACAGCAGAAGCACAATTCAGTTAGGTGATGAAAGCGGCAGATTGGTCGAATGCTGAAGCCTTTAGTCAATTCTATTTTAAACCTGCGAAGCATGTTCCAAATATTGCGTTTAGAGACTTTGAACATGCATAATGCTAGCCTTCTGTCTGTAAATTGCTGATTCTCAAAGCTTTAGTTTATAGAGAATCCCCCACCCTAAATTCCCAGTTTACAAAAAAGAAGGAAGGGAATGAAGGGTTTACTTGTACGTCTTTTATAGCGATGGGGAACTTTCAAGATGAGAAAATGTTACATTTGTTTATTTTTCTTGATGTAAAAGAAGAATTTTATTTGAATTATCGTGAAACTTTTGTTTTGCAGACAAGCTCAGAGCAACGTTGGACATGCAGAGAGGATGGCCGGACTGGTTGAAAGGAGAACAGCGCTAAAAAAGTTGGAATGTTGTTGGATTTTATGGACTAAAGTGCTCTGTTTGGTTTATGAGTCCTATAGAGTCCTTTCCTTTGAACTTAGAAATTCTTGCTGCTTAGAGGTTGTGAATAATAGGTTGATGCATCATCAAATTCCATGGGCTCATTATCATATAGCGCTTTATCTACATTAAGGGAGACACTTTTTATCTAATTAAGGTCACTTTTTTTCTTTGTGCCGCTCCAGACACCATATCCAAAAGTAGCACCAATATGGTTGCTTTTTTAATTTAATTTTTTTTAAATCTTGATTGTAAATCTGGAGGCATTACAGAGGAGGGCCAAATCGCCTAAGTTCAACATAGCAATTACAACTTTAAGGTTAGCATGTGTAGGCCTATTGCTTCACAAACCAATGTGAGATAAATGGAGCCGAAGGAAAGCAGGGGAGGATAGGTAATAGAGATGGAGGAAGAGGGAAAGGGGGAGAGAGAAAAGGGGGGAGAAGGGAGGGGGAGTGGCAGGAGTTTTTGCAAGGCTGAGATGGGCGAGAGGGAATATTGGTAATAGTCTTGACAGATTTTTAAGATGTCCACGGCTGTCGAGGTAGGCCGAGTGGGCATGAGAGCAGAGTCTTCGTAGCAAATCGAGTGTTCGGAAGGACCCAAAAGAGTAGTCACATAAGAGTGTGTATCAAGGGGTGTTGTGAGTATGGATCTCCATAGTGTAAAGGCTGTCACTGGTCTTTAATGCTTTTGAGCATGAGATTTGTGTCCTGGCCCGCTCCATTGCTATCCGTCAGGACGGTTAGAGGTTAATCAGGTGAAGTGGCTACACTGAGACTCAATAGAATGTGGAGTGCAACATGGTCGGATTATCCACCATCAGCGGAGCCTAATTCCTAGAGCCTGCCCCCCAACAGCTATGGGAAGGAAGAGTCGGGTAGAACCTGGACAGAGCTCACCATGAGAGCATGCTCCCTATAAAACATGGCTGGTAGTCCTGCGCTAGTCGGACATAGAGCTCTGAGTAAAGTAGACGGAACAGTAAGGAGGGAAGGAAGAAGGGAGAGTATGGAAAGGGAAGGAAGAACGATGAGGGAGAGGAGCCTGGCCAGTAGTTCGGTGAAAGCCAAGGGAATAAATGAAGGCGGTCGTAACCTGAAGAGTGTATAACAAAACTAGGCTGTAGAGAAAGGTAATAGGACTATAGAATTCTGCATGGTGTAAATGGTCTAGGCACAGGGAGATAAGAAAGGACGTAAGTGTACAGAAAAGGATAATGTTGGGAGGAAGAAAGGATGTAGGTGAGGGGTCAAGAGAGGGGGGATCGAGGGGGAAAGGGATAGGGCGCTGACAACCCACCAACAGGTGGAGGGGAAGTGGGGGGAGGAAGAGGGAACGAGCAATAATGGAGAAAATTATGACGGTGACAGTCTTGCTAGAAAAGGGTTCCAGACTGTAGTGAACAGGGCCGCCTGGTCCTGTCAATTGTAAATAACCCGTTCATGCGCAGCAGTTTGGGTCATAGCAGTCATCCATTCTGCTGGGGTTGGGGCAGTGCTGGATCTCCAGTGTCTAAGGATGCAAATTATAGCCGTTGCGAGTGCCGTGTGGAGTAATTTCTGTTGTGGTCACGATAGGGTAGGAAAGGGTTGTGTGTCGTGGATGAGGATGAGCGATGGAGAGAGCGGGTGTTGTAGTGGTAGGGAGTCTGCCAGGGTGTGGTATACGGCGTCCCATAGGGGTTTTTGTGATGGACAGTGGCATAAGACGTGTAATAGGTTGCAGCGAGGTTCTGCGCAGCGCCAGAAGTTCACGTGTGGCAGGAGATCCGCCATTTGGAGTTTCACCGGGGTCCAATACCAGTCATGAAGGACTTTAAAAAGATAGAACTTCAGTCAGGCTTCCCGGGTGCCTCTATCAAGGGCATCCAGGATATCGGACCAATCTGCCTCAGTGTAGTTGACCCCTAGTTGGGTTTGCCACTTGTGTTGTAACTTTCCAAGGAGGGGTTGTGAGTAAAGATGTCTCACTAACACCTCGTAGAGGCCGGCCATTACACCTCTGTGTCAGCCCCACATTTGCAGATAAGCAACAATTGGTGAGGCCTTGATCTCCCAAGGAAGGGTTTCCAGCACCCGGTGTAGGCAGTGCTTAATTTGGAGATAGCGCCATTCTTGGCTGTGATAGATGTTAAACTCCTCTCTTAGTTTGCCAAACGACTTGAGCTGACCCCCTTCCATGATTTGGGCTATACAGTTGATACCGGCTATGCTCCATTGAGGCCATCTCAGATCTGTTCCCCTTATTTTGATACTGTCATTACCCCCTATGGGGGCTTGGGCATGCAAGGAGGGATGTACTCCTAGTAGGTGGTGGGATATGCCATGCTGTACGTGTTGCCATTAGGATTGGATTGGCTGGATTGGGCTGCAAGGAACCTACACTATACAGGCCTCCAATTCCTTCATGACGGGCCAGCAAGAGTTTCTCTGTGGACACCCACTGCAGAGGGTCTGGTGTTCCGGGTAGCATATAAGCCAATTGGGACAGCTGTAGAGCAAGGGAATAGTATTCCACTGAGGGGAGTCCTAGACCCACGCAGGATCGACGCAGAAGTATTTTTGCCGGCATCAGTCGTGGGTGCGTGGAGCCCCAAACGAAGGCTCTCACCAAGGTGTCAATCATCCTAAGCATGGAGAGAGGTACTGACAGGGGGAGCGTGCCCAGGATATATGTAAAGCGCGGGAGTGTGACCATTCTAACCGCCTGCACTCTGCCCCACATGGAAAGACCCAAAAGTGACCACTTCACAAAGTCCTGTTTCATTGGAGACAGAAGAGGGTCCAGGTTGTCCCCAATCATGCACTCCAGACCTCGATCAACAAGGGTTGCCAGGTACTTGAGGTGGGTCGGGGTCCAGCGGAATGGGAGACCATAGATTGCAGCTCTCGTCATTATCCTTGAGAGGGGCAGCGTTTCGCACTTATCCCAGTTCAACCGGTAACCAGACAAGATCACAAAACCTTCTATGGTTGTCAGTAACGATGGTAGAGATCTCTCCAGGTCGGTCAGGGTTAGTAAAATGTCGTTGGCATAGAGATACATTTTCGAGATGTCGCCTATGAAGGGGATAACTGATATCTGCTGGGAGTGTCGGATGGTGGCCGCCAGAGGTTACATTGCCAGTAGGAACAAAAGTGGCGACAGGGGGCAACACTGCCTCGTGCCCCTTCTGACGCACAACAGATCCTATAGAAAGCCCCTGCAGTTGACTAGCGCCGTGGGGTGGTCTTATAGTAAACACATTTTAGAGGTGAATTGTTCTCCATGGCGGAAGTGCGTCATAGTGGCAAACAGGTAACGCCATTCGATATGGTTGAACGCCTTCTCTGCGTCAAGGGAGAGGGCTAGAGCCTCCTCTGGCATGTTTAAGGACTCGTACAGGGTGTGGCCGAGATTACACATATGGTTTCTAGGGGTGCGACCCGGGACAAACCTCACCTGGGTATTGTGAATCAGAGACAGAATGACCTTGCGTAAGCACGCCGCCAAAATACTTGCCAAGAGTTTGATGTCTCCATTCAAGAGAGATATAGGTCGGTAACTGCCGCAGAGTAGAGGGTCCCTGCCCGGTTTAGGTAAGACAACTAGTGTAGCCTTGTTAAACATTGCTCCCAGAGAACCCTCCCGGCATGCCTCTGCAAGCACCTCGTGGACAGCAATGACCTCCTCCTCCCCAGCCCATTTATAAAGTTCTGCAGGGAAGCCATCCTCGCCCGGAGATTTGTGGTAGGGGAGATCCGAGATGGCTTGGGATATTTCTGCCCTGCTTATTTCACCGTCCAGGAGGGCTTGGCCTGCGACCAAGAGACGAGATAGATTGGCTGCGGTGAGGAAGGTCTCAATTTGAGTGGTGCTTGCCACCGTTTCTGGAGTGTTAAGATGTTGATAAAAGGCCACAAATTAATTTACAATGTCTTGTGGACACGTTAGTATCTCACCTGTGGAGGATGTAATGGCCGGGATAGCAGAGACAGCTTCCCTCTGGTGGAGCTGCGCCACCAACAGCCGTCCAGCCTTTTCGCCTTGTTCGTAGTGGCGGCCGCGCAGGCATTGCAGCGCATATTCGGCCTGTGAGGTGTAGAGCTTGTTATGTGTCATACGGGCTTGTTCTAGAGAACGACGTATCGCAAGAGACGCCTGGGCAATATATTGTCTGGTGAGGCTCTGTATGTCATCTTCAAGGGTCCTCTGGCAGGCTACCCTATCTCTGTTGGCCAGTGCCACATCACGCATCATGTGGCCCCTCAGGGTCGCCTTCGCAGCCACCCAGAGGACCCGCTTGGAATCCACGGTACCAGTGTTGTCAGCCATGTATGTGGACACATGGGTCCGCAATTGCTCCTTCCCTTGGTGGAAGCGGTAATGATGCACCGCGAAATGCCATGGTTTATGACCAGATGTGAGACCCATTAGGATCGACATCTGGATAGGAGAATGATCGGAGAGCCCGCTATCCAATATACGGGCGTCTTTTAGTTGGGCCTCTACGGTGTGTGACACCATAAAGTAGTCCAAGCGAGATTGAGTGTCGTGGACAGGCAAGAGGACGGTGTATTTTTTGTCCGTTGGATGTGTTAGTCTCCAGTAATCAACTAAACCCATGTCATGGTTGTTACCCGCATCTATGGGGCCTGTCCTATCTAGTATTGCACCCTGGGCCAAATTCCAGTCCCCCATATGATGAAGCAGGTCGTCCTGATTTCAGTCAGGAGGCGATTTAGTTGCAAGAAAAACGGCCGTTTGGTGCTAGTCAGCGCGTACACAGAGCCCACGCAGAAGAGTGTGTCCCCCACTTTCAATTTAGCAAATACATATCTCCTCTCCGGGTCATCCCATGTTTTGATGACCGTGACTGGTAGAGTTCTGCGTAGTAGTATCGCTACTCCACATTTACAAGGAGTGCCACCGCCGGCCTCCTGTGGTGCTGGGCAACAGCTAAAAAGCACCCTTCCCACCCAATCCCGGCGTAGTTTTCTGGTTTCCGCACTATCAAGATGGGTCTCCTGAACTAGAGCTATGTCTACCCTCTTCGATTGAAGGTAGAACAGCACCTTCTTTCGTTTAACATATATCGTCAAGCCATGCACATTCCAAGAGAGGATCCGTAGTGGATGTGTCAAGAGCTGACATGCTGGCTATTGGAGTGAGTAAGAGGAAAGGGGGGGGGGAATTACCATGCAGGCAAGGACTGAGCGGATTGGGAGGAAGGGCAGAGGGTGTCTCTCACCGTGTAAAGCAGAGGCAGTATTTAAGTTAGGTTTAAGGGTGAGGGGCAGGAGAGCTGGTGGATGTCGGGCAGTCCCTTACAGGATGGAGGTAGAGATGAGGGAGAGTAAATGAAAAAGGGCAGAGGGGTGGATGGAGGAGAAAGTAGGGTGGGGAGGGGAGAGAATAGAGATGAGTGGGGAAGGAAAAAGGGAAGAAAGGAGGAGTGAGAAAAGAAAAAAGAAAGTGTAAAGAAGAAGAGGATAACTAAAGGTTGGCTAGGTGAACTAGGAAACAAAGGGCCATATTTATACTTTTTGACGCACAACTGCGCCAACGCAGTTGTGCGTCAAAATATTTAACGCCGGCTAACGCCATTCCAAAGCGCCATGCGGGCGCCTTATTTATTGAATGACGTTAGCCGGCGCTGCGGACTGGTGTGCGTCAAAACAAAATGACCCACACCAGGCAGCGCCGGCGTAGGGGAAAATGGAGCTTGGGCGTCAAAAAATGGGGCAAGTCAGGTCTGAGGCAAAATATTGGCCTCAACCCGATTTGCGCCATTTGTTTTTACTCCCAACCCCGATTGAAATGACTCCTGTCTTAGCAAAGACAGGAGTCATGCCCCCTTGCCCAATGGCCATGCACAGGGGACTTATGTCCCCTGGGCATGGCCATTGGGCATAGTGGCATGTAGGGGGGCACAAATCAGGCCCCCCTATGCCACAAAAAAAAAAAAAAATACTTACCTGAACTTACCTTAAGTTCCCTGGGATGGGTCCCTCCATCCTTGGGCGTCCTCCTAGGGTGGGCAAGGGTGGCAGGGGGTGTCCTTGGGGGCATGGGAGGGCACCTCTGGGCTCCTTCCGAGCCCACAGGTCCCTTAACGCCTGCCCTGACCAGGCGTTAAAAAATGACGCAAAAACGCTTGGACGTCATTTTTTCTGGCCCGCCCACTCCCGTGCGTCGTTTTTGCACGGGAGTTTAAATAAGGCGCACATGCCTTGGAGTCATTTTTTAGAATGGAACGCCTACCTTGCATATCATTAACGCAAGGTAGGTGTCCACGCTAAAAAATGACGCAAACTCCAAGATCTTTGGCGCTAGACGGGTCTAACGCCAAAGTATAAATATGGAGTTAGCTTTGCGTAAAAAAAAACGACGCAATTCCGGCGCGAACAGAGTATAAATATGCCCCAAAGTCCCCTGGGGTCAGGTCTGTAGACTGTGGGTCCTAACCTAAGGGAACCCCATGCACAGCCGGTCGCACCCCAGCCGGGGGAGCAGGGGGCGCCCCCAACCACCACTCCTTGAGAAGCGCATATAGACAGCTTGTGGAGGGAGAGGGATGGGTACCCTACAGGAATAGAGGAGAGGACGGTGGAGGAGAGTTAATCTGTCTTATGAAAGGGAATTGAGCGAGAGGGGGGGGGGGCGGGCCACCTGCACTGCCCGGGCTGTTTATGGGACAGTGTGGATAGTAATAACAGTGTCTGAAATGCTGGCTTTGAGCCCCCTACAGCTTGCTGGGGGGCGGCGTCCCAAGGTATCAGTGGTCTATTGGCGGTATCATATCATTGCGGAGAAGAAGCTGCCGCTCACGGGGATGTTACCCAGCAGCTAGGAGATAACACACCCCTATAATACAGCGGAGGAGCGCTAGACCTAGTTGTCTTGTTCAAGCAGGGGTCTATCCTGTGTGAGTTGTAGGGGGAAGGGAGGGGTCGGAAGGGGAGGAGCGGAGGGAAAGGAATTGACGTTGGGCAGAAAAAGACATTAAAGATAGACCTATAGGCTATGGGGTCATAAACAGTATCATATGGAAAACATCAAACAATAGAATGCATCACTGGCATGCATATGGATAACATTTGCTAACAGGATCCAATCAAAGTGCGGGTAGCGCATGCATAGCACATGGTCTAGAGTAACACAAATTATTGAGGCATAACCATAACATCAACGTCAATAACAACAAAGAATCCGGGCAGGTACTCATCCGTCCGCTGGGTTAGCAGCGGCCTTCTTGGACTTCTTGGCCATACTCTGGGACCTCAATCGTAGCACCGTGCAGCCACCATGTCATGCATCAAGTAGGGGCAGGGATCGGTTTTAAAGGGGAAGGAGATATTTCCCTCTCCGAGAGTTGGGCGTGGACCACCACAGCTTGTAATATTTGGCCCCTGTCGTCATGTGTCCTTGTAAGCCTCTCCAGGTCCCTGCCTCTAGGACGGTTTTCGGGGTCGTGTTGTTCCACCCATCCCTGCTCTGATTCTGAGGGTGGAGTACAACTGCTGTCCCCAGGATATTCTTGCGGCCGAGCCGGAGTAGCAGTGTCCATAGGTTGATGCTGAAAGGAGTCCAAGAAAACCCTCAGGTCCTCAGGGTCATAAAAGTCTTTGGATACTGCATTTTTGGTGTCCCACATTTTCGCAGGATCAAAAAGGCCGTATTTCATCTCCAGCTGGCATAGACGGGCCAGAGAGCCAAAAAAGCCTTCCGGCGTTTATTAGTGTCCTTGGAGTAGTCAGCCGTTATGCGGATGTCGTATCCTTCCATCCGAAAGGGGCCGTGGGTTTGAGGTGCTTGGAGAAGTTGTCGGGCCTATCCGTGTCGTAGAAGGCATGCAATGATTGGGCGGGGTCTGGAGGACTTCATCCGGACGTTTTGGGCCTAGCTAATGTGCCTGCTGGAATTCCAATGGCAGGTTGAAGGTTAACAAAGTCATTTTGGGGAGGACTGAACTGGGGAAAGCCTGGACGTCTGGCCCCTCCTCGTTTTCCGGGAATCCAAAGAAAAGAACATTGTCTCTTCGACTTCTGTCTTCCAGGTCCGTTATTTTACTACGGAGGAAGAGGAGGTCCTGATCCCTATCTTGGATTGTAGTCATATGAGATTCCAGGGTCCCCATGCAATGTTCCAACCCCATCACTCTAGATTGGAAACCTGCTATTTCTGAGCGCATGGATTTGGTCTCCAGAGTCAAGGAGGATACGGCGGCGTCCATCCCCTCTATCCTACTGCTGACAGCAGTGATCTCCTGAAGTATCCGGTCGATATCAGACATGGTGGAAGGCTGAACAGGTGATGAGTATAATCGGGGTCCTACAGCGGAGGAGACAGGTCGCTTGTATTGGAGGGCCTCGGAGAATAGCAGCTGTCGTGCCGGTCTGCCCGTAGATTTCTCCGTCGCTTTGCCA
This sequence comes from Pleurodeles waltl, assembly GCF_031143425.1. Classification (NCBI taxonomy): domain Eukaryota; kingdom Metazoa; phylum Chordata; class Amphibia; order Caudata; family Salamandridae; genus Pleurodeles; species Pleurodeles waltl. The sequence goes on from NC_090444.1 coordinate 715,916,122, forward strand.
CCGGGCATCTTAGGGACAGCGAACAGGAGTAGCCCTATGGAGTCTAGGCCTGAGCGGAAAAGGAGGGGTAGGAACGTCAACACCGCCCGGTCAGCCTTGCCTCTTAAGAGCCGCTGGGGTTAGTTACGTAGAGGCCGGTCTGGGTTCAGCCCTCCTATCCTCGTCCAATGCGAAGCTGGCGCTGTCTGCAGCGCACTGAGGATCTCGAGCAGCACCAGGTGAGAGAGCCGCATTGGAGGGGCAAAGAGAGATGGCACTATACTTGTGGGCCCAGTAGAACTAGGGGTACAGTGTAGCAAGATGTCGTCAGACGGCTGTAGCGCCCCGGTGCCAGGTGTGAGGTGGAGAAGAGGGCTGGCACCACTGATCGGCAATGAGCGGCTGTAGAGGAAAGGCCTGAGAATGTAGCGTCTCAAGGAATGAAGGCCGCAGGCAGGGTCCATTTACACCGCAGCTATAGTATTGCTGGGCTCCCGGTCGTTGGGGGAGGGGCCACGTATCGGCACGCACTCCCCGTCGCTGTTGCAGATCAGCAAGAACTTAGTGTGACTCCTCCTGCAGCTCCATGAGGACCCTCATGTCAGCTTGTGACCATGAGTGCCCCAGCGCACTTATGGTCACTCCGACAGTAGAGCAGGGAAAAGCAAGTAATGCCGACCAGTGTCGTCACTCCACTTCACTTCACTTCAGTGGGCATTGTTCACCCCCCTTGAAGATGCAGGCAACAGGTGTGTTCAGGGCATGTATAGTGGAAGTGGGGGGGTGGAGGGAGGCAGAGAGGGGAGCGAGATAGAGCTGGAATTCCTCCACTGACGCCGCGACCCCCTGCCGGAGTTGAACCTCGTCTCGCAACTGCAGGTTTTGGCTCTGCCCCGTCCTTCAGGCCCTCGCCGCCGGTATACAAATTGGCCTGCACCGAGTCTTCACCTCATCCTTTTCTGGTATTGATGGGTGCCCGATGATAAGTAAGAGCCTCCGAGGCTCATGAAGAAAGGTTTGCGGCGGTCGCCACCCCCGGACAGAGTCCACCACCATGCAGAGCTCTCGATCTAGGCGGCCATCTTCTGCTGTGGCCTGACCACGCCCCTCCTTTCCTGTTTTAAAAAAGGAAAGTTCTCAGCTCTGGATTGAGATTTGGAGTATTGCAGGTTTTATTTTCTAGAAAAGGTCTTTGACATCAGCCCTCATTAAATTGTGAGTGTCCTTTTCTAAAGGGTCCTTCAACCAAAACCTAATAAATTTAGCAATATGCTCCATGGGCCACTAATCCAAGCTACGAGGGTGCCTGATTGAATTGAGATTAAACATAGCTCCACCAAGAAGGTCTTTATTCGCCCTAGAATTTGAAGGCTGTTCTAAATCATTATCAAGGGTTTCTGAAATTTCTAAGGCCTCTCTGGGGTGAAACACATATGAATCGAATTCCATATCCTCATTATCATAGGGAACCAGAGGGCATTAGTGCTTTTGGGCAACACTAGTGCTGGATAAATGGAGAGAGAGAATAAAGGCAGTGCTTAGGGAAATAAACCCAAAGTTGGGTGATTTGGATGGAAAAGAGGCAAGAGTCCGAAAGGTTTGCTTTTTTGAGAAGATATGATTAAAGTTTTGAGTAAATATGAATTGACCTTCACTGCCTTAGATAAGGTTCACAATAATGAGGAGAGTTTTTGATCATATTTCAGTACTTAAAATATGGATACCTTCCATCCCTGAAGGCCTGAAAAGCAAGAATTTGTTCAACTCCCGGAAATGTATCACAAGTTTCCATTCTTTCTCTTTGATGATTTAAAGGATGTAATTTTAGAAGAAGGGAATAAGAAGGGAGATGATCAGAATTATGATGAGTATGTGATGGATTTACAACAGGATGATGATTTTGGAGACAATTTACATGGTGAGGTTTTGAAGGCATTTACTCCTAAGGAAATGCTTAAAGATTCTTTAGGAGAGGAGATGTTTTCTCTACACAATTTGAGACATCCTAGAAGTGCAGACTGGTGGCCCTTCGAGCCTGTAGGGAAATTTATTAAGAGATGGATTAGGAACCATTGGAGAGGGAAGTAAGGAGTGTTTTAAGAGCGAATGTCCCAGACCTGTTTAAATACTGACCTTCTCCCATCTTATCACATTCTTCTAAAACTTCTTTGTCCAACTCATAATGTCAATTCATGCCTTGCATGCCACTTAGGACTGCTCTCTCACGCCTGGTACTAGGGGCACTTCTCTCTTGTGTACCACTAAGGACACCTTAAAGTTGAAAGCAGGGTTTTGCGCTCATGCTTTTCAAAGACTTATTGAAAGACAGTGCGGTGTTGTTAAAGGTGGACAATGTATCTTCTGTAACTTATATAAATCAGTTAGGGGGCAGCAGGTCCAGTTGTATGACAGATCTGGCAAAGGGGCTGTGGGTTTTTCTTGTTTGGAGGATGTCACTGCGAATTAGAATTCAAGATTCATGAGAGATTCCAGCAAACTTAACTTCTCAGAAATATTTACGTTTCAGGTGGAGATGTACCCAATACCAGTTTTTCCGTCTTCCTTTTGGTCTATATTCAGCTTCTTGGAGTTTCACCAGGGGATTGCATCCAGTAGTAGCCTTCTTTAGAGAAAGGGGTGTTCGTCTATTTACACAGCACATTGTTGAGGTCTCAAGACTAAGAAGAACTGCTAAATCACCTGTGGTGGCAAGGGACCTGCTCGAGAGTTTAAGTTTCATCATCAACATAGAGAAGTCTATCATGGTTCCAATACAAAATTTAGGGTCATATTTAGGAGCCCCTAGCGCCACCGAAGCGTCACTTTTTGTGATGCTCCGGTGGTGCTATGCCCTGCACTGTATTTACAAGGTGGCGGGAAGCCATTTTTTGTGGCTTAACGTCACCTTGTAAACACAGTACTTTGAGTGGAAGGGGCATGAAATGGGTATTGCTGTGGCCGTGCCAAAGCAACACCTATTGCATTTTGATGCTGCCCCAGATTTACGAGTTTTCGTAAACCTGAGGCAACGTCAAAATCTAACACCACCCCAGGTGTGGTGTTAGCATTACGCAAGGAGGAGTAGTACTTTTATTCTCCTCGTTTTTTGCTCTTTCCGTGTGGGCTGCATGCTGCAGCCCACATAGAAAGATCAAATCGCCATTTTTTGTGTAGTAAGGTCACTTACTGCACAAAAACAATCTCCCCCTTAATGCAGCCATCCTTGCACCATGGCATAAGGGTGGCTACATTGGGCCTTGGCTGAAAATTTTGCGCCGGTGCAGGGGACAACACAGGAGTGCATTGTATTCAATTAAATACGGCACATCCCTGCACTGTGAAAATGACGGAGTGCGGAGCAGCCAATTTTGGTGCAGCGCCACCCTCTGTCATTTTCTGGTAAATATGGGCCTTCTGGGGTTTCAAGTGAACACAATCTGCTACCTCAGTTACATCTTCCACACAAAAAAGATAATATAAAGGAGGATGAAGGTTTTATTTTAGCAAAACAGCGAGTGAGAGGGATCTGGCAAGGAGGGTTGGTCTTTTATCTTCATCCATTCAGGCCATTTCCCGAGGCCTACTTACTACAACGTTCTTCAGAGACTGAAGGCCTTGGAACTGAGGAATGCTTTGTGGTATGCAGATGTAATACTTCTATACCTAGAAGGTAAGACTTGGAATGGTGGTTTGACAAACTAGAGATCTGCAATAAACAAATCTATTTTAGGAAATGTCCCGGAATTTATTCTAGAGACGGACGCCAGCACCCTTGGTTAAGGAGCACGTTTGAAAGAGATGGAGACAGCGGGGACATGGTCATAGATTGCAGAACTATGAAAAGTATAAGTTTAAGAAGCCCACCTAGAGCTAGGTATGATGTGTCGTGGGACGTAAATTTGGTGTTATCGAGTTCCTGGCCAAGTCATAGATTTTTGGACTTTAAAAGACTTAGGCCCTCATTACAACCCTGGCGGTCGGTGTTAAAGCAGCGGTAATGCCGGCAACAGGCCGGCGGAAAAAAAATGGAATCAAAACCATGGCGGAAACCGCCAACATAGACAGCCACTTTAACACTCCGACCACCACGGCGGTAGAAACAAACACCGCGGCCGTCACCGCCAACAGACAGGTGGAAGACAAGGTCCTGCCCACTATATTACAACACGCCTATCCGCCACCTTTTCTAGGGCGGTACCAACGCCATCAAAAGCACGACAGAAACAGTCTTTGGAACGGAAACCACTCACCTTTCGACACTTTACGAACAACCAGGACACCTTGGAGCCCGAGTTACAGGTCCTGCCCATGCTGGTCTACCTCCTATTGTACCAGGAGCAGCAAAGATGCCGGCGACGACCACAGTGAGTACTGCACATAGCACACAGGGGAGGGGAGAGGGAAAGGAGAGTGACACACACATGCAATACGCAACACCCCCCACCCTCATCCACAACACCATACACACAAATACATGCAGCAACATTACATATACACCCCGTCACCCCCTGGAAGAATGTAAGGACAAAATGAAATGATTGTAACAAGTGTAATCATTGAAATATCAGATAGGCCAAATTCAAATATCAGTATATACAAATATGTACACCAACTACACAAGTCCGGATATGAATGAAATCATTGTCCCTGGATCAGTGTCCCAAAATGCATGGGCGAACCCCACACAAGATACCTAACTCAAAACGGAGAGAACACTGCAGGGGCATCAGATGGTAAATAAACAGGCAAGGGGAGGGAGAGGGAGAGGGGGGCAGCTCAGCTGGATAAACGAACAACGCCACTGCTCCACGAGGGGGCTCCATGCCCACTGCTTGGTCCTGGGGAGTGCAAAGCCACAGTCTCTCAAGTCTCTCCAGTGGGTGGTTTGCCCACTGCTGTATCCTGGGGAGTGCAAAGCCACAGTCTCTCTAGTCTGTCCAGTAGGTGGTTTGCCCACTGCTTTATCCTAGGTACTGCAAAGCCACAGTCTCTCAAGTCTATCCAGTGGGCGGTTTGCCCACTGCTTTATCCTGGGGAGTGCAAAGCCACAGTCCCTCAAGTCAACTTAAGTGGATGTCAGTCTCCACTGGTTCTGGAGGGGGTTTTGTGCCCAGAGTGCTTCATCCTGCTAAGGATTGGGGTAGTGGGTGTGAATCCCCACTGGTTCTGGAGGGGGCCTTGTGCCCAGAGTGCTTCATCCTGCTAAGGACTGGGGTAGTGGATGCCTTTCTCCACTGGTTCTGGAGGGGGCTTTGTGCCCCGAGTGCTTCATCCTGCCAAGGACTGGGGTAGTGGATGCCTTTCTCCACTGGTTCTGGAGGGGGCTTTGTGCCCAGAGTGCTTCATCCTGCCAAGTACTGGGGTAGTGGATGCCTTTCTCCACTGGTTCTTGAGGAGGCTTTGTGCCCAGAGTGCTTCATCCTGCCAAGGACTGGGGTAGTGGATATGAATCTCCACTGGTTCTGGAGGGGGCTTTGTGCCCAGAGTGCTTCATTCTGCCAAGGACTGGGGTACTGGATGCCTTTCTCCACTGGTTCTGGAGGGGGCTTTGTGCCAAGAGTGCTTCGCATGCAGTGTGGCAGGTCTCATCCCTTCACCTGGGTCTGTGTGCCACAAGATTGCCTGGGAACAGGTAGCATGATACTCCATGGAGGCAGAGACGCACTCCACCCTGCTGCGACTTCGCCTGCCACATGCAGGTACAAACAGAGCTGGGAGTCATGCCTCATGTACGCTGGGCAGGGTCCAGGACGTCTCCTGCAGCCTCGGACGGCTGGCCACTGGGGATGATTGCCATGTCAGCTGTGGTGGCACTGTCTCAGCACGTTGCGGGGCTGGTGGCAGTGGTTGCGGCGGTGTCTGTGGCGGAGGTGCTGTCGGTGGTGCATATGTCTGCGCCTCTTGAGGGACATAGCAGGACGTCTCCTGCAGCCTTGGATGGCTGTCCACTGGGGATGATGCAGGGGACTGTTGCTGAGGCAGCAGACGTGCAGGTGGCGGTGCAGGTGGCGGTGTCCACCGGCGTACAGGTTGATGTTCTGGTTGACAGAAGGGGTTACTCTGGCCCCTCAGCCGGAGCCTCCATGTCCTGTCCTGACCTGCTCTTTGGCTTGTGTCCCTTCCCCACCTTTGATGTCGCTGCTGGTGCCTTGCCACTGTCCCCTTTTGGCTTGGAGGAGCCCTTGCTTGGTGGTAGGTGTGGCTTCTCCCTCCGGCATGTGGGCACCTTCTTCACCTTGGCAGGTGCTGGAATGGCCTGCTCCTTGGCCTTGCTAGGTGGCACACTGGCAGCCCTGATGGGTGCCACCCACGATGTGACCCGACTTGCTGAGACCACTGTGCTGGATGATTTGGTGGCTGTGGTGCTAGGCTGGGACCTGGACAGCCTGGCCCTAGCGGAAGAACGGGGGGTAAGGTGTAGGGAAGAGGTCAGAGTTAGCGAGGAAGAGTTTCTTAGACACACTGGGACTGGAAGATGGAGGGGGTTTGGTAGTGGAGGAAGAGGTAGTGGTTGTAGGAGGTGTACTTCTGCTGAATTTGGGTGAAGGTGCATGGGCCGGAGCCTGTTGTGAGGTGGATGGCTATTGGGTGGGTGTGTGCCTGCGTTTGTGTACTTTAGGGGGAGGGCTCACAGACACACTGGGAGAGGACCCAGGGGATGTGTGAATGGTAGTGAGGGTGGTGATTGCACGTGAGCTGTGTGTTGTGATGAGCGTGCTGGTGATGGAGGTAGTGGATGAAGATGTAGTGCATGCAGGTGTGAGTGGAGATGAGACAGGGAGGGAACAGGAGGACGTGGAGGAGGGGGACAATGTGGAGGCAGTGGAGAACCATTTTATGCACAGCTGGAAGCCATAGGAGACTGATTAGGTGTAGAGGGCAAATACTACCTTTGGGGTCGGACTGGGAATGAGGCTGGAAATCAATGGATCTACCGTTGCGCGTCTGCCCTGGCCTAGGGGAACCCACTGCCCACCTCCCCCACCCAGACACCTCGTCAAGCAGCAGAGTCAGCTGAATGAGAGTGTATTCACCCCCTTGTGGCTGCTGTGATGCCCTCAAGCACCCATCCAACTCAGGATATGCCACCGCCAGGATCCGGTACTTCCGGGGGGTCATTGTGCGACAGGAACCCCTTCCGTGTTGGGAGGCCATCCCCAGCTGGGCCTCCACGTCTTCTTGGTCCAGTGGTGCAGGTTCTACTATCTTTTCCGGCAGTGGGTGCTCCGACTATGGTAGAACCCCAGGGTGCGCACTTCCTTGGCGATGGCACGCCAAATCTCCTTCTTCTGGTGGGCGCTGACCTAGAGGAAAAGCGAAGTAAGAATGGATGTTACTCCCCCATACATTTGTTCTCACACATTGGCCACAAACCTCCCACGCTGGCCCAGAAATACATACGCACACCATCCTCACATGCTGGCCAGTCCCCCCGTCTCTTTCATCCACGACACTCCATACAATCATGTGCCCTCCACCATGCACACAGTTTTCTCACCTGTTTGTCTTGAGGACCGTACAGTTGCATGTACTGGGGGAAGACCCCATCCACCAGTTTCTCCAACTCCTCCACAGTGAAGGCAGGGGCCCTTTCCCCAGACACTGTAGCCATTGTCGCTTCCAGGAGCAGGTCACAGCAGCACTTGCAGTGTGGGTCCTCTCCTGTTGAAGGTCAGGTATCAAGTGAGGGAACTGATAGAAAATGGCGGTCACGTCCGCGGCGGTGCGTACCGTCACCACCGGCGTACATCGTCATTGGCTCCTGGAACCCATAGGGACCTATGATAACCAATGTTGAATTGCGCCGCGGTCTTCGACCGCCCACCGCTATGGTGTACAACGCCAGCGCAGTTACCTCATTTCCCCTTGTCCCACCTTACAGGTCAGGCAGCTGCCATTTCAGGGGGCCACATGGCAGGCCAACTAACTGCGTCACACCTATTTAGGCCAGGAATACGGACAGACAAAGGCACATAGAGAAAATTTAACGATTGTGCTAAACAGCCTTGTGAAACCTATGTGGTGTATGCCCCTTTGCTCACTGTTCTCCTCCATAGGCCACGTCCGCTGGGGAAGGTGATGAGATGGCATCATCCCCCGGTGTACAGACCCCTGGTGGACCTCTCGACAATGGAAGACAGACACATCATTACAGACTTGATCGTGCAACAATCCAGGAACTGTGTGTCCAGTTGGAGCTAGACCTGATGTCAGCTATCCGCCAACCCACAGGAATCCCCTCTCTAGTGCAGGTCCTGTCAGTACTCCATTTCCTGGCAAGTGGGTCCTTTCAAACAACAGTGGCCATGGCATCAGGGATGTCACAGCCAATGTTCCCAAACGTGTTGTACAGAGTGTTATCTGCCCTGCTGAAACACATGCACAGCTACATCATTTTCCCTCAGGTGGAGGATCTGCCCACAGTGAAAGGTGACTTGTATACCCTGGGACATAACCCCAACATCATTGGTGCCATTGATGGTACACATGTGGCATTTGCCCCCCCGCAGGAATGAACAGGTGTACAGAAACCGCAAAAGCTACCATTCTATGAATGTGCAGATTGTTTGTTTGGCAGACCAGTACATCTCCCATGTGAATGCCAAGTATCCTGGCTCAGTGCATGATGCTTACATTTTGAGGAATAGCATTTTGTCATGGAGCAACTCCAGAGGCACTGTGTGTGGCTAATAGGTGAGCCTAAAGTCCCCACACAGTTTCATTTGCTGTCTGGGTATGGGAGATTCCCTAATGTTTGGAGGATGTCTAACAGTTGTTCCTCGATATTTGCAGGTGACTCTGGTTACCGCAACCTATCATGGCTACTGACCCCAGTGAGGAATCCCAGGACAAGGGCAGAGGAATGCTACAATGATGCACATGGGCGAACTAGGAGGATAATAGAGCGCTCCTTCGGCCTCCTGAAGGCCTCCATCTGACAGGTGGCTCCCTATACTACTCACTGAAGAAGGTGTGCCAGATCATCGTGGCCTGCTGTATGTTGCACAACCTGGCTTTGCGACACCAGATGCCTTTTCTGCTGGAAGATGGGCCTGATGGTGGTCTTGTGGCAGCTGTGGACCTTGTGGACAGTGAAGAAGAGGAGGCAGAAGAAGAAGATATAGACAACCGAAACAACATCATCATGCAATACGTCCATTGAGACACAGGTAAGAGGATGGAACTGCTTCACACATCTCATACTATTTTAGGACCTAGCATAAATCTGCCTTTTTACCTCTGTGTATGGTCCCTGACTTGTCACTTTGGCTTTCCATTTCACAGATCTGGGTCTCACTTTGTGCCCTCTGCTATGTTTACTGCTGGCCTACAACTGTGTAAAATTGGTATGTGAACAAGTACATTGACATTGCTATATTTCAGAGATGTTGCAATTACACATTTGTGAAAGCACAGACTGACTCCAGATTGTTTGGTGATTCAAGAGTGTTTTTTTATGTGGCAATAGGAGGAGGGGGTGTGCAATGGGCTGGGGTGATGGTGGAGGAATGTCAATGGTAGAGTCCAGTCTCTTGGTCTCACAGGTGCATTGTCCAATGGGGCATAGGAAGGGGAGCAATGACAGTTTAAGGTGGACAGGGTGACAAAGTGGGACAGAAGGGTGACATTCAGGAGGGTCTTATTTCCTGGCAGGGGTCTTGGCAATGTTCTCTGTCTTGTTCCTGGATCTCAGGGACCGTTTGCGGGCTGGTTCTCCTTCTGCAGGGGGTAGGATGCTGGTGGCCTGTTGGTCCTGTGGCGGTGCCTCCTGTCCACTAGCGCCGGCAGAGGTGGAGGGCTGTTCATCGTCCAGGCTAGTGTCAGGGGAACGTTTGTGTGATACTGTGTCCCTCATGGTGTTGACAAGGTCTGCCAGCACCCCTGCAATGGTGACCAAGGTGTTGTTGATGGACTTCAAGTCCTCCCTGATCCCAAAGTAGTGTTTCTCCTGCAGCCGCTGAGTCTCCTGAAACTTGGCCAGTACAGTGCCCATCGTCTCCTGGGAATGGTGGTATGCTCCCATGATGTTGGAGAGTGCCTCGTGGAGAGTGGGTTCTCTGGGCCTATCCTCCCCTCGTCGCACAGTAGTCCTCCCAGCTTCCCTGTTATTCTCTGCCTTTGTCCCCTGAACCATGTGCCCACTGCCAGTGACCCCAGGTCCCTGATTTTCTTGGGTTGGTGGGGTTGCCTGGGTTCCCTGTAGTGGTGGACACACTGCTGATTGACATCTCCTGGGGACAGTGGGATGGGCCCACTGGGTGGGTGCTGTGGTGGTGTTTCCTGAGGGGGGAGGTTCTGTGGTGGCTTGTGACAGTGGCAGGGGAACCGACTGTCCAGAGGTCCCTGATGGGCCAGGATGGTCATCTTGATCCGGATGTGCAGAGCTGCTGTCATCACTGTGGGACTCTTCTATGGGGGGACTGGATATGTCTGGCACCTCCTGTCTGGTGACGTTGGGTATGGGTCCTGTTGGGGTGTAAATGCATAGTTTTAGTATCTGTGTGTGCCATCTTGTGCATTGGGTGAGGTACCCTCTACTCCTGTGCTTGCATCATTGTGTTTGCCCTTTTGTGATATTTGGTTTGGGTTCTGTGTGGGTATCTGTACTGGACATGCTTTGGTGATGGTAGTCCATGCATAGGTGTTGCATGCAGGGTCTTGGTATTGGGATGTGTGGGTTGTGATAGTGGGACATATGTGAGATGATGGAGTGATGGGAGTGAGGGTAAGGGTGGGGTTATGTGATGGCATGCAGGTGGGGTGAGGGGGATATAATAGTAAAGATATGACTTACCAGAGTCCAGTCCTCCTGCTACTCCTGCGAGGCCCTCAGGATGCAGTATTGCCAAGACTTGCTCCTCCCATGTTGTTAGTTGTGGGGGAGGGGGTGCCCCCCCCCAGTCCTCTGTACAGCAATCTGGTGTCTGGATACCACTGAACGCACCTTCCCCCGTAGGTCGTTCCACCTCTTCCTGATGTCATCCCGTGTTCTTGGATGCTGTCCCACTGCGTTGACCCTGTCCATGACTCTCCGCCATAGCTCCATCTTCCTAGCAATGGAGGTGTGCTGCACCTGTGATCCGAAAAGCTGTGGCTCTACCCGAATGATTTCCTCCACCATGACCCTGAGCTCCTCCTCTGAAAGCCTGGGGTGTCTTTGAGGTGCCATGATGTTGTGTGGGTGATGTGTGAGGTGCTGTTTATTGTGCTATGTGAAGTGTTGTGTTGGTGTGTGTTGTTTGAGGTGCGTGGATGTTGTATGAGTGATGGTGTTGTGTGCCTGTGGATGCTGGTGTTGTGTTTGCTACTCTCTCTCTCTGCTTTTTCAAAACATGTCATTGTAAGGGGTTGTGGGTAATGTGGGTGTGTGTTTTAAAGTGTTGTGGAGCCGCCAATGGATTACTGCGGTTGTAAGACCGCTGCGTTGATTCGTGGGTCGTGATAGTGTGGGCGTATTCTTGTTGGCATGACCGTGTAGGTTTTGGTATCGCCAGTTTATCACTGACCTTTGGTGTGGTGGACTCGTGTGGGTGTCTGTATTGTGGCGGATTCCGAAATGTGGGTCGGAATACGTGTAGCGAAATTCCACCGCCGCAACGGTATGTTGGCGGTCTTCAGCACGGTGGAAAGTGGGATTTACCACCAGGGTTGTAAGGAGGGCCTTAATATTAACTTGGCTTCTTTGCTCTGTTTGATATAGTGTGACAGGGTTTCAGCAGTGAAAACATAAGAGGTAAGTAGTAGGTTTTATGGACGATGTACAAAATGCAAAATGTGATTTGGTAACTTGTTACCATATCACAATTTGTATTTGTGATTTGGTATTTGGCCCCTTCCAAACACCAAATCAGTATGGTTTGTATTACTGTTTTACTACTAAATTCCAGTCACAAAACAGTAACAATTTACCACCAGTTCATAGTTGGTGGTAACCCATTTTCAAATGGGAAGGGCTCCCCATGGGCACGTTCTCCTTTGAGAATGTTAAAAGATAAATCTTAAATAATTCCTTTTCATTTTTTGAAACACACCCTTTCCTTTAAGGAAAATGGGCTGTGTTTCAAAAGAAAAGGAATGCTTTGTTTCAAAGCAATCACAGACCTGGTGGTCTGGTGAACTCAGCGACTACCATCCCTGTGATGGCTGCAATTGCCAATGGGTCGCAAATTCCAAACCTACCATATTAATATTCATGAGTCAGGTCAGTTTTCGACCTACGAGAAATTGCTATTTGGAAATAAAAAAGGTTCATATATTAGGAATCCTTATTTTCTAATTTCAATTCGGGGATATTCGCAATTAGAGAATGGGTATTCTTAATGTTAGTACAACTGGCCCTACCTGAGTTGACAATCTATATTTAAAAAAAACATGAAGCTATTAAAGGCAAATATAAGAATTATCACTTTAAATCCACTGACAACAGCAGCAATCCCGAACTCCAGTTTGAGATTGTGCATTGAACATTCTTTTGAAAACAAAAGCCCAAGCAATATATTAAACAATTCTTTACTCTTTAAAAGTCAACATGAAACCTAATGTGTCTTGTAAACACTATATACTCCTTGAGCGCAGTGAAGAATCTTTCCCAGAGGAAATACAACACCCTTGCTGGAACCATATATCCTGAGGGAACTGTAGACATAGTTGGAAATCTTCCGTGTGCTTCATCAGAAAGGCACATTTCCAATTCAGCATACTAGAAGAAAAGAATGAAATACTTAAACACCATTAAGACAAGGACACATTTCAACTTAAAAGGAAACATACAACATTTTTCATTAGTAATGACATTCTGCCCAGTAAACAGCCCTTGTCTTAGAAATTATATTACCTTATAACTTTCCTATTTCTTGGGCAAGAAATGCCTCTGTGACAATAATGCAATCTAGATTTACTGTACACCCAAAGTTGAAAATGGCCGTTATCTGTTATGACTGGAGGGGCATATTTTCTGCATGTGTAAAGCATATTTATCACCTACATAGTACTAGGATCAACCTCTTTAAATTAAAAGTCTGCATTCCCTCACGTGTTGGTATGCACACTTGCCTACAATCACTTTCTCTCATAAATGGCTAGGCTGTGAAAGCCAAGGTAATATTAATACACTCATCGAACAGGTAGGCCTTAAAAAAGTTTTTAAAAACCTAACTTTTCCCCATTGTGAGAAAGTACCCTCTTTCTTGCATGGTTACCTCAATTCTTTGGCCTGTTTGACAGTGTGTTTTAATTGTGTCACTGGGCTCCTGCTAGCCAGGACCCAGTGCTCATGGTTTGTGGCCTACTTGTCAGTCTGATTCACTGTTTTTGTCATTATGCTTAACTGTGTCACTGGAGTCCTGCTAACCAGAACTCCAGTGCTTATGCTCTCTCTGGTTCCAAATGTGTACTTACATACTGGTAACCCAGTATTTCACTCCAAATTGGCATACTGGACTGCCCTTAAAAGTCCCTAGTAAATGTTACCTAGGTACCCAGGGCATTGGGGCTCCAGGGGATCCTTAAGGGCTGCACCATTTCTTTTGCCACCCATAAGGAGACAATGCAAAGGCTTCTTCGGGACTGCCATTGCAGCCTGTGCGAAATAGTGCATGCACTATTTCACAGCCATTTTCACTGCACCAGGTCACTTATAAGTCACCTCTATGTCAAACCTTCAGACCCTGAAGGCTGGGTGCAAGGTACCTGTGTGTGAGGGCACCCCTGCACTAGCAGAGGTGCCCCCACATGGTCCAAGCCCATTTTCCCGGACTTCGAGAGTGTGGGGGCACCATTTTAAGTGTGCACTGCATATAGGTCAATACCTATGTACAGCTTCACAATAGTAGCTCAGAATATAGCCATGTAAGGTGTCTAACAACTGGGAACTATACCCCAATACTGATTCCAGTATTGGTTGCACAATTCCATGCACCCTGGGGGCTCCACCATGGACCCCCAGGTACTGCCATACAAGCCTTCTGAGGTTTCCACTGCAGCCCCAGCTGCTGCCACCTCACAGACAGGCTTCTGCCCTCCTGGGGCTTGAGCAGCTCAATCCCAGGAAGGCAGAACAATGCATTCCCTTTAGGGGAGGGATGTTACACCATCTACCTTTGGAAATGGGTGTTACAAGCATGGGAGAGGTATCCTTCAACAGCCTCTGGAAATGCTTTGAAGGGCACAGATGGTGCCCTCCTTCCATAATCCAGTCTACACCAGTTCAGGGACCCCCAGTCCCTGCTCTGGCACGAAACTGGACAAAGGAAAGGGGAGTGACCACTCCCCCGCCCATCACCATCCTAGGGCTGGTGGCCAGAGCTCCTCCAGAGTGACCCTGGGTTTTGCCAGCTTGGATTCCAAGTTGGTGGGGCACTCTGGGAGCATATGAGTGGCCAGTGCCAGCAGGTGACATCAGAGACCCTTCCTGATAGGTGCTTACCTGGTTAGGTGACCAATCCCCTTCTCAGGGCTATTTAGGGTCTCTCCTCTGGGTGTTTCTTCAGATTCAGATTGCAAGACTCCAGCAGGAGCCCTCTGCATTCTTTACTTCATCTTCTACCGATGGATCAACCGCTGACTGCTCCAAGAACTGTACAAAACTGCAACAAAGAAGCTAAGACGACTTCTACAACATGTCAGCAAATGCAACAACTACCAGGTCATGCATCCTCCAAGGGCTTCCTGCCTTCATCCTGCACCAGAAGAACCGGAGCCACTTCCCTGCTTCAGCACGCACCTCTCTGCAGCAACTACCGGTGGCTTGGACCCCATCTCCAGACTACAGGCGTGGATCCAGCAACACGGTCGGTGGACTAAATTCACTCCGGCAGTCCCACTGTCCAGCTGTCCAACTTTGGTGGAGGTAAGGACTTGCCTCCACACGCAAGACATCCCCCCGTGCACTGCGTGACTTGCAGTTACTAAGGCTTGTGTGCGACCTTCCAAGAAGTTCTCTGTGCACAGCACAGCTTAGCCCCAGCATTCCATCCTGCGATGCACAGCTTCCTGAGTGCTTCTCCGGCAGCGTGGGAATCCTTTGTGTCGTGCTGCATGGGCCTCCATTTGCACCTTCTTTGTCCCTGTGCTGTGGGACTCCTGTGCACGCTGCCTGGTCTTCTGAGGGCTCTCTAAGTTGCTCAGAGCCCCTCCTTTCTCCCCCTCCTGGGTAGATGCCACCAGATCCCTCCTGGTCCTGGGCAGCGCCATTTTCCACTAACCGAGACCTTTCCATGTACCAAGGCTTGTGGTGGAATCCAGTGACGCAAACGAGACTGCATTCATCCATCCAGCATGTGACATCTCCTGCACCAAGCAGGAACCCCCATCTGTCTTCTTTGGTGCAATACTGACTTTGTCTTCCCACCAGTGTTTCTTCTTTTGCACCTTCATCCAGATTAGCAGGGGCTCCTGTTCTCCCGGGACTCTTCAGTATTTCCTGGACTTGGTCCCCTCCTTCCACAGGCCTTCAGGTCCAGGGATACATTGTTGGTGTCTTGCAGTCTCTTCTGGTTCTTTCATTATCTTCTATCACGACTTCTAGTGTGTTTTAGGAGACTTGGGGGGTTATTCCAACTTTGGAGGAAGTGGTAATCCGTCCCAAAAGTGACGGTAAAGTGACGGATATACCACCAGCCGTATTACGAGTCCATTATATCCTATGGAACTCGTAATACGGCTGGTGGTAAATCCGTCACATTTGGGACGGATTACCACCTCCTCCAAAGTTGGAATAACCCCCTTGATGTGTTTTACTCCTGCTTTCCTGGGCTCTGGGTTTGGGTACATTACTTAACTTCAGTGTTTTCTTACACTCCCAGCTCCCCTCTACACATTACACTTGCCTAGGTGGGAAACTGACTTTCGCACTCCACTATTTTAGTATATGGTTTGTGTTCCCCCAGGCCCATTGCAACCTATTGTACTTTTCACTATTTGTACTGTTTTCCTACTGTGTATTTACCTGTTTCTGGTTACTAATGTATATATTGTGTAATTTACTTACCTCCTAAGGGAGTATAGTCTCCAAAGTATTTTTGGCATTGTGTGACTAAAATAAAGTACCTTTGTCTTTCATGTGTGTAAGTACTGGGTGATGACAGGGGTATTGCAAGAGCTTTGCATGTCTCCTAGTTCAGCCTTGGCTGCTCTGCCTATAACTACCTCTAGACAGCCTGGCTTCTAGACACTGACTACATTTCACTAATCAGAGATAACTGGACCTGGTATAAGGTGTAAGTACCTTTGGTACCCACCGAAAACCAGGGCAGCCTCCTACACCCATGAAGGAGCCCTAGGATTTTTGGTAAAAAATTGCCTACTTTCCATGAGCTAACATTGCCAACACGAGTTAAATTATGGACTGGAGCCAAAGGACCTCTAAATTTACTTATTACATGGTTAAATTAAAGTATATTTAAAGAGTAAACAGAGGTTAGTAGGGTAAAACCTCCTGTTATTATTTAGGCTATTATAGTTAAACATCCCTTACACTTTTCAAAACCCTTGGACTTAATACTTCATACTTATATTATACAGATGATTCTATTAACTGTTATGTTTGCTTCTGATTAATTACGTGCATTTTGTTAGCACATCAGACCTTATTAAGTAAACTTACAAGGGAGACATAAATAGGCCGATGGACATTTTGACTGTACTTCGAGTTTTTCTCACCGTATATCCTGTACCAATACAAATCTATAGCAAATAAGACTCAATGACATCAATAATCAATAAGAGTCAGTAATTTCCACACACTATGACCTAGCAGTCATGAATACCCTCACCGTTGTGTGAAAGTTAGAATGTTTATTTCCCTGTATTAACAATGCTAATGTCATGTAACTTAGTCTCAAAATCAAATACACATACAGAAACAACACTGGCTGACCAAAGTGGCGAAAGAATCACAAACTAATCAAAGCTTGAACCACTACACATTCTAAAGCTACAGTACAAATTGATAGCAAGAATAACTGCACAAACAATGTTACATACATTTAGATTCAGCAAAGAAAAAACATCAACAGTTATGACATGTAGCAAACTTCATCAGTGAGAACCCTAACTAACGTCACATTAGAATAGCATGTTTGGGCTTCATGCAAAACAATTTAGTCAACACACATTTGGAAAACATCTAGCTACGGCTCTATCAAAATAGCAGTTCGTACCTAGAAACAAAACAAATAGACAGAACAATCAGCATCATTGTCAGTATACCTGTACTCAATTGGTTCAGCAAGCTGTGACAGTCTTCTTCAACAGGACATCAGTTCTGTCAGCAATACATCAAGATTCATCATCAAAGTTTAGAAAAAGCAAAGTCTCTTTAAGCAGTAAAGTCAAGCACGTGTCCTCTCGGGACGATCAAGAAAATAATAGCCTATCTTCCCTCTGTGCAGTCTGGCTAAGTTAGATTTCCTAAAACTACTTCCCACACCCTCATTGGCCATAGAACCGCATGTTTACATTTTAGTCAAATTAAATTAAAACCCAAATTCTAAAATTGTACTAGTACATGGTTCACATGTCAATGATTGGCTCCCCATCTCCTGATCTCGTAATTTCGCTTGTCAGGTATCAATATTGTTGCAGCTTATACTCCAGTCAGTGCATCCATTGTTTCTCCTGGGAAGGTCAGTCTTACATACATTATACATTCTTTCACTAGCAAGTACAGTATCTTCTAGCAAGCAGTTTCTCATGAAAACTTAACTTCAGCTACAACCACTTGGCCAGCACAGTGGAAAATCACAATTCAATCCTCTAAGCAATCATTTTATAAAACGCCTAAGAAAATGCAGCTTGACATGAGGCTGTGCAACTAGGCCAAGACCTCACTAAGTTAAGGCCTACAATTAAAAAAGCTAATACATAATGCATAACCCTCAATATGGCTTATTACTACATCAATCAAACATAAGCTCCACTTTTTACATTAATAAGCCATTAATAAGTACACTTTCTGAACATTTGCGGCCATTCACGTGGGCGCACCTTCAAATGCCTGCATTAATTTTCTCTGAGTTAATACATTTTCTATGCAAATTCAACATTCAGAATACATGAATATTCATTAGTAAACTCATTAATAACTTCAGCGTTAACAATCCCTCCTCTGATGACTAAATATGTCATTACACCAAATCTTCTCACACAAATTTTTGCTTCTGCTAAAATTCTATCATCTCTATCCCTTCATGTCTTCATTCCCTTCTTGAATTTCCCCTAAACAATTTTTCTCTTGTCATTTCTTCCCTCCTCTGATCATTTTTCATTTTCTTCAATGTAATCATCCTACACAATTTACATATTCCCCATGCTCCAATTATGCAAATCACGATAATCAATATCCCTTGTAATATTTTCAATATTATCCCTTTCCCAATGTTGCTGAGCCAATTTCCCACTGAAGCAAATCATTTGCCACCTTTTCTCCCAAACACCTGGTTCTTTCAACTCTTCCAAATCAGCACTTTCATTAGTCAGATTAGTAAACTAGCTTCTAATTTATTTACTATTATCACAAATATACAAACAGCAATGCTTGGAATTAAGCATTTTGCAAACCCCACCATCTTTTGCTAAAAGAATGTTTAACGCAAGGCAGTTCTGAAGAGCCATAGATCTTACTGCAGCCACTTCTGTATCCATTAGGATCATGGCTCCTGAAAAAGTTGCCATTTGTTATCCACAATAGTAGACAACTTTTGAATCTTCATAAAATTCAGAACAACAACTACTGAAGGAATCATAGTTTCAAATATATCTTCCACTATACCAGAAGAAGACTCTCTCCTTTCTCTACTGTGATATAATTCAGTCGATTTTGGTAATCTTTTTCAGTCATCCAGTTGGAAAATCTTTGGGAAAACTGTCCCCAAGTAACATGTGCCATAACAACCTCTTGGAAGTCGGTAATAAGCATTAGGTCCACAAATTTAATATATGCCAGGAATCTCTGGATCCTGTCCATTCAACATAAATGTCCATTTACTCTGAAACAAAAACACATGTCTACATTCACTCGTCCCCACAAACGAAGTGTCAGTGCGAGATTTAGGTCTATACACACAAAGCTTCCCTATGTGTTGCGTATCTAAAGCTAATTTCCCTTGTGTCTTTACTTCACTAAAAGCATAATCATTCTTCTTGGTCCTTTTCTCTAAGACTTTTTCTTATCTCTCCTTCAATGCTTTTCTCCTGTCATCTGTGTGATCTAAATAGCTCTTTTTTTAAAGTGTATGCAAGAATGTCAGGTTATTCCTTTGAGCATAAGCTGTGCCAAAAAATAATGTAGGCTCAAAGAAACCCCTTGCTAATACTATGTAATTATCCTTAGCTACTCTACTCAGGTACCTAATTATGGGGACAAACGAAAACACCACATTGCGATTGGAATAGAAATACTGAATGTACTCCTGGTTAAAGAATCTTGTTAGTGACCGACTACAACTTATCCCATAAGTAAGAGGCAAACTATGATAGGTAACTCCTTCGACTGATGAAGGAATCTGCGTACACACAACACAATTCTTTGCATCCATCGTCTCAACATACTCACTCAATAGACATTACAAGAAAGTTCCCCTTGTGCATTATCTATGTGCAGATACTACTCATCTAAGCTAAATTTCTCCATTGCAGTTAATGCAGTAATTGTCTCTAAAGCTGAAGTATAGTTTGCTTTACTCTTGTCAACAACAGTCATACCCACAATCAATATCACACACAATATCACACATACAATTGTCAAACCAACACTCATGTATTTACAGCACCTGTTTTTCCTACCCTGGTGGCTACGGTTATTCATGATCTGTAAAGAATCAGAAAATAGAAGAGAAAATTTAGAATTATGCAGCAAAAATCAAAAACAAAAATCTCCTTTCAGCAGTTATTTACATCTTTCAGTCTCACTTCCAGGATCCCCTTTCTCAAAAATCAATAAGATTGTCAAAAATGGTTTAGCAGCTTGTCAAATCAGGTTTTAAAAATTCCTCTCTGGTTACTTTCAACAGTCTTTCTTTCTTTATGCTTTTTCAGCTTGTAATTTTTACAGTTCAGTTCATTGATTTCCTTCAAGTGCCAAAGTATTGACCTAGAATGTCTTGATTAAAACAAAAAGACAAAAATTCTCTTTGCCATTCACTTGTAGTTGCAAATGCCTATTCAGGACCTGCGTACCTTTGACTTGCTATTCTCTTTCTTTTCAATTTTCGATCTCCATTCAATTTTACTTCACTTAAGTCTTCACTTCTTGTTGTATCTACTTCTTCCTCTATTGTTGTCACAACAAGTGCTTCCTTTCTCTTTGCTTATAACTCCGGCCACTCATCTCCTTTCAGTGGACCTTTGGTCAATAATCTTTTCAGGGTTGAACTCGGAACTTCTTCTTGCTCTGCAGGATTTTATCTTGTTGGACCTGCAAATGGCTCAGGAGGAGTCAGATCACTTTGGCTTTGATCTGCCTCAACTTCTTCCCCCTTGGGGTCTGGCGTTTGCTCTGTTGGTTTCTCAAATTCATCTACTTCTGGGAAAGCCCTCCTCTGACTATGCTCCCCTGCTGCCTCAATCAATACTGGTTTACTGTCACACTCGTGGAGGTCTTCTCCCTCGTCTCTCACAGGAGTGGCTGAACCGTTCTCAACTTGCTCAGATCCGGTCTCAGTTCCTCTTTCTTCTCCTTCCGGCTCTGAGGCTTGTCTGGTCATTGTTGGTACTCTAAAAAAACTCCACTTCATTGTTCAGAGGACATGCCACTTTTCTCGTGTGGCTTGCATGTATCTAGTTCAGAACTTTAGCACACTTCACAGCTGTGGTAGTGGTCAGAACCACCTGGAATGGGCCATTCCACTGAGGCTCCAAACACGTGTTCGTCACGTGTTTCCGGACCACCAACCAGTCACCCGCTCTCAGGGGTTGTCCTTGATCTTGGATCGGTGGCAGGGTGGTGGCTTCCACCTGCTGAGAGAAAGAGTGAACCACATCAGCCAAACGTTTGCAGTAGTCCAATACAATATCACCTGTAATATTCACAAGAGCATTTGCAGAAACCGCTGGCAACCTCATTGCTCTGCCCATGAAGATTTCATGCGGTGGCAATCCTGTCTTCCTGTCGGGTGTCTGGCTGATTGTCATCAGAACTAATGGCAGTGCGTCAGGCCATTTCAGATTCATGGACGCACACATTTTTGCCATTCTTGATTTCAAGGTACCATTCATCTGATCCACAGTCCTGATGCTTTAGGGCGATACTACAATGCAACTTCTGCTCAATGTTCAAAGCTGCACATAGTAATTGAATTACTTCATTGTTGAAGTGACTTCCCCTACCTGATTCTAAAGAGATCAGAAACCCAAACCATTGTATCAGTTCCCTAAGCAGTAATTTCACTACTGTGAAGCTGTCACTTCTCTGTGTATGGTACGCTTCAATCCAGTGACTAAAGATGTAGACAATCACCAACACATATCTCAAACCTCCACACACATGCATCTCAATAAAATCCATTTGCATTCTGCTGCATGGACCTCTTGCTCTTCTAATGTGGCTCAAATTAATCACTCTCCCTTTTCCCGCATTCATTTGTTGACAAATGATGCAATGATGGCAAACTACTTCAGCAACTTGCCTAAACCTCAGATTGAACAAATCATGTTTGAACAGGCAAATCATGGCATCACTCCCAACATATGCTTGACCATGATAATATCTAGCCATTTGAGACAACAGTTTATTCGGCAAAACCAATTGACCTTCTTCTGAAACCCACAATTCATCCTGTTGCTGTACACATTTAATTTTGCTCCATGAACGTTTTTCCTCCCTGTCAACATTATTCTGCAATGCTTTCAATTCTTCCAAATTGTCTAATGCTTGCAGTGCAAAACTTGGACGTTTTTCATCTTCTTCAGGTAACAATTCCCACTTATCTTTGAACGATATACAGTTCAATGCGCAAAACCTTGCGAGTTCATGAAACCTCTCTGTGACCACAACTGGCCAAAGTCATGGACTATTCCAAATCCATACCAGCTATCTGTATAGATGGTAACTTTAAGCGGGCCAGAAACATGGCATGCTCTGATAAGGGCTACCAGTTCTGCTATTTGTGCAGAATATCTTCCTCAAAGCCAAGACTCATCCAGGATACCAGTGATTGAGCACACTGCATATCCTGCTCTCAGTACTCATGTATTGTCTCTAAGACAGAAACCATCAACTAAGATAATTTGGTAATTTTCTTCCAATCGGGTATCTCTAATCAGATCTCGGTTTTGTGCACAAGTCAGTCACTTCAAGACAATCATGCTCAATGTCTTCCACCCTTTCAATTTTACCATTTTCATTTGGAAGCAAGGTTGCCGGGTTCAGCACTGTACATCTTTTCAATGACACATTTGGTGGCCCTAGAATACTCGTTTTATATCTGGTCAATCTTGCACCTGTCAGCTAATGGGTCTTGGTCTAAGTAAAACTTCAACTGAGTGAGGGACCATTATTGTCAGGGGATGTCCCATTATAATGCCTTTACACTGTGAGAGGCTCTGTCCAACTGCTGCAACTACATGCAAACAGCCTGGTACAGCTGCTGCGACTGGGTCCAAAGTAGCTGAAAAATATGCTGCTGGGCGGTTTACACCTCCATGGACCTGTGTCAAGACAGTCAAAGAACATGCATCACGCTCATGACAGAACAGCGTGAAGGACTTTGTGTAGTCAGGCATACCCAAAGCCAGAGCTTTGCACAGACTCTCTCTCAAAGCAGCAAACACTTTCATGCAAACCTGGTTGAACACTAGGGGATCGGTGTAAGAAAGTACCATCTTTCTTGCCATGTTACCCCCATTTTTACCTGTATGTCAGTACGTTTTGCCTGTCTCACTGGGATCCTGCTGGTCAGGACCCCATTGCTCATAGTTTATGGCCTAATGTGTGTGTTGTGTATGGTGCTTAACTGTGTCACTGAGGTTCTGCTAATCAGAACCTCAGTGCTTATGCTCTCTCTGCTTTTACATTTGTCACTATAGGCTAATTACTTCATTTACCAATTTCAATTGGCACACTGGAACCCCCTTATAAGTCCCTAGTATATGGTACCTAGGTACCCAGGGCATTGGTAATCTTTTTAAGTTATCCAGTTGGAAAATCTTTGGGAAAACTGTCCCAAGTAATAAGCATTAGGTCTACAAATTTAATATATGCCAGGAATCTCTGGATCCTGTCCATTCAACATAAATGTCCATTTATGGCATTGGGGTTCCATGAGATCATTATGGGCTGCAGCATTTCTTTTGCCACCCATAAGAAGCTCAGACAAGCCCTTTCACAGGACTGCCACTGCAGCCTGTGTGAAATAGTGCACCTATTACTTCACAGCAATTTTCACTGCACTTAAGTAACTTATAAGTCACCTATATGTCCAACCTTCATTTAATTAAGTCTCGGTGCAAAGTTACTAAGTGTGAGCACACTCTTGCACTAGCAAAGGTGCCCCCACATAGTAAAGGGCCAATTCCCCGGACTTTGTGAGTGAGGGGACGCCATTACACATGCACACTACATATAGGTCAATACCTATATGTGGCTTCACAATGGTAACTCAGAATATGGTCATGTAAGGTGTCTAAGATCATGGAATTGTCCCCCAATTCCAAATATGGTATTGAGGAGCCAATTGTATGCATCCTGGGGGCTCCACCATGGACCCCGAGTACTGCCAAACCAGGTCTCTGAGGCTTGCAATGCAGCTACGGCTGCTGCCACCTCACAGACAGGGTTCTGCCCTCCTGGGGTCTGAGCATCTCAGTACCAGGAAGGCAGAACAAAGTATTTCCTTTAGGAGCAGGATGTTACACCCTCTCCCTTTGGAAATAGGTGTTACAGGCTTGGGAGGGGTAGCCTCCCCCAGCCTCTGGAAATGCTTTGAAGGGCACAGATGGTGCTCTCCTGGCTTTAGCCAGTCTACATTGGTTCAGGGACCCCCAGTACCTGCTCTGGGGCAAAACTGGGCAAAGGAGAGGGGAGTGACCACTCCCCTGTCCATCACCACCCCAGGGGTGATGTCCAGAGCTCCTCCAGTGTGCCCCAGACTTCAGCCATTTTGTTTTTCAAGGTGTGGGGACACTCCGGAGGCCTCCGAGTGGCCAGTGCCAGCAGGTGATGTCAGAGACCCCTCCTGATAGGTCCATACCTGATAAGGTAGCCAATCCCCCTTGCAGGGCTATTTAGGGTCTCTCCTGTGGGTTTCTCTTCAGATTCTACTTGCAGGTTTCCAACAGGAATGCTCTGCAACTACTATTTCATCCTCTGACCTCGGATTGACCGCAGGCTGCTCCAGGAAATGCTGTAACAGCAGCAAAGTATCCAGAAGGACTACTTTTCCTCTGCAACTTCAGCTCCAGCCAGCAACTGCAACAGTTTCCATGGTGTACACACTCTGGGGACTCCCTGTCTTCACCCTGCACCAGAAAGACCAAAGAAATCTCCTGTGGAGTGACAGAGTCACTCTCCTGCTCCTGCAGGCACCTTCTAAGATGACAACCGGTTCTCTTGGACTCCTCTCCTGGCAACGAGCATGCTCCTTGGAACACAGGTGGTGGAACTCTTCAACACAGTCTGTCCTAAGGTCTTGCTGTCCCAAATTGGAGGAGGTAAGACCTTGCCTTCCCCGAGTGTAACAGTACCCCTGTGCTCTATGTCTTCTTCACCTCCTGAGGCCTATGTGCACTTATTGCAAAATTCCTTCGTGCACAGCCTGGCCCAGGTCCCCAGCACTCTATCCTGTGACGCTCAACTCGTTGAGTTGACCTACGGCGGCGTGGGACCCTCCTTTGTAGTGCTGCACCAACCACATTTTGCACCTCCATTGTCCCCATGTCCTGGGACTCCTGTGGGTGCTGCCTGATCGTCTGAGGGCTCTCTGAAGTGCTGAGAGCCCTTTCTTCCTCCTCATGCAGAGTTGAGGCCCCCAGGTCACTCCTAGGTCCAGACAGAACCACTTTCAATGAAAACGCTACTTTGCCGGGACCAAGGCTTGTTGGATGAATCCAGCGCCAAAACTCACCTGCATCCAACTTCTCTTCATGGGACATCCACTGCATCATGCAGGAACCCACTGACATCTTCCTTGGGTGCATTTCTGCAGTCTTCGTCCAACCAGGGACTCTTCTTTTGCACCCTCTTCTAGGTTGGCAGGGGCTCCTGTCCTTCCTGGAACTTCTTCCGACTTCTGTACTTGGTCTCCTTCCTTTGCAGGTCTTCAGGTCCAGGAATCCACAATTTGTTGTTTGCAGTCTTGCCTGGTTCTTGCAATAACTCTAATCACGACTTGTAGTGTGTCCTAAGGAAACTTGCAGTACTTTACTCCTACTTTCCTGGGCTCTGGGGTGGAGTATTTTACTTACCCTTGCTGTATTCTTACTCTCCCAGCGATTCTCTACACACTACACTTGTCTAGGGGGAATTCGTGATTTGCATTCCACTTTCCTAGTATATGGTTTGTGTTGCCCCTAAACTTATTTTCTCCCATTGCATTCTATAGCATTTCCTATAGTTTGCACTATTCTATGTCTAGTTCCTTACCTTATTTTGGTGTCTAAAGTATAATACTTACCTCCAGAAGGAGTATTGTCTCTAAGATATTTTTGGCCTTGTGTCACCCAAATAAACTACCTTTATCTTTCGTAACACTGAGTATTGCCTTTACTTGTGCATAAGTACTGTGTAACTATAAGTGGTATTGCAGGAGATTTGCATGTCTCCTAGTTTAGCATAAGCTGCTCTGTTATAGCTACCTCTATCAGCCTAAGCTGCTAGAACACAACTACATTTCACTAATAAGAGATAACTGGACCTGGTATAAGGTGTAAGTACCCAAGTTATCCACTACAAACCAGGCCAGCCTCTTACAATTGGTGACCTCCTTGTGGGTCAGCTTCTGCAGTGGTTTGGAAATGACTGAATGTAGGAGGCTGGCCTGGGTTTTAGTGGGTATCTGATGGTACGTACACCTTGTGCCAGGTCCAGTTATCCCTTATTAGTAGATTAGTAGTGTTCTAGCAGCTTAGGCTGATAGAGGTAGCTATAGCAGAGCAGCTTAGGCTGAACTAAGAGACATGCAAAGCTCCTACTATACCACTTATATCATATAGCACTATATCATAAGAAACACAATACTCAGAGTTACTAAAAATAAAGGTACTTTATTTTAGTGACAATATGCCAAAAGTATCTCAGAGGATATACTCCCTTAGGAGGTAAGTAAAATACACAAAATATACACCAAAATCAGGTAAGTAAACAGTTAGAAAAGTAGTTCAACCACTGTAGAACACAATAGAATGCAATAGGACGCAATAGGCCTAGGGGCAACACAAACCATATACTCCAAAAGTGGATTGCGAACCACGAATGAACCCCAGGCCTAGTGTAGTGTGTAGAGGGTCGCTGGGAGTGTAAGAAACCACTAAGGGTGTCTAAAATACCCCACCCCAAGACCCTGAAAAGTAGGAGTAAAATTACCCTACTACCCCAGAAAGACAGTAAAGTCGGGATAGGAGATTTTGCAAAGGCAACAACTGACTGCAAAGCACTGAAGACGGATTCCTGGACCTGAGAACCTGCAAAGGAAGGGGACCAAGTCCAAGAGCCATGCAAGTGTCCGGGGGGGGAAGGAGCCCACTAAACCTCGGATGAAGGTGCAAAAGGGCTGCCTCCGGGTGGAAGAAGCCAAAGATTCTGTAACAACGGTAGGTACCAGGAACTTCTCCTTTGGTCAGAAGATGTCCCACAGCGTGCTGGAGGATGCACAGTTGTTTCCACGCAGAAAGACCACAAACAAGCCTTGCTAGCTGAAAGAGCCGTGGTTGAAAGAAATGGGTGCTGCCCGGGCCCAGGAAGGACCAGGAGGTTGCCCCTTGGAAGAGGAGACAGAGGGGGTGCTCAGCAACAGAGAGAGCCCATGCAGAAGCAGGCAGCATCCACAGAAGTACTTGAACAGGCGTTCAAGAAATCTGAGCATGGCGGTCATCTCAACACAACAAAAAAGGGTCCCACGAAGTCGGTGGTCAACTCAGCGAGTTCAGCAATGCAGGATGGAGTGCTGGGGACCTGGACTGTGCTATGTACGAAGGAATCAGTGCAAAAGTGCACAGAAGCCCTAGCAGCTGAAGATCACGCAGTACACAGGATTACTATTTGGCGTGGGGAGGCAAGGACTTACCTCCACCAAATTTGGACAGAAAGACCACTGGACTGTCCGTTTACTTGGATCCAGCTCCTGTGTTCCAGGGACCACGCTCGTCAAGATGAGAGGGGACCCAGAGGACCGGTGATGCAGAAGGTTGGTGCCTGCGTTAGCACGGGGAAGATTCTGTCGACCCACAGGATATTTCTTCTTGGCTTCCAGTGCAGGGTGAAGGCAGACAGCCATCAGAGCATGTACCACCAGGAAACAGTCGAGAAAGCCGGCAGGATTAGGCACTACAATGTTGCTGGTAGACGTCTTGCTACTTTGTTGCGGTTTTGCAGGCATCCTGGAGCAGTCAGCGGTCGATCCGTGGCAGAAGTCGAAGATGGAGATGCAGAGGAACTCTGGTGTGCTCTTGCATTCATTATCTGAAGAGAAACCCACAGGAGAGACCCTAAATTGCCCTCAGAGGAGGATTGGCCACCTAACCAGGTAAGCACCTATATGGAGGGGTCTCTGATGTCAACTGCTGGCACTGGCCACTCAGAGGCCATCACACCTCTGCATTCAAGATGGCAGAGGTCTGGGACACACTGGAGGAGCTCTGGGCACCACCCCTGGGGTGGTGATGGACAGGGGAGTGGTCACTCCCCTTTCCTTTGTCCAGTTTTGCACCAGAGCAGGGGCTGGGGGGATCCCCGAACCGGTTTAGACTGGCTTATGCAAGCAGGGCACTATCTGTGCCCTTCAAAGCATTTCCAGAGACTGGGGGAGGCTACTCCTCCCCAGCCCTTAAGACCTATTTCCAAAGGGAGAGGGTGTAACACGCTCTCTCAGAGGAAATCCTTTGTTCTGCCTTCCTGGGACTTGGCTGCCCAGTCCCCAGGAGGGCAGAAACCTGTCTGAGGGTTGGCAGCAGCAGTAGCTGCAGAGAAGACCCCAGAGAGCTACTTTGGCAGTACCCCGGGTCCATGCTGGAGCCCCGGGGATGCCTGGGATTTTCTGAGTTACCATTGTGAAGCTACATATAGGTATTGACCTATATGTAGTTCACGTATGTAATGGTGTCCCCGCACTCACACAGTCCGGGGAAATTGCCCTGAACAATGTGGGGGCACCTTGGCTAGTGCCAGGGTGCCCTCACACTTAGCAACTTTGCACCTAACCTTCACTAAGTGAGGGTTAGACATATAGGTGACTTATAAGTTACTTAAGTGTAGTGTAAAATGGCTGTGAAATAACGTGGACGTTATTTCACTCAGGCTGCAGTGGCAGTCCTGTGTAGTATTGGACTGACCTCCCTATGGGTGGCAAAAGAAATGCTGCAGCCCATAGGGATCTCCTGGAATCCCAATACCCTGGGTACCTAGGTACCATATACTAGGGAATTATAAGGGTGTTCCAGTGTGCCAAGCAAAATTTGTGAAAATGGTCACTAGCCTGCAGTGACAATTTAAAAAAGCAGAGAGAGCATAAACACTGAGGTTCTGGTTAGCATAGCCTCAGTGATACAGTTAGGCACCACACAGGGAACACATATATGCCACAACCTATGAGCACTGGGGCCCAGGCTAGCAGGGTCCCAGTGAGACATTTAAAGCACACTGACAAATAGAGTTTCCTCTATGAGCACTGGGGTCCTGGCTAGCAGGATCCCAGTGAGACAGTAAAAACACCTTGACATATACTCACAAACAGGCCAAAAGTTGGGGTACCAAGGCTAGAAAGAGGCTACCTTCCTACACTGAAAAATTGGGAATCCACTGGCGGCAGTAGCTAACCATCCCTAGAAACATCCTGACATCTCTCTGTGTGGCTCAGTGATTCATCTGCAATATGGCTGTGACTCTTTCTCTGAATATTTTTCTTAATCCTTTCTCAATCTGATGACCCAAGTATTTTACTTGTTTCTCACAGTATTGCAATTTAAGTGGAGACAATTTGCGGCATTTATACTCTGTTTGCACTGAATTAGCATCATGATTTTTACTCTAATTCAGTGCAAAAATAACTCCATATTTATACTTTGGCGCTAGACCCATCTAGCGCCAAATTTATGGAGTTAAAGTCATTTTTGGGATGTGGAAACCTACCTTGCCTTAATGAGATGCAAGGTAAGCATTCCCATGCAAAAAATGACTCTATGGCCTTAACGCCATATTTATAGTCCCGTGAAAAAATGGTGCATTGGAGAGAGGAGAGGTCAAAAAATGGTGCAAAGCTTGCTTTGCCCCATTTTTTAATGCTTGGGTCAGGGCAGGCATTAGGGGACCTGTGGGCCTATTTCCTTGGTGGAACACCATGAAATAAGCCCACAGGTGCCTTTCCCAGGCCCCAGGGCCACCACCACCCACACCAGAGGGACAGCGGAGGATGGGGGACCCCATCCCAGGTAAGTACAAGTAAGTATTTTATTTTTTAAGGTGCCATAGGGGGGCCTGATATGGGCCCCCATACATGGCACAGGGTAAAATGGCCATGCCCAGGGGACCCTGGTCCACTGTGCTGGCCACTGGGGTGCTGGGCATGACTCCTGTCTTTTCTAAGACATGGGTCATGTGGTATGGATGGTTTTGCGTCAGAAAATGACTCTAGGCAGGTTAGAGTAATTTATTTTTATTCTAACCTGCCTAACGTCATTTTTTGGTGCAAAACCCCCTTCTTCCATACTGCCAGCCCCACCCGACTAACGTAATCATGTTTTACACTAGCTTACCCTTTGCACCGGTTTGCACCATTCCATAAATATGGTGCCCTGCTGATGCACAGAAATGGTGCAAGCCGGTGCTAAACTTTTTGGTGCAAAACTGCATTAGTGCAGTTTTGCCCCAAAAAGTATAAATCAGGGCCTTTGTGACCATTCTTTCCCAAATGGTTCAGTAAGGAAATAGTGTCATACTTGCACTCTTCCTTTGTTTTGGATGTAATTAACAAGTCATCAATGTACTGTACCAAGGTCGATTGGAAAGGCAGTTTCAACAACTCCAAATTATTTTTCAAGATCTGATTAAATATGGAAGGTGACTCTGAAAACCCTTGAGGAATTCAACACCAACTGTGAACTCGGTCTAAAAATTTGAAACAAAAGAGATATTGGCTATCCTCATGAAGAGGCACAGAAAAGAACTCTTGTGACGGAGGGGCGTGGCTGGCGGCTGGTGATGTAGGACACGGAACCTTGGAGCTCCAGTGAACCGGCCCTCACCCAAACCATCTGGCTGTAGTGTGGCCTTCCATGGGGACTCCACCCAACACATGAAGGTGGCAAAATCTCTGGGAGGGTAAAACAACGCAGAAGCGTACCACTGCGGGGCCCAGCGAGGCGGTGAACAGCAGAGGCGGGCCACAGTGAGGAAATCAAGAATGGCGGCCGCTGTGAGGAGCTGATGGAGTGCGTCGGAGGGTCCCATCCTGAGCCCTGAGGCCCGGAACCAGCACCAGTGGACCGTGATGAGAGTCCTGTATCTCCCCCTGAAGAAGGTAGGGGGCGGGTGCGGCCATTGGGGGGGCCTGTGACAGAGTAGACACGGGCTCCTATGTGTTGCCAAGCAGCCCGCAGCACCAGAACTGCAGTGCCATTCCCCTCACCCCCCAGCGCCCCATCTTGCTCGATGCGCAGGGTTATCGGGGGGTTGTCTGCCCCTCAGCGGGGACTGCAGGGCATGGAGAAGCAGCCTAGATGTGGAGAGAGCCAGGGGCCCCGCCGAAGGCCGAGGCATTGCAGGGGGCCCCGCGGATTGACGGGGGAGTCCCGATTACATCTCCCCCACCCCACCATGCGACCTTGACGGAAGCTGGGCCTGAAGCCCCACCGGGAGAGCGGAGTACAGACAAAATGGTCAAGGGGGCCCGGACAGCCGATGGATGCTGAAACTACTTGAGTGTAGATACTGCTTTTCGCGCCTGGCCTGGAGTTCACCTGGGGAGCCGCCCTACCTCCACAGGAGTTTAGTGCACTGCAGGTGGGGTACCTGGCTGACGTCATCCAGCGTGTGCGGACCCACAGCTTGATAAACAAGGCAAGACCTGAAACACCTATGCAGCTCATATCAACAGGGGGAAAACACACCCAGCGAGCAAAGAGTATTAACCAAGCAGTGGCTGCAGGCTACTTGGGGTCCTCAGTAGGAGCTGCCTGGCAACAATAGTTGTGTACCCCATTTTGCGCTCATCGGGTGCTGCTGAGCTTCATAACTATGGGGAAGGCTAATAAAAAGCAGGATGTGACTGCGGAGGACAGGATGAGCGCCTACCAGAGGTTGGATATGGAGCCACAGGGGGCCCACCTGCACTTGGAAACCTTGCTCCCCACTTCCACGCTTCAAGATGTGATGCAAGCAATCACTGCATCTCGGGAAGCTCTAGAGCAGAAGATAGACACCCTGAGCACAGACTTGGGACTTCTCTGAGATGATCAATGAAGCCTGGTGGAACGCATGACTACGACAGAAAGGGAACTGTCGGAGACAACTCCAGCGGTACCGGAGGCCAACAACAGGGTAACTGACGTAGAGCAGCGGTTGAAGGCACTAGAAGCCAGAGTAGAAGATGTTGAAAATAGAGCCCACCGCCATAACATCTGAATAGTGGGCCTGCCAGAAACAATTGAGAAAACTGACCCTGGGGGGTCTCTGGAGAAATGGATTGCTCAAGAACTAGTCCTGGACATGATCTCCCTGTTTTTCTGCCTTTAAAAGAGCACATTGGGTGCCAGACAGAGCTCCCCCTTCAAGGATGCCGCCACGCACAGTCATGGCAAAACTTCTAAACATTCAAGATCGTGACCTTATACTACGACGAGCTCGCCTAAATGACAACTTGATGAATGAAAACCATAAAGTGTCAATATTCCCTGATTTTTCAAAGGCAGTGCAGGGACAATGGGCAGCCTTCAGCATGGTGAAAAAAAAGCTGCATGACTTAGCGGTGGACTATTCTATGCAGTACCCTCTCCGGCTCCGAGTGATCACCCCAGTAGATGTTCAGTTCTTCCTTACTCCCCAGGAGGCTTGGGCATGGGTGGAATGCCAACCCGGACCGGGCCCTGGAGGCGACTGGCGGTCTGGGAAGAGGAGGCGCCATGCGTGATCCCGGAGGCGGTTGAGGCCTGCGACGTGTGGCTCCCCCACAGCGGAAGAAGTCCAACAAGGAAAACTGAGGGCGGTTGAGGAAGTGGACTCTATAAGTTGGAAGGCACCTGAGGGTCGTACACAGCCACAGCCAGACGCCAACTTAAGCTCAGACTCGTACACTGGTTCGAACATTTCACTCCCCACTAATGAGGGCTCACCGGTGGTGGCTCCCCGCTCAGCTGACGATCTGATCTGACCTGAAATATACAGTCCGATATGGCCATCTGAGGAACCGTACAATCAATGGGCTCTCCTTTGCGGGCAGAGCATGTCTTTTTCTACAGTTTTATATGTATGCCCGTGATAGAGGGCTACACGATGATTTGAGTAAGAAATGTATGAAGCCGGGTGGGGGCTGGACTTCCTGGAGGTCGGCTGCTGCCTGGATACCCCCTGTAAAGTTGTATACTGTGATTGAACTGTTGTTTTTTCAGCTGTTTGCATGGGGCAACTGTTTCTTCCTGTCCTGGGGAGTGGGAGTTGGATTGTTACCCGCTTAGATTCTGTTAGGGTTAGATGGGATTTACCGCAGGTGTGGCATTGTTCCATTACGTCCGTTGGGCATGGGGGTGGAGCTATGTGTAAGTTCCTGTGGCCTGCGAAGGGAAATGTCCGCTCCCCAATTCAAATGTCTCATCCCCCATGGCGAATAAACACAACTATACAATAATCTCCTGGAATGTTGATGAATACATACACTAACTTAGCGATATAACATACATAAATGCCAAAGATGGTAAGGCCTTACAGAAACGATGATGGGGAGAGTTACATTGCACCACGTTCTCGGCTTATGCGCGGGGCATTCTGATTTGGATCAGGGTGAGTCTACCTTTTTCTCTGTTGCACGCGGAGGTGGACCTTGAGGAGAGGTATGTCGCAGTGATGGGCAGACTAGATGGGCAAAAAGTCTCCCTGATTAACATTTATAGCACCAATATTCACCAAACACTCTTTTTTGAACAATTGACAGTGAGCTTGCCACACGTATTAATGAGCAGGGTAATTTTGGGGGGCGATTTTGATTGCGTCCGGGATGGATCGCTCTCACCCTCCCTTGCTGGAATCGCCTGGCCGCAATGTAACAAAGGTGTTACTTGAGTGGCAGGAACACTGAGGGCTTCAGGACAGCTGGTGCCTACTTCACCCCCTACAAAGGGACTACTGCATTTTCTCAAGCATCCTCGAGCTGCACGTCCGCCTAGATTTCTTTCTTTGCTCCACAGAAATCCACATCAAGGTAACAGGGGTCGAGTATCTCACTCGTACACTGTCTGATCATAATCCAGTGTTGCTTAGGCTGTCCTGGGGAAAGCCACTTGCGCCGATCCCGAGCTGGATGCTGAACCCAGGGATGCTGGAGGATCCCCCCTTTCAGGAAAAAACACAACAGCAGATAGTGCATTATTTTGCTGAGAATGAGGCACGGCCTCAAATTCTCAAACAGAATGAGAAACGTTAAAGGTAGTGACTAGAGGGCATTGTATTTCGGAGAGAGTTGGGGTTCACTCCACCATGCTAAAGAATATCAAGGATGTGGAAGTCCAACTCTGCTCTTTAGAATTAGATAGACTGTGTCACCCAAACCTTGAACCCCGACTGCAGTAGGTCAGGAGGTGAGTAACGGAAAACACAGAACAGCTATGCTTGTTTGACTATAAAGCATACATTACACAACAACATAACAAAGGGGACCGAGCAGGCAGGATGTTGGCTTGGCTTGTGAACCCAGTGAGGAGAGATTCTCCAATAGTGTAAATAAACTCAGACACTGGGTTCCTGTTGGAACACAAGACTAAATAAATGCCTAATTCTCTGCCTTTTACGGCACCTTGTATGGTAGTAGACCCTTAGCTGACCCCAATCAGTGACTTAGCTTTCTACAAGACATCACAACCCTGCACTTGAACCAGGATCAGGCAGTTACTTTGGGGGAGGGCATCACAGTGCCCGAACTACTAGGGGCCGTTTAAAGAATGGCCCAAGGTAAAGTTCCAGGATCGGATGGCCTACCGATTGAATTTACCAGTACCTACTCAACAGAGTTGGCCCCGAGACTTGTAACAATGTTCAACGAGGCATATGCCCTAGGTCACCTGCCACCGACTAGTAGGGAAGCAGTAATTATCCTGTTGCTCAAACCTGGGAAAGAGGCATTAAACGTAGAAGCCTACAGACCGCTGTCTATGTTAAATGTAGACTATAAGATCCTGAGTGGAATACTAGCCTCCCGGCTTCTCCCCGTTATGCCCAAGCTAATTAATTCCGATCAATCTGGGTTCATTCCCAAACGTAGTACAGCAGCCAATATCAGACGTCTTATGTCCATAGTAGCAGATACCTCCTATGACTGAGTAAGTGTTGCTATATTATCTGTAGATATTGAAAAGACATTTGATAGCCTCGAATGGACATACCTCTATGAAGTCATGACCCGTATGGGACATGGGCAGAGGTTTGTGGCTTGGGCGAAGCTCCTATATACTAACCTCACAGCCAGAGTGAGGGCGAGGCAGACCATATCAGAGGGTTTTGGGGTGTAGCGAAGCAGGGATGCCTGTTATCCCTCTTACTATCTGCCATCACCATGGAGCCCCTGGTGGCATTAGACCAGACTGGAGCTCACTTTGATAGACTTCTGGCAGGGGGAGACATGCATTGCATCCCTCTATATGCTGATGACCTGTTAATATTTTTGCGAGATACGGGACGTGATCTGCGTTGGGCACAAGCCTGTTGCACTGCTTTGCAGCAGTCTCAGGACTTAAAGTGAATTGGTCCAAAACAAAATTGTTCTTTATTTATGGAAATTAAACTCCGGTTGACTTGCCCAGAGATCTGGAGGGGGAACCCCGTTGCTTGCTGTACCTAGCGGTTAGGGTGTACCGATCTGTCCAGGACACATTTGAGGGTAACTATAGACTAGGCATTCGTAGCTTGAAGGCATCTATTTCCTTCTGGCAGACGCTGCCCATATCGATGACTGGCAGAATTGCCCTCCTGAAAATGGTTGCACTTCCGCAGCTATTGTACCTCTTCAGAACGCTCCCTCTGTGGGTGCCCCAATCCAATTTCAAAGAACTAACCTCACTTAGTACGACATTTATATTCGGTGGGGGGCAATGTCGAGTGGCATTGGCTGCACTTAGAGGTCCAGTGAGACGGGGAGGTCTAGGGGCTCCGGACTTTGAGTTGTACAACTTGGCGGCGCAGCTGTAATGGCTTGCCAGATGGTCGATGCATCAGCGACAGCAGGAGGGGCACATGGATGGGTTTGTTCCTACATACAGGGCGCTGCTTGGTTTGGTCCTGAGAGTCGAGACCCCGCTAGGCCTAGCCTACAGTCCTTTACACCATGCAAAAATGCTGGAGAGCAGTCATGAAAATATCTGGTATTCAATGGCCATATTCCCCAGAACTCCCACTTTCGGTCTTGCATTATTCAAAGCGGGACGGAATTGGCATGGCCTAGGGACATGGACTGCAGCAGGGGTAACTAAATTGGGTGACCTGTTCCAGGAAGGGATACTAACTCCCTTTGAGACGTTCGGTGCAGAATTTAATCTTCCGGGATGGCAATTCCTGAACCATGGGACAGCACTGACAATCATACGCAGGCACTGGGGAATGGGAGATACCGAACCACGAACTAATGTGTGCTGTTCCTACGTCTTGCAGGAAGCCGGGACGGTGAAGGCAGTAGGTGATGCTACCACTGTCCCTGTGGACCGTTTTGCTGAGGTGCTGGGCTGTGGCTTTTAGTACCCTGCTCATACGGGCAGGACTGGGGGGGGTAAGGTAAGAAGTCAAGTTAGGAAAGAAAAAGCTTTTTAGGGACGTTGGGGCAGGAGGACAGAGTAGTGATGGGAGTGAAGGTTGAGGGAGTGATTTTAGGAGATGTGTGACTGCTGGAGTTTGGTGCACGTGCATGGGCTGTATACTGATGTGAGATGGATGGCTGTTGGGTGTGTGAGTGCTTGCGTTTGTGTCCTTTAGGAGGGGGGACAGACAGGGTGGAAGAGGACAGAGGGGATGCTTGCATGGCTGCTGTTGAGGTGTCTGCCAGTGAGGTGTGTGTTCTGCTTTTTGTGGTGATGCTGGTGGTGGATGTTGATGTAGTGCATGCAGGTGTGAGTGTGGACATGACTGGGAGGGAGGTGGAGGAGGAGGAGGAGTGGGAGACCGCAGAGGCAGTGGATGTTGTCGTGTCTGTAACTGTATGGTGTTTGCGTGAGTGCTTGTGGGATGAAGTGTGGTGCTTGTGTTTGCCTGTGACACTCTTGGGTATTGTCTTGTTTGCATGCTCGTCTGTATGTGTTCCTGGGATGGGTTGGGATTGGGAAGAATGAAACTGGGAAGTGGAAGTTGGAGGGGGATGGTAGAAACAGGGACAATAGCTGCCATCAGAGAGGAGGCCAGAGCCTGAATTGATCTCTGTTGGGCCACCAATCCACTGTGAATGCCCTCCAGGAATGCACTGCTGCATCTGGCATGCCGGCCCCTTGATGGCATTCACAATGGTTGATTGCCCCACAGAGATGGATCTCAGGAGGTTAATAGCCTCCTCACTCAGGGCAGCAGGGCTCACTGGGGCGGGGCCTGAGGTGGCTCGGGCGAAGGAGATGCCCACCCTTCTGGGTGAGGGGGCACAGGCAACTTGCTGAGGGGCTGTTGGGAGGGCAGTGCTGGTACAGCTGTACCTGCAGCTGGGGTGGTCACAGAGGTGTCCACCACCACCAGGGAGCTCCCATCGGAGGAGGTATCAAAGTCTGTGTTGTCTCCTCCAATCTCTGCCGTGGTGCTCTCCTCGCCCTCCATCCCACTGTTTCCTTTGGCGTCGGTGGACTCTGCCTCCTGGGTTCTGTGGGATGCAGCTCCCTCTGTCGCCGGTGCCCCTGCTGCTCCACCAAATGATGCTAATACACACAAGGACAGGATGACAAAACAAGAAAGGGGGGAGAGAGACAAAGGATACACTGGTTCAATGACCGCACCAATACCACTATTGACATACACATCACACACAGGGAACAGGCTTAAGCACTATGCATTGCACTACCAGTGATAAGGTTAGTCACTAAGGCAAGATGAGGAGCACACACCACCAACTGCAGCACTCCTGGGACCCACGATGCCCTGGCTGAAATGGACTGCTAACAAGCTAGGTTACCTGTATTTGCCATAAACCCATTATCCTTCAGATGACCCACGCTGCAATGTCTGGCCTGGCCTTAGGGGGACCCACTAACACATATCCACCACCCGGATACCACCCCAACAGCCAAAATATCTAAAGATACCAATTGTACTCACCCCCTTGTGGCTGCTGTGATTCCCTCAAGCGCCCATCCAGCTCACTGTAGGCCACCGCCAGTATGCGGGCCATCAGGGGGGTCAGGGTCCTCATTGGGAGGCCATCCCCAGCTGGGCCTCTGAGGTCTTCCGTGCCCAGCGTCTAGGGGCCCCCACCGTTTCCGACAGTGGGTGCTCTGCCTGCCATAGACCCCCAGGGTCCACACGTCCTTGGGGATGGCACGCCATATTCCCTTCTTTTGATGGGCACTGACCTGCAGAGGCAATAAAGGCAGGAGAGCACCATTAAACAAACAGTCTAGCCTGTCACACAAATGGCCCACCATACCCGTTTCCATCACCACTGGCACACACAGAGCCCAGCGCACACCATGAACATTGCCACAAGACATTCCCCCACCCACCCAGCCCCCTTACATGATGCTTGCACACACATCGCTATACATCCTTCCCACATGCATTGTGCCCAAAGTGTACTCACCTGTTGGTCCGGAGGTCCATACAGCTGTCCATACTGGGGTAGGACTCCATCCACCAGTCGCTCCAACCCCTCCGAAGTGAAGGCTGGGGCCCTTTCCACTGTCACACGGGCCATGGTAGGTTCCAGACACAGGTGACAGCAGCACATGCAGTGTAAGTGCTCTCCTATTGAAGGTCAGGAAACAAGTGAAGAATCAGATAGAAAATGGCGGTTATGTCCACAGCGGTCTACACCGTCACCGCCAGTGTAGATCCCCATTGGCCACTGTACTCCATAGAGCCCTATATTATCCAATGAGGAATTCCACGGCGGTGCAAGGCAGCCTTCCGCCACAATGTTGGCAGAATTACCTCACTTCTACCTGTCCCTAGATACGGGACAGGCAGTCGCCATTTCATGTGGGGGGGGGAAACAGGCATATCGACAATTACTGCATCACAGATTAGATTGGCACATACTTCGCCATTAACACTGTCCCTATACATAAGTGCACCATGTGGACTGCAGTTGTGGCTTTGTTGTTCCAATTGTGACAGCCTACTCACTCTTGTGTCCCTTAGATACCTACTGCTGCAGATGAATGGGAGGACAGGCACATTATTGACTGGATAGTTTCACAATCACAGAGCTGTGTGCCCAGTTGGAGCCTGACCTGATCTCATGTAACCGTCATCCGACTGGGATCCTCCCTCTTGTGCAAGTGCTAACAGTGCTCCATTTCCTGGCAACAGGTTCTTTCGAAGTGACAGTGGGCTTGGCAGCAGGAATGTCACAGCCAGTGTTCTCAATCGTGCTGTCAAGAGTGTTGTCTGCCCTGATAAAATACATGTGCAGCTACATTGCTTTCCCCCAGGTGGAAGATTTGGCCACTGTGAAGGCCGGATTATATGTAATTGGAGATATCCCCAATATTATTGGGGCGATTGACGGGACACATATTGCATTTGCCCCCCCCCGCCAGAATGAACAGGTGTACAGGAGTCGTAAGAGTTTCCACTCACTAAATGTACAGATGGTGTGCCTAGCGGACCAAGACATCTCCCACGTCAATGCTAAGTATCCTGGGTCGGTGCATGATACCTTTGTCCTGAGGAATAGCAGCATCCCAAATGTGATGGCCCAACTACAGAGGCACAGGGTGTGGCTAATAGGTGAGCCTTGGTCCCCAACAACTTTATGTTAGTGTATGCCTCTGTTGTTGACCCCATAGGATTGTATGTGGCTAAATGTTGTCCCTCAATACCTGCAGGTGACTATGGCTACCCAAACCTATCATGGCTGCTGACCCCTGTGAGGAATGCCAGGACAAGGGCTGAAGAACAGTGTAATGAGGCACATGGGTGAACCGGACGGATCATAGAGACGACCTTCGGCCTCCTGAAGGGCAGGTTCAGGTTCCTCCATCTCGGGTGCTACTCACCCGATAAGGTCTGCCAGATAGTAGTAGCATGCTGCATGTTGCACAACCTGGCCCTCAGACGCCATGTACCCTTTCTGCAGGAGGAGGAGACAGGAGATGCCTCTGTGGAAGCAGTAGACCCTGATGACAGTAAGGATGAAGAGGCGGAGGATGAGGACAACAGAACATCAGTTATCCGTCAGTACTTCCAATGACACACAGGTGAGACAGTGCAACTGCACATTTCTATTACTATTGGTGTATTCTGTGTGGCTGTGGCATGAAAGCATTAACTTACTTTTACCTCTACTTACTGTAACCTATGGTTTGTCCTTATACAGATGTTGGTGATATAACAACTGTGTACTGATGTGCTGACTATAGCCAGCTACAGGTCATTATTTCTATGCTCTCACAATGTACAGTTCATTTGCAATGGATATAACTGTTTCCATAAATACACATTTTGAACACATGACATACAAGTAGTCGAGTTGTGTTCAAGGGTATTTATTATAGTGCTAAGAAATTTAGAGGAAGGTGCAATGGAATGGGGTGATGATGGAGGAAAGTCCAGGGTATTGTTCCAGTCTGTTTGTAGCACAGGTACAGTGTCCAAGGGGCTATAGGAAACGGAGCAACAGCAGTTCAAGGTGGACAAGGTGAATGAGTGGGACACAAGGGGGACAATCAGGAGAGTCATATTTCTTGGAGGGGGTCTTGGCAAATGTCTGGGTCGCAGGGAACGTTTGTGGGGTGGTTCACCTTCTTCAGGGGGAGGGGTTCTGGTGGCCTATGGGTCCTGTGGCAGGGCCTCCTGTCCACTAGCTGCTGTGGAAGTGGAGGGCTGGTCAATGGAGTGGCTAGTGGTAGGGGCCCTCTGGTGTGCTGCTGTCTCCCTCATGATTGTCAAGTATCTGGCCATCGTGTCCTGTGAATGTTGGTAGGCTCCCAGGATCTTGGAGAGTGCCTCCTGGAGAGTCCGTTCCCTGGTCCTGTCCTCCCCTGGCGCACAGCAGTCCTCCCAGTGTCCGTTATGGCCTGTGCCTCTGTCCCCTGAATGGTGTGCCCACTGCTACTGACCCCAGCTCCCTGACTGTCTTGGGGGCAAGGTGTGGCCCTGTACTGGTGGGCACACTGCTGATTGACGTGTTCTGGGGACAGAGGTGTGGATACTATGATTGGGTGCTGTGGTGTTGGGTCCTGATGGGGGAGGCTCTGTGGTAGTCTGTGAGTGTGCTGGGGTGACACAACTGTCCAGTTGTCCCTGATGGGCCAGGTTGTTGGTCCAGATCCTGAAGTCCAG
This sequence comes from Pleurodeles waltl, assembly GCF_031143425.1. Lineage (NCBI taxonomy): Eukaryota > Metazoa > Chordata > Amphibia > Caudata > Salamandridae > Pleurodeles > Pleurodeles waltl. Next base: position 715,956,914 of record NC_090444.1, read on the forward strand.
AATTACTGTCATCACTGGGGCCATCTTCTGTTGGGGGACTGGATAGTTGTGGCACCTCTTCTCCACTGAGATTGGCTGGGGCACCTGTGGGTATGTAAGAGATGTTTTATGCATAATGCCTGTGACATATTGTACATCCCTATCCTCCCCTCTATGGTTGCTTTTGCCCTGCCACCTTTGATTGTGTATGGTGATGTATTGCGGGATTGTTAGTTCCCCTATGTTGTGCATGCTTTGGTGATGGGTGTCCCTGCAGGGCTGGGAGGGCTGTCCATGCTTTGGTATGGCATGCAGGGATTGGCATTGGAGTTGGTCATCTGCGCTGGTGCAGTGTGTGGGATGGGGTGATGTGATGGGAGTGAGGGTGAGGGTGTGAGAAGGCATGTAGGTATGGGGTGATAAGTGGTAATTATTGACTTACCAGCATCCAGAGTCCCTCAGGATGCAGTATTGCCAAGACTTGCTCCTCCCATGTTGTGAGCTGTGGAGGAGGAGGTGGGAGTCCACCGCCAGTCCTCTGTATAGCGAGCTGGTGCCTTGCTGCTATGGAATGTACCTGCCCTGTATGTCATTCCACCTCTTCCTGATGTCGACCCTTGTTCTTGGATGCTGTCCCACGCCGTTCACCCTGTCCACGATTCCGCATAGCTCCATCTTCCTTGCAATGGATATTTGCTGTACCTAGTCTCCAAACAGCTGTGGCTCTACCATGACCCTTAACTCCACCTCATTGAAGTGGAGGTGCCTTTGTGGGGACATGGGTGTTGTGTGGTGTGTGTTGGTGAGAGTGTGTTGAGTAATGTGGTGGGGTGTGTAATGTGGGGTGCGAGAGGGATGTATGGGTGTAAGTGGTGTGTGTCTAGTAAAACCTTAGTAAGGGATTGTGGGTAATGTGGGTGTGTGTTTTATAGTGGTGTGGGTGGGTGGGTGTTCTGTGTGTATGAGTGTCAGGTGTGTGTTTTTCGTATTGGCCAATGTAGTGTTGTTTTGTATGTGGGTGTCCATTTTGAGCGCGGCGGTATGTACCGCCAATGGTTTACCGCCGTTGAATGTCCACCATGGTGATTCGTGGGTCATAATGTGGTGGGCGTTGTTCTGTTGGCATAACGGTGTGGGTGTTGGGACCGCCGCTTTTGCACTGACCTTTGGGCTGGCGGATTTGTGTACGTGGCTGCATTCTGTCGGATTGGTGTGTGTACGTCATAATATGCCGAACGGATATTCGCCACCCGGGCGGTATGTTTGGGGCCGTCAGCGTGGCGGTAAGGGGCATTTACCGCCAATGTCATAATGAGGGCCAGAATGTCACTTCTGCTCCAAGGGACATGAACAAAATTTCCTCCTGGAATCTCTCTCATTGGTAAAGTTTTCACTGGATCCTTGCCCTGCTACACATTTGCAGTCAGCTCCGCAGAATCCCTTTTTTTTAATCTCTTTTCTTTGCTCATCTGCCTTTCCATTTGTCTAAGACTCCCCATGCCTGGACACTTTGGAGTAACTCCCTAAATTGTGGCTTCATCCCTGCAGATCTCATGTGTGCAAAGTCTTTTGTGTCAAAATCTAACCTGTAACTCCTTTTCAAATGTTTCATTTTCTCTATTTCTATGCCATACTTCTCTGCCAGGTCTGCTAACCTTTGATGCACATTGCTGACTTCCCTCTTACTTTTCGGGCACAAGTATCTCAATTATGCTTCTGTGTAGGACTCTAATCTGTTCACATCCATAGTCCCTTCAATGAGCTCACCTGCTTCCATTCCTTGTCTCGTGTAGCTCAAGTACTCCTCTCCCCTGGAGCAATCTGTGGAGTATTCAGCATGTCTAACCATTCAGTCAATTGTTAGTCTGTCAAACCATGCAGCAAAATACTTTTGGCCTGGGCATATGGCACTTGTTGCATAGCTGTATTTAGAGACTGCAGCTTCAATAATTTCAGACTCTGACTAATATTCGACCCTATCACAGTATCCGGAGGAACTCTTAACGGGCTAAGGTCTATCAATGATCTTGATCCGTCAAAGGTTTGTCCCACTGGAGAGATTACTTGAATATTCTCATTAATTCCTCCCCTCATTGAATTTTGATTCAGGACTCCCTGTCCATTTGCATTGTTTTTCTCTTGTGCAAACAAAGGTACAATCAGGCCAATAGTAAGAGGTACAAGCCTCTGGGCTTGGTCTGCTACTTAAGTTTTGTGGGTGCATAGTTCCCATATTCTGGCTCATCATTAAAGATGTCTCTGTCTGGATCCCTGTTATCAGAGTGTACTTTGGCATCACTTGTGGCTGCACTTGCGGCATTAAAAGTGGAGTTGGCTCTGTCTGAAACAACATCAGTTTCGGGAAAACCTGTCCTGTAGGCACTATTAGGTTTGTGGGCGTTTCCACTATAGGTACATCAGGGTAAATTCTCGGGACATTTGACCTTGGCACCTGATTCTGTGCTACCGGAGTAATAGGTGCATTAAGACTGCTCTGCATCGGGCTCTGTGTCATACTCGGATTAACCTGCACTGGACTCATTGTTGCGTTAACCTGTGTCGGAGCTGAAGGATTTACACTGGTGCTAGGACCACTTTCTTGTGCTGCATATGGTGGGGGACGATTTCTCAATTACTGTAAAATAAACTCATCATCGTTTGACTCTTCCTCAAATGTCAAAGGTCCTCTAGACTCCCTTGGTCTCTGCTCCCTACTCTCGGAAGGGCTCCTGCTTTTTTTTCTGTTAGCTTTCCTTCCTTCTCTCTTGCTATCCTGTGAAATCGCTGGTAATATTTGAATCCCCTGTAAAGTCTCAGCTCTCCACAATTTCTGAGCATGGTCCCATCAAGCCTCCATGAGTGTCTTTTCTGCCTTTTTCATGCTCTTCTGTTGCTGTTGCTGTCTGGCTACTAACTCCCAGATTGCTAATGCCTCAAACTGTGCTGGTCTCGAAGGGGGTTTCAGGTCATACAGCACCCTCCTCAGATTCTCTAAGCTCCTCAAACTAAATGTACCGTGGGCAGGAAACGCTAAGCTCCCATCCTTCTCTGTCACTTTGCACCATGGTTTCAACCAAAGACATGGCACGACGTCCTGTTCTTCGATTACAATGTGAGCTGGTTACCTTCTGGCGGTGCAATATCTCCTATACTCAATGTAATGTACGTATCTCTCCCTAAAACACTCTTTAAAGCTTTAAATGTCATTGTTGTGACCTTTATGTCATTCGAATCAAATCAGGAAGTGACTTTTAATCCCAGAATTCTCTTCACCCCCCTTCTCACATGTACTGTGGCTGACAAAGTTTTGCGGCATGTCCTCCCAAACTCAGATTCACACAAAACGAATGCAAATTATCGCGAGCACTTAACAAAATCAAAACCCAACTTGTCCGTTCACTACAGGTAAGGTAACACAATCGCTTTCAGAAACTTTATGGATTTTTCACCTATGGCATTTTGCCCTAGCAGCTACTCCTTCTTTCTCAGTTGCCCTGATTCACAAGCAAAATTAGACCCATAGAAACTCTCAACTGATCAGTGGGTCTGTCCTGGTACACATAGGACTCTCCGGATCTCAGTTGATAATTCTTTTGCTCATTTTGACTTACACTCTGACTTGTCGACCACACCCAATAGACCTAATAAATCACACAAATTACAACAAAACCCAAGTGTCTCATACACTTTTTCAATATACTCCGAAGTCTTAGACCATGCAGGATCCGTATACCAACAACCACGTGGACAATTTTTGGGCACAAAGCGCCACACACATGTGAAGTTCGACGACTTTACTACTCTCACACTTCGGATTACGTACACTCCTTTTACAACTTCATTTGGACTACTCAAACTCTCTAAACCCTCACAAACATCACAATTCACCTGCGATTTGCATAAGCTGTGGAAGCGCAAAACTTATTTCATTCATACCATCACTAGAATGCCGAGAACATCCTCAAACAATCGTTGACAAGCTCCAAGATTCTGGGAAAGTCTTTTCAAGTGCTTAGGGGCAGATTTTCTTTCCACTTTGTATCATTGAATCTGAAAAAAGAAATAAAAGAAATTCACCAATTTCATCCAATCGGCGAATTATTAACCCTTACCCTACTACCATCTCTGAGGACACCTGTTTTTTCTCACTCACAATCTCTGAGAGCGGACACTCAATTACCTATCTCTGGACTGTATGATGAGCTCTTAAGGAGACAAACCATGTGCTGGGCCTCTATGATGGGCTCTTCAGGAGACAAACCATCATTCTCTGCTACCATCTCTGTGACCTTATTAAGTAAACTGAAAAGGGAGATGCGAATAGGCCGATGGACCTTTTGACTGCTCTTTGAGTTTTTCCCACGATATCTCCCGTACCAATACAAATGACGTCAATAATCATTAGGAGTCAGTAATTTCCACACACCATGACCTTGCAGTCATGAATAACCACACCTTTATGTAAAAGTTAAAATGTTTATTTCTCTATATTAACAATTCTAATGTCACATAACTTAGGGCTACATGTACAAAAGTTTTGTGAGTCGCAAATGGGTTGCAGTGCTATTTGCGACCGTGCAAAAAGCAAAATGGTGTGTTCCAATGCCATTTCGGAGTCCCAAATAGCGATGCAACCAATTACTGACTCACAAAATTTGAGACTCGAGATTGAGACTCGTAATTAAGAAATCGCAATTTGCGAGTCGTAAACTGCATGTACAAGGTAGTCGCAAATTGCGAATAGTCGAAAAATGCCAGTTTTGCACACCCAGATTAGCACTGATTCCCAACAGGTGGTAACCAGAACCAAAGTATAAAAGCAGACCCAGAAGACATCTGGGTTTCTCAAAATGGCTGCACTCTACGTGATTGCATGGAGGAGGAGAGTCCAGGCTGCCCAGCAGAGGAGGAGGAGGCGGAGACAGGAGAGGATATACAGAACCAGGCAGACCATATTTCAACAAACTGAGGAGGAAATATATGACAAATACAGACTGAGCAGCGCACTTATCTTAGAGATTATTGAACTGCTGAAACCTCAGCTAGAATGCCAGACCTTGTGCAGATGCTCCATCCTCACACATGTGCAAGTGCTCTGCTCACTGCACCTCTTGGCCTCGGGTAGCTATCAGGGGGTGATTGCTGTTGCTGGTGGGATGTCCCAAAGTGCTCTGTCACGATTCTTTAGACGGTTCTTAGATGCCATACTCGCACACATGTCCAGATACATATACCTTCCTAGGAATGAGGAGAAAATACACAACACCAACAGAATTGCAAACTTTCCCTATGTAATAGGGTGTGTGGACGGGACACATATACCCATTTGCCCACCTGCAAATCTGGAATATATGTTCCGCAATAGGAAATTTACTCACTCACTCACCTCCAGGTGGAATGTGATGCCCATAATGTAATAACTGTTATAGTGGCAAAATGTCCAGGGAGCACACATGATGCATACATATTCAGGCACAGTGGGATACACCAACACCTAGAACATGGGGAGTTTGGTGAAGGATATTTATTAGGTACTGTGAAGTACACACCGATGTCATAAATACATGTCACTGCATAACCATGTGCAGCCATGCTCATATCTGCTGGTTTGTTCCACAGGTGACAATGCATATGCTCTGAGGCCATGGATACTCACACCATACCTAACACCTGCCAGTCAGAATGAGAGGCGCTACAACATTGAACATCGGCGAACCAGAACCGTCATTGAGAGGACCTTTGGCATGTTGAAGTCACGTTTTCAATGTCTGCACAAATGTGGAGGGGCACTCCAGTATGCCCCAGAGACTGCATGCAAGATTGTGGCGACATGTGCCATCCTACACAACATAGCAACCAGACGTGGACTACATCTCACTCTAGATGACACAGATTCGGAGTATGAGGAGCAAGAGCCACCACAACGACAGCCTGGGGATGGTAGCATCGCAGTGGAAGGCAGACGGAGACGGGACCACATTGCAACTCACTACTTTGGCAGGTACGTGGCAACCGTTACAGCACTCACAAATGTAAGACACACATAGCCAAGTTGTGAAAAAAAAATCCCTTTAATGTCAGGAGTGTAATAATGAGCTGTTGACGTTTAACTAGCAGTACAAACGCAAAATGTAACAATGGCTGACACATTTACATCATGTGCCTCAGGCAAATCCCAGATAAGCAAAATCACACCCTCCTGCAACTACGGCCACCATGGCCCGATCCTGGTTGGTCCCCTGATGTTTGACGGGCACTGCTACTCCACAGGATGCATGCATCTGAGGCAGAAACGCTGCTCATGCTGGAGATGTCCTCACTATCCTGAGGGGTATCGCCAATGCCCTTTGCTGTCTGGGTGGTCTGTATTAGGTCCACTGCATGACTGATGTGCCTTAGTCCCCTTGCTACATCACCGGCAAAATGCCCAAGTTCCACCTGTAGCGTAACAGTGCGCCTTGACAAGCAGGTAGTTGTGGTTGCACGGCGGCCAATCGACTGACTCAGCCGGTCCAAACGGGCAGCTGTGTTGCGCTCTCTGCGCCTTGCATGAGCCCTATCCGCTACCAGTTTCCTGCACAGGTCATTGATGGCGGTGGTGAGGTTTGCCATGTTGTTGTTCATGGTGGTGAATTGTGTGTCAACATTGGCAAATCCCTGTGAGAGGGTCTGTTGCAGTCTGTGCAGGTTCCTGTTCATCAAAAGCATAGGTTTATTTTGCAGGCGGTGACTGCTCAGTAGGGATGCCTCCAGTCCTAGGAATTGTTCACCTGTGACATCCTCCTCACCTGCTGACTGTGTTTGACGTCGTCGTCTCCACCCAGACCCAGCTGATCTAGGTGGCTGACTAACACTCATCTGTGGCCCCAGTGTCAGGTTGCCTGTCTCAGTGTCCACATCTGTCTCCTTGGCAGTCTCATGTGTATGTTGGACAAGCGGTGTGGTCATGCACTTCCCTGCAGATACAGTGGCCATCTCGTCTGCTTTGATGGTGTCAGATTCATTTCCCTATACACTAGGGTCATTGGTGGGTACTTGTGGGAGACCTGTGGGACACAGGGGATACACTGTCAGTGCCTCTCAGATGTGTGGTGTATCAAAATAAATATTCCTCAAAAGTTGGACTACTGTACTACATTGCCTATAATGCCTATAATGCATTTTTCTGTAGGTTGCAATATAGGCATGGAACAAATTTCGATGATGCATGCTTTTGTGTACTTTGGTTGTGTACATGGTGCATTGAATGGTGTAAAAAGGTGAGATTTGCTACTTACTTTTGGATGTTTTCGGTGCTGAACTATCCAAGTCCCCAATTCCTACGACAGCCTCTGGCTTCAGTGTGGTCTCCACCATGCTCTCTATGGCTGTAGGAGGTGGTACTGTGGATGGCCCTCCACCAGTTCTGTGCACATCCCTCATCTGCTCTACCACCCTTTCTTTGGTCCTGGACCTGAGGTCATACCACCTTTTGCATACCGCATCAATGGTGCGATGGCTGACTCCTATCGCATTGATTTTACTCAGAATGTCCAGCCAGATCTTCTTCTGTGTGTCAGGGACAGTCATTGCTGCCTTGCCAAACAGGACCTTATGGTGCAGGCAGCACTCCTCAGTCAAGACCTCCAGCTCCTTATCAGAGAATTTCAGTTGTCTCTTCCTCCCTGCAGTGGGTGTCTCCTTGGTCTGAGTTGACATGGCTGCAGGTGCTCCTCTCAGCTGGGTGTACCTCTGCTGTCTGTGCTGGGCAGACTCCTCCCAGTTCCATGGGGGGGTACTTCCTGGTTCTGATGTCATCACTCAGAACCAGGAAGTGTGCTTACTTCTTTTTTTTGGCACCCGCTCGCAAATTGCGACACAGTCGCAATTTGCAAATCCGAGCCACCCCCATGTGCAATTTTCAAAATCGCAATTTGCGATTTAGCTTATTGTGATGCGACTCCGCACCGAATTGCAAAATGGAATTGTGATTTTTACTTTATCACGTTTTGCGAGTCGGAAATAGCGATTCGCATGGAGTCGCTATTTCCAGCTCACAATTGTTCAGCTTCGTACATGTAGCCCTTAGTCTCAAAATCAAATGATAAACATACAGAAACAACACTGGCCGACCAAAGTGGTGAAAGAATCACAAACTAATCAAAGATTGAACCACTACACATTCTAAAGCTACAGTACAAATTGATAGCAAGAATAACTGCACAAACGATGTTACATACATTCAGATTCAGCAAAGAAAAGACATCAACTGTTATTACATGTAGCAAACTTCGTCAGTAAGAACCCTAACTAACATCAGATTAGAATAGCATGTTTGGGCTTCATGCAAAACAGTTTAGTCAACACAAATTTGGAAAACATCTAACTATGGCTGTATCAAAATAGCGGTTGGTACCTAGAAACAAAACAAATAGACAGAACAGTCAGTATCATAGTCAGTATACCTGTCCTCAATTGGTTCAGCAAGATGTGACAGTTTTCGTCAACAGGACATCAGTTCGGTCAGCAATTCATCAGGATTCAGCATCAAAGTTTAGAAAAAGCAAAGTCTCTTTAAGCAGTAAAGTTAAGCATATCTCCTCTTGGGACGGTCAAGAAAATAATGACCTCTCTTCTCTCGGTGCAGTCTGGCTAAGTTAGATTTTCTAAAACTACTTACCACACCCTCATTGGCCAGAGAATCGCATGTTTACATTTTAGTCCAATGAAATTAAAACCATAAATCTACAATTCTACTAGTATATGGTTCACCTGTCAATGACTGGCTCCTCGTCTCCCACTCTCGTAGTTCGGCTTGTCAGTTATCAATATTGTTGCAGCTTATACTCAAGTCAGTGCATCCATTGTTTTCTCCTGGCCACCGCTTGAGTATGAGATTATACTGGAAGGTGTCTCTTCGTGCACAACAACACTCAGTCCTGCAGGACAGGAACCCTTGCACCCTTGCTGCAAGGTGGCCTGTGCTGCAGGGATGAGTGTTGTTGTGCAGGGACACCTTCCTGTACAATCCCATAGACAAGAGGTTGTTGCATCTCACTATGGGTGATAAGAGGTGACAAGCATAATATATGTGGACAGTTCTCACCTTTGCATCACTGTCATAATACACGTGGGTTGGCAGAAGACTGTGACACATACTAAAAGTGATAAATCTGGCAATACAACAGATTCTTCAGGTTTCAATGGGTGTTGCCTGGGAACACTCCAAGTAACACGCAAGCCATGCAACTGCTATGCAGTGTAATGCATGAAAGCGGTCCAAATGCAGTAGCCCCAAACAAAACACACAAGATGGCTTAGATTGGACTAGGAAATGTGGACTGCCATATTGTGCCAATGGTGTGTTCCAAAAAATGACACCATGGTGGCACAATGTCCCGCTGGGGGCTCATAAATGAGGGATGTGATGCGTGACTCTGCATCATGTATGTAAGGCACTATGATTAACAACCTAATGATGCGTGTGAACAGCTAACACAGATCAACATTGGCATATCTACCTCTCCTTGCAGAGGATGATGCCATGCCAGCAGCCTGTCCTTGACTTCACTGATGATGGTGATGACCAGCTGCAATGCATTACTTCTGACACTCTCCAGCAGATCCCGGGTGCCATCCAGACACCATGTCCAGTCGCAAAGAGGACACCAAGTGTTGCGTGGTATCCAAATGAACCAACCAACAGACAAAACACACCACCAGCCACCTCATCCACAGCCATGGACTCCTAGGACCCAGGCATCATCTTCCAAAATACAGCAGTAGGAGTCCAGCGGAAGCTGGCACTGCAGGTGCGGGTGGGGATGGAGACCATGGTGGGCAGCCTAGCAGGAGCACATAGGTACCTCAGTCCAAATTCAGGAGTCCATGCAGCAGATTCTGGGCTCACTCAGTGACAACCTGGCTACCTACCACTGTGATGTAGCTGTAGTTTTGCGAAACCAGCAGTATCTCCTAGCTGCAGTGTAGGAGGCTGGCCTGGTTTGTAGTGGGTACCTTGGGTACTTACACATTATACCAGGTCCAGTTATAGCTTATTAGTAAAGTAGTAGTGTTCTAGCAGCTCAGGCTGATTGAGGTAGCTATAGCAGAGCAGCTTAGGCTGAACTAGGAGACATGCAAAGCTGATGCATACCACTTATAGTTACACAGTACTTCTACACAAGTAAAGCTCAGTGTTACCAAAATAAAGGTATTTATTTGGGTGACACAGTACCAAAAATTTCTTAGAGACAATACTCCTTCTGAAGGTAAGTATTGTACACAATATATACACTAGACACCAAAATAAGGTAAGTAATTAGACATAGGCCAGTGCAAACAATAGGAAATGCTATTGAATGCAATGGGAGAAAATAGGTCTAGGGGCAACACAAATGATATACTAAGAAAGTAGAATGCGAATCATGAATTCCCCCCTAGACAAGTGTAGTGTGTGCAGAATCGCTGGGATACTAAGAATACAGTAAAGGTAAGTAAATTACCCAACCCCAGAGCCCAGAAAAGCAGGAGTAAAGTACTGCAAGTTTCCTTAGGACACACTACACCCCGTGATATGGATTAGTGCAGTAATCCACCAAGTATGCAAACAACAACTGCTGGATTCCTGGACCTGAGGACTTGCAAAAGAAGGGGACCAAGTCCAAAAGTCGAAAGAAGTTCCAGGAAGGACAGGAGCCCATGCCAACCCAGAAGAGGGTGCAAAAGAAGAGTCCCCAGTTGGACGAAGAAGGCAGGAATGCACCCTAGGAAGATGCCAGCGGGTTCCTGCATAATGCAACAGATGTCCTACGATGTGAAGATGGATGCAGATGTGATTTCGTGTTGGATGTCGCCAACAAGCCTTGGTTACGTCAAACGTGCGTTTTGCGTCAAAATGTCGCTGGCTGGACCCAGGAGGGACGTGGGAGCCTCAACTCTGTGTGAGGAGGAAGAGGGGGCTCTCAGCACTTTAGAGGGCCCTTGTAGGAGGCTGGCCTGGTTTGTAGTGGGTACCTTGGGTACTTACACCTTATACCTGGTCCAGTTATCCCTTATTAGTGAAGTAGTAGTGTTCTAGCAGCTTAGGCTGATAGAGGTAGCTATAGCAGAGCAGCTTAGGCTGAACTAGGAGACATGCAAAGCTGATGCATACTACTCATAGTTACACAGTACGTATATACAAGTAAAGACAATACTCACTGTTACCAAAAATAAAGGTAGTTTATTTGGGTGACTCAGTACAAAAAATATGTTAGAGGCAATACTCCTTCTGGAGGTAAGTATTATACACAATATATACACTAGACACCAAAATAAGGTAAGTAATTAGACATAGGATAGTGCAAAAAATAGGAAATACTATAGAATGCAATAGAAAATAGGTCTAGGGGCAACACAAACCATATACTAAGAAATTGGAATGTGAATCACGAATTCCCCCTTAGACAAGTGTAGTGTGTGCAGAATTGCTGGGAGAGTAAGAATATAGTAAAGGTAAGTAAATTACCCCACCCCCAGAGCCTGGAAAAGCAGGAGTAAAGTACTGCAAGTTTCCTTAGGACACACTACACCTCATGCTTGGGATTTTGCAGTAACCAACCAAGTCTGCAAACAATATCTGCTGGATTTCTGTACCTGAAAACCTGCAGAAGAAGCGGACCAAGTCCAGAAGTCGAAAGAAGTTCCAGAAAGGGCAGGAGTCCCTGCCAACCCAGAAGAGGGTGCAAAAGAAGAGTCGCCGGTTGGACTAAGAAGGCAGGAATGCACCCTAGGAAGATGCCAGCAGGTTCCTGCATAATGCAACAGATGCCCCACGATGTGAAGATGGATGCAGATGTGATTTCGTGTTGGAAGTCACCAACACGCCTTGGATACAACAAATATGCGTTTTTCATTAAAATGGCACTGTCTGGACCCAGGAAGTTCCTGGGGGCCTCAACTCTGTGTGAGGAGGAAGAGGGGGCTCTCAGCACCTCAGAGTATCCTCAGGATTCCAGACAGCACCCACAGGAGTCCCAGGACATGGGGACAAGGGAGGTGCAAAACGCAGTTGGTGCAGCACAGCAAAGGAAGGTCCCACGCCGCCGGAGAACAACTCAGCGAGTTGAGCGTCGCAGGATGGAGTGCTGGGGCTGGCCTAGGCCAGGCTGTACATGAAGGAATTTTGCAAATAATGCACAGAGGCCTCTGGAGGTGAAGAAGACGCAGTACACAGGAGTACTGTGCTCTCAGGGAAGGCAAGGTCTTACCTCCTCCAAATTGCGTCAGCAGGACCTCAGGACAGTCTATGTCAATGGGGTCCACCCTCTGTGTCCTTAGGAGCACGCTGTCACTATGAGAGGAGTCCAAGGGTACTGGTTGTTGTCTTAGAAGGTGCCTGCGTGAGCAGGGGAGGGACTCTGTTACCCCACAGGAGATTTCTTCGGTCCTTCTGGTGCAGGATGAAAACAGGGAGTCCACAGAGCGTGCACACCATGGAAACTGTTGCAGTTGCTGGCTAGAGCTGAAGTTGCAGAGGAAAGGTATCCCTTGTGGATTCTTTCTTACTGTTACAGCGGTTCCTGGAGCAGGCTGCGGTTGATCCGAGTTCAGAGGATGATGTAGTAGTTGCAGAGGATTCCTGCTGGAAACATTCAAGTAGAATCTGAAGAGAACCCTAAATAGCCCTGAGAGGGGGATTGGCTACCTTATCAGGTAAGGACCTATCAGGAGGGGTCTCTGATGTCATCTGCTGGAACTGGCCAATCAGAGTCCTCCAGAATGCCCCCACACCTTACAAAGCAAGATGGCTGAAGTCTGGGACACACTGGAGGAGCTCTCTGCACCACCCCTGGGGTGGTGATGGACAGCGGAGTGGTCACTCTCCTTTCTTTTGTCCAGTTTCACACCCGAGCAGGGGACAAGGGGTCCCTGAACCGGTGTAGACTGGCTTATGCAAGGAGGGCACCATCTGACCAGCAGGATCCCAGTGAGACAGGCAAAAACATACTGACTTACAGGTAAAAATGGGGGTAACATGCCAAGAAAGATGGTACTTTCCTACATGCAGTGATGGCTTTCATCTATCCAAAGATGACAGCTGCCAGGACCTTTGAATCCACATCTCCAGCCCCTGATGTTTGTGTGCCTCCTTCCACTTCAACACCTGCACCCCCCATGGCCCAGGAGGCACCACACACCTCAGAGGATGAAGATGTGGAAGGAACTTCATTCACCTGAAAAAAACATGCAGTAGCTACAGTCTGTGGCACATGGACAGTTTCCCTTTTGCTCTTTGCTAAACATCATGCCAGTGATACAACATCTATCAACGTCCACCCTTCACTCTCCCACTGTTGACTAATCACACATGTGAATTGTCATTGTGGCCAATTCCTACAATTTGGCAATGTGATCACCTCCTCACTGATGCATCCTCTCCTAGACGTGCCTCAGAACATGTTGCACCTCCTTGGACTCTGTCTGGACTTCCAATTGTTTGGGATCTCTTATGGGCTCCTGTGTACTGTACAGTACAACCAATTACACCATTTCACATCCTAATAAATCTACCCTAGACATCAATTGTTTTGAATCTGTGTCTGAGTTATGGATATGTGTGAACTTTATGGATTGTCAGAAGCCGATACACTGAGAGGCCTATGTACCAAAACAAATTGGGCAGCATGGTGCTGCAAGCAATGCAGCTGTGCAGAGCTACATCATAACTAAAATGCAGGTAAGTACTGTATGCAATAGGATAGTGTCCAACTATCTTTATTCTCTAGTGCAAGTGCAGATGTAGCTGTTTAGTGCCAATGCAGGCACACTTGCACCTTATTACAAGGGTGTCTGTGTTTCTGGGTTTGTATGTTTATATATAGAAAGTCGTCCTCCCTGCAAATACACAAACAGTGAAAGCTCCTTGCCTCTTATATGTAAGTGGTAAAATGCAGCACACAAAAAATTAGCAAAAATCAGGCAAAAGATTTGTCTGTCTCACTGTTGCCATGCAAACCACACCCTTGGGCTAACGTCATTGTGTTTAGACTGCCTCAGGTCTACATTCTATTGTAAATCTGAGACAGTGACAAACTCAATGGGTGTTGCATGAGTAATCCCACCGCAGCACCAATTGCATGTCCCTCTGCCAAAAATATGTGCACTGGGGGGGAGCCATGTACACAATTTGCTGTTACGCCACACAAAGTGGCTTTATGCCACCTTGAAAATATGTGAAAGGGCATAGTGCCACTGGAGTGTCACAAAAAAGAAAGCTCTAGTGGTGCTAGGGGCTTATCATTATGCCCCTGAGTACTTGTGTAAGGGATATGTGTGGATTTGTAACATACACAAAGTCACACACACTGACTGCAACATGATTGAGATAAATGATAGATATGTGAACCAGCAAGTTGAACTAGAGTATCCCAAGCACAACATTTGACAGTTAGCATGCGTGGATTGTGATACCTGAGAGCAATCACTACACAAGTGGCTGGGCTTAGCAAGGATGGTAATTACAGGAAAACCATTGATGTCACAGATGAATGATACAAGTGCTGTATGAATACCAGTTTTGGGATGTGTATCCATGTACATCCAGAGTGTCATGTACATTGCTGAAAAATGTCTGGAGTTGCAGACGTGACACCATTACTGACCTGACAAGTACCTGGCCATAGAGGATACACTTAGACACACATGTAAACTAACTACAACTTGCAAGGCATGTGCTTAACATGACTTGTGCATACATGCTACCACCAAAGTAATAAACCACAATGGAGACTATATATTAGGAATAGTAAAATGAGTAGCCATGGAATGTGGCCCATACACCCACATGCTGAACTGCTCACATGTCAGACAATATGTGCTTTATACCAATGTACAGACATCAGGCTGTCAGGCAGGGGTGCTGGTTGGGTTTCAAGTTGTGTAGGGATATCAAGTGTGGTGATCTTATTGGCGCACCACTTGCTTGACAGGATCTTCACTATTTCATACCATCATGTCTTTCCATGTGTACTATGATTTTCAGTAAGTGCATGTAGGTGGGGTAAATGCAGTCTTGGGATCTGACTGCACAGATTGGGCATTCACACAGTTTGTGTTGCCACTCAGCTTAGGATAGATAACCCATGTGTTAGACATGTTCACTCCCTTAATACACTTGCTAAATATATTTCCTCGGATGCATTTGAAATTCACTATTTGCGTCCTGCTAATCCACCATGACAGCGCATTTGTTTGACAGTCTAATGTGTGTCCAAAGGTGCAGACATCAGCCTGTCATGAAACATTAACAACTTCCAGTTCCCCATGCAGTCAGGTTCTGGGATGTTTAGGACATACATGTGCCATGGATGTGTTTGACATACCATGCATGTGGTTGGTATGTGTTTTTCATGTGTGATTCCTTCTGCTTACTACAGTGGCATGTCTGGTATCAGTACAACAAGCTACATGATTCAATCATGGGTCATAGGGCACTTTCAGTAAGATATCTTCGTTCATGTTAGTGACTGTCATGTTACCCTCTGTAGATACATCACTACTGTTTGTAAGTGTTAAGATGTGTTTTACCAATGCAATTCTGGCTATGATGATGCTTAGAACTAGTCAATGCTTACAATGTTGGGCCACACAGAGCCTGGTGCACCTAGGGGAGACAATGAGGTTGCATATTTTGACAATGTTTTCACATGGTAAACGTTGATAGTATAATTACTCACCACGTGGTTTTGCACAGAATGTTCTTCTAGCACACACTGTGCCTGGCAGAGATGCAATCAGACAGGGATAGCAGGCTACACATCAGTGCACACAGAAGTGCTGGTTCCCAAATGTATGTCTACACTCCCGATGGACCTGGCCCTTTCGGCGGGTTCATCCCCTGACTTTTTGCATCCTTCTTCCTATTTTTTTCTGACCTCTTACTGTTGGCTGTAGGGCTCTGAGCACTTTATCGCTGTTGATCAGTGCTAAAGGACAGGTGCTCTCCCTTCTAAAGTTGGTATGATGGCTTATACTTAATTGGCATATTTAATTTACCTCTAAGTCCCTTGTAGAGTGGTATCACTATACCCAGGGCCTGCCTGTAACTTAAATGCTACTAGTGGGCCTGCAGCGCTGCTTGTGCCACCCAATGAAGTAGCCTTTCAAACCTGTCTCAGACCTGCTAGGGCAGGGTCCGCTTGTGCAGTTTTCTGCTGCAGGGACCTGGCATCTAAATTTAATTGCCAGGCCCAGAATTTCCCTTTTACTACATATAGGTCACCGCTAAGGTAGGTACTAGCTAGCCTTATGGGCAGGGTGCTATGTATGTAAAAGGCAGGACATGTGCCTGGTTGCGTGGCCTGTCCTTGTAGTGACAAACAGCATATTTGGTTTCTCACTGCGGTGAGTGTTGCCTTCTCATTAGATTGCATTGGAAATGCCTTTCCTTATGTCTAGGGGATATTTTCTGATTTATGAGGGGTAGCGTAGGCATGTTTGGTATGGTTGTAATGGTAGTGAGAAATGCTGCATACGGTTGCAAGTGGATTTTCTATTACTGTTACAGAAATACCACTTATAGAAAGTGAAAATTTCCCTGTGCTTATGACTCTGGTGTTTTGCAGCTTGACACCAATCCACATCTGGGCAGAGTGACAGCTGGGCTTTGTGCATACTTTTCAGACAGCCTGTACACAGGGAGGGTGGAGGTGTGCATCTGCATTTTGAATAGTCTTCCTGGGCTGAGAGGAAGGGGAGACAGGGCACACATGCATCTGTAAAGGCTGTGCCCTGGGCTCACACAAAAGGGTCGTTTACCCCCAACTGATGTTTGGAGCCTGTGCTGGAGGAGAGACGGGACACTCCCAGAACCAGTTGTAACTGGTTGGAAACACTTTCCCCTTCTTTATGAAACCTTTGCAAAACTGAGTATAAGTACAGGGGATGTTTCCCCACAATTTGGAGACACTCTGGACTGGAACTTACTTGTAACTGGACACAGAATGCTGCTGGAGGGACTACCCAGAAACCGCCTTGGACTGCTGCTGCTGTGTTGACCAGTGAAATGCTGGGTCACTAGGATGAACTGCCAACTGACTGCAATCCTTTGTGCTGGCCCAGGGGCTGGGTGCTGTGGCCCTGGACCCCTGCAACAATCTGCCTAGTGGCCATTGAGCGCTCTTCCTGGGCTGAGGCGAGTGTGCCATCCTAAACCCATAATGCCTGGAGAGCGCTTTGCTGCAATTCTCGGGAGCACCTGGAGAGCGCTTTCTATTTGGATGATTTGCTCTTGAACGCGCTTGGCCTATCCTAAAAAACACAGCTGCAGCCCGGGCGGGCTGTTTCCGTCAAGCAAGAGTGAACCACGCTGTCCTGTGCTCCCGGGGCATGAAGATTGGATATCTGGAGCGAGTGAGCTCCTAACTGTGCCCCCAGGGCAAAGCACACTCCGAGTAGCGTCACCGGGGCACCAAAAGACCCTAACTTCGGGCCAATCACTGGTGCAGTCCGGGCGAGCCTTTTTCTTCATTGGAGGACAGACAGGGGAGGAAGTATCATCGGAGGCTCCCTGCCACACCGGGGCCCTTGTTAGTTCAGCGGAGATCGGGCAGGGAAGGAAGCCTCATCGGAGGCTCCCAGCCCCACCGAAGCCCTTGATTGCGTTCTGGAGACCGTGGGCGGAGGAGATGCCTCACCGAAGGCCCCACAATGCAAGGTACACTCTAGGGCCCCTCATTCATGTTGTGGCTTTGCCACCCACTTTGGAGGGCCAGTTTTGGTCTAGGTGGGGGCCCGATATAAAAACCAGAGGGGGTGCGTGCCGCCTCCCTCCTCCCAACATCACCACGAGGCCCCGTTCTGCGCAAGGAGGCCCCCTTGTAGTGTCTCTTGGCACTAGAAGTGCTGTTTCCTCATAAAAACAGGTGCTCTTTATGGACCATACATGTTTATAATGTCCATACTAATGTCCCTGGTATGGACATTATGGACTAGTATGTTAACATGTTTTTCTCGCATGATGAGACATATATGTGCTGATGTTCCTTTAATGGGCATGATCCACTGGTATGTTTTTTTATGACTTGCCATATACTTTCTAATGATCCCGGTATGGGCATTTATGGTATTTCTATGACAAGTGCATTTCTTTAGAAATGTGATTCCTGACTGCTGCTTATGTGCAGTATGATAAGTAACCTGTGTGTTATGTGTGACTACTGCTGATTTCTGCAGAGTAACAGTATTGTGTAACGCTCTGACAACTGCTTGGGTAGCAGGGTATTACTGACATGTTGTGATTGGTCTAATTATGTTGTGTACATTACAGTTTATTTTCATATAGCTTAGTATTGTGTTTCCTTTGTGGTGGGGATAGTGTGTCGTGTGTTGTGTGTGTTGTGCAAACTCTTTACACATTGCCTCTGGGATAGGCCTGACTGCTTGTGCCAAGCTACCAAGGGTGTGAGCAGGGGTTATCTTGGACGTGTAACTCCCTTGCCCTGACTAGAGTGGCGGGTTCTACCTGGCTTATGTGCATACCCTAGCTAACCAGAAACCACACTTCTAACAACTCCCTTGCACTATTATCTACTGGGGATTTGCTGGGTGTGGATGTCAGCCTTGCCACAGTATCCACTAGTGACCTACAGGTTGTTGATGTCAGCCTTGCCCAATTATCTACTAGGGACTCACAGGGGATTTCTGTCTGCCTTTCCCTATTATCTACTAGGGACCTACGGGAAATTTCTGTCAGCCTTGGACTCTTATCTACTGGGAATGACAAGAGTCTGTGATTTGGAATTGTATTTGAGCCTTTATTGCATTGGCACTCCATCGGTAGTTAATGGGACAGGGACATGTCTGTGGACCCAAGGTACAGATATTGTCAG
The DNA here is from genome assembly GCF_031143425.1 of Pleurodeles waltl. Taxonomy (NCBI): domain Eukaryota; kingdom Metazoa; phylum Chordata; class Amphibia; order Caudata; family Salamandridae; genus Pleurodeles; species Pleurodeles waltl. Next base: position 715,975,744 of record NC_090444.1, read on the forward strand.
TTAATACATGCATCATTCATACTTGTTTGTGCTTGGCCAACACACATGTGGACTTGCTGACAGTGTGACTGGGATGTCTAGAAGCCTACACAATTTGTGTGCTTATGTTCATGGTCTTATATATGTACAGCATTGCATTGTAGATAGATATATTGGAATTGTTTAGACATTCCTACCTGTAGAAGCCACATAATGCACTCTGTAGGCCTCAATTGCCACATTGTGTGCACTGTCTGGACAATTGGTATTTGCTTCTCATCTTCCTCATCCTCACTGTCCAGTCCTTCATGAATGTCACTGTATCTTGTCCATGTGATTTTGTCAATGAACATTGAGTTTGCTACAGGGCAAGCAATTATAACTTTTACTTGTCCGTTGTATGCTGGATGGGTGACTAACATCCACACATCTTTAGACTCCTGTGCAGCACTTGTGTAGTCTATGCGTCCCCTCTACAAAATGGCTGTGCAGGGTCAGTACAGGAGTGTCTTAGCTGTCATTCAATATGTGTGAGTTTAACATGGACACTCACACACATCTGTTACCAACATCCTTTGTCTGGTGCACAATGAGTGTGGATGGATTGCATGGGTTCTCTTAACAGCCATGGTACACACATGCATGTGTAAATATGTCTGACAATGCAAACATAGCACCTGCACATTCCGTTGTCACTGTTTTATGTGCAGTTGTATGGTGTTCCTGTAGAAGGTTGGCCTGGTTTGTAGTTACATGGCCATATTCAGAGTTACCATTGTGAAGCTACACATATGTATTGAGATATATGTGGTGCACGCTTATATCCCAACACTCACGAAGTTTGGGGAATTGGCCCTGGACGACGTGGGGGCACCTTTGCTAGTGTAAGGGTGCTCTCACACACAGTAACTTTGCACCTAGCCTTCAGTAATTGAAGGTTAGACATATAGGTGACTTATAATTACTGCAGTGTAAAATGGCTGTGAAATAGTGTGTGCACTATTTCACTCAGACTGCAGTGGCAATCCTGAAGAAAGGTTTGTATGAGCTCTTATGGGTGGCAACAGAAATGCTGTAGCCCATAATGACCTCCTGGAACCCCAATGCCCTGAGTATCTAGGTAGCATATACTAGGGTAGTATAAGGGGGATCCAGTGTGCCAATAAGAATTGGAATATGGAGTCACTAAACTGTAGTGACAAATTTGGTAAGTAGAGAGAGCATAAGCACTGGAGTTCTGGTTAGCAGAACTTCAGTGACACAGTCAAGCATACTGACAACACATATAGGCCACAAATTATGAGCACTGGGGTCCTGGCTATCAGGATCTCAGTGAGACAGAAAAAACACACTGACAAATAGGTTTTAAACTATGAGCACTGGGGTCCTGGCTAGCGTGACCCCAGTGACACAGTAAAAACACACTGGCAAACACTCACAAACAGGCCAAAAATGGGGGTAGCCATGCTAGAAAGAGGCTACTTTCTCACGGTTCTTTAGTATGTTCCTACTAGTTTTTCCACTCTTTTGGCCTAGTCTTGCTTTCCAAAATGTGTATGATTTGCTGTTGCATTTGCATGTGACAGAAACTCCAAGACACTTGTGTGATTAAGTGATTTATTTACATGTTAATGGGGAGTGAAATTTTCAGCTCAAAAGAATAAATTGTGAACAATGTGGGCACGTCTGCGTGCCTCAGCAGTGATATACTGTCCTTCCCCATCCTGACGTAGGGCACCATTGTCCCCATCCTCCTCCCTGTTCTTTTCAGGGGAAATTAGTCCCAACACATATGTTGTGCAAAATTGCACAGAAAACAATCATCATACACACCAGTGGAGGTGAGCACAGTAGGCTCCCCCTGAGACATGCAGGCATCGGAATCTTGATTTGAGGATGCCAAATGTACACTCTACTACATTTCTGGTGTGGACTAGCACCACATTGTAGGCCTTCTAGCTGTAATTATGTGGATTTACATAGGATGTCATCACCCATAGCTGGATGCCATAACCTTGGTCAACTGCAATGAAAGAGGAGAGACAGTGTCAGCCTTGCCCTTGTGTTTTGTATCAACTGGCCTTGTGTAGTATTTGTTTGTGAAAAAGCGATACAGACTTGCATCTGGCATTGTGTGGTTTCCAGTTTGCATGCATGAGTGTACTTGTGTGATGGTGCACCTTCCAGTCATGGATACAGGCCTGGGGCTTGGTGATAGTGTAATCTGTGTGGCATGACAGTTCACCCATACAGAACATGTATGATGTTGCAGATGCTTGCACATGTGTCTAATACTATGGGACCTGCCAATGAGCCACGCCGTTTGAGTTTTCTCCTAGTTTGTGTCATATTTCCATGAGACAGGTGTTGTGTCCTGTGTGTAGCATACCCCCCAGACATGGTACACCTCCTTTGCACACAGACCTGTAATCCATATTTTGTGGCAGACATGCATGTGTATGCCTAGACATCATGCAAAGTGTGGTGTGGCGGCTTAAGTTCTATTGCAATGTCTGTGGATGATTTACAAGACACGTGGCACAGGACAGAGCAGGAAATGTGTTGCTGCGCCACCCTGCTTCACAGTGGTAATCCAGCAATGTGCCATATCCACCAAATACTTTGCATTTCTGTCCTCAGCCCCTGAATTATCACAGAGTCAGATGCCAAGCTGCAACATGGGCACCATTCTCTCCCCTAAACATGGTAACATTGGTTCCTCCCCAACTGGGATATTTAGGCCCTGATTTATAAGTTAGCGCAGGTTTGCATCAAAAGGTTTTCCGCCTGCTAGCGCCATTCCTGGACGCTAGCCGGATGTCATATTTAAGGAATGACGCTAGCCGGTGGTAAGGCCCGGATAGCGTAAAAATAAATGACGCTAACCGTGTGAGGGAGGCGTAGGGGAAACAGGAGGCTTTGCGTCAAAGAATGGCGCTAGTCAGGTTATAGTCAGAAAAATGACTCTTACCTGACTAGTGTCATTTTTTGATGCAAAACCCCCATGGACATGACTCCTGTCTTAGTAAAGACAGGAGTCGTGCCCCACTGCCCAATGGCCATGCCCAGGGGCTTATGTCCTCTGGGCATGGCTATTGGGCACAGTGCCATGTAGGGGGGGCCACATTAGGCCCCCCATGGCACTTTGGAAAAAAAATTAAAACTTTCCTGGACTTACCTGGGATGGGTCCCCACATCCTTAGGTGTCCTCCAGGTGTGGGTGGGGGTATTCCTAGGGGCAGGGAAGGGCACCTGTTGGCTGCTTCCATGGTCTCTGACCATAGAAATGAGCCCACGGCTCCCCTAACGCCTGCCCTGACCCAGGCGTTAAATAATGGCGCTCAGCATTTAAGGCTCTCCTCCTCCCCTGCGTGATTTTTGCATGGGAGGATAAATAAGGCGTTAAGGCCTTAGAGTCATTTTTTGCCCGGCGCAAGCAGAGTATAAATATGCCCCTTAATTTACCTGTAAGCCCCTAGTAAAGTGCACTACATGTGCCCAGGGCCTGTAAATTAAATGCTACTAGTGGGCCTGCTGTACTGATTGTGCGAACCACAGGAGTAGCCTCATAACCATGTCTCAGACCTGCCATTGCAAGGCCTGTCTGTGCAGTGTCACTGCCACTTTGTCTTGGCATTCAAAACTACTTGCCAAGCCTTAAACTCACCTTTTTTCTACATATAAGTCACCCCTAAAGTAGACCCAAAGTACCCCATAGGGCAGGGTGCTATGTAAGTGAAAAGCAGGACATGTACCTATTTGTTTTACATGTCCTGGTAGTGAAAAACTCATAAATTCATTTTCCATTACCGTGAGGTCTGCTCTTACCATAGACTAGCATTAGAACTGCCTCATATACTTTTAAGTGGTAGATTATGATCTGGAAGGAGTAACCTTGTTATATTTGGTAATAGAAAATCCTGCTTACTGGTAAAGTTGTGTTTAATATTGCTATTTTAGAAATGCCACTTTTAGAAAGTAGGCATTCCTCTGAACTTTCTACCGTTTGTGCCTTACAGCCTGTCTCCAATCCATATCTGGTCGGTGTTGGTTGACAGCTCCCCTTGTACATTCCACCCACACAACCTCAAACACAGGACACTCAGTCACAACTGCATACATCTGCATACTGAATTGGTGTTCCTGGGCAGGAAGGGTGGAGGGGCTCATACTTACATTTCAAAGGCCAGTGGCCTGCCTTCACACAAAGGAGTGATAATCTCCTACAGGGATACTGGCAGATAGGACTAGGCTGAAAGGGGAACTTGTGCACTTCAAAACCACTCTTTCAAGTGTTTACCCCACTCCAAAGGCATTTCAGAATATATAAACTAGATCTCTGACCCCACCAAATCATTCACTTCTGGTCCTACACCTGCATTGAAGTCTCAGGGATAACAAAGACTTGAAGAAACTCCTTGTGCAACGCAACGCCTGCAGAAATCCGCGCAAAACCTGCATCGCGGCTGGGAAATCGCGGCACAGCCGACTGGAACGATGGTACCGCCTAGCTGATCTATGCAGTGCCTACTCCTTCTACCAGCACATTAAGGATTTTCAACACATCATCCCTGGTAGTCAAAATATCCCTGCATCCCAGTGAGGAACCAAGACTGTGCGCCTGAAAAACGACACAACCCCTTGCAGTGTGGAAAGAAACAGTGCATTGTCTGTACCGCACCAGAAAAATCCGATGCAACACCTTATTTTTCCACACATCTAATCCTCTGCGGGCCCCGTGTGTCGTTATTTTTAACACATCCCAGGTACTGTCTGTAACAAAGAAACAACTGCTGATTTCTGAGGATTCCGACTCTTTTAAAACTTTTTAAAGTGACATTTCACCTTGTGCTTATTGGATTTTTATTGTTTTGACCTCATTTTATTCAGATAAATATTATCTATTTTTCTAAACCTGTGTGGTTTATTTGTGTAGTGCTTTCACTGTGTCACTGTATAATTTACTGCACAAATACTTTACACATTGCCTACTAAGTTAAGCCTGACTGATCAGTGCCAAGCTACCAGAGGGTGGGCACAGGATAATTTGGATTGTGTTGTGACTTATCCTTACTAGGATTGTGGTCCCTCCTTGGACAAGGGTGTATACCTCTGTTGTCTAGAGACCCCATTTCTAGCAACCATGTCACGGTGTGTTGCTGGACTAGTGTCAAGATAATCTGATGCTAGTGCAGCAAAGGTCTGGGAGACCCATAGATTACAATAGGGGAATCACTTTTATGCCTGCCCGAGCCAGCATTTGAACAGATGGTAAAATTAGCATAGTGAGATATCATGGATTTCACTGAAACCATTTTTCATCCCTCCTTGCGTGTGAATGCCCCCCTTGCATACACTATGCCTGACACAGCCATGACATGGCACAAGAGTTTGCAAAGTGGCAAAATGCATGTATAGTGCTACTTTGTTACATGATACAAGTGAATAGCCACCGTAACTCCACCTAAGCATCATAGACATGACACTAGGGTGGTCCTAAGACAGCACCATGGGCATGTATATATGCCCCTAAGTGAGGTGTGTGAAGGTGCAGCATTTACTAGACAGGGTTAATAAGAATAAAAAGTTGCATGTAACCGCCCTATAAATGCAGAGTGGACATTTCTTTACCAGAGCGCCAGTAAAAGGGATGCTTTAGTGGTACAAGGGTCTTGCACTTAGGGCCCTAAGTGTGGGTAATGTGCATTGGATGTGTGGAGTGAGGCATGTTACATATGTGTTGATGAACAGTCATCTATGAGTGACTATCAATGTGTGCAGAGCGTGGTATGTGCATTGTTTGGCCTATGTGTCTTATGTTGTGTCTGCTGGCTTACCTACAAGCAGGCCATTTCCATATTGTCCATCCTGGAAACGTTGATTCATGATTGAGTGCCTGAAGATGAAGGCAACATGAACACTTCCAGGATATTTCTCTAGGACATTTGGAAAGAGGCCTCGATGGTCCACAATGGCCTGCACATTTATAGAATGGAAAAACAGATAAGACCACAGCATTCAAAACATATATGGTTAAAGACACAGATACAGGGGCGTGGTCTGGCCACGATCCATGATGGCCGCCTGAGAGCCGAGCTCCGCACGGCGGCGGGCCGCGCGGCGGTGGTGGCGGCGCTGGAGGCGCTCCACGGGACCCCCGAACGCAGCGGGGGCCGACATAGGAGTTGGAGACAGTGAACGACCGACGTCCGTGACGTGGGGGGAGCGCCCTCCCCGGAGGCGCCAAACGGAGCGAGGGGAGCAGGCCTGAGGCCTACGGCAGGCCTCTGAGCCGCGGCCTCGAGTGAGGAATCACCCCGACACGGAGAGACGTGTCCCTCGCTGAAGCCTGAAGTGGGAGAGAGCGCGCCCTTCGTCCCTACCCGCGCCTTGACAGTGGCTCAACTGCGGCTCCCGGAGCCGGCAACAGGCCGGGACGCCGCCTGACCCCTCCCTCCCTCCTGATCGATAGCTGCCGAAGGGGGAGAACGGAGCCGACCACCATCAGGGCCCGGAACAACAACAGGAGGTGGCCTGATGCTGACGACGCGCCTCCCAGTGCCTCTCCACCCTTCCCCTTTCTGCCGGGGGTGACGGGATCGGCGACAAGAGGCCTCACCACCAGCGGAGCGCAACGGACGGCTACCCCCCCACCCCCCCAGCCTTACCCGCTCCAGAGAAACGACAGAGGCCCCGAAGAGGATGGAGAGGTGAGAGCCGAGCCGGTGAGTCAGAGAGGATGAGAGACGTGCGGAGATGAGGGTGGTGGATGAGTAAGAGAGGGGCCGGGAGTGGGGAGAGAGAGAGAGGAATATAACAACGAGCGGAGAGAGGAGGAAGACGAAAGGAAGAGGAGAAGGCAAAGAGTAAAGGAGCAAACTACCTAATAAAAAGAGGGGCAAGCACAAGAGGGGGCAAAGAGTAAGAAAACAAAAAAAAAGAGGAGAAAAAGAAAAAAAAAAGAGAAAGGAAAACGATCAACATAAACATAACAACAAAAGAAGCAATACCACACTAACAGGAACTAACGAGGCATGAAGAGCAAAGAGGGCCAGGAGTAACATCGGACCTCGGGTCGGCTCCAAAACAACCCCTCTCTCCAAGGAACAGCCCTGCGGGACGCTGAACGCTATAGAGCCAACACCGTGATCCTTCCCCTCGTACATATACACCAACGACAGCCCTCCCCAGGAGGTCACTTAGAGAGATACCCCTCTGAACTCTGAACCCCACCCGCCACCCTCTCTCCTCTGCCGCCCATGCTGATCGCCCTCATTGAGACACGGACAGGCACCCCCTTGGATCCCCACCTGCAGGGAGAAACCCGCAATGCCCAGAGGCAAGACGGCGGGTAAAGCACCGTGTAAACCCGCTCGCCAACTACTCTTCTCTGAAGCCCTGCGTCAACAGGAACATCCTGCTCCCGCAGCCTCTCACGACACCATGTCAGACAATACTCAAGGAGCATCAATGGATCGTATACTGCAGGAGATATCGGCAGTAGGCCGCAAACTGGAAGGTATGGACACTGCCATGTCAGCATTAACAGCGAAACGAGATCCATGCGCTTGGAAATAGCGGGCTTCCAGTCACAAATCTCTGGACTGGACCATCAAGTAGCGGCCGTGGAAAGTCAAGTGGTCTTACAGACTGACAGAGATCAGGAACTCTTGTACCTTTGCAGCAAGTTAACCGACCTTGAGGACCGAAGCCGCAGAAACAACATCTGCTTCCTTGGATTTCCGGAAGGCATTGAGGGTACAGATATCCTCTCTTACCTGCGAGACACGCTTCCCAAACTAGCCGACATAACATTTGACCCCCCTCTGGAATTTCAAAGAGCGCATAGACTTGGTCTCAAGAGACAAAACGGACAAGATCGTCCTCGTCCAATCATAGCCTGCTTCCTCCGGCACGGGCAGGTCCGCCAATTGCTACAGCTGTCCCGAAGGCAAGGCCCACTCCGGCTCGGTCCCCTCGAAATCCACCTTTCAGCAGACTTCTCCAAAGAAACAGCAGATCGAAGAAGAGGCTTTCTCTCCTTCCGCCCTCGCCTTCGCCATCTGGACGTTAAATTCGGCCTCTTCGAGCCAGCCAGGATGTGGATAACTAAGAACGGAGAGTCACGAACCTTCTATGACCCAGAGGATTTGAAGTCATTCCTAGAGGGGCTGCATGATCCGACACAATCCATGGAATCAACAACCCAACCCCCCCAAGACACACAGAACCAAACCAGGGGAATGGGCAAATCGGAAATTGCTCTGGACACCGACGGAAGACCTACTACAGACCCCCAAACCAGGGGCAGAGACCTGGAGAGGTTAACAAAAAGTTTTGATGACTGGGGCCAAGTCCTACAGGCGGTGGCGATGCACACACAACTGCCGGACAGAGACAAGTCCCGATCCCCTTTGAAACCCTAGGTGCCTACTACCTGAAACCAACATGGACACAGTTTTCCTACAAGCCCTCGATATCTACAACCACAGACTGCCATAGAAACATTGCAGGAAACATAGGAACTTTGATGAAAAAGCCCAGACACAGAGACATGATGGGTACTCTACTTTAATGTACACTCCTCAGACATGGAACCACGGAGAACCGCCCCCCCCCCCCAGAAGGCTTTAACCGCCTCGGACTGCTTAGACTGTTCGGATTGTGTGATAGTTTTTGTTGGCCCCCGATTACTTTTGTTTCTCAACGTCCCTCCCTTTCATGCCGGGTAACACTTTCCATGTCCCGTATCACTTCTCCCATCTAGAATCAGGATCCATAACGTCCTCTGGAAAATATGGGAACTGACGCAATACCCTTGCACACTACTGGCTTGCCCTGGCAGGGTTGGGGCAAAACGATTCTGAACTGGGTTTGGAGCTCTAGACCCCGATCTACTAACAAACGCAATAGTGACATAACGATGGGCGTTGGTACAAAGCAGAACAGACCACAGATGCCAAGTCCCAGAGCATATACATGCCACAACCCCTCAGAATAACCAAGGGCAAGCGACCTCAGTAACAACAATACTTGCCCCTGTCCTTTCCTCGCGCTTCCCCCATCCCCCCTCCCGCATAGGGACGCGGCCAACATGCGACCTCCCCTCCTCCCCCCCATCCTCTGGTCACAAACACATTCCACACACTTCCGGACATAATTGGATGCATCCACGCGGAGGTCTGGGGCGCCTCGTAGGCGCCGCCCCCCCCTCTCCCCCCAGCGCGGGGCCCGCTGGCCGGGCATCGAAGCTCATTCGGCCTAGGTTTTAGACCCGCCGGTCAAAGTTCGTGTACTTCGGGATTTGTATCCCGGTCTCCCCTCTTTACCTTCTTTTTTTAATTTCTTTTCCCCTCCACTGTTTTCTCTTTGTTCTCTTTTCAACTCCTCTTCGTATCCAACGTGCCCGCCACCCACCCTTCCCCCCCCCCTTCCCTCTCCCCGACATCCTCTTCAGTTCACAGAGTCCACCCCACTCCCCCGAGCTCATACCCCCGGGTGGGCGGACACAGGAAACAAGGATACCCAACCAGATGGAAGCACCGGTAGTTCCCCTCAGGGTGATATCATGCAACGTAAACGGCCTTACCCACTTAATCAAACAGAAGAAAGGTACTCTTGTACCTTCGCAGCAAGTTAACCGACCTTGAGGACCGAAGCCGCAGAAACAACATCCGCTTCCTTGGATTTCCGGAAGGCATTGAGGGTACAGATATCCTCTCTTACCTGCGAGACACGCTTCCCAAACTAGCCGACATAACATTTGACCCCCCTCTGGAATTTCAAAGAGCGCATAGACTTGGTCTCAAGAGACAAAACGGACAAGATCGTCCTCGTCCAATCATAGCCTGCTTCCTCCGGCACGGGCAGGTCCGCCAATTGCTACAGCTGTCCCGAAGGCAAGGCCCACTCCGGCTCGGTCCCCTCGAAATCCACCTTTCAGCAGACTTCTCCAAAGAAACAGCAGATCGAAGAAGAGGCTTTCTCTCCTTCCGCCCTCGCCTTCGCCATCTGGACGTTAAATTCGGCCTCTTCGAGCCAGCCAGGATGTGGATAACTAAGAACGGAGAGTCACGAACCTTCTATGACCCAGAGGATTTGAAGTCATTCCTAGAGGGGCTGCATGATCCGACACAATCCATGGAATCAACAACCCAACCCCCCCAAGACACACAGAACCAAACCAGGGGAATGGGCAAATCGGAAATTGCTCTGGACACCGACGGAAGACCTACTACAGACCCCCAAACCAGGGGCAGAGACCTGGAGAGGTTAACAAAAAGTTTTGATGACTGGGGCCAAGTCCTACAGGCGGTGGCGATGCACACACAACTGCCGGACAGAGACAAGTCCCGATCCCCTTTGAAACCCTAGGTGCCTACTACCTGAAACCAACATGGACACAGTTTTCCTACAAGCCCTCGATATCTACAACCACAGACTGCCATAGAAACATTGCAGGAAACATAGGAACTTTGATGAAAAAGCCCAGACACAGAGACATGATGGGTACTCTACTTTAATGTACACTCCTCAGACATGGAACCACGGAGAACCGCCCCCCCCCCCCCAGAAGGCTTTAACCGCCTCGGACTGCTTAGACTGTTCGGATTGTGTGATAGTTTTTGTTGGCCCCCGATTACTTTTGTTTCTCAACGTCCCTCCCTTTCATGCCGGGTAACACTTTCCATGTCCCGTATCACTTCTCCCATCTAGAATCAGGATCCATAACGTCCTCTGGAAAATATGGGAACTGACGCAATACCCTTGCACACTACTGGCTTGCCCTGGCAGGGTTGGGGCAAAACGATTCTGAACTGGGTTTGGAGCTCTAGACCCCGATCTACTAACAAACGCAATAGTGACATAACGATGGGCGTTGGTACAAAGCAGAACAGACCACAGATGCCAAGTCCCAGAGCATATACATGCCACAACCCCTCAGAATAACCAAGGGCAAGCGACCTCAGTAACAACAATACTTGCCCCTGTCCTTTCCTCGCGCTTCCCCCATCCCCCCTCCCGCATAGGGACGCGGCCAACATGCGACCTCCCCTCCTCCCCCCCATCCTCTGGTCACAAACACATTCCACACACTTCCGGACATAATTGGATGCATCCACGCGGAGGTCTGGGGCGCCTCGTGGGCGCCGCCCCCCCTCTCCCCCCAGCGCGGGGCCCGCTGGCCGGGCATCGAAGCTCATTCGGCCTAGGTTTTAGACCCGCCGGTCAAAGTTCGTGTACTTTGGGATTTGTATCCCGGTCTCCCCTCTTTACCTTCTTTTTTTAATTTCTTTTCCCCTCCACTGTTTTCTCTTTATTCTCTTTTCAACTCCTCTTCGTATCCAACGTGCCCGCCACCCACCCTTCCCCCCCCCCTTCCCTCTCCCCGACATCCTCTTCAGTTCACAGAGTCCACCCCACTCCCCCGAGCTCATACCCCCGGGTGGGCGGACACAGGAAACAAGGATACCCAACCAGATGGAAGCACCGGTAGTTCCCCTCAGGGTGATATCATGCAACGTAAACGGCCTTACCCACTTAATCAAACAGAAGAAAGTCCTATCCTACCTTAATTCTAAGCAGGCAGACATCGCCTTATTACAAGAGACACATCTAGACAGTCTTGAATCTGATAGATTACGACGTGACTGGGTGGGAACCGTCTTGTTTAGTTGCACCCCACCCACACCCGATACCGAGAATGTCCCAAGAAAAAGCGGGGTGGCGATCCTCTTACGCAAAACCCTCCCTTTCACGGTCGTCAAATCGTGGACAGACCCCGAGGGCCGATACATATTTACCAAACTGAAAATCGGGGACTCAACATTGTGTGTGGGATCAGTCTATGCACCAACAGGTCCCAAATGCCTCTTCTTTCTCCAGCTCAATCGACTTCTAACCGAGATAGGGGCATCCCGTTACGTTGTAAGAGGAGAGTGAAACCTAGCAAGGGACGCAGCATTGGACAGGACGGGGCCTCTAGACACGAGTAACAACGCAGACAGGGCCATCCAGTCTGATATACTCGCGGATAACGGTTTGGTTGACCACTGGAGGCTGACTCACCCAACGGACAGAGAATTTACCTTTCTCTCGCCGGTGCACGGTACCCAATCACGGATCGATTACTTTCTCCTATCCCACAATCTTATGGCCCACACCTTGGAGGATGATATACTGGAGAGAGGCCTATCAGACCACTCCCCAGTCCTTATAGCCATCCGCTTAGGCCTGGTATCCCCGGGCCGAAAACCCTGGAGATTAGCGATCCATCGATATCGATCCCCCCAAGGTAAGTTGCAGCTACATGATCATGCGACCACTTTCGCCCAATACAACCTTGGTACGGTTGATTCGAGTCGAACTATGTGGGCTGCAGCCAAAGCCTCGATACGGGGACAGCTCATGCGGGATGCGGCGATAGCGAACAAAGACAGAAAAGAGCAACAAGCGGCTCTGGAACTCGACATACGCCAACTAACCAGACAATATACGGAACACCCCTCCCTTCCAGGTCGCCGAAGTTTAGAGCAAGCACAAATGGCCCTTAATGAGCTATACACCACCCAGGCCGAATTCGCATTACAGAGACTCCAAGGGAGACACTATGAACAGGGTGAGAAGGCGGGACGACTGCTCGCAGCCCAACTCCGTCAAAGAGCAGCCGCCCTAGCCATCCCAGCCATTCGCTCTCCCTCCGGGGACATACTGACCCACCCGCAGGCCATTGCAAACGAATTTGCCCAATTCTGTAGACACCTTTACACGCCGGAAACCACGACCAACCTAGCGCAATCTACCACCTTTTTAAAGAAGCGAGACCTCCCCTCCCTAACAGACGAGGGCCGTAGCCTATTAGAAGGGGAAATAAGCAGACAGGAGATAGATAAAGTCATCTCTGACCTCCCGTACCACAAATCACCCGGAGAGGATGGATACCCTGCAGAATTTTATAAATGGGTAGGGGCAGAGGCGATTGATATCCTATGCGAAGCCCTCAATGAAGCCTGCGAAACACAGACATTAGGGGCCATATCCAACAATGCCACAATAGCTGTCATACCGAAGCCCGGGAGAGATCCTTTATTATGCAGCAGCTACCGACCCATCTCTCTACTAAACGGGGACATCAAAATTCTAGCAAGCGTCCTGGCAAACAGACTACGTAAAGTAATCCCGTCCTTAATACACTATACACAGGTGGGGTTTGTACCAGGCCGCACGTCTAGGAACCACCTACGAACCCTATGCCATACCTTATGGGCGGCCAGAGACTCCCCGGAGTCGGCGCTGGCCCTGTCCTTAAACGCCGAAAAAGCGTTCGACCGCATAGAATGGCCCTACCTATTTGCAGCCTTAGAGAGATTTGGCCTAGGCAACAAATTTATCTCCATGGTACGACTGCTCTATGATCAACCCGCGGCCAGAGTCAACTGCGGAGGCTTCCTCTCAGACCCTTTCCCTATCTGAAGGGGTACACGGCAGGGGTGCCCCCTTTCACCTCTCCTGTTCCTTTTGGCGATGGAGCCCTTGGCGGCAGCCATCCGGTCCTCCCCCTCCATAACCGGCCTACCACTACCCGAAGGCACCTCCAAGATATACCTCTATGCTGACGATATCCTCTTAACACTCACGGACATGGAAAGATCCATACCGGCCCTATTAGAGGTAATCAAGGACTTCGCAGCCCTATCGGGATACCATATTAACTGGGACAAAAGCGAGGCAGTTCCGCTATCGCGAGTAACCACAAAAGCGGCACTCCTAGGCTACCCATTCCGGTGGACGCCAAAACGTCTTAAATATGCTTGTTAACCCTGGACTGGCACACATGGTTGCGGACAACATTGACCCTCTCATCACACGGATGAAACTGGACTTTGCGAAATGGACCCAGTTAGGCCTTTCCATGTGGGGCAGAGTACAAGCGGTTAGAATGGTGACGGTACCCCATTTCACCTATATCCTAGGTCTCCTGCCCTTACAAGTGCCCCTCTCCACACTAAGAGGCATTGATGCACTAATTAGATCATTCGTGTGGGGCACAATGCGGCCGCGGCTATCACCAGCCAAGCTTTTGGCCCGCCGCATAAACGGGGGAATGGGACTCCCATCAGTGGAACGCTACTCTTTAGCCCTCCAAATGTCTCAGTTATCCAATACACTATCGAATATACCAGATCCCCCCTTGTGGATAGCAGTGGAAAAACTACTCCTGACTGCGAACGAAGGACTCGGTGGACCCTACCGTACAGACCTCCCAGCATCTAACTCAGTGAATCCTATCCTGGCGGCGACCAGGGCATCCTGGCAAAGGGCCCACCGACTGTTTGGGGTCCACCCCCTCATACATGCCCAAGCGCCCCTGTGGCACAACAGTGGCCTACGCATAGGTGGCGAGGTACTCCATTGGCCGCAATGGAAACAGGAAGGCATCCTCACCCTCTCACAGGTCCTGGAGAACGATGTGCTCAAACCCTTCCCCAAGCTACGGGAGGAGTTCTGCCTACACCCGAACCAGGAATGGAGATACATGCAACTCAAGCATTGTCTCTCCCAAGGGAGTACACCTCCACAGCGGGGATCCCTACCCTCACCGATAGTGGCTTACCTGCAGCAATGGGGACAATACAAGGGAGTAATGTCGGGTCTATATGATCTAATTATTCGACGGCTTTACTCCCAACCGCTAATGGACAAACTACGTCTACGGTGGCAAACCAGGCTGCAGCAGGATCTAGACCCAGATGATTGGGAAGCTACCCTAGAGACACTAGACAGAGGCACCCGGGAAGCACGCTTGAAATTCTGCCTCTTCAAAATCTTACATGAATGGCACTGGTCCTCAGCAAAACTGCATAGGACCGGACTCCTCCCGCATGCGAACTGCTGGCGATGTCCAGAAACATCCTGTGACCTGATACATATCTTAGTAAACTGTACAACAGTACGACCACTCTGGGATGCTGTGAGCTCCACTCTGGCTGAAGTAATGTCCCTTCCGTCACCACTTCCTCCTGCCCTTATACTTCTGGAAGATACAACCTCCCTACCAGACCTCCCTAGACCACACAAGAGACTGTTGCACACAGCGTTAGCTACTGCAAAAATTTGCATACTCAGACACTGGCGGTCAGAGACCCCCCCAAGCCTGGAGGAATGGATTACAGCCATGATCCGCACTGCTATGCATGAACAGATCATCTATAACTTACAAGACCAAGCTCAATTATTCCTACAGGTATGGGCTCCCTTCCTCACAAGGGGGCAATAGTGCCCTACCCGGAACCACCACTGTTCCCTTCTCCCTTCCCTTTCCCTCCCCTCCCCCACATGCGTCTCTTCCCCCCTCTCCCCCTCGCTCCCGTACCTACCCCTCCCTCTGTATTTCCCCCCCTCTCCCCCTCCTTATCTCCCCTTCTCTTCCTCTCTTTTCTATTCTTTTCTCCTCTCCCACTCTTCCTTTTCTTTCCTCTTCTTCCCCTTTTCCCTCTCCCTTTTCCTACTGTTTCTTCTTCTTTTCTCCTTTTCCCTCTTTCTTACTTTCTTTCCTCTCTCTCTCTCTTTCTCTCTCCCTCTCTCCCCTTATCCCCACGTCTCTTTCTAAAATACCCACTAGAGTCCGAACGTCGCCTTCCAGCAACGCTCCAAACAGACCTCCATGGTAGATCCTTTTCCCTATGTCGTCTGCTAGTCACCTGGTCCCAACCGAAACTGACCACAGAGTTGACATGAGCTGCAACACCCATTATCCCTGCAGCAACATCCCTCGCTTCCCAGGGTGGCACTCCCCGGTCCTTTCGTCTGAACAGGTACAACCTACCCTTTACCCTCATATCTTTACCCTCTTTAAACCCCCCCACATAGCCTAAAATATGTTGGAAGTGAACTCTACCTCAAGTTTTTATATTATGACTGATACCTTGTTTGTGCCTTACGAGTTTTTTCTTCTCCTTCGGTTTCCTAATATCACTGATGTGTAATTACTCCCGATTGACGGGACCCTGATCCCACTGACTCTGTATCATATTGTGTTATTAACAATAAAAGAAAAGTTAAAAAAAAAAAAAAAAAAAAAAGACACAGATACAAAGTCCAATGTGAGTGGTCCGTTGGTGAATAGTACAGTACTCTTCTTGGTGTTGCAGAAAGATTTTTAATAGTTGGAAACATAGGCCATGTTTAGTGATAGCCTTTGGAATTTATATGTATTTCAAGCACAGCCAATACATGTTTCCTCACACAGTGACTTTTTCAAGGCTGTGAAAGACATAGGGGGTGATTCCAACTCTGGCGGGCGGAGGAGGCCGCCCGCCAGAGTTCCCCCGACAGAACACCGCTCCGCGGTCCTAAGACCGCTGCGGTGATTCTGTGTTTCCCGCTGGGCTGGCGGGCGACCGCCAGAAGGCCGCCCGCCAGCCCAGCGGGAAACCCTTTCCCACGAGGAAGCCGGCTCCGAATGGAGCCAGCGGAGTGGGAAGGTGCGACGGGTGCAGTTGCACCCGTCGCGAATTTCAGTGTCTGCTAGGCAGACACTGAAATTCTTTGTGGGGCCCTCTTACGGGGGCCCCACAACACCCCATACCGCCATCCTGTTCCTGGCGGGCGAACCGCCAGGAACATGATGGCGGTATGGGGTGTCGGAATCCCCATGGCGGCGCAGCAAGCTGCGCCGCCATGGAGGATTCCATAGGGCAGCGGAAAACCGGCGGGACATCGCCGGTTTTCCTGTTCTGACCACGGCTAAACCGCCGCGGTCAGAATACCCTGCGGGGCACCGCCAGCCTGTTGTCGGTGCTCCCGCCGACCCCAGCCCCGGCGGTCAATGACCGCCGGGGTCGGAATGACCCCCATAGTATACATAAGTTTATATCTTTGTGTCAGTACACAAAAAGTAAAAATGAAAAGAGGAAACAGTATTGTAACATATAAGAAGTGCATTACCAGGACTGCCTCGAACTTCTCACACTCTGAACGAATTCACTCGGTACGGTCCATCAGGCAAGAAACTGCTCACCTCTATTACGGTTTAACTTCTCAATCGCATCTTGACACGATCATGTTAACTATTTACCAATTGTCTATAAACACAGTCAGTTACTTTGTGTATCGGCTCTTAAAGTCCACCTCTTGCGGCGTGCGACCATATCGATTACATGTTTTTGTAGTTCTCCTTCCTCGTTTTTTGGCTTCGCCGCTTTACTGATTTCTTTGTAGGACTCCTCAACAAGTTGCAACATCCTAATTACTGCTTAACGTTTTTTATCGGACCGGATGTAATATACTGTGGATCGGCATTGCATGCACGCCTCCTGCCGTGAAACAGTAATAATCAAGATATTAATGATTTATATTCAAATGTCCTTCTCCGCTTAGTGTTACATAACGGCCCCTCTGTTGTATGATCTCTCTAAGGACTCTCTAGGACATTTTTAAAGTATTGGCAACACCTTTATCGTAGCACGTACAACTATCCATTACATGATATTTACTCAATTACTGCATAATTATTATATTATATTATTACTCTACAACATTGTGGGAAAGTACCATCTTGCCTGGCATGTTACCCCCATTTTTACTTGTGTGTCAGTTTGTTTTTGCCTGTGTCACTGGGATCCTGCTAGCCAGGACCCCTGTGCTCATAGTTTGTGGCCTATATGTGTTCCCTGTGTGGTGCCTAACTGTATCACTGAGGCTCTGCTAACCAGAACCTCAGTGTTTATGCTCTCTCTGATTTTAAAATTGTCACTGCAGGCTAGTGACCATTTTCACCAATTCTGATTGGCACACTGGAACACCTTTATAATTCCCTAGTATATGGTACCTAGGTACCCAGGGTATTGGGGTTCCAGGAGATCCCTATGGGCTGCAGCATTTCTTTTGCCACCCAAAGGGAGCTCAGACAATTCTTACACAGGACTGCCACGGCAGCCTGAGTGAAATAACGTCCACGTTATTTCACAGCCATTTTACACTGCACTTAAGTATTTATAAGTCACCCATATGTCTAACCCTCACCTAGTGAAGGCTAGGTGCAAAGTTACTAAGTGTGAGGGCACCCTGGCACTAGCCAAGGTGCCCCCACATTGTTCAGGGCAATTTCCCCGGACTTTGTGAGTGCGGGAACACCATTACACGTGTGCACTACATACAGGTCAATACCTATATGTAGCTTCACAATGGTAACTCCGAATATGGCCATGTAACATGTCTAAGATCATGGAATTGTCCCCCTATGCTAAATCTGGTATTGGGGTGCCAATCCCATGCATCCCCTGGACTCTAGCATGGGCCCCCGGTACTGCCAAACTAGCTCTCAGGGGTTTTCTCTGCAGCTACTGCTGCTGCCATTCCTCAGACAGGTTTCTGCCCTCCTGGGGTCTGGGCAGCCCAGTCCCAGGAAGGTAGAACAAAGGATTTCCTCTGAGAGAGGGTGTTACACCTTCTCCCTTTGGAAATAGGTGTTAAGGGCCTGTGAGAAGTAGCCTCTTCTGGCCTCTGGGAATGCTTTGAAGGGCACAGATGGTGCCCTCCTTGCATAAACCAGTCTACACGGGTTCAGGGATTCCCCAGCCCCTGCTCTGGTGTGAAACTGGACAAAGGAAAGGGGAGTGAACCCTCCCCTGTCCATCACCACCCCAGGGGTGGTGTCCAGAACTCCTCCAGTGTGTCCCAGACCTCTGCCATCTTGAATGCAGAGGTGTGAGGGCAAAATCGAGGCCTCTGAGTGGCCAGTGCCAGCAGGGGACATCAGAGACACCTCCTGATAGGTGCTTACCTGGTTAGGTGGCCAATCCTCTTCTGAGGGCTATTTACGGTCTCTCCTGTGGGTTTCTCTTCAGATAACGAATGGAAGAGCTCACCTGAGTTCCTCTGCATCTCCCTCTTCAACTTCTGCCAAGGATCGACCGCTGACTGCTCCAGGACGCCTGCAAAACCGCAACAAAGTAGCAAGATGACTACCAGCAACATTGTGGCGCCTAATCCTGCCAGCTTTCTTGACTGTTTCCTGGTGGTGCTTGCTATGAGGGCTGTCTGCCTTCACCCTGCACTGGAAGCCAAGAAGAAATCTCCAGTGGGTCGAAGGAATCTTCCCACTGCTACCACAGGCAGCAAACTTCTGCTTCACCGGTCCTCTGAGTCCCCTCTCATCTCGACGAGCGTGGTCTCTGGAACACAGGAGCTGGATCCAAGTGACCCCGACAGTCCAGTGGTCCTTCTGTCCAAATTTGGTGGAGGTAAGTTCTTGCATCCCCACGCCAGAGAGTAATCCTGTGTACTGCGTGAACTGCAGCTCCTAGGGCTTCTGTGCACTTTTGCAAGGAATCCTTCATGCACAGCATAGCCCAGGTCCCCAGCACTCCATCCTGCATTGCTGAACTCGCTGAGTTGACCACCAACTTCGTGGGACCCTCCTTTGTAGTGTTGAGATGACCGCCATGCTCAGATTTCTTGAACGCCTGTTCAAGTACTTCTACGGGTGCTGCATCCTTCTGCGTGGGCTCTCTGTGCTGCTGAGTGCCCCCTCTGTCTCCTCCTCTAAGGGGCAACCTCCTGGTCTTTCCTGGGCCCTGGCAGCACCCATTTT
This sequence comes from Pleurodeles waltl, assembly GCF_031143425.1. Taxonomy (NCBI): domain Eukaryota; kingdom Metazoa; phylum Chordata; class Amphibia; order Caudata; family Salamandridae; genus Pleurodeles; species Pleurodeles waltl. Next base: position 715,995,317 of record NC_090444.1, read on the forward strand.
CTTTAACAATGACTCTTGCAGCTATCAAGGCTTGTTTGCAGTCTTTCTGTGTGAAATAACTCTGCTTCCTCCAACACGCTGTGGGACATCTTCTGTGCAAAGGAGAAGTTCCTGGCATTTTACGTTGTTACAGAATCTTCAGCTTCTTCCACCCAGAGGCAGCCCTTTTGCACCTTCATCCAGGGTTTAGTGGGCTCCTCCCCCCCCGGATACTTGCGTGACTCTTGCACTTGGTCCCCTTCCTTTACAGGTCCTCAGGTCCAGGAATCCGTCTTCAGTGCTTTGCAGTCGGTTGTTGCCTTTGCAGAATCCCCTATCACGACTTTAGTGTGTTTCTGGGGTAGCAGGGTAACTTTACTCCTACTTTTCAGAGTCTTGGGGTGGGGTATCTTGGAAACCCTTAGGCCCTCATTACGACCTTGGCGGGTGGCTGAAGCCGCCTGCCAAGATCGGACCGCCGGGCGGCCGCCAATGCAGCCAAACCCCCGCCGCGGCCATTTGGGGATCCCCGCTGGGCCGGCAGGCGGAATCCCCAGCGGGGATCTCGGCCGTAACACAGGAGCCGGCTCCAGATGGAGCCGGCAGTGTTGTGCGGACGTGCGACGGGTGCAGTTGCACCCGTTACGCTTTTCACTGTCTGCTATGCAGACAGTGAAAAGCTGCACGGGGCCCTGTCAGGGGGCCCTGTGACTCCACGTACTGCGGTTCAAACCGCCAGGAAAAGGCTGGCGGTAGGGGGACTCGTAATCCCCTGGCGGATTACTACTGCTAGGGCCATTGTGGTGGGAAACTGCCGGCCCCGGCGGTGCGCCCGCATCGCTTCCGCCCTGGTCGTAATGACCTGGGAAGCACCGCCAGCCTGTTGGCGGTGCTTCCGTCATTACAGCCCTGGCGGTCTTGTACCGCCAGGGTTGTAATGACCCCCTTAGTGTTTTCTTACACTCCCATCGACTCTCTACACACTACACTAGGCCTGGGGTCCATTTGTGGTTCGCATTCCACTTTTAGAGTATATGGTTTGTGTTGCCTCTAGTCCTATTGCATCCGATTGTATTCTACAGTGTTTGCAGTACTTTTCTAACTGTTTACTTACCTGGTTTTGGTTTGTGTGTATATTTTGTGTATTTTACTTACCGCCTAAAGGAGTATATCCTCTGAGACATTTTTGGCACATTGTCACTAAAATAAAGTACCTTTATTTTTAGTAACTCTGAGTATTGTGTTTCTTATGATATAGTGCTATATGATATAAGTGGTATAGTAGGAACATGTCTCCTAGTTCAGCCTAAGCTGCTCTACTATAGCTACTTCTATCAGCCTAAGCTGCTAGAACACTACTAATCTACTAATAAGGGATAACTGGACGTTGCACAAGGCGTAAGTACCATCAGGTACCCACTATAAGCCAGGCCAGCCTCCTACAAACATTATTTACTTGCTTCCCGATACATACGGGTTCGCTTTTTATGTTAATTTTGCCTGCCACTATATTGCGCTCACTAATTATTTTCTGACCCAATTATGCTTATTTGCTCAGCCTTATTTACTTCCTCTTATGTAATCTTGAACTACTTAAATCTGATATGAGATTGGACATACTTAGTTCATGTGCCATGACTTGCCTTTGTATTCCTAAATTTTTCTATTTCTATATAATTTATTGGGTACTGAATTTTCCCAACCCTCTCTCTTATAGGACTTACCATGGTCCCCCGATCCCTCGCTTTTTGAGAACTCTCTTCTTATAATCGGTCTATTCACAGACCTACGGTTACTCTTGCTCTGTGTTACCTGACTGACATACTCCTTCGCTTGCTCAACTTTGATTCAGGTACTTATTTTAGTAACTGTCTACTTTTATGTACCTTATTGCAGGTGTGACCCATCAACACTTTTCATCTTACTTTTGTTTTTCTCCTTGTCCCCGTTACAGCTCTCTCTTATTATTTTTCTTTGTTGGACATTTTGTTATCTCGTCTCAAGTTTAGGTAGGTTTCAATTATTAGATGGCTCTCACTTTTCCATGTGTGATATGTGTTTTCACACACTTGGGTTCCTATGTTTTTCACATGCAACTGACATCTTGTTGCTGGTTTTGATAAAACTGGGGGGCATATTTATACTCCGTTTGCACCAGAATTGCGCCTTTTTTTTTACGCAATTCCGACGCAAAACTAACTCCATATTTATACTTTGGCGTTAGACGCGTCTAGCGCCAAAGTCCATGGAGTTTGCGTCATTTTTTTGCGTGGACACCTACTTTGCGTTAATGAGATGCAAAGTAGGCGTTCCCGTCTAAAAAATTGACTCCGAGGCATGTGCGCCGTATTTACACTCCCGGGCAAAAATCACGCCCGGGAGTGGGCGGGTCAAAAAAAATGACGTACGGCCGCTTTTGCGCCGTTTTTTTCCGCCTGGAAAAGGCAGGCGTTAAGGGACATGTGGGCTCTGAAGGAGCCCAGAGGTGCCCTCCCATGCCCCCAGGGACACCCCCTGTCAACCTTGCCAACCCCAGGAGGACACCCAAGGCTGGAGGGACCCATCCCAGGGACATTAAGGTAAGTTCAGGTAAGTCATTTTTTTTTTTTTTTTTGTGGCATAGGGGGGCCTGATTTGTGCCCCCCTACATGCCACTATGCCCAATGACCATGCCCAGGGGACAGAAGTCCCCTGGGCATTGCCATTGGGCAAGGGGGCATGACTCCTGCCTTTGCTAAGACAGGAGTCATTTCTATGGGGGTTGGGAGTCGAAAAAAATGGCGCAAATCGGGTTGAGGCGAAAAATTTGCCTCAGCCTGACTTGCCCCATTTTTTGACGCCCAAGCTCCATATCCCCCTACGCCGGCGCTGCCTGGTGTGCGTCGTTTTTTTCCACGCACACCAGGCAGTGCCGGCGGCTAACGCCGGCTAACGTCATTGATTAAATACGGCTCCCGCATGGCGCTTCAGAATGGCGTTAGCCGGCGCTAATTTTTTTGACGCAAAACTGCGTTAGCGCAGTTTTGCGTCAAAAAGTATAAATATGGCCCTGGGTGTCTTTAGCTATACAACACAGACACTTTTGAGACACTGGACTCTTACTTTCTTAACTCCTCTTCAAACGCACTATAATTCACAGTTCTTGTGTGTTATCATTCCTCTACTACACATTTAGTCACCTCTGTCATGTCTGAGCTCTCTTATATCTAATAAGAATCTTATATGTTTACAATACTGTTTCCTCTTTTCATTTTTACTTTTTGTGTACTGACACTAAGAAATAAATTTATGAATGCTATATCTTTTACAGCATTGAAAAAGTCACTGTGTGACAAAACACATGTTGGCTGTGCTTGAAATACATATAAATTCCAAAGGCTATCACTATACATGGCCTATATTTCCAGCTATTAAAAATCTTTCTGGAACACCAAGAAGAATACTGTACTATTCACCAACAGACCTCTCACATTGGACTTTGTATCTGTGTCTTTCACCATGTATGTTTTGAAAGCTGTGGTCTGTACAATTTGTATAGTTGTATACATTTATTTGTGTGCCTTAGGGTAGTAGGGCACCTGACCACTTGCACCACTTTCAGCACATTTTACTATTATACCAGATTGGACACTAGTAGGAGGTGTAGTTTTTGCCATTACTACCGTTAGACAGTTGTTCACATTTATTGAATTGGTATGCTTCCTGTTGCTGTGCAGGTGTTCCTTAGCAACCGGAAGGACAAGTTGCACATGCATGCAATCTGTGGCACCCAAAAGATGAGGAAAGCCAGCAAAGGCGTAGAACCCTTCTTTGATCCCCTGGCGGTTGATGGCATCCATTACAGTAGACAGGAATGCAGAGGAGGGCTGGAATATTCCACCCACTCATGCTGCAGTTGCTTGGAAGGAGCCAGAGGCCAGCATGTGCACACAGCCAGGAGCTTTCTGAGGAGTGGAATGTTGGTTGCCATGATAGCGGGTGGAATTTCTTGGAGCAGCCAGATGATTGACTCCCACTTCAAACGGTAATATTTTATGACATCTTCTTCTCAGACCCCAAAAATTGTTGTTCTTTGCCGATATATGCACTCCCTCCTCCTGCGCTGCCTTTCTGGTCGATGTGGGGGTGATGGTGAATTATGCAGTAGAGCTGGTGGTGCCTGGCATCGTCTCTTGCATTGCCTGCTGTTACAAGTTGGAGCAGTAGCTGTTCCATGGTGTCCTGTAGGTTCTGAGAGTATTTTGTGAGTCTTCTCCTTATATACCTGTGCCTTTGCGTCATTTTAACGCCTGGTCTGACCAGGAATTTAAATTTTGTCGCTAATGTGAACTAATGTCATTTTTTCTTAGCGCGTCTTTTTTTGTGAGGCTTGTTAATATGAAGCTAGCAGGCTAGTGTCATTTTTTACAAGGGAACACCTACCTTGCATATCATTGTTGGAAAACAACGCAAGTTGGGGCGACGCTCTTAAAAAATAATGCTAACCTTGTAAAAAAATGTCACACCAGCGGTGCTAACTCCTCGTAAATATGCCCCATTAGTAGCCAACATGTGGCTTGCCGAGCTAGACTCAGACCTTTGTGTGAGGCATGCCTGACTCCAAAGGTTTAAGAGACACACAGGGCAGCACCACCCATCATCCCAGTCAATTTTCAACATGGCACTGACAATGTTGACTGCTTCACTGACATGGTTGTACATCTATAGTCTGGGGTTTCTTTCAGCACCACCAAGAATATCTATCTTTATCCTGACCTTCAACATAAATTATGAATTTCTTTTGGTACTTGCCATATTTAACAATAACATTGGCCATGTGAACCCTTTCATTCTGCATCACAGTATCTCAGCTATTTCCTCCCGTCTCCACATGAAGGGTCTGCTTGTAACATGGGCCGAAATTCAAGCTTACCAGATTTGCACAGGTCAAGTGGCCCACTTGAAACCATGTCAGCTGAAGAAAGGAAAATTCCGACTGTCAGGAAATTAGGTAAAGCTCATGCATGGACCTCCCATGAAAAGGGAAAAATGGTTAATTGGCTCTAGGTATGAGGGAGCAGAGTGACATTGAGGAAGACACTGCCAATAGATGGGCTAGACAGGCATTGCCAAGTCAACGTGTCTCTAGGATTGTTAGACCTGTCAGCCCCAGGGTGGTCTTCCCCCAAACCTTTTGCATGCTTGCCTCATATGTTTGGCCTTAGAACTCTGAGCACTTTACCACTACCAACCAGTGCTACTGTGCATGTACTCCTCCCTTAAACATGGTAACATTGGTGTATACACAATTTGCATATTTAATTCACTAGTAATTCCTTTGTAAAGTGGTATACCAGATATTCAGGGCCTGTAAAGTAAATGCTACTTGTGGGCCTGTATCACTGGATGTGCCACCCACTTGAGTAGCCCTTTAAACATGTCTCAGGACTGCCACTTCACAGCCTGTGTGTGCAGTTGGACTGTCACTTAGACTTGGCTTTTAAAACACCATGCCAAACCTTAACCCCCCCCCCCTTTATTACATAAGTCACCCCTAAGGTAGGCCCAAGGTAGTCCATAGGACAGGGTGCTATGTAACTAAAAGGTAGGACATGTACTTTTAAGTTTTAAATGTCATGTTAGTGAAATACTCCCAAATTTGTATTTTTTACTACTGTGAGGTTTACCTCTCTCATAGGTTAACATCAGGAATTTCGTAATACACTTTTAAGATGTAATTCCTGATTGAGAAAGAGCAGCTGATCATGTTTCATATCATTGGAATGGTAATGATAAATCCTCTTTACTGATAAAGTCGGATTTAACATTACTATTTTAGAAATGCCACTTTTAGAAAGTGGCCATTTCTCTGCTCTTGCAGCTACGTGTGCCTGCAGCCTGTCTCCAATACACTTCTGGGATGGGTGACAGCTGCACTTTGTGCAGCCCAACGAGCCAGCAACAAAAACAGGAATATTAGGGCCCATATTTATACTTTTTGACGCAAAACTGCGCTAACGCAGTTTTGCGCCAAAAAAATTAGCGCCGGCTAACGCCATTCTGAAGCGCCATGCGGGCGCCGTATTTATTGAATGGCGTTAGCCGGCGTTAGCCGACCAGCGCTGCCAGGTGTGCGTGAAAAAAAACGACGTACACCAGGCAGCGCCGGCGTAGGGAAAAATGGCGTTTGGGTGTCCCAAAATGGGGCAAGTCAGGCTGAGGCAAAAAAATCGTCTTAACCCGATTTGCGCCATTTTTTTGGGGCGCCCAGACGCCATTAACATGACTCCTGTCTTAGCAAAGACAGGAGTCATGCCCCCTTGCCCAATGGCCATGCCCAGGTGACTTCTGTCCCCTGGGCATGGTCATTGGGCATAGTGGCATGTAGGGGGGCACAAATCAGGCCCCCCTATGCCACAAAAAAAAATAAAAAAGACTTACCACAACTTACCTTTTCTTCCCTGGGATGGGTCCCTCCATCCTTGGGTGTCCTCCTGGGGTGGGCAAGGGTGGCAGGGGGTGTCCCTGGGGGCAGGGTAGGGCACCTCTGGGCTCATTCTGAGCCCACAGGTCCCTTAACGCTTCCCTGACCCAGGCGTTAAAAAGAGGCGCAAATGCGGGTTTTTTTGCCCCGCCCACTCCCGGGCGTGATTTTTGCCCGGGAGTATAAATACCACGCACATGCCTGGGAGTAATTTTTTAAGACGGGAACGCCTACCTTGCATCTCATTAACGCAAGGAAGGTGTTCACGCAAAAAAATGACGCTAACTCCATGAACTTTGGCGCTAGACTCGCCTAACGCCAAAGTATAAATATGGAGTTAGTTTTGCATCGAATTTGCGTCAAAAAAACAGACGCAAATTCGGCGCAAACGGAGTATAAATATGCCCCTAGGTGCGTCTGTGTGCTCATCTGCATTCAACTGCATTCTGATGGCTCATCCTGGGCAGGGAGGGAGGGGGTGACACACCTGAATTGGCAGCACCTATCTCCATGCATAGGGCTGATTACCCCCTACTGATAGTCCAGAGCCAGGGTTGAGAAAGAAAATATACTTGTGCACTTCTAAGATCCTTCTTTGAAGTCACCCACACTTAAAAATGCACTTTCTGGTATAAGTACTGGGTCTCTGACCCCACCAAATCAGACATTTCTGGACATGTAACTGGGCTCTGACAGAAGAACTGCTGTGCTGCTTAAAGGAATTGTCTGCTGAACTGCTGGACCTGGAAGGCCTGCTTTGCTCGTGTGTCGTCCTGCTGGACTCTGACTCTGCTTAAGTAGGGCTGGTCTCTGCCTTCAACCTTAAGTGGGCTCCAAGAGCTTGGTGGCTTGCCTCCTGTTGCTTGAGACTCAGGGATATCAAAGTCTCTACTGCAGCCCCTGTGCCTGGTTTACTAGAAGTGGACCCAGATACTTGCATCAGGGAGATAAAATCATCTTCTGTCTGCGTGTAGCAGAAGCAGAGCATTGACCCAGTTGTGGGAACCAAATCAGCTCATGGCATGAACCAACAAATCGCCTTGAGAGCCAGATGCATCAGAACCGCACATTGCTGGCACAACAGTCTATGGAGATTGACGCATCCCTCGACTGTGTGGAGGAACCTGTAGTACTGCACTTCAGAAACAATGCATCTCGGCTCCAGTGCTTGTCTTCAGAACCAATACATCACTTTCACTGCGTGGGACAGATCAACGCATCACTATCCCTATGAGGGCCCAATCAGCACATCTCAACATGCATCTTGCTGTTGAGATCAGGAAAGGTACTTTGTTCACCGGGGCCTACGTGAGTCTTGTAGCCTGCCTAAGCTCCATCGAAGTCGGCCCAAACTTTGATTTTGCCCTGGTCCAGTACAACCTAAAGTAACCCCCTAAAGCGCTATTTGCTTATTAGAGCTATATCTGATAGAGACAACTAGCCACAGATTCCTTATCTTGGAATTCTCCCCAGGTGTCAGACTGGATCCAGAAACTTTTCCTCAGCAGTACCTCTGCGTGTCGGTAGATTGTGTCGAGTGACTCCGTACCTACGTCGTCCCCTGACATGATGTCAGCGGAATCCATATAGTCCCTCCCCAACGTGCTGACATCAGTTTCTTCTTTTCCGCGCAGCAACGCGGATCCAGAGTGCAGTATACCTCTGGCACTTTGGGCCTTTCACCCTGTTTTTTTAAGGGTATTTTTCTGTAATTTAATTTTGATAGTGTATATGCCTTTGGCATCTCCAAGTAAGCATTCCTAGGTGAAGTCACGTCCTTTGACATCACCGCCCCGTGCACCTCTCCTCACGTGGAGTCTGCGCAGGAGTTGTTCCCTTCCTTTCCGCCCTATCCCAGCGCTGGGGCAACTGTGACACAAATGCGGGACTTCTACTGGTCCAGCATACTATTTTGGGGTCTTCCCCTCCCTCTGGAGTGCCTTTGGGCCCTAAGGAGGTGGCGAGTGCTCTGACGGGTTTACCACCAGTGGCTTCGTCCTCAGTGCCCGTTCGGCCTCTCGACCTCGACTCTGGAGTCAGATCGGCCATCCACGGCATCTGTGGCTTACTCGACTTCGCTCAACGCTTCTATTGTAATTTCTCCAGATTGGACGATGCCGCTTCTGAAGAGGCTATCCCCTCTCGACATCGACTCACGTTGACACCGATGCTGAGAGTGGCGCATTTAGATTTGAATGTTGTTACAGGGCTTGGTCCGCTTGATCCTTTTTCAGAGGTTCCTACACAGCCTCAGCCTCCTTTTTCAGGCCCCATTCCATATTCTCAATCGGATGGGGTGCTGGACTCAGCCAATGCGAGTGGCCTTGATTCCTCACTGGCACCTAGCCTACTCTCGTCCTCTGGTTTGGTGATTGATGCAAGTTCTGCTTTCTCAGACATGTTAAGACGGGTGGGTGATGTGTTGCACTTACAGCTTCCACTTGTGCAGTTATCAACAGAGCCTTTACTGAATTTACATCCTGATCTGTCTTCTACTGAACGGATCCTTCCGTATTGTGAGGCTCTTTATGACATCCTCTTGGTTGTTTGGAACCGCCCTGTTTCTGGTCCCCCCGTGGAGCATTCTATCTCCCACAGACACCGGCCTGCACAGGAAGATCCATTATGCCTTCACCACCACCCAACCACTCAGAATTTTGTGGTAGATGGCTTTGGCTGCACATGACGTGACGCAGATCCCTCCTGTCCAGCTACAGCGGGAAGCCAGACAGCTGGACGCTCCTGGCAGTAGGATGTTCACCTCCTATACTGCTGCCTTATGTTCCACTAACACCTCCTGTGTACTGGCTCACTTGTCCCATGTTCTATGGGATTCAGTGAAGCGTTTGTTACCAACTGTCTGAGGGAGCTCGCACTGTCCTTCTGCCCTTGATAAGGGATTGTCAGCAGGTGGCCAAACTCACAATTTTCTCTGGTATGGACACCACTGATCCCGTTTGTTGGCTGATGACTGCATCAGTTGCAAGACGATGAAGGACTTGGCTAAGACCTTCTAATTTTTCAGCACCAGTTATGGATTCTTTGCTTGACATGCCATTTAAAGGCAAATCTCTTTTTGGCGCACATGCAGATTCCGCTTTGTGCCGCTTTTGAGATTCTAGTAGTGGAAACTAATGTTCTGTCCTCCTATAAGCCCAGTCACCTACACAGGTGCATGCTGTTTTGGGTTTCCGAGGTCCTTGTGGGTGTGTTTCTATGCGTGCACGTCTTTTGCTGTTATGTTATATCTTACAGTTGACGTAGTCTTCTGGATTTCTGTTTAGCTCCAGGTGTACTCCTACTTTTTCAGAAGCATTATTCTTACAAATTAGCTACCTAATATGGTAAACTCTTCCATTTGTAATGGTGATGCTGCGCACCGTTTAAGTTCCGCGGTCATTAAGTCGCGTAGAGTGGGAGCTCTACTTCTGAGGCATGGTCATGAGCCATTCTTATCATTTGACCTTTCAACGCTGTGGATCGACTCCATATGTCTTGGTTTTTTCTTACCACATATGGTGGTTCTCTTTTTGTTGTGCTTTCAGACCAGGTCTGCCTCTCCTTAATTTTACCTTTTGGCAGGTCACCTACAATCTCGGTTTCTGTGGAGATTGGGATTAGCCATGGCTCTTTCGAGCATTTTGGTGTAAGATATTTGCTACATTGTCCACCTTCTTGTTCCCAGTTGGATTCTTTTCTTGTACTCCTACGGGAGTAATTTATTTCTTTAATTATTTTATGAGTGCTATCCATCAGCGCTGCATTACCATCCTTCTCCAACAGAAGGTATTTTCTCCCATGTTTTCTATGGGATTTATAGTAGACATTGTCTATGTTTTTTCTTTCAGATTTCCCGTTCTGTTCATCTTTATCCATCTTCAGGACCACATTTGGTGGCCTTTGCAGGTTCTAATTTTACCTTCCTCCTGTCTTTCTAGGTTTCTACACATTTAATAAATTCACTTGATTAACCTATGCTCATACAGTCCTTACTCCTTACAAACCTAACTCCACATTTATACTTTGACGCAAGACCCATCCAGTGCAAAAGTTTTGGAGTTAACGTCATCTTTTGCTTGTGGGAAACTGCCTTGTGTCAATGAGATGCAAGGTAGGATTTCCTGTGCAAAAAAGGATGATGTGGCCTTAATGCCATATTTATCCCCTAAAATCAGGCACCTGGGAAGGGGGCCTTAAATAATGGTGCTAAGCTTGCTTTAATATATAATTCTAAGATAAGGAATCTGCGGCTAGTTGTCCCTATCTGATGGATAGGTTACTTACCTTCGGCAACGCCTTACCTGGTAGAGACACAGGGGGTCATTATGAACATGGCGGGAAACACCACTGACCGCCGTGGTGACGGTTAACAGAAGACCGCCATTGGCTTTGAACAGAAACGCGCCATATAATGAACCAAAAACCAGATTCCATCAAAAATCACCAGTCTACCAGTCTCCGCCAGGACCCTGTCGGCGGATATGCTGGACCTCCTACCTCGCCACCGCCAAGCACACCCACTTCCCGCCCTCCAAATAATGATGCACAAATCACCTTGGCGGTCAGTACAAGCAGAATGACCATTGGCGGTGCAGACTGCCATGGGCGGCAAGTGGACCCAACAGTAAGAAGTACACACATTGGATAAGTTAGAAACCCACACACCTGACACACATCCACAACACCATAAAAACAGTCACAGACACACCCCACAATTCTTTGCAACGAAAGAAGTCCAACGAAGACAGAGAACACAAGAAGCAGACACCGAACGCCACAATACAGAAGACTCACACCGAACCACAAAGGAGCACCCTCACCGCCCCTGACACCATTCACCACACTCACCATGTCACCCCTCAAACATCCACGCTTCACAGAAAGGGAGCTAAGGACCGTGGTGGACGCGATCCTGAAGGAGGAGCCACAACTATTCGGGGCTCAGGTGCAGCACTCACCCATCGCCAGGAAGATGGAGCTATGGTAGACCATTGTCAACAGGGTCAATGCAGTGGGACACCATCCACGCACCAGGGACGACATCCGCAAGCGATGGAACAACCTGCTTTGGAAGGTCAGTGCCATGGCATCCAGGCACCACATTGCTGTCCAGAAGACTGTGGGAGGCCCTCCACCAACACAACCGACTACACTGACTGGGAGGAAAAGGTACTGGCCATCCTGCACCCTGAGGGACTCACTGGACTCACTGGAGGAATGGACTCGGGCAAGTCGTCTACATTTACCACATATATATCACCACTGGAATTCATGCCCCACCCCTCCTCTCCATCACCCACCAGGACCAACACCCCACCCAGGCCACAGGCACTGAATCCACCACCCCTGCATGCACAGAAACCCAATAATAGGCCCACATCCCTCCCCCTGTGCACAGCCACCCACCCCTGCAAGGAAACACAATGGCCTATAACACCCACAATGCACCTCCACAACCTAAGCTAAAAGCAATGCTAACCCCACTAAAGCATCCTGCATGGTCCCAAAGTGTGTAAGCTGTACAAACCAGCCCAGGCCTCTGCACCCCATCCGACCATGCTAATGTAACAGACATGTCCATTTCCCCCAACAGGCACCACTACCCATGCCACCCTGACGGACAGGACAAGGAGTGCCAGTGCCCCCAGGGAGACAGAGGCACCTCACAGGACAATGGGGATGGAACCCTGGACACTGATGAGCAGGCTGGCCCCTCACACAGTCCTGGACTGTCACCATCCAGCAGCCCCACCCAGGATACCACTGACAACCCTACCACCCAAGCAAGAACATCAGCCCAGGGCAACCGTCTACACACCTGTGTGTCCAGGCCACAGACTGGTGGAACACAAGTACAGAGGCCACAATCACCCCCTACCAACAGGCAGGAAGACGATGGCCCCAGTACAAGTGGCACCGCCAGACCTGTGCAGGGGACACAGGCACAGGGCGATAGGCCCAGTGGGAGGGCATCAGTGGGCCAGGGGGGAGGTCACAGGATGGATGCTGCAGCCCAGGACGTGATCTCTGAGGTCCTGGGGGCCTACCAGCATACCCATGACAGATTGGCCCAGATAGTATCCAGCCTGGAGCAGAGTCAGAGGATGCAGCAAACACACCACCAAGAGGCCATGGAGCAGTGGAAAATGCACAATGCCACAATGGCCAGCATAGCAGGTGCGCTGCTGCAGCTTGTACAAACCCAGCCTGAGGCCCACACAGTACAGGAAGCCTGCACTACAGCACAGGAGACAGACCGGACAATGACAGCATCAGCATCAACTTCACATGAACTACCCTCAGAGGAAACACAGGGAACAACCATCTCATCCCCTATAGCTCAACAATAGGTGCCCAAAGAGACCCTCCAGCCAAGATATGGGACTGGCACACCTGCCAAGAACAAGGCCCCCTCAAAGAAGTGACTCTGCAACAATCTGTCCAACAACTATGCCACACAATCAACCACCAAACAGTGCTAATAAGAAATAAGAACTAATTTAAGCATTGATGGACCTACCAATACTTACAACAAGGCTAGAACCATGTTGGCATTTAGGATAACCACCCATGACCAACTGCCATCACTGTAATTTGCACAAATCAATCCCTGTACCAAATAAAACACATATCACACCTGTAACACTGTCACCTGTCATGATGTGTGAACAAAGTGAAGCATGGATGCAACTGGCTGATAACTACTTTATTTGTACCTGTGTAACATGAAATGACACACTGGCCTTACATGTTGTTGTGCCTAAATATGTTTAGAAGAAAAAACACAAAATTGTATTCTGTCCTATGCAGACCTGGACACAGTTGCAATTAGTACATTCAACCTTCCCCCTAGATGACAAGGCACACTGACAGTATGTTTCACAGACACCAATCTCAGCCCTTAGTCCCACATAGTTGCTGGAAGTAGAGTTGTATCAGTTTGGTCCTGGAATTTACAACTTCCCCTTCCTCATCATCACCATCACTCTCGTCCCCTCTCTGAGGAAGGTGGTCTGGATATACAGCACCCTCCACCTCCAAGCGGGGGATAGAATTTCTCACTGCCACTTTGTGCAGCATACAGCAGGCCACCACTATTCCACACACCTTTTCAGGCCCATAGGCCAGGGAACCACCAGAGATATGTAGACAACGAAATCTAGCCTTTAGGAGACCTATTGTGCGCTCTATCACCCTCCTAGTATGTCCATGGGCCTCATTGTAATTCCTCTCTGCATCTGTCCCAGGATTCCTCACTGGTGTCGGGAGCCAACACAAGTTGTGATAGCCTGAATCACCAAGAAAAAGGTGCAAAACAGAACTGTCATTGACAAGCCTTAGAGGCAGACAGCCTGGCTGTCTGCTAGGTGGCAGTTAGTGACAGAAACACCTACCTATGATCCACCCTCTGTCCTCTTGTAGTTGTTCCATCTTGTGTGGCACACTACCGTTCCTCAGCACAGAGGAATCATGGAATGAACCAGGGAACGCGGCATTCACATGTGAGATGTACTGGTCTGCAGTACATACCAATTGAATGTTCATGGAGTGTAAGTTCGTCCTGTTTCTGTACACCTGTTCACTGACTTTTGGGGGGATTATAGGCATGTGGGTGCCATCGATGGCACCTATCATATGGGGTATGTTGGCAAAGGCATAGAAGTCTGACTTGATGGCAGGGAGGTCAGTACTTTGGGGAACCCTCACATAGGACTGCAGGTGTCGTACAAATGCATTCAGAAATCTTGTCAGTATCATGCTGAACATTGGCTGTAAATATCCAGCACCCATGCTCAATGTCACTTGAAATGAGCCTGTGGCCAGGAAATGGAGTGCAGAGAGCACTTGTACTTCAGTAGAGATGGCATGCTGATTACGATTTGCCAGAGTCAGTGCAGAATCGAGTAGTGCACAAAGTTCAAGAATGGTTGCACGGGTCAGTCTGTAAGTGATAATGATGTGATGCTCCACCATGGTCCGCATATCCACAAGTGGTCTGTACACCAAGGGGGCACTTCCTCGTCACAAGCGTCGGTACCTAGGAGGAATTTAAAGACGTGTGAGGAAGACACATACATCGGCACACATTGTCAGTCATTGAGCACTGCTGACTTGATTGTAGGGACACGAATGCTAAATGTGTTTGATATAACATCAACTAGATGATAATTATTGTTCAGGGTTTGTCAGGTGTGGTATTGTTAATGGTCTAATGCATATGTGTATTTGGTGAACATTAGGGCCTGCATTGTGCAGATAGCAGTATTATAAATGCGTAGTTATTGGCAAAATGTCTGCCCCCTGTAATCCAGAACTGTCGTGGTGGAAGTGACCTCATACCGTTAGCAGTTGACGTAACGGCGTAAGGCGGTGTTTACCGCCGTGCACACAGTCATTGGTTAACATGGGTGTCAATGGGGAATATTGTGATCGCTGCGCACTGCCAAAGTGCATACGTGAAGTCATCACCCCAACTTCACTGGACTCCCTGATCTTGTGCAAGCAGGTTCTCCACTGAGTGTACTGCTGTGTCCTGCCTCTGGTCATGGAAGTGGCTCGTGTTGCAGGGGAAAGGGCCCCGGCCTTCACCCAAAAGGAACTTGAGAGACTTGTGGACGGGATCCTGCCCCTGTACGCCAAGCTCTACGGACGGCCAGAGGTACAGGTGAGTAGGGTGATTGTGGGCAATGGTTGTGTGTAATGGATGGTGTTGGCAGCATATATGTGTGCACCTCTGACCCTGGATGGGCCAGGGTTCCTGACATGCTGCTTGTGTATGTGCTGTTAGTCTGTTTGCACTTTCTGTCCCATAGTGGATGGAGGTGGCAGGACCTGCGACGTTGGGTGTCAAAAATCTGCAAGGCCCAGCTGGGGAAGTCCTCCCAACGGGTAAGGGGTTCCTGTCGGGCACTGACCACCCTTATGCTACGCATCCTGGTGGTGAGGTACCCAGACCTGGATGGGCGCTTGAAGACTGCACAACAGTCAGAAGGGGGTGAGTACACATACCATATTTTTGACCCTTGATGGATGTCTGTGTGTGCATTCGGGTTTATGCTGCTTAGTTGCAGGGACTCTGACTGATGTCCATCTACATGATGGCCCCCGTAGGGAGTAGGGGTGTTTTGGTCAGGTCTCCTACATGTCGGGTCCTTAAGTTGTTTAGGGAATGGGTGTAGAGAAGGGTTCTGTACACAAGTAAGAAGCATGGCCATGGGTATAGTGGACGGCAGCCAGAGTCCCTGGTCATTCCGCCTCCCCTCCATCCTCCTCTAACCCTTCCAGCACCCCACTCCCTTTACCCGTCCAAAGCACACATTCTGACACGCAGTCACACACCTCAACACTTCTAAACACAAGCACCACACCTCCCACCACAAGCATTCACACAGCCAACATACACATGCACACACAGCAACATCCACTTCCCCCAGTGTGCCCACCTCTTCCTCCTCCCTGTGTGTCCCCTCTACATGCACACCCCCCGGCACTGCACCTTCATTCACTGTTGCTGAACCTATTACTGCAGTCACCACAATAGCACACATCCATACATGCACCCCAGACACCACACCTGCCCTCACCACAACTACTTTAGTATACACATGCAGCACACTCACCAGACTCGCAGACACCCACACAACATACATTCACATTGGCAGCCTGTCTTCTCCCACTGTGTCCACCCCCTCCTCCAAAAACACACAAACGCACCAAAACACCCACCGATCACACATCCACCACACCTCAGCATACTGTCCAGTCACCTACACCCACAACAGGTGTGCCAAGGGCGCTTTACTTTCTGTGAACTAAAGTGCTTTGAATGCTGTGTCGAGGGCGCATTACTCATGTGAACTGAAGTGCTTTGCTTTCCGTGCCTAGAGTGCTTTACTTCCTGTGAACTGAATCGCTTTGAATACCGAGGCAAGTGCGCTTTATTCCTGTGAACTGAATCGCTTTGAATATCGAGGCAAGTGCGCTTTACTCCTGTGAACTGAAGCGCTTTGAATATCAAGGCAAATGCGCTTTACTCCTGTGAACTGAAGCGCTTTGAATATCGAGGCAAATGCACTTTACTCCTGTGAACTGAAGCACTTTGAATATCGAGGCAAGTGCGCTTTACTCCTGTGCACAGAAGTGCTTTGAATATTGAGGCAAGTGCACTTTACTCCTGTGAACTGAAGCGCTTTGAATATCGAGGCAAGAGCGGTTTACTCCTGTGAACTGAAGCGCTTTGAATATCTAGCCAGGAGCGCTTTACCCCTGTGAACCGAAGTGCTTTGAATATCGAGGCAAGTGCGCTTTACTCCTGTGAACTGAAGCGATTTGAATATTAAGGCAAGTGCGCTTTACTCCTGTGAACTGAAGCGCTTTGAATATCGAGCCAAGAGCGCTTTACCAATGTGGCCTGAAATGCTTTACTCGTTAAGCAAAGGGGGCGCATTACCTTTGGAAGTAATATCTCCCTTCTAGATTGGGCTCATCAAGACCTTACCGCTACGAGTACGACCTCTGAATTCACCATGGAAACAGGATACTCTGAGTTACTGCCACTCTGCTCTGCAGGAATTCTGCTCTTCTTAAGAGGAAACCCCCACGGGGTCTGACTGCATTGAAGTCTTCAAAATAGTGAGCAACGTGCTTGGGTGTGGCTGGGCTTTATAGGCCTGCCACACCCCAAGATGGCTGCTGCCTCTAAAAACATGAGAATTGTAGTCCCTTCATAGGATAGCACTGATAAGTGCATCTTGTCCACCAATGTCCTGAACCTGCCGCTACATGAGCTTTACCACAGGGCAAACAATGCTGATGGCCACTTTTGGAACAAGCGGGGATGACAAGTGGTGCGCAAAAAGCGCTGCAAATCTGCGCAGCAGAGTTTCGGATGGGACCTGGACCACGCACAGCCTTATTCCTGACAGTTGGTCTTGAATTATTTATAAAATCATAGTCTATTTTCTAAACCTGTGTGGAGTCTTTTTGTGGTGTTTTCATCTGTGTTACTGTGTGTGTGTGTGTTGCACAAATACTTTACACCTTGCCTCTTTAGATAAGACTGACTGCTCTGTGCCAAGCTACCAAAGAGTGAGCACAGGGTATTTTTTAGTGGCTATCTGCCTTACCTTGACCAGAGTGATGGCCTCACCTGGACTGGGTGCATATCCCTGCCAACTAGAGACCCCATTTCTAACAGGGATGAACTGGCTATAGCCATGCCACAGATTCATATACAGACAGGAAATGTTGTCTTTACAAATGCAATGTTAAAATCTGCACAATATTCCATTGTAACAAAGAAGTTTCTCTATGAAATGTTTGTTCCATGCATATTAATGACTATAATGGAGAATAAGAACATTTTGCTTCCAAAGAGGATGTAGTAGATTATTAGTTGATTTTAGGCCTGATTTAAAGTTTGGAGAGGGTTACTCTGTGACATACGTGACGGATATCCCGTCAGATGTATTACGATCCCAGTTTTGCCTGTGGTGATCGTTCTACGGCGGATGGGATATTTACCACGTTTGTGAGTAACCCATCCGAAAAACTCTAAATCAGTTGCCCTTAGTCAGATTAGAAATGTTGCACAGTACAGTGAAATGAAAAACAATCTTGAAACCTATGGCCAAAGGAATAAGTGCAGGAAAGATTGAAGTGCTTGATGTTTGGTGAGCCAGGATAGAATAAGTGAGTGAACAATCACCAGAGCAGATAGAGCAGAAAAGTAGAAATGTGTGATATTTTCTGATTAAGATTGAGCTACACAATGCCCATCTCCTGTTTGGATAGATGAATAAAGATCTTCGTATTACAATCTAAAAATGATGTACCCTGGTAGAGATGGGTGTCATTGGATAATTGATGAATTGCATATTTACAATTTCTTGAGCATCCGGTACTGAACATAAGCATTCCATGTAAAGACAGATTAAGGTCAGTGTAAGAATGGCTGACCATGTCAAAACAACCAAGATTTATAAAAGGCAGTATTGGACTGGCAGCATTCCCTCACCTTCATTAAAATATGCAATTTTTTCCACCAATTTGAGAACTACCATTTCTGTGCTTCAGCCTGTCCTGAATCCTGACTGATAGGGAGTTAGGAGGCTTTGTGAAGAGATGAGTTGAAGCACTTGACTGAAACCATTGGCTATTTTACTTACAAAATTCCGCCCTCTGGTGCACCGCGGAATTGGTTTGCTCTCATTAGATAGGGGGTTTGATGCTCTCTCGCAAGTGCAACGATAATCTTGGGCCACTAGCAAGAGCAAGACTTTCCATTCTCCCATAATGCTTCCAGCCGTGCAGGCAACCAAAACGGGCCACTCGCAAGCTCAAACTCACTTCTGAGATTTTTTTACTAGATTTTCTCCTCCAATGGACCCTGCAATTTCTTTTCATATTGAGAAGCCTTTTTTTTCAAACAGGATATACATGTGCCAGAGACTCCAACTTCCTGTTCCTGTGCCCGCAGACTCCTCCCAGTACTATGTCTATCCCATGGTCACTTTTCACTTGGATTGCAAGGTGGACGGATCACTCTCCTTGTCAACCTGGATATACCTTTGGATTTAAGGACTTTGGGACAGATTTTACCCAGTGCAGCAGCACGTTTCTTGCGGCCCTTAGCGTCCCCCTAACACCTCCATGGCAGAAGTTACAGAAACTAGAGTAAAAAATGTTTACGCTATTTCAGAGCTATGCAGAACTAGCTTCAAAATCTTGATGCTAATCCTGCAAAGCCCTTTGAGGCCCATTTAAAACAATGGTGTGTCTCCTTTGAAAGCCTGCTCCGAGCAGGCATTAAAAGTGCCGGAAAAAATGACTCAATGAAGTCTCTTAGATTTCTCTGCGCCATTTTTTCAGCCCCACCATTAAGGTTGGAATGCTCCCTTTGCATACATTATGCCTAGCGCAGGCATAATATAGAGCAAACGGTTACAAAGTGGTGCAATGCATGCATTGGGCCAGTTTGTAAATCTGATGCTGCGATTTTGGCCTTGCTGGGCCACATTAGTGTAAAATAAATGATACTAATGTGGTGCAAGGAGGCACTAGCGGCTCTTAAATCATTGCTTTCGTTTTGTGAAATCACACAAATAAGTTCTAAAACTATTGAATAAGGGTGTTGTTTGTTTGCTAAGGCATGCACCAGTATTTCTTTGTACTTTAATTTGATTTGAAAAATGTATAGTGGTGGCTGCCCTGGAATTTAAGTATGGGCCTAGTTATTATTTATTTTGCATGTAATTGATTTTTCACCTTTTTTAAAGGAACATTGTTGCACAGCTCAGTACCTTTCCAACAAGTTTGTAACATTTGCAATATTAACTTAGTATGTTGGCATAGATTCCAAAAAGGGCCACTTAGCCAGTCGGCTCCGGTCAGTACTAGTAGTCATCAGTGCATGAAATAAGTGTTTTCAGTGGTATATGTTTTCAAAACTTTATTTAAGGCAGGGAGGCTTGGATTAACTGTAAAATGTTGGCTATTGTTTGCATTCTATTTTTATTTTTGCAAAAAGTATATATATTTTTGGGGTAATAATATCTGATGTGCATGCAGTCAGCACCTCTTTGCCATAGGATTGGATGTGTTCTTCTTTGTTCTCATTGCTCCTTGTTGTTTGACCATGTGGCTGACTGGAAGACATTTTGTCCTTCCAGCCAGTGTCCCTTGCCATAGGCCTGCATGTGTTCTTTGTTTGCCATGCCTCCTTGGTCCTTGCTGTTGTGTGACCATGTGGCTGGATGGCAGCCATCTTGTGCATGGAACCAGTGTCCCTTGCCATAGGCTTGCATGTGTTCTTCGTTTGCCATGCCTCCTTGCTCATTGTTGTTTGAACCATGTGGCTGGCTGGCAGCCTCTTTGTCCATCCAGCCAGTGTTCCTTGTCATAGGCTTGCGTGTGTTCTTTGTTTGCCATGCCTCCTTGCTCCATGTTGTTGTCTTTTGACCAAATGGTTGGCAGCCATTTCGTACATGCATCCACTGTCCCTTGCCATAGGCTTGCGTGTGTTCTTTGTTTGCCAGGCTGCCTTGATCCTTGTTGTTGCTTCACCAGATAGCTGGCAGCCATTTTGTGCATGCAGCCAGTGTCCCTTGCCACAGGCTTGCATGTGTTTTTTGTTTGCCATGCCTCCTTGCTCCATATTGTTGTCTTTTGACCAAGTGGTTGTCAGCCATTTCGTACATGCAACCACGATCCCTTGCCATAGGCTTGCATGTGTTCTTTGTTTGCCATGCTGCCTTGCTCCTTGTTGTTGCTTCACCAGATGGCTGGCAGCCATTTTGTGCATGCAGCCAGAGCCCTTTGCCATAGGCTTGCATGTGTTCTCTGTTTGCCATGCCTCCTTGCTGTTTTTGTTTGACCATGTGGCTGGCATCCATTTTGTGCATGCAGTCAGTGTCCCTTGCCACAGGCTTGCATGTGTTTTTTGTTTGCCATGCCTCAGTGCTCCATATTGTTGTCTTTTGACCAAATGGTTGTCAGCCATTTCGTACATGCAACCACTGTCCCTTGCCATAGACTTGCATGTGTTCTTTGTTTGTCATGCTGCCTTGCTCCTTGTTGTTGCTTCACCAGATGGCTGGCAGCCATTTTGTGCATGCAGCCAGAGCCCTTTGCCATAGACTTGCATGTGTTCTCTGTTTGCCATGCCTCCTTGCTCCTTGTTGTTGTTGTTTGACCATGTGGCTGGCTGGCAGCCATTTTGTTCATCCAGCCAGTGTCCTTTGCCGTAGGTTTACATGTGTTCTTTGTTTAACATTCTTTTTTGCTCCTTGTTGTTGTTGTTTGACCATGTGGCTAGCTCGCTGCCATTTTGTGCATGCAGCCAGTGCCCCTTGCCATGGGCTTGCATGTGCTATTTGTTTGCCATGCTTCCTTATTCCTTGTTGTTGTTTGACCATGTGGCTGACAGCCATTTTGTCCATGCAGTTAGTGTCCCTTGCCATAGGCTTGCATGTTTTCTTTGTTTGCCATACCTTCTTGCTCCTTGTTGTTTTTTGACCATGTGGCTGGCTGGCAGCCATCTTGTCCATCCAACCAGTGTCCCTTGCCATAGGCTTGCATGTGTTCATTGTTCTCCGTGCTGCATTTGTATTTTTTATTTCTTTTAATTTGTATATTTTACTTTGTATTTTTGGGTATCATTTTTCATTTTTATTTGCATTTTTATTTAATTCTGCATTTTGCCTTGATTCATCCATCCACATCCAACCGATCCATTCCATTCCTCCGTCCATCCATCCACCAAAGATGCACAGCTGCACTACAGCATTCAGGGGGTGATTCTAACCCTGGCGGTCGGTGTTAAAGCGGCGGCCAACCCGCCAACAGGCTGGCGGTAAAAAATATGGAATTCTGACCCTGGCGGGAACCGCCAACACAGACAGCCACTTTAACACTCCGCCCGCCACGGCGGTACAAACAAACAGCGCGGCGGTCACCGCCAACAGCCAGGCGGCAGACAATGTACCGCCCACCCTATCACAACTCACCAATCCGCCACCTTTTCCGGGGCGGGAGCACCGCCGATAAAAACACGGCGGAAACAGACTACGAACGGGAAAACGCTCACCACTACACACTCCAGGAGGAAGGAGGACAGCATGGAACCCGAATTAAACATCCTACCTGCTCTCGTCTACCTTCTCATCTACCACGAGTACGAAGTCCGGCGCAGACGACAACGGTGAGTACTGCACCTACGACACACGGGAGGGGGGAGGACGAAAGGTTACGGGCACACACATATGCGACCCCCCCCCCCCAACTATGTACACACCAATGCAGAGCAACAAGTCACAGTGACACCACCCAAACACCCCTGAAAAATGCTAGGACATAATCAAATTTGGAATAAATATTTATGTACCAAAAAGCTCCTGAAAAATATCGTACAACCATGAAAGATATTCACGAGAAAACAAATGACATACACATCAGTGTATAACTGAAGTAACAAGTCCTGCACATCCTACGAATTCATCATGTCCGTGGGCCAAAGTTTTGAGAAACAAGGGCAAAGCCCACACAGGAGACCTGAGTCCTTTGGAGAGAACACTGCAGGGGCATCAGATGTAAAAACTACAGGCACCTCAGGGGGAAGGGAAGGGGGGGGCACCACAGCCACATGAGTCCACGACGCCAGATCCACGAGGAGCCACCATGCCCACTGTACCATCCTGGGGAGTGCAAAGCCACAGTCTCTCAATGTCTCTACAGTGGGTGGGCTGCCCACTGTACCATCCTGGGGAGTGCAAAGCCACAGTCTCTCAATGTCTCTACAGTGGGTGGGCTGCCCACTGTACCATCCTGGGGAGTGCAAAGCCACAGTCTCTCAATGTCTCTACAGTGGGTGGGCTGCCCACTGTACCATCCTGGGGAGTGCCAAGCCACAGTCTCTCAATGTCTCTACAGTGGGTGGGCTGCCCACTGTACCATCCTGGGGAGTGCAAAGCCACAGTCCATCAGGTGGATGACAGTCTCCACTGGTCAAGGAGGAGGCATGGTGGGCACAGTGAACCATAAACAGTGATTGAGACGGCGGTGTCCAGCGGAGCGGTGCTTGAGAAGAAGGGCCCAGCGGAGCGGTGCTTGAGACGGCGGTGCCCAGCGGAGCGGTGCTTGAGACGGCGGGGCCCAGCGGAGCGGTGCTTGAGAAGAAGGGCCCAGCGGAGCGGTGCTTGAGAAGAAGGGCCCAGCGGAGCGGTGCTTGAGAAGAAGGGCCCATCGGAGCGGTGCTTGAGACGGCGGGGCCCAGGGGAGCGGTGCTTGAGAAGAAGGGCCCAGCGGAGCGGTGCTTGAGACGGCGGGGCCCAGCGGAGCGGTGCTTGAGAAGAAGGGCCCAGCGGAGCGGTGCTTGAGAAGAAGGGCCCAGCGGAGCGGTGCTTGAGACGGCGGGGCCCAGCGGAGCGGTGCTTGAGACGGCGGGGCCCTCTTCAGCGGTGCCTATCTTCACGGCGGGGCCCTGTTCAGCGGTGCTCTTCTCCACGGCGGGCCCTGTTCAGCGGTGCTCTTCTCCACAGCGGGCCCTGTTCAGCGGTGCTCTTCTGCCCCGCGGGCCCTGTTCAGCGGTGCTCATCCAGCAGGTCAAGGGAGCCAGACCTGGCCTGGACTCCCTGCTCAGTCGCCCTCGGACCGTGACGTTTCTGGACCCTTCGGGGACGGACTCCTGGCCTCCTTAGTGTCCTCCTTCCCAGCTGGGATGTGACATGTGGGGTCCACCTTCTCCGCGCTCCTGCTGCCCTTCCGCTCCTTTGTGGGGCTCTCGGGCCCTTGCCTCCCCTAGATGGTGTGGGTGGTGAAGTGGCCGCACATTGCTCCTTGGGGGCAGCCCTGTCGGTCCTCGCACGGCGGCCCTTGTTTTTGCGGGTCCTCTTGCCGGGGGGGGGGGGCTGGACGTGCCCTTGCTGCTGATCGATGTGTCACTGCTGGCAAAGGGTGGGCTCCAGAACCCATGCACAACAGTGACACCCGAAGCTGGGCTGGTGGTGGCTGCGGTGCTCTTGGGACTCTTTGAAGATGGAGGGGGGAGCTCATCGGAGGGAAAGAGGTCAAGGTTAGCCAGGAATAGTTTTTTAGGGCCAAGGTAAAGGGTAGGAGAAGTGTAGATGGAAGTGGAGGAAGAGGAGGTGGTTGTAGGAGAGTCAGGTATGCTGTCATTGGGTGAAGGTGCTGGTGCTGTAGGCTGTCGTGAGGTGGATGGCTGTTGGGTGGGTGGCTGCCTGCGTTTGTGTGTCTTGGAAGAGGGGGTGACAGACACAGTGGGAGAGGACACAGGGGACGTGTAAATGGCAGTGGGGGTGGTGACTGCACGAGTGTGGACTGTACTGGAGGGTGAGGTGGTGATGGAAGCACTGGCTGATGTTGGGGTGCATGCAGGTGTGAGTGTAGACGTCACAGGGAGGGAGGAGGGAGACGAGGAGGAGGGGGACACAGGGGTGGCAGTGGCTGTTGGCATGTCTGCATCTGTGTGTTGCTTGGGTGAGTGTTTGTGGGATCTGTGGTGCTTGTGTCTGGATGAGCTGCTCTTGGGTGTTGAGGTGTGTGCAGGCTGGTCTGATGGTGTGGATGGGATAGGCTGAGGAACAGGAGACAGAGAAAGGCTGGAGGCAGTAAGAAGAGGGAGGCTGGAAACAGGGACAATGGCTGCCGTCAGTGCTGAGGCCAGAGCAGTGAACGTTCGTTGATGGGCAGCCTGACCCGAATAAATGCCCTCCAGGTACGCATTGCTCTGTTGCACCTCCCTTTGCACACCCTGGATGGCATTCAAAAGGGTCGTCTGCCCAACAATGAGCGTCCTTACCAGGTCAATGAGCTCCGCACTGAGGGCAGCAGGGGCAACAGGGGCAGGGGCTGAGGTGCCTGGGGCGAAGGAGACGCGCGCCTTCCTGGGCGAACGGGCACGGAGCGAAGACTGAGGGGCTGCTGGGAGGGCGGGGCTGGTGCGCTGGGTGGCGGCTGTACCTGTAGAGGCGGGGGGCACGGATGTTGCCGCCACCGCTAGGGAGCTCCCATTCGAGGATGTGTCGCTGTCGCTGCTCTCACCAGCGGTCCCCGTCGTGGTGCTCCCCTCGCCCTCCGGATCACTGGTGCCCTCGGTGTCTGTTCCTGGGCCCACCGGGGCCTTGTGTCCTGCAGCTCCCTCGTGCTCCGATGCCAAATCTCCTCCGCCTGATGATGCTAATGCACACATGCACAAGAAGATGAAGAGAAAGGGTGGGGGGAGAAAAAAGAAGACCAGGTTGAGTGCATGCAATGTCAACACCGTTGGCGGAGAGGACAGACACAGGAGCCTAATGCACTAAGCCGCGCATTCGGGGTACACTACTCAGTACTACTGACTAGGACAACAGGCCAAGAGACGTCAAACGCGCACATGGGAGATGCTGGACCTTCAATGGCTGTACTTGTCACCCTACAGAGGTGGGGGCCGGGGGCACAGGGCCATGCCTAAGGGAGAGGACTACACTACAGAAAGCGCCCTGGCCTAATGTCACCCACAGCCCTCCTCCCCCACCCAGACGCCTCCACTGCGCAGAAAGATAGGAGAATGTGCTGATACTCACACCCTTGTGTCTGCTGTGATGTCTTAAAGCGCCCATCCAATTCAGGGTAGGCCATCGCCAGGATCCGGGACATCAGGGGGGTCATGGTGCGACTGGCACCCCTCCTAGGTTGGGAGGCCATCCCCAGCAGTGTTTCTGCGGTCTTCCTTGTTCCGCGGCAGATGTCCTCCCACCTATTGCGGCAGTGGGTGCCCCGTCTGTTGTGGACCCCCAAGTTCCGGACTTCCTTGGCGATGGCACGCCAAATCTCGATCTTCTGATGGGCGCTGACCTATTTGACATGTACAGGGTGGAAAGGAGGAAATCATCAATGACCTGCATGTTAGATGTGATTGCCCCCCCCCACCAACTTTGCCATATGGCACATGCTCTCATCTGTCGGGCGTTGCACTCCTCATTCGCCCCCCACCCCACCAACTTACATCCACCCCAATCCACACAGGCATAGCCAATTCCATGTGCACCCGGTGTACTCACTTGTTGGTCTGGAGGACCGTAGAGTAGCGCATACTGGGGGAGGACCCCATCCACGAGCTTCTCCAACTCTTCAGACGTGAAGGCAGGGGCCCTTTCCCCAGTCGCAGCAGCCATTGTATCTTCCAGACCGAGGTCACAGCAGCACTTGCAGTATAGGTCCTCTCCTGTGGATGATCAGGTCTCGAGTGATTAAGCAGATAGAAAATGGCGGTCACGCCTGCGGCGGTGCGTACCGCGGCGGTGCGTACCGCGACCGCCGGCGCACATCGTCATTGGCTCCTGAAACCCATAGGCTTCAATGTTAACCAATGCGGCTTTGCGCCGCGGTCTTCGACCGCCTACCGCCACGGTGTGCCCCGCCAGAGCATTGACCTCACATCCCATTGTCCCACTTCACAGGTCAGGCAGCCGCCATTTCAAGGGCCTACATGGCTTAATTTTGACTGCGACACACAGGCCTAGGCCTTGCATTGCCACACATACACGCCTTTCAACCCATTGCCATTCTTTAACTGTGCAAGCTGTCTGTAGGTACCTGTGGTTTGCCTGACTCTGTGCTCCATGTTGTCCTTCCTAGGCACCGTCCGCTGGGACTTGCGATGAGAAGGAGGAATCCTCGCGTGTACCGACCGCTGGTGGACCTGTCGACAATGGAAGAACGCCATATAATACTTCGATACAGACTTGACCGTGCCACTATCCATGAACTGTGTGCCCAGCTGGAGCCAGCCCTGATGTCCCCCATCCGCCAACCCACAGGGATTCCCCCTCTGGTGCAGGTTTTGTCAGTCCTCCATTTTTTGGCAAGTGGGTCATTCCAGACCACAGTGGCCATGTCATCTGGAATGTCTCAGCCTATGTTTTCTAAGATTTTGAGCAGAGTGTTGTCTGCCCTGATGAAACTCATGCGGAGCTACATCATTTTCCCAGAGGAGGGTGACTTGCCTACAGTGAAGGGTGATTTCTATGCCCTTGGACATATCCCCAACATCATTGGTGCCATTGATGGGACCCATGTGGCTTTAGTACCCCCAAAAGACGATGAGCAGGTGTACAGAAACAGGAAGAGTTATCATTCTATGAATGTCCAGGTGGTCTGTTTGGCTGACCAGTACATCTCCCATGTAAATGCCAAGTTCCCAGGGTCAGTGCATGACGCGTATGTGATGCGAAATAGCAGCATCCCCTATGTGATGGAGCAGCTACAGAGACAACGTGTGTGGCTAATAGGTGACTCTGGTTACCCCAACCTGCCTTGGCTACTGACCCCAGTAAGGAATCCCCGGACCAGGGCAGAGGAACGGTACAATGAGGCCCATGGGCGAACTAGGAGGATCATCGAAAGGACCTTTGGCCTCCTGAAGGCCAGGTTTAGGTGCCTGCATATGACTGGGGGATCCCTGATGTACTCACCAAAGAAGGTGTGCCACATCATTGTGGCCTGCTGTATGCTTCACAATCTGGCATTGCGACGTCAGGTTCCTTTCCTGCAGGAGGATGGTGCAGATGGTGGTGTTGAAGCAGCTGTGGAGCCTGCGGAGAGTGAAGAGGAGGAAGACTCAGAGGACGACACAGACAACAGGGACAGAGTAATAGAACAATATTTCCAGTAGCACACAGGTAATAATCACCCATGCCATTTTACATTTCCTGAAAGCCTCCTGCATCTCAACTTTGTCGATTTCCCCCCAGACCTATAAACATGATGTTTGATTTTCCCTTCCCTTTTCTGTGCTGTATGAGCCACTGCGTGACCTCGGCTTGGTTGGCCCATGGACTAATGCTAAGTTACCTCGGTATGTGTAATTCACAATGTTAATTATACGTAATTGATATGTAATGTCTCATACATTTGTAAATAACACAGGCTGAGTCCTGATTGATTTCAGTGCAATGTGTGATTTATTATTAGTGCATAGATATTGGTACATGATAGTGAAACAGTGATGGGTGGGGGTGGAGTAATGTCCATGGCGGAGTCCAGTTCTCAGTCTCACAGGTGCATTGTCCATATGCCTGTGGCAGGATGGAGCAGGGGCAGTTCAAGGTTGGACAGGGTGGCAATGTGGAACAGTGGGAGGACTTCCGGGGGTATGTGATGCTGGCGGGGGACTTGACATCCTACTCTGTTGGTTTTTTTGATCTCAGGCTCCTTTTGCGGGGCGGTTGTTGTTCAGCAGGAGGTGGGGTTCTGGTGGGCTGTCGTTGTGGTGGGGCCTCCTGTCCACTAGCGCCGGCGGAGGTGGTAGGCTGTTCCTGTTCCTGGCTAGTGACAGGGGCCCTGTGTGATGCCACATGGTCCCGAAACGTGTCCTCTATACGGTTCAGGGCCTGGACTATGCTCCCCATAGCGGTTGAGATGTTGCTGAGTTGGTCGCTGAACCCCATGTAGCGTTGCTCCTGCTGTGCCTGGATCTCCTGGAACCTGGCCAGTGCCGTCGCCATCGTCTCTTGTGAGCGGCTGCCATGATGGTGGTGAGGGCCTCTTGGAGAGTGGGTTCCCTGGGCCTCTCCTCCCTCCCCTGTCGCACAGCAGCCCTCCGAGTTGCCCTGTTTCCCTGGGCCTCTGTCCCCTGGACGGTGTGCCCACTCCCACTGCCCCCAGGTCCCTGTTGTTGTTGGGTTGGTGGGTTACCCTGGGGGCCCTGTAGTGGTAGACACACCGCTGCTTGACCTGTCCTAGAGACAGAGGCATGGGCCCGCTGGGTGGGAGCTGTGCTGTTGTTCCCAGAGGGGGTTGGGTCTGCAGTGGCCTGTGTCTGGGTGAGGGGAACCGACTGCCCAGAGGTCCCCGATGGTCCGGGCTGGTCGTCAGGTTCCAGGTCGACAGAGCTGCTGTCATCACTAGGGGCCTGTTCCGGGGGTGGGATGGACATTTCTGGTCCCTCCTGACCGGTGTGTTGTCGTTCGGGTCCTGCATGGGGTAAGAGGGTATGGTTATTGTTTCTGTGTGTGCATTAGCTTGCGTTTTATGGGTGCCCTTGTCCCCCAGTGCTGGCATTCCCTTGGGGGAGGTGTTGTGAGGGTGTTTTGTGGGGGGGGTGATAGGTATGTGCAGTGGTCATGCTTAGGTGATGGGTGTCCATAGTTTGGGGGTGGCATGCAGGGGTTGGTGTTGGGTGGGTTGTGCTGGGGAGACATTCTCAGGGAGGATGTGTGCTGGGGGGTTGGGGGTGAGGGTGGGGGTTAGCATGCTGGGGGGGGGGGGTGAAGTGGTTGGCCTTGTACTTACCAGAGTCCATTCCTCCGTGTACTCCAGCGAGGCCATCGGGATGCAGGATGTTGAGTACCTCTTGCTCCCATGTTGTGAATTCGGGTGGAGTGGGTGGGGGTCCCCCGCCAGTCTTCTGGACTGCGATGTTGTGTCGCGAGACCATCGAGCGCACCTTCCCCCGTAGGTCGTTCCATCGTTTGCGGATGTCCTCTCGATTTCTGGGATGTTGTCCCACCGCGTTGACCCTGTCCACGATCCGCTGCCAGAGCTCCGCCTTCCTTGCTATGGTGGTGTGCTGGACCTGTGAGCCGAAGAGCTGGAGTTCCACTCTTATGATCTCCTCCACCATGACCCGGAGTTCTTGGTCCGAAAAGCGTGGGTGCCTTTGTGGTGCCATGGGGTGGTGTCTATGAGGTGTGGGGTGGTGTATGTGATGATGTGTGTGTTGGTGTGTGGTGCTTTGTGCTTCTATGTGGTGTGTGTGATGTTGCGGTGTGCTTCTGTGTGTCTGGCTCTTCATTCTCTGATGTGTCTCTCTCTCTCCTTCGTCTCTGGTTTTTGTTGGTAGGGGTTTGTGGGTGATGTGGGTGTGTGTTTTATATGGTATTGGATGTGTGGGAGTGGTGTGTGTATGTGTTTCAGGTGTGTGCCTTTCAAATTGTCCAATGTGGTAGGGGTTTGTAAAGGTGTGTGTATTTTGACCGCGGCGGTGTGTACCGCCAATGGAATACTGCGGTTGAATGACCGCCGCGTGGATTTGCGGGTCATAATGGGATGGGCGTATTTCTGTTGGCGTGGCGGTGGAGGTTTGGTCTTCTCCAGTTTACCGCTGGCCGCTGATGTGGCGGACTGCAGTGGAGGGCGGATTTTCGGAGGTTTTGCAGTTGTGGGTCAGAATGTCCGTGGCGGCTGACCGCGGCCGCGGCGGTATTGTGGCGGCCTTCTGACCGGCGGTAAGCGGCTTTTACCGCCGAGGTCAGAATGACCCCCTCAGTTTCTTAAGTGTAATAAAATTCCATTTCCTCCAGGATGCCCTGGCTGGGGAGCACAGTGGACAAATCAAAAGCATAATTTATTTTGTTAATGATTATTCCATTTCCCCTGGACCACCTTGCCACCATATGTTTTCAAAGGATTATTCCAGTTACCCAAGTACCTCTCTCTGACTGCACCTGGTGTCTTTAAAACAGGTGGAGATCAAGCAAAGAGCTAGATCTGCCTGTTGTGCTCTCTGATTTGAAATGTATTTTTTATGGTGTGGTGGTGTGGTTTGCCTTTACAATGTTTGATTAAGTAGGTATATTACATAAGTAACCAACCACACTAAGATTCAATTTCTCTATACTATTTTCAATCTGCAACAATGCCACATTTCACTAACTACATGTTTTTCTTTCTTGGTTGTTTTAGGTGCACAAAAGAAGAGACCCCACATCACCCACAGTACTGCCAAAGAAAAGACCTTAGAGTTACTTTCGTCCACAGGCACCAAACTCTTACAATTGTGCATCTTAGTGCCAATGCCAACCTAGAGCTTAAGATGTCCCCAAAGAAAGTTTCTCCCAAGAAAGTGGCCAGTGAGAAGAAGCAGCTTTCTGAAAGTGCCAACCGCAACTTTTTTCAGGAGACGTGTGCCTGCCACACTAGCCTCCAGGGTGGAACCTGAAAGCACTACCGCATCAACAGCATCTCTCCAACCCAATTCCAAGACCACGTCTGTCAGTGAGGTAGCCACTGCAATCATGATGATGCCGAAGAGCAGTCATGTTGAATTGGATTTGTCTCTTTCGCAAAGTTGTACCCAATCATTTCAGGAAACAGAGCAAAGTCGACAAAAGCCACAGCCAGATCTTTCTGAAGTTAGAGCAGAACAGGAGGTCGAGCTTTCTGTCGAGCAAAAACCTCTTTTAGAATCGAAGGCTCCCACATCTCCAGCAAGAAAAAGAAAAGGTACTACTCGACCATCTTCTCCAAGCACCACTTCTCATGTCAATTATAGGGAAATGGAGTGTACCCCAGCAGAGTCCGGGAGATGCCAGGCTAGGCAAGGGAAAAGAAAAATTTCAGTTAGCCTTAGAATCATGGAAGGGAATGATGAGGCACAGAGGAGTCAGACATTACTATCCAACCTGCTCCGAGTAATGTGGTGCAGACAGCACCGCCAGCTCCCATATTTATAAGGCCCCAGCAGAGACCTGCATCAACGCGTACCTCAGTAGAAGAATGCACTGCAGAGAGGAAATCGAAATACCCTTGACTACCTACATCCAGTGCTTCTTCAGGCATTTGCAGTGGTCCAATAGGAAAGTACTCCTCCCCAGTTTTGGATATTTTTATGATTAGCAAACAGGAGGGGAACATTGCTGTATGCTCTATTTACCACGCAAGTGTTCATCAAGGTAAGTCTGGTTCACATTATTGTACTGGAGGCCAGACGACTCATGTGAAAAAATATCATGCAATTCGGTGGGAGCAGCACCTTAAACAAACAGCTCAACGTTGTCAGTATGGTGAAGGTGAGGAGAGCCAGGAAACAACTGGTCAAAAGGAAGGCGAGGAAGAAGAGGGTGACATCCTCACACATTGCAGCTCTGTTCCCAGCAGTGCACCAGAATCAGCCACCTCACAATGGCACAGGAAGACTCAGAGTCTGATGGAGACACCACAGCATATGGTGACTGCACCACAACGCTCATTGAGTCTACCACCACCTACATCTCAAAAGTCACCTACGTCAGTGGCCCCACAAAAGAAGAAAATCCAGGCTACAGTTATGTGCATGTTTAGGCAGGAGGGGGCCCTACGACCACAACCACCCAATTCCATGTTTGTACAGTGGGAAGCTAGCAAAAATGTTAGGGCTGGACCTGCTGCCTTTTTCTTTTGTGAAAGGAGTGGGATTCTTAAGACCAGCTCCCTATGAAGCCACTTCATCGGACCGCGGTCAGGGCGGCGGTCCATGTTTCGGACGCCGGCACCGCTGTGGCCCGTTTTTCTGTTTGCATATTTCTGCGGGGCGTCCCAGGAGGCACCTTTTGTGCCACAGCCCCTGCTAGCGTCCCTGATTTTTACCACACTTACCCCCTGGTTTTTTTTCCTCTTCCTTCCTCCTTTTCCTCTTCTTTTTCTTCCATCTTCGTTTCTTCTTTTTCTTGCTGTCCGTGTTGTCTTCCTCCTTGGTGTTCTTCCCAGCATGCCTTTTTCCTTTTCCTTTTCTACTTCATCTTTTTTCCTGTTCTTTTCTATATGGTCTTTCAGTTCTTCAGCCAATGGTGGTAAGAGACGTGCAGACCGTGACACACTCTGCCCAAAATGGAAGGTTCAATGCCAGACCTATTTTGCCTGACTTGCTGTTCCAGTACCGCATCGTGATGTGCTGCAATTGGTTGGACAAGCTTTGCAGCAAAGTGTTGTCCACACATCTACCTTATGACAGTTGACAGGCATATGGACCAGTTGCCAGGTGACTAATTACATGTGCATCAATGCACACTGAATCTCTTTTTGGGGGTAAAGCAAAAGCTGTCTACAAGTCTTGGCCCTGAATAAATGTTTAAGAGCATCTGGCAACATGCAACAGTAGCCATGTTTGCCATGGAGAAGTCACACACAGCTGCAAACATCTTGGAGGAATTTAACAGCAAGGTGTCTGAATGACTGTGACCCACAACTCTTCGAGTTTGATTTGTTGCCACAGACATTGGTAGTAACATTGTCAAGGTCATGGCAGGCGGTGGCTATTTCATGGTCCTGTTTTTGGCGCACTGCTTCAACCTGGTTGTGCAAGACTTTCCTAAGAAAGAAGACAGTCAGCAACATACTGACCACCTGTAGACGCATTTGCACTTATTTCAGCCATTCTTTTAAACACCAGTAACAGTTACAGATTTTTAGGCATGATAACAGTGTACAAGTTAAAGCCCTGATACAGGATATGCCAACACCTTGGAACTCACCCTATTACATGTTGCAACGTATGTTTGAGCAGTACAAGCAGATCAATGACTGTCATTCAAAAGGAGCTGATGCAATTGGGAAAGCTATTACCTCGGATGCAGACAAATGGGGCCTAGTCAAATGCCTCACACAGATGCTGCTCCCGTTTGTGGAATTCACGTGGGACGTTAGCAAAAAGGACAGTACAGTGGGCCAAGCTATCCTGTTATTGTATCAGCTACAGGAGCAGCTAAAGAAGGTGCCTGAAAGGTTCACATTCGGGGGTGTGAACAAAAACTCAGAAGCGCATGCCTTGACTAATAGCTTAAGCTATCGCTTGGCTTGCAAAGGAAGGCTGCAAAATGACATCATCTCGTACAATGAGTACATCTGTGCCGGCCTACTCGATCCATGCTACATAAAAATTATTTCTGCTATCATTCCTTTTTCTGAAGGTGATGTTTCACAATACAAGAGGTGGATTGTTGAGCAAGCAAGAGAACTGGAAGAAGAAGAATGGCTGGAACTTAGAGTCCCACTCTGCAGTTCTGGGGTGCTGCATTCAACTTCCAGAGAGGGCAGTCTTGTCTCACATTCGCCAACCCCACCTACAAGAAAATCAGTGACAACAGAAGAATCAGGCCCAACCTGGTGGTCATTGCAGAATGACAGGGATCATGGCGGCCGACTAGGGCTCAGCCAGAGCACCCGCCCGGGAGATACCTGCATTACGGCCGGATTCCGGCTGGATTAGTGCTGCCATGAACATCCGGTGGCGCAGTAATGTATAACAGGTCGTAGTGCCCCCTCCACCCCCCCTTTCTTCCTGTTCTATTGGGGGCACTGACCTTCATGGGTGTACATGGGGTTTTTCCTTGCCAGATTTCGGTGGCGCTTCGATGTCAGCGCGTGGCTCGTTGGAGACCTCACAGAGGGCAGCCAGGGCAGAGCCAGTACAAGTCTCATGTTGAGTTTGGAGCCTGCAACGAAGGAAACAAATGTTTGAAACTGCTGAGAGTGCTGGGAGTGACAGAGGAGGGAAAGAAGATGCTTTTACAGTTAATGTAGCTGACAGATCAAAGTTTGGATGGAGAGTTGAGTAAAGGAGCTGATAATAAGGCTCAACCCGTGCAACGCATGAAGAAGGGTGGCCCTGAGAGACAATTGCTGAGGCCCCGGCGTACTCGCAGAGTGCAGGAGAGGGAAGGAGGCCTATGGTCTGGACCAGAACTGATGAAAGTGAGGTATTCTGTTAAAACAGCTAAACCTCTTTTAAAGAATGTGTTAACTAAGGCTCCCTACCCCAAAAAAGGCAGAGCATCCTAGGCTGAACTAGGAACCATGAAAAGCTCTTGTAAACCACTGTAGTCACACAGTACTTATACACAAGAAAGACAATACTCAGTGTTACCAAAAATAAAGGTACTTTATTTTAGTGACACAAGACCAAAAATATCTTAGAGGCTATACTCCCTTAGGAGGTAAGTACTATACACAAAATATACACTAGTAACAAAAATAAGGTAAGTAAACAGTCATAAAATAGTGCAAAAAGTGAAAATCACAAGAGGTTGCAATGGGCCTAGAGGCAACTCAGACCATATGTTAAAATAGTGGAATGTGAATGTTGGTTTCCCACCTAGGAAAGTGTAGTGTGTAGAGGGGCGCTGGGAGTGTAAGAATACAACAAAGGTAAGTAAAATACCCCAAAACCAAAAACGCCCCACCCCCCCAACCCCACCCCAAAACCTAAAACCCCCTGACCCCCCACCCCCTCCCCAAAACCAAAAACGCCCCACCCCCCCAACCCCACCCCAAAACCTAAAACCCCGCACCTCCCACCCTCTCCCCAAAACCTAAACCCACCCCTTACCTTCGCCAATTCCCTTCTTTGTACCTTAACCATGCATGTTCGTTGTTCAGAACATACGTAGTTAAGGCACCAAAAACCGGAGTCGTGCTTAAAAAAAGCGTTGTTGCGCTTTCGTTAAACACGACTTTCGGAAAAAAAAAGTCGCAAAAAAGGATGTTTCCCCCTGAAGACCTATGGAAGAAGGGGACCAAGTCCAAGAAGCACTGAAGAGTGCAGGGAGAACAGGAGCCCCTGCTAACCCGGATGAAGGTGAAAAAGGAGAACCACCAGTGAGAAGACACAGTCAGTATTGCACCAAAGAAGATAGATGCGGGTTCCTTGTTAGTGCAGAAGATATCCGACGCCAGATGGATGAATGCACTCTGGTTTGCATCGCAGGATTCCGCCAACAAGCCATGGTAAATGCAAAACTCACGTTTTGCAAAAAAATGGTGCTGCTCGGGCCCAGGAAGGACCAGGGCGACTCTACCAAGGAAAGGGAGACAGAGACAGAGGGGGCTCTTAGCAACTCAGAGAGCTCTCAGAAGACCCGTCAGCATGCACAGGAGTCCCACAGCACGGGGCCAAAGGAGTTGCAAATGGCGGTCATCGCAGCACTACACAAAGAGATCCCACGCCGCCGGGGAACAACTCACGGAGCTGAGCATTGCAGGATAGAGTGCTGGGGAATATGCTCTGCACGAAGGATTTCTTGGAGAAGTGCACAGAAGCCCTAGGAATTGCAAAACACTTGGTGCACAGCCGTTCTGTCTGGCACGGGGAGGCAATCTCTTACCTCCACCAAATTTGGACAGCTGGACCTTTCAACAGTCAGGGTCACTTTAGTCCACCACCTGTGTTCCAGGATCCACGCTCGCCATCGAGAGAGGGGACCCACAGTAAAGGTCATTGCTGCAGAGAGGTGCCTGCTGAAGCAGGGAAGTGACTCTGTCACTCCACGGGAGATTACTTCAATTCTTCTGATGCAGGATGAAGGCAGGCAATCCTCAGAGCATGCACAACCTGGAAACTGTTGCAGTTGCTGGCAGGAGCTAAAGTTACAAAGTTGCACTAGCCTTCTTGGATACATTGTTGCAGTTGTAGAGTTCCTGGAGCAGTTCTGCGGTTGATCCGACGGTAGAAGGTGAAGCAAAGGATGCAGAGGAGTCCTGCTGGAGTCTTGCAATCTGAATCTGAGGAAACACCCACAGGAGAGACCCCAAATAGCCCTCACAGGGGGATTGGTCACCTAACCAGGTAAGCACCTATCATGAGGGGTCTTTGACGTCACCTGCTGGTACTGGCCAATCAGATGCTCCCAGAGTATCCCAACACCTTGGAATCCAAGATGGTAAAATCCAGGGACACTTTGGAGGAGCTCTGGGCACCACCCCTGGGGTGGGGATGGACAGGGGAGTGGTCACTCCCTTTTCCTTTGTCCAGTTTCATGCCAGATAAGGGGCTGGGTGTTCCTGAACCGGTGTAGACTGGATTATGCAAGAAGGGCACCATCTGTGCCCTTCAAAGCACTTCCAGATGCTGTGGGAGGAAACCCCCTTGCATGCCTGTAACATCTATTTCCAAAGGGAGAGGGGGTAACAGCCCTGTCTCAAAGGAAATGCAATGTTCTGCCTTCCTGGTATGGGGTTGCCCAAGCCCCAGGAGGGCAGAAGCCAGTCTGTAAAGCGGCAGCAACTGGGGCTGCAGGGAAAACCGGAGAAGACTAGTATGGCAGTACTGGGGGTCCATGGTGGAGCCCCCAGGGTGCATGGAATTGGTCCCCCAATACCAGAATCAGATTGGGGGTACAATGTCCGGTTCCTAGACACCTCACATGGCCATATTTGAAGTTACCACTGTGAAGCTACATATATATTGACCTATAAGTAGTGCACACTTATAATGGCCTCCCCACACTCACAAAGTCTGGGAAAATGGGCCTGGATGACATGGGGGCACCTCTGCTAGTGCAGGCATGCCCTCACACACAGGTACTATGCACCTAGCCTTCAGGGTCTGAAGGTTAGATATATAGGTGACTTATAAGTGAACTGGTGCAGTGAAAATGACTGTGAAATAGTGCTTACACTATTTCACTCAGGCTGCAATTGCAGTCCTGAAGACGTTTTTGTATGAGCTACTTATGGGTGGCAAAAGAAATGCTGCAGCCCATAAGGATCTCCTGGAACCCCAATGCCCTGGGTACCTAGGTAACATATACTCGGAACGTTTAAGGGGCGTCCAGTATGCCAATCTGGAGTGGCATACTGGATTACCAGTATGTAAATACAAATTTGGAATCAGAGAGAGCATAAGCACTGGAGTTCTTGTTAGCAGGACTCCAGTGACACAGTCAAGCATACTGACAACACAGTAAAACATACTGGCATATAGGCCACAAACTATGAGCACTGGGGTCCTGACTAGCAGGATCCCAGTTCCCAGTGAGACAGTAAAAACCCCTCCAGACGGCCCATTCCCGTAACATATACGTAGTATCTGACTCTGTATAACATAGAAGTAGTACATGACTCTGTTTTTTAGTTTGGGAACTGTTGGCCGCAGTTTATTAACATTGATTTTACAGCATGTTTGCCCTGCTTTTATGAGGGCCATAAATCATTCTGTCATCTCAGATGTACATGCAAATGGGGTCATGCGTTCTCATAAATCATGTTATTGTCCATGAGGTTGAAAGCCCATGGGTTTATTCTTACACTGTTACGCTTTGTCATAAAACACTTTGCATCTTAGCAACCCTCATAAATTTAGATATCTGCATGTCACCTGTCCATCAATCAATTTGCCTAATCACTCTCGCGTTTAGTCCTTTGTGTATCTTGCCCCTTGGCGTTAGCGTTATTCCTTTTCTATGTAGGAGGGAACTAATTTCCTTTTAGGCTTAACTCGCTACCTTGTTTATTCCTTGTATCTAGCTCTCCGGCGGACCCGGGCTGCGAGTGCCGTGTTTCGTGTATCTCCCCCGACTTCCTTACCTTGCCATGAGGTATCCCAAGGTAAGTAGCCCTGCCACCCCGCTGTGTTGGGTGTGGCCTTCGTTGTTCTTTCGCTCTCCTTTTCGCCATGCCGCCTTTGGGTTACCGCTCAATAGGCGGGTCCCCCATTATGATCCCTCTATTCGCAGCCTAGCTAGCTGCAGAGCTACCCATAGGTTTTTCCAAAACACCTCTGTCCCCAGAGAAGACAGGTGTGTCCCCTCTTCTGCAAAGTATTCTGGTCTCTGTAAGTTGATTATCCTGTGTCTGATGCTTTCCCGGTCATTTTTTCACTGACACATTTACCTTCTTCCTAGATTTGTCTAATGCCCCTGCTGAAATTGCCCCCCTCCACTTCCGTCTGGGGATGATTTCTGACCAGATCAGCATTGTGTTGTGTGGCTGCCTTGTGGTCATTGCAAGGTTCCCCCTGATGCTTTCTAGTAGGCCTCTCCTAACTAGCTCGGCTAGGTCGTTGCCCCATAGATGTATTATTACCACGCCGCCCCCTCCATGCTGTGTGGCTAGGAGCTCCCCTAGTTTGCCTTGTAGGTGCTCCCATTTCATGCCCGGGAAACCGAACCATTCTGTCCTTGTCTGTTTAGGCCGTTATTTCTTCATGGGCCCTCCCGAATCCCACCAATCTTGGGCTCTCTACAAAAAGGAGTGTCCGATCACCCATGCTGTTCTGTGTTCTGCACCTATATGCGGAAGGGGACAGTGAAGTTCTTGGTTGTTCGACCCCCACTGGGAGGGGGCAGGATTAGTGCGATGCTATTTCTGCTTACTTGTCAGCTTCCTTCTTATGTAGCCTTTTAGGCTTTGGAGCTCCACCTACCAATTGCTTTTATGCCTGCCGCCAACATGCCATGTTGAGCCACTGATGTTGCCGCCCCTATCTGGAATGAGTGGGTGCCAAATCCGCATGCCGTGAACCCTGCCCTGGTCAGTGCCCTTTTGAGCACTGCCTTGAAATGAAATAAGCTCAAGTATTCCCCATTCTCATGTTTGAACAGCGCCCGTGCCCCTCCGGCCTCATCTCTATAAACTTCTCCATGCTGCACATTGGGCATACTTTGAGGTTTTCCAGGCATCTTAGTTCCACTTTTGCCCCTTTTCCCAATTGGTCAGTTTTGGATCTCCTTAGCAGTACCTGCATGCGCCTCCGGCCTATCTGTACATCTTGTCTTTGTATGCACATGTTGGAGTTCCCTGCTTTGGAAGGGAACACTAGTTTGCTTACCCTAAATGCCCCAAAAAATGCCAGTGAGAAAGCCGCTTTGAAGAGAGTGCTTTCAAAATTGTTCGGCATAGGTTGTTTAGCACCCCACCAGCTGCTTTAGCGTGCTGAATTCAATTGGGTGCCGCCGGTCCCTAGTGAGCCCATCTAGCCAATGCCACCCCTTCATCACTGCCCTTATGTAATGGGAGTTGGTGGGATCTCTGCCTGTTATTAATTTGCTCAATTGTGCCAGTGCGGTTAGATGTGCTTGCATCCACGACTTTGATTTTTTCTGAGAGAAAGCCCATTGTATGAATTCTTCCACCGTTTTTTGTGCTTCGTCATGTTTCATGTAATCCCTCAGGCCTGTGACCCTTTTTTACTGTTGCTGCGTATGCCGCATAGCGTCTTGCTGTCTTTGGTGCTAGGGCATGTTCGATTAGTGTTGACAAGTCCTCCCCTCTACCAGCCCCCACAGACTGAGGGGGAATAGTGTCATATCCTGCTCTGCTCCCGGGGCTAGGCTCCTGAACCTCTCCATCTGGAATCGAGAGAGTGCATCTGCTTTGGTGTTGATTGCACCTTGTATTTTGACTATGTATCTCAACAGCTTTAACACTGTTGCACAATGAGATGACCCTTTATTGATTGCATGTACCACCGCCTGGTTATCGGACCACAGTGTGAGCTTCATGTCCTTTAGCTGTTCTTGCCAGATAGTTAATGCTAATACAATGGGGAATAGTTCCAAAAGTGTGATGTTTTATGTGAGACAAGAGGCTGCCCAAGCCTGTGGCCACTTTTCGGCGCACCAATTATCTTTTAATATGGCCCAAAACCTAAGCTGCCTGCTGCGTCGGTGTATAATTTAATCTGCCTTGCCAATACTCAGCCTTCTCTCCATATTAAAGTGCAATTGAACTCTGCTAAGAATGTCAGCCAGGTCATCACATCCTGCTTCACCCCTGCATTCAGCCTGACGTGGTGGTGTTTTTTCTCTAGCCCCCTGGTCAGCTGACAAATACATCTGGCAAAAACCTGTCCTGCTGGGATGACTCTTGCTGCAAAATTCAATTTACTGATCAATTCTTGCAGCTCTCCTAGCGTGGCTTATTGCTTGCCCAGTAACCCCCTGATGACCTTTTCTAGGTCCTGTGCTTTGTCTTGGGGAATACTGGATGTGCCTGATTCCGTGTCCAGCTCTATGCCCAGGAAAATTTACTTAGTAGCTGGGCCTGTGGTTTTATATTCTGCCAGCAGAACCCCTAGTTCCGCTGTTAGGTATTGGAATGCTTCCAGTAATTCCTGATATTCAGGTCCGCTGGGCCCTCCTACGAATAGAAAGTCATCTAGGTAGTGTAATTTCCCACCCCTTGGGTGTTGCTTGTGTAGTGCCCATTCAATAAATGTGCTGAATTTTTCAAAGTATGCGCAGGATATGGGGCAACCCATGGTCAGCGCCTTGTCGAAGTATGTTTTTCCTTCAAACTTGAAACCTATGAGGTGGTAGCTCGCTGGATGTATGGGGTAGCCTGAAAGCAGATTTTATGTCAGCTTTCGCCATCAAGGTGCCATGCCCTTTAGAGCGCAGTGTATCAACCGCATCATCCACTGATGTGTACCCCACAGCGCAGTCATCTGGGTCAATGCCGTCGTTCACTGAACTGCCCTCGGTGTATGACAGGCGGTGAATAAGCCTAAATTTGCCTTGCTCTTTTTTGGGGACCACTCCCAAGGGTTAAATGATCAAGCCCAGGGGCAGGGTGCCTTGTAATGGGCCTTCAACCCTACCCAGCTCCTTCTTCTTGTTGATTTGTTCTCTTACTATTGCTGGGTGTTCGCCTGCTGAGCCCAGGTTTCTTGGCTCTATCTTGTGTGCTCTACTTTTAGAAGGGATTCTAAAGCCTTGTTCAAATCCTTCACATATTAGGTCTGCGTCCTTTTTGTTGTTGTATGCGTTGGCTAGCTGTCTCAATCTGCCTGTGTTAATGGGGATCTAGTCAACTCAACCTCTCTCTCCAACCAGGGTACCATGGTGCTCTGTCTATTTCTTTTTTTCTTTGTCCCTCTTGTGGCTGCTTCCTCTTCCCCTTTTGCATTCCGCTGCGCGACGTCCCCCTCCACATGTGGAACACATGTGTCTGAATTTGCACGCAGCCCCCCATGTGCACTCGTCTTTGTCGTATTTGAAGCAAACTGATGTTGCTCCCTTCCCAGCATATGACCCTTTCCACTGTGTATACTGCTGCATTTTGTAAAAGGGCTTAGATTTCTCCTGCCTTCTTTTCTGGAAGCTCCCGCAAAAGGGCTGTTCACCCTTATTTGCCCAGCTCCTGGCCTCCCTTGCTATCATCATCTTGTGCATGAAACCTGTCACGTCTTCCTCGCCCCATTCCATGTCTGGGTGGGCTTGCATTTTTAGCATGAAACCTTTGTTGTAATCTAGCCATGCGTCCCCCGTGAATTGCCTCTGTGCCTGGTGTATCTTAGACTCATAGAGCCATAAGACTTTTGCACAGTGTGGAATCTTTTCAACTATGATACATGCCATGATTCTAAATGCATCCAACCAGTTGTCAAAATTACTCTCTTTTCTTACCCTGTTTCTTTGCCCCCTCTCATCTTCTTTCTTGTCAACTGTGATCAAGTCTAAACCTTCAACTTGAATCTCTAGGAGTGTAAATATGTCGTTAAACTCCCTGCACCATATTCTCTCTTTCACCACAAGGGGAGTCATGCTTGCCAAGCCTGGTGCTCACACTACCATGTATGGTCTCCCTAGGCTCCCTCTTTTGTATGATTCTGGTGCCAGCCCGCCCACTGGTGGGCTGCGCCACCTACGACCGTCCTTATCCATGTCACCACCCCAAACTTGGGTTGGTATTGCCATGTCACCTGCGTGTGTTGTCTCTTCCACCCCCCAGTCAGGTGATGGACATAGCTCTCATGACATATCCGCTCTAGCCACTGGGGCCACCTTTCCACAAGTGTCGTTGGGGGCTGTGTCCCCTTTGGGTTCTGCCCCCCAGACGCATTTGTTTTGCTCGCACTCCCTGGCTTCGCCATTGATTTTAAACATTCTTGTACAATTACACTGATTTGCTCACCATTATTCGGTTGCTCGCTTGCTCGGTCCTGGGGTTCCTGTTTCTGGGAGGTCGCCTGCCTCCTTCTTGTCCCCTTTCTTGTCCCTTCTGCTTGCGTTCCTCTGCCGCTTCTTTAACTTGCTCTGTGGCTCCTCCTTGTCCCTGGCTGCAGTGCTTGGTCTGTCCCCGGTGTGTTCCTCCTGTGTGGGCGACTCGCTTGCTCCATCTCCCCTGATTTGTTTTAGGTTCTAGTCTTTGCTGCGTGTCGCCGCCGCTTCCCTTGCAGCCGTAATGATTTCTTCTATGTCGAGTTCTTGATCTTCTCCCTGGTTCTGCATGTTTAGCTGTGTTACTGCTGCCTCTTGGCTTGCCGTAGTTAGGGTCACGTCACCCCGATTGGGCTGTCCCCTATTCCTGCTTTGTTGCTCTATGCGAGTCACGTCGCCCACTGGCCTGTCCCCGGTTGAGTCTGTGTTTGTATTTGCAACCAGGTGGCGTCGCCCCGAAGGCTGTCCCTGGCTGCCTGCTCCGCTTTGCAGATCAACGTGTTTGTAGACCCTTGTGGATGTGGCAAGGTTGCGTCGCCCCAGTGGGCTGTCCCTGGCCGGCGGCTCTGCTTTGCTTTCCCTGTGTTGCTCCTCCTCGCTTGTAGTTGAGGATGCAGCCAGGTCGCATCACCCCAGTGGGCTGTCCCTGGCAGCTCACTTTACTTTGACCTTGGTGAACTCTGGTTGCGTCGCCTTTTTAGGTTGTCCCTGGGCTCCTTATTTGTGTGCAGATCAAAAAGACTAGCTCTTTATCAACCCAGAATTTTTTTTTATTATTATTTTTAGGTCCAGCTGGTTTCCCAGCCCAGTTAGCTCCTTTTGGGTGGCAAAAAACCTTTACAAGTGTCTCTGTCCTTGAGCCTTTACTAAGGGGTGAAAGGTGAATTCCTTTTGGCAGCCAATTAGCTGACAAACTTCTTGATGCGTCCGCCTGTCCTTGAGGGGTTAATTTGACTCGGTTTATTTCGAGCTAAGACACTTTAAGCAGAGCGCTGTACGCTGGGGTAAATGGGTCAAAAAAGTGCTTCTGATCCCACCCTTTCTTCGCACACACTTAATTGATTGCACAAGTTCGCCTTTCTGGGGGGCTTCTGCTGCCCGGGCCACGCGCTGCACTTCCGGCGGCCCGGGTTAACAATTGAGCTCGTGAGCTGGGTTGTTCCTGCTGGGCGGGCCGTGCGAAGCTCTTCCCGGGGCCTGGTTCTATAGTCTGATGGTAGGGGTCCTTACTTTTGCTATAGAGGGGTGGTGGTGGCATGACTACGCTCGCCTCCTTTATTTAATATGGGCCTCTTAGTGCCAGGGCCACTTGCTGTTCTTCCGGTGGCCCGGGGGTATTTAAAACTGTTTGTGGGAGGAGGTGTGGCAGCGTTCTTTCTCCCGTGCTGCCTCCTCCTATGATCGCGCTGTGTGTTGAGCGACTTGCCGTCCCCCTGCGCCAGTACCTGATACTTCCGGTTGCTTCCTCCCGCACTGCTTCTTCTTCTTCTGTGGCTTTCCGGCTCACTGTGCGGGTACCTCCTGCTTTTGGTGCATCCTGTCGGTGCCCCTCTGGTGGTCGGTGCTCCTCCGCT
This sequence comes from Pleurodeles waltl, assembly GCF_031143425.1. Taxonomy (NCBI): domain Eukaryota; kingdom Metazoa; phylum Chordata; class Amphibia; order Caudata; family Salamandridae; genus Pleurodeles; species Pleurodeles waltl. The sequence continues at coordinate 716,039,242 of NC_090444.1, forward strand.
CACAGGTAAGGCTTCTGCTTCAATCTTCGGCACATCCCTGTTTCAGCCACTGCTCCGGTGTACGCGACGCCTTCCTCTGCTCCCCGCACTGTATACTTGATGCCTTATCCCGTCCTTGAAGAGTGCTTTGGCCGCTGCTCCGGTGCATGCGACAACTTCCCCTGCTCTGCCGCGCTGGTCCTTGATGTGTTGCTGCTGGCTGCCCCGACGAAGAAGAGGGGTTCCGGTCCAGGCAGCCTCTTTTTAAGCCCCCCAGCGTGCCCTTAGGGCATGTTAGCGAGGGATTTAAAAACGCAATAGCTCCCATTGGGCTGCATTTTACTGCCTCCTCCTTCTGCTTCTGCCCTGTGCCTGGGGGTCAAAAGGGGGGAGGTGTTGTCACCATGAGAGCAGACCACTTCCGGTTTCCCTCTGTTGTTTGCGTGCCTCGTTTCGGCACACTTTTACTCGAGGGCCTCAGCGGAGTTTCTGCTCTGGCCCCTTGAGCTCCCTTTGGTTGCAGGCCTTCGCCCAAAACACACTGACAAACACTGACAAACAGGCCAAAAATGGGGGTAACCATGCTAGAAGAAAGCCACCTTCCTACAACCAGCATTTTATACCACCTGATTACACCATTCCTGAATCACCACAGGAGGAGGAAGAGGATGATTGGTCAGAATCAAGCTTGTCAGCTGACCAATTTCTGGGAGAACCACCAGAGTTTGAGGATGAACTCTACTTCCCAGATTGAGTATGCCAGGCCACCATAGAACTTTTTCGTCATTTCTTGTTCAGCTTCTTCTTCTCTTTCTTTGCTTGCAAAGAAAATATATGGATGCTAGCGCAACATTATGTTCGTGTCGGATTTATGCTGCCCCACCATTGATTTTATAGTCACATACAATCCCGGATTGGAATTGGACCCATGTGGAGTGAAGAAGCCACCACATACCCTTCAGGACATTGGAGATGATGCCATTGCCTATCCTATTTTTAAATCACTTAGCAGGGTTGCCCTAGAAGATCATTGATTAAAAGACTGCCAGTGCCAATGTCTAATTCCAATGTTTGAATACCATCAAAAGAGGAGGGATTTTGATCAATCAGCATGCTTGGATTGGAGGAGGTGAATAAGTAACTATTGCACTAATGAGTGGTGGTATATTGATTGATTGTGATTGTGAATTTTTGAGGGATGACCGACGTATCTGCTGGCTGACAGTGAGGGAGGGAGATCAACAAGTTTATAAACTTGCTTCCGATGATTTGCAATGTTTAGGGGCTGATGGGTGATCATTCTTTCCTGAAAGTGATTGGCATTTCAAAAGTAGTGAAACGTCCCTGCAGGGTCTACTCCTTTTTTCTGGTTCCTCATAACAAACCAGCCACTTTAGTTACCAAACTCAAATCTGACAAAAAGTACTCAAGTTCTGTTTCTCCATTTGTTCTTCAACAGCACTGAACTTCACAGGTCTACCTTGCTCTGTTTGGTACTGGATTGGAGTTACTCTGAATCTGAAGGAGGAAGATAGAAGGACTCAGGACGGGAGTACCTCAACAGCTGGAAAGGAGAAAGTTTTCGACTTCATAGATAACCCAGGATAATGGCTAAGACTCTGAGGGCTAGTAGACTCTTAGCTATGTGAACTGGAGAGAGGTGCGTTGATTTGGAAATGCTGCTGAGTATGTGTTTGCTGCATTGCTAGCTCAAATGTGAAACTCCTCTTATGTTCATGCTCTGCCTATTGATCTTCTTGGTACACTCCTGACTCCACATAAAGCTTAACTTGTTTTCTTTTTTCCTTTTCCTTTACACTATAATACAGCTACTTTTTTTTCAATATACGGGCTTTCCCCTAGTCCTCTCTCCTGTACAAACAAAACTTGGAAAGCTCAGAACTCCAGCTTACCTACCGGACAGGTTCAGAGTCAGACAGGCACCAGAGTGACGGACATTCCAAGAAGAATGGAGAGGCATTACCCAATTTGGCAATAATTATAATGTTCCTTTTATGTTTGCAACACATTTACCTGAATTGTGTCATACTTATCCCTGCCTTTCCTTCCACAACAGATTGATGATGGTGTGCTGCTCAGCTCCCCAATGAATAATGCTGTGGTTTCTTTTGTGCAGTGTTTTGTTTGTTCCACTTTTTCCCAAATCCCCTCTCACATCCTGTTGGAAGTTGGCTCTGTATATACTATCTCAAAGTAAGAAGTAGTGTGCACAGAGTCCAAGGGTTCCCCTTAAAGATAAAATAGTGGCAAAATTAGGTAATTCTAATGCTCTAATTTGTTGTAGTGCGGTCGAGCAGTAGGATTATCAGAGGGTAGAGTTAAACATTTGTTGTACACACACAGGCAATAAATGAGGAACACACACTCAAAGACTTATTCCAGGCCAGTAGGTTTTTATATAGAAAAATATATTTTCTTAATTTATTTTAAGAACCACAAGTTCAAGATTTGAAGTAAATACATAAAATGCAAGATACTCCACACAGGTAAGTTAGAAACTTTGAATTAGAGCAATATCATATACAGTTTTTGTTAAAATGGCAATAAGCTATTTTAAAAGTAGACACTGCAAAAATCAACAGTTCATGGGGGAGGTAAGTATTGGTTAGATTGTGAGGTAATTAAGACACTTACAAGTCTCAGTTCCTGGGCATAGGCATCCCACCGTTGGGGGTTCAAGGCAACCCCAAAGTTACCACACAAGCAGCTCAGGGCTGGTCAGGTGCAGAGGTCAAAGAGATGCCAAAAACAAATAGGCGCCTATGGAGAACAGGGGTGCTCCAGTTCCAGTCTGCCAGCAGGTAAGTACCCGCGTCCTTGGGGGGCAGACCAGGGGTGTTTTGTAGAGCACTGGGGGGGACACGAGTAGGCACACAAAACACACCCTCAGCGGCACATGGGTGGCCGGGTGCAGTGTGCAAAGCAGGCATCGGTTTTGTATTGGTTTCAACTGTGGGACCAGGGGTCCACTGTAGCGGTGCAGGCAGGACACAGGGAGGCTTCTCGGGCCAGCCATCACCTGTGCTAGGCAAAGGGTCGCCTGTAGAGGTCACTCCTGCACTGAGGTTCGGTTCCTTCTGGTCCTGGGGGCTGCAGGTGCAGTGGTTGATCCAGGTGTCGGGTCCCTTGTTACAGACAGTCGCGGTCAGGGGGAGCCTCTGGATTCTCTCTGCAAGCGTCACTGTGGGGGTCCAGGGGGGTCATCTCGGGCTACTCATGGGGTCTTAGTTGCCGGGGAGTCCTCCCTGTGGTGTTGGTTCTCTGAATCTTGAGCCGGGGCGTCGGGTACGGAGTGTGAAGTCTCACGCTTCCGGCGGGAAGAGTGAAGTTCTTTAAAGTAGCAAGAAAGTTGCAAAATTGTTGTTGAACTTGAGCAGAGCCGCTGCTCATGGGAGTTTCTTGGTCCTTTTGTCCAGGGCAGTCCTCTGAGGCTTCAGAGGTCGCTGGTCCCTGTTGGATGTGTCACTGGTTGCAGGTTTTTGAGTCAGGAGACAGGCCGGTGGGGCTGGGGCCAAAGCAGTTGTCGTCTTCCATCTTCTCTGCAAGGCTTGTAGGTCAGCAGTCCTTCTCGTTTCTTTAGGTTGCAGGAATCTGATTTCCTGGGTTCAGGGTCACCCCTAAATACTAAATTTTGTGTTTAGGTCTGGGGGCAGTAGCCAATGGCTACTGTCCTTGAGGGTGGTTACACCCTCCTTGTGCCTCCTCCCTGAGGGGAGGGGGCACATCCCTATTCCTATTGAGAGAATCCTCCAAAATCAAGATGGAGGATTTTTAAAGGTGGGGGTCACCTCAGCTCAGGACACCTTAGGGGCTGTTGTGACTGGGTGGGTGGGTGACTCCTCCTTGTTTTTCCCATTATCCCCACTGGACTTGCCGTCAAAAGTGGGGGCTGTGTCCAGGGGACGGGCATCTCCACTAGCTGGAATGCCATGGGGCATTGTAACACGAAGCCTGAGCCTTTGAGGCTCACTGCTAGGTGTTACAGTTCCTGCAGGGGGCGAGATGTGAAGCACCTCCACCCAGAGCAGGCTTTGTTTCTGGCCTCAGAGGGCACAAAGGCCCTCACCCCAGGGGGTCAGAAACTCGTCTCTCAGCAGCAGGCTGGCACAGACCAGTCAGTACTGCACTGAAGGATTGGGTAAAATACAGGGGGCATCTAAAAGATGACCTCTGTGTGCATTTTTTAATAAATCCAACACTGGCATCAGTGTGGGTTTATTATTCTGAGAAGTTTGATACCAAACTTCCCAGTATTCAGTGTAGCCATTATGGAGCTGTGGAGTTCGTTTTGACAAACTTCCAGACCATATACTTAATATGGCCACACTGTACTTACAATGTCTAAGGATTGACTTAGACACTGTAGGGGTATATTGCTCATGCAGCTATGCCCTCACCTGTAGTATTGTGCACCCTGCCTTAGGGCTGAAAGGCCTGCTGGAGGGGTGACTCACCTATGCCACAGGCAGTATTTTGTGGGCATGGCATCCTGAGGGGGGTGCCATGTCGACTTTGCCTTTTTCTCCCCACTGACACACACAATCTACAATGGCAGTGTGATTGTGTTAGGTGAGGCGTCCCTTAGGGTAGCACAACATATGCTGCAGCCCTTAGGGACCTTCCCAGGTCACAGGGCCCTTGGTACATCTGGTACCTTTTACAGGGGAATTATCTGTGTGCCAGAGGTGTGCCAATTGTGGAAACAATGGTACATTTTAAGTGAAAGAACACTGGTGCTGGGGCCTGGTTAGCAGGGTCCCAGCACACTTCTCAGTCAAGTCTGCATCAATATCAGGCAAAATGTGGGGGGTAATTGCAACAGGGAGCCATTTTCCTACACATCCTTTCATTGAGCCCCTAACCCTCTTCTCCTGGGCTACGTGATTTATTGAGGTGTGACTTAATTATACACCACAAATGAATCACACTCTTGCTGGGATGGATGTGATGAAAGTGGCACCAACTCACTGCATGACCTTCTAAACTTCCACTACCTGAGCAATATTACACAACGCTCCAATCATATCATAATTTACGCCTTGTGTGTGTGTTCTGTAAACACTTAACCTGGTCCAACCACTCAAGTCTGAGCCCACTTCTCCTGACTCCATGATTTAATTTCCTAAGTTTAGCTTTATAGCTTCCCACCATTGCTCAGAAGAGATTGCTATTGGTAGATTTTATTATCATCATATCAGGTCTTCTTTGCTGAATGTCAAATACTGTCATTCTGTAGTCTGGTCTCAGTCTTATTAAAATGATGATATTATGATGACTGTTAGAAATGGGGTCTCTGGTTGGCAGAGGTATACACTCTTCTCCATGTACGGTCCACAATCATACCCAGGGTAAGTCGCACACAATCCAAATTATCCTGTGCCCAACCTCTGGTAGCTTGGCACTGAGCAGTCAGGCTTAACTCAGAAGGCAATGTGTAAAGTATTTGTGCAATAAATCATGTAATAACACAGTGAAAACACCACACAAATACACCACACAGGTTTAGAAAAATAGAAGATGTTCATCTGAGTAAATTAAGGTTAAAAAATCAAGATTTGATAAGCACCAGTTGAACTATCACTTTTGCAATGATAAGAAGAGTCTTAAGTCTTTAAAAATCAACAAATGTCTCTTGTGTGCACAAAGTACCTGGTATGTGTCAAAAGGGCATGCACGAAGACCTCAGAGGAGGAGATGCGTGGAAAAAAGAAGCTGTGCATTGGATTTCCTGACGCACATGGACGATGTGTCGATTCTTCCCACGCTGCAAGGGCTTTGTGTTGATTTCCAGCGTGCAGTTTCGATCCTCACTGCGATGCGTGGTCTTTTGACGCCCAGGGACAATACATGGAAATCCTATGGCGTGCGGGAAGAAGTCACAGGTGCTGCATCAATCCGGTATGGCAATGCGTCGGACTTTCTGTCGCACGGCAGCCACTGTGCCGATTCCTCATGCAGGAAGTCAGGCTGCATCGTTCCAGCTCGGTGATGGGTCAAACCGGTATGGCTGTGCGTCGAAGTTCCGGTCACAAACCAGGCGCAGCGTCAATCTCCACTCGGGGAGCCAGGCTGTGTCATTCCGGTTTGGCTATGTGGTGATTCTTTCACGATTGGACAGGCTGTGCGTCGATTCCGGCAGGCTGTGTGTCAATTTACGCTGCACAAGGAGGTTCCTTGAAGAGTAGAAGTATTTTTTCCCTGAGACTTCAGGAACAGGAAGCAAGCTAAATCGAAGCCCTTGGGAGCACTTCTCAGCAGAGCCAGAGGCCAGCAAGGCAGCAGGGCAACAGCAAGGCAGCAATCCTTCACAGCAAAGCAGTCCAGGTGAGTCCTTTTGGCAGCCAAGCAGCTACTCTTGGCAGGTTGAAGGATCTGGTTCAGAGTGTCTGTCCCAGGAAGTGTCTGAGTTGGTGGGGTCACGAACCCAAGTTATATACCCAAAAGTGCCTTTGAAGTTGGGGAGACTCCAAAGAGTGGTTTTGAAGTGCACAAGTTCCCCTTTCAGTACATGTCTGTCTGCCAGGGTCCCAGTAGGGGGTTTGGCAGTCCATTGTTTGAGGGCAGGCCACTAGCCTTTGAAATTTAAGTGTCAGGCCCCTCCTCCCTTCCAGCCCAGGAAGACCCATTCAGTATGCAGATGAGTGCAGGTGTGAAAGAGTATCCTGTGTTTGTGGTTGTCTGGGTGAAATGCACCAGGGGGCTGTCAACCGGCCCAACCCAGACGTGGATTGGAGACAGGCTGTAAGGCACAGATGGATTTTAAGTGCAGAGAAATGCTCACTTTCTAAAAGAGGCATTTCTAAAATAGTTATATAAAATCCAACCTCACCAATAAGCAGGAGTTTTTATTACCATTCTAGCCATACTAAACTTGACTTGTTTACCCCTTTCTAATCAGGATCTACCACTCAGTATATGAGGGTAGCCCAAATGTTAGTCTATGAAAGGAGCAGGCCTCACAGTAGTGGAAAATGAATCAAGGAGTTTTCCACTGCCAGGACATATAAAACACATAGGTATATGCCCTGCCTTTTATCTACACAGCACCCAGCCCTATGGGTTGCCTAGGGCCTACCTTAGGGGTGACTCATATGTGGAAAAAGGGATGTTTAAGGCTTTGCAAGTACTTTTCAATGCCAAGTTGAAGTGGCAGTGAAACTGCACACACAGGCCATGCAATGCCAGCCCTGAGTCATGGTTAAGGGACTACCTATGTGGGTGGTACAACCAGTCCTGCAGGCCCACTAGAAGCTTTTAATCTAAAGGCCCTGGGCACATGTAGTGCACTTTACTAGGGACATACAAGTAGATCAAATATGCCAATTGGGTATGAACCAATATTTCCATGTTTTAAGGGAGAGAGCATATGCAATTTAGCACTGGTTAGCAGTGGTAAAGTGCACAGAGTCATAAAACCAGCAAAAACAGTGTCAGAAAAATGGAGGAAGGCAGGCAAAAAGTTGGGGATGACCACCCTAAGGCAGTCAGGTCTAACAATGACCCACTAAATCTCTGTTTTACTTTTCTTTCAATCGAGTTAATGATTATGGATAACCCTTTTACTAATCCTGTAGTTGGAGTTTGCATAGGTGGGAGTGATAACTCCTGTGAAGTTCTGTCTTCCCTGTTAGCGTGCTAGCCTGCTACTACTATGACCCTCCTAAAGAAGCCATCTTGGAAAAAAACCTGCAGTACAAAGAAGACTCCATGGCTTCATCTATTTAGGTAAGAGTTATGGATTGAAATTAACTCCTTCTAAAGAAGCAGCTGTCTTACTTGTGTGTGTATCTAGGTTTTTGTAGGCAAATAGGCTATGACAATCATCCACTCGTGGTAAGTATAGTTCACATGCCGAGGGCAACAGAGCACGGGTAGCTGTATAAGTAAATGATATACACTTCTGTTTAGCAGATTTAAAAAATAGGCTACACTAAAAGACAAAAGTACAAAATAAAGCACCAAAATAAACATTTGAGGCATGAATCAAGTAAAATAAATGATCCCCTTTTATTTTTACAAATAGAACATCAACCCTTTCCACCCACAACAGGCCCACCCCTCTCCCCAAATAGCCCTGTACCCAAACAGTCCAAGTAATGTCCAAATCCCATCCTAACTCCCTCACCACCCTTTCCACCCACAACAAGTGTCCCTCCCATCAAAACAAAAAAATTAGAAAAAGAGTTGGAAGAGGGCGCTTTGTTTATAGTCAGGTCCGGATATCATTGAAGGGTGCCTCAATAGGTGCCACCCGGCCAGTCGGGCAAGGTGTTGCTGGATGTAGCCTCGAAATATGTGGTTCTGGCGTAAGGAGGGGTGGGCTGCAGTGGTGGAACTGATGCCAGATGCAAAGATGGTGCCACTGCACTGGCTTGAGGAGCTAGGGCCGGCACCATGAGTGCTGCCTCGGCCTCCTCCTTCCCCTCCTGGGAGGCTAACAGCCATAGATATTCATTTTGGATGACCTCCAGCCTCTGCTGCTGGAGCCATGCTGCCATCTCCTGGCGAGTTGCATGATCTCCATCAGGAGTGGCTATCGCAGGAAAGAAAGAGAAAAATGACAAATTATAAACCATGCTCTGTTCAAACCATTTTTTAAATAGTACAGTAGCACAGTAGCAGTAAATTGCTGTTCCCTCAGGGCCTTTGGAATTTGATGTTGGTGATTACTACGAGTCACAGGGCCATTTTCTACTACCGACACATGCCTCACTGTAGTTCAATCAATCAATCAAATATTTGTAAAGCGTGACTTATCACCCATGGGGTCTCAAGGCGCTGAAGGGAGACGCATGTCAGTTGAAGATTCAGGTCTTGAGTTCCTTTCTGAACTGAACCAGCGAGGGTGACTACTTGAGGTGAAGCTGCAGCATGTTCTAGGTCTGCACGGTGAGGTAGGAGAAGGTTCATCCTCCAGTCATGTTTCAACTGATCCTAGGGATGGTAGCGAGGGCCACTTGAGCAGTGTGGAGTTGCCTGGGGGGGCATAGAAGGAGAGACAGTGGTTGAGGTAAGCAGGTCTGATGTTGTGAAGGGCCTTATAAGTGTGTGCCAGGAGTTTGAAAGTGATACTTTTGTTGACGGAGAGCCAGGATAGATCTCTCAGGTGGCCGCGCTGTTCTTGTTGTCTGGAGTCTTGTTTGGAGTTTTCTGCTGATGCCGGCATAGAGTGGGTTGCTGTGGTCGGGTTTCCTACTGACAAGTGCTTGGGTGACTGTTCTTGCGTCGATGGGGATCCACTTGAAAATCTTCTGGAGCAGGCGGAGTGTGTGGAAGCATGAGGATGAGGCAGCGTTGACTTGGCGGGTCATAGAGGGCGAGGAGTGGAAAATGATGCTGAGGTTGTGTGCTTGGTTGGTGGGAGTTGGGGCAGTTCTGAGGGCAGTGGGCTACCAGGAGTTGTCCCAGGTGGTGGGGGTAGGGCCCAGGATGAGGATCTCCATCTTATCTGAGTTAAGCATGAGGCAGGAGTCTTTCATTCAGTCGGCGACTGCCATTCAGTTGTGAAAGTTGCTATTGGCTGTCGAGGGTTTGTTGGTAGGGGAGAGAATTAGCTGAGTGTTGTATGAGGTGATGTTGAGCCCGTGGTGTCTGATGATCTTGGCGAGCAGGGTCATGTAAACACTGAAGAGGTTGGGAATCAGAGAGGTGCATTGAGGTACTTTGAGGCTGCTTTCTTTCAGTTTTGAGGTGAAAGATGGGAGCCTGACTTTCTGGGTTTGGCCACTGAGAAAGGAGCGCATCCACTCCAGGGATTTTCCGCGGATGCTGACGTCATGTAGTTTGGTGCACAGGGTGGTGTGGGAGACGGTGTTGAAAGCAGTGGAGAGGTCGAGGAGGATGAGGGCAGCTGTTTCACCGTGATCCAGTAGGGCGCGGATTTCATCCGTGGCTGTTAAGAGTGCAGTTTTGGTGCTGTGGATGCTCCTGAATCGGGATTGGGAGGGATCTAGGATGTGGTTTGTCTCAATTAAATCTGTGAGCTATGTGTTGATCACTTTTCGATTACCTTGGTTGGAAAAGAGAGCATTGAAATTGGTCTGTAGTTCTTCAGCTCTGTTGGGTCTGCGGAGGTCTTCTTCAGTAGTACGTTTATCTTGCGTGTTTCCAGTAAGGTGGCAGTCTCGATGGAGCGGTTGATGGTGCAGCATAGTTCAGGGGCGAGGGTGGCCACGAGTGCCCTTTGGCGAGGCATGGTGGCATGCAGATGAGCCCCTGGTGTTGAGGGCATGCAGGGTGCTGGCGGTGTATTGATGGATAGTGCAGGAACCAGGGTCCGTGGCACTGGGTGCGGTCTGGGCGTCAACGGGCATAGAAGGACTTGCCTTTGGTGTGTCTGTGGCAAGCCTGGAGTGCGGCCATGCAGGGGTCACCATTAAGAAGGGGAAGGAGGAGCCAGTCAGCTGAGAGACTGGAGGGCAGGAAATATGGTGCTAGGAGGGGCCTGGGCTCCAGGGGCAGCAGGGGGAAATGCAAGAGAAATGGTGAGAAAAAAACAATAAAAGGATGCAAAAAGAGGGGGGGAAATAAAAAGCTAAAGGCAGAAAAAGGAGCAGAAAGGCAGAAAAAGAGATGACAGAAAGGCCACCACTGGCCACCAGGGATGAGGCGCAGACGGGTGCCTGCGGGTGGAGGAGGACCTCAAACACCGTGAGCCAGGCAAGCTCACAGGACTCAAGGCAGCAGCAGCAACAGGTGGTGCTGTGCGAGGGAGCGATGCAAGGGCTGACCAGAGGCCGGTGAAGTCACTAGTTGACGAATCTCAAAAAGGTAAAATTTGACTAATGGGAAGGGAGGTATGATGATGAGTGGGAGGATACATATCTGCCTTGCTTCAACTACAGGGAGTTAAGGGAGAAGCCAGAAAAGAAAAATACTCCCGCTTTGAACCAAACTTTGATAACTATGCAAACCAAGCAAATTAGGTGAACATCAGACACATCCCTCTCCACAACAGCTCCCTTATTTCTTCTTGATCCAAGCAATTATACATTCATCTTTTTATTCACTCTTTGATACCCAACATTTGATTTAAGCTTTCACTCTCTCATCCAGTCTTTCACTATTTCAATCCATTCTTAAATTCAAAACTGTTTGAATCGGAACAGAAAGGCCCTGCTTCTATGCAACCTGATTGCAGCAGGTCTCTTAAAGGTTTTAACAGAAATAACCCAACTCAGTTTGGGGAACCTCCATCAGGTGACTTCAGCGAGCCAACTATTGCACTGCATAACATTGCATATCGCTTGCCTGTAACTAGTAATAGGAGCAACCGTGAATAGCCTCAAGGCAATCATGGTAGGGTTGTACAAGCATCCAATGTGGTGAAGAACCACTCACAGACCCATTTGGTTGGCAGATTCTGCAGGAGCGGTGCTCCCATAGCAGGGGTGTCAGTATTTATGGTTAATATTCCAAAGCTCGGAGTCCGACCGATGGAGAGAATTGAGTCCCTTAAAAGCGAAGTGATTAGGAGCAGTGTTACTGTTACTCCATCATTCAAGATGACATAGTGGATGCCCGACTTATTCCAGGGGCCCCAAACTGTACAATTTGGTGAACTTGATATTAAAAGACCCTAGACACATTGAGGGGCTCATTGCTTTGGGCACTTGTACCATTGTTCCCCATGGTTTAAAAATCTGTTTGAATTACATCCTGTTTCTGATTCTGAAGTGGGAAATTCTTTCACTAAGTCTACATATTATCACCATTGCAACAAAGAACGACCTTCAAGGTTGAGTTTTGTACCACCAGCACTTAATAATGTGGACTGACTGGATGCAATGGCGTGTCATACTAATGATAGTTCTATAGGTTTTGCTAAACCTATTAATTACACAAAGTGTCATAGTTTTCAATTAACTAGAGGGAGATCCACAGAAACACAAAGGGACATATTTACAAGGAGCTTCCTACCATGTGTCAGTTTTTGTAGGCCTGCGTCAAAAAATACCTGCATTTGAACCAACAGTTTAAGATGTATGCAGGGTAGGCGTTCCATCGTAAAGTCTCATTCACAAAAGACAGAGTGACATTTACAAGTTCAGCAATGTGTGACACATCTTAACGATGCACCACATTCAGCCTGTAATACGGCAAAATTCCTAGGCCTCTGTAACCCAAGCGTAGGAAATGACGCAGTGGCTGTGTAACAGGATTCGGACCAGATGAAATCCCTTAACACAGTAGTGAGTCATAAAATCACATCCCCTCAACTCGTAGTAGGCCTACACATGTAACAATCATGTTGTAGGACCCCTTAACCACCCTGAGACCATGGCACCGGAGAAATAAGACACTGTGCAGTCCATGTAAGGGACAGGCCAGGATTGTCACATATCCAGAGAGGAATGGATCCCCAAGTCCAGCCAAGCATACTCAAAAGCACAACAGGTAATTACGCACATATTATGGGTAGCACATGAATTGCCTCTGTACATCACAACATGAACTGTTATCCACTCACATTCAAGTGACACTCAGTGTATCAAACATTCGTAGGTATCTACAGACACAGGAGTAGACTATGCCCACTGTAATGTGACAGATAGCGATAGGTCATACATGCCTGCATTACATCCAAAAACAATGTAATAGCGTCCAAGGTGACTTCTCCACCATTTTATACGCTATTACATTGGTCCCCACACATTAGGCTACTTGCGTTAGTCAGAACTGACACATCGGCTATGTTTTTGATGTATTACTGAAGTTGCACTTGTCGTAAGCCCCGCTTCAGCAATGCACCACTTTTGCCCCTCATGCGTTGCGGCATCCACGCATCATTGGAACCTTACCCCATGGTGCACCGTATTCTAAATACGATGCATTCACGGCGTCGTAACCTGTCTTGCCGCAGCGCACCGATGCGTCATTCCTTGAAAACGTCCCGCCAATATTTATAGGAGTTGGAAAGAAGCCCTCCAGCCAGGCATTGAATATTTTAGCAAAGGTAGCTCTGGGAATCTGTGGGGTCCATGAAAACGTCAACTTTTTTTACATGGAATGTTGCAGGATTGAAGAAAAAATTGCTTGACCCTGATTGGCACACTTATGTAGGTCAGCACCATCTTTGCATGCTACACGAAACCTGGGCGACGGAGTGGAGTTATAAACTGGGTTTTCTAATATTCTTTCTTAAGGCACTCCCATCCAAAACTGGACAGGCCTCTGGCAGATTAATTATTTGGGTTAAACTATCATTGAGTTGATAAGGTCTGAATTTGAGAGTAAATAATAGCGTATGTTGAACATGCATAGTATTTATAAACGCTCCCCGTCCGGAAACAGAGTCACTCACATTATCCTTGTTGGACCTGCATTAGACTAGTCTCAGTTGGAGGCCTTTTCTCCTATTGGCGATTTCAGTATCACATTCGAACCTACTGATTGTTTAAATTTAGTTACAGAGGAGCAGAATGAAGCTAGGGGTATCACTGGTCTTGAAGCAGATTCAGATCGACTGGGGCTATTTACATTTGACTTCCTGACCTTTTCCCAGGGCCTGAGCTCATAAGGTCGCTCAATTTCGGATAGAGTATACAATTCTGAGAAAATACTTTAGCAGGACTGATCATCCCTTGTTGGATTTTAGGCATTGGAATAGTATGGTGGATTTGCCATCGAATGTAGAACTGATAGAGATCATAATGTGATACATTGTACCCAAAATAATGTTTTTCTATCTCATATCTTTGAGTATGGCTACACAAATATTCCGGAGCCCATAATAGGGCATAATCAAAGGACAGTTAAATAGCCAAGTGAGCTAGGTACTGTTCAATTCCACACTAAAACTTACAATCTCTCTTTATTCTGCTATTGCTCCTTTTGCTTATTTACCTTGTCGGCACACTCTAGTAGGAGAAATGTATACTTCATTATTTAACTCATTGAAAGAATGTTGTCGTCAAGCACCTACATCCTAGGCCAGGAATAAACCAAAGACCAAGCCATGGTTCACTGGCGAATGTCGTAAAGCAAAAACTCAGTTGAATCTAGCAGTCAAAGCCTGTAACATCAATTCGATGAAAACAGAAAGGGTTAATCATAATCGAGTACTGGATTCTAGTAAGAGGAAGTGGGATGAAGCATATTAGGCAGAAATGTTGGAAGCTTCCAAAAAGAGGAAGGTGTCATGCTTATTGTGGGAGGCTGGCCTAGTTTGTAGTGGGTACCTTGGGTACTTACACCTTATACCAGGTCCAGTTATCCCTTATTAGTGAAATGTAGTAGTGTTCTAGCAGCTTAGGCTGATAGAGGTAGATGTAGCAGAGCAGCTTAGGCTGAACTAGGAGGCATGCAAAGCTCCTGTAATACCACTATAGTTACACAGTACTTATACACAAGTAAATACAATACTCAGTGTTACCAAAAATAAAGGTAGTTTATTTTGGTGACACAAGGCCAAATATATCTCAGAGGCAATACTCCTTCTGGAGGTAAGTATTATACACAATATATACACTAGACACCAAAATAAGGTAGGTAATTAGACATAGGATAATGCAAACAATAGGAAATGCTATTGAATGGAATAGGAGAAAATAGGTCTAGGGGCAACACAAACTATATACTAAGAAAGTGGAATGCAAATCATAAATTCCCCCCTAGACGAGTGTAGTGTGTAGAGAATCGCTGGGAGAGCAAGAAAACCAGAAAGGTGAGTAAAATACCCCACCTGAGATCCCAGGAAAGTAGGAGTAAAGTACTGCAAGTTTCCTTAAGACACACTACAAGTCGTGATTCGAGTTATTGCAAGAACCAAACAAGACTGCAAGTAACAAATGGTCGATTCCTGGGCCTGAAGACCAATAAAGAGAGGAGACCAAGTCCAGAAGTCACAGAGGATTCCAGGAAGGACAGGAGCCCCTGCAACCTAGAAGAGGGTGCAAAAGAAGAGTCCCCGGTTGGACGAAGACTGCAGAAATGCACCAAGGGAAAATGGCAGCGGGGTTCTGTATGATGCAATGGATGTCCCACGTGGAGATGTTGGATGCAGGTGATTTTCGGTGCTGGATTCGTCCAACAAGCCTTGGTTCAAGCAATGTTGCGGATTGCGTCAAAGTGGCGCTGCCTGGACCCAGGAGGGACCTGGGGGCCTCAACTCAGACTGAGGAGGCAGAGGGAGCTCCCACCAACACTGGAGAGAACCCACAGATGTCCCGGTAGCACCCACGGAGGTCCCTAGACATGGGGACAAAGAAGGCGCAAATTGCGCTTGTTGCAGCACTACAAAAGAAGGTCCCACGCCACCAGAGAACAACTCAGCGAATTGAGCATTGCAGGATAAAGTGCTGGGGACCTGGGCCAGGTTGTGCACGAAGTATTCCTGCAAATAGTGCACAGAGGCTTCAGGAGGTGAAGATGATGCGGTGCACAGGGGTACTGTCGCAATTGGGGAAGGCAAGCTCTTATGTCCTCCAAATTTGGACAGCAAGACATTAGGACAGTCTGTGTCGAAGGGGCCCACCACCTTGTAGGAAAGTACCATCTTTCTTGGCATGTTACCCCCGATTTTACATGTATGTCAGTATGTTTTTGCCTGTCTCACTGGGATCCTGCTAGCCAGGACCCCAGTGCACATAGTTTGTGGCCTAATTGTGTATGTCTGTGTAGTGCCTAACTGTGTCACTGAGGCCCTGCTAATCAGAACCTCAGTGCTCATGCTCTCTCTGCCTTTAAATTTGTCACTATAGGCTAGTGACTACATTTACCAATTTCAATTGGCATACTGGACCCCCCTTATAAGTCCCTAGTATATGGTACCCAGGTACCCAGGGCATTGGGGTTCGAGGAGATCCATATGGGCTGCAGAATTTCTTTTGCCACCCATAGGGAGCTCAGACAGATCCTTACACAGGACACCTCCTTTCGCCACATTAGTGTCATTTTATTAATGCTAATGTGTCCCAACGAGGCCAAAATCACAGTGCCAAATTTATAAAGTGTATTGCGCCACTTTGAAACCCATTGCACTACATTATGCCTGCCCAGGCATAAGGTATGCAAAGGGGGCGTTCACCCGTTAGGGGTACCAAAAAATTGGCACAAACAAATCTAAGAAATTTTTTGCATCATTTGTTTCAGCACTTTTAACGCCTGCTGAGAGCAGGCATTAAAAGGAGACATATCATTTTTTACAATGGGCCTCAATGGGCTTTGCAGGATTAGCGTAAAAAATGTTTATGCTAATCCTGCAAAGCTCCGAACTAGCGTAAAAAATTCTGATACTAGTTCCCTAACTACCGCCATGGTGCACTGTATCTTAGATACGATGCACACATGGTGGCGTTAGGGGGGGCTCTAAGGGGAGCAAGAAAAGTGGCACTGCACTGTATGCAGTGCATCTTTTCTTAAATCTGGCCATATATATCAACTTACTGTCCATTGCCGTTTTGGCAGGAGAGGCTATTCAAGACCTCTGACTTGAGGCTATTATCATACCTATTTACAATATACGTGATAGGAATGTTGCTAGCCATTACAAGCTGGTCAGTTTATTGGATAACCTGCAAGGGTGTTTTTGCAGACAACTTTTGAATAGAATGAAGAGTGGGTGGAAGAAACACAAATCTTGGCACCTGCTCATGCTGATTTTAGAGCCAGAGTCAGTATTACTGGCTTTAGATTATCATGAATTATTTGGAAGTACTTAGAGATTAAGAAAACACACCTATATGTTGCTTTTGTGGACTTGAGGGTTGCATTCAATCTTGTCCTAAGTTTTAAGCTGTGTGAGCCGCTCAGGTCCATGGAAGTACCAGTGCCATTACTTTCTATATGAACAAGGCTACACAAAAACAATTACATCCAGGTTTGTTGGGACCGGCAAAGAAAGCTAACAGAACCAGATTCGTGAAGGGGTAGGTCAGGGATGTGTAATAGCCCCCACTCTACTCTCCTTGTTTATTAATTACGTGAGAAGTGCATTTATGGGTTGTACTTATGATTAACCCAAATTAAATGATATGTAAATTCCACTTCTACTCTTTTCTGAGTACAACATCTTAACTCATGTATCCTAATAGATCTCCAGAACGTGTTAGACAGTCAGCCTAGAAGTTAGCATTTCTAAGACAAAATACATGGCTAAGAACCTGCATAAGTCCTTAAGACCTTTTGCGGGTGACTGAGGTTGGGAGAGTATCTTCCTGGATAAGGTTCCACATTTGATTATTTAGGTATTAGATTTGAAAGTAGTTTATCCTGGAAACATCATATTGAAAAGAGTAGATGTGTAATGCTTCTCAGAGGTGCAGAGTTTGCTGAGATAAATAGAGCCTCTTCCACCAAACCCATGCCTCCTGTTTATTAATGCATTTTTCTAATCCTTCGCAGGATTAAAAAATGCTTCTCTGAGGTCAAGGGATCTTTTGACCCAATCATTTCAAAACCAACAACAAATTTAACCACCATGACCAACGTGGCCACAGAAGAAAACACCAATCAATAAAAGTTTCAAAGCTTTATTTTATAACCACAAAGCCAAAGTCACGTAAATTGTGTGCAAAATCAAATTGTAACAATAAATGAAAACCATGGATTGGTAAAATATATGAAACAAGTTTAATCTACTCAACATCAAATTAGACATTCAAGAAGAATAATGCATATTGATAACTAAATGATTGGAGAAACAGAAATATTCTTTAAATCAGACTGTGAATACATTTGTCAACTCAAATCACAAAGAGTTAGAAATCAGGCTTTGGGCATAGGTTGCCCTACTGCTAGCGATACTAAGACAAGCATGTGTGGGAACGGGCTAACAGAAAGTCAAAAAGAGAAAAAAATTAAATTTGGAAAATCATCCATCTCGGGCTAAGTTAGACTAACTAGAAAAATAAAATAAGCAGGTGTCAGCATGGTACCATCCACTAAAGAATCGCAGGTCAGGGAGAAAATTACATTTGCAATAGAATATACCTTTCCTAGGTCCAGCATTCAATTAAGTTTCATCAGAAAAGCACGTAGATCATCAGCAAAGTCCGTTACAAGCACCATCAGGTGAAGTGCAGAACACAGGCTGCACAGAGAACAGCAAAAGCACTGCTCAGGACATCGACCAGAAGAAGACTCAAAGGGGAACTGTCTGAAAAAGCTTATAAAGTCCTCCCCTATTGTAAAATTCACAAATGTCTCTGATTCAACAGTTCACTGGTTCTACATCACACAAAAGTGACAATATCCAATTAGAACTCGACTTCCAAACAGATTTGCAACAAGACAGAGAATTTTCAGGTCTGGTTCTAAGTTGTCTCCTCTTTTCTTGTGAATCCAATAATCTATAACAATTTTGTACATCACTTGATACAATACACATTCCTCCCGGAGGTGTAAGATGATTTCAATAGTTTCCATGTGAATGTTCATGTTAACAGTATCAACTGCTTTAGCATTTAGTCCACAGGTCTCAATGTTCCAGAATCAAGGACACTGGGAAACAAGTCCTGTACATTGAACAATGGGACCCTTTACTATCCATGAAAAACAACCTAATGGAAAAGTTCATGCTAGAGAAAGAAGAATGATTAATCACTTTTACATGACTGCAAGTAGGAAGTCTGCAGGCCTAGTTATGCTAACACAAGAAATATGATTCATTAATATTGTTATTGATAAAACACACATAATATGCAAACTGATAAATTAGGTATTAATAATATATCATCAGAATATGTAAAAACATTTCATTGATGATTGCAATCATGTGACAGGAAAGTGCTTTTAGTTTTCTGCGCACATAACTTTATACTAAGAACTCACACAATAACCATTACAATCAATTCATTTCTCTACTAACAGTTACTCTAATGTATCAAATACATTTCAACATTATTTTAATCTTGTTAGCAATTTGTCAATTCTGGTAGGCAAAATGGTGTCCACTATCAAATAAAACGTGAGCACTTTTAGATTATGTGTCAGTACAGCTTGCTCTATGCTGACGTCTGGGTCACTAAAAGCATTACAAACATTTTACTCTCAAACATGTTCTAAAGACTTAAAGAGCAAAGGTTCAATCAGCCACCTTCTATGGAAACCAATTCAGCTTTTGAATCACATTTAGATGAAATCTCACCGATTCAGTGTAAAATACTCTTTGTTAAGTTATGGCAGCATACTTCAGGAATTAAGAGTTGTATGCACAAATGGAATAGAGGAGCCATGGTGAATAAAGTCTGCAATTTGTGTAATAATAATGCTGTAGAAAATATTGATCATGTACGTTTTATTTTGCACTGCATATTAGCAAGCTCATACGAATTGGACTCGCCCTTTATGCCTTTCTCTAGCCTTTAGGCAGTATGTGGCAGCGTTAAGAACACCACCGACCGATACTTTGCCTCTTATTGTGTTTTGTTTGAGTACATTTGGATATGTGTGTGGATTAAGAGGAAGACGTCAGGAAAGAATATGTAACGTTATGGATAATTTCTATGATAAAATTATTTTTTAATTGTATTTAATGTCTTTATTATGTATGATAGTATTGTTTGTTTTTAGAGATTTATAATATGCATACTATTATTTTTGTGTGTTTATGGGATTTATCATTGAATAAACATATTGATTGACTTAAGTCAGGCACATACTGTATATAAAAAAAAGTTTATCCTCCCTGGTATATCAAAACCTGATTTAGAATAAAGGCACTGTGAAACCATTGAAAGAATACGATAGGCATCTAATGAACTCTAAACCTAATAATCAATTGCACAAAATATGTTTGAAATGATTTGTCACTATTTGCACACACTATGAATAGTGTTCTGTTGATGAAGGATTTAAACAAAACCAATAGAGAGCCCTTTTACACTTGACCATGGTTTAAGAAAACTGTTTTTTTGCCTCAATATCTACAGTAGTGATGAACACACAGCAAAAAAATAAAAGGCTGACCCAAAGATAAAAGGTAAAAGCGTCTTGTGTGATTTTCAAAAGTATGTGAATAATAAAAACACTTTTTTCATTGAGGAGGCGGAACTAAGTCCTTTCTCACTACATACATTTGTATAATCAATGGTACACTAGAATAATCTCTAGGTGTTCGTATCAAACTCACCTCCTGCGGTTTTAATGAGCCGAATCTATTCTCTGTATACCCTCTTCGAGAAAAGTCATGTCCTTTCAAGTCCCTCAATCAGCCCATTTTCCTAAACCCAAATCTTTATTGTATAGTTTATCCTGCACTCATCATATACACATAGAGCATATAAAAGATGAACATCGACATGATGTACAATGTCTCCTTTGGACATGATCTATCATTCATATTAAAATTTGTTCAGATTAAAAAGTGTACAAATTATGGAACTAGCACATGTGGCTTCAAGTGCAAGTCAGGCGGAGCGAAATTAACACATGCTTTTATGTGTTAATTTTGTTATGCCTGATTTTGATATGTTTGGTTTTTCAAACATGATTTTTCTGCATGATTATTAAGAAAAATTGCATTAGGTCTTGTCTGCAGTAGCAGTCACACCTTATTCTGCATTTTTTCTAACAAGAGGAAGGATACAGTTCTCCCCCAGAAAGAAAAAAACATCCCCTTTCCTCCCAAATTTCCCCCAACCCACTGCAGGTGTGTGACCTTAAAATATTATATTATATAATAGTATATAATATAATATTATATCATATTTTATTGAGTTATATTATATTATATTATATTATATTATATTATATTATATTATATTATATTATTATGTTAAGGTGACACGTAAAAGGGCAGTGGCATCTACTAGCCTCAGAGGTCTACTCAAATCTTTTGACTCAGATAGGAGTATGAGATCATCCAATTAAACAATGAGAATCAATAGCTATCAAACAATCAAAATATCCACTAATGAGCCCATAATTTAAACACACCATGACCTATGTGGTCACGAATCACCACGCCAATCGATTACATTTTAAACATTTATTGCATTCAAATTAACAATGCTAAAGTCACGTACATGATGCAGAAGACCAAGTGATAAAAGTACAGAAACAACACAGGCTTTCCAAAGCATCTAAATATTCTCAGTTTAGTAAGTGCAATTACTATTACACACTCCAAAAGAACTATGCAGAACAACAACAGAATAATTTGAAGAATAGAAACAAAATACATTAATGGGCAGTTGAATCAAACACAATCAATTAATAAATATTTAAATTAATTGTTGGATCAGACATCGTAACTATCAAACTCTAATTTGGAAAGCATGTGTGGGCTTCATGCAACAATAAAAATAAGACAAAAATTAATTTGGAAAACACCTAACTATGGCACTAACCAAAAACACGTGGATGGATTTTCTAAAGGGAAAACCTGCAAAAGAAAAATAAATAGAGCACATGAACTGCAGGTCTTCAGTCAGCAGCGGGAACATGAAAGAGAAAACAGTTCAGTAATGTTGGGCCTAAAGTAACTGAGCTGTTGAACATGAGCCAACTGCAAAGAGCTGAATGGAAAACTGAACTGCATGGAGCTGAAAGAAAAACTAAGCTGACTTGCATCACCTAAAGTTTGCTGAATTAAAGTCCCAAAAGTTACTAGCTAAGCTTTTATTGGACAAGACTATGTGGTGGGTTAGTGAGCAGCCAATAAAACATTATCTGTGATTCAGATGTATATTCTCTTCATTCCAAGATAGGGTCACGTTCATGCTACTCTCCAGATGGCAGTTTCCGTACAAATATTACAATTTTAAAAGACAGCAGCCAAACACAACATTCAGCTAACATTGCCTCTCTTCAAAACCTAAAGCTCATCATAAAAAATTGCAACACTTATCTCAAGGAAATACAACACGAGAATGAAGAGCAGGACGACAGAAATTTCCACTGTGCAAGTCAAACAGGATGTTTAATAAAACAATGTCTGCCAGGCGTTTCAGTGAAACCAACATCATTTAAACATTGTGCTTTTGGAAAAATACTAAAACATGAGCCTTTCCACTAATGCTATTAAACAAAAAAAAAAACATTTCATAATAATTTCAAACCATTAGGTTTGTAGTACATACTAATAACCATCTTTTGTCAGTACATTTAATTATGATTAATCAAATTACACTTTCACAGTCACTTTTTATTTCACATTGAATTTGAGGTGGCTGCACGTTTTATTTTTCTAACGTCTTTTTAGTACACATTAAGAATTTCATTTTAGTTGCACATTTTTATTAATAATGTTTGCTCTCTAACAGCAACGAGCCCGGTTATATATTCACCATCTGCTCAGAGCTTGTGGTAAATATATGGTCTAAAACAGCACTGAATGTTGAATTACTTTTGGTTTATGACCATATTAATCTGTCCTACATTCTAAATCCCCATCCCATTGGATTCTACTCATACTTACACAGTACTGGAGGGATTTTAAGAGGAACTAACAATAAAAGTGTGGCTAATGTTATGCAACTCAGAATCAGCGGCATAGTGTGTCTTTTTGCCCTACTGTTTTATTCATACATCTTAATTAATCTGGAATGACATTGCCATTAATGTGAAATTACTCAGAATACACCAGTAATTTGGTTACATTGATGGGCTTGAATATCCTGTTCTAATAAGCCTGGTTTAAAAAAAATAAAAAAATAATTCAGGGCCTTATTTGCAAGAAACTGACACAGCGTCATTGATGTGTCAGATTTCTTGCACCTGCCACACATCCCCTAACAACGCAATGGATGCGCTGTATTTACAATACAGAGCTCCATGTCACACTTTTTCACAGAGGAATCAGAAATTCTGATGCATCTGTTGGTGCTAAACTCATGCATTGTTGGAGTTTAGTTGTTAAACTGATGCAGCTCTAGCAATGCAATGAGATTCCCACTGGAAAAAGCCCAGCACCAGTTGTATGTCTGGTCTGAGCAGGCAGTAACATTTTGACGCAGTGAAGTCATGGAGTGACGCAGTGAAAAGTTGTAAGTTCTACGTGCCTTTTTCCGTGGGAACGCATACCCTACATACATTATACCTGGTGCAGGTATAATGTGACACAGGGCTTTACAAACTGATGCATTGGGCCCAAAGCATCAATTTGTATATATGGAACAGTGTAGTACACTGCTAGCGCCGCCGCTGCGTTAAGAGAAAATGGCACATCAGCGACGTAGGGGGCTTGTAAATGAGGCCCTCAGTCTTACTGACTTTGCAACCAAAAAAACACAATTGAGAGACAGGAAATTGAGTCCTTTGACTTCTATTGTTTACTAAATGGTAACTAGCAAAAACTAAATCGTAGATTGAGAATGTAGCCTGAATCATTATTGTCAGAGTTTCAGGAGCACTGTAAAAATTTAAGTTGTGGGGTTCACAGCTTTTCCAATTATAAACCTACATATCCATTGAGTAGTAGGGTGGATGTCTTTTATTACAGAATAACAAATCTGTCGGACAAACCTGCCATAACCTGGAGCACGCAACAGAAAAAACCTCAATCCCCAGTGCCCCAATTCATAGAGCTTTCGTCCAAGAGTAGATAAGTCTGACAGCTGGAAGTTCAGGAATAAGACAAGTGTAAATCATACTTACTTAGTCATGTGTAAGTCATACTTACTTTTTGAATCAGGTCCCAAGTGTATAAACCACTCAGGAGAAATCATCACATTTACCAACCCATCAGGAGGACATAGTAATCACCTCTAATTTCCATAATCTTAGTGTATCCCTAGCATAAACAATTGGCAATATTGGAATTAGAATAGTAAATCTGGCAGTTTGCAGTAGCATGTTGATGCAAGGGTTATATTCATTTGATGGTTGTCATTATGATGACGTTTCCTAGACCAGCTGCGCATCTTCATGCTATTACATTCCTATATTACACAAAGACAATGATTCAAATGTCACCTATTAATCCCATCTAAACCTAAACAAATGGCTGCCACCTATTTTTAATGTTAAAACCATTGAATGCCTAGTAGGGGTTGGGTTGGGAAGGGCACATTCAATGTGTATTTACAGAGTCATAACTTAAGACAAAGATCATTGAAGCAAAACAAAAATAGCAAGAACCATACCATATGCAATTAATGTCCTTTTGATCCTGCTGCTGTTGAGGCCTTAACATCATCTATCAGACGCGGATACTGATCTTGTACTTTTTTGAAACTTTCCAACGAAAGAGCATAGAGTCTACACGCTGTTGATGCTTTTGCAGTGACTTTTCTCTTTCTATCATCAAGAAGACAGTGTTCTGAAGCAAGAAATGCATTATAAATGTTAATACATATTTCTATACTTATATAATGTTACTTTTCATCATAAATCACAGCATTGTTCATATATTTTATGAGTAACATTTATGATTACTTAGATACTGTTCAATGTTCCTCCCTTTCCTTTACAATAGCTTGTGAACCTGTTCAAGTTTAACTTGAAGGCAGTAGTATCCTCTAGCAAACTTGTGCACTAGACAACCATACTCCTATACATCACCAACAATTTAAACCCATTTCTCCATCGCCGCTTAATTGGATGGTTCGTTGAATGTGTTCAGGTAAGGATGTCGTAGTTTGGACTCTTGCTCTGGGCAAGACTGCTGGTTTAAGGATGACAGTACTTTTGTTTGTAGGCGACTGCGTCTTTCCTACTGTTATCCCAACCTTACCGGCTCACTAGCAGCACCTCACCAGAAACGTAATAGTAAAAGGTGATTTATGGCAGCCGTTTACGCATGGACTAAAAAATAAGACATCTCAGGGATTGTCGTTGTTAAACGGAGATTACCCTTTTCTCACAGATATATTATGTCTCATACAAACACAGGCAATGACACAGATGCTGTAAAGTTATAATAGCTTTTTATTTAACATAACTGCAATTTGCAATAAGTTGCATGGACTGAAATGATTAGGATAATGAATATAGCAAGTAACAGTATTGTGAAGACAAGAGTCATTGTTATGAAGACCCCCACCATTTTGCAATACATGAAAAAGATATATAAGATGGAATATACCCTAATACCCTAATGTGAAAGGCCTAACCTCCTACCTAAAGGAGAGCTGGGTTTGTTAAACCTAATCTGCCAATGCCGTGTCCCTGAGAGGAGCCCCAACCCTCGTTACCTTGGAATGAGGTCTCTATCTCAGACTCCGCAGGGACACGAAGACTGGGTCAGCGTCAAGACGACTGTAGCATTGGTATCAGCGATGGTGGCGATGCCCTCTGATCGGAATCCCTCTGATTATCTGTCTAAAGTGTGATGTATTTATACAGATCTACAAGGTCCCCTGACGTAGGTGTATTTCTAAACAATAGATAACAGGCATGCTTGGGACGGCAATTAATATCAACAATCCCTCAAAAGTATAGAGAGGGAAAATCCCTAAGTGTGAACACCTACTGTTTGTTTGTCTTTGGTGCTTGATCTTGACGGCTTGGCGCGGTGACACTGATAATGTAACTCATAACAAGTGGCCTAACTATAAACAAGGCAGCCATCTTAGAAGAAATAAATAATTAAATGGGCTAAGACAGAGCAAGCTAAGTAGGTTAAAAGTCACTACGTGACGGGGGCACGAGTCTACAAGCCAAAGGCTAAGCTAACTCCTGCTATCCCATTAAAACAAACTAGGATTCACTACAAGGAAAGTAAGGATGAAGGTGACATGAATGAACAAAAAAGCAGGTGTTTCTTTCAACAGACATTCTTTTCTTCGACAATGGGCTAGGGCAGATTACTCAAAAATAGCAAATTTGTAAGAGGTGAAAATACATGCAGGCTAAAAACATCATAAAAGAAATGTCAGACCTCTTCACCTCCAACTCTATTGAGCAAATCTAATCTGTATTTCTCAGAAAATTCAACCTACCTAGAAACTCCATTTCAAAGAAAATTAAGAAATACATCTACAGACTTCTCAACTTGATGGATTTCAAGTAGTATGTCACCTAACCAACATGACGCATAGACAATACACTACACTCATCATCATCTCCGCCTCACCTGTAATCCTTTGCAAGTCCCCCAAATCCCAGGAACGCAAGGACCACTACCCCATCCATTATGCAACACCTCTACATCATGGGCATCCACAAAGACAAGCGTCATAAGCAGACAGAAAAAGAAATTCATGCTGTTATCCAAGACAACCTTAACAGTCTCAAAGCACTCAGCTCTGGATGTACATTTGCCATGACCATAATTAAGGTAGTCCATCAATGAATCAGCTAAAAGAAGCAAAGGACACCCTAAAGCCACCCATTACTGCTTCAGTCTTATCGGATGCTGCAATCCATCAGTCAACAAATAAAATGCCATCAATTATTTCTTTACCCGCGAAATCAGATCACACAACAGCAATATGATACATACATCTAAACTGCTACTGTTCCCCCCAACCCTGTATCTACATAGTTTGCCTTAAAACTCCTGTCAGACACTGAACCAACAACATCTTCAACTCACGTAAGCCCACCTCCTAGGAAGATAACATTCAACCCTTATCCATAATTAAATATTTTGGAGGAGATTCCCTCACATCCTTCCTTTATATTGTCAGTGTTTCCCACAACTAAGAAATCTTCTTGGACTTCCTTAAAACAGGACAAATCCTGTGGGTTGTGAGAAAACATACATGAACCCAATTGTGGGAATATTTTATGAAGAGGCAGCATTTCAAATTTTTCTGTTCTGATCCATTTGTTAGCAGTCCGGAGGTTCAGGGTTGGCCTGCGCTCTGTTTTGGGCACTTTTTATGGACTACAATGTAATGTGACTTAACTCCCTTTCCTCATTCAGAATGCAGAGTTTGTTCTTGTAGGAAAGTAGCCTCTTTCTAGCATGGTTATCCCCACTTGTGGCCTGTTTGTGAGTGTGTGTCAGTGTGTTTTTACTGTGTCACTGACATCCTGCTAGCCAGGACCCCAGTGCTCATAGATAAAAACCTATATGTCAGTGTGTTTTGCCTGCCTCACTGGGATCCTGCTGGTCAAGAACCCAGTGCTCATAGTTTGGGGCCTAATGTGTATGCCTGTGTAGTGCCTAACTGTGTCACTGAGGCTCTGCTAATCAGAACCTCAGTGCTTATGCTCTCTCTGCTTTTAAATTTGTCACTGTAGGCCAGTGACTTCATGTACCAATTTCAATTGGCATACTGGACCCGCCTTATAAGTCCCTAGTATATGGTACCTAGGTACCCAGGGCATTGGAATTCCAGCAGATCCATATGGGCTGCAGCATTTGTTTTGCCACCTATAGGGAGCTCAGACAAACCCTTACACAGGACTGCCATTGCAGCCTGCGTGAAATAGTGCACACACTATTTCACAGCCATTTTCACTCTGGGACTCCTCTGACAGCAACGAGCGTGCTCCTAAGGACACAGAGGGTGGACATCATCGACATAGACTGTCCTGAGGTCCTGCTGATGCAATTTGGAGGAGGTAAGACCTTGCCTTCCCCAAGAATGATTGTACCCCTGAGTTTTGTGTCTTCTTCACCTCCTAAGTCCTCTGTGCACTCTTTGCAAAAGTGTTTCATGCACAGCCTGGCCCAGGTCCCCTGCACTCTACCCTTTGTTGCTCAGTTCGCTGAGTTGTTCTCCGGCAATGTGGGACCTTCTTTTGTTGTGCTGCATTAACCACATTTTACTCCTCCTTTGAACCTGGATCCAGTGGCTTCTGGGGCTGCTGGCTGACATCCTGAGGGCTTGCTAAAGTGCTGAGAGCCCTCTCTTCCTCCTCACTCAGAGTTGAGGCCCCCAGGTCCCTCATGGGTCCAGCCAGTGCCATTTTGACGCAAAACCCATATTTGTCGTAACCAAGGCTTGTTGGCGACTTCCAACATGAAATCACATCTGTATCCATCTTCACGTCGTGGGACATCCTTTGCATCATGCAAGAACCCACTGGCATCCTCCTAGGGTGCATTCCTGCAGTCTTCGTCCAGCCGGGTACTCTTCTTTTGCACCCTCTACTGGTTGGCAGGGACTCCTGCCCTTCCTGGAACCTCTTTTGACTTCTGGACTTGGTCCGCTTCTTTTGCAGGTCTTCAGGTCCAGGAATCCAGCAGTTGTTGTTTGCAGATTTGGTTGGTTACTGCAAAATCCCAATCACAAGGTGTAGTGTGTCCTAAGGAAACTTGCAGTACTTTACTCCTGCTTTTCTGGGCTCTGGGTGGGGTAATTTACTTTCCTTTACTGTATTCTTACTCTCCCAGCAATTCTGCACACACTACACTTGTCTAGGGTGAATTCGTGATTCACATTCCACTTTTTTAGTATATGGTTTGTGTTACCCCTAGACCTATTTTCTCCCTTTGCATGCTATACGATTTCCTAGTGTTTGCATTGTTCTATGACTATTTACTTGTCTAATTTTGGTGTCTAGTGTATACATTGTTTATAATACTTACCTCCAGAAGGAGTATTGTCTCTAAGATATTTTTGATACTGTGTCACCCAAATAAATACCTTTATTTTTGGTAACACTGAGTATTGTCTTTACTTGTGTATAAGTACTGTGTAACTATAAGTGGTATTGCATGAGCTTTGCATGTCTCCTAGTTCAACCTAAGCTGCTCTGCTATAGCTTCCTCTATCAGCCTAGAACACTACTACATTCACTAAAAAGGGATAACTGGACCTGGTGTAAGGTGTAAGTACCCAAGGTACCCACTACAAACCAGGCCAGCTTCCTACAGTTCTACAGCCCTCTTTTTCAGTTATCGAAACATTTCTTTGTACTATAAAGACAGATTACATTTTGGTGCCTTTTTACAGAAATGGACAGTGGTAGTGTTATGAAACTGATTTTATATTCACTTTCCGCAATATTTAGTATCAATTGTGTCCCTCTGTTCATGTACGGCCATCGCAGGAGCAAAATACAGTCCCAAGTCTGCGAAGAAAGTGGGCAAGGAGGCAAGAGGGCAGTGCCTTCCCCGACATGGGCACAGGGGCCGCAATGCACTCAGCAGTCAGTTTTTTTTCTCCTTCCATTCCAGGGGATTGAGTCCTCGGGAGCCACTGTGCTGGCCCTCAGGGAGATGCGGCCCTTGGGGACCCTGGGGCCATAAATCAGAACTGGAGGGGGCTGTGTACATTCCCTCTCTCCCCAAAGGCAATGATAATTGAAATAATCAATGGTGCACTGACCCCCTGAGGGAGTTTAGAGAAATTACAGCAAAGAAATATGAGCCTGTTCACTTTAATTTTCTGTTCTCTTGGGGCCAGACATCTAAGGCCCATTTCTTTGGCCCTTGTGCTTTTGGTGTCCAGCTTTAGCCACCACAGACATTTTTCAGGCCTCTGGTACTATAAAGATGTGCTTTACCTTGGAACCTTTTCTGGCTCCCTGCACTCAACCTGTCCTCTGTCTGGTGCCTTGTGCTCTTTTTTTGCTGGTGGGATATCTTTAGCAGCCCCTCCTTTTCAGCCAGCAAAGCACCCTTCCTTCTGCGCTCCCCGAGTTCTCGAGCCTCCTGGCTTCTTGAAGGGTACTAGTGTGTAAATGAGTCCAGGTAGGGTCCAGAGAGGTTCTAGGCAAGCCATTCAGGGTGGTCCAGCAGGTCCTTTCCCCCAACTGCTCCTCAGGGTATATAAGGGAGGCAGCACCACTGGCTTGTGAGAAACCCATCCTTGTCCTAGGAGTTATCTAGAGTCAAAGTCCATTTTTGCAGGGCATCAGGTGGTTTCCTGTTCCAGCTTAGAATTCTGTCACCATCATCTCTCCCAGGATCAGGGTTTCCTCAATTGTCTCTCCCTTCTGTTGTGGCTTTTAACTGGTGGTGGAAAGTTCTAGAGCCCAAGCACCCCTGGTCAAACCTGTGATGCAAAATTATTCCTCCACTCTGTCCCAACCTTCCAGCACAGCATTCTGGGACAATCCAATGTGGTGATTTCAAGTTCCGTGTAAGGAGTACCCTGATGAGCATCATCTCCAGCTCTGGATTATACAGCTTCCTAATACTTTCCGATCAAAACTTCAAAGGCGAGCTCCTCATGTGTTGGCTCCAGAGGTTTGGCCCTCCTCCTTTATCCCAGTGGGCAAGGGCTGTCCCAGCTGAGGTGTAGTGTCACAAGCTAATTACCAGATGCAGATTGTCTCTGCACCCCTTCCTTTCTCTATTTTGTGGGGATGTCTTCGATCCCTTGTTGGGGAGCAGAATAATTAACTTGATCCAGTAGGAGAGATAAAGGCCCAGAATCTAATTATGAGCTGAGCTGGGGAAATATCACAAATCTTTAAGTGTCACAATGTGTATATGTGGGATGTTGTGGGCTAT
The DNA here is from genome assembly GCF_031143425.1 of Pleurodeles waltl. Classification (NCBI taxonomy): domain Eukaryota; kingdom Metazoa; phylum Chordata; class Amphibia; order Caudata; family Salamandridae; genus Pleurodeles; species Pleurodeles waltl. The sequence goes on from NC_090444.1 coordinate 716,069,480, forward strand.
AGATTCACATTTGGAATGCACATTTTATCTAGGGGTGTGCAAAATTTGTGTACTTTGCTTTTGTGTAATTATGTAAAATTTCAGCATAATTACGTGAAGTGCAGATTCGTCACTTAGGGCTAGATCTTTCAAAGGATTTTGCATCCGCAAGAGGTGCAAATCGGTAAAATCCACCATCTGCAAATGCAAAATCGCCTTTCACCATGGAAAGGCATTTGCAATGCAAATTTAAGGAATCGGTAAAATAGCTATTTCTTAAAATTGCGAGTAGATAATGCGAATTGCACACTGTGATTCACAAATACCGAATTGCAATTCACTATAGCAAGCATTTGCAAATTGCAAATTTCAATACAAAATGGGTTTTTGCATGTGTAATTTACCACAAATTAAAATCAGGTGGTAAACAGGTGCAACCTATACAAAGAGCCTTAGAATGCATTAGCCCTTTTCCACAATGGCTGTACTCTCTGTCATGGTGAGGAGGATGAGGATCCTGGCAGGTTTGAAGAGAGGGAGGAGGAGACAGGAGCGTATTTTTTGAGTGCGCATTACCTTATTTGAACAGACAGAGAAGGAGATTTTTCTACAGGTTAAACTCAGCCATAATACTTCACTTGATAGCTGATTTACAACCCATACTGCAGCAAAACACACAAAGATCCAATGCCATACCCACTCATGTGCAGGTATTATGCTCCGTGCACCTCTTAGCCACAGGAAGCTATCCAGGGGTCATAGCAGTAGCTGAAGGTGTCTCTCAAAGTGCGCTTTCACGCTTCTTCAATGCATTCCTAAATGCCATTTTAACCAAAATCCATCTGCACATAAAATTCCCCAACATCCCACAGGATTTGCAGAAAACAAAATTAGATTTCTTCCAGGAAGCACAATTTCCACATGTCATTGGCTGCATTGATGGGACACATGTAGCTATCTGTCCACCATCTGCCAAAGAGTATGTTTATTGGAACAGAAAGAGTACACATTCCATGAACATACAGGTCATATGCAATGCCTACAACGTAATAACAGATCTTGTGGCCAGATACCCAGGTAGCACACATGATTCCTACATCTTTAGGCACAGTGGAATACACACAAGACTTCTTGCTGGGGAGTTTGGCGACGAATACCTACTTGATAAATGTAACAGTTAACAATGTTGCATAACGTCTATGTGATGTCACAGATAACAATAACTCATTTTACTCTCCTGTCATTCTAGGAGACAGTGCATATGCAGTGCGGTCATTCATCTTAACACCCTATCTCAATCCTGCCACGCCAAGTGAAAGGAGATACAATGCAGCACACAGGAGGACACACAGCGCGGTAGAAATTACTTTCTGCCTCCTGAAGAGTCATTTCAGATGCCTGCGCAAGAGTGGGGGTGCACTGCAAACAGTCCGGAAAACACCAGCAAAATCGTGGCTACATGTTCTACGTTTCACAACACCGCAACGATGAGAGGCATACCAGTGGAACCCACAGAGCATGACTCCGATGAGGATGACGATCCCTTGCCTCCCCTTCACAGAGCAGACAGAACCAGTGCAGCAGAGGGTAGACAAAGACGTGCTGAGATTATGCACAACTATTTCTGATGTAAGTAATGACAACACCACGTCTACTTTAATTTATTACTGTAGGTAGCACATTTATTGCCTTGACTTCAGGTAATATATGTATGAATAGGACTAGGTATACAGTATACACAATCAGGTCCCAGTTACAGTGTGACACTATTAAAATCATAGTATCACTGCATTGCTACATGATATGCAAGTCCTCTTTACTTCTCCACATTACGTTTTACGTCCATGCACTCCACTGGAACGCTCAGTGGTCTCAGTGGCACCTCTTGTTGCGGGTCTAGGATCCATCACAGGGGCTATAACACTGCTGAGGCTAGTCCTCCCTATCCCCACCACCCAGTTCGCTGTTTGTAGCACTCCGGGCTGTCTGCATTGTCTCAAATACATTGGTGATTTTCACCAATCCTCGTGCAACGTCCTGACAGCAATGTGCCATCTCCATTTGCATGCCCACAGCACATCATGACACCAAAGCAGTTATGGTAGTGAGCTGATTGACAGACCTGCTGAAACCAATCCAACCTGCCCTTCAATTGGTGATGGCGTGTACGGTGGGTGACATGCTCCTGCTGCATTACAGTGCAGAGTTTCCTAATGGCATTTGTCATCTCCCTTACATGTTCTGCTGCAGCTTGCCCCTCATTCAGCGTGCACATGTTGCTATTAAGAGACTCCAACTGCTTGTGCATTGATCCCATTTTGTCATTGATAGACCCCGTCTCCCTGTACATTGATCCCATGTTGTGATCGATTGACACCAACTGCCTGTGTATTGATCTCATTTGTTTACATTGCAGGCGCTGCACTTTCAGCATGGATGCATCAAGGCCACCAAAGAGTGATGGACCCTCACCTTCCTCTGTGCACTGCCTGCCTTCTTCTCAACGCCTCCAAAGGGGAGTGGACTGACGCTGGGACAGGGACTGCTGTCTGTAGGTACTTCTAACCTCTGGAGGTGGTGTGGGTACTTCTGCTGGCAATTCATCAGAGTCCATGGTAAACTCAGGGAGGGGTAGCACTCTTGTGCTGCGTCTAGTTGGTGCTTGTATGTTGGACTGACTGGTGTTTGAATAGGACTGTGGCTGACTTTCGTCATTTCCCCTATTTCCTCTTTCTGATGCGCTAGGGCCCGGAACATCTGCAACAACAATGTGCAGCATGTCATTCTTGGATTTGTACTCTCAAAGTTACTTAAGTGATAATTATTTACCCTTGCATAGTATCACTAATTGTCTGTTGTGTTATTTATCTGTTTGGTTTTATACTATCTTGCTATTTATGTAGTAGATGCATTTCAGGGGTATGGACTACCACTCCCATAAGGCATTGTTGTGTTGAATGTAATATGTAGCATGGACTACTTAGCACTGTGCATAGTCCCATTGCTATTTTCTAAGGTGCATTTGTACATTCACATATGGTGATTGAAATCATTACTGCACTTACCTTTGCTGGTGCCAGGTGTGCCTGAGGTGTCAATGTCAGTGACAACACTAACAGCTTCAGGCAGCAATGTTGACTCCACCATGTCTTCCATGGGGGTGGACGGTGTCTGGGTGGGTGGTCCTCCTCCAGTGCTCCTTGGGTCCTTCAGCCTGCTTGCTACCCTCTCTTTGGCATGTGAACGCAAGTCGTGCCAGCGCTTGCGTATCTCCTCAATGGAACTCTGCGCAACACCCACTGCGCATATTTTGGTCTGGATGTCAGTCCACATTTTTCTCTTCTCACTTTCTGGGACCTGTAGTGAGTGTTTTCCAAATAACTGGTCATGGTTCTTGACCACCTCTTCTGTGAACACCTCCAATTCCTGCTCACTGCATTTCAGTTTGTGCTTCCTCTCCTTTGTCCTTCCCATTCTCATCAGTGGACATAGGCCCTCATTCTGACCCTGGCGGTCGGTGATAAAGCGGCGGCCAAGCCGCCAACAGGCCGGCGGTCTAAAATATGCAATTCTGACCCTGGCGGGAACCGCCAACACAGCCCGCCGTATTAACACTCCGCCCGCCACGGCGGTACAAACAAACAGCGCGGCGGTCCCCGCCAACAGCCAGGCGGCAGACAATGTACCGCCCACCCTATCACGACCCACCAATCCGCCACCTTTTCCGGGGCGGGAGCACCGCCGATAAGAACATGGCGGAAACAGACTACGAACGGGAAAACGCTCACCTCTACGCACTCCACGCGAGATTCCGGCAGTATGGAACCAGAGTTGCAGGTCATCCCCGGCGGCGCGGAAGACATCGGTGAGTACTGCACCTACGACACAGGGGAGGGAAAAGATTACCGGCACACACCCACACACCCACACCCACTACAACACACACATCAATGCATTCCCACAGATCACTGTCACAACCCACAAACCCCCCCCCTCCGAAATAATGCAAAGACCAAAAGAAGAGATCATAAACGGGCAGATATATTGAAATATGTACACCAGTAATCCCAATAAATAAATAAACTATGTACAAAATATACACAGCTACTAAATGTAGTCCAACCACTGTCCGTGGATCACAGGGGTCCTGTGCAAAGGGGCAAGGCCCAGTCCCACGACAAGAACTCCACGGAGAGAACACTGCAGGGGCATCAGAAAGAAAATAGGACAGGCACCTCAGGGGGAAGGGAAGGGGGGGCACCTCAGCCACTTGAGTACACGACGCCAGATCCACGAGGGGACTCCATGACCACTGGGCCATCCTGGGGAGTGCTAAGCCACAGTCCAAACAGTCCATACAGTGGGTGGCCTGCCCACTGGGCCATCCTGGGGAGTGCAAAGCCACAGTCCATACAGTCCATACAGTGGGTGGCCTGCCCACTGGGCCATTCTGGGGAGTGCAAAGCCACAGTCCATACAGTCCATACAGTGGGTGGCCTGCCCACTGGGCCATCCTGGGGAGTGCAAAGCCACAGTCCATACAGTCCATACAGTGGGTGGCCTGCCCACTGGGCCATTCTGGGGAGTGCAAAGCCACAGTCCATACAGTCCATACAGTGGGTGGCCTGCCCACTGGGCCATTCTGGGGAGTGCAAAGCCACAGTCCATACAGTCCATACAGTGGGTGGCCTGCCCACTGGGCCATCCTGGGGAGTGCAAAGCCACTGTCCATACAGTCCATACAGTGGGTGGCCTGCCCACTGGGCCATCCTGGGGAGTGCAAAACCACTGTCCATACAGTCCATACAGTGGGTGGCCTGCCCACTGGGCCATCCTGGGGAGTGCAAAGCCACAGTCCAAACAGTCCATACAGTGGGTGGCCTGCCCACTGGGCCATCCTGGGGAGTGCAAAGCCACGGTCCATACAGTCCATAACAGACCCCACTGCCACTGGAGGAGGCAAGTTGGCCAGAGGACATCCTGCAGCCCTGCCCGAGATAGATCCTGCCCTGCCACGTCTGCCAAAGGGCCAGCGGTTCTTGCCTTGAAGGGCCCAGTTCAGCGGTTCTTGAGACGGCGGGGCCCAGCGGAGCGGTTCTTGAGACGGCGGGGCCCAGCGGAGCGGTGCTTGAGACGGCGGGGCCCAGTTCAGCGGTTCTTGAGACGGCGGGGCCCAGTTCAGCGGTCCTTGCCTTGAAGGGCCCAGTTCAGCGGTTCTTGAGACGGCGGGGCCCAGCGGAGCGGTGCTTGAGATGGCGGGGCCCAGTTCAGCGGTCCTTGCCTTGAAGGGCCCAGTTCAGCGGTTCTTGAGACGGCGGGGCCCAGCGGAGCGGTTCTTGAGACGGCGGGGCCCAGCGGAGCGGTTCTTGAGACGGCGGGGCCCAGCGGAGCGGTGCTTGAGACGGCGGGGCCCAGCGGAGCGGTGCTTGAGACGGCGGGGCCCAGTTCAGCGGTCCTTGCCTTGAAGGGCCCAGCGGAGCGGTTCTTGAGACGGCGGGGCCCAGCGGAGCGGTGCTTGAGACGGCGGGGCCCAGTTCAGCGGTTCTTGAGACGGCGGGGCCCAGTTCAGCGGTCCTTGCCTTGAAGGGCCCAGTTCAGCGGTTCTTGAGACGGCGGGGCCCAGTTCAGCGGTCCTTGCCTTGAAGGGCCCAGTTCAGTGGTTCTTGAGACGGCGGGGCCCAGCGGAGCGGTGCTTGAGACGGCGGGGCCCAGCGGAGCGGTGCTTGAGACGGCGGGGCCCAGTTCAGCGGTCCTTGCCTTGAAGGGCCCAGCGGAGCGGTTCTTGAGACGGCGGGGCCCAGCGGAGCTTGAGACGGCGGGGCCCAGTTCAGCGGTTCTTGAGACGGCGGGGCCCAGTTCAGCGGTCCTTGCCTTGAAGGGCCCAGTTCAGCGGTTCTTGAGACGGCGGGGCCCAGCGGAGCGGTGCTTGAGACGGCGGGGCCCAGTTCAGCGGTTCTTGAGACGGCGGGGCCCAGCGCAGCGGTTCTTGAGACGGCGGGGCCCAGCGGAGCGGTGCTTGAGACGGCGGGGCCCAGTTCAGCGGTTCTTGAGACGGCGGGGCCCAGTTCAGCGGTCCTTGCCTTGAAGGGCCCAGTTCAGCGGTTCTTGAGACGGCGGGGCCCAGCGGAGCGGTTCTTGAGACGGCGGGGCCCAGCGGAGCGGTGCTTGAGACGGCGGGGCCCAGTTCAGCGGTTCTTGAGACGGCGGGGCCCAGCGCAGCGGTTCTTGAGACAGCGGAGCGGTGCTTGAGACGGCGGGGCCCAGTTCAGCGGTTCTTGAGACGGCGGGGCCCAGTTCAGCGGTCCTTGCCTTGAAGGGCCCAGTTCAGCGGTTCTTGAGACGGCGGGGCCCAGCGGAGCGGTGCTTGAGACGGCGGGGCCCAGCGGAGCGGTGCTTGAGACGGCGGGGCCCAGTTCAGCGGTCCTTGCCTTGAAGGGCCCAGTTCAGCGGTTCTTGAGACGGCGGGGCCCAGCGGAGCGGTTCTTGAGACGGCGGGGCCCAGTTCAGCGGTTCTGGAGACGGCGGCCGGTCTATGGCCAACTGCTCATTGCCTGGTGGTGCCCTCCTGGGCAGCGGGGATGGTGCTCCTTCAATGCCCACCTGGGCTGTGGGTGGTGGGGCCCTCCTGGCCAGCTGGGCTGGGTCCTCCCTGGGCAGCGGCTATGGGGGTGGTGGGCTCTCCCGGGGCAGCTGTGCCGGTTCCTCCCGGGGCAGCGGCTATGGGGGTTGTGGGCTCCTCCTGGGCAGCAGGCCTGCTGCCTGACCTCTCCAACTTGCTGCCCTTGCCCTCCTTAGTCGTGGGCCTGTGGCCCTTTCCTCCCTTTGGAGCTGTGGCTGGTGACTGTCTCTGGGTGGTGTCCGGGGGTATGTAGAAGGCGGGCTCCTGCGGCGCCCCTTCCGCCTTCTGCTCCTCTTCCCAGGGGGTGGGCTGGCTGTCCCCTTGCTGCTGGGCGAAGATCCAGACATGCGGGCTGGCGGGCTCCAATACCCCTGCACCCTTGTCAAGGGGGCTGCAGGGCTGGTGGTGGCTGAGGTGCTCTTCTTACCCCGACGAGAAGGAGGGGGGGGCTCAGGGTCAGGAAAGAAGTTAGTAGTGGCGAGGAGGAGTTTCTTGGGACAATGGAGAGTGGTAGGTACAGTGGGAATGGGAGTGGAGGGAGAGGATGTGGTTGTAGGTGAGTCACGTTTGCTGTCTTTGGGTGCAGGTGCAGGAGGGATAGGCTGTCGTGAGGTGGATGGCTGTTGGGTGGGTGGGTGGCTGCGTTTGTGTGGTGTGGAAGAGGGGGTGACAGACACAGTGGGAGAGGACACAGGGGACGTGTAAATGGCAGTGGGGGTGGTGACTGCACGTGTGCGGACTGGAGTGGAGGGTGTGCTGGTGATGGAAACACTGGCTGATGGTGATGTGAATGGAGGTGTGAGTGTAGACGTCACAGGGAGGGAGGAGGGAGACGAGGAGGTGGGGGTCACAGAGGTGGTAGTGACTGTTGGCATGTCTGCATCGGAATGTTGCGTGTGTGAATGTCTGCGTGATCTGTGGTGCTTATGTTTGGATGAGCTTCTCTTGGGTGTTGAGGTGTGTGCAGGCTGGTCTGATGGTGTGGGTGGGACAGGCAGAGGAACAGGAGACTGGGAGGAGGGAGTTAGTAGAGGGAGGCAGGAGACAGGGACAATGGCTGCCGTCAGTGCTGAGGCCAGAGCCTGGAACGATCGCTGATGGGCAGCCTGACCCGAATGAATGCCCTCCAGGTACGCATTGCTGCGATGAACCTCCCTCTCCACCCCCTGGATGGCATTCAAAAGGGTAGTCTGCCCAACAATGAGCGTTCGGAGGAGGTCAATGACCTCCTCACTGAGGGCAGCGGGGGTAACAGGGGCAGGGCCTGAGGTGCCTGGGGCGAAGGAGATGCCCGGCTTCCTGGCAGAGCGGGCACGGGGCGAACGCTGAGGGGCTGCTGGGAGGGCGGAGATGGTGCGCTGGGTGGCGGCTGTACCTGTAATGGCGGGGGGCACGGATGGTGCCACCCCCGCAAGGGAGCCCCCTTCCGAGGACGTGTCCGTGTCGCTGCAGGGTCCAGTCGTCCCCGTCGTGGAGCTCCCCTCGCCCTCCGTCTCACTGGTCCAGTCTGACTCTGTGGCATGGCCCTCCTGGGCCATGTGAGATGCAGCTCCCTCCTGCCCCGATGCCACTTCTCCTCCGCCTGATGATGCTGATGCACACAAGCACAGAAAGACAAACAAAAAGGGGGGGGAGAGAGAAATAAAGGGATATTGAGTACATGGATCTCCGGTACAGTTAGCGGACATGACAGACACAGATGCCCCCTGCACTAAGTTGCGCACTTGTGGTCCGCTACGCATTCCGTGGAACATGCCCTACACGCCTAGAGTTGACAACTGCACCCATGGATGACACGGCCCAGGGATGGCTGTACTGACAAACTACTGAGGGTGGTGGCTGGGGACACAGGGGCTTACGGGGGTGCCCAGCCTACAGATATCGCCCTGGCCTAGGGGGACCCCCAGCCCTCCTCCCCCACCCAGACACCTCCACTGCGCGACAACAGAGTAGATAATGCTTGTACTCACCCCCTTGTGTCTGCTGTGCTGCCCTCACGCGCCCATCCAAATCAGGGTAGGCCACCGCCAGGATCCGGAACATCAGGGGGCTCAGTTGACGGCAGGCACCCCGCCTACGTTGGGAGGCCATCCCCAGCAGAGACTCGGCGGTCTTCTTGGTCCCGCGGCGGATGTCCTCCCACCTCTTGCGGCAGTGGGTGCCCCGTCGATGGTGGACCCCCAGGGTCCGGACTTCCTTTGCGATGGCACGCCAAATCCCGATCTTCTCATGGGCGCGGACCTATGTGACACGTACAGGGAGGGAGAAATACCACGTTCAAGTTTGTCAGCATTTTCCTTGCCAGTGGCCCAACGCCCCCCATCCCCGCCAGGCCCCCCGCCATGCCCCCCGCCAGGCCCAACATGCCCCCCATCCCCGCCATGCCCCCCGCCAGGCCCCCCGCCAGGCCCAACATGCCCCCCATCCCCGCCATGCCCCCCGCCAGGCCCCCCGCCAGGCCCAACATGCCCCCCATCCCCGCCAGGCCCCCCGCCAGGCCCAACATGCCCCCCATCCCCGCCATGCCCCCCCCCAGGCCCCCCGCCAGGCCCAACATGCCCCCCATCCCCGCCATGCCCCCCGCCAGGCCCCCCGCCAGGCCCAACATGCCCCCCATCCCCGCCAGGCCCCCCGCCAGGCCCCCCGCCAGGCCCAACATGCCCCCCATCCCCGCCATGCCCCCCGCCATGCCCCCCGCCAGGCCCAACATGCCCCCCATCCCCGCCAGGCCCCCCGCCATGCCCCCCGCCAGGCCCAACATGCCCCCCATCCCCGCCAGGCCCCCCGCCAGGCCCCCCGCCAGGCCCAACATGCCCCCCATCCCCGCCAGGCCCCCCGCCAGGCCCAACATGCCCCCCATCCCCGCCAGGCCCCCCGCCAGGCCCCCAAGCCAGCCAGTGGCCCCAAATCCAGATTGAATTAAACTCACTTGTTGGTCTGGAGGACCGTAGAGTAGCGCATACTGGGGGAGGACCCCATCCACAAGTTTCTCCAACTCCTCTCCAGTGAAGGCAGGGGCCCTTTCCCCAGGCGCAGCAGCCATTGTCCCTTCCAGACCGAGGTCACAGCAACACTTGCAGTATAGGTCCTCTCCTGTGAAAGTTCAAGTCGCAAGTGGATAAGTAGATAGAAAATGGCGGTCACGTCCGCGGCGGTGCGTACCGCGGCGGTGCGTCCCGCCACCGCCGGCGCCCTTCGCCATTGGCTCCTGAAACCCATAGGCTTCAATGTTAACCAATGCGGCTTCGCGCCGCGGTCTTCGCCCGCCGCCCGCCGCGGTGTGCCACGTCAGCGCATTGACCTCACATCCCATTGTCACACTTCACAGGTCAGGCAGCCGCCATTTCCAGGGCCCACATGGCTCAATTTCAACTGCGTCACACAGGCCTAGGCCTTGCATAGCCACTCAGACACGCCATTCACTGCATAGAGAATCGTTTACTGTGCTAGCTGTGAGTACGTACCTGTGGGTTGCTTGACTGTGTGCTCCATGTTGTCCTTCCTAGGCACCGTCCGCTGGGTTGGGCGAGGAGACGGATGAATCCTCCCGTGTACCGACCGCTGGTGGACCTGTCGACAATGGAAGAACGCCACATTATCCTGACCTACCGTCTTAACCGTGCCACTATCCATGAACTGTGTGCCCAGCTGGAGCCCGACCTGATGTCCCCCATCCGCCAACCCACAGGGATTCCCCCTCTGGTGCAGGTCATGTCAGTACTCCATTTCTTGGCAAGTGGGTCATTTCAGACAACAGTGGGAATTGCTTCTGGGATGTCTCAGCCCATGTTTTCGAAGGTGTTATCCAGAGTGTTGTCTGCCCTGATGAAATCCGTGAGGAGCTACATCATTTTCCCTGAGGTGGGCGAATTGGCTACAGTGAAGGGTGATTTCTACGCCCTTGGACATATTCCCAACGTCATTGGTGCCATTGATGGGACCCATGTGGCTTTGGTTCCCCCAAGAGACAGGGAGCAGGTGTACAGGAACAGAAAAAGTTACCATTCAATGAACATCCAGGTGGTGTGTTTGGCTGACCAGTACATCTCGCATGTAAATGCCAAATTCCCAGGGTCAGTGCATGACGCCTACATCCTAAGGAATAGCAGCATCCCTTACGTGATGGAACAGCTACAGAGACACCGTGTATGGCTAGTGGGGGACTCTGGGTACCCCAACCTGTCGTGGCTACTGACCCCAGTAAGGAATCCCCGGACCAGGGCAGAGGAACGGTACAATGAGGCCCATGGGCGTACTAGGAGGGTGATCGAACGCACCTTTGGCCTCCTAAAGGCCAGGTTTCGGTGCCTGCATATGACAGGTGGATCCCTAATGTACTCACCTAAGAAGGTGTGTCACATCATCGTGGCCTGCTGCATGCTTCACAACCTGGCTTTGCGCCGCCAGGTGCCTTTCCTGCAGGAGGATGGTCGAGACGGTGGTGTTGTGGCAGCTGTGGAACCTGAGGAGAGTGACGAGGAGGAAGACGACGGGGCTGAAACAGACAACAGGGACAGAATCATTGAACAGTACTTCCAATAGGACACAGGTAACATTTCAAAGATAATTTAGTAAATGTGAACTACTCTCCTGCATCTCTGCTGCCTGTCTATTTGCCCCAGTGTATGATGACTGAGTTGTGGCTTTTCCCTCCCTATTTCAGATCTGGGGTCCCCACTACGAGTCCTGTGCTTCGTTTCCCCATGGACTACCGCTTTGTGGCAGCTGTTTGTTGACTTCACCATGTACAAGGACATATTTGCACTGTCATGTCAATTACAATATATTGAAATCACAGCCAGACTCCAGATAGTTTTGTGCAAAATAGGTGTTTATTTAAGTGCTCAAAATGGGATGGGTGGTTTCAAGTGGGTGGGGGCTATGGTGAAGGAATGTCCATGGCAGAGTCCAGAGTAACAGTCACACAGGTGCATTGTCCAGAGGCCTGTGGAGAGATGGAGCATGGGCAGTTCAAGGATGGACAGGGTGACAATGTGGGACAGTGGGATGACATCAGGTGGTATCCATTGCTGGCGGGGGTCTTGACATCCTACTCTGTCTTCTTGCGAGATCTCAGGGCCCTCTTGCGGGGTGGTTCTTCTCCTGCAGGAGGTGGGGGTCTGGTGGGCTGCTGCTGTGCGGGGGCCTCCTGTCCACTAGCGCCGGCGGAGGTGGTTGGCTGTTCTTGGTCCAGGCTAGTGGCAGGGGCCCTTGGGTGTTGTTGAGTGTCCGCCCTGGTGTTGACGAGGTCCTGCAGCAGCCCTACCATGGTAACCAGGGTGGTGTTGAGGGCTCTGATGTCCTCCCTGTACCCCCGATAGTGTTCCTCCTGCAGTACCTGGATCTCCTGGAACCGGGCCAGTACCGTCGCCATCGTCTCCTGGGAGCGGTTGTATGCTCCCATGATGGTGGTGAGGACCTCGTGGAGAGTGGGTTCCCTGGGCCCGTCCCCCCCCTGTCGCACAGCTGCCCTCCGAGTTGCCCTGTTTCCCTGGGCCTCTGCCCCCTGGCCGGTGTGCCCACTACCACTGCCCCCAGGTCCCTGTTGTTGTTGGGGTGGTGGGTTATCCTGGGTGCCCTGTAGTGGTAGACACACCGCAGATTGACGCGCCCTGGAGACAGAGGCATGGGCCCGCTGGGTGGGAGCTGTGCTGGTGTTCCCAGAGGGGTTTGGGTCTGTAGTGGCCTGGGCCTGTGTGAGGGGAACCGACTGTCCAGAGGTCCCCGATGGTCCGGGCTGGTCATCGGTGTCCAGGTCGACAGAGCTGCTGTCATCGCTGACGGCCTCTTGGGTGGGGGGTGTGGAGAATTCTGGCCCCTCCGCCGCGGTGTGTTGACGGTCGGGTCCTGCAGGGGTATAGAGGTATGGTTATAGTTTCAATGTGTGGCATATGGGTGTATCTATGGGTTCTCGTGTCCCCAAGTGCTGGCATTCGTGTGTGGGGGCTTTGGTGAGGGTGGCTTGTGGGGGGGATGTGTATATGCATTGGGCATGCTTTGGTGATGGGTGTCCATGCTTAGTGGACGCATGCAGGCCTAGGTTTTGGGATGTGTGGGTTGTGATGGTGAGACATTGGCGGGGAATAGGTGTGCTGGGGGTGGGGTGAGGATGGTGGTGGGGGTGAGGATGGTGGTGGGGGTGGGGGTGAGGGTGGGGTTCGAGGATGGGGGTGAGGGTTGGGGTATGATTTGGCATGCAGGTGGGGGGGAAGCAGTAGTGAAGCTTCAACTTACCAGTATCCATTCCTCCGCCGACTCCTGCGAGGCCGTCAGGATGCAGGATGTTCAAGACTTCCTCCTCCCATGATGTGAATTGTGGGGGTTGAGGTGGGGGTCCTCCGCCAGTCTTCTGCACGGCGATGTTGTGCCTGGATACCATGGAACGCACCTTCCCCCGTAGGTCGTTCCATCGCTTCCTGATGTCTTCCCGATTTCTGGGGTGCTGTCCCACAGCGTTGACCCTGTCGACAATCCTCTGCCATAGCTCCGTCCTCCGGGCAATGCTGGTGTATTGTATCTGTGTGCCGAACAGCTGGGGCTCTACCCGAACGATTTCCTCCACCATGACCCTGAGTTCTTCGTCTGTGAAGCGGGGTTGTCTTTGGGGTGCCATGGGGTGGTGTGTATGATGTGTGGGGTGGAGTATGTGTAGTTAAGTGTGTTGAGTGTGGTGGTGTGTGTTGTTTTGTGTGTGGATAGTGTGTGGGTGATGGTGTTGAGTGGCTGTGGCTGCTAGTTTGTGGATGCTGGTGTCTCGCTCTGGCCTTCTTTCAGAATTTTTTGGCGTAGGGGTTTGTGGGTGATGTGGGTGTGTGTTTTATATTGTATTGTGTGTGTGGGAGTGGTGTGTGTATGTGTATCAGGTGTGTGGGATTCAAATCGTCCAATGTGGCTGAGTTTTGTTCGTTTGTGTGTATTCTGACCGCGGCGGTGTGTCCCGCCAATGGAATACCGCGTTTGAATGACCGCCGCGTGGATTCGTGGGTCGTAATGGCATGGGCGTTTTTCTGTTGGCGTGGCGGTGGAGGTTTTGTCACCTCCACCTTTCCGCCGACCGCTGGTCTGGCGGTCGGTTGTGGCTGTCGGATTTTCGGAGGTTTGCCTTCTGCGGGTCAGAATGACCGTGGCGGGTTTCCGCGGCTGCGGCGGTGTTATGGCGGTCTTCTGACCGGCGGTAAGTGCATTTTACCGCCGGGGTCAGAATGACCACCATAGTATTTTCTGGTCTTGACTGACTGCCTCACTGGTGCTCTGCTGGGTCTCTCTGCTTGCTCCTGTGGCTCAGGCTTCTGAAAAAAGCATGCAATGACTCACTTCCAGTTTGTGATGTCATCAAGCTGCTCCAGAATACAAAAATTGCAATTAGTGATTTCAAAATACCAATTTGCTATTTTACCAAATAGCTATTTGCTACTCGTTTTTTGCGATTGCGAATTTTAAGAAATCTCAAAAAAATTGCGGTAGTGTTGTTACATCGCATTTTGCGAACCCCAGTTAACGATTTGCTTAAAATCGCTATTTGGTATTTGCTAATGTGAACCTTGATACATCTAGCCCTTAGTGCTATATTTTATTGTGAAATACTTCCTTTTGTCAATTTTGGAAGGAAGATGCATTTAAATAAAGCACACCATACAGCTGCTTAAGCTCTGTTTTTTTTTGCTGTAGATTTTTACAGTGAATTGTCTACATTTACTGCAACTGATGTATAACTATGCAAAGTGGCAGAACTGAGTAATTTCTGGAATTTCATATAACAAGAGTAATGCAAAATTCCTGAAATTATGCCGATTATGTCACCGTAAGAAAATTAGTTACTTACCTGTAACTGTAGTTCTCCAGTATTGGAATCTTTCATAGATTCCCATGCTTGAATCATTCCCTGTCGTAGTGATGGGAGTCCCTTGGTCATTATAATAGCAATGTAATGACAACTATAGTGTATGAAGGCCTAGGCCTCCCACTTTAGTAATCTATTCTTGTCAATTTGTGAAGAGAGACCAAATTTAGGTTTCAGCCAATCAGGCTGCCCGTCCCTCTAGAGCACTACTGTGAGAAGCTCCAGTCCCTCAGATTTTCCAAAGCACGAGTGCTGAAGTACCTGATGGAGGCACCATGAAACAGTGAGCTTCCCAGAGCAGGAAGGAGGGTTGCATGTGAATCTATGAAAAATTCCAGAACTGGAGAACTACTGTTACCAGAAAGTAACTAATTTTCTTACTCCAGTATTGGAATTTTCATAGATTCACATGCTTGAATCAGGATAGCAAGCAGTAGTGAAGCACATTGAATTATAAGCTACCATATTAACTGTTAGAAGCAATAGTATGAATGGAAGAAGAAAACTTTAGATGATCAATTGCTCTGCAAACAAAAGATTACTACACGGTGGAAACAACAAACAGTGCATTATCAGGTGAAGAAAGCATTATTATACAATGTGCACAAAGTATACTGGGTTGGAGGGAAAAAAGGAAGGTACAACAGCTCACCGTTACTGGAGCACATGTCGCAGCACCACTTGTCCCACTGCTACATCACCCTGTGACGTTTCCTCCAAGCAATAGTGCCTTGCAAAAGTATGCGTGCACTTCCAGGTGTCCGTCCGTCCTGTGTATAGGCCCGAATGGATCTTTCATTAACTGGCACAAAACTACATTAAGCTATCAAGACGGCGGTGGTGGTCTGAATGGCGGGAAAGAACAAAAAAGAAATTGTTGGATAACTCTTGTTGACCACAAAGATGGCGAGTTCTCCTTCCGCCTATAACGATAAGTTGCAGCCAAGTGGACTCTAATTGAAGCATTCGCCAAACCTGATCTAGCTAGGCGGATGAACAAAACGGGTGCACCTCAGCTTGTTTGCACCATATGTGAAACCTTTTCCATTTAAGGCGATAAGACTGCTGGTACTGTCCGCAGCAGCTCTGGCAAGAATGACTCTACAATCCGAGGGAATGTTTAAGTGCGTGAATTCATAGTGTACAGGCGCCAGGCTGTCAAATGAAGCGACGCTGGATCTTGGTGGAGAATCTGACCATCACTCATTGTTTGCAGGCACAACATTACTGGTAGAGGGATGCTGTGGCTCTCTGAAAGGAGAAGTAGCTCTGTATACAAATGCTGCCGAGGCCACGCCAGAGCAATCAGAAGAATTTTGCAGTGTTCATTCTTGATCTTTACTAGAACTCTCAGTAAAAGGGGAATGGGAGGAAAAGCGTAAGCATAAATTCCTGACCATGACATTGAAAACGCATTCCCAGAAAAAGCCCGGATGGGAATCACAAATTGCAAAGAATTGGCATTTTTTTCATTTTGGGGAGTAACAAAAAAGTCCAGGTTTGTTTTGCCCCATTGATAGAAAATGCGATCTAGCTCCCTCTGATCCAGCTCCCAATTGTGGTTGGACGTTGTCAACCTGCTGAGAGAGTCCGCTATGACATTCTGAGTGCCTGGTAGGTGCTCTGCCCAAAGATGCACTCCTTGTGGGATGGACCAGTTCCAAATATGTTGAGATTCTAGCGATAAGAGGAGAGATCTGGTCCCACCACTGCTTGTTGATATAGTGCATTGTTGTAGTGTTGTCCTTATGAATGAGCACTGATGAGTCCCTTATCTTTGGAAGGAAAGCTCTAAGCGCTAGGCAAACTGCTTTAAATTAGAGATAACTGATATGGAAAAACCTCTGATGTGGCTTCCACCTGCCTCTGACTCATAAGTCTTGGAGGAAGGTTCCCCGACCCTCTAAAGACACTTCGGTAGTGATCACCCACAGGGCTGGTTTAAGAAGAAAAGAGAGACCCACTTAGAGGTGAGATTCCTGGCTCCACCAAGACAGAGATGTTATCATGGATTTTTGTTACTTTGATTATATCGTTGAAAGATCCCTTGGACTGGGTCCACTGATTGTCCAGTTGCTCTTGAAGGGCTTGCATTCTGAGATGGCAGAATGGCACCAGTGGGATGCAGGTGGACATTATTCCTAAATAGGGATTTAAAGAGGCAAACTGAAACAGACTTTCTTTTTCTTTTTTTAACCAGTCTGGTTAAGGAAAGTAGTTCTTTCTGTCTCTCCCTTGTATCAGTTGCCTTGTTGTTCGATGTGTCCAGAACTGCACCCAGAAATGTTATTCTGTTCAGGGGCTGAAAAGCTGATTTTCTGTGGTTGATAGTTAGGCCTAATTTTCCAGAGACCTCCACACAGGCCTGTGTTGCGCACTGCGTCTGCGATCTGGATTTGGCTTTGATGAGCCAGTCATCCAGATACAGAAACACTTGATGTTTGTGTCTCCTGAGGAAAGCTGCCACTAGAGTTAGGCATTTGGTAAAAATTCTGGGGGCCGATTGGAGTCCGAAAGGAATAACTTTGAACTGGAAATGCTCTCTGTCTACCATGAATCTGAGATCTTTCCTGTGGGATGGATATATAGGAATGTGGAAGTATATGTCCTGGAGATCGGGAGTGGACATATAGGCCTCATTATGACATTGGCGGTAAATCCCGATTACCGCCATGCCGACTGCCACCAACATAATGCCGCAGTGGCCAATAACTGCCAAGCATATTATGACACAAACATACCAATCTGTCACTATGCAGCCACACACACACAGGTCTGTCAGCCCAAAGGTCAGTGATAAACTGACGGTAGCAAAACCCACACCGTTACGTCAAAACAACTACGCCCACAGCATTATGACCCACGAATCACTGCGGTGGACATTCAATGGCAGTAAACCATTGGCGTTACATACCGTTACGCTCAAAATACACACACTCAAACAAAACCACACCACATTGAGCACTGATGAGCCCCTTATCTTTGGAAGAAAAGCTCAAAGTGCTAGGCAAACTCCTTTAAATTAGAGATAACTGATATGGAAAAACCTCTGATGTGGCTTCCACCTGCCTCTGACTCATAAGTCTTGGAGGAAGGTTCCCCAACCCTGTAAATACACTTCAGTAGTAATCACCCACAGGTCTGGTTTAAGAAGAAAAGAGAGCTCCTCTCACAGGTGAGATTCCTGGCTCCACCAAGACAGAGATGTTATCATGGATTTTGTTACTTTGATTATATCGTCAAAAGATCCCTTGGACTGGGTCCACTGATTGTCCAGTTGCCCTTGAAGGGCTTGCATTCTGAGATGGCAGAATGGCACCAGTGGGATGCAGGTGGACATTGTTCCTAATAGGGATTTGAAGAGGCAAACTGAAACAGACTTTCTTTTTTTAACCAGTCTGGTTAAGGAAAGTAGTTCTTTCTGTCTCTCCCTTGTAGTTCTATGTGTCCAGAACTGCACCCAGAAATGTTATTTTGTTCAGGGGCTGAAAAGCTGATTTGCTGTGGTTGATAAGTAGGTCTAATTTTCCAGAGAGCTCCACACAGGCCTGTTACGTACTGCTGCGTTCAAAATACACACACTCAAACAAAACCACACCACATTGGACAATTAAAACTACACACACCTGACACACATACACACACCACACCCACACACCCACATTACCCACAACCCTTTACGAAGAAAAAACATTGCCAACAGAGAGAGCGAGAGCAAGAGCACCCACACAACAAGAGCCGCATAACATCATCGCCTATACACCATCCACGCACCTTACATCACACACCCCAACACATCACCCCACACACCCTCACCGACACCACTCACACTACACCAATGGCACCACAACAACACCTCAGATTCTCTGAGGAGGAGCTAAGGGTCATGGTGGAGGAAATCATCCGGGTAGAGCCACAGCTATTTGGATAACCGGTGCAGCAGACATCCATTGCTAGGAAGATGGAGCTATGGCGGAGAATCGTGGACAGGATCAATGCCGTGGGACAGCACCCAAGAACAAGGGATGACATCAGGAAGAGGTGGAACGACCTACGGGGGTAGGTGCATTCCACAGCAGAAAGACACCAACTAGCTGTACAGAGGATTGGCGGTGGACCCCCACCTCCTCCCCCACAACTAACAACATGGGAAGAGCAAGTCTTGGCAATCATGCATCCTGAGGGCCTGGAAGGAGTAGGAGGAGGACAGGACTCTGGTAAATCAAATCTCTATTACTATCAATCCTCTACCTGCATGTCATCACAAACCTCCAACCTTACACTCACTCCCATCACTTCACCACCTCCCACATACCCCACCATCATAACCCACTCATCCCAATACCAAGCCCTGCAAGTAACACCACTGCATGGACACCCCTCACAGACCTGCATGGACACCTATCACCACTGCATGCACACTGGAGAGAATCACCTAGCCCACCACATAGTAACTCACACAAAGGCAAATCTGCCAGAGCAACAACAACCATAGAGGGCAACACACCCATGCACATGATGTCACACACAGAAACAATAACACTGCATTTACATCCCCACAGGTCCCCCAGCCAATGTCACTGGAGAAGAGGTGCCAGCAACATCCAGTCCCCCCACAGAAGAGGCCCACAGTGATAACAGCAGCTCTGCTCGCCTGGATCTGGATGACCAACCTGCCCCATCAGGAATCTCTGGACAGTCGGTTACCCAGGCACACTCTCACACCACCACAGAGCCTCCCTCTCAGGAAACACCACCACAGCACCCTCCCAGAGGGCCCATATCTCTGTCCCCAGGACACGTCAATCAGCAGTGTGTCCACCACTACAGGGACCACAGGCCACCCTACAAAAACAGGACGATCAGGGACCTTGGGTCAGTGGCAGTGGGCACACAGTTCAGGGGACAGAGGCACAGGACAACAGGGAAGCTGGGAGGAGTGCTGTGCACCAGAGGGAGGATAGGCCCAGGGAACCGACTCTTAAGGAGGCACTCACCGCGATCCTGGGAGCAAACCAACATTCCCAGGATACCCGGGCCAGATACTGGACAAGTTGAGGAGAACATGCAGCTGGAGGAGGGACAGTACCTGGGGATCAGGGAGGACTTGAAGGACATCAACACCACCCTGGCCTCCATTGCAGGGGTGCTGGGAGACATGGCCAACACTATGAGGGAGGCAGTGGCACCCCACCGGGCCTCTGCCACTAGCCAAACCGACAAACAGCCCTCCACCTCCACTGCCGCTAGTGGACAGGAGGCCCTGCCACAGGACCAACAGGCCACCAGCACCCCTCCCCCTGCAGAAGGTGAACCACCCCACAAACGTTCCCTGCAATCCAAGCAGGAGCCAGAGACTATGGCCAAGACCCCCACCAGGAAATAAGACTCTTCTGATTGTCACCCTTGTGTCCCACTCTTTCACCCTGTCCACCTTGAACTGCCATTGCTCCCCTTCCTATGCCCCCTTGGACAATGCACCTGTGATACAAATAGACTGGACTCTAACCTGGAGTTTCCTCCACCATCACCCCAGCCCATTACACATCCCACTCTACTTCTTAGCACTTAAATAAACACCCTTTGAAAAAAGTATGGAGTAGGTCAAACGATTTAAGTATGTATTTATTTAACAAGGTTTAAACATTGAAAATCAACTGTAGAGTAATGTTTACATAGGAATGACCTGTAGTTGGCTGCAGTCAACACACCAGGAGCTATAGAGGAGCACAAATATCTGCAAATAGAGATGCCAAAGGGTATAGTGAGTGGCCATAGAAGTGGGAAAATCAGCCTGCCAGTGACAATGTCAAACACAAAACAGTCATTTAAATGTGAAGTTACACTGTCTTACCTGTGTGTCATTGGAAGTATTGTCGAATTATTAAACTTCTGTTGTCCTTATCCTCATCTTCTGCCTCCTCATCTTGACTGTCCACAGGGTCCACTGCTGCCACACGGTCATCTCCAGCCTCATCCTCCTGCAGAAAAGGCACCTGGTGACATAAGGCAAGGTTGTGCAACATACAGCATGCCACGATGATCTGGCAGACCTTCTTGGGTGAGTAGTACAGGGATCCACCTGTTAGATGGAGGCAACGAAACCTGGCCTTCAGGAGGCCAAAGGTCTTCTCTATAATTCTTCTTCTTTGCCTATGTGCCTCTTTGTAACATTCCTCTTCCCTTGTCCTGGGATTTGTCACAGGGGTCAGTAGCCATGAGAGGTTGGGGTAACCAGAGTCATCTGCAAATATCAAGGGACAACTGTTAGCTACACACCAACCCTTAGGGCCCACACGATAGCATGCACCAACATATACTGGGTGGGAACCAGGGCTCACCTATTAGCCACACCCTGTGCCTCTGGAGTTGAGCCATCACATATGGGATGCTGCTATTCCTCAGGATAAAGGGATTATGAACAGACCCAGGATATTTTGCATTGACGTGGGAAATGTACTGGTCCGCCAGGTACACCATCTGCACATTCATGGAATGAAAGCTCTTTTGATTTCTGAACACCTGTTCATTCCGCCGGGGGTGCGGACAAAAGCAATATGTGGACCATCAATTGCCCCAATAATGTTGGGGATATGTCCCATTGCATAGAAATCAGCTTTCACTGTGGCCAAATCCTCCGCCTGGGGGAAAACGATGTAGCTGCACATGTGTTTAATCAGGGCAGACAACACTCTGGTCAGCACTATTGAGAACATTGGCTGAGACATTCCAGCTGCCAAGCCCACTGTCACTTGGAAGGAGCCAGTTGCCAGGAAATGGAGCACTGATAGCACTTGCACCAGAGGGGGGATCCTGGTAGGGTGACGGATAGCAAATATTAGGTCAGGCTCTAACTGGGCACACAGCTCTATGATTGTGGCCCTGTC
Organism: Pleurodeles waltl; assembly: GCF_031143425.1. Lineage (NCBI taxonomy): Eukaryota > Metazoa > Chordata > Amphibia > Caudata > Salamandridae > Pleurodeles > Pleurodeles waltl. The sequence goes on from NC_090444.1 coordinate 716,090,805, forward strand.
CAGTCTATGGGTGAGGATAATGTGCCTGTCCTCCATTGTTGCCAAGTCCACCAAGGGTCTGTACACGGGGATGTCCCCAGCTCCAATTCATCCGCAGCGGTTGCAATCTATGGGGCAAAATGGTGAGCAGCTGGCCAGTATCTCTTATTTCCAACCACTACACTTCACTGCATGTTGTGATTGTAACAGTATTTTGTTGGAGATGTCCAAATGGTGCATATGTGTACTGTGGTGCAGTTAGGAGCCATGGCCTGCACCCCCCCTGAAATGGCATCCGCCTGTCCTGTTTGGAGGGACAGGTGGAAATAAGGTAATTCCGCTGACGTTGTGCGCCGTTGCGGGAGGCGGTTGAAAACTTCTGTGCAACTCCTCATTGGTTAACTTTGGGCCCTATAGGGTACAAGAACCAATAGTGATAGGCCGGCAGTGACAGTATGCACCACCACAGACGTCACCGCCATTTTCTATCTGTTCACTCACTTGCTACCTGACCTTCAACAGGAGAGGACCTACACTGCATGTGCTGCTGTGACCTGTGTCTGGAACTGACCATGGCTCGTGTCACTGGGGAAAGGGCACCTGCCTTCACCTTGGCGGAGTTGGAGAGACTGGTGGATGGGGTCCTACCTCAGTACCGAATGCTGTATGGGCCTCCAGACCAACAGGTGAGTGCACCGTGAGTACGATGCATGGGGCGTAAATGCATGGAGTGCTGTGTGTGAAGGCCTCATGTGGGGGGGTGGATGGGCCCTGGGCAGCGTACAGCATGTATGGTGGGCCATGTCTTTGTTAATGGGGATGGGATGGGGCATGGTGGGCCATGAGTGTAACAGGCAGGACGGTCGGACTAATACCTTTCCCTGTGTCCATTTCCCTCCGGACAGCACCCATCAGAAAAAGGGTAGATGGCGAGCCATCGCCAAGAACGTGCGGACCCTGGGGGTCTACAGCAGGCGAAGCACCCACTGTCGCAAACCGTGGGAGGACCTGATACACTGGGCACAGAAGACAGTGGAGGCCCAGCTGGAGATGGCCTCCCAACAAGGAAGGGGTGCCCGTTGAACACTAACCCCCCTGATGGCCTGCATACTGGTGGTGGCCTATCCGGAGCTGGTTGAGCGCTTGGGTGCATCACAGCAGCCGCAAGGGGGTGAGTACAGTGTCCCAATATACAACTTACGCCTAGTGGGGTGGTATCCAGGTGGGGGATATGGGCCTGTGGGTGCCCCTAGGCCAGGCCTGACTTTGCAAAGTAGGTCCCATGTTGGGCAGGGTTTTGATGTAAAATACCTCCAACCAAGCTAGTGGGCATCCACTACAGGGCAGGGGTCTGTGGGTCTCAGGTATGCTGCAATTGGCGTTAGGTGTCCCTATCCATGGCCTGGTGACTAGCATTGTGACTGGTAGTGCATTGCCTAGTGCATAGGGCTGTTCCCTGTGTGTGTGTGTGTGTGTGTGTGTGTTGTGTACGCCAGTGGTGGTGTTGTTGCCGTCACTGACCATGTGTATCCTTTGTCTCTCCCCCCCCGTTTTGTTTTGTCACCCTGTCCTTAGGTGCATTAGCATCATCTTGCGGAGGAGCAAAGACACTGCTGACGGAGGGAGCTGCATCCCACAGGACCCAGGAGGCCGAATCCATTGACGGTGAGGGCACCAGTGAGACGGAGGGCGAGGGGAACACCACGGCAGAGACAGGAGGTGACAGTTCGGACTCAGATTCCTCATCCGATGGAAGCTTCCTGGTGGTGGTGGACACCCCAGATACAGGTACAGCTGTGACCCCCCCGTACCAGCACCCCCCTCCCAGAAGCCCCTCAGCGAGTTTCCCATGCCCACTCACCCCGGAGGGTGGGTATATCCATCGCCCCAGGCACCTCAGGCCCTGCCCCAATTAGCCCTGCTGCCCTGAGTGAGGAGGCTATTGACCTCCTGAGATCCATCTCTGTTGGGCAGTCAACCATGGTGAATGCCATCCAGGGGCTAGAAGCCCAAACGCAACAGACAAATGCATTCCTGGAGGGCATTCACACTGGCATGGCAGCCCAACATAGATCAATCCAGGCTCTGGCCTCCTCTCTGATGGCAGCCATTGTCCCTGTTTCTAGCCTCCCCCCTCCAACTTCCTCTACCCAATCCCATTCCCCTCAACCCCAATCTATTCCAAGCACACAGTCAGACAAGCATGCACCCAGGACAACACACAAGAGTGGACATGGCAAACACAAGCACCCCACTTCATCACAAAGGCACTCACACAAACACCATCCAGAATCAGACATACCAACATCCACTGCCTCCACTGTGGCCTCCTCCTCCTCGTCCTCCACCTCCCTCCCAGTTGTGTCTACACTCACACATGCATGCACTACATCCTCATCCACTTCCCCCATCAACCAGCACACCTAACAGCACACGCCCCTCACTGGCAGTCACCACCCCCACTTCCATTCACACGTCCCCTGTGTCCTCTCCCACTGTGTCTGTGCCCCCTCCTCCCAAAGTGCACAAATGCATGCACTTGGGCACCCAACAGCCATCCACCTCACAACAGCATCCAGCCTATGCACCTGCACCCAAACACAGCAGACTGACTCCTCCTACAACCACTCCCTCTTCCTCCACTCCTGCCCCAATGTCCCTAAGAAGCTTTTCCTCGCCAACATTGACCTCTTTCCTAGCCCTCCCCCCCATCCCTCCCGTCAGGCCAGGGTGGTCAAAACCCAGGCAAGCAGCTCAGCCATAGTGTCCACAGCTACAGCAGGTGGGAGAGGATCCCGGGCACCAGGCAGCCACACTAATAGGGTGCCTGCACCAAGGGCTGCAAGAAAGGGCAATGAGGCACCCCGGCTGCTGAGAGGAAGGACAATGAGGCACCCCCAGCTGCTGCCAAAGGAGCAAGGAGCCAGCCCCAACAGCTGGCAGGAAGGGCAAGGGGCCAGCCCCAACAGCTGGCAGGAAGGGCAAGGGGCCTGCACCAGCAGGCAAAAAGGACAAGAGGCCTGGTGTAGGGACTCAGTCGGAGCCCCCACCACTAACCATGGTGGTTCAGACACCCGAGGCTGCAGGGAAAGGGCTGGAGCCTCCCCCACCACATCTAGCACCACCACAAACACTGCCACCAGCTCTGCCACCAGCACCACTGCCAGCAGCCGCAGCCCCACTGGGCAGCCCTCCGAGGCTGCAGGCGAAGGGCTGGAGCCTCCCCCTACCACTGCCAGCACTGCCACCAGCATCACTGCCAGCAGCAACAGCCCCAGTGGGCAGCTGTAGGCGGCTGCAGGGGAAGGGGAGAAACCTTCCCCCACCACTGCCAGCACCGCCACCACCACAACTGCCAGCAGCAGCAGCCCCAGTGGGCAGCTGTCCGAGGCTGCAGGGAAAGGGCTATAGCCTCCCCCCACCACTGCCAGCACCAACACCAGCTCCACCACTGCCACCACTGTCACTAGCATCACCGTCAGCAGCAGCAGCCCCAGTGGGCAGCCATCCGAGGCTGCAGGGGAAGGGCTGGGGCCTCTCCCCACCACTGCCAGCACCGCCACCAGAATCACTGCCAGCAGCAGCAGCAGCAGCAGCAGCCCCAGTGGGCAGCCGTCCGAGGCTGCAGGGGAAGGGCTGGAGCCTCCCCCCACCAGTGCCAGCACCGCCACCACACCGCCACTGCCACCACTGAGCAGCCGTCAACGCCGGCAGACAGTGTGTAGTCCTGCGTCCATGGGCTGCAGTGCGGTCTGGCTCCAGCAAATCCTGTGGGTCTGACACCAAGGTGAGAGACCGTGACCTTGCACTCCCTAAGATCTGCATCACAGGGCATGTTGCCCCCTCCAGAACCAGTGGAAGAAGCCATCCACTCACCCCATCCTTCCCAGGATGAAGCTCACTGGGCACAGTGCCCCCTCTAGAACCAGTGGAGAAGACATCCACTCACCCCATCCTTCCCAGGATGAAGCTCACTGGGCACAGTGCCCCCTCCAGAACCAGTGGGCAAATCACCCACTTGATAGACTGTGGCCTTGCACTCCCCAAGACCAAGCACAGGGCATGGTGCCCCCTCAAGAGGCAGTGGGCAAGTCATCCACTTGAGAGACTGTGGCCTTGCACTCCCCAGGACCAAGTAGTGGGCAAATCACCCACTTGAGAGACTGTGCCCTTGCATACCTCAGGACCAAGCAGTGGGTAAATCACCCACTTGAAAGACTGTGGCCTTGCACTTCCCACGACCAAGAACAGAGCATGTTGGCTCCTCCATGACCAGTGGCGTTGTACCATCTTCTGGCTGAGGTGCCCCCCCATTCCCTGTCCCCCTGAGGTGTCTATCTATTTTCGACCTGATGCCCCTGCAGTGTTCTCTTCATGTTGTAGCAGGAGTGAGGTTGGGCCTTGGACTTTGTGATGTGGCCCTGTGGCCTACGGACATTGAGGACTGGGCAGTGTCCCTTGCATTGAAATATGTATATACTTTTTAATTTAGATGCATGTATTTCACCTATATTTATCTTATTACAGCCTTTTTCCACTATAGTAGTTGTCCTTCCATTATTCCTGGGGGGTACGGGTTGTATATGTTATGTTACTGCATCTGGTTGTGTGTGTGGTGTTGCGTGTGTGTGTGTTACTCTTTCCCCCCCCCTCTCCCCTCTGTGCTAGGCGGCAGTACTCACCGTAGTTGTCTTCGCCGGTGTTGGTGTTCGTCATGGAGGAGAAGGTAGAAGAGCATGGGGAAGACATGCAGCTCGGGCTCCATGGCGGTGTGGTTCGTCCCTGAGTCTCCAGAGGTGAGTCGTTTCCCTTCTGTGCAGTGTTTCCGCCAGGCTTTTGATGTCATTGGTACCGCCCCAGAAAAGGTGGCGGATAGGTGTGTCATAGTACTGTGGACGGTACATTGTCTTCCGCCTGGCTGTTGGCGGTTACAGTCGTGGTGCCTGTTGGTTTCGCCCTGGTGGTCGGTGTGTTAAAGTGGCTGTCTGTCTGAGTGGTTTTCGCCGTGGTCATAATTTCATATTTATTACTGCCGGCCTGTTGGCGGTATCACTGCCGCTTTCTCACCGACCATCAGGGTTGTAATGAGTGCCATAATCTCCAGGATTGAGAAGGGAAAGAATATCGTTTAAAGTAATCATGCGGAATGACTGTTTTTTGAGGCATGTGTTCAGGTCGCTGAGATCCAAGATTGGACGCCATTCCTTTCTTTTCTTCTGGATCAGGAAGAAACGTGAATCTGGAACTCTTTCTATAGCTCCCTTCCGGAGCATCCTGTTGACTTCTTTCTTTAGAACATTTAGGTGTTTTAAAATGCATGGAGGAGGGGGTCTTGCTGGAGGAATTTGTAAGAATTCCAAATTGGATAAGGTTTAACACCCATTGGTCTGAAGTAATTTCTTGCTAATTTTGAAAATATTTGGAAATCTTTTCTCCTATTTTTGAATTTGAGGAAGAGCCGGAGTTAGTGAGAAGTCATTGCCTGCATCCTGTTTCCTTTCTTCTGGATCAGGAAGAAACGTGAATCTGGAACTCTTTCTATAGCTCCCTTCCGGAGCATCGTCTTGACTTCTTTTTTTAGAACATTTAGGTGTTTTAAATTGCATGGAGGAGGGGGTCTTGCTGGAGGAATTTGCAAGAATTCCAGAGTATGGCCAAATTGGATAAGGTTTAACACCCGTTTGTCTGAAGTAATTTCTTGCCAATTTTGAAAATATTGGGAATTCTTTCCTCCTATTTTTGAATTTGAGGAAGAGCCAGAGTTAGTGAGAAGTCATTGCCTGTGTCCTGTTTCCTTCGCTTGCCTTCCTGCTCTTGCCCTTTGTGCGGTCCTACTATATGCGGCCTGTGGGGGTTGCCTCTGTTGGTATTGCGTACGAAAGGATTGGTAAGCCAAGGAAAGAGAAGGATATTTATTGTGCTGGAATCCCCCTCTGTAGAATGGATATCCCCGTTCTCTGGCCCCGAAAGGGCTGTTTTTTAAATTGTAGGGTCCCAAGGGACTTGGCTGTCTTGTCCATTTTTACAGCCTGCAGGGCCTCGTCAGTATGTTTTCTGATAAGGGCTTCTCCATCAAAAGGTAAGTCGAGAATTTTGTTTTGCACTATAGGTCTAAAAAAAGTCGCACAGAGCCAACCTTGCCTTCTTAAAACAGCAGCCCCTGCTAGCTGCTGAAAAGCCATGGTAGCGATGTCCATTGCACAGTCAATAACTTCAGCGGAAGCCCTTTCCCTTTCTTGCAAACTTTTAGTTGCTTCTGTCTTTGACTCCTCCTGGAGTTGGTCCTGGTATGGGGCAATGTCTTCCCACAGCTGCCTGTTGTATCTGCCTATTACTGCCAATGAATTGGATTCTCTTACCATAAGAGAAGACATCAAGGAGAAGCATTTTTCTATGTTATCAAGTCTCTTCCCCTCCTTGTCAAGCGGAGCACAAATTGGTGCCGAAGGATTCCTAGATCTGGCCTGCGCTGCATGAGTAATAACTGAGTCCAGTTTGGGGTGTCCTGTTAGGCAGGCTGGGAAATCGTCGGGGGCCTTATACTTCTTATCTAAGCAAGGCAAAACCGCAGTAACAGTAGCAGAATTTTTCATTACCTTGAGCTCCTCAACCCATATGTAGTCCACCATGGGAACTGATTTCATACTTTTTTGGCAGGGTTCCTTAAAATCATAAAGAAAGCAGTCCATCTGCTCTGTTGGCATAGGGAGTGCAAATCTCTTTACGGCCCGTTCTAATAAACTGAGAAAACGCCGGATGTCACCTGGAGGGGAGTGTACTGCGACAGGAGAAGGCAAAGATGGAGTAGGTATTTGATAATCATCCCACTCTGCCATTGCATCTGGCAACTCCACCGCTTCTCTGTTGTTATCAGATGTTGACAAATCTTGTGTTGGAACTGATATAGGTGTACGCGGAGGTACGTCTAGCGGCAATACCCACGACCTCACAGGTGTGGAAGGAGGGGGTGCTGATGAAGGTAGACATATCTGTTGTGCCTCAGTGCTGCCTGGTGGAAAACTCTTTCTGTAGTCCTCTAGCATACATTGCAAATCTGATATATGAGAACCAGGCACAGGAAACATTTGCTCCTGGTAGGAATACTATTCCCTAGGTGAATCCGTAGGACTAAGGATCATACTGATTATCATCGTCCAAGTCCTGGCACTTTACATGCAACTCTGAATGGTTGTGAGCAACTCCAAACGGCCCTTCCTCTTCTGAGTCATCCTCTTCTAAAAGGTGCGTGGGGATTAGTGGTAATACCTTACTTGGAGACGTGTGTGATGGGGAAAGTAGTTGAGATTTTATATGCCTTTTGATTGTTTCCATCATTGACAGTATCGTTGACAGAGTCGTTGATGGTACCGTCAATAATCATGTTGTCAGTGGTGTTAGCTGTAATGACGGTGAGATCTTCATCGACGAAGCAGATGTTGCTGTCAGCAATGGTTTCATCATCGCTTTCTTCGACGGAGTTGAGGAGTTGGATATTTTAAGCGTTGATGGCATGACTGAAAGGGCCGTCGACGATAGCGTCATTATTGTGGGCACATTCAAGGTCTGGATAAAGGTGAGAGAGCGTAGTTTACATAACCTATATTAGAACGAAATATCTATATATTAATGTGTGATAATACTGCATAGAAAACCATAATAAAAGCGATTTTGCTGAAACGTGTACTGGAATTGTGACCACGATGAGTGGCCACCAATGTAGACGCAACTAATAATGATGAATAAAATATTTATGTTATGTTCAATTAAGCTTATATTAACGTTCGTATTGTTGAAACTGTATTGAAATTCTTCATAGGCCTTAAGTTAGCGTGAGCTGCAGGATGCTGCTCGGCTCTCATATTAAATGCATTTTTCTATTTTTCAGTGTGCTGACTCACAAGGGGCCATGACCCTGCAAATGTTCTTTTCTTCAAAACTTGGAAGATGAATGAAGACCATGTTAAATCCGTTCCCAAGCGCATATTCGGTGCCTTGGTGTAAAAGTTATGAGTGAATTGAAACAAATGTAGATAAATGAAATGTACTAGGACAATGAATCTGCTGACCCAAAAGACGTGCCAAGGAATGAAGTAACGCCGGATGTGCCACCTCTGAAGACGTCAATTATGAAGACCAATCAAAAACCTGTGAATTAATGTGGGGTGACAATTGGGATTACCAAATGTTAAATTTGATAGGTTAAAGATAGTGGGGTATAGCAATTGTCCAATAGAATTTTGGGGGAATGTACTACGAAAAAAGGATAAAAACTCATGTCACAGAAAGGTCGAGAGAATTAGGTAGGGAATGCTATTGATTTTATCCAGAAACTCTGTCACTCTGTTTGGTGACTTCAGGCTTATTTGGAACCATCCTCACCCATAGAATATCCTTTTTACACTTTCCTCCTTATGAGGGAAGTGTCCCTTTCCGCCCTTTAGTTAAATCCTGACTGATGGAGATTTGACTGATGTCCTGAAGATGAAGACTGAACCTGTGCGCTGACCTAATCTTTGGAGGGTAATTATGACAATGCAATTGTAATTTGTCTGTTTGCTTTCCTTTCTAGGTACCAACTGCTTGCTTTTGACAGAGACCATAGCTAGATGTTTTCCAAATTGGTGTTCTAAATCGTTTTGCATGAAGCTCAACATGCCAATGCTAATTAGTGGTTAGGACAGGTGATCATCAAATTGACTCAAATAGACAAACAACTGAGACAATGCTTTGTTGAACTGACGTGATATCAATACTCTGCTATACTCCGATCTATGTTCACGCTGTGTTATATTCTAATGTTTGTGATTTTTGCCTTATTGAAATCTCATAAAGTTGCCATATCGTAACTATGATGTTGTGTTTCTTGGCTTTGAGATTGACGCACTTAATCTTAGATTGTAACTAATAGGGAATAAAACCCATAAAATTCTATTAACTGGTGTGGTTATTCATGGCCGAAAGGTCATGGTTGCGTCGCCAATTTGATTAATGACTGAATAAAGTGAAATGTATTGTTGTGGTAAATATTGATGACATTATTGTTATATTGATTGACATATTGATTAGCTATCTCGTCCTACGGTGTCTCTCAACTGGGTCAAAAGATTCATTGGTCTAAAACGAGTCCTAATGTGTAATAAATTAACATAGAGGGACGCGTTATCAAAGGCAATATATGTAGTCCTTGTGTGGATCCTCGAAATGAAGCCTCTTCTTACCACAGGTCTTGCAGGCTCTGAAGAGACTTTTCTTCTCCTTGTCAGGCATGATGATTGACTGAGAAAATAGATTTTCTCTGGAGCAGAAAAGAGGTTTCAAAGCTTTCAACTGGTAGAAGCAATATTCTAAGGAAAAAGATACTAGAAAATAGTTTTTGAAAGGTGTGACTGAGTAGAGCTCAGTGGAGACTCCCTATAACGACGTGCGGTAGAAAATCTGAGGGACTGGAGCTTCTCATAGGAATATTCCAGAGGGAAGGGCAGCCTGATTGGCAGAATCCTAAGTTTGGTCTCTTTTCTCAAATCAGCAAGGATGGATTACTAAAGTGGGAGGCCTTAGGCCTTCATACACTATAGTTATCATTACATTGCTATTATAATGTACCGGGGACTCCCATCTCGACTATGGGGAATGATTCAAGCATGTGAATCTATGAAAGTTCCAATACTGTAGTAATTTAGGTTTCATCCAGGCCTAGTCTTACACCATATTGGCACCTTGCTGGACCTTGTAGGCCTACGTAATGTGAACCTGTACTTTAGGGCAGATTTTACCTATAATGTGTACACAGTGTAAGCACCACAGATCTTTAGTTAACGCTATAGACCTTCGCTGTAAATGCCTGTTCACAATATGAGGCCTACCCCAGGTCAGCACCAGTATCTGAAGAGTCTTCTGTAACAAGCTATCTGTGCGCAGAGACCGGGCTGTGCAGGATGGTGCACACATACATGTGCACACTTGTTCACATGTAACCCACCCAGAGCCTCTTACCCTAGCTACACAGTAGTGTCATTATCTTAAAAGGCAGACTCTGGTGGTTAACAAGCTCAGTTGCTCATCATCACAGAAAATGTCTAAGATTCTTAGTAGATGAAAAGCATTACCAATATGTCGTCCTTCTATTCAGTCTACAGTCTGCACCATGATCCTTCTCAAAATGCATGGCAGTGGTTGCAGCTTGCTTACAGAAAATACAAATAATTGTTTGCCCATATCTCGAAAATTGGCTTGTAAAAGCAAGTACTCAAATAAAAGTAAAACTAGATTTCCAAAACTATGTAAATCTCCTTCAAAAACTGTGATTATAAATCAATAGGGGGAATCCATAAGTCAACCAGTTCAAAGTGTAATAAATGTGGGAGCCAAAATAAATACAAGGATAGAAAATATGTGTCTTTCGGAGGGGAGAATGTCATCTATTCTAAAGAAGTATCATCTGTTGAAAAACACCCCAAATCCAAAAAGCTTGCCAGATTCAAACTCTGTCCTTGTGTCAGTGAATCTATTGGAATGCAATGCAGTTCTCTTCCTTTTGTGTCTGAGAGGTGAACCAACCGGAGGCTGAACATCATCAGGCTGTAACACTTAAATAGGTGGCTGTGAGGGTTTAGTAAGAACCATAATAGGTGAGAGGAAGTGTAGATTAAAACACTCTTTGGCATAGATGTATGTCTTTGGACTGTTACATACCTGGAGTGTAAAAGAGACAACTACAGCAGTTGTTAATATGTGTGTAGTGGGTTAACCGATAACAATTGCTGGAGCTGCTGGTTATCTGGAGGCTCTACTGGAGATAAAGAAAACAACACTGATTCTTCAACATCAGAGATTCTTCATCACCACTGGATGTATGTAATTAAATTAAGTGCCTGAATATCTTCTTTTCTTGATACTGAATGATGTGGTAGAGACTATTTAGACAACAGCAAGGTCCTCAAATTCAATATGTGTGAAAACATAGAATGATGGTTTTCCTCAGTGTCAACCTTATCCTTAAAGGGGAGCATATTGGCACTATACCTTTTTTGCCATTGGATCCTTTGATATCAACCAAGAGTAACTGGGGCGGTGGAAGTGGCATAAATAATGATGGTGATAGCTGGAATCCCTCGCCCTCTCTTTTTATCTTCCCTATGGGACAGCACTGCTGCAATGTGTGTTGACCTCCTTGGTCTACTATCCCACAAGTAGCGGGAACAGACTGATGCTCATTGCTATCAATGAAGATTGCATGATGCAGAACCAACTATTACCATTCTTGATTCAGTCTACAGTGTCCCATGAAGATAGGTACTCTTGAAGGAGTCAACAACACAGACCATTTCAATAGCATACAACTCTTGGCTTCTGATCCTGCCAAAGCTCCTGCATCTTAGTCTATCCTATGTATGGGCTTACCTAACATAGTTCTACAATGGTCACCTCAGACCTCACCAAAACTCCCCTAGAATTCAACATATCCCAGAAACTCCCCATCTCCTGTGGGGTATCCCAGGGATCAGTCTATCTATCATAATCTTCAGTCTCGACATTTAGGCTCTCTGATTTATGCTTATCAAAATCAATGCCAACATCCATGAAAACACTGACACTCAACTTTCCCTTGCAGCTGTTTTAACAAATCACATTCATCAGATTAAATCTTGCCTCAAGGTAATCCACAATTCCAAGTGAAGTATTTAGCTAACCTTCACCCGAACAAGGGAGAAGAACCTCCTATTCATCAACAGATCCCAACAATCACAGATGTAATCATGGATGTCCATTTTTGACCAAGACAGCTTCAACCCTTAGAAAATACATAATCCATTGGATTTACACTCAGTATAGGCCTCAAAATCAAAAACGACATCAACAAGAAAACTACAGCCACATGGTACCAGAGCATCCTGAAAAGACTGAAATAGTTTCTCTCAGATACCAGTGTTCAGAATAACAGTACAAATCCTGGCCCTCTCACATGTGGCAAAGGCAATCCTCTGCTCAACAGTCTATCTAGCATGATTTGTGTGTATCTTATATCACTTATAAAACATACTTAAAATGAAGGTATGGTAACACAAGAAAACCAACAGAAGAACTGAAATACAGCCATTCTGGTTATATCTACTATCCATAATTTGCACAACATCAATGCAAACCATAACTTACATACCATATATGTAATGAAGCTATGCTACATCCAGCATCTTGTATACAAAAAAGTGAAGGCTGACATGCTTGAAATAATCTCAGCCACTGGTAATTACTTCCAAGTTCATCAGTATTTTTTTAGACCATACCACATTTGTTTGGACCCAGCCATATGCAAAGCAGTCTTGACCCTGCTATAATGAGAACAGTCCAGCTGGAACTGTCAGACAAGATCCTCCCTGAATCAGAACACAAGCAACACAGGACAAGTTTCACTCATATTAGAGCTCATCATCCAGGTATAGCTTGGTTCCAGTGGCACAGAGTACATGGAATCCACATCTGGGCAAAAGATCGCACTTAGTGCGACAAACTAAAGTATACAAAATCTATACCTGGCTGAATAATGTCCCTGGTGTGCACGTTTCGCACTGTACATAATTCTTTGCAAGCAGCTGACCTCTTATTCACAATTAATGAGACATGGGTGATAAAGCATATGCTACACACACCCTTTGTCTAGTACACTTTATAGAGATGCCAAGCACTCCAGATTTTGAAGCCCCATTACATAGTGAAGACTCTACTATGCAGAGCCTTTGGCCAGTTTTCACCTGTTCACAGGGAGCCCATGCCCTCCACACTCCCATGACCCATTAGGTGGTCAAGCCCCTACCACACTTGGCTTCGACCCTGTGCACAGCACTCCCTCCAGACACCCATAGCCCATGATGTAGCCAGCCCCTACTCTGTAGAGCCTTCACCTTGTGCACAGCTGTTCATGAAGCGCCCAATCCCTCCACACATTCAAACCTCATTAAAAAACTGAGTCACTACTGCGCACATCCTTCGCTCTATGCACTGTTCTTCAAGTAGAGGCCTGTTCCTCCAGACACTCAAGCCCTAGTAGGTGGCCAAGTTCATACTTCTCCCAGTCTGTGCTTTGTGCACAGTTTATTATTTTAAAGCTCACTTGCTTTACACACCCAACCCATAATGTGGCCACTCCCCTACTGTGCACATTGTCTTGTGGACTGCTCTTTACAGAGAGGCCAGTCTCTCCAGACACCCAAGCTCCATTAGGTGACCAAAGCTCTGCTGTCCACAGTCTTCACTTTGTACACATCTCTTTACAGAGAGCTCACTGCTTCTACATACCCAAGCCCCATTAGGCGGCCAGGCCCTTGCCACGCTTGGCTTTTGCCCTGTGCACAGCACCTCATGGAGAGCCCACTCTCTCCAGATACCCTAACCCTGTTAGGTGGCTAAGCCCCTAGTATGCAGTCTTTACCCTGCGCACAACTGCTCAAGAGTCCACTCTCTCTGGACACTCCAGCCAAGCCCCTACTATGCATACCTTTGCAATGTGCACAGTTCATACACAGTTCTTAATGGAGAGGCCAGTGCTTCCAGGCACCCAAGCTCCATTACGAGGCCAAGTCCCTACTACACACCTCCATTGCCTTCTGCACAACTCTTTACGGAGAGGTCAGTGCCTCCAGACATCAAACTTCTATTATGTGGCCGAGTCCTTCCAATGCTTAACCTTTGCTCTGTGCATAACTCTTAAGGGAGAGCCCGCTCCCTCCACACAGTCAAGTCCAATTCTTACTACAAAGAGTCTTCACCCTGTGCACAGCTGTTCATGGAAAGCACACTCCCTACATAAACTCACGCACCATTACATGGCCAAGCCACTACTACGCACAGCCTTTGCTCTGTACACAGCTTTTCTGGCAGAGGCTAGTCCCTCCACACACCCTAGCACAATTATGTGGCCAAGCCCTCCTACTCACTTTTCTTGCTTTGTGCACAGCTTGTCACGAAGAGTGCACTCCCTCCACACATCCACCCCATAATGTGGCCACACTCAAACTGCACACATTGTTTGTTTGGGGGACTTCTCTTTACTGAGATGTCAGTCCCTCCATACACTCAAGCTCCATTAGGTGGCTAAGACCCTACTGCACACAGTCTTTGCTATGTGCACAGTTCCTTACAGAGAACCCACTCCATCCAAACACCCAACACCCATTACATGGCCAAGCCCCTACTACACACAGCCTATTTCCTGTGTAGATATGTTCATTTAGAGGCCTTTCCCTCCACACACCCAAGTCCCGTTTGTTTGACAAGGCTCAACTATGCACAGGCTTTTTCTTGTACATAGCCTTTTGTATTTGTAGTGCATTTGCCATGGGCTATAATAGATGCAAAAGCTGTTTCTCTACATTATAGACTCTCAGGTGCAGCACACACCTATAACTTTGGGTCAGAGGGCTAAATTCACTAAGAAGTGACACAACATAGTGCTTAAAGGCTGCTACGGTGCATTACACCCCTGTGCTATAATGCAAGGGTGGCTAAGTTGATCTCAGGATAGTATTTGTACAGGAAGGGGTCCCTTTTACCAAATAAACTATCTTTTGAGGCAATATCCTCTATCTGTACTGTAGAATGCAGCACACATGTAAAGAGGAAAAAGTTAAGACAAAATAAGTATTTTCATTCCGCAGGCCTGAGCGAAGCACAGGATTTTGGTGCAAATTCGTAACTGCAAGTCTTTGTAGATACGGATTTACATTAAAATCTATAGGTATAAGCACAGAAAGGCCCATACCCCACTCGTGGAAGCCTGGTTGACACAAAGTAATACAAGGTAGTGCGTTATACTACATTGAATTACTTTTGGTTATAAGCCAAAACAAGCAGTGATTTTAGTCAGATCTGCATTACAAAAGTAATGGAAAACTTCGGCTAAATCCTAGTATAGCTACCATAAATCTATTGCTGTAAGTGTTTGAATTTCCATTCCATCTGCAACAATAGAATTTGTTTTTATTATTATGAATAGATTGTTGTAGCAGACTACTATGATATATTAACATAGACACAAATTAGAAATAGTTGGAGTTTTTTTACATTTTTTTGTATTTTTCATAACTTCTTAAGAGAATTCAACCTAAAACTAGAAAAAGAGCGTCAAAACTTGGAGACTGAAAAAAATAAAAAAAATACTATTTCCCACACTGGTGTTCGATGATTAGCTTATCTCTGACTGCCGTACTTTGCTCACTCATGACCACAACTTTCTTTCATTTTAAACAGTAAATCATCATATGATGGAGGCACTGATGGTGTTGGATTTGTGCCCATCTAACACCATCTGCAACAGGTGGTCCTGATGTCAAAGCGGACACTTCTTCTGCATCACATTTCCCCTCCACTCTGGGAAGGCATGTTGAATGCCTCAACCTCATGTATATCTAGATTCTGACGTCCCATGCAAATACCTTTTCTCTGTACCACGTGAGAAGTCCTACCCTCACATGTGACAGGTCAAGATTCTTCTGCCCTGGAGGGATGCTGTAGAACTGCCATACTGTAGACTCCTTGACTAGTGACAGAGGCCATAATTTTAACACTGGCGCTTAAAGCCGCCTACCACTGTGGCGACAACTGCCAAAAGACTGTTGCCGCGGCTACCAACCGTTTGCCAAATTATGACCAAAGCTGGATTTCTGCCACAAGAAGGGCGGAAATTTGTCTGTGGCCTTACTGGCAGATGCTGGTAAGGTGGCGCTGCTACCACAAGCAGCGCCACGCCAGTAGACTGCCGCCAGCCGTATCATGACACATGACACGGCCTGCCGGTGTTCTGCTGGCAGGCGTTGCCGGTGTTCTGCTGGCAGGCGCTGCTGGTGGTAGCAGCACCACATCCCGTTCCCTGCCAGAAGATCCCCTGGATGCAGGTAAGTTGGGCTTCAGACGGGGGGGGTGGGGGTGTTGTGTGTGTGTGGGTGGGTGAATGCGACTGTGTGGGTAGTGTGTGGGTGGGTGTATGCATGTGTGAGACTGCATGTACAAATGGAAATGTGAATGCGTGTCTGCATGTCAGTGTGAATGTGTGTACGGATGTGTGTGAGAATGAATGGATGCATGCGTGAATGAATGTGTGTATGCCAGTGTGAGTGAGTGTGTGTGTGTGCATGGTGCGTGTCTGCGACTGTGTGTGTATGGGGGGTGGGGGATCGGAAAGGGAAGTGTGGATATAGGGGAGTGGGGGGTGTATGGGGACTGTTTGGGGGGTGGGTGAGCCTCAGTGCTTAATTTGTGCTAATTGTTTCCGGTGCCGAGCACCGACACTTATTTTTGAGGGCTTGCGCATATTCTTCTGCCTCAAATATTTGCTACAAGCAAAAGACACATATGGGAAAGATGAAGGAAGAGAAAAACAAAAAAGTGTTACAAAGGTAGGAAGCAGAAAGCTGCCGGAGTGAGCTGAAGGGGCAGGGAGTGGCTTTCAATGGATTGAAGAGGCCCGAGATGGCTTCAGAATTATGCTGCATCAGGTATTCCATGCTGGCACATTTAAATGCAGCCTCCATGTATTTAAGAGGAGGGCTTTGGGCATCAGAATGTTTTTATTTGCAAATTAAGCACTGGTGAGCCTCCTACCAGTGAGCCTCCTACCAGTGACAGGGAAGGAATTCCCTGTCACTGGTAGGGCCTACTGCCATGGTTTTCATGGCGTTGCGAATGCCACGAAAACTATGGCGGTAGGCAGACTCAAAATGCCGCTGGCGGTACAATAGTGGCTGCCAGGCTGGAGATTGCTATCTCCTGCCTGTCAGCTGCTACCACCATGGAGGTAGGAACGGTAAATTGGCGGGTTGGCTGCAGTGGCGGTATGTACCGCAAGCCTGTTGGTGGTACTACCGCCACATTATCACCTACTGCCGGGGTCATAATGACTCCCTCTTCTCTCTTTTAAAATGAATTCCCTAAAAAACAGTACGAGGGCTCAGCACAAGATCTTTTAGGGCAAAGTGTTAATCCCAAATGAAGATTAAAGGGTGGAATCCTTATATGTAAAGCAGTACTCCCGGGGACCATGACACCCAAAAACGAGACAATTTCACAAAAAGAGTGGAGGGATCCCATTAATTTACTCGAATTACAGAATCTCTAGACTCAAAAGTAAATAAAAAAGCAGTTTTTCATATTAACTTTTTGCATTTTTGAGGTCCTGCTGTACTACTACCGGACCAAGAAAGGTAGTAAAACGTACATGGAGTGCCCGCTGGACCCTCCAATTGATTCTAGAAACCCTGCGGGAGTATATATATATATATATAACCTACCTGCGGTAGCCAGTAAATAGTTATAGTTAGGATCTAGTTGCCATAGGAAAAGTGTTTTTGGTTTTGCCAATAACTTTGGCGCCATATGAAGAATCTTCATGAACGTTTCAAAACTAGTATGCTACTCACTGCTGCTGCTATCTTGAGAGTTTTGGGGTGATCCGTCAAGCGGGGGCAGGAAAAACGCAGGGTCCCATAACACCTTTTTCCCCAAGCAATTTCCATAGGGATTTTCAGTCATGACTACAGCCTAAACAGCTGAACAAAATTACACCAAATGTGTCAGAAAGCTAGCTTTTGCTCCAGAAAGAATGCTTTTTTGTGATTTGGTGTAAATTACTTCAGTATTTTTCTGAGATATTAAGTAAAAAACAAATTTGTATCTCTAGGGATGCGGAGCCTCCACTGATCTGATTTGCTGCCAACACTTCCACCAGGAAGTGGTGGCAGCCATTTTGGGACTCAAACTCAGCCAGGCTCCAAAATAAAACATAAAAAAGGAAAAGGACTAGGGTAGAAATACCCTGACCCTCTAGCCTTGGTGCTGGGATCCCCTAAAACCCCACTGAGGGTCAAAAAGGTGTTTTTTTTCAAGTTTGCTGCAAAATTGCAGAGGATACCCAAATATGTGGCAAAATTTAAAACAAATCTAGCGGGTCTCCTGAGCTTGTTTTTCTTTAAGCCCCTGGGTGGACCAGGTCCCAGGGGCATGTGGTAAAGAAAAAAATAATGGAGGGAGGTGCACATGGCCCCCCATTCTAAGGCTCTTTGGAGCCCTAGAGACCGCCGTATATACAACCCGGGACCACCACCTTCCCGGTACTAGTTCATGCAAAGTGAAAGGAGGGGGGGTGAGGCTCCCTCCTGGAACCAGTTATGGCCCTGGGGACCGTCACCTCCCATGGCCAGCTCCCTGTCTCTGAGGTACCCACCCTGTGGGGTAGCAGTTTCCTTTCACTTGGCGGGAGCTATTAAAGCTCCCACAAAGCAAGAGCCAACTGTAAGTCTGATCCCAGCATGCAGGAGCAGGAAAACTGCTCCTGCTTGCTGGGAGCAGACTTTTCATCTGTTTTCTTGTCCGCTGTCAAGTGAGCAGGAAAGCAGATTAAAGGATTGCACCTGCATGCAGGGAGAAGCATTTTTAGCTGTTCAATGTGTGCAGAAGCAATGCTGGCTCGCACAGGAAGCGAGTAGCCGGCAGAGACTAAAGGGGACTTTAAGGCTCCCACTTAAATCACCCTTGCTTAGTGGAGATTCAACTCTTTGAAGCTGAGTTGCTCTCTCTACACAAGGATTCATGTTATCAATAGGAAGACACAGGAGAAACTATCACAATAGCCAGAAGTACCCTTGTTTGGTGGAGATTGGATTCTATGCAGTCTCGCCATTTTTCCAACATGAGGATCGATGTTATCACTATGAAGATGCATTTACCCAACAAGGTAACACTTACTAAGTAGCCAGGAGAAAGTAAACCAGTTGGGTAGGCATGTTATGCAGAACTGTGGCCTCTTCTTGGTTAAAAAATAAGTTACTTACCTGTAACTGTAGTTCTCCGGTATTGGAAGCTTTCAAAGATTCACATGCTTGAATACTTCCCCGTCATCGAGATGGGAGTCCCCGGTGGAATATATAAGATATGCTTAAATGTATATCTACATTACAGGCATTAGGTCTTTAGCTTAGCAACCTATGAGTCATTTTGTAAAAAAGACCAAAACTCAAAATTCAACCAATCAATCTGCACCACCCCGTATAACCTCCTGTGAGGAACTGCCTTCCCTCAGATTTTCCGAGCATAAGTGTTGCAATAGTGAGGAACACTGAGAAAAGAGAAGGTGAGCTCCTCAGGGGAGGCGGGTGGGCCGCATGTGAATCTATGAAAGCTTCCAATACTGGAGAACTACAGTTTCAGGTAAGTAACTCATTTCTTAGTCCAGTATTGGAACTTTCACAGATTCATATGCTTGAAAAAGAATAGCAAGCAGTGACTAGCACATTTTCTGTATTTGTAAGAACACATTCTACCATGTTAGAGAGAGTATCAGCATTTAGAGAACTTCATGAATGATAAATAATGAGATATATATGTACCTATTCGTTAATTATTCACAGAAGCTTATTATAATACAGAAAACGTGGTATTAAACAGCAGAAGCGGATGGCGGGAACAGGGAAATGGCTCACCTTCATTGGAACAATGCCTAAGGACTGCTTGGCCAACCGCTGCATCCCAGAGCGTTTCAGCATCCAAGTAATAATGCCTTGTAAAAGCATGTGTCATTCTCCACGTTGCCGCTCGGCTGATGGCAGGTAGGGACGCGTCCGAGATAATGCACAACACGTGGAAACCGCTCTAGTTGAATGTGCACACACTCTAGTGCCCATAGATCGACCAGCCTTTTGATGGCAAAAGGCTATTGTGTTTGAAATCCAATTGGAAAGGGTCTGCTTAGTGACAGGATGTCCTCTTCTGAGTGTACTGAAAGCTACGAAGAGTTGGTTCATTTCTTGATTGACTTTGTTCTGTTTAAGTAGAACTTGAGACATCTTTTGAAGTCAAGAAAATGGAGAGACCTTTCTGCTTCAGTTTGAGGTTGTGGAACGAAGGACTGCAGTACTACTGGCTCATTAATATGAAAGTCCAATGGTACTTTAGGGATACATTTAGGGTTGGTACATAGGATAACTCTTTCCACACTGAACTGTAGAAAAAGCTCTTGGATTGTAAATGCTTGTATTTCGCTGACTCTGCGAGCAGATGTTAGAGCTAAGAGGAGCTCTACCTTCCGTGTGAGGTACTAGGGGCCAGATGTATCAAAGGTTTTTACTCATTATATGTCTATGGGAAAATGTGTTCACACATATGGCCCTTGATGTCTGCTTTATGGATGGGTGCAAATGGTTCTTTCATCAGCTGGCCCAAGACTGTATTAAGTTGCCAAGATGGAGGAGGGGCCTTAACTGGAGGAAAAGACTGAAAAAGACCCTTCATAAATTGTTTTATAAGTCTATGAGACCTGAGGGATGGTTCTGTATCTAAAAATGGCTGCCAAGTGAACCTTGATGAACACATGGGCAAGGCCTGAGCCTGTTAGATGAAGTAGGTAAGGCAAGATTTGTTCTGGAGTGGAAGAAAGTTGGTGTATGTTCTTGGAGACACACCGCAAGCAAAAGCGTTACCACTTTAATTGGTATGTCTTACTTGTGCTATCTGTCCTTACAGTCGTTAGCAATATCTAAGTGGCCAAACTCATTGAATTCAGGAGCTATGCAAATATGTTGAGAGACCTGTGATCCGGGTGTCTCACCTGGCCCTGATTGATTGTTAGCAACTCCGGAATCGGTGTTATCCTGATGGGTGGACACGACGACAGCAACAGTAGCTACGTGTGCCAAGGTTGACGCGGCCAGGCTGGAGCAATTAGGAGTATTTGACAGGGCTTCGATTTGATTTTATCACTTGTGGGAGTAGAGGAATCGGAGGAAAAGCGTAAGCATAAATACCTGCTATCGAAAAGGCATTCCCCCACGATCCTAGCTGGTGATGCCAGCTTGCATAAAATAGGCATTTTGTGCTATGGGAAGACGCAAATAGGTTGAGATTTGGCTTTCCCCACCTGAGGAACATTCCATCCAGCGTCTCCTGGTTCAATTCCCATTCGTGGGGAGATGTGCTTAGCCCACTCAGCGAATCTGCAGTGGTGTTGTGCACTCCTGGGAGATGTCCTGCTTTTCTGTGCAATGAGTGTTGAATGCACCAAGTCCAAATGGTCTGTGCTTTTTGGATAGCAGATGCGACTGAGTCCCTCCTTGCTTGTTGATGTAGTGCCTGGTGGTCGTATTGTCCATTCGGACAAGCACTGAAGAGCCATGAATTCTTGGAAGGAAGGCCTGCAAATCCAGATACACTGCTCTGAGCTCTAGGAGGTTGATGTGAAGAGTGGTGTGAGAAGGGGGCCTTTTGCCACTTACTTGAAGATCCAGCAGACATGCACCCCATCCCATCATTGATGTGTCCTTTGCCATAATTACCAGAGGGACCTGGGTTAAGAAGCATTGGCCTCTGGAAATGTTCTCGGGTGTTATCCGCCAATCGAGGGAAGCTGACATATGTGGGGTTACATGTATTGTGTCCTCGAAAGAGCCTTATGTCTGCTTCCATTGCTTGTCGAGCTCCTCCTGGAGTGGACGCATACAAAGGTGACAGAGGGGAATAAGATTTATGCAAGATGACATCATCCCCAGTAATGACTTGTAGAGTTGAACTGAAAAAGACTTTTTCGTTGAATTGCTACTGCTAGCTTGACTAGCTTGAGTTGTCTGTCCACTTCTGGATAATCCTTGGTTTCGACTGTATCTAGTATGGGCCCCAGGAAGACTATGCTTGTGGTTGGCTGAAACTGTGACTTCTCCTAATTAAGAGTGAGGCCCAATCGTCTAAAAAGACATAAGGTCGCCTTGCGAGAATTGCGTACTGAGTGGATGTCGGAAGCTTTTACTAACCAGTCGTCTAGGTATGGAAAAATTTGATGCCGTTTGCACCTTAGATATGCTGAAACAGGGGCTAGACACTTCGTGAAAATTCGGTGAGCAGACTTGAGCCCGAAAGGGAGCACCTTGAATTGAAAGTGCCTGCCGGCTACAATAAATCTTAGGAACTTCCCGTGTTTTGGGTTAATGGATATGTGGAAGTAGGCGTCTTGCAGGTCTAAGGAAGCCATGCAGCCTGCCCTGTTGAGATGCTGCAAGATGTCCTTCAATGTACCATGCGGAAGGACTGTTTCTTCAGATACTAGTTCAGCTCCCTTAGATCCAGGATGGATCTCCATAGACCAGATTTTTTCTGATTAGGAAGAAGCAGGACTAGAAACCCTTTCCCTTTTGTGAATGGGGCACTAATTATATTGCTCCTTTGGTTAACATTACCTCCGCTACTAGGTTCAGAAGATGGAGATGTCTTTGATGTACTTGGGAGAGAGGTGTCCATGGGGGCATACATGTAAATTCTAGAAGGTGACCGAATTTTATTATGTCTAGGACCCACTTGTCGTTTGTTATCTGACACCAACAATGAAGGTGTTGTTTTAGTGAGGAAGAAGAGGCAGTGAACCTTTGGAGGTTGTCATTGCCTGCAGGAGGGATCTTTGGCTTGCCTCCCCGACTTTCCTCTGGGAGAAGGCCTGCTATATGCCGCTGCTGGCGGTTGTCTTTGGTGATATTGGTGTCTGGAGGACTGGAAATTATAGGAATAGGCTAGACACCTGTATTGCTGGTAACCTCCACAAAAGGAAGACTGTCCTCTACCTCTGGCACCTCGAAAGGGTGTTTTCTCATATTGTAGAGGGAGCCTACCGATCTGGCAGTGTCTGTGTCTGCATTGATTGTCTGGAGGTCGTCGTCGACATGTTTGCCGAAAAGGGCTGCCCCATTTTAAGGAAGGTCCAGAATCTTCATTTGGACTTCTGGTTGAAAGTTGGTGGCCTTAAGCCATCCTTGGCACCTTAACACTGCTGATCTAGCCAGAAGCCTAAAACCCTATTATTTCTGAGGATGAGCGCTGTCCTTCCAGAAGAATTTTCCTAGCTTCAGTCTTGCTAGATTCTGGAAGGTCATCTAATGAGTGGTGATGTCCGACCATAGCTGCCTATCGTACCTTCCAAGGAGCGCCAAGGAGTTCGCTGCACGCACCACAATGGCAGACATTGATGAGAATCTTTTCCCTATGTTATCAAGTCGCCTACCTTCTTTATCTGGAGGCGTGCAGAGGAGCAGAAGTGTTCCTCAAAAGTCTTTGTGCTGCTTGGGAAATTACTGAATCCGACTTCGGATGACCTGACAGGCAGGCAGGAGCATCATCTGTTGCTTTGTACATTTTATCTAGTTTAGGCAATACCGATGGAACCGTAGCAGGGTTACACATTATTTTCAAACCCTGATTCCACATAGGTCTATTATTGGGATAGCTCTGATGACTTTCCTATGAGGTTCTTTAAAGTCATACAAGAAACAATCTTGTTGGGTTGTTGGCATTTGCAATTCAAATCGTGTAGCAGCTTTCTCCAATAAATTATGGAAGTACCAGTATCTTCTGGAGGGGACTCGACAGAAGCTGGCTCTAGGAAGGCAGGAGTTGGCAACACATATTCGTCCCATTCATCCTGCGCTGAAAGTACTTCCCCGTCTTCAGCTTCATCACCTGACAAAGCATGGGTTTGCAGATTTTGTGGAGAAACCTGTGGTGTGGTAGGATGTACCTGCAGGTATAGCGAAGTACTTGGTGCTGTAACCACTGGCTTGAGAACAACTGCAAGCTGTGGACAGAAGCGTTCTTTATAAGCTGCTAGCATGGCTTGTAGGTCAGAAACCAGAAAGGAGGGCAAAGATACCATTCCCTGCTGCTGTTGTAGAGGGAGTGGATCGTAGTACTGCTGGTCATAATATGAGTCATCGTCAGAATATTCCTGGCATTTCAGATGCAATTGTGATGGACTCCTAGCCACTCCATATACCCCGTCGTCATCTGAATCATCATCACCACCCAAGAAGCGTGATGGTAAAAGTCTTGACACCTTACTTGGTGATGTTATGGATGGCGTTAGATGAGTTTTGGATATCCTATTAAGTGGGATATGCTCCGATGACTGGTAAGGAGGCAATGAAGATGGTCTTTGCCTTTTTATAAGCATCATCTTGATCATCGACAGTAGAAGATCCGGCGTCATTGACGGAGGCGTCATCGGAAGCATCAACGATGAAAATGCCATTGACGAGGGTGTCGTTGACGGAGGCATCGTCGATGGGACCGTCGACGTGAGAGCTATAGACGAGACCGTTGACGGGATGGTCGTCGTCAAGTAGAGCCCTGGTGATGAGATGGGTCACCCCGTCAATGAAGATGAAAGCGTTGTCGGTGAGGATCCTGAGGCCTCCGCCGTTGACATTGAAATAGTGACTATAGTTGATGTCACTGATGATACAGCCATTGACGAGAACGTTGTCAACGATGTTGCCACAGACAGCGCAGATCCTGGCTTCTTGAATTTAAGTTTAATTTTAAGAGGTGGCGTAGATGGCTCAGAAAGAGTTTTCTTTGACGTTTTTGTTAAGGGAATCTGACCCTTTCTGGATGCCAGACTGCTTTTTCTCCGCAGGGCTGTGAATTTTTGAAGAGCCCTCAGATTACTTTTTTGGATGCTTTTTGTGTGGTTCCTGAATATCTGAGCCTTCATTTTTCCTTTTAACAGGTGTTTTTAAAATAGATATAGAAGAAGAGGCACTGTCCTCGTCAGAGGCTGACTGGCCACCTTTACCTTTTTTTTATGCCACAAAAGAAGACCACCCTCTCTGTCCATTAAAGTCTTTGCAGAAAATGTTCCACATATTTGCAGTCTTTGGTCTTGTGATTTGGCTATATGCAGTATTGATTATTTAGTCTGACAGTTGTTAAAAGGACTCAGATTAAGGGCCGTATTTATACTTTTTGGCGCACAACTGCGCCAACGCAGTTGTGCGTCAAAAAATTTAACGCCAGCTAGCGCCATTCCAAAGCGCCATGCGGGCGCCTTATTTATGGAATGACGTTAGCCGGCGGAGCTGATTGGTGTGCGTCCAAAAAAATGACCCACACCAGGCAGCGCCGGCGTAGGGGAAAATGGAGCTTGGGTGTCAAAGAATGGGGCAAGTCGGTCTGAGGCAAAAAATCTGCCTCAACCCGATTAGCGCCATTTTTTTTGTCTCCCACCCTCCATTGACATGACTCCTGTCTTAGCAAAGACAGGAGTCATGCCCCCTTGCTCAATGGTCATGCCCAGGGGACTTCTGTCCCCTGGGCATGGTCATTGGGCATAGTGGCATGTAGGGGGGCACAAATCAGGCCCCCCTATGCCAAAAAAAATAAAATAAAAATACTTACCTGAACTTACCTTAAGTTCCCTGGGATGGGTCCCTCCATCCTTGGGCGTCCTCCTGGGGTGGGCAAAGGTGGCAGGGGGTGTCCCTGGGGGCATGGGAGGGCACCTGTGGGCTCCTTCCGAGCCCACAGGTCCCTTAATGCCTGCCCTGACCAGGCGTTAAGAAATGACGCAAAAGCGGCTGGACGTCATTTTTTTTTACCCGCCCACTCCCGGGCGTCATTTTTGCCCAGGAGTATAAATACGGCGCACATGCCTCGGAGTCATTTTTTAGAAGGGAACGCCTACCTTGCATATCATTAACGCAAGGAAGGTGTCCACGCTAAAAAATTACGCAAACTCCAAGATCTTTGGCGCTAGACGGGTCTAACGCCAAAGTATAAATATGGAGTTAGTTTTGCGACGGATTTGCGTAAAAAAAAACGACGCAAATCCGGCGCAAACAGAGTATAAAGATGCCCCTAAGTATTATAAAAGCGAACGTAGAAGTCTAGAAGTTAGAGAGTAGATCTTCGCACCATTGCTATGAAGCCAGGTTGGGCACGACTTCCACACCTACATTAATTGAAGGTTTTTATGAGGCAGCGGGTAGCCTTCACCAGCTGCCTGAGTGGCGGTGTTTGTTTTTTGATACACAGTTGTTCTGTGACAGAAAAGCAGGATGCTATTTAGATAGAAAAATTATTCTGTTCTAAACTAGGCAGGAGCGCGTGCACCACTTTTGAAATGCAAGATGGGGTTGTTATTTATTAACATGCTTGTGATAGCGTTGTGCCTGCAAGTATCAGGCAAGGGTGTTACTGATTGAAATACAATAACCATGTTAGAATATTCATTGCTGTCGTTAAAAGGCCTCCGATTAAGTTTTATAAAAGCGAACCTCAAGGGCTAGAAGTTAGATAGTGGATCTTCGCACCAGTGCTACCAAGCCAGGACGGGCATGGCTTCCACGCCCCCTTTAACTGAAGGTTGTTATGAGGTAGCGAGTGAACTTCACCATTTGCCTGAGTGGTTCTGTTTATTTTTTGATACACTGTGACAGAAAAAGCTGGATGCTATTTAGATAGAAAAATGTTGTTGTTGTTCTGAACTAGGTATGAGTGTGTGCACCACATCTGACACACAAGATAGGGTTGTTATTTATTAACATGCTTAGTGCATACAAGCAGCAAAAAAGGTGTTACCGCTAGACATACAATAACCATGTTAGAATATTCATTGCTGTTTACAGTATTAATTCATTTAATTACTGCTTTATTGTTTGTATTCTAGATGGTTGCAATTCATATCGTATGGACTAGATTAGGCATTTAAAATAAACATTTTGAATGGTGTATTCTGTTTCCTAGTGCTCCTCGAGTGTGTGATTTATTAATGCAAACTGATTTGGGTTTCCACTAACGTTTGCCTGTGTTTTATCATGGGACAGATCATTATCATAAGCACATTGAAGGCAAACGTTGCCTTATGCGTTGTGTATTGGCTGCAGTCCAAATGATTTTCTGGTTCCGGTTGGCACAGTGGCTGAGTCCTTATTGTGAGGAGGCCAGATGATCCAATGCTGTTGTCTACATGGCTGCAGAAAACATACCAATAAAGTGCTTGGAAAAAAAACTGTTTGGGAATGAAGACACAGGTATAGTAGCCTCTTGTTCCTTGCAGACCACCACCCATGTGTTTGTAGCCAATCACAGGGGAATGCAAATATTGACCTACCTAATTAATAGTCATTAGGCAGGTAATTCTGTGACCTGTGACTGAAGACATTATAAAACAACCTAATAGTATATGATTTACTTTGCAAAATTATAAGTAAGTCACAAAAAATCAGTATGCAATTTGTGACCATTGTTTTTGCAAGATGTCTGTACTTACATCTGACCCTTACTATCCAGGTGTCTCCTCATAGCATTCACTGAATTGTAAAAGGAATGTGGGCAACATCATTCCCAAAGATGGCAATGTGTTCGGCAATATGTTCAGCTATCGCACTGCATACAATTGATACTGGGAGCACTGACATATGAAACACCCTCCTCAGCAATATGGGCATATTCGAACACATGGGAATGATTTAGAGGGGTGGCCTCTGATTTATATGGGACTAATATTGAACCACTGTTTTTCTGTTATTACTGCAGAATCACTCACACAGTGGTGACAGGAGTAACACTCACTAGAGTTCACAGAAAAGGAATGGTCTGGCAACATGCATCACCATGGGGAAAGTTTTAGGAAGTGTTACTAAATCGTAGTTCCTTTAAGATACTCTAGGAATGGCATTGGTCCCTCCAACATTTATGGTGATCCCTAACTGTTGGATATGCAAAACGTTGCAGTATAGTTCATTGCATATGTTGTAGTCATGCCTCACGTTGGCACATTGTTGGTCCCAGGTACATGAAACAATGATTAATTAATGTGTCTATAATTTTCCAATGATGGCTGTGCTGCCATGTTAGATGATCTCCGCTAAAATTACAGGCATTGGAGAAAATGGTTTGCAAAATCCATAGTCATAGCAAAGATACATTTATTGAGGAGATGGAAAACAATGCCACCATCTACTGATAGCATTCGACTATCATGGTTATGGAAAGCCACAAGGGGCTAATTTATGGGATTTGTGATCAATCAGTTACCTTTATCAATATTTTAAACCATGTTCTGGCACCAACTGAGTTCAAGTTCGCTTGAACTATTCTTTTTTATTTTATTTTTTAATCAGGAAAGTATAACAAGCACAAATATTACATACTTAGCCAATATACATAATCATATAAATATTTACAAGAACTATATAAAAAAATATTTCAATTGTCATTCCTCCCTTATTAAATCACATACCGTAAAAGACAAGTCCGAATTCATTGCAGCTCATGGACGTAACCATGAAAAAGAGAAAAGAGTTGTTCCCTGACAGCTTCCCAGATCTTTATAAGTTTATATATGAGGGTTGTTTTGGAAAACAGTAAATTCCAGACTAGCAGTAAATGTAAATTTCTGACATCCTGCTTCGAGATCTGGTGGTTCCCATTGTAACCATGCATGCCCTATGCCCAACCTTGCTACCATGATGGCAAAAAATTAAACCCCAGTCAGTTTGAAGATATGTCAGTGGAGACACCAAGCATAACTAATTTATGATCATGGTTTACAGATAGCTTCAGTAGATTATTAAATTGATTGAATATGAAATGCCAGAAAGACCACAGGATTGGGCATGTGGTAAAAATGGGAGTTAGTTGTGTCAGCTCCACGTTTCTGACAGTGAAAGCAATTGAATGTCTCCATGAAGCCCATTTTGAATAGTGTATATGGTGTATAATACACATCATATGGGACCTTAAATGAATGGACCTATAGATGAGATACTTTGAGAGTAATTTGGGCCAGCTGATTGCTAAGACTGATCACCTCAAAGGAGACTAGGGAACCGAAGGCAGTGTTCCACTTCCTTGCCAGATATGCAAGGTGATTTTCACATTGCCTATTGCTCAAAAGAATCTGATAGAAAATTCTATGATCTAAAAATAGGTATACTCCATACCCACCACATTGTTAGGGAGATGCAAGAGAAAATCTTTAAGTTGCAATAACCACAAAATCCTGCCTATGCATGCAGGACGAGCGCTTAAGTTTCTCAAATGACATCAAAGTGCCATCACAATATAATTGGCCAAACTGTAAAATGACTAAACCACGCACACATATAATTATGATGTACAAACAATGGTGTGTTAAGATTATGCCATAATGATGTGCATTGATGAAACATTTGAACAGTACACCAATTTTTACTGGCCGACCAGACCTTATCAAAGTCCCACAATGTTTTGAACCTATCAACCATACCATTCTGGGAAGTCACATCGTGAAAAAAGATACAATAGTCAGGAAACCATTCTGCCAACCCCAAGATAGGTAGCAGAGCTGACATATCAAGAGTGTGGCCCACTGGGGACATACTTGTTATAATCAGAGTTTTCTGGATGTTTAACCCATTGCCATAGACCATGCCAAACTGGCAGGCTGCAGATTCAGTGCTTAGAAGGGCCTCTGCTGGAGATGACATCAGGATGGCAATATCATATGGATAGGCAAGAACCTTTGCAGCAAAGGTGTTAAGATGTAATAGGTGTATTGTATTGTAGGACTTCAATGTCTGGATACATGCCTCCAGATAGAGTGAAAAAAGCAATGGAGAGTGAGAACAACCCTGTCTTGTCCCTTTTTTGGTAGATTTTTTTTGTTTTTTGTTACACCCAACAAGATCACCCTGGCAGGCTCCCAAAGTTCTTCTGCAACATTGGGAATTGAAATTGCTAGTTTGACATGAGAGTTTGCCTCCCACATGTGAATTAAACCATGCGGCTTGGGATCTACTAAGGTAGAGATAATAGAGACAAGGAAGTTTGACCAGATAAGAGTATTAATTTTAGTATCCAAAATCACCAAAGAAAGGGGCCAATACGGTTCACAGTTAAGAGGACACATGTACCGAATGTGAGAAGGAAGAGCAGGTCATTAGCTATCAAAGATAGTGACAATGATTTCCAATATTTTTTTATAAAATACCGTTGGAATGGAATTTGGAACTGAAGGTTCACCTGAAGCCATTTGAGAGATACCTTTCTTTTTTTTTTGGTAAATATATTTATTGCCCTTCTTCCCCCCAGGGGCCCAGTCTCCATCATGAAGGGAAAAAACATCACTCTGGTTACCAAACAACAGGTTGAGAAAGTTCAGTTCCAATGTCTGAAATTCCACCCCCTTGGTTTCCCTCCCATATCCACTGTTCTTTGGAGGGCCACTGCCAGATTCCACAGCTTCCCCTCCCTATTCTCCCGTAGTCCATCCCTCCCACACACTCTCGGACTTTCACGGGCACCCCTCATCCCTTGTAGACTAATCTTTCCATTCCATAACAAACATCCATCCCCCAATTCTGAACTGTTCATCATGGGCTCACAGCACTCCTCCATCTCCATGCAATTTTCCTTCTTCCGAAAAGAAATCTAAAAAATCCCTGGATCTTCTGATAGGAGGTGAGATCTGAGGTCCCCCACACCTCCAACAACATCAACAGAGCCTGAAGTGCAACTCGTGCCTCAATTGCCGTTTCCAGTCTGAACTTTCACACCCTCACAAAATGTACGGATCCTGGTGCATTCCCAAAATGAGTGCAGGAAAGACCGTCTATGACCACAGGCATGCACGCAATCATCGCTCTCTGCCCTACCGATTCCATGCAGGAGTGCCCTATTGTCCTATATTCAATGAAGAATTTTAAATTAAATTGACTGGAATTGTGCCAGTATGGCCACTTCTTTTGGAAACTGTGGCACCTCCTGCCACTCTTCATCCTCCAATTCTCCCATCTCCACATTCCATTTCTCCCTTAGACGTGTTAAATCCCCCTGTGTGTTGTTCATGAGAGTCTTATAAGTTAGGGAGATTGCTTTGGTCGTCCTATGGACATTGAGGAGTCGTCGCTCGAGAGGAGACTCCTCCCTGGAGTCATCCTCTAATGCAAGTCTCTCCCACAGGCCATGTCTCAACTGATAGTATTTAAAAAGTTTTGAGGTTGCCATATCATATTTCCCTCTAAAATGAGCGAGCAGCACCATACCGTTCACATCCCTTACATCTTGGAGTGTGGAGAGGCTGATCCTTCAGAGCCAGTACTGCCCTTAATTTTGTGCCCAGCCATAGTGGGATTATGGGAGTCAAACTCTTACTCCAAACCATTTCCTTCAGAAGGGTATTCCATACAGTACGTACCGTTTTGGTCACTTCTGGGGCATTGCAACTGATTTTTCCACCAAGGAGGACATGGAGATATCCCTCAACACTCAGAGCACCTTAATCATGTTGATAGGCAAGGTTCTCCAGTGTCGCATATGCCCACTCATTTTCAGTGCTTATCTGAGCAGCCTCATCTATGTGCAGACATTTGGTAGGGCTATTCCGCCATCATACGTAGATCTTTGGAGGGTAAGAAGTGCCAACTGTGGCGGTCTATTCAGCCACAAGAATGTTCTCATACAGCTACTACTTTCACGGAAGAAAGTCCCTAGGATCTGAAGGGAGCTGTTCTGTAGAACATACGTGAGTCTGGGAAGGGTAATCATTGCAAAATTGCTACACTACCCAGTAGGGAAAGTGGGAGTGCCTTCCAATGTGTGGTATCCTCTTCCAGTCTATGCAAGATGCAAAAGGAGGCCAGGTTTTTCTCATAGTGGGTCTACCTATCCCTGGAGATCCAGAGACCCAGGTACTAGAAATGATCACGTACCACCCTTAGTGGCATAGGGAGAGCATATCGAACTTCCCACAAACCAATGGGTAATATGAGTGACTTCTCCCAATTGATACCCAGTCCTGAATATTCACTGTATATCCTGAAAATGAAGATAGTTTTCCTAATCTTAGTTGTAGATATGGGTACATACAAAGCTACACGCTGAGGAGTTGTTACTTGAGATAAGTTTACTGCCAGAGAACAGTCCTCAATCAGTTCTTGTGTAGGAGAGATCTCCTCACAATATAGGGTTGACTGAAATTCATGGAAAGCAGTCAAAATACGCGAAGTACCTGCCATTATATCACCATACTCACTTTGGATACTAGAAATTAATGACCTCCAGTCCTTGCCTCTGAGTTGGATTGATAACGAATGCCCAATTTCTTCACTTTTCTGAAAGCAGAATGCCTGCTCGTTCGCCACTTTTGCTATGTCTGGTACCAGATCCTTTTCTGTAAGATCATATGAGTAGCAGAGTGCTGCTGGAATATTTCCTCAGTGTGGTGCCCGAGTTACTAGCATCATAGTAACTAGCACAATAGTAACTGGACACTACAGATTCCAGAATGTGGAATGGAGGGAGGTTGGCAGTTGGAGTGAACCTGGGTATAGGAGGCTGTCTCCGGTTTGCTTGCCTTAATAAACCTTAAGTTGAACTAAACCTGCATCCGAATACTTTCTTACACTCAGCCATTTCCAGCTGACCATTACAAATCCAGAATGAATATTCAGCCTATAATTGGAGAAGATTACTGCAAAGTTGTACCTACAAAGATTTCTCCACCTTATCCAGTAGTATGGTGTCTGGCCACAAATCATAGCTTTCAGAGCATCCCATATAACAATTGAAGAGGCAAAGGCACTGTTGAAATTCACAAATTCTCTCAGACATCCGGACATATAAGTGATGTTGGAAGTTCAAATAATAATTTGTGATCAAATGACCATCGAGGGAGCGTGGCCTCAATTGAGGTACAGCATACATCTCTAATTACTGAAAAGTGACAAAGCATTATGATCGGAAATAATCCTTGGGTTTAGTTTAATATCAAGGACCCGTCTAATAGTGCTGCTAACAAAAAACCTCTATTCACAACAATATTATTTGTGAGCCTTAGTGAAATATAAACCCACATTCTGACCCCAACAGGCCTGCCAAACGTTCACAAGCTAAAGACTCAATAATTTGTTTAAATGCAGTTTGAGATTTTTTCATCCTCTGGCTAGCAGATAATGACCCAGATCCAGAGGCCTATAGGGGGCTCAAGCATCATATTAAAATCGTCATTAATAAA
The DNA here is from genome assembly GCF_031143425.1 of Pleurodeles waltl. Classification (NCBI taxonomy): domain Eukaryota; kingdom Metazoa; phylum Chordata; class Amphibia; order Caudata; family Salamandridae; genus Pleurodeles; species Pleurodeles waltl. Next base: position 716,123,578 of record NC_090444.1, read on the forward strand.
AATTGGGTAGAACCAATGGCTCAGCTTTAACAATAAAAAAATTCAATATTGTCTTCCACATTAGAAGTGTAAAGAACACAGATGGCAAATTGAAATGTATCCTACCCAATGTGTGCATTAACTCACCTTCCTGATGTGTCAATTGTAACATGATGTACCGTCCACCCCTTACCTCTAACTGATAGAGATACACCATGCTGTGGCCCCTTATAGCCTGATGCAGCCAATTATGTAGGGACCAGGGTATTCTTATTTACTTTTTATTCTTGCGGTGACAGGCAGAGTTAACGTGGCTTAAGTGTTGATAGCTCTTCACTAATATGTCTAATCTTTGCAGCAGCTCTCATGCCATTTATGTTCCAACTAAGTATATGTATGTCCTCTCTAATCTGCTGTAAATTGTTAGCCATTAGATGATAACATAGACACAGTCTTCGGAATGACAAAGAGTTTTATCCATGCATTTGAACCTTTCCTTTTTTTCACCTTATACACCCCCACACCATATTTGAAGAAATGACCCTTTACCAGACAAAAAACTACCAGATGATTTGCAAAACCCAAATCTGCCTCAATTCCCCCATCAGCCCTCCTGCCCCACAGTCCACCTGACCCCACAGCCCCCTGTCCAAACCTATTCTATCTTCTTGAGGGAAAAGAGGTATCTCTTCCCCCTGTGGTGGTCCACTCCCCAGACATGCGTGAATTACTGGATTTTTGGATGGTTGCTGATCAAGGCTAACACTGTCCTCCCCTCTACTTTGGACCCAGGCAGAGTTCTAGCCAACAAATCCATATAATGTGTATGAAGCGACAAAAGAACCCAACATAGATTTAGCCTAGAGAGGGTAAAAAAGGGATTTAAAAAGCAGACAGAGATAATGACTAAGCCAGTGTTTGCAAAGTGTCCCCATTTCTATCATGCTCGGCAAATCTGGCAGATATCTTATCATAAGCTCTCTTCTAACTATAGTTACCAAAATGCTTTTAGTTTACAAGTTCTTCACCTCATAGTATCTTTCCTCCTGTGGACGCCTATTATTACAGTGGTAGGTTCCATATCCCTATGGCGCACAGGACAAGCTAAAGCTCAGTGGCTCTATTTGTACTCTTCAACAAGATGATGAAGATGGTGGAGTGTGTCCGATTTCTGCCACTCATGCAGGCCCCAGGAGAACAATCAGACAGACTGCACTCAGGACAGGGAGACAGATGATGTGAAGACAAGCGCCCATAGATTAAACTTTCCATGGAGGTGGGGTGGACCTGGTAGAATTTTTTGGGCATGCTTACTGTGAATCTAACTGCCTGTCACACTGCACCTTTGTTGTCCTCCATAGAAGCACTCAGTGGTCTCGACAACTGTGTGCTCGGATCTTTGGGACCTCCTACACCTAGCTGCTTCTTGTGGCTGATGTTTTGAATGCGCGAGTCAAAGGGCGTTTGACTGGTCAGCTGTGTGAGGGATCTTTCCACCAGAGTGAAGATAGAGGGCACGATGTAAGATCCCCTCTCCCTGTCGATCAGGAAGGCCCAGCCAAGTCCAAGCCAAATCTGACCGATGGGAAAAAGGGAAAGGGAGAGAGATAATAAATAAACAAGGACTGTCCACCAGGAGGCTGCTCTGCAGGAGATACGTCTGTCTAGGATTCACCTATGTGTTTTCTCCCTGCTGGTAAAAAATAAGCAAGTTTTAGAACTAATCGATACATATACATCTACCCCTTACCTTCCTTCTAAGTGTGTGTGTGGCGATAGCTGTTATAGGTACCTGTAATCTCCCCTTTGCCCATGTAAATTAGTAGTGAAGTCTAAATGCACGTCCAGCAAATCTAGGGATACCAAAGGAATGCATGTCAATGGTAAAGCAACACAATAATATTACTTGCACACATGCACACACATATGTACATTCACATACAAAGGCTTACCTAGAGTGCCTCCAATTATCACTTACACAACAGCACTCTGTAAATGAAAACTATAAGACAACAGAAACAGAATCACAGAATACTTTAATATCATGTGTTAATATATCAAATATTCCTTTCTTAGTTATGTATTTTCCAATGCATCCCTACTGTGAATGCTGAATTTATTACAAATGAATTTTATGTATTTGTGTATTTTAGATTATGAATTTGCATAGGATTTGACTAATATAGAAAACAATATGAGACTTGGAAAAGCTGCCCACTTGAGTGGCTGTCATTTATTACAAAGTAACTTTATTAAATGAATAATAATATTAATTGAAGTGCCTGCATTTAACCAATTGGGGTAGTATGTCATATTAATGATTTTACTATAAGTATTTTACTTTATTAATTAGAGGACTTAAATTAGTGAGGTTTGGGCCTAGTCTGCACAGCCTCATATTAAGCTGCACTGCCTAGTAAAATAATGGGAAGTATGTCCAGATAAATTAATTCATGTATTGTTCGCACTGTGTTGAACAAATATCAGCAGATGTCTTTAACTTTCTCATGAGAACAGATGACTAGAATGTCTTGTAGTAGAAATTGCTATTTTGTATAGTTAGATGCGTGAGACAGTGATGTTCCCAGGAGCTAACAATGGATGCACTGACTGGAGTACGGATGGATTCAAAAGGTGACCTGACAAGTCTGACGATGGGAACAGGAAAAGAGGAGCCAATCATCAACATGTGAAAGACAGTTTGGTTACATCTTAGATTTGGGGTTTACTCCTTATTGGACTAATAGTAAACGGATTATTTTCTGACCAATGGCAACATGGGAAGTTCTTTAGATGGTTCTAATTTAGCCAGACTGCACAGAGGGAGGAGAGGTATAACAAATGCTATTTTTCTTGTTGTGAGTTTGTTTTTTGTTTCTAGGTACCAACAGCTCATTTTGATAGACCCATAGCTAGATGTTTTCCAAATTAACTTTGACTAAATTGTTTTGCATGAAGCCCAAACATGCCATTCTAATCAGAAGGTTAGTTAGGGACCCCTGAAATGTTAACTTGCTAATAACAAAAAATTGACGTCCTTCAATTGTTGAATCTAAATGTATGCTATTTCTATTGCACAGTTATTCTTGCTATTGATTTGTACTGTGACCCTCAAATGTTTAGTGGTCAATGCATTAGCTAAATTGAGATTCTTTAGAAGATTTGGTCAACCAGTGTTCTTATATGTTTATCAGTTGGTTTTGAAATTAATTTACGTAACATTAGCATTGTTAATATGGGGAAATAAACTTTCTAACTTTAACATGAAGGTGTGGTTATTTGTGACCAAATGGGTAATGGTGGGTGAAGATTACTGACTCCAAAGAATAAATGATAATATATATTGATTATGGTGTTGAAATTGTAGTAAATTTGAGACTTCTAGTGGAATCACTGTAAGCGTAGTCAAAAGGTCCATCGAACCTCTAATGCGTCCCCTTATAAGCTAACAATAAAATACCAAATAAGGACAGACGCGCTAACAGAAATAGTAGTAGAGTAGGATGGTTAGTCTCCTTAAAGAGGCCACCATAAAGTTTCCCCTTAGAAATAGCTAGAAGAGTTGGATGAGTAGCCTCCTTAAGAGATCAAAATATTTCAAAGATTCTGTAGAGAAATTGGTAAAGGTTAAGATTTCAGAATCGATGATAAAATGTGTAAAGATTATGGCCCTCAATACAACCCTGCAGGCTGGTGTTAAAGTGGCGTCATATAGCCAACAGGCCAGCGGTAACTACCGCCAAATAATGACCATGGCGGAAAGATCCCCGAAAGACAGCCAATGTACCACACCGACCGCCAGGGCGGAAACAACTGACACCACGGCGGTAGCTGCCTACAGCCAGGCGGAAGGCAATGTTCCACCCACCATATTATGACCCAGGAAACTGCCACCTTTCCGGGGCGGTCCCAACGACATCAAAAGCCTGGTGGAAACTGAGCTCAGAAGGGAAATGATTCACCGTTGGAGACACAAGGAACAACCACGCCGCCATGGAGCCTGAACTGCATGTCTTCCCCATGATCTTCTACGTTCTGCTCCACCACGAACACCAACGCAGGCGAAGATGACGACGGTGAGTACAACCGCATAGCACATAAGGGAGGGAGGAAGAAAAACGACAGTGACACACACACGCACAACACAACCCCCCACCAACACCATACACACAATCATCTACATCACAAAAACAATTTTACCCCATAACTCAGATTCATAATGCAAGGACAAAAAGATTTTGCAAAAATGAATTTAATGAGATCAACACAGCATGGAAAATAAGTTAGGCAAGAAAATAGATAAATACATATGTACAGAAACGGGACACAGCTCAGTCCACTGTTTGCGTTCTCCACATGGCCACAGGCCAAAGTCCAAGGCCACACATGCCACCTGCTTCAACATGGAGAGAACACTGCAGGGGCATCAGTTGGTAAATAGACAGGCACCTCAGGGGGATGGGGGATGTGGGGCACCTCAGCCTGGAGATGTCACAAGATCACAGGTTCTGGAGGGGGCAACATGCCCTGTGCTCTTGGTCCTGGGGAGTGATGGGCCACAGTCTCTCGAGTGGGTGTCTTGCCCACTGGTCCTGGAGGGGGCATCATGCCCTGTGCTCTTGGTCCTGGGGAGTGTTGGGCATGTGGGGCTCTTACCCACTGGTTCTGGAGGGGACAACATGCCCTGTGCTCTTGGTCCTGGGGAGTGATGGACCACAGTCTCTTGAGTGGGTGTCTTGCCCACTAGTTCTGGAGGGGGCATCGGGCCCTGTGCTATTGGTCCTGGGGAGTGATGGGCATGTGGGTGTCTTGCCCACTGGTTCTGGAGGGGGCATCATGCCCTGTGCTCTTGGTCCTGGGGAGTGATGGGCCACAGTCTCTCGAGTGGGTGTCTTGGAGCCAGGATTACACACCGTCCGCCGGTGGTGACGGCTGCTCAGTGGTGGTGCTTCTGCTGCGGGGAGGCTCCTGTCCATCCCCTGCAACCTCGGACGGCTGCTCAGAGGCAGTGCTGCTGCTGGGGGGAGGGGAGGCTCCTGCCCTTCCCCTGCAACCTCAGACAGGTGCACAACCATGGTTGGTGGTGGAAGGTATCTGTGTCACAATACCTGACCAGGCTCCTTGGTTTTCCCGTCTGCTGGTGCAGGCTCCTTGCTCTTCCTGGCCGCTGGGGCATGCTCCTTTTCCTTCTTGCCTGCTGGTGCAGGCTCCTTGGTCTTCCTGGCTGCTGGAGCATGCTCCTTTGTCTTCCTGGCAGGTGGGGCAGGCTCCTTTCCCTTCTTGCCTGCTGGGGCAGGCTCCTTTGTCTTCCTGGCAGCTGGGGTAGGCTCCTTTCCCTTCTTGCCTGCTGGGGCAGGCTCCTTTGTCTTCCTGGCAGCTGAGCAGGCTCCTTTGCCTTGAGGCTGCCTGGTGCAGGCTCCTTCACCCTCAGGACATGTGGCCTGGATCCTTTTCCACCATGAGTGGGTGTGGTGACGACTGGGCCCGTGGCCTGTGTGCCTGAGGTGCTTGGCTGGGTTCTTCCGACCCTGCCCAAGTGTGCAGGATCGGGGGGTAGGGAAGAGGTCATTGGTGGATAGGAACAGTTTTTTAGGGGCATTGGGGTGGGAAGATGGAGAAGGAATGGGAGTGTAGGAAGAGGGAGTGGTTGTTGGAGGTGTCTGTCTGCTGCTTTTGGATGCAGGTGCATTGGCTGTATGCTGTTGTGAGATGGATGGCTGTTGGGTGTCTGAGTGCTTGTGTTTGTGTACCTTAGGAGGGGGGGACAGACACAGTGGGAGAGGACACAGGGGACGTGTGCATGGCTGTTGTGGAGGTGTCTGCCAGTGAGGTATGTGTTCTGCTTGGTGTGATGATGATGCTGGTAGTGAAATGATGATGTGGTGCATGCAAGTGTGAGTGTGGATGGAGCTGGCTAGGAGGTGGTGGAGAAGGAGGAGGAGGGTGAAACAGTGGAAATAGTGGATGTTGGTGTGTCAGCATCTGGATGGTGTTTGTGTGAGTGCCTGTGGGATGAAGTGTGGTGCTTGTGTTTGCCTGTACCACTCTTGTGTGTTGTCTTGTGTGCATGCTCGTCTGGCTGTGTGCTTGGGATGGGTTGAGGTTGAGGAGAATGGGACTGGGCAGTGGAAGTTGGAGGGGGGAGGGTAGAAACAGGGACAATGGCTGCCATCAGGGAGGAGGCCAGAGCCTGGATCAATCTCTGTTGGGCCGCCAATTCAGTGTGAATTCTCTCCAGGAATGCATTAGTCTGTTGCATCTGGGCTGCCAGCCCCTGAATGGCATTCACAATGGTTAACTGCCCTACAGGGATGGATCTCAAGAGGTGAATAGCCTCCTCACTCAGGGCAGCAGGGATAACTGGGGCAGGGCCTGAGATGCCTGGGGCGAAGGAGATGCCCACTCGCCTGGGTGAGCGGGCATGGGCAACTGAATGAGAGGCTGCTGGGAGGGCGGTGCTGGAACAGGGGTGGTGGCTGTACCTGTAGCTGGGGTGGTCACAGAAGTGTCTGCCACCACCGGGGAGCTTCCATCGGAGGAGGTATCTGTGTCAGAACTCCCACCCCGATACCACCCCAACATGCGTAAGTTGTAATGATGGGCACTGTACTCACCCCCTTGTGGCTCCTGTGATGCTATCAAGCACCCATCCAGCTCCGGATAGGCCACCGACAGTATGTGGGCCATCAGGGGGGGTCAGGGTTCGATAGGCATCCCTTCCTTGTTGGGAGGCCATCCCCAGCTGGGCCTCCGCGGTCTTTCGTGCCCTACGTCTCAGGCCCTCCACCATTTGCGACAGTGGGTGCTCTGCCTACCATAGACCCCCAGACTCCGAACCTCCTTGGCGATGGCATGCCATATACCCTTCTTTTGATGGGCGCTGACCTGCAGAGGTAATACACGGGAAAATTGAATTACCCAAACAGTCCTTCCTGTTACATACATGGCCCACCACACCTGTTTCCTTCACCATTGGCACACACCTGGCCCAATACACAACCTATACACCACCCAGAGGAGATCCTCCCACCCCACTTACATGAGGCCTTCACACACACCACCCCATGCATTCATGCCACATGCATTGTGCCCACAGTGTAATCACCTATTGGTCTGGAGGCCCATACAGCAGTCCGTACTGGGGTAGGAACCCATCCACCAGTCTCTCCAACTCCTCTGAAGTGAAGACTGGGGCCCTTTCTCCAGTCACATGGGCCATGGTAGGTTCCAGACACAGGTCACAGCAGCACATGTAGTGTAGCTCCTCTCCTGTGGAAGATCAGGTAGCAAGTGAGGGGTCAGTCAGTAAATGGAGTTCACGGCCTTGGCGGTGCATATCATCATTGCCGGCGTAGCTCACCATTGGCCACTGTTAACTAATGAGGAGTTGCAAAGCGGATCCCGACCCCCTCCTGCAACGGCGCACAACGTCAGCATAATTACCTCACTTCCACTTGTCCTTCCACACAGGACAGGCGGAAGCCATTAGAGGGGGCGCAGGCCCTAGAAAATTTCTGCGTCACTTGTGAAATTGGGACATACTGGACAAATCACACTGACCCATTACAAGTTAACAGCATGCAAAGTTCTATTGTAGCTCCATTGTACAGTTTGTGAACGGCTCCTCACTCTTTTGCCCTATGGATTCCTACCGCTGCGGATGAATAGGAGATGGAGACATACCCCCATGTACAGACCCCTGGTGGACTTGGCAACACTGGAGGACAGGCACATCATGCTCACCTATAGACTTGACAGGGTCACAATCACCAAGCTGTGTGCCCAAATTGGAGCCTGACCTGATATCTGCTATCCGCCACCACACTGGGATCCCCCCTCCTGTGCAAGTTCTATCAGTGCTTCATTTCCTGGCAACCGTTCTTTCCAAGTGACAGTGGGCTTGGCAGCAGGAATGTCACAGCCAATGTTCTCAATAGTGCTGACAATAGTATTGTCTGCCCCGATGAAACACATGTGAAGTTACATTGTTTTCCCCCGGGTTGAAGATTTGGCACAGTGATGTCCGAGTTCTATGCAATGGGACATATCCCCAACATAATTGGGGCGATTGATGGAACACATATTGAATTTGTCCCCTCAGTCAGAATGAACAGGTGTTCAGAAATCGGAAGAGTTTTCACTATGTGAATGTACAGATGGTGTGCTTGGCGGACCAGTGCATCTCCCACGTCAATGCTAAGTATCCTGGGTCGGTGCATGATGCCTTTGTACTGAGGAATAGCAGCATGCCAAATGTGATGGGCCAACTACAGAGGCACAGGGTGTGGCTAATAGGTGAGCCCTGGTTCCCACCCAGTAGATGATTGTGTATGTGTATGGTGTGGCCATATGGGATAGTGTGTGGCTTAATGTTGCCCCTCAATATTTGCAGGTGACTCTGGTTACCCAAACCTCTCATGGCTGCTGACCCTGGTGAGGAATGCCAGGACAAGGGCAGATGAATGTTATAACGAGGCCCATGGGCGAACCAGAAGGATAATTAAAAGGACCTTTGGCCTCCTGAAGGCCAGGTTCCGGTGCCTCCATCTGACAGGTATCCCCAACAAGATCTGCCAGATAGTGGTGGCATGCTTCATGTTGCATAACCTGGCACTCAGACACCATGTCCCATTCCTGCAGGAGGAGGAGGCTGGAGATGCCCGTGTGCCAGCAGTGGACCCTGTGAACAGTGAGGATGAGGAGGCAGAGAATGAGGATGAGGACAACAGAACGTCAGTGATCAGACAATACTTCCAATGACACACAGGTAGGACAGTGTTACTTCACATTTCAATGAAATTTGTTTGAATATCTGTGGCACTGGCATGTTGATATTTCCCACCTCAATGCTCACTTACTGTACCCTCTGGCAATTCATTTTGCTGATGTTGGGGACCTCACATATACTCCTGGTGTGTTCACTGCAGCCATCTACAGGTCATTGATCTATGCTCAATTTCTGTACAGTTGAATTGCAATGTTTGTACCTGTTTCAATGATAACATAATTGATATGCATGAACAAGTTACTTACCTTTGGTAATGCTTTTTCTGGTAGATACACCAGCTACCTGTGGATTCGTCACCTAATGAATTCTCCCCAAAGTGCAGCATTCAACAGAAATCTTCTTTCCAGCTCTGCACGTCGGCAAGGACATCACAATTGTCCGACTCCACGCGACCCCGTCTGACTTCATCATGGCAATAAGAGGTCCTCGCCGGCGTGCTGACGCCAGTTTACACCATTTTTTCATGCCTTTGAGGCTAATAGGTGATAACCGACATCACTTATTTACTACAATTGCAACAATGAAAACCTTTATACAAATTTTATTCAAACATAAATAACAAATAATATCAATATATATACTTATAAGAATACACATTTAAAAATGCACACATATATATGTATATATAAATATATACATATATACATAAATACATACCCATATTCATACAGAAATATACAAATATACACATATATATATATACACCCAAGGAGATCTTGGTCTGAACAGACAGACAACGGGGAGGCAGGTGGAACTGTGAGGAACCCACAGGTAGCTAGTGTATCCACCAGAAAAAGCTCTATTTCCAACAGGAGGAACCTTCTTTGCCAATGAATAGCATATCTTAATGCAAAGAATGACCCACCTGGATAGTGTTCTTTTGTGGACGGCCTTGCCCTTCCTCTTCCCCACGTATCCGACAAAGAGTTGGTCATCCAAGTGGAACTCTCTCGTTCTGTCTATGTAAAAACTCACGACCCTCCTTGGGTCCAGCCCATGTAGTCTCTCCTCCTCTTTAGATGGATATGGAGGAGGATAAAAGGACGAGAGTGTGATAGACTGCCCCAAATGAAAAGGAGTGACTACTTTGGGGAGGAAAGCCGCCCTGGTCCTCAGCACCACCTTGTCTGAATGAAAGGACATAAAAGGGGGATGAACACAGAGGGCTTGAAGCTCACTTACACGCCTGGCAGAAGTGATGGCCGTTAGAAAAACAGTCTTCAAGACTAATAGTCTTAATGGACAAGAATGTAACGGTTCAAAAGGTGAACCATTAAAAAAGTTAAAACTAAATTTAAATCCCACTGGGGCATAAGAAACGGAGTGGGAGGAAACCTATTTGTAAGCCCCTTCAAAAACCTCAATACTAAAGGGGATTTGAATAAGGAGGGTTTATCAGCTAGGCATAAAAAGGCTGAAAGAGCCGATAGATAGCCTTTGACAGTAGCGACTGCACAACCCTGCTGTGCCAAAGACAATGCAAACAACAATATGTCCGACAAATGAGCTTTTAAAGGGCTAATTTGCTTCTCTCCACACCAAGCAACACATTTTGCCCATCTGCCAGCATAGATAGATTTGGTGGAGTGTCGCCTGGCCGATAAAATAACGTCCACCACTTCCGGCGGGAGAGAAAAGGAACTCAGGTTGCCCCGTTCAATCTCCAGGCATGAAGGTTCTGGCTCTGGAGGTGAGGGTGTAGAACCTGCCCCTGCGACTGCGAGAAGAGGTCTGACCTGTGAGGGAGACGGAGCGGTGGGCACACTGAAAGTTGGAGAAGGTCTGTGTACCACACCCTTCTCGGCCAATCCGGAGCTATTAAAATGACTTGTGCCCGGTCATGGCGAATCTTCCTCAGAACCCGAGGAATCAAGGGTATGGAGGGAAACGCGTAAAGCAACTGACCATTCCAGGACACCTGAAATGCATCCCCCAATGATCCTTGCACCGGATACTGGAGGCAGCAGAACAACGGGCAGTGCGCGTTCTCCAGAGTGGCAAACAGATCTACCTGAGGAAACCCCGACATCTGGAAGATGTAAAGGATCAGGTCTGGATGGAGATGCCACTCGTGTTCGAGAGTTGAGAAGTGCCGACTGAGACTGTCCGCACGTACGTTTAGAACTCCGGTCAGATGATTTGCTACTACGCAAATCCGATGGTCCTGAGCCCAAGACCAGAGCCGCAGAGCCTCTCTGCAGAGAAGGTAGAACCCTACTCCTCCCTGCTTGTTGACATACCACATCGCAGTAGTGTTGTCCATAATTACTTGGACCGACTGACTGTGAAGGGAAGGGAGGAAGGCCTTGAGAGCCAAACGTATTGCCCGCAATTCCAGCAGATTGATATGAAACATCTGCTCCACTGGAGACCAATGACCTTTGATCTCCAGGTCCCCCAGATGAGCTCCCCACCCTAGAGTGGAAGCATCCGTTATAACTGTGGCCACTGGTGGTGGAAGTGAAAACGGCCTTCCTTGGGAAAGGTTGCTGTCCACAGCCCACCATTGTAGATCCACTGCAGTGTCTCCGGAGATCTTTATCGACTCCTCGAGATCCCCTTTGTGCTGAAACCACTGCCTGCGGAGACATCACTGAAGAGCCCTCATGTGCCAGCGTGCATGAGTGACCAACAGAATGCGTGAAGCGAACAGACCGAGCAGACGAAGGACCTTGAGGACTGGAACATCCGCTCCACTTTGAAACATTGGAATCAACACCTGAATGTCCTGAATCCGCTGTGGCGGAGGAAAGGCCCGATCCAATGTCGTGTCCAGTACTGCCCCTATGAACAGGAGTCGCTGAGAGGGCTCTAGGTGAGTCTTGGGTACATTTATTGAAAAGCCCAGATCGACCAACAACTGGGTTGTCATCTGCAGGTGATGCAGCACAAGCTCTTGAGACTTGGCTTTGATCAACCAATCGTCCAAGTAAGAGAATACCTCAATTCCCTTCCTCCTGAGACTTGCTGCAACCACCGCCATCACCTTTGTGAAGACTAGAGGTGCCGAAGTAAGACCAAAAGGCAGGACAGCAAACTGGTAGTGTTGCGAATCCACCACAAACCGGAGATACTTCCTGTGTGACTTGAGAATGGGAATATAGAAATAAGCATCCTGCATGTCGACAGACACTATCCAATCCCCCTTGTTCAGCACCAAAAGTACTTGTGCTAGAGTCAACATTTTGAATTTCTCCTGTTTGAGGAACCAATTCAAAATCCTCAGGTCCAGGATAGGTCTCAACTGACCATCCTTCTTGGGGATCAGAAAATATCTTGAATAATATCCCTGACCCCTTTCCTGCTCCGGAACCAACTCCACTGCACCTTTTGATAATAGGGATAGAACCTCCTGTTCCAACAACAGAAGATGGTCTTCTGAACAAAAAGAAAGACGGGGAGGTAAAGGAGGAGGAGTCTTCCGAAAGGGAAGGGCATAGCCTTTCCTCACAATACTGATGACCCAAGAGTATGATGTGATCGACTCCCACATGCGATGAAAAACAGATAATCTTCCCCCTACAGGAGAGACATGGGATGCAATGGTGAGAGGACTAAGGTTGCTTCCCCTGCTGTACCCCCCCTGAGGAAGAGGAAGAGGCAGGGTGCTGCTGTTGGGTGGCCCCTCTAGTGTGGACTCTACCCCGCCCTCTAAAAGATCTGTTGGGCAGACTTGAGGGCTGCTGGCCTGCTTGCTGAGATCCCTCGCCCCTCGTCCAAATCCTCTAAATCATCTAAACAACCTAAATAGGGTGGAACCAGTTTGCAGGCCCAAGGACTTCGTCGTTGCCCTACAGTCCTTGAAGCACTCCAGCGCAGAATCAGCTTTAGCGCCAAAAAGCTTTTCACCATCAAAGGGCATATCTAACAAAGTAGCTTGAACATCTGTAGAGAACCCAGACGATCGCAACGAAGCATGTCGTCTGGTGGCGATAGAGGTAACCATGGCTCTTGCAACCGAGTCTGTAGTGTCCAGTCCTGATTGTATGACCTGCGTTGCTGCAGCCTGGGCATCCAAGAGAAGTCCCTGCAAGTCCTGGGACATTTCAGGCAGCACAGCCTTAGCCGCGCGCATGAGAGCATAAATGTATCTACCCAGGATGCAGGTTGCGTTCGTCGACTTGAGAGCCATGCTGCATGATGAAAACACCTTCTTTGCCGACTGCTCCATTCTTTTGGACTCTCTGTCAGAAGGCACTCCAGGGAAAGAGCCAGGAGCAGACCTCAATGAACTTGACACCCCGCACTACAAGACTCTCCGGAGACGGATGTTTAGCAAGAAACCCTGGGTCCCCTGGAGCCGCTCTATACCTCCGGGCAACAGATCTATTAACTGCCAGCAAAGAAACAGGCTTTCTCCACACATCCAAAATTGGGTCAGTGAGAGCCTCATTAAATGGCAGCAACGGCTCTGCAACAGCTGAGGCTGGATGTAACATCTCTGTCAAAATATTGTCTTGACCTCAGCTGAAGGAAGTGAGAGATCCAAGAAATTTGAAGCCTTCCTTAAAACTGAATGAAACGAGTCTGCCTCCTCAGTAAACTCCCCTGGTGAGGCTAAGTCCCATTTCGGGGAACTGTCAAGCCCACCGGCAGAGTCCAATCCCTTAAAGTCACCCAGTGGTTTCACAATTTCCCCTTCCTCCAGGAGCTGTTTCTGGTTCTCTATTTCCTCCAATAGCCTGAGGGCCTTCCTCCGGGAATGGAATCTGGCCTCTAGCCTCGGAGTCGATAAAGAGTTGACCGACGTCGAAAATCGGTGTGGAGTTGGTGACATAATCTGATCTCTGGAACGATCCAACGGCGGCATTGGATCCATCGGCGCCGTGGATAGCAGATCTTTCCCAACCAACGCAGTCCGACTCCGAGGCGACTCCATCAACACTCCTGCTGCCATTGTGACATACATCGGCGTCTAAGGTTCTTCCACTGACATCGACGACACCTGCACTGGCGCCAGACTAGTGCCCCCTGCTGGACAGAATGGCATAAATGGCGTTGGTCTGTAAGGAGCCAGAGCGCCCAGAGAAAATGCCAAGGGACCAGTGGGGCCAGCTGGCGCACCACCTCCCGGTGCCATATTCTGAAATATGTCAAACATGGCATTAAGGAATGCCGCCGGATCTGATCCCGGAGCAGGGAAGGCAGGATACCCTTGTGGAGTCGGCGCCGGATCTTGGACAGAAGCGTGGACTACGAGGTTCCATCACTTCAAAGACCGACGGCGCCGGTGAAGTCTGTGGTGTCAGAAGTTGGGGAGTCACCGTCGGGCTGACTTCCAATGACTTATGGCGTCGAGTAGAAGTAGACGTCGACCTCGAACAGCTTCTTCTGGAACAACGCCAGGAATCATGATGACGCCGCTTATGACTCTTCGCCAACTTCCCAGACGAAGATCTATGCAGACTCCTTTCCTTCTCCTTTTTAGCCTTTGCTAAGAAATAACTTGGCCTCCCGCTCCTTAAGAGCTTTTGGATTCATCTTCTGACACGACCCACACTCCTGTACATCGTGGTCTGAACTCAGACACCAGAGGCAGTCATTTTGCGGGTCAGTGACTGACACATGACCTCCGCATTTTCTGCAAGGCTTGAATCCGGACTTCTTCGGAACAGACATTATCAGATAAACAAAAAGTATCCCTTCAAAAGCGATCGACACAAGAGCTGGTAGAAATAACCGTTATCGAAGGCATTGAAAAAAGGAAACTGGCGTCAGAATTAATTTTTTTCTAAGGGTGTTTATTGAAGTGTTAAAATATAGAGGGACAAGTGCAATGGGTTGGAGTGATGATGGAGGAATGTCCAGGGTATTGTTCCAGTCTGTTTGTGGCACAGGTGCATTGTCCAAGGGGACATAGGAAGGGGAGCAATGGCAGTTCAAGGTGGGCAGGGTGACTGAGTGGGACACAAGGGTGACAATCAGGAGAGTCTCATTTCCTGGCGGGGGTCTTCCAAAGTAGGCTTCTGTCTGGGGCACAGGGAATGTTTGCAAGGTGGTTCTCCTTCTGCAGGGGGAGGGGTGCTGGTTGCCTGTGAGTCCTGTAGCGGGGCCTCCTGTCTACTAGCGGTGGCAGAGGTGGAAGGCTGTTCAGATGTCTGGCTAGTGGCAGGGGCACGCTGTTGTGTGACTGCCTCCCTCATAATATTGGTCGTGTTTGCTAGCACCCCTCCTATTGAGATCAGGGTGTTGTTGATGGCCTGCAAGTCCTTCCTGATCCCCTGGTACTGTCCTCCTGCAGCCACCTGTTCTCCTGCACATTGTCAAGTATCTGGCCCACCGTATCCTTGGAATGTTGATAGGCTCCCAGGATCTCTGCAAGTGCCTCCTGGAAAGTCGGTTACCTGGTCCTGTCCTCCCCCTGGCGCCCATCAGTCCTCCCAGTTTTCCTGTTGGCCTGTGCCTCTGTCTCTGAACCCTGTACCCACTTCCGCTGACCATAGGTCCTTGATTGTCTTGGGTATGAGGTGTGGCCTGCGGTCCCTGTAGAGGTGGACACACTGCTGATTGTCATGTCCTGGGGATGTGTGCGGACGCTGGGTGGGTGCTGTGTGGGTGTTTCCTGATGGGGGAGGCTCTGTGGTGGTGTGTGACTGGGCCTGGGTAACTGGCTGTCCAGGGGTCACTAATGGGCCAGGTAGGTCATCCAGATTCTGAAGACCAGAGCTGCTGTCATCACTGTGGGCCTCTTCATTTGGGGGACTGGATATTGCTGGCACCTCCTCTCCACTGACATTGGCTAAGGTACCTGTGGGGATGTAAATGATGTGTTATGGTTTCTGTTTCTGACATATTGTTTATCCGTGGCTTGCCCTCTTTGGGTGTATTTGCCCTGGCAGCTTTCACTTGTGTACGTTGGTGTATGGTGGGGTGATTAGTTCTCTGTAGTGTGCCTGCTTTAGTGATGAGTTTCCATGCAGGGCTGTGAGGGGTGTCCATGCATTGGTAGAGCATGTAGGGTTTGGGACTGGGATGAGTGAGATGTGATGGTGAGGTGTGTGGAAAGTGGTGGAGTGATGGGAGTGAGGGTGAGGGTGTGGGTATGTGATCTCATGCAAGTAGGAGGGGTGATAGAAGAAGACAGTTGACTTACCAGAGTCCAGTCCTCCTCCTACTCCGGCCAGGCCCTCAGGATGCAGTATTGCCAAGACTTGTTCCTCCCATTCTGTTAGTTGTGGGGGAGGAGGTGGTGGTCCACCACCAGTCCTCTGTCCTGCGAGCTGGTGTCTTGCTGCAATGGAACATACCTTCTCCCAAGGGTCATGCCACGTCTTCCTTATGTCATCCCTTGTGCTTGGGTGCTATCCCAGGTCGTTGACACTATCCACGATTCTCCGTCATAGCTCCATCTTGCTAGCTATCTATATCTGCTTCACCTGTACTTCAAATAGCTGTGGCTCTACCCTGACAATTTCCTCCACCATGACCCTTAGCTCCTCCTCTCTGAAATGGGGGTGTCTTTGTGTTGCCATGGGTGTTATGTGAGGTGTGGAGGTGAGGGTGTGTAGGTGAGGGTGTGTTGGGTAACGCGTTGGGGTGTGTGATGTGGGGTGTGTGAGTGGTGTATAGGTGTGTGTAGTGTGTGGCTCTGGTTGTGTCTGCGGTCTTGGTATCTCTCTGCTGGCAATGATTCGGAATGGTAAAGGGCTGTAGGTAATGTGGGTGGGTGTTTTATAGTGGTGTGAGTGTGGTGTGTGTATGGGTGTCAGGTGTGTGTTGTTTGAATTGTCCAATGTGGTGTTGTTTTGTTTGTGTGTGTCCATTTTGAGCGCGGCAGTATGTACCGCCAATGGTTTACTGCCGTTGAGTGTCCGCCGTGGTGATTCGTGTGTCATAATGTGGTGGGAGTAGTTTTATTGGCGTAACGGTGTGGGTTTTGATACCACCAGTTTCTCACTGACCTTTGGGCTGGCGTATTTGTGTATGTGGCTGAATACTGACAGATTGGTGTGTGTGTGTCATAATATGGTGGACGGATATCCACCACTGTGGCGGTAAGTTGGCACCAGTCAACGTGGCGGTAAGTGGGATTTACCGCCAATGTCATAATGAGGGCCTATGTCTCCCTAAGAACCTACCATGACTTTCCCAAAACCTGGAGCTTGCCAAAGCTTGTTTTAATATGTTCTCAGCGTTCTAGTGACAGTGTGAATGAAATAGGTTTTGCACTTGCACATCTTAAGCAAATCGCAGGTGAATTGTGATGTTTGAGAGTGTTTAAGGAGTTTGCGTACTCCAGATGAAGTTGCTCAGGGAGTGGGCGTACTCCAAAGTGTGAGAGTAGGGAAGTCGTCGAACTTCACATGTGTGTGGCGCTTTGTGCTCAAATATTGTCCATATTGTTGTTGGTATACAGACCCTGCGTGGTCAAAGACCCCGGAGTATTAAATAAGTGTATGAAACACTTGGTTTATGTTGTAATTTGTCTGTTAAATAGGTCAATCGGGCGTGGTTGACAAGCTCAAGAGTGGATGTTAAAGTGAGTGAAAGGTTTTTGACAGCGATTTGGTGAGTCCTATGTGCATACGGATGGACCCCTCAATCAGTTGAGAGTGAAATTTGCTGGTCGAATTTTGCTTGCAAGTCAGCGAAAGTGAGATAGAAGGAGTATCTGTTAGAGGGAAATGCCACAGTGAAAAATCTGTAAGCTTTCTGAAGGGATTGTGTTACCCTACCTGTAGTAGACAGACAAATTGGGTTTTGATTTTGTTTAGTGCTCGCAATAGTTGCATTTAGTTTGCATGAATTTGAGTTTAGGAGGGCAAGCCGAAAGACTTTGTCACCTGGAGTACGTGTAGGTGTGATGTCATTGGAGCTGCACTGGGATAGGTTGGTTAGTGAGCAAAGCCAGGAACAGATTGGTGGAAAACCGTGAAGTGTAATTGGTTAAGAAGGTCGGCGAAAAGGATTTTGGGATTGAAAGTCACTTCCTGGTTTGATTGAAAGTAGTTTAAATTACAGAAATGAAATTTTTAGAGGGGATACTTTAATTCTAACCAGAATCGGAGAAATTACACTGCCAGAAGGTACACCCGCCTATATTGTATTTGAAGAACAGGGTGCTACGCCATGTCTTTGGCTGAAACAGTAGAGCAAAGAAACAGAGAGAGAGGGGAGCATAGCATTTCCTGCCCATAGAACCTTTAATCTGATGAGTTTAGAGAATTTAAGGAGAGTACTGTATGATTTGAAACCTCCTCCAAAGCCTGCTCAATTTGATGAATTAGCCATTTGGGAACTAGTACCTAGACAGCAACAGCAACTGAAATTTGAAACAAGAATGAGGAAAGCTGAAAAGACTCTAGCAGAAGCTGGATGGGAAAGTGAGCAGAAATTCTGGAGAACTGAGTCTTTGCAGGGAATTAACCTGTTTCCAGCAATTGCACAAGAGAACGGGAACAAGGCTTAAAAGAGTAAGGGGATTCCTATCCTTCAGACGACAGACAGCAGAAATTCACGGAGTTTAGGAAGTCTTTAACACATGATGAAGAATCAGATGATGATGAGTTTATTTTACAGTTACTGAGAAATCGTCCCCTTCCATGAGAGAAGTTCAAGCACCAGGGTAGTCCTACAGCTCCGATACCAATTGAATCCACACACAGCCAGATTCAGGTTAGTCATAGTGCTCCAGTTACATCGCAAGTTCAAAGGCCTATGCCTCAAATGGATATTCCCAGAATTTATCCAGATGTACCTATTGTAGATAATGCAACAAACTTAGGGCCTGATTCCGACCCCGGCGGCCGGGGTTGGCGGGAGTACCGCCAACAGGCTGGCGGTGCCCCGCAGGGCATTCTGACTGCGGCGGTTTGGCCGCGGTCAGAACAGGAAAACCGGCGGTGTCCCGCCGGTTTTCCGATGCCCTGAGGAATCCCCCATGACGGCGCAGCTTGCTGTGCCGCCATGGGGGATTCCGACTCCCTCACCGCCATCCTGTTCCTGGTGGTTCCGACCGCCAGGAACAGGATGGCGGTGAGGGGTGTCGTGGGGCCCCTGGGGGCCCCTGCAGTGCCCATGCCAACGGCATGGGCACTGCAGGGGCCCCCGTAAGCGGGCCTCACATAGAATTTCAGTGTCTGCATTGCAGACACTGAAATTCGCTACGGGTGCAACTGCACCTGTCGCACCCTTCCCACTACGCCGGCTCCATTCGGAGCCGGCGTCCGCGTGGGAAGGGGTTTCCCGCTGGGCTGGCGGGCGGCCTTCTGGCGGTCGCCCGCCAGCCCAGCGGGAAACACAGAATGGCCGCCGCGGTCTTTTGACCGCGGTGTGTGCGGTAATTCGGCGGCTCCCGCCGCCTGCCGGGGTCTGAATGACCCCCTTAGTAGTGCTGACAGGACAGGTATATCAGAAGCCACCTTTGGTCCAGATAGAGTGTACTCCGAATTTGATGTCCCTGATACAAACACAGACAGTCCCAAGATACCCTCACATATCAGGATCACAATCAGAGATGTCCGCTTTAACCAGTCAGAATACAGGAATAGTGTACCCTAGAGATCTAAACGTCGGATCAAGTCCAGATGCAGTGCCAGTACTGGTTACCATAGGTCCAGTTACACCGTTGTCTGCCCTAGGATAATAATAAGAACAATGAACAGAAGATCCTGAGTCAATGCATATAGAGGGCGAGATTCACTGAAAATGCAAGAATGATGACCTCCATGAGACCTACATTTGATGGAACTGGTCCATTAATTGATTAAGTCCTTTCAGGGCTACCCCAAATAATGAGGTGAGATCATACCTAGGTCATAATCCAAGCAGGGTGACACCAGAGACCCCGAGCCTAACACTACAGCAAGTGCCCGGTGTTAGTAATAACCACATTTCATTACAAGGTTTGACAGCTCAGCAGTTAACCGAACTGTAAGAGAGTTTGAATAGCACACAAGGAGATTCCAGCGAAGGAAGTGAATTGAATTTGACCAGGCTTAAAATAGAAGCAGAAGACCTAATTGAGGGAACGATAGGGTTGGACAGGATTGACACATTCAGAGAAGTTGAGTTGCGTTATTTGTGCAGACTGATTACTAACAAAGCAGGAATAGTACATCAGAAATTGACAGATTTGGCAGAAAAATATGACATAGAAATTGAGAAAACAAAACATTAAAAGAGGAGTTACAGATTAGGTTTTGACTGAAAGGATTTTGAGAAAAATGAAAGTCCAGGGAATAAAAAAATCACATTAGAAAATTAATTCAGAGCACTCAAACATGGGGAGCATTATATAAATGGAAAGGCAGATGGGCAAAGAAAAGAGACAAGGGGAAAAGGGATTCTGTGAATCTTATTGCAAATGTGCAGCAGGTGGAGGATCCAGTGAAAATCTTACCAACAAGAGAGTTTCCCAGAGGGAATTTTGTGCATGTCCCTTGGAGCAGAAGTGATGTTCTATCATTTACAAATGATCATCCCAGGTTGGGAAAGAAGACAGTAGAGTGGTACCAGCAGACAGATAGGTTTGTGAAACTCACAAAATACCTGTGGGAGGATTTGAACACCCTGTTAGAAATAGTGGTTCCAGCAGACTTATGGGTTGAGTGCAAGAGAAGCATAGATGGGGCGACAAGAGACCCTCAGAGAGATCCAGTAACAGGTGCACCTTCTCCTGAAGTAATAAAGTATTACCATAAGGTGATCTAATTTTTGAAAATGAGAATTAAACCCAAGAACGTTGACTGGCAGAAAATAGATAGGACAGCCCAGGAAGCAAAGGAGTCAATACATGCATACTATGAGAGATTGCTGCAGGCGTTCAAACATTACAGTGGCACAGAACCAATTAAGTTGAACAACATGATTCATTTTGTGTTCAGATTTGTGGAAGGACTAAGACCTGAAATTAGCCAGATGATTAAGAGTCATTTCATTTGTTGGCAGGCGAAGCCGATTGATGAAGTATTGACGAGTGTTGGACCTTTTTGCTTATGCAGGGTCATCCCCAGTCTTTTTGCCTCCTGCTTCCTATTTTTTCTGACCTGTTGCTGTTGGCTTTTGAACTCTGAGCACTTTACCACTGCTAACCAGTGCTAAAGTGCATATGCTCTCTGTGTAATTTGCATGTAATTGGTTTATCCATGATTGGCATATTTGATTTACTAGTAAGTCCCTAGTAAAGTGCACTAGAGGTGCCCAGGGCCTGTAAATCAAATTAAACTAGTGGGCCTGCAGCACTGGTTGTGAAACCCACATAAGTAGCTGTAATCATGTCTCATACCTGCCATTGCAGTGTCTGTGTGTGCAGTTTTAACTGTAAATTTGACTTGGCAAGTGTACCCACTTGCCAGGCCTAAACCTTCCCTTTTCTTACATGTAAGGCACCCCTAAGGTAGGCCCTAGGTAGCCCCAAGGGCAGGGTGCAGTGTATGGTTAAGGTGGGACATACAGTAATGCGTTTTATATGTCCTGACAGTGAAATATTGCTAAACTCATTTTTCACTATTGCAAGGCCTGTCCCTCTCATAGGTTAGCATGGAGGCTACCTTTAAATCTGATTAAAGTGTAGATTCCCTTTGGGAGCGGATGTACATGAGGAGTTTGGGGTCTCTGAGCTCACAATTTGAAAATACATATTTTAGTAAAGTTGATTTTAAGATTGCATGTTTGAAAATGCCACTTTTAGAAAGTGAGCATTTTCTTGCTTATACCATTTCTGTGACTCTGCCTGTTTGTGGATTCCCTGTCTGGGTCAGTTTGACAGTTGGGCTGGTTGCACATCACACTAGACAGTGTGTTGCTTTACTCTTCAGAATATCAAAACTATGCACTTCAGGATATTCTAAGGCACAATGTAAAGCAATCACTCTCAGACACCTTAGTGAGTAAAATAATCAAGTTTATTTAAGGAGCAAGTTCTCATATGGCAAAACTAACCACACTAATATATATATACATATATATATATATATATATATATATATATATATATATATCAACAGAATAACATGAGAATAATGGTGAGAATATAAGCACTCTGTGAATAACTGCAAGAGTCAGTGCATATAATACACGCACACACAATATACTTCAATGCTCAATAGCATGAAAATGACGGCAAGAATAAGTGCATATTACGCACGCACACACAATATACTTAATAAATTGAAAAGCTTCACCGAAAAGAGCGTCTGCATCCCTCCGCCGTACACAAAGCCGGGGAACCCAAATCGGCTGGCACAGGGAGCCTCTTTCGGGACAATCAGTCCTCCTGGCGTTGCATCCAACCCAGAAGAGAGTTCCTAAACCAGTCCATCCAGGCCCCCAACCTTTATAGTATTTACTAACGCCCAGGAGTCTTTTCTAGAAAAAGACCCCCTCCTTTACAAATTGTGCAATCGGCGGTACCTTGTTCACCCTTCGAGACGTCTCCTCAGAACGGGCCAAGTTCCCAGGAGAAGGCTCCAAGGTGAAGCTTGCATTCCTCCTTGTGTACAGGCAGCTTGCATTCCTCCTTGCATCCCCCTGTTGTTCTAACTGATAGCTCGTGGAATGTAAATAGTGCCCTTCGTATCAGGCAGATGGAGCGAAGTTGAGCAGAAAAACACCCCACCCTGTAGCTTGCCGAAGCTTGTGGAAAAAAACAGAACAGTGCCTTACGCACTGAACCAGACTCGACAAAATGGAGTCGTGAACCAAAATGGAAGCGAAGGCCAATGGAAGCAGAGGCCAATGGTCCACACCCTGCACCATTGTTTATCTTACACGTAGTGCATGGAGCACTACATTTCCACCCTTGGACGATTTGGCCAACTTACAACTAAGTATATCCTATAAGCTGAAATGGCAAGGCTCTTGGGCGACACTGAGATAGAAGGTTAGGCACACACTGAATACAACAACATAACAAAATTAAAATAACTGTTATGGTAATGATTACACCAAAGATATAACGCAGTTGGCCTAAATTAGGCAGCCATCCAAAAGCCCAATCCCACCACCCCTTGTCAACATCCTGCTGCACCCCCTTCACTAACTTATGCAGGGCTTCTATATGGGAGTTGATTGATATGGAGTGGTCGGATAAATTGAAGCAACACAACCCTTCAAAATCACTGCAGCCATGGTTGTGTTTAAGCAGTAAATAATCAATAGCAGCGCGATTCTGCAAGGCAGCTCTTCTAATTCCCTGTACATCTTAAAACAGCTCAGCTAAGGCAGCTGAGGTATAGTTAATATTCTTGACTACTAAACATGCAAGTTTATTAATAACTCTGGTATTATATACTGCAAGTCCTGGCACCCCTACGATAGAACCAGCTAAACTAACATATTCTGTTTTGGAAAGCAATGAAATTTCAGAATCACAGTCCGTAGGTAATTGAATAGTGTCTCTGGTATAGCGAGGGTGTAGAGCAGTATCCATAGGAAACATGAGAAAGCCTAGGCGTGACCAGGCACAAGGCCCTCCGGTTAGATTGGCTGGAATATAAGTAAAAGAAAGGTTACCACAAGAAAAGAGCCAACCTTTAGGCAACTTAACATTTTGAATGTGGCTGGCAGCAGGCACCACATGCTGGCAAAACATCGAATTATTTACATTCAAACAGGTCAGGTCATTCCGTGAGTGGCACAACGTCCGTTGTGCAGCAGTTAAGTTTTTGTCTCTTTTCTCCAATTTGAGCTGAGCACATTTACCTATTTTCATAGGATCACAGGTCAATGAATAGCACACATCCCCATTTGAGATGTTAAATGTGAGTATAGATGTCATGTTCCTCCACAACCGCCTGCCCACCTCCGGGCAATGACGGCAGTACTCATAGAGTGACAGATGGGAGCGAACGTCACTCACATCCACCATTCCATCCTGGTTTGTATTGTTAAAGATGTGCAATAATACAGCAGCAGGAGTGGGCACTGCCACTAGACAAGTGGTAATCAGATCTTGAACGCTTTGCATGTTACTCATACAGAAGTGAGATATATTCAGCACTTCCTGCGCTAGATGAATCCAAACATTGTTCGGTTCATGCAGCAGCGTCGGCATCTGCGGCTGACGGTTGAATTTTTGGGCTATGAGCCCCTCCCGCTCCCCGGTGGAGTCTCCCGAACGGGCTCCATACACCACACTCATGGCACAGGCACTCCACAGGATGATCTGAAAAGAACAAAGGACAAAACACGTATTATCATTCTCGCAAATAGCATTTGTCATCGGGAACATGTTCCCATTTGTCTTGACCAGGTCGCATAACTACCAGGACATTGTCTGGTCCAGTGGCGATGACATCAGCGGGTTGAGGAGGGTTATTTGGGGATTCAATCCACACTTTGGCCCCTGGGTTCTTGTCAGTAGATCCGAACCCTCCTTTGCCTCTTACAGTGAGAAGAGCTGGGGCGCTCCCCTTCTTAACAACACCTCCATAAACCGGCATGATGACAATTTGGGCAACGCGATCACCAGGTTGCACCACTAGGTCTGCGTCACCACTGTTCAAGAGAATGACTTTTAACTCGCCTTGGTAGTCTGCATCTATCACGCCTCCTAAAACTTGGATGCCTCTCAGGGCAAGCCCAGATCGAGGGGCGATCAGACCGTAATGCTCAGGGGGAATCTGAATTCCCACCCCAGTTTCAATCAGAGTGATGTCTCTAGGCTTCAATCGATGCATGTGTAAAGCATGTAAGTCAAGTCCTGCAGATTCTGTTGTAGCTCGATATGGGGCCAAAGCTCCTGGAGCTGTTTCCCAATACACAATGGTATTACTCGCCGTAAACGGATTAATCTGTAAAGCGGGCGTGAGCATTCTCATGAGAGGTGTCTTGGCATTTGTAAGGGGTCGGTTGTTCAAAATTTGCAAAGCATCGTACAAATTATCCCTCCACCCCTTCAGTGTCCCATCAGACAGTTTACGCAATTGTTCTTTCAGCAACCCATTCATTCTCTCAATTAGTCCCGCTGCTTGTGGGTAGTAAGGTATGTGAAAAATCCACTCAATATTGTGTTGTGCACAATAGTTCTGCACTAGTCTGCCCTTGAAGTGGCTGGCGTTATCACTTTGAATCTGGAGTGGCACCCCATAGTACAGAATCAACAGATCTAATGTTTTCAGGGTGCTCTGCTGAGTTGCGCGCTTGCAGGGAAAGGCTATGAGATTACCAGAGTAAGTGTCTACCACAGTGCAGGCATACTGACACCCTCTGCTCACTGGCATTGGTCCAATGTAATCAATCTGCCAAATCTGTCCTGGCAATTTACCTCTGCCTAGCTGGCCTCTCACCACCTGTGGGACCGGTCTGTGCTGTGCATGCTGACAAATGGGACATTCAATGATTGCTGTTTTAATCAAATCTAGGGGAAGATGCATCCCTCTAATCTCAGCCCACCTGTGAGTAGCCTTTTCTCCAAGATGTCCGCATTTCTGGTGTGCCCATTTAGCCATTCCCACCAAATCAGAATTCTGCGCCTCCACTTCAGCCTCTTGAATCTTGGCTCGATCGTCTGCAAGACAATTGAACCATCGGTCTAATGAATCAGTTGGACAGTGAGCGTCCACATGATAGACAGTCACGGTGCTTTGAGGTAACATTTCCCAGATCTCCTGCCATAACTCCTTCCCCCATACCTCTTTGTTATGGATTTTGTACTGATGTGCATGCCACGTGGGAAGCCAAGTAGCTAACCCATTGGCGGTAGACCAGGAATCTGTATAAATGTGACATTTTCCGGGTAGCTCTTGTTTTAAAGCTTGATAGACCGCATAAAGCTCTGCAAACTGGCTACTTCTTCCCTGTCCTGTAGTTGTCAAAAGCTTCTTTGTAACAGGATTATAGGACACTGCCTTCCAGTGCCTTTTCGCTCCAACATATTTTGCTGAGCCATCTGTGAACCATACATGTTTTTTGTCATCTGCAGACAAGTCTGCGAACGGCTGGCCCCACCCTACTGGGGATTCACACACTGAAGGTACATCGTGCAACATTTCGGAATTCTCCACTGGAGCCTGCGCTACCTGCTCATGCAAAACGGCAGTTCCTTTTGGACCCGCTCGTGCCCTGTCCTGGACATACCATTTCCATTTTATAATGCTGGCTTCCTGCGCATGCCCAATTCTATGAGTTTTAGGGGAACTCATCACCCACTGCATGATGGGAATTTCAGGCCTTAAAATCACATTGTGTCCCAGTGTAATTTGCTCAGTATCAACCAGGGCCCAATAGCAGGCCAGCAGCTGCTTCTCAAAAGGAGTATATCGCTCTCCTGCCTCAGGTAACTTCTTTGTCCAAAATCCCAGGGGCACCCTCTTTCTTCCTTGTTTTTGCCATAAACTCCAATTGGCATACTGCCCCTGGACTGTCACATTCAACTCAATGTCTCCCTCCCGAATCGGCCACAAATCCAAAGCATGCTGAATGGCGTCTTTCGCCAATTCAAACGTGCGCTGCTCCTGCTCTCCCCATTCAAACGCATTTTTCTTTCGTGTAACTTTGTACAATGGGGCCAAAATCTGAGACAAATGGGGTATATGCTGTCTCCACTACCTGAATAGTCCAATAAAACTCTGGGCTTCCTTCCGATTTTGCGGCACTGCAAATTCCTTAATCTTTTGTTTCACTTTTGGCAACACTTCTCTGTGTCCCTGATTCCAATGAATGCCCAAAAATTTCACGCTCTGAGACGGTCCCTGCACTTTCTCGGGGTTAATCTCCCACCCTTTATTCTGCAAGTGTTCCACCACCCTGTCTAGCTGAATCTGCACCTGTTCTTGTGTCTCTCCTTGCATCATCACGTCATCTATATAGTGAGAAATTTGCACTCCAGGAACCACTGGTACTTCATCCAAATGCTCTGCCACCAGCCGGTGGCAGATAGTGGGGCTATGTAAATACCCCATGGGCAATCTACAGAAGGTGTACTGACGCCCCGCCCACTGGAATGCCAGCTGAGGCTGGCTCTCAGTAGCTATTGGTATCGTAAAGAACGCATTGGCAATGTCAATGGTGGCATACCAAGTCCCACTGTGTTTCTGTATGTTCTCAATCAAGGTAATGGTGTCTGGGACCGCTGCAGTCAGAGGAGGTGTATGTTTATTCAATTGGCGATAATCAATGCAAATCCTCCAACTGTTATCACTTTTACGAACAGGCCAGAGGGCATTATTCCACGCAGTGGTGATGGGAACTATTACCCCGTCCTCCAGTAAATCATGTATAGTCTGGCTAATCTCCTCATGTCCTCCCGGTATTCTGTACTGTTTCATTTGAATCACCTTAGTAGCTTGGGGAAGTGTTACCGGAGGAATCTTCAACAGCCCCACCCTTGCGGCGGCTATTGATATAAATCTTTTGGAACCAAATTGATAACATCCATCTTCCAAATGTAGGGTCATCCCTTTCAAAATGTCAATTCCAATAATATACTCGGGAATGGGCACAATCAAGACAGTGTATTCTCTTTTTTGAAGTGCCCCTATTTTCATGGGAACCACTATCTGCACTGCCGGAGTTTCTTTTCCGCCCAATCCCGTAATGGTGAAGTACTGTCCCCTGAATTTTCTTGGGTTGCCATGAATCAAAGAGGCCTCCGCTCCGGTGTCAACGAGGGCTCGAACTTTTTGAACATTTCCACGTTTCCAATAAATTTCTACTTTGACATGAGGCCTGTTATCTTTGCGAGCCCATCCCTGCACCGGAGTTTGACCTGTTTCCTAATCTATTTTCACTCTGCGCACATCAGAGTCTGCCCAAGTCAGATCTGGATACAGTTTGCGGTAATTCTCAGGGAACTCCTCCTCCCTGTCTCTGCTTCGCAACCTCTCTGAGCTTACCAGCTCCCTCTCCCACTCTCTTCCTCGAGTTTTCCCAGAACCTGTCAGTTCCCGGTCTCTCTCCCTGCTCCGGGTTCCCTCTGAGCTTCGGTGCTCTTCCTCCCAATCTCCATCATCTGGGGATCTCTCTCTACCGTGGGGCTCTCTCCCTCTCTCTCCCTTTTCACCCTCACGCTCCTCCCCTCCTGCCTTTCTCTGGTTCACCACTTTGTTATCCTTCTTGTTCCCTTTCCTGCTCCCC
Organism: Pleurodeles waltl; assembly: GCF_031143425.1. Lineage (NCBI taxonomy): Eukaryota > Metazoa > Chordata > Amphibia > Caudata > Salamandridae > Pleurodeles > Pleurodeles waltl. Next base: position 716,151,362 of record NC_090444.1, read on the forward strand.
TCCTTTTTATCCAAACCGCGTTTGCGGTACATTTCCCACATGTCCTTGGTGCTTATCCCATCAATTTCCTCCCTGGTCACCCCATCTCGCAGCAAGGCCTGAAACATGTCTCGCCTTGTCACCCTGTTGTTATCAGTACGATTCTCAGACCTTGAATTCCTCTCTGGCTTAGCCGATTCTCCTAAGTCACTTAACTCACGCACCGCTTCTACCACCTGAGACAATGGGTTACCCGTCTGATTAATTAACAAAGTCATGATGACATGCTTATATGCAGGAGGAGCGGCCCTAATCAACCGGTTTCGCACCGACACACTTAAAATTCCATTCATCAAATCATGGGCATTACCCATAAAGATAGCTGTTTTCAACCCTTCTTCATTCAATCTCTGTACTACATCTCTCAAAGTATACCAAGGTTTATCATTAGGCGGCCAGTCTGACTCTGTCGGATACTTCTGAGCACACCCTTGCGCAGCTAACTCCAACAAATTGGTCATGGGACCATTCCCTGGATAAGTTCTAAACTCATTTTGGATAACCGGGTCTGTACTTAACATACAAAGCCTCGGGGCATCACCGTGATCCAATTGGACCCCCTGACCCCCCATATTGTGCACCCGCACCATCCACGTAAGCAATGTTTCCCCAGACCTCTGTCGAAATCTGTCTATCACATCACTTAATTCTTGTTGTGTATAATCCTCCAGGGCATCCAACATCACCCCTCCAGGGTTAGCTGGGCTATGCTGTAACTTTCGCCGATATATGGGCTGCGCACGGACAACATTCCTGCGCTCTGTCTTTCCCTGACTAACATCTTGACAGTTATCACCCCCGGACTCATCTGAAAAATCAGATGTATCCCAGATGTTTCCATCCCAAAATTCAGGGTCAAAGGCTAATCCTGCCTGAGAGATAGCTAAATGCACCTTCTTTTTATTAACTTTCCCTCTTCGTTTCTTGTGTTTATATTGAGCGACTCTAACGGCCGTTCTCTCTGCAACCACCTGGTACATTTCAAGCTTATCACTTAATAATTTATTTTGACAAGCTAGCATGGTAGAGGAATTTCGGGCTCCTACTAACTCCTTCTCCAGCTGCTCGTGGTCTTTTTGTAACTGTAAACATTTTTCATACAACTTTCGGTACGCAGAAAGCAAGATCCAGCCTCGCCTCCCCAACGCACAAATCTCCCTTCCCTTGTCAATTGAAACTTTTTGTAAACATGTAAGAACATCTTCAGGTTCTGCATTTAACATACACGCATTCCAATTTTCACACAAACCAGCACAACGTGACCATTCCTGAGCTAAAAGTTTATACAGGACCATTTCCCACCCCGGTATTTCTATGTCTGGATTTGCTACATGACAACTTGCTTTTGAGTTCGCTTTGATCTTATTAAGCATTTTCCCTTTTTTTTTTTTTCAAATCCTGCAAACGACTACGCCAATTGTGTTGCTTTACTCTTCAGAATATCAAAACTATGCACTTCAGGATATTTTAAGGCACAATGTAAAGCAATCACTCTCAGACACCTTAGTGAGTAAAATAATCAAGTTTATTTAAGGAGCAAGTTCTCATATGGCAAAACTAACCACACTAATATATATATACATATATATATATATCAAAAGAATAACATGAGAATAATGGTGAGAATATAAGCACTCTGTGAATAACTGCAAGAGTCAGTGCATATAATACACGCACACACAATATACTTCAATGCTCAATAGCATGAAAATGACTGCAAGAATAAGTGCATATTACGCACGCACACACAATATACTTAATAAATTGAAAAGCTTCACCGAAAAGAGCGTCTGCATCCCTCCGCCGTACACAAAGCCGGGGAACCCAAATCGGCTGGCACAGGGAGCCTCTTTCGGGACAATCAGTCCTCCTGGCGTTGCGTCCAACCCAGAAGAGAGTTCCTAAACCAGTCCATCCAGGCCCCCAACCTTTATAGTATTTACTAACGCCCAGGAGTCTTTTCTAGAAAAAGACCCCCTCCTTTACAAATTGTGCAATCGGCGGTACCTTGTTCACCCTTCGAGACGTCTCCTCAGAACGGGCCAAGTTCCCAGGAGAGGGCTCCAAGGTGAAGCTTGCATTCCTCCTTGTGTACAGGCAGCTTGCATTCCTCATTGTGTACAGGCGCATCCCCCTGTTGTTCTAACTGATAGCTCGTGGAATGTAAATAGCGCCCTTCGTATCAGGCAGATGGAGCGAAGTTGAGCAGAAAAACACCCCACCCTGTAGCTTGCCGAAGCTTGTGGAAAAACACAGAACAGTGCCTTACGCACTGAACCAGACTCGACAAAATGGAGTCGTGAACCAAAATGGAAGCGAAGGCCAATAGAAGCAGAGGCCAATGGTCCACACCCTGCACCATTGTTTATCTTACACGTAGTGCATGTAGCACTACAGACAGTGACACAAAGGGAGCTGAGGTGTAGTCTGCATTTCCTGATGAGCCATCTGTGCTAGGAGGGAGGGAAGGAGTGGTCACTTACACCTGAAAGGGCTGTGCCTGTCCTCACACAATGCAGTCTCCAACCCCTGGTGAGTGTCTGGGGCCTGGCCTGGGCAAGGCAGGATTTCACATTCAAAAGAGACTTTACTTTGAAGTAGGCCTACTTCAAAGGAGAAATTGAGTATAAGAAGGGCACCCAAACCCACAGACTTTAGAACACTTCTGGAAACAAGAGGAACCTCTGCCTGGAGAAGAGCTGAGGAAGAAGAGCTGCCCTGCCTGTGCCTGTGCTTTGTGGAGCTATCCTGCAGTTGCTGCTTCTGCCAGAGTAAGAGGGCAAAGACTGGACTTTGTGTGCCTTCCATCTTGTGAAGAAATCTCTAAGGGCTTGATTTAGAGCTTGCCTACTGTTGTTTGAATTCATAGGGACAGCAAAGACTTCTCTCTGCCAGCACCTGGAGTCTCTAGAGAGACTCCTGCTCTGACAAGTGGTGCCCTATCCAGTCCCTGGGCCCTTGAAAGGAAAGCTGGTGGAAATCCAAGGAAATCAACTTCGTACGCCTTTGGACCGAAGCCGCTGCTGAATCCAGTGACGCCGCCTGCAACCGACTCCATGATCTTCGCTGGAATGCAATGACCTTCGCAGGCCCGACGCCGCTGCAGCCCTGCTGAAGTTTGCGACTCCCTGGAAGTCGCCGCACGATGTTGTGACCGACGCCGCTTGAAGTGCGTGGATTCAACGTTTCGCACAGACGTAGCAATCCCCGACTTCGCGCATCGACTTGTTTTCACTTTTCACCAAAGGTACTGTACTTGGGGGTCTACGCGACTCCGTGTCCAGCGCCGCTGGTGTCGGCTTGTTGGGAACGACTCCGTCACGACGCCGTAATGGTACTGCAAATGCCTTCTGGGAAATTCCGAATTGTTCAGGATTTGAGGAAAGTAAATGACATTGTGAATAAGTGTTGTCCCGTGGTGCCGAACCCAGCAGTGATATTGTTACAGATCCCATGCGATACTAAGTGGTTCACCGTAATAGACCTGTCACAAGCATTCTTTTCTGAACCTCTTCATGGGGATAGTCAATTTCTTTTCTGGTTTAATTTTTGGATCAAGACTTTTGTTGGTGTAGAATTCCTCAAGGGTTTTCAGAGTCATGGTCCATTTTCAACCAGATCCTAAAAAAGAGCCTGGAGTCATTAGAAATGCCTTTCCAGTCGATGTTAGTACAGTACATTGATGATTTATTGGTCGCATCAAAGAGGAGAGAAGCATGCAAATATGATACTATTGTCTTGTTTAATCACTTACGGAAGAATGGACATCAAGGCCCTTATTATGTCTATGGTGGTAAAAACCGCCTACTGCCGCGGCGATGGCCGCCGAAAGACCGTTGCTGCGGCTACCATCCTTCAGCCAACCCTCCAATGTCATAATGTGGCAGTAAGTGCCGCCAGCCTGTTGGCTGTACTACCGCCAAATTATCTCCATCTGCCGGGGTCATAATGACCCCCATAGTGTCCCAGCAAAATTAAAGTACTGTCAGACTAAAGTTAAATATTTGGGACACCTAATTGAGAGGGAAATTAGGAAAATCTCTAGAGAAAGGGCCACAGCCATATTGCAGACGAACCTCCCAGCTACATAGAGAGATGTCAGAATGTTTTTGGGAATGTGAGCTATTGTCGTCAGTGGATTCCCAACTTTTCAGTCATTACAAAGCCAATGCAGAAGCTGGCCCATAAAGTAGTTACTGATCCCTTAGTGTTAGACTAAGCCTGTATGAAAGCTTATACTGAATTGAGATAGAGTCTGTGCAAAGCCCTGGCTTTGGGAATGCCTGACTACACAAAACCCTTCATGTTGTTTTGTCATGCATGTGATGCCTGTTCTTTGTCTGTTCTGACTCAAGTCCATGGTGGTGTAAACCACCCAGTAGCATATTTTTCAGTTACTTTGGACCCAGTTGCAGCAGCTTTACCTGGCTGTTTACATACAGTTGCAGCGGTTGGACTAAGCCTCACTCAGAGTGAGAGCATCATGATAGGACATCCTTTAACTATCATGGTCCCTCACTCCATTGAAGTTTAACTTACCAGAACTAAGACTCAGCATTTGACTAATGCCAGATTGACGCGGTATGAGACTGTCATCCTGGGTTCCCTCAATATGTCATCGGAAAGGTGTACAGTGCTTATCCCAGCAACTTTACTTCCAAAAGAAAACATTGAGGCTGGCAAATTGAAAGACGTTGAACATGACTGTCTGGAGATAACTGATTTGTGCACAAAATCAAGACATGATATTCGAGATACCCGATTGGAGGAAAATGACCAAATTATTTTTGTTGAGGGTTCCTGCTTAAGAGATAAAATGGGAACATTGAGAGCAGGATATGCTGTGTGTACAAACTCTGGTATACTCGAAGCATCCTGGCTTCGAGGACTGTATTTGGAACAAGTGGCTAAATTGGTAATCCTTATGAGAGCATGCTATGTCTCTGCACACCTTAAAGTTACTATTTGCACAGACAGCCAGTACAGATTTAGAATAGTCCATGACTTTGGCCAGTTATGGGCACAGAGAGGTTTCCTGGCCTCTTCTGGTTCACCGGTTAGAAATGGTGAAATAATTCATGATTTGTTGCTAGATATTCAATTGCCTGAAAAGATTGCTGTGGTGAAATGCAGTGCACACCTGAAATCACAAGATTTTGTGTCAATGGGAAATGGATATGCGGATCAAGTCCCAAGATTTTCTGCACTGAACTGTATATCGTTCAAAGATAAATGGGAACTTTTACCTGAAGGAAAGGAAATGTGCCCAAATCATGCACTACGTGTAATTGATACTTTGGAGGAATTGAAAGAGCTTCAGGATAATATTGACAAAGATGAAAAGAAGCTTTGGATAAAGTTAAAATGTGTTCAACGTGAGGATGATGTCTGGGTATCAGGAGAGGGACAAGTGGTCTTGCAGAATAGAGTGTTGACTCAAATGGCTAGATATGATCATGGTCAAGCACATGTTGGGAGGGATGCCATGGTTTGCACGTTCAAGCAATTCTGGTTCAATCCTAAATTTAGACAGGTTGCCGGAGCAGTTTGCCATCACTGTATCATCTGTCAGCAGATAAATGTGGGTAAAGGGACAGTGGTCAATATAAGCCACTTTGGAGGAGCGGGAGGTCCATTTAGCAGTATGCAGATGGATTTCATTGAGATGCCTGTGTGTGAAGGTTTGAGATGTGTGCTGGTGATTGTATCTTAAGTCATTGGATTGAAGCTTACCCTACATGGAGAAATGACAGCCTTACAGTAGCGAAATTACTACTTAGGGAACTGATACCTCGTTTTGGTTTTCCGGTATGTTTAGAATCAGATGGAGGAAGTCACTTCAACAATGAAGTAATTAAATTACTATTTTCAGCTTTAAACATTGAGCAGAAGTTGCATGGTAGCTACCGCCTTGAAGCCTCAGGACTTGTTGAGCAGATGAATGATACCTTGAAGTCAAGAATTGCAAAGATGTGTGCGTCCATGAATCTGAAATGGTCCGATGCACTGCTGTTAGTTCTGATGACTATGAGAAACACACCTGACAGGAAAACTGGAATGTCACCACATGAAATCCTAATGGGCAGAGCAATGAGGTTGCCAACGGTTCCTCCAAATGCCCTTGTGAACATGACAGATGATATTGTGTTGGGATTAAAGCAAAGGTCTGGCTGATGTGGTTCACTCTTTCTCTCATTAGGTGGAAGCCACCACACTGCAACCGTCTCAAGATCAAAGCCACAACCTGACAGCGGGAGACTGGGTTATGATCAAAACGCATGTGAGGAAGACTTGTTTGTAGCCTCGATGGAAAGGCCCTTACCACATAATACTGATTACTACTACCGCTGTGAAGTGCGTTTCAGTTCAAACTGGGTTCATGCTAGCCATACGAAGAAAGTACCCTATCTGTTGGACAATGAAAAAGAGTTGTTGAGAGTACCAACAACTTCCAGACAACATCTAGACTCAGAGAAAGAAACAGAAGAATCAGTGGCTGAATCTGAACAGACTGAAACCATTGCAAACACTTCTGTAAGAGATGAAGTGGAAGACCTACAGGAGAGTGACAGTGAAACAGACTCAACTCAGGTAGCAGGAGAGTCTAGTCAGAGGAGGGCTCTCCCGGAAGCAGACGGTCCTGAAAGACAAACAGAGAAAACTACAGCCCCTGAGAGGGAAGGAGTTCAGGCGGGTCAAAGCCAAAGCGATCTGTCTCCTCCTGAACCAGTTGCAAGTACGTCAAGAGAAAATCCCGCAGGACAAACAGAGGTTACAAATCCAGTACGGAAAAGAACATTGATGAGAGGTCCACTGAAAGGAGATAAGTGGCCAAAATCACAAGCAAAGAGGAAAGAAGCAATTAAAGTGACAAAAATTGAGGAGGAAATGGACACAACAAGAAGATAAGTTTTGAGTGATGGAGAGTTAAATGGAGAGCGAAGGTTAGAAAAGGGAGAATTGGAAACAGAAGGTACACAGGTCCTCACTGGGCGTATGCAACGACAAGTAAATAGCAGAGTGAATTTTTGTCTTTTTGTTTTGATCAAGAAATTCCAGGTCAATATTTTGCACATGAAGAAGATCAATAAACCAAACTTTGTGAAAACTGTGAAATCTAAGACAAGAGCAAAAGAGACAATTGAAAGTAACCAGAAAGGACTTTGAATAACCTGATTTGACGAGCTGCTAAACTGATTTTGACAAGCTACGTATTTTTGACAAAGGTCCTAGAAGGAAGACTGAAAGCTATAAATAACTGCTAAAGAAGATTGAAGATTTTTGTTTTGTTTTGTTGCATAGTTATACATTTTCTCTTCTGCTTTCTAAATCTTTACAGACAATGAGTAACTATAGCCAACAGGGTAGGAAGAATAGGTGCTGTAAGTACATAGGTATTGGTTTGGCGATTGTATGCATGATATTGTGTCTGGTGTTGATTATGAGTATGACTCTTCTTGATATGATTGTGGCCAACCATACCTCTGTTTTAGAGACAACTACTGCACTCACAGAAGTAGATTGGTTTAGGATAGATGAGAAATATTTGCACGTAGATAGCAACCAACTAGAACTTTCTTCTAATGTTTTCTATTGCTTATTGTGTGAGTATGTTGAGACGATGGATGCGAGAGATTGTTATGTCTGTATGCAGGTTCCTTCATCAGTGGAGGAAGGAGTTACTTACGATAGTTTGCCCCTTACTTATGGAATAAGTTGCAGTGTTTTACTAACAAGATTTTATAACCAGGAGTACATTCAGTACTTCTATTCCAACCACGATGTAGTGTTTTTATTTGTTCCAATAATTAAGTACCTCCATAGAATTAGTGAGAGGATTCTTTGAACCTACACTAACATTTGGCACAGCTTTTGGCTCACAGGACAATCTCACATGCTTTCTCACACCAGAAGAAAAGAGTTTCTTAGATCAGACAGATGATAGAAGAAAGGCATTAAAGGTGAAATTAGGGAAAAGGACATTTTGAAATGATCATGCACTTAGCGACATAAAGACCAAAGGGAGGTTGGCTTTAGATGCACAACACATAGGAAAGCTTTGTGTATATAGGCCTAAACCTGGAACTGACACATTGTTTGTGGGAACGAGTGAATATAGACATGTGTTTTTGTTTCAGAGTAAGTGGGCATTCATGTTAAATGAACAAGACCCAGCAATTGCAGAAATCTATTAATTTGTGGACCAAATGCATATTACCGTCTTCCAAGAGGATGGTATGGCAGATGTTATTTTGGGATAGTTTTCACAAAGATTTATCAACTTGAGAACCTGAATAAAGTACCTAAAGTGACTGAATTACATCATGTTAGACAAAAGCAAGAATCTTAGGGCCAGATGTAGAAAGCCTTTTGCACGTCGCAAACTGCGAAAAACGCAGTTTGCGACGTGCAAAAGGCCTAACGCGATACACAACCTCAAGTTGCGAGTCGGTACCGACTCGCAACTGGAGGCTGCGACTCGCAAATAGGAAGGGGTGTTCCCTTCCTATTTGCGACCGCATCGCCATGCTGAGTTGCTTTGTGACCGCGAATGCGGTCGCAAACCAACCCGCAGTTACCACCCACTTCAAGTGGGTGGTAACTCATTCGCAAAAGGGAAGGGGTCCCCATGGGACCCCTTCCCCTTTGTGAATGACGAAAAAATTGTTTTTTCAGAGCAGGCAGTGGTCCTATGGACCACTGCCTGCTCTGAAAAAAACGAAACCAAATGATTTCGGAAGTTTTTCTTTTTGCAACTTGTTTTCCTTTAAGGAAAATGGGCTTCAAAAAGAAAGAAAAAAAACTGCTTTATTAAAAAAGCAGTCACAGACATGGAGGTCTGCTGTCTCCAGCATGCCACCATCCCCTTGAGTGCATGGACTCGCTATGGGGTCGCAAAATGCGACCCACCTCATTAATATTCATGAGGTGGGTCTTTGCGACCCCATAGCGAGTCGCAGAAGGTGTCTGAGACACCTTTCTGCATGCACTTTTGCGAGTTGCAATTTGCGAGTCGGTATGACTCGCAAATTGCAAGTCGCAAAATTTGACCTACCTACATCTGGCCCTTATTCTGGAATAGTTGAAGACCTATTTGGAGCAATAATTCCTTCTGTAGGAGTTATTCTGAATTCTCTGAAAATTCGAAAGTTGTCTACTATTGTGGCTAACAGGCTGACAAATTTCTCTGGAGCCATGATCCTAATGGATACAGAAATGCTGAGGTAAGATCTATGACTCTTCAGAACCACCTAGACTCCTTTAAGCAAAGGAGAACAGAGTTTGGAAAATGCTGAATTTGCAACATTGTTGCTCATGTTTACCTAACAATAGTACAGAAATTAGAGGCCTTATTAGCAATTTGACTGATGATAGTATGGACTTGAAAGAACTAAAGGAACCTAGAGTTTGAGAAAATGGTTGGGCAACCTAAGGAAAGGGATAATTTTGAAAATAAAACAGATAATATTGATTATTTTGATTTGTATAATTGGAGCATGGGGAATTTATAAATTGTATCATGTGATAAATATGTCCAAATTGAAAAATGATCAGAGGAGGGTAGAAATTAAAATGGAAAAGCTATTTAGAGAAAATTTGAAAAGGGAAAGAGAAAATAAAAGTTATAGGGACAAAACATTTTAAGTGAACAAACATTTGTATGGGATGATGTAAGGTGTGATGACATATTTAGTCATGAGGGGAGGGATTGTGAACACTGAATTTATTACTAATGAATCTTATGTATTATGGATTATGAATTTGCACAGACTTTGACTAATATAGAAAATGATATGTGACTTGGAAAATGTGCCCACTTGAGTGGCCGCTATTTATTATGAAGCGTCTTTATTAAATGAATAATAATATTAATTGAAGTGCCACTATTTAGACAATTGTGGTGGTATGTCATATTAATGATCTTACACTATGTATTTCGAACATGGAAGGGATTTCAGTACAAGCCATGAAAGTGGGTTCCAAGAGATCTTTCGCTTTTCAAATGTGTGGACTGCCATTGTCAATCACCTCGAACAGTAAGAGGAATGTTTAGAGAACTCAGCAGGATTCAGAGTAACTCACCTGTACCTCCAACATATCTATTTCCAGGTAAAATCTTCAAAAGGATTATTTTGAAAAAATACTGCACTGAATATTGTGAACAGTCTCATTAATCAACGCTCATTCCTGACAAATAAAATGCCTTTCTTCATCAGACCACTCCTTAAGCAAAACAACCTGGGTCCATCAAACCTAGCCAGATACAGGTCAGTCTCCAATATGTCTTCCTTAAGAAAACACATTGAAAAGTAGTCTTTTTTCATCTCTGCCCCTTTGTGGGAAAGAATGACCTAATGTATGACCAGTAGTCCATAATCTGCCCAGGCAGAGGCACAGAGACACCATCAATATCCATTTGGGATGACCTGATGGTGCAGATGACAAAATGAAGTGGCTGCACTAGTTATTCTGGATCTATATTCAGTCTTTGACACCATAAAACTCTGCTGCAGAGACTAGAAGAGGTCACTACTCCTTGTAAGTCCTGAACTATCATTTTGAGTTAACGTCCCAGGAAAGGAAATAAACATGGGGAGCTGACTAAGTCAAAAACACTTGTTGACCGCTGTTGGCTTTACCAGCTCTCTGCTCCGGCAGTCTCCTATTGAGAAGCTTTGGGGGTCATTTACAAAGCCCCTTGCGCTGCAGTAGCGTTATTTTTGTGACGTGACAGCGGCACAGAACAGTCCCCCACCCAACGCCATGGTTACAAACTGACACAATGTGACCATTGTGCCAGTTTGTAAACCCTTGCACCACATTATACCTGCACCAGGTACAATGTATGCAAGGGAGGGGTTTCCCCATTAGGAGGCCCAAAGGAATGGCGCAGTGAAATCTACAAGATTTCACTGACTCATGCTAGTGGCATTTTTTAACGCCTGTTCAAGGGCAGGCCTTAAAACTACACTGTGCTGTTTTCAATGGGGCCCCCTTCGCATTGCTTGATTAGCGTCAAAATGTTCGATGCAATCCAGCAAAGCACCACAGCTGCATTGGAAATTCTGACGAAGCTGTGTTAACCAGCGCCATGGTACTCTATATTATAAATGCAGCACTACTATGGTGTCGTTAGGGGGTGCAGGGCAAACCGGTGCATCGTGATTGATGTACCAGTTTGTTGTAAATGAACTCCTTTGTGTCTCAGTGTGAGCGAAAACCTTAGTCCTTCCAGCCCATTCTGTAAACTGTGTCGAACTCTGTACAAATTTAGAGCCATATTTACAGGGCCTTTGCCTCACTGTTGCATCATTTTTTTAGGCAAGGGTGGCGTAAGCCACGCAGAACTGACGAGGTGAAATTTACAACATTTAACTGCGTCATTCTGCGACTTCAATGCATCAAAACTTTACCGCCTGCTCAGAGTGGGTGTAAAACTGACGCAGGGCTTTTCTCAATGGGGGCCTCCTGGCATTGCTGGAGTAGTGTAATTTTTTTTTTTACGCTAGTTCAGCAATGCGTGTGTTTAGCGTCACAGATGCATCATATTTTCTGGCACATCTGTTAAAAACTGTGCCATGGACCTCTGTACTGTAAATACAGCACATCCATGGCATTGTTAGGGGAGTCGTAGGGCAGTGCAAGAAATCTGACACATCTGAGCCAATTAATCAGATTCTTGTAAATGAGGCCCTTAGAGTCCCAAAATCAAGATGATGTATACTTTTAAAGGAATTGTAAAGGCTGTAGTCACTTTAAGCTGATACATATGTTAAGGAGCACCTTATGCTTTTTTCTCTATCCGCAGATCGAACTATATACGCATTCAAGGCAGATGAGTGAACTGTAGCATCGGTCAATTAGCAAATCAAAAATGTGAATGATTCCAATTTGGCACAGATTCATGCTCCCTCTATCTTTCTCTTTTTAGAATTTCACCCTGACAGTGATAAATTACTTGTGTGATGGGTAAGAATGGAAATTAAAAGCATTAGGGTTGTTCATGCATTTATGCTAATGCAAACTTTTTATATGACTTGCATGCAGAAGAGAACAATCTAAAAGCTCATCGGTTTCGCTGTCATATGCATTTTCGAAGCTCAAGGAATGTGCATATTTTTTGTGCAGAAATATTTGTCTCTAAAAAATCCGAGAGTAAAAAATGAAGCATACAGTATTTTTCACTCTTCTCTGTTGATTGTCAAATAATTTATGTTCATTTCTGCTCATATTAATAAGCTTTCAGATGTTTAGTAAATGACTGATTGTTTATTGGCAAAGAAATATTATAGCTTTTATTAAATGATTTGCCTAACGTAAAGCATGGTTAGTGCCTCATGCCAACCCTCTGCTCGTATCCACATTTACAAATGCCTTTTGTACTAAGGGGGTGCTTTAGAGTTTGGTGGACAGGTACTCTGTTGCAATGGGTCACCAAACTGACAGCCGGCTTGCCCTTTTTAGAGTCGAAGTTACCATTAGCCGCAGACGACAACAGTGAGTACTCCACCTACGACACAGGGAGGGGGGAGGAGGAAAGGTTACGGGCACACACATATGCGACACACCCACCCCCACCCTCACCCCGACCGAAATACCTACACACCTATGCATATAAAAAGTCAGAGTGACACCCCCAAACCCCCCCCCAAAAAGCTAAGACAAAAGGCAATGAATGTAAAAGTAGAACTATATTATTGCAACAATAAAGTATAGCGATCTTAGCAATATATGAATAATAAATACACATCTAGAACTATATACATACAAGTAGCAAAAGTCCGGCCCAGTCTTTCAAAGTCCAAATGTCCGTGGGCCAATGTGCAGCAACACATGGGCATGGCCCACACACGAGAACGAGTCCATTGGAGAGAACACTGCAGGGGCATCACAAAAAGATAAAACAGGCACCTCAGGGGGAAGGGAAGGGGGGGCACCTCAGCCACATGAGTCCACGACGCCAGATCCACGAAGGGCCTCCATGCCCACTGTGCCACCCTGGGGAGTGCAAAGCCACAGTCTCTCAAGTGGATGACAGAGACCACTGGTCATGGAGGAGGCATGGTGGGCAGAGTGCGTCGTGAAGGCCTGCCCGACACAGAACCGGGACTGCCAATGGGCCAGCGGTGCTTGACAGGAAGGGCCCAGCGGAGCGGCGCTTGACAGGAAGGGCCCAGCGGAGCGGTGCTTGCAGGAAGGGCCCAGCGGAGCGGTGCTTGACAGGAAGGGCCCAGCGGAGCGGTGCTTGACAGCAAGGGCCCAGCGGAGCAGTGCTTGAGACGGCGGTGCCCAGCGGAGCGGTGCTTGACAGGAAGGGCCCAGCGGAGTGGTGCTTGACAGGAAGGGCCCAGCGGAGCGGTGCTTGAGACGGCGGGCCCAGCAGAGCGGTGCTTGACAGGAAGGGCCCAGCAGAGCGGTGCTTGACAGGAAGGGCCCAGCGGAGCGGTGCTTGACAGGAAGGGCCCAGCGGAGCGGTGCTTGAGACGGCGGTGCCCAGCGGAGCGGTGCTTGACAGGAAGGGCCCAGCGGAGCGGTGCTTGACAGGAAGGGCCCAGCGGAGCGGTGCTTGACAGGAAGGGCCCAGTTCAGAGGTGCTTCTCACGGCGGGGCCCTGTTCAGCGGTGCTTGAGACGGCGGTGCCCTGTTCAGCGGTGCTTCTCACGGCGGTGCCCTGTTCAGCGGTGCCTGTCTTGTGTTTCCAGTGAACCACACCTGGCCAATACTTGCCGCTCAGTCTGCATCGGACCTCTCCGTTGCGGGGCCCTCCTGTGATGGAGCCCTCGGGCCCTGTGTCTCCTCCGATACCCCCAGAATGGGGCTGGTGGGGCCCTCATGGCCAGGTCGGCTGCTCCCTGCCTTTTGCTCCTTGCTGCCCTTGCCCTCCTTGGCAGACTGTCCGTGGCCCTTGGCACCCTTACCCGATGTGGCAGGTGACGATGTAAGGCTACCCTCCTTGGGGGCAGGCGTATCAGGCCTGTCGCGCCTGCCCTTGAGTTTTTTGCTCCTCTTCCCAGGGGGGGGGGCTGGCTGTGCCTTTGCTGCTGGACGATGTCCCTGCCCAAGGAAAGGGCGGACTCCAAAAACCAGGCACGACGTTCTTGGGAGTTGCTGGGCTGGTGGTGGCTGAGGTGTTTGTGGAACTCTTACGGGATGGAGGGGGAGGGTCAGGTGAGGAAAAGAGGTCATGTTTAGAGAGGAAAATTTTCTTTGGAGCCATGGGAAGGGTAGCTGGAGTGGGTATGGGAGTGGAGGAAGAGGATGTGGTTGTAGGAGAGTCAAGTGTGCTGTCTTTGGGTGCAGGTGCTTGGGCTGGAGGCTGACGTGAGGTGGATGGCTGTTGTTTGGGTGCCTGCCTGCGTTTGTGTGGTTGGGAAGCGGGGGTGACAGACACACTGGGAGAGGACACAGGGGACGTGTACATGGCAGTGGGGGTGGTGACTGCACGTGTGCGGACTGTACTGGAGGGTGTGCTGGTGATGGGTGCAATGGCTGATTGTGGTGTGCTTGCAGGTGTGTGTGGAGACGTCACAGGGAGGGAGGAGGGAGACGAGGAGGTGGGGGACACAGAGGAGGTAGTGACTGTTGGCATGTCTGCATCTGGATGTTGCTTGGGTGAATGCTTGTGTGTTCTGTGGTGCTTATGTTTGGATGAGCTGCCCTTGGGTGTTGAGGTGTGTGCAGGCTGGTCTGTAAGTGTGGATGGGATAGGCAGAGGAACAAGGAAGTAGGACTGGGTGGAGGGACTCAGAAGAGGGAGGCTGGAGACAGGGACAATCGCTGCCGTCAGTGCTGAGGCCAGAGCGTTGAACGATCGTTGATGGGCAGCCTGACCCGAATGAAGTCCCTCCAGGTATGCATTGCTTTGATGCACCTCCCTCTCCACACCCTGGATGGCATTCAAAAGGGTAGACTGCCCAACAATGATGGTCCTCAGGAGGTCAATGACCTCCTCACTGAGGCAGCAGGGGTGACTGGGGCAGGGCCTGAGGTGCCTGGGGCGAAGGAGATGGCCGGCTTCCTGGCCTTGCGGGCACGGGCCGAAGGCCCAGGGGCTGCTGGGAGGGCGGAGCTGGTGCGCTGGGTGGCGGCTGTACCTGTAGGATCGGTGGGGACGGATGTTGCCGCCACCGCCAGGGAGCTCCCTTCCGAGGACGTGTCGGTGTCGCTGAGGTCTCCACGGGTCCCCGTGGTGGAGCCCCCCTCGCCCTCCGTCTCACTGGTCATGTCGGAGTCAGTTGCATGGCCCTCCGGGGCCATGTGAGATGCAGCTCCCTCTTGCGCCGATGCCACTTCTCCTCCGCCTGATGATGCTAATGCACACATTCACAGAAAAACAAAGAAAATGGGGGGGGGTGGAAAACATAAAGACAAGATGAGTGCATGCATTGGGGACACCGTTGGCGGAGAGGACAGACACAGAAGCCCCCTGCACTACGCTGCGCAATTGGGGTACACTACTTATTCACTGGGACATGCCCTACAAGCCTATTGGCGACAACTGCCCACACAGTATACACTGGTCCATGAATCGCATTACTAGGCACCCTACAGAGGTGGGGGGCGGGGGCACAGGACCATACCTCACGGACGGGCCTATCCTACAGAAATCGCCCTGGCCTAGGGATACCCACAGCCCTCCTCCCCCCCCAGGCACCTCCACTGCGCGCTAAATAGCCGAATGTGCTGGTACTCACCCCCTTGTGTCTGCTGTGATGTCCTCAAGCGCCCATCTAAATCGGGGTAGGCCACCGCCAGGATCCGGGACATCAGGGGGGTCAAGGTACGACTGGCATCCCTCCTATGTTGGGAGGCCATCCCCAGCAGAGCCTCCGCGGTCTTCCTGCTCCCGCGGCGGATGTCCTCCCACCTCTTGCGGCAGTGGGTGCCCCTTCTGTTGTGGACCCCCAGGGCCCGGACGTCCTTGGCGATGGCACGCCAAATGTCGATCTTCTGATGGGCGCTGACCTATGTGACATGTACAGGGGGGGAAGAGAAACATCATCACCTTTCTGCATGCTCGATGTGAGTGGCCCCCCCTCCCCAACCTTGCCATGTGGCACATGCTCTCATCTGTCGTGCCATGCATTCGTCATTCGCTGCCCTCGCCTCCATCGTACATCCTCCCCACTCAACCCAGGCATTGGGCACTATGCATTGCCCCGTGTACTCACCTGTTGGTCTGGAGGCCCGTAGAGTAGCGCATACTGGGGGAGGACCCCGTCCACGAGCTTCTCCAACTCCTCGGAACTGAAGGCGGGGGCCCTTTCCCCAGTCGCAGCAGCCATTGTCACTTCCAGACCGAGGTCACAGCAGCACTTGCAGTATAGGTTCTCTCCTGTGGATGATCAGGTCTCGTGTGAATAAGCATAGAGAAAATGGCGGTTACGGCCGCGGCGGTGCGTACCGCGGCGGTGCGTACCGCGACCGCCGGCGCTCACCGCCATTGGCTCATGAAACCCATAGGGTTCAATGTTGTCCAATGCGGCTTTGCGCCGCGGACTGCGACCGCCTACCGCCACGGTGTGCCACGCTTGCACAATGACCTCACTTCACATTGTCACACTTCACAGGTCAGGCAGCCACCATTTCCAGGGCCCAAATGGCTTAATTCCTACTGCGTCACACATGGCTATGCCATGCACCGACATTCATACTAGCCATTCAATACCGAGAGATTCGTGTACTGTGCATGCTGTGGGCACTTACCTGTGGGTTGCTTGACTCGGTGCTCCATGTTGTCCTTCCTAGGCACCGTCCGCTGGGACTGGTGAGGAGATGGAGGAATCCTCCCGTGTACAGACCGGTGGTGGACCTGTCGACAATGGAAGAAAGACACGTCATACTCACCTACAGACTCAACCGTGCCACTATACAGGAACTGTGTGCCCAGCTGGAGCCAGACCTGATGTCACCCATCCGCCAACCCACAGGGATTCCGCCTCTAGTGCAGGTGCTGTCAGTACTGCATTTTTTTGCCAGTGGATCATTTCAAACTACAGTGGCCATTTCATCTGGGATGTCTCAGCCTATGTTTTCAAAGGTGTTGTCCAGAGTGTTGTCTGCCCTGATGAAATACATGCGGAGCTACATCATTTTCCCTGAGGTGGGTGACTTGCCTACAGTGAAGGGTGATTTCTATGCCCTTGGACACATTCCCAATATCATTGGTGCCATTGATGGTACCCATGTGGCTTTGGTTCCCCCAAAAGACGATGAACAGGTGTACAGGAACCGAAAAAGTTATCATTCGATGAATGTCCAGGTGGTCTGTTTGGCTGACCAGTACATCTCCCATTTAAATGCCAAGTTCCCAGGGTCAGTGCATGACGCGTACATCATGTGAAATAGCAGCATCCCTTATGTGATGGAACAGCTACAGAGACACCGTGTGTGGATAATTGGTGACTCTGGTTACCCCAACCTGCCTTGGCTATTGACCCCAGTGAGGAATCCCAGGACCAGGGCAGAGGAACGGTACAATGAGGCCCATGGGCGTACTAGGAGGGTGATTGAGCGTACCTTCGGCCTCCTGAAGGCCAGGTTTAGGTGCCTGCATATGACAGGTGGATCCCTAATGTACTCACCAAAGAAGGTGTGTCATATCATCGTGGCCTGCTGCATGCTTCACAACCTGGCTTTGCGACGCCAGGTGCCTTTCCTGCAGGAGGATGGTCCAGATGGTGGTGTTGTGGCCGCTGTGGAGCCTGCGGAGAGTGAAGAGGAGGAAGACGAAGAGGACGACACAGACAACAGGGACAGAGTGATACTGCAGTATTTCCAGTGACACACAGGTAAGAATCTACTCCTGCATTGTATTAATTCTGTAACTGTAGAGGCTCTCTACTGTCTGACCTTTCACCCCAATGTATGGTAACTTAGTTGTGTATTTCACTTCCTATTTCAGTGATCTGATCCTCACGGAGTGCCCTCTGTTTTTTTTCCCCATGGACTACCGCTGTGTGACACTGGTATGTTGTCATCACAATGTTAATAGAAGAGTTTTGTTGGTTATCTCGAATACATTTGGTTTAAATAAATAGATAGCAGAATCCAGTTTGTTTTTGTGCAAAAAATTTGTTTATTGTAGTTTTCAAATAGGTGTATAGTTCTAAAAGGGTGATGGTGGAGGCATGTCCATGGCAGTGTCCAGACTGTCGTTCCTACAGGTCCATTGTCCATATGCCTGTGGAAGGTGGAGCAGGGGCAGTTCAAGGTTGGACAGGGTGAACAAGTGGGACAGTGGGATGACATCCGGGGGTTTCCGTGCATGGCAGGGGTCTTGACATCCTACTCTGTCTTCTTCCTCGATCTCAGGCCTTTCTTGCGGGGTGGTTCTTGTTCTGCAGGGGGTGGGGTCCGGGAGGGCCGTTGCTGTTGTGTCGGGGCCTCCTGACCACTAGCGCCGGCGGAGGTGGTGGGCTGTTCTTCCTCCATGCTAGTGGCAGGGGCCCTTTGGGGGGCCACATGGTCCCGCAATGTGGTGACAATCTGGTTGAGTGCCACCACGATTGTACCCATTGCGGAACTGATGCTGCGCAGTTCTTCCCGGAACCCCATGTACTGGCCCTCCTGCATGGCCTGGATCTCCTGGAACCTGGCCAGGACCGTCGCCATCGTCTCTTGGGAGTGGTGGTACGCTCCCATGATGGTGGTGAGGGCCTCTTGGACAGTGGGTTCCATAGGCCTGTCCTCCCTCTGTCGCACAGCAGCCCTCCCAGTTCCCCTTTGTTCCTGGGCCTCTGTCCCCTGGACGGTGTGCCCACTACCAGTGCCCCCAGGTCCCTGCTGTTGTTGGGGTTGTGGGTTACCCTGGGTGACCTGTACTGGTAGACACACCGCTGCTTGACCTGTCCTGGAGACAGAAGCATGGGCCTGCTGGGTGGGTGCTGTGCTGGTGTTTCCAGAGGGGGGTAGGTCTGCTGTGGCCTGTGGCTGACTGAGGGTAACCGACTGTCCAGAGGTCCCCGATGGTCCGGGCTAGTCATCAGGTTCTAGGTCGACAGAGCTGCTGTCATCACTGGGGGCCTGTTCTGGGGGTGGGATGGACAAATCTGGACCCTCCTGGCCGGTGTGTTGGCGTTCGGGCCCTGCAGGGGTAAAAGAGTATGGTTATTGCTTTTGTGTGTGCCATGGCATGCGATTTGTGGGTGCCCTTGTCCCCCAGTGCTGGCAGTCCCTTGTGGGAGGAGTTGTGAGGGTGGTTTGGGGGGGGGATGGGTGTGTGCAGTGGTCATGCTTAGGTGATGGGTGTCCATGGTTTGTGTTGGCATTCAGGGGTTGGTGTTGGGTTTGGTGGGTTGTGCTGGTGAGACATTAACAGGGAGGATGTGTGCTGGGGGGTTGGGGGTGAGGGTGGGGGTGTGGGTTGGCATGCTGGTGGGTGGCGGGGGGTGAAGTAGTTGAGATTGAACTTACCAGAGTCCATTCCTCCGCCTACTCCAGCGAGGCCCGCAGGATGCAGGATGTTCAAGACCTCTTGCTCCCATGCTGTGAATTCGGGTGGAGTGGGTGGGGGTCCGCCGCCAGTCTTCTGCACAGCGATGTTGTGTCTTGACACCATCGACCGCACCTTCCCCCGTAGGTCGTTCCAGCACTTTCGGATGTCTTCCCGATTTCTGGGATGCTGTCCCACAGCGTTGACCCTGTCGACGATCCTTTGCCATAGCTCCGCCTTCCTAGCTATTGTGGTGTGCTGCACCTGTGTGCCGAAGAGCTGGGGCTCTACCCTCATTATTTCCTCTACCATGACCCTGAGTTCTTGGTCCGAGAACCTGGGGTGTCTTTGGGGTGCCATGGGGTGGTGTTTGTGGTGATGAGTGTGGTGGTGTGTGGTGTTTTGTGCGTAGATGTGGTGTGGGTGATGATGTTGGGTTCCTGTGTGTGTTGTGCTTTGCGTTCCCTGTGCTCTCTCTCTGTGTTTTGCGCCTTGTCTCTGAATTTCGAGTTGTGGGGGTTTGTGGGTGTTGTGGGTGTGTGTTTTATATAGTGATGGGTGTGTGGGAGTGGTGTATGTATGTGTATCAGGTGTGTGTATTTAGAATTGTCCAATGTGGTAGTGCTTTGTAAATGTGTGTGTATTTTGACCGCGGCGGTGTGTACCGCCAATGGGATACCGCGGTTGAAAGACCGCCACGTGGATTCGTGGGTCATAATGGCATGGGCGTGTTTGTGTTGGCGTGACGGTGGAGGTTTGGTCATCTCCAGTTTATCACTGACCGCTGATGAGGCAGCTTTCAGTGGATGTCGGGTTTTTGGCGATTTGGCAGTTGTGGGTCAGAATGACCATGGCGGTTTACCGCGGCCGCGGCGGTATGATGGCGGTCTTCTGACCGGCGGTAAGAGCCTTTTACCGCCGAGGTCAGAATGACCCCCATAGTGTTCCAATGCATCATGTATCTTGTATCAGCGGGGCACAGTTTGTTCTCTGGAACTCTTTTAATACTGATATTATCTGTACCCCTATGTACTGAACTGTCTTTTAGCTCACCTGAATAAGCAGATATTGTCTATTACTGTCCTCATTAGTTTGTCAACTTTAAAACCCTGGGCCTCATTTAAAAGGTCCTGGCGGCACACTGCGCCACTGTAGCATCATTGTTTTTGATGCTCCAGTGGTGCAGTGTGCCAGCCCATATTTACAAGGCCATGGAAAGCCACCTTGCATGGCTTTTCATGGCCTTGTAAATATGGACCCCTTTCATGCATAACACTGCCTGAAAGGGGCATTTTGTGGGTGTTGCTGTAGGTGTTCCCACGCAACACCCATTAAACCCGAAGAAATCTGATGCATTCCCAGGTTTACAAGTCTGGGAATGCGTCAGATTCCTATGCCACATCAGGGGTGGCGTAAGAGTGAAGCAGCAGGGAGAAATATCTTTATTTCTCCTATTTGTTTCCTCTTTCTAAGTATTCTGCAGCACACATAGAAAGAGGAAAACACTTCTTGTGATTGTTTTTGTGCAGGAAGGTGTCCCTTCCTGCACATCAACTATCATTCCCACAACGTAGGCACCCTTAGAACTAGGTGCATGGGTGCCTGCATTTGTGCATGGCAGCAATCTGTGCACCAGTGCAGGGGAAAAGGACAGCAATGTGCTTTACTTTCTAGATACAGTGCCTTTCTGCCCTTTCCTGATGACGCAGGTTGGCACAATGAAGCACTTACAGTGCCGCCCTGCACCATGGGCCTTGTAAATAAGGCCACCAGTATCTCAGATTTTGAGATGTTAACTGAATCCCAATACCCTCACATATTGATCTGAAAGTTCCATAGCTCCTCTAGTGGAGTTTACTGTATCCACATTGATAACAAATTTTAGTCTGCAAAAAGATTGATTTTAGGCTTGCATCCCCCAGATGGCATACCCCTTACCACCAATGTCTTTTTAACTAATAAGGCCAGTCGTTCTTTGGAGAGGGAAAAGATAAGCAGGAAAGGAGGGCAACCCTGTCTCATTCTGCGGGGGAGCTCATACTTGTCTGATCTGACACAGTTCACTAGGATTTGTGCAGCAGGGTTCACATATACCACTCCTATATATCTTTGCATATATGGGCCTATGCTGATTTTTGTCAATATTTGTTGCAGATAAGGCCACTCAACATGATTCTATGACTTCTTCTGATCGATCACTAGGATGACCATAGGAGTAGAGTGTAGATTTGCTTTCTCTGTTAAAATTTGATGTTTGTATGTTATCAAGTTTGATGATAGCTCATGAATCCTGATTGGTCTGGGTTTATCAAGAATGGCATGCATTTTATCTTACTATTCGCAAAGATTTTCATGTACATTTTTAAGCCATAGTTAACCAATTATATAGTTCTATACTCCACACATTAGTCCTTTGCCCTGCCTCTCTTGTGTATTACAGCTATATCTGCCTCACACCTGAAGTCTGTTACATTCCCAAATTCCTGAAAGGAGTTAAATAAATCAGTCAATCTTGGGGCTAACAAGAGAGCAAAATGTTTTTAGAACCTGTTGCTTAAGTTGTCCAGGCATGGTTTATTGAGTAATAGTAGTATTCTCTTCATTACAGTGGATACTTATTTTCATAATATTTCTTTTTCTAATTCCAATTGAGTGGCCTGTGGTAACAGTGGTAGTTGTATAGGTATTAGAAGCTCATCTATGGGCCCTGGGTAGGATTTTGACTCTAGTATAATTACTGAAAAAAGTTCTAGAAAAACATCCCTTTACCTTTTTCTGTCTTAGTTAAGGATTCCCCTGTAGTTCACACACTGGTTATACATGTAACATTCCTTGCTCTACATAAGTGAATCACCAGAAGTGTATCTGCCTTGTTAGACTTTTCATAAAACTATTTTATTAGATGAGGGACAGTTTTTTGGACCCCTCGGTTGTCAAGAGATCCAACTACCTACAGATGTGTGTCATTTTCCTAAGGAGACATAGCAATTTTAAATCTATACATTGCCACATTTTGCTCCAGAAATCAGATTCTAATTTCTCTTTGGTGAAGGGACCATGTCCACTTTGATGAATTTTGATAGAGACTGGCTTTCCCCTTATCACCACCTTAAAGGCATCCCAGACCACCATCATATGTGTGTCAGCAGTCTCCTGTCCCGTTCAAAGCATGTACCCTTTTGCTTTCTCATGAACCAGAGCACAAATATACATAGCGTGTCCCTCTTGACCTGTGTTTGAACATGCAAGGAAACCAATGTGACTTTATGACCACCCAGGGTGCCCCACAGTATAACGTATCACTCCCTGTCTTGTCGTCAATCTCTTCCTTTATTTTCGAGTACACTAATTTATGGACTGCAATCATCACTCCAGAGTTTTCATGTCCTTTGCTGTAGCACAGAATTGTGTAGGGTAGTGTTTGTGAGATATTAGTTTCATATCTCTCAATAGTAAGTATGTTTCCTAAAGACAAATCACACCCAGGGAATCTTTACGCATGGCCCGCCAGACATTGTGTCACTGCGCTGGAGTATTTAAACCTCTGACATTCTAGGTCAGTATTCTAACCATTATTAACTTAATTCAAATGTATCCATTGTAATTTCAATCTTGCCATTTCCTTTGCTAGGGTAGCTCTGGTGGTCACATCTACTTGCTGAATTCTTCCTACAACTAAAATGTTCTCTACTCGCTCCGTTCTCTTTCCTAACTGTAACATTATAAACCATAACAAAACAACTTTTACAGCAAAATGTGACATTTCCCACAGAGTGGCTGAGATTCACTGCTCCTGTCCTCCAGTTATGATCCCTCATAAAATCTCCTTTTGTTACCGTACATTTGTCCATTAAGAAGGATTCTCATCCCACAAGAATAATTCCAAACATTCCCAATCGGCCTCTTTAGAACAGGTTTTTCTCTTTGCCTCCCCTTCTCGATTGACTCGATTTCTTTTCCAAGTTGTTTACTCAGTTCTATGAATGCCATAAATATTCTTGAGAACTGCAGTCAAGCCTTAACACAGTATCTCCTAGTCCAAGGCTTAACAAATGAGGGCAAGGAGGTAATATTTGTTGTAAAAGCAAATGGAGCTTACCAAACAGAAATATTTTACTCTTGAATCATCTTTCCTGAAACAAACACAAATATACATGTCTTTCACACATACAGATTAGACAATGTACTGCAGTGGTACCAAGCTTATCAACACCTAGAAATACCTCTTTCTTATCAAAATCACCAAAATTGGTTGAATGGTGCCCTACCACATGTAATACCTACTTGGCCTATGTTTGCCACACACCACAACCTGGCGTACAGGCTATGCAAGTTGCTGAGGTACGCACACTATACAATGAGCTAGTAGCAATTTACAGACTATTACAGTTCGTTATGCGAACATTGAACACCGCCCCAGCAAGGGCTGCACCAGCTGTACACCAATTGGCTGTTGAAGGCATTATTCTACAAGCAGTCCACTCAGTGATCGGTAAAACACCCACGGAGAGGGAGAAAATTCTGTTCTGGATAGCTGGAAGGAGTCTTTCCCCATACGGGACCCCAAGACAAACATAGAATTCTCACAATGTGCCTATCATTCAGAATGGCTCCATCAGTCGAGGACTGCGCCACTTGGGGTACAGTCTTCACAGCAATTTACACTACCACACATGGTACTCCAAAACCTGCTAATTTACTAGAAGGGTTGAAACAAATTCAATACAACATTGGGCTGCCCCAGCCCTAGACTTGGGGATGAAACTGATGCACAACTCTGACACAGTCTCATCAATTATTCTCAGTAACATTAAAGGAGAAACAGCTGTGCTAGCAATCTGCTAATAGCTCCACAAAGTTCTTCAACAGGAACAAGAGTGCGCACTGGCAACATTTATTTCTGCAACCTATACAAGTATAGGGTGGGATAGTCAGGGGGGCAGAACTCAAAGCCACAAATACAAAGTACTACCTTCAAGGAAGGTACTAAATAAGCACAAGAGGGTTCTAAAAATGCTGGGACAAACAAAAACAAAATAAAGACAAAAGAAGTCAGAGAGCAGTTTCTCCACATCCGGAGACCTCCGAAAGGAGATACAATCTCAGAAAAAGAGAAACATTAAAAACACCTGATAGATAGAAATATACTGTTCTTTTCAAGAACACGCCAAACAAACGGAGTGGGAGAGTGGGTCAACCAGAGCAACACAGTAACTACATGAAGAAGGACTCACAGCGATCCACAGACAAAGAGGACACATCTCCTCAACAAAAGCCATAATTTAAAAAGAAAAAGGGGGCTGCAATGTCTATTAAACATGACAGCAACATTGAGAACATTGCTGAGGAACAAACATGGGCAGTGACTCTGCTAGACAGTGTGGCAGAGGTCACAATATGTTGTTGGAATCTGATAGATCATCTGGGTGCGACAGCAACTAACAACTTTGTTGTAGTTCAAACTGTGGACAGGCGCGTCTCCCCACCTGACAGAATTTCTGAGATAATTATCCAAATAGAAGGAGACATAGAGCACACTTCAGAAGTCATTTTTTGGAAAGAATGTACTTGTGATATCCTATTGGCAGGAAAAGACTGACCACCTGAATTTGTCCATAAGCCCCCACATGGGGAAGACGTAATTTTGCCCTCTTTCTCGGCTATTCTTCCAGATGCTGTAAAAGAAACCCATACAGGCACCTGCGCTATACTGCAACCATGTAGGGTTGTGCTAAAGACTCCCCTATCATGTACTACACACTACAGCCCAAACCCCAATATCCAGTTAAACACAAAGGTAAAGCCCCTGTGAGAGAAATTCTCACCAAATCTGAGTACCAGGGAGCAACTGAGGCATGTGCCTCTGCAATGAATAACATGTTATTCCCCGTTGCAAAACTAGACCACTCATATAGAATAGACCTTAGACAACAGACACTTAAACAACTACACACTCAGATATGCAATACAAAATGCACATAGCACAGCACTTAACAATACAGTGCACAAGAAATACAAAACAACATTGGACATTTCCAATGGTTACTTCTGCCAGAACTTAGCACCTGGAAGTTGGACCTAAGTGCATTCTCATATGGCTCACAAAAACTCTTTTGCCGTCTAACATATGGCTACAAGAACAGCCCGGGGTTGTTTTCAGCCTGTGTGACATCTATATCAAATGATGTTGATCCAGAGACGTTGTCCTATGTGGATGACATCTATCTCACAGATGACGACCTCGACATTTATCTTGCCAGGGTCGACAAATTTATTTCAAGAAAACAAAGATAGCCTTTCTCAGTGTCCTGTTTTTAGGATACGAGCTATCAGAAGAAGGCAAGAGCCTGGCCCCACACTTTCCGGAGCACTGCACTGAACTTCAACCACCA
This sequence comes from Pleurodeles waltl, assembly GCF_031143425.1. NCBI lineage: Eukaryota > Metazoa > Chordata > Amphibia > Caudata > Salamandridae > Pleurodeles > Pleurodeles waltl. The sequence goes on from NC_090444.1 coordinate 716,177,228, forward strand.
AATACGATTAGAAAACGACAGTCACTACTTGGTTTCTTTAACTTTGGCAGAACATACATTCCAGATTATGTTCAAAGCATAAAACCACTCTATGACTTACACTTACAGATCTTTCAAATAAACATTGGACAGTTGAACAAAAGTGCATCCTTAGAGGGTTGCAGCAAGATATGTTAGAAGCAAAACACTTACACACCTGGGACAGCAAAACAAACTTGGTCATCAGAATAATTGCTGGTGGCATCCCATTTACCTATGTCACCTTCAATGAGGGTGACTAGGTACCCATAGTGTTAGTAATGGGGTTTCTGGTTGGCTAGGTTATGCACCTCAGCCAAGCATAACCCACAACTATAGTAAGGGACAAGAGGGCTACACACCCAAGATAACTCCTGCTCACCCCTTTGGTAGCTTGTCACAAGCAGTCAGGCTTATCCCAGAGGCAATGTACAAAGCATTTGCACAACATGCACAACACATGTGATACAATAAAGGCACCAAAAAGGAGACACAACAACAAGGTATATAAAAATGAACTGTATTGCATAAAACAACATTAGACCAAACAAGACATGTATCAGTAATGCCCTGCTACGCAAGCAGTTGTCAGAACATCACACAGGTTACTAGTACTCCTCAAAAATAAGCAGTAGTCAGGTAAACATATAGGTTACAGGTATTTTGCAATACAAGCAGTCAGGTTGTCGTTACCACTAATGAAAAAGTAATGCACATTTCAGAATAAACATATCTCATCATAAATGCCAGGACATTATCATAAATGCACATATCATAAAAACCTTACCCGAGGATGTAGATTCTATGAAACATTACACATCGTCCCACTGTATATTAGGCAGGTCCTGCAATTATGCACATCACCCCAATCACGGAAGTGCAACATGCAATATGTACTAGGTCATGGTAAAATAGAGAGGAAACACTGAGGGTCACAGAACACCGTGGTGACCTGTAGGGCATACACTGACACCTTCTACATGAAGGATGTAGCACCTAAGGGCTCCCTTTATCAGGTATATAGTAATGTGCAGCACACCCTGCCGAGTGAAAGGAGCTCTTGTGCTCGTATTAGGGTAATGCAGTAATGGAAGCAGATTGAGGGCAGGACTGAGGACCTCCATCGAGGATCACCACCCCTGCCTGCTACTGACGTCAGAAAAGCTGTACCGCCATGCCCCGCCATTTCAACTGGTAAGCAAAAGTAAGGGGGGGGTGCACATGCAGCCTTCCTAACCTGCCGGGAGGCCACACTGGGTCTCCTGTGCAGGGCCGAACACCAGCCGAGTCACAGGCAGTCATCCCTGTCTTCGGAGTGCAGTTGCCGTCTTCCACAATGCCCCCTTGTCTCAGTAGTGTGTCCAGGACCCTACTTTTCCTTCTTGGGGAGGCAGTGCTGCCTGGGGGGTGGCTTGGCTCCCTCAGAGCCATTGGCTCCAGAGGAGGGACTGCTTGCACCAATGCAGCGCAGTTCGAGTGAGACGGCTCAGGCCAGCTTCTTCTCCTATGTCCTCCCCTGGGTCACAGTGGTGAAGCCTTCCCAGTAGGAGGCGTGACAGTGCCCCGGGGGCACCTAGGGGAACATGCCTCTTCTGTGCTGGGTCACTGGTTGCTCTCCTGCTTCAGACAAACAATAGCATGTGCCCTATAAAAACACCTCACAAGACCAAGGTCATTGGGAGGGAGTTCCATCAGGATGCACCATGTAGACTCCACCCCGCCTTGCAGCAAATCACAGCCTTGTGTCTTTATGATTTCGGATCCGGAGACTAAGGGACCGATCTCATCCCAAGGTAACAGGGTTGGGGGTGTTTCTCATGGATACTGTACTGGCAGATTAGGCATATCATGCCCGACTCTCGCTTTAGGGTAGGGTTTAGACCTTATTACTAAGAACTGCATATTTCATGTAATTGGAATATGTTGGGGGGTTTCATATTCACCACTTTTATCCTCACCATTCTGCTTCTGTTTTTTTTCATTGTCATAATCTTTGCAGCACATGCATTTTATTGTGGATTGCAGTTGTTTCAATAAATACATTGAGAGCGGTCCTGCATCTTCTTTATTGTCTGTATGTGTGTAATAGACTTATTTCTAACAAGGGAAAAGGGGTGTAGGAAAACTATTGCCAGTGTTGTTAAGTTCTTCCCTCTGCAAAAACTATTCCCCTTTTCCTTGTACCCACGTTGGTTGCAGCGGCGTCCTCACTACTGGTGGATCTTGCAGAGGCTGTTCTTAGAACTAGCTTCTTCAGGTTTAACTGCCACTCAAGATGGTGGCTGCAAATCCTTGTGAGGTCAGCGCTCTAGTGTTTCTACCTAAGTCTTGTGCTGAAGCTTCCCTCCAGCTGTTTCTCACTGGGAGCCCTGCACTTCAACTGTCAACCTGAGGAAAATGAGCAGTGTTCCTGAGGTGCTTCATTTCATAGCAAATTTTTCCAGTTTTGAATAATTAATTATTTTTCTTGTAACGGTGTGCACAGCAGCTACTTTTTCCCTTTTGAAGAAGCTATTTTTGCCCTTTTGAAGAAGCTGACTTGTTTCCTTCTTCCAACAACTGGCTATCAGAGGAGAATTTGTTTTGGCTTAACAGAACTTCAAGCAACTTCAGTAAGGAATCCTTTTGTTTGATTTCCAGACTTGCCAATATATATATATATGTACATATATACTCAAGAACTCTTTGCTTTGCAGACTTGTCAGTCTTAGAGACAAACCTCAGTGCTCATACTAATTCTTAGAGACTGTGATTGAAAAAACTGAACCTTGAGAAACAGTTTTCGTTTCCTGTAAAAGACATTAGTAGTTTGTATATTTGTGAACTTTTGAACTGTTCACCAGAGAACGTTGGAAACCTCTGACTCCTGGAGAAATGAAGATATTAAGTTAACATTGTTATCTTAGAGAGAGGCTAGTCTCTCAAAAGATCCAGGTTAGGAGAACAATAGAATTGGGTGAATGTGAATGGCTGAAAAGTTGAATACACAGTAGGAATGTACTTATCTATGCTCTTATCACCCGACTGCAGGTCCTTCCTTTAAAGAAATCCAAATAAGATGAAAGATGCAGGATTTCAGAGGTACACACTGAATATCCTATCTTCAAGTGGGAAACACAGGTTGGAACTGGATCTGGAGGCGGTCTCGCTTTTTCTATTCCCATTCCCCTTTCCCCCTTGCGGATGCAGGGTTCAGATAATCAGTTAAAGTCTGAGCACGCATCTGTTGGAGGGAGTTGGGTAAAAGGCATTTGCTCCTGTGGAAGTTTGATTTATTGGGTAATCTTCTGACAAGGGGTAAGATGTGTTAGACCACAACTACCTGAGAGGTCACCAGAGTCCATGCGCTAGATGCCAGAAATCACCTTTACTCCTTAGGGTTTGGGTGAGGTACTGCCAGAGAGCTAGGAGGATTGGGCTGCCAACTTCTAACTGATGTAGGAGTGACTCAGTCACCTATGAAAAAAAGAGTTGCTGTCCCTAATCTAGCAGTTTCGCTGAGAGGCGAGAGTCATTCACAGCATGGGTAGAGTCACCTGACTGGTTCATGGGAGCAAAAGCTGGACTGAGAAGCCAAGGAAAGGTAAGGGTGCACAGTCAGCAGATGGGGGACCAGAGGTTAGTGCTGCTGCACTCAGTAAAGCTCATTTGTCACAGCAGCAGCCTGATTAGGCTCGGGCATGGCTTGCGGCCTAGGGTGAGCTCTCATCCCATAGCCTCTCTCACCCCCATCACGGGCAACCAAGGATGTCCACATTTAATTTCAATCCAGCAGTAATTAAGATAAGATATACAATAGGCCTCAAGAAGGGACCCAAATGAAATAGGACCATATATCTTTGCCAAATCTCTTTGCTTCTACTTGCTAAGGTTGGAGGCAGAAGGCAAACACTAGTGCTGGCAGGCGGAGGAGGTGACATGGGCATTGCGACTGTGTGTTTCAGTGGCCTACTAGTGGACTGTTGTAGCTTAGGCTGCAGGCCCCATAGGTGGTGCAGAGCTGGCTGCCATTAGGTAGGTGCGGCTCTCCAGGTGTTGAGCCTACTTCCTGCACACACATTTATCAACTTTTATCATAGTCCACCACTTGGATGACTGGACTTGGTTGTGATCTGCTGCCCGTTGTCTGCCCATTTTTTTTAAAAGAGATGAAGATATAAGGTCACTACTGTGTTTGTGGCCGTGGTATAGTTGACCTAGTCATCAAGTGTCTTTATTGCCATTGTTAGGTGTTTTTTGAGTCTCTGACCTGAGCATGTGGATAGCTTTTTTCTGGATGGTTTAAGCAGCTGTCAAGCTCAGAGGTGCGGGTGTCGAAGGAGGGTGAGAGATAATACAATGACTTTAAAGAAATTTCGCTCTGGTTGAGTAATTTCTTCTTCCCCCTGTAAAAACCCCAAAATAGGAAATTTACTTGTGGCTCAAGAAGTTCTCAGCATCTTCTTTTTAAATCTCATCCACTTATTACTGGGTTCTTCCGGAAAATGCCCAGAGCAGCCTCCAAAGCAGTATCTAAGGATTTAAGTTGTGGTCCCACTGTCAGGGTTTGACTCCCTCGCACTCAAACGTCTTGTCGGCGTCTGCAGTGAAGTCACCGATAGCTGCCCAATCAACACTCTTCAGCCCCTCTGACACCATTATGAATGACAGCTGTCCTTCAAGTTTAACCCTTGAGGGTGGCAATTGTGGGGGCAATGTGCAGTGCCAGCTTCAGAAGAATTTCAGAGAAGAAAAATTGGTGATGACGTGGCTCAGCTGACGGCAAAGAGGAGATGATTGATGTTGGTTCCACTCTCCCTGGCATTCACAGTGATCTGAACATGGCTGGTTGGAGGATTCCTCCCAGAAAATGTCTGATGAAGGGGGTCTACTTAATTTACCCCCCTCTTGCTCTCTATGACTGCCTTTACCTTCACTGTTCTGTAGCTCTCCCACATGAAGGATTTGTCTTCTGAATTAGATTATGACACTTTTCTACTGTGTATGTCATTGAATATAGGCAATGGAGGAGGGAATGTTCCATCTGGTACTGTATTTTGCATCAAAAAGATTTTAAAGTCTTATTTTTTCTATATTGGAAAATAAATTGCTAATGTCCAGTCATGTTCTGGAAATGATGTTTGCAGTCCTGCTGGAAGTGCAAAATGTAAATATTCCATCAAGAATCCCTTCCAAGATAATAATGTGAAACAAAAATCTAACATGGTTGTGCCCTTCGGAGGGTTTAAAGATGCTTCTGTTCAAGATGGTATACCGTTACACCATATGTCGACCCCAAAATATGATTGTAATCATACAAATGCAGAGTTATGTTTATGTATGTTGTTTGGAGACTCAGCACAGTGTACATCTTTGGGTAAATGAGCATCAAATCGAGCGATTAAAACAGCTAAGAACCTGGTGCAAAATTCTTGATAGTAGAAGGGGTTGTGATAAAAAATGGATTAATCTAAAAGAGGCAGCAAGTGCTAAAGACTCCCGGAAGTATTGGTGTTTGATCAGAGAATACTCTGATTCTAGGGTGAGGGTGCAGGCAATTCCAATTGCAAAAACACTTGGGTGAATTACATTTCCCAGTATTGTGCGAGTAATATTGATTAGATATTCCCCCGAATATCCATGTGGATGAGGTTTCACACTCGTTGTATGGTACACCCTCTGTGGATGAGATGAACGAGTTACTTACCTTCGGTAACGACTTTTCTGGTGGATACATTAGCTACCTGTGGATTCCTCACGTAATGAATTCTCCCATGGCGCCAGCATTCGACGGAAATCTTCTTCCTAGTCTCTGCACGTCGACGAGGACGTCACTCTAGCCCACGCGACGCCGTCTGACGTCATACAGGCAATAAGAGGTCCTCGCCGACGTGCCGACGTCAGTACCAATCATTTTTTTTACGTGCATGAGAACAACCAGGCAATGCAATGAAAGAGCAAGGCAACATCCCATAACATTGTAAAATACACAACATTGCATGAATAACTGTAAATCTTTTATATATATATAACTCTCTCTTTTTTTTTTTTTTTTTTAAATATATATACACATCAAGTATATACACAAAGATATATACATATATACATATATAAATATATTATACACAACATCTATTGCACCCTCGAAGACCAAGAGGAGCGCACTCAAGGATTACTTGGTAAGACCAAAAAGGCAACGGGAGGCGGGTGGGACCGTGAGGAATCCACAGGTAGCTAATGTATCCACCAGAAAAGTCGTTACCGAAGGTAAGTAACTCGTTCTTCTGATGGATACAACTACCTGTGGATTCCTCACGTAATGAATAGAGTCCCAAAGCAGTACCACACCTGGCGGTGGGTGCCTAAATGGTCAAACCAAGAAATCCTGCAGCACTGACCGTGCAAAATGGCCGTCCCTTCTAACCTCAGAATCCAAACAGTAATGTTTTGCAAAAGTGTGAAGGGACGACCAAGTTGCGGCCTTGCAGATGTCGACCACAGGAACACCTCTGGCCAAGGCCGAAGTGGCCGATTTAGCTCTGGTGGAATGAGCTCTAATGCCCTCAGGAGGATCCTTCTTTGCCAAAGAGTAACAGATTTTAATGCAAAGAACAACCCACCTGGATAGTGTTCTCTTGTGGACTGCCTTTCCTCTCCTATTGCCCACGTATCCAATAAACAGCTGATCCTCCAGCCTGAAATCCTTTGTTCTATCAATAAAGAAGCTCAACGCCCTCTTTGGGTCCAGACGGTGCAGTCTTTCTTCCTCTTTGGAAGGATGAGGCGGAGGATAGAACGTGGACAAAGTAATTGCCTGAGCCAAATGGAAAGGTGAAACAATCTTCGGGAGGAAAGCAGCCTTGGTCCTCAACACCACCTTATCCCCATAAAAAGTTGTATAAGGGGGCTTTACTGATAAGGCCTGCAACTCACTCACTCTCCTTGCTGATGTTATAGCTATCAGGAAGACTGTTTTTAAAAACAAATACCTTAAGGGGCAAGAATGCATAGGTTCAAAAGGGGACCCAATAAGGAAAGTCAGGACCAAAGACAAATCCCATTGCGGCATAACGAATGGTTTTGGAGGATATTTATTTAGAAGACCTTTCAAGAATCTGATAACAATAGGGGATTTAAATAAAGATGGTTGGTCTGGAAGACATATGAAGGCTGACAAGGCCGATAAATAACCCTTAATGGTAGCCACTGCACAACCTTTCTGCGCTAGAGACAGAGCAAAAGACAAAACGTCCGATAGATGAGCATGTAAGGGATCAATCTGCCTCTCTCCACACCACGCAACAAATTTAGACCATCTATTAGCGTAGATAGATTTAGTGGAGTGTCGCCTGGCCGCTAATATAACATCCACTACCTCAGGCGGGAGAGAGAAAGAACTCAGGTTGCCCCGTTCAATCTCCAGGCATGTAGGTGCAGACTCTGGAGGTTGGGGTGTAAAACCTGCCCCTGCGACAGCGAGAGGAGGTATGGCCTGAGAGGGAGACGGAGCGGAGGGCACATTGAGAGTTGGAGAAGGTCGGAGTACCATACCCTCCTTGGCCAATCCGGAGCTATTAGGATGACTAGAGCCCGGTCCTGGCGAATCTTCCTCAATACTCGAGGAATCAAGGGTATGGGAGGAAACGCGTAAAGCAACTGGCCGCCCAGGTTATTTGAAACGCGTCCCCCAACGCTCCCTGCATCGGATACTGGAGGCTGCAGAATAACGGACAATGCGCGTTCTCTCGAGTGGCAAACAGATCTACCCGAGGAAACCCCCACCTCTGGAAAATTAAACGGACTTGATCTGGATGGAGACGCCACTCGTGGTCTGCCGAGAATTGGCGACTGAGACTGTCCGCACGCACGTTTAAGACTCCGGCCAGATGGTTTGCTATCAAGCAAATCTGATGGTCCTTTGCCCAGTAACATAGTCGAAGAGCTTCTCTGCAGAGAAGGTACGACCCCACTCCTCCCTGCTTGTTTATGTACCACATCGTGGTAGTATTGTCCGTTAGGACCTGTACCGACTGACCACGAAGGGAAGGGAGGAAGGCCTTGAGAGCCAGACGTACAGCCCGTAACTCTAACAGATTGATGTGAAACATCTGTTCCTCTGGAGACCAAAGGCCTTTGATCTCCAGATCCCCCAGATGAGCTCCCCACCCTAGAGTGGAAGCATCCGTTATGACTGTGGCCACTGGTGGCGACTGCTCGAACGGCTTTCCTTGTGAAAGATTGTTGCTTGCAATCCACCACTTCAAATCCACAGCAGCATCTCTGGAGATCTTGACAGTACTCTCTAGATCCCCTTTGTGTTGAGACCACTGCCTTCGGAGGCACCACTGAAGAGCCCTCATGTGCCAGCGAGCATGCGTGACCAACAGAATGCAGGAGGCAAACAGACCGAGCAGACGAAGGACCTTGAGACTGGAACTACCGCTCCATTTCGAAACATTGGAACCAAATCCTGAATATCTTGAATCTGCTGAGGCGGAGGAAAGGCCCGACCCAATGTTGTATCCAGTACTGCCCCTATGAACAGGAGGCGCTGAGAGGGCTCTAGGTGAGATTTGGGCTCGTTCACCGAAAAACCCAGGTCGAACAACAACTGGGTTGTTGACTGCAGATGATGCGACACAAGCTCCGGGGACTTGGCTTTGATCAACCAGTCGTCCAAGTAAGGGAATACTGCTATCCCCTTCCTTCTGAGTTCTGCCGCAACCACCGACATCACCTTCGTGAAGACTCGAGGTGCTGAAGTAAGACCGAACGGAAGGACCGCAAACTGATAGTGCTGCGATCCCACCACAAACCGGAGATACTTCCTGTGTGACTTGAGTATCGGGATATGAAAGTAAGCATCCTGCAAGTCGACAGACACCATCCAGTCTTCCTTGTTCAACGCCAAAAGCACCTGTGCTAGGGTCAGCATCTTGAACTTTTCCTGCTTGAGGAACCAATTCAAGATCCTCAGGTCCAGGATTGGTCTCAAACGACCATCCTTCTTGGGAATCAGGAAATACCTTGAGTAACATCCTCGACCCCTTTCCTGCTCTGGGACCAACTCCACTGCGCCCTTTGAAAGGAGGGCTTGTACCTCCTGTTCTAGCAACAGGAGGTGTTCTTCTGAACAATAAGAAGGGCGGGGCGGGATGAGGGGCGGGAACTCCCGAAAGGGAAGGGTGTAGCCTTTTCCCACAATACTGAGAACCCAAGTGTCCGTTGTAACAGTCTTCCATTTGTTGAGAAAATGGTGTAATCTTCCCCCTACAGGAGAGGAGTGAGTGGGAAATGGTGGAAGCCTAAGGCTGCTTCCCCTGCTGCACCCCGCCAGAGGATGAGGAAGAGGCAGAATGCTGCTGAGAGGCTCCTCTGGTGCGGACCATACCTCTCCCTCTAAAAGATCTATAGGGATGGGAAGAGGCAGGTTGCTGATATCTTCCCCGAAAGGAAGAGGAGGAAGAGCCACGCCCAAATCCACGAAACCTCCTGAAAAATCTTGAAGAGGCCGTGGAAGAAGGAGCTTGGAGCCCTAACGACTTAGCCGTGGCCCTGCTCTCCTTAAAACGTTCCAAGGCCGAATCAGCCTTGGCTCCAAACAGTTTGTCCCCATCAAACGGGAGATCCAACAATGTGGACTGTACATCCGCAGAAAAGCCCGAGTTACGGAGCCAGGCCTGCCTCCTTGCCACCACAGTTGTGCCCATTGCTCTGGCCACCGAGTCGGTCGTATCCAGTCCAGTCTGGATAATCTGGGTCGCAGCAGCCTGGGCATTTGAAACAACATCCAAAAGACCCTGGGGAAGCTCTGTAAATGATGAGGAAATGTCATCCATCAGAGCATGAATATACCTCCCCAGGATACAGGTTGCGTTGGTGGCCTTCAACGCCAGACTGCAGGACGAAAAAATCTTCTTGGACTGCGCCTCCAGTTTCTTTGAATCTCTGTCCCCAGGCACCGTCGGGAAAGAACCAGGCGCTGACTTGGATGAACAGGAGGCCTGCACCACCAAGCTCTCCGGCGTAGGGTGCCTAGACAGAAAACCAGGGTCAGTTGGAGCCGCCCGATACCTCCTGGCCACGGCTCTGTGAACTGCTGGGGAAGATGCCGGCCTCTTCCACACCTCTAATACCGGATCCAGCAGAGCGTCATTAAATGGCAAAAGAGGCTCCGCCGCAGCTGAGGCCGGATGTAGCACCTCTGTTAGAAGGTTTTGTTTTGCCTCCACCACCGGCAAAGGCAGGTCCAAAAAACTAGCTGCCTTCCGTACCACTGCGTGAAAGGAAGCAGCCTCCTCAGTATATTCTCCCGGGGACGAAAGATCCCACTCAGGGGAAGTGTCCAGCCCACTGGCCGACTCCAGACCACGCAGCCCATCACCCGAGTCCTCTAGCTCTCCTTCCTCCACGGCTCGTTGGTACTCCTGCTCCTCTAATACACGTAGAGCACGTCTCCTCGAATGAAGCCGTTGCTCAATACGCGGAGTCGACAGTGCCTCCGCCGAAGTCGAAGATCGGCGCCGATCTTCAGAAGCCACCGACGCCGCGTCCAGCGCCACAGGTAACTTCGGCGCCGACGAAAGAGCAGTCGAAGCAGATGGACCCACCGGAGTCACAGGCCGAAATCCCGACGTCGACGGGATGGAAATCCTCGGGGCCAATCCCTCTGAAGCCACCGGAGCGGCCACCGGCGCCGACACCGGCGCCGAGCCCACGTTCCCAAAAGGGAGAAAGGGCATAAAGGGTGCCGGCCGAAGAGGCGCAGGATCACCCAATGAAAAGGCCAAAGGCCCAGCCGGAGCACCCCCTGGAGCCATCTGTTGGAAGATGGCATACATCGCATTCAAGAATGCGGAACTATCGGCTCCAGGGGTGGGAAAAGCCGGATACTGGGGTGCCTGTCTCGGAGACGACCCCGACGCCGGCCTCGACGTCTGCGACGCCGGAGATAACACCTGAGGCTCCAATACCTCAATCACCGACGCCTGTCCAGGTGAAGTCGGAGACGCCGGGGAGGGCAACGGCGTCGAAGGATGCAGCGTAACCGTGGGACTGATCTCCCATGTCCTTCGGCGCCGATCCGAAGACCTGGAACGAGTCTCCTTGCTTGAATGACGCCGAGATTCTCTACGGCGCCGGGAGTCTCGATGACGCCGATGTCTTGGCGAAGAAGACTTCTTGTGATGCTTTTCTTTTTTCGATTTCGCCATAAACAGCTTCGCCTCACGTTCCTTGAGGGCCTTTGGATTCATGTGCTGGCATGAATCACAAGTCGAGACGTCGTGGTCGGAGCTCAAACACCAAAGGCAGTCGGAATGAGGATCCGTCACTGACATCTTGCCTCCACACTCACGACAAGGCTTGAATCCAGACTTTCTCTGCGACATTATTACCACAGCGAAAGACTACGCAGCAAAAATACACTGTAACCACAAAAGTAACAGTTGCTCCCTCGAAGATAACCGTTTCGAATGCACGGAAAAAAGGGAACTGACGTCGGCACGTCGTCGAGGACCTCTTATTGCCTGTATGACGTCAGACGGCGTCGCGTGGGCTAGAGTGACGTCCTCGTCGACGTGCAGAGACTAGGAAGAAGATTTCCGTCTAATGCTGGCGCCATGGGAGAATTCATTACGTGAGGAATCCACAGGTAGTTGTATCCATCAGAAAGTGGATTTCATAAAGAATGCCAGATCATCTGGCACGTTGGGGCCTGATGAGGTCCCTATTGCAATTCTTAAAAAGGAGGCTTTAACCTAGGGTTCCTTCCTTGCCTTGTTGTTTATGTACAAGCCGTTTGAGTAACCTATTCACAATAGGGGACATAAATAAAGAGGGTTGGTCAGGAAGGCAGGCAGAGCAGAAAGGTACCCTCTTCAGAGTGCCTAAAGCAGAGTCCTGCTAGGCAAGGGTAAGAATGAAGAGAAGAAAATCAGAGAGAGAGGTAGTACAAGGGTCAATAGACTTTTCCGTACAATATTTTACACATTTTTGTCATCAACAGGCGTATACCGCTTTAGTGGAGGAACGCCTGGCTGCCAAGATAACGTTAGACTTCGGTAGGAAGGCCAAAAGCTATGAACTCTCACCACTCAATCTCCACACAAGGAGGCAGAGAGTTGGCAGGTTTTGGTGGAGAACTTCATCTTGCTGCTGCAACAGAAGATCCTCTCACAAGGGGCAGCCTGATTGGAGGATTGATGCTCATTTTCAGAAGCCTGGAATACCAGACTCTCTGTGCCTAGTCCACAGCCATAAGGATAACTTGGGCCCAGCCATTGCTGATCTTCTACCACCCAAAAAGACAGATGTTCTCCGCCATGTGTGACGCCTCAAGGCCACTGTCGATGAAACCACTCTGCCCAGCAAATCAGTTGTGTCTAAACCACACCTAATGGTGAGCTTTGCTGCATCTTTTCTGTCTTTCATTGCTTGGGAGAAGACAGCCTGGGCCTCCTCCAGGACCTTTGGCAGCACTTGCACCACAGTATCCCGCAATGTATGGGAATAACAGCCCAACAGGCATGCAGTGTTCACTGATCGCAAAGCTAGGCTGGTGGAAGAAAACATTTTCCTGCCTAAGGTATCCAGCCTCTTGGATTCCCTGTCTGGGGGAGCAGCAAGGAATGCACCCTGGGAAGTTGAAGCTTGGACTACCAAGCTCTCAGGGGTGGGGTGTTAGGAGAGAAAACTAGGATCACCCAGGACAGGGTTATTGTGGTGGGCAACTGACCTTTTCACAGGAGCCCCTGAGCTAGGCATGGACCAAGTTCAGAGCAGGACATCAGTCAGTGCTTCATTAAAGGGAAACAGGGGTTTGAATGAGGAAGCCTGGCTAAAGCACTGTGGGAAGCTAAAGGTCAAGGACCTCTGCTGTCCTCTTTACTATTGTTGTATAAGATGCCCCCTCCTCCGTAGCCACTGTGGAGGGACATAGCAAGTCAGTAACTGGAGATGTGTCCAGTCCACTGGCATATCCTAGTTCCACATACTAGTCCAAATTTTCACCAGAGGTGTGTAACTGCTATTCCAGAGGGTCCAGTGACCCCTCTCACTCTTTCCTCATGCTTGGCTGCCCCAATAAATGCTCAGCCAATAACCCCTGTCGGCACCAGAATCGGATTTGATCAATGCCGTTCCAACTCAGAGTCATCAGCATGGCAAAGAGGCTAGTGTCACTGATGGGTGCCGGTGGCGCCGGGTGCATCCACGGCAGGATCAGCACCAGGTAAGGCTGCGTTGCCACGACCAGTGCCGATCCGGATCCAAGATCAGATCCTTGCGACCCCATCAGAGCCTAGGCTGAAGCCATCAGCGCCGAACCTGATGGAGCCTCCTCTGACCCCACGAGGCCTGGAGGCACTCCGGAGGGGTTTGCCCACTTGAATATGCAGTGCATGGCCTTGTAAAACTCCTTTATTTGAGCAGCGGTTGCTCAGGCTCCCAGAAATAGGGGAAAGCACAGCATCAGACCTGGCAACGGGTCTGCAAAACTGTGCCTGGAACGCAGATGTTCCTCACTCGCGTTGGCTGACAAACGAGGTGAAGTTGAAGACTGTTTTGACTTCTACTTCTTCTTCTTGTGCTTCTTCCCAGAGTGTCCAGAGGACCTCTAGTGTGAGGAAGAGGACTTTGGGCTCCTGGAGTGGTCCTGCAACCTTCTTCTCGATCAGGACTGAAAACTCCTAGGAATCGCACTAACTGGCACCATAAGCACTCTAAGGGGCAGATTTATGGAAAGTGGTGCTGCGTCCCTTAGAGCCCCCCTAACACCACCGTGTGTGTGCCGTATTTAAATTATGGCACACCATGGCACAGGGTAGGGGCAATAGCGTCATTCTATGTGACGCCATTGATGTACTCCGCAGGAGTAACATCAAAATGTTGGCGTTACTCCTGCAGAGTACACAGGGTCCCATTCTAAATAATGGCATCCCCCTTTCAACGCCTGCTCAGAGCAGGCGTTGAAAGTGCCAAATAAAATGGCGCATGGAAATCTCATAGATTTCCTTGTGCCATTTCTTCAGCCCCCCTAACGGTGGAACACTCCCTTTGCATAGATTATGTCTGGTGCAGGCATAGTGTGGCGCAAAGGGTTACAAAGTGGCGCAATGCATGCGTTGCGCCACTTTGTAAATGTGGCACGGGATTTTAGCCTCCTTGGGCCACATTAGCATAAAAAATAATGACGCTAATGTGGTGCCAGGTGACACTAGGGACTCATAAATATGCCCCGAAGTGCTGGTCCTTAACTTACATGGTGCAGTGACAGGCACCACACGGCTTAAACCCTTCCTTCCTAGATTACATCTCGACACACTTCAGAAAAAATACTCGACGAATTGTTGAAAAAACCTGTCAAAAAGAGACAGAGTAGTGGCTCTTCTCTGGATCAGCGCTAACTGGCATGGAAAGAAAAGAAATGACATCCACATGCCTGGGTGGCGCCTATATAGGTGACCACGATGTCACTTCCGGTACCAACGACGCTGCGCAGAACCAAATGGAGCCACCCAGCGGCATGCAGGGGTACTGCTCATGCAAAAGTCTTGGGATCCAGTCTGACAACTAGGAAATTCAAAGGTAAGAAATCTGCAGCTAGAAGTCTCTATAAGATGTAGCCATTATGGATCTTACTTCGATTAGCTTGCAATGTTGTCTTGTCGCATTGACAAAATATGCAGAAGCCCATTTTTGGAGATCAAGATTTCTAAAAGCAAAGTTCTGATCTTTCGTAAAAATGGGTTAAGATTAAAGAGGAATCTTAATTGGTACTTGGGAACTGATAAACTTGAAGTAGTGGACAAGTATCTTTATCTCTGGAAGGTTTTTTCCAAGACTGGGACGTACATGGTTCACATGAATCTTTGCAAAAACAGGGCCGTTTTGCAGGCTAATGCCCTGCTCAGATTTTATAAAACACGTGGGAGACATCATTTTGGGCATGTTCTATCAGTTTATAGGGAACAAAATTTCTTCTTCTTTGTGCTATGCATGTGAAGTGGTAGATATGAATTACTGGCACTCTTTTGAGAGGATTGGAGGTCAAATTTGTAGATCAGATGTTCAGTTTGAAAACTCCTGTGGCCCCCACCTGATATATGTCTTCAGCTTGGCTTATTATCTTATTTTGCTTCTATCCTGGCTGCTGTATGTATACACAAATGCTCCAACAAGGGCAGCATACACATACATTCACATTTCAGCAAGAAACCTGCCTTTGTCAATTTTATATGTGCCATTTTACTGAGACAAAATATAGTCACATGCCACCACCATAAACATAGAAATACTAACAAAAGTGGTCTTTCGAGTACTACTCCCCAGAATGCAAACCGCCATTAAGGCTGGTGGGAGGAACAAGTGTTCAGAAGCTCCCCAATGGACAAATGGAATGTGAACATTGCCTTATGCCTCTATGGTTCATAGATGGTATCTGTGTTATTTGGGAGGGTGACAAGGAGTTGAAGCTTCTATCCTCTCCCACTGAAAGAGAGTATCTCCTATGAGGAACTTTTAAGAGCTATGAGGATATGTAGCACAAAGGAGGGTTTTCTTAATGTACAAGGACACATGCTGCAAAGATTTAGAAACAGAGGGTACAGTGATATCACCTTAGACACTGCATGCAAGAAAGGAGGGAAACTGGAGAGGGACAATTTCCTTTTCAGACAACAGAGCAGACGTAAAGTTGAGGAACAAACAAAGATTTATAACTACATATAACACAACACAGCCATTGGTCAGAACTGGTTTAGGAAAGCACTGAAATCTCCTCACTAGTGATGCAGTGATAAGAGAACACCTTTCCAGAAGACCATTAGTTATCTATAGGACAGACAGATCTATGCAGGACACCCTACTTAGGAGTGATGTTAGAGTGGAACAGAAGACATGGTTGAAACCTTTGGATGGCTTTACTAAGGGTATGAAATGCAAAGCCTCCTCAAATGGGGAGAATATAACAGAGATTGACATGTTTGGCATGGGGAAAGCACATGATCAAAAGACACTATACCTGAGGGAAGGATCACATAGTGTACATACTGAAGTGTATTTGCCCCAAAGTATATGTAAGTAGTACCACCCTACAAGTTCACAAAAGGATCTTGCAACATTTGAGGGCCATTAGGAACCTGGATATTTCCTATCCAGTGACAAGACACTTCACTCTGTGCATAGCGGCGATGAGAAATAACTAAAGTATGGTATAATAGATGGAGTCCCTTAGGCGGTAAGGGGTGGCAAAAGAGAGACACAACTCAGAATAATGTAATTGAAAAATATAATTGCTCTAGATAGTAAAGAACTGCAAGGTCTAAACTGTGATGAAGAAATGTACATACACCTGTGATATCTCATGTTTATAAGGGGATAGCCTTGGATGATTTTCACTGTATATACAATTTTTTGTTTGCTGCCTTGTAACAAGCAGAGGGGTTTTACTTAGTTTTAATTCAATGGCATTTGCTTTTATTAGAGATGTTTTACTTGAGTACGGTCTTTCCTTGGAGAAGCAGAGGAGCTAATATATCTAGGGAAGACCTTTGCATTTGCCTTGTACTGTTCCAGGGTCCATAATTTTGAAGACCAGGTTGTTTTGTTGGTTTATGTGGATTATATTGTTAAATTTGTGCACTTTAGCAACTGAGTAATGATTTATAGTGTCACTTTGCCCATTGGAGCGGTATTTTTGGACACCCGACTTGAGGAATGATCCTTTCATTTTGGCTATTTGGACAGAAATATAAACTATAAGAATGTATGGATACTCCTGGCATGAATATTAATGGAGTGAGTCAATTCACACTAGGACTGATATGTAGGTAATGGACTGAGTAATATATCAGTCAGTTTGTTGATTAGACCTATAATGACAGTGCTCCACCGTCAGGAAGCTCAACATAGGCCCTCATTTTGACTTTTTGCAAGACCACCAAAGCCACGGTCTTCCGCCCACCATATTACGAGTATTCCTGGATTTCCGCCACAGTTTGGGCGTAAGTCCAGCAGTAGTTGTGCTGGCGGGTGGAGGTGCAGGGAAGGTTCCACCACCGGCCCCATTGCTCCAAAAGGACTCTGCCAGCTGTATTACAACCTATAATACAGCCTGGTGGTGTCCTGATGGCGGAGCACAGCCGGAGGTGGAAGCGCCCGTTCCCTACCCAACAACCTCCTTCTCGGACCAGGTTAAGTTGTTAGTCGGAGAGGGGGTGGTAGGGTGGGGGGTCACAGGGTTGTGTGTGTGTTTGTGAGCGGGTGTTGTTGATGTGTGTGCATGTATGTGTATAGGCGTATGTGTGCATGAATGTAAGTGTGTATGTGTGTGCGTATGCCTGTATGAATGTTGGAGTGAATGCGAGTATGAGTGTTGTGGTGAATGCGAGTATGAGTGTTGTGGTGAATGTGATTATGAGTGTCGAAGTGAATGCGTATATGGATGCATGTGAGTGAATGCGTGTATGTCAGTGTTGGTGAATGAGTGTATGCGGGGTACGTGTGGGAGTCTATGTGTGTGGCATGTATGCAGGGAGGGGGGTTGAGGGGTATTGTGCTTGATTGAAGGGGTGGGGGAGTCGTCTGCCGGTAACAGGTAAGACATTACCTGTCACAGGTAACCTTTCCACCAGGGTTTTCATGGCGGTGCTACCGCCGTGAAACCCTGGTCAAAAGGTGGCTCCTAATAGGCCAACCTGCCACACTCATAAAGTGGTGGTCTTCGCCGTCAGCCTGTTGGCGGTGAAACTGTAACCGTAGCCCTGGTGGTCAGGAGACCACCCGGGTCATAATGAGGTCCATAGTGTATAACCTATCATCATCATCATGTTTTTTTGACACTTTCACCAGGGCATTGAATTTGTAATGAATGCTTCTTGATATTATGACATTGTTGCTTATGTTATAGTCTTTCATATGATGTAATATGGGTGCAATAATTGCATAGGAATGCATTATGGTGACCAATACTCCGAAAGACCGTTTTTGTTAGTACTTCCATGGTTATGGTAATGTCATGCCCTTGTGACTATATTTTGCCTTAGTAAACAGTAAAATGGTGGGTACAACATTGACAAAGGCAGGTTTCCTGCTGAAACACATCTGTACGTGTATGCTGTCTGAATAAAGTGATACAGCTGTTATGTGTCTGGAATGAGTGTCTTCCATCCTTTTGGGATTCCAGGAACACACACACACATATATATATATATATATATATATATATATATATATATATATATATATTTATATATATATGCATAAATATACACACACACACACTGAGTCTGTCAGCAAGTGCATGTGTATGAATGTTTATTTTGTATTTTCATCAGGGTTCACAACTCTGTTGGGATGTTACATTGGGGGGGCGCAGGGTGATGTGATGGAGTCTTGACTCCACGATCGGGAAAAAAGAACAAGTTACTTACCTTCGGTAACGCTTTTTCTGGTGGATACACTAGCTACCTGTGGATTCCTCCCTATAAGAATTCGTTCTTGCGCCAGCATCCGACGGAAAGTCTCCTTCCTAGCTGTCCACGTCGACGAGGACGTCATAATGGCACAGCTCCAAGTGACTCCGTCTGACGTCAAAGTGCCAATAAGAGGTCCTCGTCGGCGTACTGACGTCAGTTTCACCTCATTTTTTTACGTGCCTTTGAGGCGAACAGGTGAGAACCGACCCATCAAAAAACGTAAAGAAAGATATATATATACACACAATAACATTTTCCATTGAATACATATATTTATATAAATACATAAAAATATATACATATATATATATATATATATATATATATATATATATATATATACAAAAAAACATATCTCCAGATAAACAAAAATCAACCACTACAAGATAACTGTGAAATCAGGCAGGCAACGGGGAGGCGGGAGGGACTGTGAGGAATCCACAGGTAGCTAGTGTATCCACCAGAAAAAGCATCACCGAAGGTAAGTAACTTGTTCTTCTGATGGATACAACTACCTGTGGATTCCTCACCTTATGAATAGAGTCCCAAAGCTGTACCGCACTCGGTGGTGGGTGCCTGCCTGATTACACCAAGAAATCTTGCAATACCGAACGAGCAAAATGACCGTCCCTCCTCACTTCAGAGTCCAAACAATAATGTTTTACGAAGGTATGGAGGGACGCCCAAGTTGCCGCTTTGCACATATCTGCCAATGGAACACCTCTCGCTAGGGCCGAGGAAGCAGACTTAGCCCTAGTAGAATGGGCCCTGATACCTTCAGGAGGGACTTTCTTTGCCAGAGAGTAACACATTTTTATACACAAGATGACCCACCTGGAGATTGTTCGTTTCTGGACCGCTCTGCCCTTTCGCTGTCCAACATACCCAACGAACAGCTGATCATCCAAGCGAAAGTCTTTATGCCTCTCCAGGTAGAAACTGAGCGCCCTCTTAGGGTCCAGCCTATGGAGCCTCTCTTCATCTTTAGAGGGGTGGGGAGGAGGGTAGAACGAGGGGAGGGTAATAGACTGCCCTATATGAAAAGGAGTGACAACTTTTGGCAGAAAAGCCTCCCTGGTCTTCAACACCACTTTATCAGGGAAAAACATGGTAAAGGGAGGTTTAACAGAAAGGGCTTGAAGCTCCCCAACCCTCCTAGCAGATGTGATTGCAATCAAGAAAACAGTCTTTAAGACCAAGAATCTCAACGGACATGAATGCATGGGCTCGAAAGGCGAACCCATCAAAAACGTCAATACCAGATTCAAGTCCCACTGAGGCATGTGAAAGGGCGTGGGAGGAAACTTATTTACTAAACCTTTAATAAATCTATTTACAATTGGAGATTTAAACAAAGATGGTTGGTCTGGAAGGCAAAGAAAAGCCGACAGAGCCGCCAAATAACCTTTAACCGTAGGTACCGTACAGCCTTTCTTTGCTAAACTAAGAGCAAACAAAAGAATATCAGAAAGGTGGGCCTTCAAGGGATCTTTTCGATTCTCTCCACACCAAACCACAAATTTTGCCCACCTGCCAGCATGAATGGATTTAGTGGAGTGTCGCCTGGACGATAGAATAACATCCACTACATCCGGTGGGAGAGAAAAGGAACTCAGGTTGCCCCGTTCAATCTCCAGGCATGAAGGTGCAGGCTCTGGAGGTGGGGGTGTAGAACCTGCCCCTGCGACTGTGAGAGGAGGTTTGCCCTGAGCGGGAGACAGAGCAGAGGGCACTGAGAGAGTTAAAGCAGGTCTGTATACCACACCCTTCTCGGCCAGTCCGGTGCCACCAAGAAGACTTGGGCACAGTCTTGACGAACCTTCCTCAGAACCCGATGAATCAAAGGTATGGGGGGAAACGCGTAAAGCAACTGGCCGCTCCAGGACATCTGAAACGCATCCCCCAACGCTCCTTGCAACGGATACTGGAGGCTGCAGAACAGTGGGCAATGCGCGTTCTCTCGAGTGGCGAATAAATCGACCTGAGGCGTACCCCACATCTCGAAGATGTAGAGGACCAGGTCTGGATGGAGACACCACTCGTGATCTATCGAGAAGTGACGACTGAGACCGTCCGCACGTACATTCAGAACTCCGGCCAAATGATTTGCTATTAAGCAAATCTGATGGTCCTGAGCCCAGGACCAGAGTCGCAGGGCTTCTCTGCAGAGAAGGTATGACCCTACTCCTCCCTGCTTGTTTATATACCACATCGCGGTAGTGTTGTCTGTTAAGATCTGAACTGACCGACCGCGAAGGGAAGGGAGGAAGGCCTTGAGCGCCAAACATACCGCCCGCAATTCCAACAGATTGATATGCAACATCTGTTCCGCTGGAGACCAACGACCTTGACCTCCAGGTCCCCCAGATGAGCTCCCCACCCTAGAGTGGAAGCATCCGATATCACTGTGGCCACTGGAGTTGGCAGTGAAAACGGTTTTCCTTGGGAAAGGTTGCCGTTCACTGTCCACCAATGAAGATCCGCTACAGCATCCTTGGAGATCTTTATTGAATCCCTGAGATCTCCTTTGTGCTGGAACCACTGCCTGCGGAGGCACCACTGAAGAGCCCTCATATGCCAGTGAGCGTGAGTGACCAACAGAATGCAAGAAGCAAACAGACCTAGCAGGCGTAAGACTTTGAGGACTGGAACTTCCGCTCCAACTTGAAACAATGGAATCAGCGCCTGAATGTCCCGAACCCGCTGAGGCGGGGGAAAGCCCGAAACAATGTTGTGTCCAGTACTGCCCCTATGAACAGGAGGCGTTGAGAGGGCTCCAGGTGAGATTTGGGCACATTTACAGAAAAACCCAGATCGAACAACAATTGGATTGTCATTCGCAGATGAGACAACACAAGCTCCGGAGACTTGGCTTTGATCAACCAATCTTCCAGGTAGGGAAAAACCGCTACTTCCCTCCTTCTGAGATGTGCTGCAACAACCGCCATCACCTTTGTAAAAACCTGTGGTGCTGAAGTAAGTCCAAATGGAAGGACCGCAAACTGGTAGTGTTGCGTTCCGACCACAAACCGGAGATACTTCCTGTGCGACTTGATTATCGGAACATGATAGTACGCATCCTGCAAGTCGACAGACATCATCCAGTCTACTTTGTTCAACGCCAATAGTACCTGCGCTAGGGTCAGCATTTTTAATTTTTCCTGCTTGAGGAACAAATTCAAAATCCTCAAGTCTAGGATCGGCCTTAAACGACCGTCCACTTTGGGAATCAGGAAATATCTTGAATAACACCCCTGACCCCTTTCCTGCAATGGCACCAACTCTATAGCGCCCTTTGCCAACATGGTTATAACCTCCTGTTGCAACAACAGAAGATGGTCTTCTGAACAAAAGGAAGGACGGGGGGGAAAGGGAGGAGGGAACTCCTGAAAGGGGAGAGCATAACCTTTTTCCACAATTCTTAGCACTCACGCGTCTGTTGTGATCGACTTCCATTTCTGTAGAAAAAGACTCAATCTTCCCCCTACAGGAGAAGTATGGGTGATAAAGTGGGGAAAACTAGGGCTACTTCTGCTGATGTCCACCAGAAGAGGAGGATGAAGATAACAGCTGCTGGGCTGGACCCCTACCCCGCCCTCTAAAGGCACGATAGGGCGGATTGGCAGGTTGCTGGGCGAAGGACTGCGACCTCCGAAAGGCAGAGCCACGAGTGAACCCCCGAAACCTGCAAAAGGGTCTATAAGATGTTGTAGCAGAGGTCTGTAAACCTAAGGACTTAGCTGTCGCCCGACAGTCCTTAAACCGTTCAAGGGCAGAGTCTGCCTTGTCCCCAAACAGCTTTTCCCCATCAAATGGTAGCTCCATTAGGGTGGATTGAACATCCGAAGAAAAGCCAGAGGACCTTAACCAGGCATGCCTCCTAGTAGCCACAGATGTTCCCATGGCCCTGGCTATCGAATCCGAAGTGTCCAGGCCAGATTGTATAATTTGTTGTGCAGCTGCCTGCGCATCCATAAAAAGGGATCCAAACGACCTTTGCATCTCCTGAGGCAGATCCTTTGCCATTTCCTTAGCGGAGTCCATAAGGGTGTGGATGTATCTGCCCAGCACACAGGTAGAATTAGTTGCCTTAAGCGCCATACTGCATGATGAAAAGATCTTCTTCGAAGAGTTCTCCATCCTCTTGGACTCCCTATCAGTCGGGACTCCAGGGAATGTTCCAGGAGCAGACTTCGCGGAGCAAGATGCCTGGACTACTTAGCTCTCCGGAGTGAGATGTCGTGACAGAAAAACTGGATCCCCTGGTGCGCCCCTATGTCTCCTGGCCACTGCCCTGTTCACTGCAGGAGTAGTCACTGGCTTCTTCCACAAGTCCAATATAGGCTCAGTTAAAGCCTCATTGAAAGGCAGCAAAGGGTCAGCACTGGACGCAGAAGGATGCAGTACCTCTGTGAGCAGGTTAGTCTTCACCTTTGCCACAGACAAAGGCAAGTCCAGATACTCTGCTGCCTTCCTTACCACTGTATGGAAGGGAGCGGCCTCTTCTGTAAACTCCCCCGGAGACGCAATGTCCCACTCTGGGGAAGTATCCAGACCACTTGCAGTGGCTAGACCCTGGAACTCATCCGAAGGCTCAATCTCTCCTTCCTCCAGCTGTCTATATTCCTCCTCCTCCAAAAGTCTTAAAGCCTTCCTACGAGATTGAAGATGTGTCTCTAGGGCCGACGTCGATAAAGAGTCCATCGACACCGACAACTTCGAACCTCGGAAAGGCCCAGGAAGAGATGGATGACTCCTAGTCTCACCCGGCGCCGGACACGGCGCCGACACGGAGTCCAAAGAAGACCTCCGCGGAGTCAGTTTGCAGGAAGGCGATGAAGCCGGTCTTGAAGGAGACACCATCGACGTCGGATGGTGCGGTGATGGAGTCGGCTGATGCGAAGATGGATCTATCGTCACAAGCGGTGAACTCCCACTAGGGGAAACCCTCGGCGCCGATCCGACAGTCTCCGTAGGGCAAAAGGGCATGAATGGAGCCGCCTTGTACGGCGCTGAAGAGACCAGATCAAACGCCAATGGCCCCGTGGGACCCGCTGGTGCACCAGCAGGGGCCATGGATTGAAACACGGCATACATTGCATTTAAAAATGCAGCCGGGTCCGCCCCTGGAGCCGGGAAAGCTGGGTATTGTTGAGCCGAGGTCCGCTGTACATCAGGCTCCCTCGACGCCAGCGAAAATTGAGGACTATGTTGAACGACCTCAAAAACAGATGGCGCCTGACTCCTGGGTTGAGGCGTCACTGTAGGGCTTATCTCCCATGTCTTCTGGCATCTAGAAGACCGAGACCTCGACCTCGATCAGCTCCGCTCCGACCGGCGCCGAGAGTCATGATGACGCCGCTTCTTATGCTTTTTGGGGGAAGCATGGGAGGAATCCTTTTTGTGGCCCTTCTTCGCTTTTGCTAGGAAAAGCTTCACCTCACGCACTTTCAGATATTTAGGATTCATACTCTGGCACGAAGAGCATCCTTCCACATCATGCTCTGAGCTAAGGCACCAAATACAATCAGAATGAGGGTCGGTCACTGACATCCGACCCCCGCATTCTCTTCACGGCTTGAAACTGGACTTTTTTGGAGGCGACATTGTAACCACTAAAAAACGCTACAGTTATCAACAAGCCAGGAAGAAAAACCGTTGGCGTCGAAGGCACGTAAAAAAGGAAAACTGACGTCAGTACGCCGACGAGGACCTCTGATTGGCACGTTGACGTCAGACGGAGTCACGTGGAGCCGGGCCATTATGACGTCCTCGTCGACGTGGACAGCTAGGAAGAAGACTTTCCGTCGGATGCTGGCGCAAGGACGAATTCATAAGGTGAGGAATCCACAGGTAGTTGTATCCATCAGAAAAATAATTTTGAACCAATTTAAACTCATAAGGGGTCCATCAGATAATACTCATTGGTGAACCTCTCGAGGTCAGATTACCTCTTCCCTGACCTCTTTTATCATTTACATCCCCTATTACATCCCATGGGGCCATGCACCAGTTGATAAGATGGCAGATGCAACTTTCTTCACAGGTTGTGACCAGCCAATCTCATTGCTTCCTTCTGTTGTGCAGAGCCGCAACACTTCATGTTGGATTTGCGACGTATTTGCGTCTCTATATATACAAATTTAGATTTCCTTTAATTTCTCAAAAACTACTGGACAGATTAACACCAAATAACAAAAGGGGCTCTTTCTGGACCAATAGCTACCTTTCTGCCAAATTTGGTGTAATTCCGTCCCATAGTTTTGGCGCTTTCGCAATTCAAAATCCCTGTGAAAAAATGAATGGGTAAAATGTATTTTAGGACCCCCTTTTTTCTCCCCCCCGGATGTATCACCCCTAAAATTTTCAAACAGCAGTGAAAGTTTTGGGGAATTTTTTTGGAAGATTTGTGAAGCAGTAGCACAGTTATTAGCAAAACAAAATATTGTTTTTTCTATAGAACGCAGGTCCTAACTATAACTACTTAGTGGTGACCGCCACTGGGTACTATATATATATATGTGTATATATATATAAATTATACCAAAGGTTACAGGCAGGTTATAGTTAGGAAACAGAATTTAAAAACAACTGGCCATGCACTTTTTATTCTTCAATTATTTCACTGCTGATGTTTCATTTAAACTTTTAATAACATTATAGAAGTTGTCATGAGTGCTGTCTGGGCACCATTGCTAAAGACAAAGACGCTGCACTGTACTTATTTCTCCCTTCCATCACACTTTGTGTGATCAATGGCCTATGGAAAGTATTCTCATCAATAAACAAGACATCTCTATGAAGTAAAAGCATTGTAACAGGTATAGAGGACTCTATAAAACAGTGCAATTTTTTATTATTGAAGTTCTGAACATTGAAGATTTGTAACTAAGTCGGATTAGTAAATGGGGACTAGTTTGTCACATTGATCCTGGAGGAGCAGCTGGCTTATTTTCCTGGACCCTCCCAGGGGGAGTCTCCTATGTTCATACCCTTGAGTGCCCTCTATAGATTGCAACACAAGATTTGTAGTTTACATGATTATATGTAAATGTAACAAGATATACATAGGCAGTACAATAAGGCCACTGAAGCTTAGAATTTTGGAACACTGGAGGGCCATAAATGTGGGGGATGATCGTTATCCTATAGCGTCCCATATGAAGATTTGTAATGCACAGACCCAATACAAAACATTTAAATTTTTTGGTTTTGATCACTGTTTGGCCAATCCTAGGGGCGGAAATAGGGAGCTCACCCTCAGGAGAAGAGAATCTCAGTGGATTTTACAATTACAAGCTGTGGAACATGGTCTTAATACGGAATACGAAATGGAATATTATTTGGGCGATAAGTAATTTATGTATACATGAACAGGGAACTGGATGTCAGAAAATCTTAAGCTATAATGTATACTGCAATAACACCGCACATTATAATCAGATAGTGTAATTTAATTAGCATAAATGTATTAAGACGGTAAAAGTTCAAATGTGGCGATTTACAGTATAAATATATGAGTAGCAGTTATTACTGTATAAGGTATCACTATCATATAAATAATGTGTTGCACTTATAATGTTATAATTTGTTAAGTTTAGACATTGGCACTGAGGGTTTCGGAAGAAGAAAATAACCTAATTTCAGAATGATAACTAGGGAATGTGCCAGTCCGCTCTCAATGTTGATCTATGTTTATTTGTAGGTTTATAGAAATGTATTAGATGTTCTGAAGGAGAAGTTTGCGTTTGGATAACAAGTACAATGTAGGAGAAATATAGTGAATAAGAATACAGATCTATGAATACACAAAAATTGGGCTGCACATAATACGAGGTACTATTGGAGTTTAAGGATGTTGAACATGTTTGAGGTATATATGAACTAGACTAAATATACTTGTGAAAAGTATCGTAGTAATATAAACTAAGATCTTATTATAAATATATTATGGGTTCACATACTGCCTCTGAAGACAGGATGACACATAAGAATTAGGAAATACATGATCTAATATACTCATTTAAGCCAAATAATCTCGGACGTATTCAGTCCGCTTTTCATTTTTATTCCCACCATCGAGTAAACACGGACGCTACTATTGCAGCGGTCCGTTTTCTATGTTTAGCTCGAAAAATAGACTAAATATACTCGTGAAAAGTATCATAGTCATACTAACCAAAATCTTATTATAAATATATTATGGGTTCACATATTGACTTGAAGATAGGAGGACATAGAAGAATTAGGAAATATATGATTAAAAATATACTCGTTAAGCTTAATAATCTCGGACGTATTCAGTCCGCTTTTCATTTTTATTCCCATTATCGAGTAAACACGGACGCTGTTATTGCAGCGGTCCGTTTTCTATGTTTAGCTCGAAGTGGACTCTTTATAACGCGGCTAATAGTTAAGCTTCGGCTTCGGAGAAATACGAGCCGCAAGCGTACTCGCGTTATGGAGAGATTCGAAGAGATTTATACGGTGAGCACTTTAGTTGGAAATACTAGTCTAATGCAACGAATATGCTAGATTTAGTTATATTGGTTCCAGTGTATAATTGCAATTAATCTTTCTCGGGCAGAGTTCCTGAAAGCAGATAGTATACTCCAAATAAGAGTTATTTATAAGAATAATGACATATATTTTCAGGTCGGAGGTGAATCAATATTATAGACCACAAGATTTAAGAGCGGTATTAAAACAAATAGGGGTTCACTGAGGTGATGGTTTGTAAATGAATGGCACATAAGGGTGGTGTGCTAACATTCACTCAATAACTTTAGCACATGTAATTTAGGATATTTTAGTTATATTTTTATTGGCACAATTAAGATTGATTATTATGGATTCCCACCGCACATTTCATATATTTGTTTGTGATATGTGTATATAATCACATTTAACATCTATTTGTTATGAAATTAGGCATTTATATAGTTTGTTACAATAGCATATACATACTTATTGTTATAGGAGGTCCTGACGAAATCCAAGGGTACTCCCAGGATGAAACACGTGTTGACAGACTTTAGGACAACAGGACGAACATGATTCAAGAGGATGAAATTTGAAATGAACTTTGTTTTGTATGCTTAAATTTACAAGGATTACTTTGAGATGGACACTGATTTCATGGACAATTGAAATTATGTATAAACTTATTTGTATCTGGAATTTTGACAATTGATTTTTTGGTAGATTATGTATTATTGTGATTTGTATTAAATTAATATATTAGGGAGAGGAGATATATTATGTTTATTGGCATGGATTAACATGCTATATTAGAATTACGCGTGTGCGAATATTCAATTTTATTTTGCCCTCTATATATATGTTTTGTCCTTCTTTGTGTTTTAAATCGTATGATTGAGTTGGTGTGATTGTGAGCTTTGTATTATTACTTTGCTTCCCAGGAGGTACAGGACTTTTTGTATTATACACTTTAATTCATTAATTAAATGAATGACAATATAAATTGTAAAATAAAAAGATTTTCTTGATATAAGATATATATATCAGGCGGGTGGTTTTTGTGCTGTAAACTAATTTAATGGAGCCTAAATAAAGAACCTTTTGAAATACTTGGTCCCGAGTGCGGTCGTTCGTGAAGAATTTCATGGAATGTTTTGTTGCTATATATATATATGTGTATTTTGAAACTGTTGGCTTGATGAACTATCCTTTCAATAGTTGGGAATTCTGTTATTCTGGAACCAATTTTTGAAGGTGGGTCTTTTCAGTTTGCTGATATCTGGGCTAATTAGTAGTGCATGAGTTATAGTTACCTTAGGCCGTGAGTTATAGTTACTTGTAATAACTCTGACTATAACTGCTGAATTTCTATTGTTTTGTGTGAGTAAATTCAGAACCTAACTATAACGTCCCTGTAACCTTTGTTTTTTTCAGTGAATTTCGATGTCTATGTGCATGTCTATGTTTTTTTTAAAGTAAAGTAATTTTAATGACTTCACGTTAATCCAACCGTCGCTGCGCACAGCCTTCAGCCATGCATGGAGGGGGTTTCCCACAATGCCAGGCCTGCGGCCAGGGCCTGTAGCCAAGCCCTTATATTTATCCAACCCCATGCCACGCACAGCGGGCCACAGAGCCTGCGGCCAAACCGCTATAGCCACCCAGCCACATTCTGTGCATAGCTTCAGATGTGTGCGGCAGGTGATTGCAGCATGGCCTGCAGCAAAACCACTATAACCACCCAACACTGTGTCATGTCTGGCTTTTGGCAGTGCACAGAGAGGGTTGACCGCAGGGCAGGGCACGTCTTAGTGGTTGCTTTTACACATTCCAGGTTGGCTTGGATGGTATTTTACCAGTCCAGCGCTGTAATACTGTGCCTGGAGTGGTGAATGGCTTTTGTCATTTTACAGCTCGGCGGGGATAGCACTGGGTCAATCCTATGCTAAAACATTTAGCTGTACAAAAGGCAAAAGACTTTGGCCCATATTTGTACTTTTTAGTGCCACATTTGCAGTTTTTTGATGCAAAAGTGGTGCAAACTTACAAAATACAATTGTATTTTGTAAGTTTGAGCCGCTTTTGCGTCAAAAAGCGGTGCAAATGCGGCGCTACAAAAGTATAAATATGGGCCTTTGTCCCTGTCTAGCTCAGCGTGGATAGCACTGCTCTAATCCTATGCTTAAAAAATTGCTAGATAAACAGACATTTGAGATGAGCAAATCTAGGGTGTCGCTAGTGTTGCAGGGCGCTCCTCATTGGAGCTGCTCTCCACCTAAATTTGGGAACTACCCAGAGTTCTCTCTTCTTTTTTGCATAATTTATGTGTCACTCTAACCCTGAAAGGGATTTGTTTTGATATATATATATAATTTCTATTGCAAGAATTAGAATGACCCGTCAATTGTATTGTGATATTGCCTACCTCAATGGTTTAAGTATTACTAGTAAATTTACTTGCCTGGCACTTCCCACATATAAAATGCCGAACAATATGTCTCTCAGGTTCTTTGTATGCTCTTGTTACATAGCCCCTCATAATCTTGTTTCTCTCGTATGCAAACAAGGAGCTGTTATTGCCTACATCATCTAGGATGTCTCAGTATATCTTGATGACCTTATACTACTTATACTAAAATGCAGGGAGAAAGAAAATTAGAATAGAATAATTATGGTCTCTACCTACAGCCCAGCAAGTATTTCCATCAGTAAGATCATTACCTTATTACACATAATAAGTGCTAAGTTTAGATTGGGGAGAAACGAAGGCCCTCATTACAACCCTGACGGTCGGTGTTAAAGTGCCGGTAATACCACAAACAGGCCGGTGGAATAAAAAATGGGATTCCGAACGTGGCGGAAACTGCCAACATAGACAGCCACTTTAACACTCCGACCGCCACAGCGGTACAAACAAACAGCGCGGCAGACACTGCCAACAGACAGGCGGAACACAATGTACCGCCCACCCTATCACAACACGGCTATCCGCCTCCTTATCCAGGGCGGAACCAACGCAAATAAAAACACGACGGGAAAAGTACACAGAAGGGAAAACACTCTCCACACCCCACGAGGAACCAGGATGCCATGGAGTCCAAACTGCAGATTCTGCTGGCGATGGTGTTCCTGCTCCTCTATCAGGAGCTCCAACGACGGCGGCGACGACCACAGTGAGTACTGCATCTACAACACAGGGAAAGGAAAAGAGAGTGACACACACACGCAACACCCCCACCCCCACACCCACAACACCATACACACAAACACATGCTGCAACATTACATATACACCCCCCACCCCCCTTGAATAACGCAAGGACAAAAGGAAATTATTGTAATGATTGTAATAAAAAAAATCCATCAGTCAAAACTCAAAATCCAGTATATACAATTATGTACACCAACTACAAAAGTCCAGATAGTGCACCAATCATTGTCTGTGGACCACTGGGCCCAAAATGCATGGGCGAGGACCACACTAGATACCTGACTCCAAAAGGAGAGAACACTGGAGGGGCATCACATAGAAAATATACAGGGGGAGGGGGGGGCACCTCAGCCTGATGAACGCACGACGCCACTGCTCCACGAGGGGGCTCCATGCCCATTGATGTATCCTGGGGAGAGCAAAGCCACAGTCTCTCAAGTCTCTCCAGTGGGTGGTTTGCCCACTGCTGTATCCTGGGGAGTGCAAAGCCACAGTCTCTCGAGTATCTCCAGTGGGTGGTTTGACCATTGCGTTATCCTGGGGAGTGCAAAGCCACAGGCTCTCAAGTGGGTAGTTTGCCCACTGCTTTATCCTGGGGAGTGCAAACCCACAGTCTCTCAAGTCTCACCAGTGGGTGGTTTGCCCACTGCTTTATCCTGGGGAGTGCAAAGCCACAGTCTCTCAAGTGGATAACAGTCTCCACTGGTTCTGGAGGGGGCTTTGTGCCCAGAGTGCTCCATCCTGCCAAGGACTGATGTAGTGGATGCCTTTCTCCACTGGTTCTGGAGGGGGCTTTGTGCCCAGAGTGCTTCATCCTGCCAAGGACTGAGGTAGCGGATGCCTTTCTCCACTGGTTCTTGAGGGGGCTTTGTGCCCAGAGTGCTTCATCCTGCCAAGGACTGATGTAGTGGATGCCTTTCTCCACTGGTTCTGGAGGGGGCTTTGTGCCCAGAGTGCTTCATCCTGCCAAGGACTGAGGTAGTGGATGCCTTTCTCCACTGGTTCTGGAGCGAGCTTTGTGCCCAGAGTGCTCCACGTGCATTGTGGCCACAACAATACACTCACCTGGGTGTGTGTGTCACGAGATTGCCGAGGTACAGGTAGGTTGATACGCCATGGAGGCAGAGACATACCCCACACAGCTGCGGCTTCGCATTCCATATGCAGGTGACAACTGTGATGACAGTGATGCTTCATGGAAGCTGGCCAGGCTCCTGGAACTCACCACCAGCCTCGTGCGACTGACCACTGGGGATGGCAGCCATGTCTGCGGTGGTGCCACTGGCTCAGGATGTCGCAGGGCTGCTGGTGGTGCTTGCGGCGGTGTCAGTCGCGGCATGCTTGCGGCGGGCTCTGTAGCAGCAGTGCTTGCTGCGGGGTCTGTGCCGGCATTTCTGGCTGAGGGCTCTCTGGCGGCGGTGCTGGCTGTGGGGTCTGTGGCAGCGGTACTGACGGCGGGCTCTGTGGCGGCGGTGCATGCGGCGGGGCCTGTGGCGGCAGTGCTGGCTGTGGGGTCTGTGGAAGCGGTGCTGGTGGCGGGCTCTGTGGCAGCAGTGCTGGTGGCGGGCTCTGTGGCAGAGGTGCTGGCGGCGGTCTCTGTGGCTGTGCAGGTGGCGGTCTTCTCCGCAGTACAGGTTGGCGTCGACATGGACAGAATGTGTGACACTGGTCCCTCAGTCGGTGCCACCATGCCCTCTCCTGACCTGCCCTTCAGTTTCTGGCCCTTCCCCACCTTTGATGGTGGCGCAGCTGTCTTGCCACTATCCCCTTTCGTTTTCCCTGACCCGTTGGTGGCAGGTGTTTTTGGCTTCTCCCTCCGGGATGTGGGCACCTTTTTCACCTTGGCAGGTGGCGAAATGTCCTTGCCCTCGCTCCGTGGCACACTGGCAGCCCTGATGGTTGGCGCACTCCATGACCCCGCAGATGCTAGCACCACTGTGCCTGGGGATGTGGTGGCTGAGGTGCTGGGCTGGGACCTGGAAAGCCTGGCCCTAAGGGAAGGACGGGGGGGAGGTGTAGGGAAGAGGTCAATATTTGCCAGGAAAAGTTTTTTAGACACACTGGGACGGGTAGATGGAGGAGGTTTGGGAATGGAGGTAGAGGTAGTGGTTGTAGGAGGTGTACGTCTGCTGAATTTGGGTGAAGGTGCATAGGCTGAAGGCTGTTGTGGGGTGGATGGCTGTTGGGTGGGTGTGTGCCTGCGTTTGTGCCTGCGTTTGTGTACTTTAGGAGGAGGGCTCACAGACACACTGGGAGAGGACACTGGGGATGTGTGAATGGTAGTCGGGGTGGTGAGTGCACATGAGCGGTGTTTGGTGATGGGCGTGCTGGTGATGGAGGTAGTGGCTGAGGATGTAGTGCATGCAAGTGTGAGTGGAGACAAGACTGGGAAGGAGGAGGGAGACGTGGAGGAGGGGGACACAGTGGAGGCAGTGGATGTTGGTATGTGTGCATGGGTATGATGCTTGTGTGAGGACCTGTGAGGTGTGTGGTGCTTATGTTTGCCTGAGCCACCCATGTGTGTTGATGTGTGTGCATGCTGGTCTGATGGTGTGCTTGGGATGGGCTGAGGTACAGGGGATTGTGTCTGGGAGGAGGAAGTTGGAGGGGGGAGGCTGGACACAGGGACAATGGCTGCCATTAGTGCTGAGGCCAGAGCCTGAAATTCTCTCTGTTGGGCTGCCTGCCCAGAATGAATGCCCTGCAGGTATGCATTTGTTTGTTGCAAATGCCTCTCAACACCCTGGATGGCATTCAGAATGGTAGACTGCCCAACAGTGAGGGATTTCAGGAGGTCAATAGCCTCCTCACTGAGGGCAGCAGGGCTGACTGGGGCAGGGCCTGAGGTGCCTGGGGCAAAGGAGATGCCCACCTTCCTGGTGAGAGGGCACGGGACACATGCTGAGGGGCTGCTGGGAGGGCGGTGCTGGTAGGGGGGGGTGGCGGCTGTACCTGTTGATGCAGGGGGCACAGAGGGGCCCACCACCGCAACGGAGCTCCCATCAGATGAGGAGTCGCTGTCACTGCTGGCTGCTCCTGTCACCGCCGTGGAGCTCCCCTCGCCCTCCGTCCCACTGGTGGCTTCAGACCGTCCAAGGCCAAGTGGGATGCAGCTCCCTCCTGCTTCGGTGCCACTGCTCCTCCTGATGCTATTGCACACAAGAACAGGGAGACCACAAAAAGGGGGGGGAAGACAGAAGAAAGACATGTTCAGTGCATGCAACACCACTACCGTTGGCGGACACAACAGACACAGCAGCCCTCTGCACTACGCCATGCACTTATAGTTCCTAGATTAATCACATGCCCTTGGGGTACAAGGCCTAAGCCTGACTGCTGCACACCTGGAAGTCACATGAGCCTGACTATGTGTAGATGGCACTAACCACTAGTGGGGTTGGGGTGCCACAGAGCCTGCCTCACAAGGGACCTTGCCTACAAAGCTGGCCCTGGCCTAGGGGAACCCACTGCCCACCTCCCCTGCCCAGACACCTTGTAATGCGCATCAGCAGAATGATAGTGTACACACCCCCTTGTGGCTACTGTGATGCCCTCAAGCGCCCATCCAACTCTGGATACGCCACTGCCAGGATCCGGAACATCAGTGGGGTCATGGTGCGACGGGCACCCCTCCCACGTTGGGAGACCATCCCCAGCTGGGCCTCCGCCGTCTTCGTGCTCCAGCGGCGAAGGTCCTCCTATCTTTTCCGGCAGCGGATGCTTCGTCTGTAGTGGACCCACAGGGTCCGGACGTCCTTAGCGATGGCACGCCAAATATCCTTCTTCTGGTGGGCGCTGACCTAGAGGAATAGTACAGGGGAAAAGGAAAATCTTTACCCGTCCGGACCGTCATCCTCTTTGGCCCACTTTCCCACCCTTGCCCTGATGCACATACACTCACCGTCCACACATGCAGGCCTCAGTCCCCCCCCCCATTTTTCTTCCATCCACACCACTCCAAACAGGCATTGCCCATGCAGCATTCTCACAGTGTACTCACCTGTTTGTCTGGAGGACCGTACAGTTGTGTGTACTGGGGGAGGACCCCATCCACTAGTTTCTCCAACTCCTCCAAAGTGAAGGCAGGGGCCCTTTCCCCAGACACATGAGCCATTGTCGCTTCCAGACTGAAGTCACAGCAGCACTTGCAGAGTAGGTCCTCTCCTGTTGAAGGTCAGGTGTCAAGTGAGGGAACAGACAGAAAATGGCAGTCACGTCCGCGGCGGTGCATACCGTCACCGCCGGCGTACATGGTAATTGGCTTCTGGGACCCATAGGGTCCAATGTTAACCAATGCAGGACTGCGCTGCGATCTTTGACCACCTACCGCAAAGGTGTACAACGCCAGCGCAGTTACCTCTTATCCCATTGTCCCACCTTACAGGTCAGGCAGCCGCCATTTCAGAGGGTCACATGGCATTAATTTTAACTGAGTCACACCAATGTAGGCCTTGCATACACACAGTTAAAGGCACATTGCGGATTAATAAATGTGTCCAAATGACATTTTGTGATACCTCAGTGTTGGCTGACTCTCTGCTCGCTGTTCTCGTCCACAGGGCATGTCCGCTGGGGCAGGTGATGAGATGGCGGCATTCTCCAGTGTACAGACCGCTGGTGGACCTGTTGACAATGGAAGAGAGACACGTAATAGTCACCTACAGACTTGATTGTGCAACAATCCATGAACTGTGTGCCCAGTTGGAGCCAGACCTGATGTCAGCTATCTGCCATCCCACAGGGATACTCCCTCTAGTACAGGTCCTGTCAGTACTCCATTTCCTGGCAAGTGGTTCCTTTCAAACAACAGTGGCCATTGCATCAGGGATGTCCCAGCTAATTTTCTCTAACGTGTTGTCCAGAGTGTTGTCTGCCCTGCTGAAACACATGCATAGCTACGTTGTGTTCCCTCAGGTGGAGGATTTGCCCACAGTGAAAGGTGACTTCTATGACCTGGGACATATTCCCAACATCATAGGTGCCATTGATGGGACACATGTGGCTTTGGTACCCCCCGCATGAGTGAACAGGTGTACAGAAACCAGAAGAGCTACTATACGATGAATGTGCAGATGGTGTGTTTGGCGGACCAGTACATCTCCCATGTGAATGACAAATTTCCTGGCTCAGTGCATGACGCTTACATTCTGAGGAATAGCAGCATCCCTTATGTGATGGGGTAACTCCAGAGGCACCATGTGTGGCTAATAGGTGAGGACAAGGACCCTATACAGTGTGAATAGTTGTCTGGGTCTGGGGTTGTCCCTAAGGGTTAGTGTGCGTCTAACAATTGTCCCTCGACATTTGCAGGTGACTCTGGTTACCCCAACCTGTCATGGCTACTGACCCCAGTGAGAAAACCCAGGACAAGGGCAGAGGAACACTACAATGAGGCACATGGGTGAACTAGGAGGGTAATTGAACGGACCATTGGCCTCCTGAAGGCCAGGTTCCGGTGCCTCCATATGACAGGTGGTTCTCTCTATTACTCACCAAAGAAGGTGTGCCAGATCATTGTGGCCTGCTGTATGCTGCACAACCTGGCTCTGCGACGGCAGGTGCCTTTTCTGCAGGAGGATGGTCCAGCTGGTGGTCTTGTGGCAGCTGTGGAGCCTGTGGACAGTGAAGAAGAGGAGGCAGAAGAAGAGGATATCGACAACAGAAACAACATTATCCAGCAATACTTACAGTGAGACACAGGTAAGAAGATGTCACTGCCTCCCACATCTCATACTATTGTTGGAGCTAGCATACGTCTGTCATTTTCACTCAGTGTATAGACCCTGACTTGTCACTTTGCCTTTCCATTTAACAGATGTGGGTCCCACTTTGTGCCATCTGCTATATTTCCTCCAGCCCTACAGCTGTGTATCATCGATATGTGAACAATTAAATTGACATTACTATATTCCATAGTTATTGCAATTACACATTTGTGAAAGCACAGACTGACTCCAGATTGTTTTGTGATTGAAGTGTGTTTATTTCTGTGCAAATAAGTGGAGGGGGTTGTAAAATGGGCAGGGGTGATGGTGGAGGAATGTCCATGGCAGAGTCCAGTCTATTTGGTTCACAGGTGCATTGTCCAAAGGGGCATAGGAAGTGGAGCAAGGGCAGTTGATGGATGGACGGGTTGACAAAGTGGGACAGAAGGGTGACATTCAGGGGGGTCTCATTTCCTGGTGGGGGTCTTGGCAATGTTCTCTGTCTTGTTCCTGGATCTCAGGGACCGTTTGCGGGGTGGCTCTCCATGTGGAGGGGGTGGGGTGCTGGTGTTGTGTTCCTGTGGCGGTGCCTCCTGTCCACTAGGGCCGGCGGAGGTGGAGGGCTGTTCATCATCCAGGCTAGTGTCAGCGGCCCCTTGTTGTGCCACAGTGTCCCTCCTGGTGTTGACAAGGTCTTGCAGCACCCCTGCAATGGTGACCAGGGAGGTGTTAATGGACTTCAGTTCCTCCCTGATCCCCAGATAGTGTTCCTCCTGCAGACGCTGGGTCTCTTTTAACTGGGCCAGTACCGTTGCCATCGTCTCCTGGAAATGATGGTACGCTCCCATGATGTTGGAGAGGGCCTCGTGGCGAGTGGGTTCCATGGACCTGTCCTCCCCCTGTCGCACAGCAGTCCTCCCAGTTCCCCTGTTTTCCTGTTCCTCTGTCCCCTGAACCGTGTGCCCACTGCCACTGCCCCCAGGTCCCTGATTGTCTTGGGTTGGTGGGTTTGCCTGGGTTCCCTGTAGTGGTGGACACACTGCTGATTGACGTGTCCTGGGGACAGAGGGATGGGCCCGCTGGGTGGATGCTGTGGTGGTGCTTCCTCAGGGGGGAGGCTCTGTGGTGGCTTGTGCCAGTGTCAGGGGAACCGACTGTCCCGATGTTCCTGATGGGCCGGGCTGGTCTTCTTGATCCATTTGTGCAGAGTTGCTGTCATCATTGTGGGTCTCTTCTGTGGGGGGACTGGATATGTCTGGTACCTCCTGTCCGGTGACGTTGGGTAGGGGTCCTGCAGGGGTGTAAAGGCATGATTATTGCATCTGTGTGTGCCATCGTGCGCAATGGGTGAGTGACCCTGTACTCCGGCGCTTGCATTCTTGTCTAGGTCCTTGTGTGATAATTGTTTGTGGTCTGTGTGGGTATCTGTACTGGACATGCTTGGGTGATGGGTGTCCATGCATTGGTGTTACATGCAGGGCTTGGTTTTGGGATGTGTGGGTTTTGTTGGTGGGGTATCTGTGGGTTGTTGGGGTGATGGGTGTGAGGGTAAAGGTGGGAGTATGTGATGGCATGCAGGTGGGGTGGGGGGGATAAGGTAGTAAAGATATGCCTTACCAGAGTCTAATCCTCCTGCTACTCCTGCGAGGCCCTCAGGATGCAGTATTGCCAAGACTTGCTCCTCCCATGTTGTTAGTTGTGGTGGAGGAGGTGGGGGTCCACCGCTAGTCCTCTATACAGCAATCTGGTGCCTGGAGACCACGGAACGCACCTTCCCCCGTAGGTCGTTCCACCTCTTCCGGATGTCATCTCTAGTTCTTGGATGCTGTCCCACTGCGTTGACCCTGTCAACATTTCTGCGCCATAGCTCCATCTTCCTAGCAATAGAGATGTGCTGCACCTGTGATCCGAATAGCTGTGGCTCTACCCGGACGATTTCCTCCACCATGACCCTGAGCTCCTCCTCAGAGAACCTGGGGTGTCGTTGAGGTGCCATGATGTGGTGTGGGTGATGTGTGAGGTGGTGTGTGTTGTGATGTGTGAGGGGATGTGTTGTTGTGTGTTGTTTGAGGTGCGTGGATGTTGTGTGATTGATGATGTTCTGTGTCTGTGGATGCTGCTGTTGTTTAAGGTAGTGTAACTCTCTGGCCTGCTTTCAATTTCTGGTAGTAAGGGTTTGTGGGTGCTTTATATTGGATTGGGTGTGTGGGTGTGGTGTGTGTATGTGTATCAGGTGTGTGTATTTTGAATTGTCCAATGTGGTTGTGTTTTGTAAATGTGTGTGTATTTTGAGCGCAGCGGTGTGTACCGCCAATGGAATACCGCGGTTGAAAGACCGCTGCGTGGATTTGTGGGTCGTGATAGTGTGGGCGTATTCCTGTTGCCGTGACGGTGGAGGTTTTGTCATCGCCAGTTTATCACTGATCTTTGGTGTGGCGAACTTGTGTGGGTCTCTGAATTATTGCGGATTCCGAGCTGTTGGTCGTAATAGCTGTAGCGTAATTCCACCGCCGCAGCGGTGTGTTGGCGGTCTTCTGCACGGCGGTAAGTGGGATTTCCCACCAGGATTGTAATGAGGGCCATAATGTGTTTACACTCAAATAAACTGCAATTTTAAAAACTATTTAATGGCAAAGTTTGATTTTGAGTTAGAATTCTGAAAATGCGTGTTAGACCTGACAGCCTTAGGGTGGTCTTCCCACTACCTTTTGCCTTCCTCCCTCTGTTTTTCTGATCTCGTTTCTGCTTGTTTTAGGACTATGCACACTTTTCCTCTTCTGACCAGTGCTAAAGTGTTTGTGCTCTCTCCCCTAAACATGGTAACATTGGCTCCTACCCATTCAGCATATTTAATGTACCTATAAGTCACTAGTAAAGTACGCTAGATGTGCCCAGGGCTTCTAAATTAAATGCTACCAATGGGCCTGCAGCACTGATTGTGCCACCCCATAAGTAGCCCATTAACTATGCCTCCGGCCTGCCATTGCAAGGCCTGTGTGTACAGTTTCACTGCCACTTTGACTTGGCACTTAAAATTAGTTGTCAAGCCTTAAACTCCCTTTTATTATATATGCCACCCCTAAGGTAGGCCCTGGGTAGCCTATAGGGTATGGTGCTATGTCAATAAAAGGCAGGACATGTACTGGTAGTGAAAAACTCGCAAAGTCGTTTTTCACTATTGTGAAGCCTGCTTTCGTAGGCCAGCATTGGAATTGTCCTTATATACTTTTAAATGGTAATTTCTGATCTGAAAGGAGTGGCATTGTCATGTTTGGTATGGTTGGAATGGTAGTGCTAAATCCAGTTTACTGGTGAAGTTGGATTTACCATTATTATTTTAGAAATGCCACTTTTAGAAAGTAGGCATTTCTCTGCACTTACTGCTGTCTGTGCCTTACAGCCTGTCTCCAATCCACGTCTGTATCTGTGCTGGCTGACAGCTCCCCTTGTGCAGTCTACTCAGACAACCATAAACATAGGACACTCAGCTGCATCTGCATTCATCTGCATACAGATGAGTCTACCTGGGCAGGAAGGGTCGAGGGGCTCTCACTTACACTTCAAAGGCTAGTGGTCTGATCCCACTTAAAGGACTGATAACCCCCCACAGA
Organism: Pleurodeles waltl; assembly: GCF_031143425.1. NCBI lineage: Eukaryota > Metazoa > Chordata > Amphibia > Caudata > Salamandridae > Pleurodeles > Pleurodeles waltl. The sequence continues at coordinate 716,216,708 of NC_090444.1, forward strand.
TCTCCCGGCAGACAGGACTGGGCTAAAAGGGGAACTGGTGCCCTTCACAACTACTCCTTGAAGTCTCCTCCACTTCAAAGGCGTAATTGGGTATATATACTGGGTATGTGAACTCCTAAAATCAGACACTTCCGGACCCACAACTGAACTCAGCCAGTAAGATTGCAGTTTCCCAAAGGACTCATCTGGACTGCTTTTCTGGAAGGATTGCTCTTTTGCTTGTTGACCTGCTGCCTGCTGCTCCCTCACTCTGCGGGAAGGAATTTGCCTTCCCACCACAAGTGGTCTCCAAGGGCTTGTCAGCTTGCCTCCTGTTAGAAGTCTCAGGGGCATCAAAGACTTCACCTAAGGAAGTAAATACACCCCAAAGGAAAAATCAACACAACTCTTGCAAAAATGATGCAGTGCCTGTCTCATGGCTGAAAAATCACTGCAGCACCTACAGAATAGATGCAGCGCCTGTTTTTATTGCAGTGCTATCATCATAGGGCATCTAGATGTTCCACCCATCATCCTTGGGTGTCAATTTGTCATCAACCCCTGTGCTGCAGTAAGGAACCAAGGCTGTGTCCCCGGAAATTGTCGCATCAATTTGCCTGTGAGGAAAGATGCTTCGCCATGCTGGAAAAATCGACACATCGCTTGCCTTTCCGACTCCTCACCTCGTCTGCGGCCACCAGTATCTTAATTTTTGATGCATTCCAGATACCTTGTGCAAAAGAGATACACCCATTCATTCCTATGGATTAAGTCTTACTTAAAACTCCAAAAGTGATATCTTGACTTGTGCATAATGGATTTTTTTTATTTGGCCTTGTTTTACTCAGATATTACCTATTTTTCAAACTGGCATGGAGTACATTTTGTGATGTTTTCACTGTGTTACTGTATGAGTTATTTCACAAATATTTTACACATTGCCTTCTAAGTTAAGCCTGTCTGCTCTGTGCCAAGCTACCAGAGGGTGATCAAAGGATAATTAAGGCTGTGTTGTGACTTACCCTGGCCACGACTGTTGTCCCTACTTGGACAGGGTGCATACCTCTACCAACTAGAGACCCAATTTCTTACATTGGTGATTAGCTGTGAGGGTAGGACTTGTGTTTTTGCAGTGCCATAGAATATCTACGTGTACACTACCTACTCACATTTAAAGACCATTTCATCCTATACATCATGTCTCTGGCTGGTTCTACAAGTTGAGCTATGGAGTTTGAGCTGGCCAAGCTGGAGGAATGCAGTTAGCCAGTTGAAAAGCTTTTGCAAAGGAATGGCAGTACCTGCCTGATAAGCCACCAAGAAGGTGGAGTTTTCAATGGCGCTGAGGGCCTAGGCAGAGTCCCGCTCCCAAGAGGATTATGAGTGGGAGGAGCCTGTGAATGGCTGTTCCAAGGAGCAGCAGTTGAGAGGGAGACCGCTGGATTTGTGCTACATGTGATGGCAGGATGCAGTGTCCCTAGTATTAGCTTGTCCTCAGAGGAAAGGAGACAGGAAAGATGAAGGAAAGTACCATCTTCCTTGGCATGTTACCCCCATTTTACCTGTATCTCAGTATGTTTTTGCTGTCTCACTGGGATCCTGCTGGTCAGGACCCCAGTGCTCATAGTTTATGGTCTAATGTGTGTGTCTGTATAGTGCTAGACTGTGTCACTGAGGCTCTGCTAATCAGAACCTCAGTGTGTATGCTCTCTCTGCTTTTAAATTTGTCACTGTAGGCTAGTGACTTAATTTACCAATTTCAATTGGCACACTGGACCCCCCTTATAAGTCCCTAGTATTTCGTACCTAGGTACCCAGGGCATTGGGGTTCCAGGAGATCCATATGGGCTGCAGCATTTATTTTGCCACCCAAAGGGAGCTCAGACAAACCCTTGCACAGGCCTGCCATTGCAGCCTGTGCGAAATAACTCACATATTGTTTCACAGCCATTTTCACTGCACTTAAGTAACTTATAAGTCACCTATATGTCTAACCTTCACTTGTTGAAGGTTAGGTGCAAAGTTACTAAGTGTGAGGGCACCCTTGCATTAGCAAAGGTGCGCCCACATAGTTCAGGGTCATTTAACGGGACTTTGTGAGTGAGAGGACGCCATTACACGTGTGCCCTACATATAGGTCAATACCTATATGTAGCTTCACAATGGTAAGTCCGAATATGGCCATTTAACATGTCTAAGATCATGGAATTGTCTCCCCATTCCAAATATGGTATTGGGGAGCCAATTCCATGCATCCTTGGGAATCCACCATGGACCCCCAGTACTGCCAAACCAGCTCTCTGAGGCTTGCACTGCAGCTACAGCTGCTGCCACCTCACAGACAGGTTTCTGCCCTCCTGAGGGATTGAGCAGCTCATTCGCAGGAAGGCAGAACAATGCATTTCCTTTAGGAGAGGGGTGTTACACCCTCTCCCATTGGAAATAGGTGTTACAGGCATGGGAGGGGTATTCTCCCAGAGCCTCTGGAAATGCTTTGAAGGGCACAAACAGTGCCCTCCTTGCGTAATCCAGTCTACACCGGTTCAGGGACCCCCAGTCCCTGCTCTGGCACGAAATTGAACAAAAGAAAGGGAAGTGACCACTCCCCTGTCCATCACCACCCCAGGGGCTCCTGAGCTACTCCTGAGTGTCCCTGGCATTAGCTATCTTGGATTCCAAGGTGTGGGGACACTCTGGAGACCTCTGAGTGGCCAATGCCAGCAGGAGACGTCAGAGACCCCTCCAGATAGGTGCATACCTTGGTAGGTAGCCAATATCCCTTTCAGGGCTATTTAGGGTGTCTCCTCTGGATGTTTTCTCAGATTCGGTTTGCAAGATTCCTCCAGGACTTCTCTGCATCCTCTGCTTCAGCTTCTGACTGACGGATCAACCGCAGACTGCTCCAGGAACCTCTGTAACTGCAACAAAGTATCCAGGACGACTCCTGTGACCTGCAACTTCAGCTCCAGCCAGCAATTGCAACAGTTTCCAAGGTGTGCATGCTCTGAGGACTGCCTGTCTTCACCCTGCACTAGAAGAACCAAAGGAATCTCCTATGGAGTGATGGAGTCACTTCCCTGCTTCAGCAGGCACCTCTCTGCAGCGACAACCGGTACTCCGGTACTCCTCTCCCGTTGAGGAGCGTGATCCCTGGAACACAGGTGGTTGACCAAAGTGACCCTGATTGTCCAAAGGTCCAGCTGTCCAAATTTGGTGGAGGTAAGAGCTTGCCTGCCCATGCTGCAACAGTACCCCTGTGCACCATGTCTTCTGCAGCTCCTTGGGCTTCTGTGCACGTCTTCCAAAAGATCTTCGTGCACAGCACAGCTTAGGTCCCCAGCACTCCATCCTGCAACGCACAGCTCCCTGAGTTGTTCTCCAGCGGCGTGGGATCCTCTAGTGTAGTGCTGCGCCGACCACACTTTGCATCTCCTATGTCACCGTGTTCTGGGACTTCCGTAGGTGCTGCCTGGTCTTCTGAGGGCTCTCTGAAGTGCCTAGAGCCCCCTCTATCTCCTTTGTCTGAGTTGAGACCCACAGGTCCCTCCTGGGTCCAGGCAGCTCCTCTTTGACGCAAACCTTGAACTTGCTTTAACCAAGGCTTGTTGGCGGAATCCAACTACGCAAACAGCCTGCTTCCAACAACTTGACGTGGAACATCTCTTGCACCAAGCAGGAACCAAGCAGCTATCTTCTTTGGTGCATTTCTGTACTTTTCTTCCAACCACAGAATCCTGTTTTGCACCTTCTTCCAGGTTGGCAGGCACTCCTGTTCTTCCTGGACTATTCTTTGACTTCAGGACTTGTTCTCCTCTCTCCACAGGTCTTCAGGTTAAGGAATCCATCATTTGTTGCTTGCAGTCTAGCTTGGTTCATGCATAATTCTTCATCTCGACTTGTAGTGTGTTCTGAGGAAACTTGCTGTACTTTACTCCTGCTTTCCTGGGCTCTGGGGTGGGGTGGGGTACTTTACTTACCTTTGGTGTTTTCCTACACTCCCAGTGCCCCTCTACACACTACACTAGCCTAGGGGGGAATTCAACATTCGCATTCAACTATTTTAGTATATGGTTTGTGTGGCCCCTAGGCCTATTGCAATCTAATGTATTTTCTACTGTTTGCACTATTCTATGACTGTTTACATACCTGAGCTTGGATACTAGTGTATATATTGTGTATAATACTTACCTCCAGAAGGAGTATTGCCTCTAAGATATTTTTGGCCTTGTGTCACTAAAATAAAGTACTTTTATTTTTTGTAACACTGAGTATTGTCTTTCATTGTGTATAAGTACTGTGTAACTATAGTGGTATTGCAGGAGCTTTGCATGTCTCCTAGTTCAGCCTTGGCTGCTCTGCTACAGCTACCCCTAGATAGCCTAAGCTGCTAGAACACTGCCTACATTTCACTAATAAGGGAGAACTGGGCTTGGTATAAGGTGGAAGTACCTTAGGTACCCACTACAAACCAGGCCATCCTCCTACAGATCGTCCCAGCTAGTTTTGGGGTGCCAAAAGCCCACAAGTGTGTCAATACTTCCAAGTATAGGCAGTGGATCACCATTATTGAGCAATGGGGGGAGGCTCTGCGTGACACAGGAGCCAGCATGAAACCGTCAAGTGTCAGCTGGTGTCTGCAGAGCAGGTCCTACTGAAAACATTACACCAAGTCATACCCGTCGACAATTATGAGAGCCATCTACCAGTTGCTCTGGTGCCTTTTGAGTGTGTGAGGGGGTGACTAGTACTCTGAAAGTTGCTGTGAGCCTTGCCAAGCCTGTAGGTTGTCGGTTGTCAATAACCTGGAGCACAGTCCTGGGGGGAGGTAGAGCTCAGGTCTCACTTGGAGATGATGGGATTGCCTGAGCGGGTCTGTATGATCACAGGGTCCATGGCTGCCCTGGGAGGGAGTCAATGGCATCTGGAGCCTGGAACAATGGTCCAGACAGCTGCCAAGGAGAGGGGTAAAGGGTGTGGGAAATCAGTCCCTGAAGTTCCCCTGGGGAGGTTGACGGGTGACTGAGGAGGAGCCCCCTGAGCCAACCGGGGAGGACATTGCCACCCTAGATCATCTACCTGAGCTTGCTGGCTGGCAAGTTTAGGGTGGGCCCATCAGTGAGGAATTCTGCACTTTTGAGGGCTTGAGGCGACAGGCCTCAGCCTATTCAGAAGTTGAAGCCTATAGGGGGTCACCTAATATACTGAGAGAATGATCTCATCTACAGCCAACCTAAGGCTCTGGGTACTGGGGCAACCCGTGTGCTGGTGGTCCCACAGTGTTACTGGGCCTTCTTACTGGGTTTGGCTCACGACATACCCCTGGCTGGACACTTAGGGCAAGACAAAACCTTCACCAGGGTTGCTGCCGACTTTTACTGACCCAGAATAAATACAGCCTCAGATATATTCTGCAGGTCCTGCCTCACATGCCAGACCAGTGAGAATTCAGAAAAAAAGCTGAAAGCTACTCTGATCCCAGTTCCCATTGTTGGCACCCCCTTTGAAAGGGTGGGCATTGACGTCATTGGTCCATTGGACCCCAAGGCACCTCTAGGCAACAGATTCATCCTCATCTCTGTGGACCTTGCCACACGTTACCCAGAGTCAATCGCTCTGATGATGGTGACTGCACCTGTGGTGACCGGAACTCTGATGAGGATTGTTAGAAATTAGGTTTCTGGTTGGCTAGGGTATGCATCTAAGCCAGGCAGAACCCACCCACTATAGTCAGGGCAAGGGAGTTATACACCGAAGATAACCCATGCTTACCCCTACAGTAGTTTGGCATGAGCAGTCAGGCCTATCCTAGAGGCAATGTGTAAAGCATTTTCACAGCCCACACAACACACGTGACGCACTATCCCCACCACAAAGGAAACACAACACCAAGTTATGTAAAAGTAAACCTTATTGTGCACAACACTATTAGACCAACCACAACATGTCAGTAGTACCCTGCTACCCAAACAGCTGTCAGCACATTACACAGCCAGCAGTAGACACATAAAACACATAGGTTACTGATTATTCAGCAACGTAAGCGGTAGTCAGGAAAACATTACTAAAGAAATGCCCTAGATTCATCCTAATGCCCATAACAGGAACATCAGAGAACACATGGCAAGTCATAAGAACATATCACTCTAGCTGCACAAATCATAAGGGGATGAATGACCATTGCTGCAATAACAGACAACCCCAAGGGTTGACCTCACACAACAGCAGGACTGCATATGTCATTTGGCAGTATTCTTAGGTGTGCCACAAACCTGAAGCAATGCAGGCCAAATGGGCACATCCAAACCACAATATCGGAGATCCTGCTCTCCGGTTGTAGTATCTGGTGTGTCGCAAAGTTAATGCTGGCAGGAACTGGGACCTCCATCAAGGATAACCCCCCTCGGCCTGCTTATGGCTGCCTCACTGACCAGTGTAGGCAGAGAGGGGGAAGCCCAGCAGGAATGGGGGACCTCTGATGAGGTTGCCACCCCGCCAGCGAGCCACCACAACAGAAAGAGGGGGCAGCAAGCTCCTGTTGCTGCCCGTGAGCCACGCTTGGGGCTCAAGATGATGAGGTGACCTCTCGGGTCCCCACGATACTGGGCTGAATCTTCTGGCAGCCGCTCACCTCCGGACGAGAGCGGCTACTTGCTCCAGCAGCACACCCCTCTTGGAGCGCATAACTCGGCCTCTGGCTCTGAGGCCTGACCTGAATCCTCTGGCGTCACTCGTCCTGGGAGTAGTTCCCACTTGTGCCCCAGGGGCACTTTCCCCAACGCTCCTGTGCTCTGGGGGGGGACCAACCAAAGAGCGCACTCCGTGTGTGTCTGATTTCCTAAATCCGCCCGGGTCGCGGCGGTGAGCCTCCCTCCAGGCACATGGACAAAGCTCTCACCTTGCGCTTTGTCCCAGATAAATCAAAGCGCTCTCGTAGCACTGAGAATAAATCAAGTACAGCGCTCTCCAAGCGCTCCAATCAAAGGAAGAAAAGTGCTTCTCATGTGTTACGAAAATAACTGAAGGAGCGCTTTCAGGTGCTTGAGTAATGTAGGAACGAGGCGCTTCTCAAGGCCCTTTAGCAAATGAAGATCAGTGCTCACCAGGAGCTTTTATCCAACAATGGTGGCTTCAAGCACAACACTGTCCTCGTGCTAGGAAGCCAAGGGTGGCAGAGGGCAGGGGCCACAGCACCCAGCCTCTAGAGACACAAAAGGAAGCACAGGGCGCAGGACCCAGCAACAGGCCAGCACAGGGGGGGATGCAGTCAGTGGCAGTTCCTCCTAGTGACCCAGCAGGTCAGAACAGCAGCAGCAGCCCAAGGTGGTTCCTGGTGAGTCCCTCCAGCAGCATTCTGTGTCTAGTTCCAAGTAGGTTTCTTGCTCACTGGTGTCTCCCTTTGTGGAGAGAAGTCCCCTGTACTTATACTCTGTTTTGCACTGTGTTAACACAGAGGGGGAGAGGAGGTTCCAACCAGTTACAACTGGTTCCAGGAGTGTCCCCTCTCTCCTCCAGAATAGGCTTCAAGCATTAGTTGGGGGTAAACAAGCCCTTTGTGTGAGGCCAGGGCATAGCCTTTACAGATGCATGACTGCCCCGTCTCCCCTTCTCTCGGCCCAGAAACACCATTCAATATGTAGATGCACCTCTGTGACACATCCACCCTCCCTGTGTACAGGCATGTTAGAAATGGGGTCTCTAGTTGGCAGTGGTATACTCCCTTTTCTAAGTAGGGCCGACAATCCTAGTCAGGGTAAGTCACACACAATCCAAATTATCCTGTGCCCACCCTCTGGTAGCTTAGCACTGAGCAGTCAGGCTTAACTTAGAAGGCAATGTTTAAAGTATTTGTGCAATAAATCATGCAATAACACAGTGAAAACATCACAAAAATACACCACACAGGTTTAGAAAAATATACGATATTTATTTGAGTAAATTAAGGTCAAAACAATCATGATTAGATAAGCACCAGTTGAAATATCACTTTTGCCATGATCAGAGTCTTAAGTCTTTAAAAATCAACAAATGTCTCTTGTGAGCACGAAGTACCTGGTATGTGGCAAACTTAAATGCATGAAGATCGCAGAGGAGGAGATGGGTGGAAAAAGGAAGGTGTGCGTCGGATTTCCTGATGCGCACAGATGATGCATCACTTCTTCCCATGCTGCAAGGGTTTTGCGTCAATTTCCAGCACGCAATCATGGATTCTCACTGCGATTCGGGGTCTTTTGACACCCAGGGACGATGCGCGGAAATCCTGTCCATGCAGGAGGAAATCACAGGTGCTGTGTTGATCCGGTGTGGTGATGCGTCAGAGTTTCTGTCGCATGGCAGGTGCTGCGTCAATTCCTCACACAGGAAGTCAGACTGCGTCCTTCCGGCTCAGCGATGCATTGATCCATTATGGCTGTGCGTAGAAGTTCTGGCCGCAACACAGGTACTTCATCGATCTCCCCTCCGGGAGCGGGGCTAGGTCGTTCCGGTTTGGCAATGCGATGATTCTTTCACCGCTGGGCAGGCTGTGCGTCGATTCCAGTAGGCAATTTTTGCTGCACAAGGGGCTTCCTTGAATGAGAGAAGTCTTTTTGGCCGTGAGCCTTCAGGAACAGGAGCCAAGCTCAATCCAAGCCCTTGGAGTGCAGTTCTCAGCAGAGCCAGAGGCCAGCAAGGCAGCAGGGCAACAGCAAGGCAGCAATCCTTCACAGCAAAGCAGTCCAGGTGAGTCCTTTGGCCAGGCAGGCAGGCATCTCCTCTTGGAAGGTTGCAAGATCTGATTCAGAGTGTCTGTCCCAGGAAGTGTCTGAGTTGGTGGCGTCAGGGACCCAGGTTATATACCCAAAAGTTCCTTAGATGAAAGGGAGACTTCAAAGAGTAGTTTTGAAGTGCACAAGGTCCCCTTTCAGTACAGGCCTGTCTGCCAGTGTCCCATTAGGGGGTTTGGCAGTCTATTGTGTGAGGGCATGTAAGTTTCAGGCCCCTCCACCCTTCCAGCACAGGAAGACCTATTCAGTATGCAGATTTGACTGAGTATCCTGTGTTTGTGGTTGTCTGGGTGAAATGCACAAGGAAGCTGTCAACCATTCCAACCCAGACGTGGATTAAAGACAGGCTGTAAGGCACAGAAGATGGATTTTAAGTGCAGAGAAATGCTCTCTTTCTAAAAGTGGAATTTCTAAAATAGCAATATAAAATCCAACCTCCCCATTAAGCAGGATTTGGTATTATCATTCTGGCCATACTAAACATTACCCATTTACCCTTTTCTGATCAAAGTATACCACTCAAACAGTATATGAGGTTAGCCCTAATGTTAGCCTATGAAAGGAGCAGGCCTCAAAGTAGTGGAAAACAAATTTAGGAGTTTTCCACTACAAGGACATTTAAAACACACATGTACATGTCCTGCCTTTTACCTACACAGCACCCTGCCCTATGGGTTACCTAGGGCCTACCTTAGGGGTGACCTATATGTAGAAAAAGGGAAGTTTAAGGCTTGGCAAGTACTTTTAAATGGCAAGTCAAAGTGGCAGGGAAAATGCACACACAGGCCTTGCAATGGCAGGCCTGAGACATGGTTAAGGGGCTACTTATGTGGGTGGCACAACCAGTGCTGCAGGTCCACTAGTAGCATTCAATGGAAAGGCCCTGGGCACAGGTAGTGCACTTTTCTAGGGACTTACAAGTAGATCACCTATGCCAACTGGGTATGAACCAATCATACCATGTTTTAAGGGAGAGAGCATATTCACTTTAGCACTGGTTAGCAGTGGTAAAGTGTGCAGAGTCCTAAAACCAGCAAAAACAGTGTCAGAAAAGTGGAGGGAGGCAGGAAAAAAGTTGGGGGGTGACCATCCTAAGCCTGTCAGGTCTAACAAGGCTGTCTGAAAAGTATGCACAAAGTTTAGGTGTCATTCTGCCCAGACGTGGATTGCAGTCAAGCTGCAAATCACTAGAGTCATAAGCACAGAGAAATGTTCACTTTCACTTTCTAGAAGTGGCATTTCTGTAATCTTTATAAAAAATCCACCTACACCATTAAGCAGCATTTCTTCCTGCCATTACAACCATACCAAACATGCCTAAGCTACCCCTCATAAATCATACAATATTCCCTAATCATAAGGCAGGGCATTTCAAATGCAATCCTATGAGAAGGCGGCACTCACAGCAGTGAGAAACCAAATAGGCTGTTTGTCACTGCCAGGACAGGCCCCACACCCAGGCACACGTCCTGCCTCCTACAAACATAGCACCCTGCCCATAGGGCTAGCTAGGGCCTACCTTAGGTGTGACTTACATGTAGTAAAAAGGGAGTTCTGGGCCTGGAAAGTAAATTTAGATGCCAGGTCCCTGTGGCAGTAAACTGTGCATGCAGGTCCTGCGCTAGCAAGCCTGAGACAGGTTTGAAAGGCTACTTCTGTGGATGGCACAAGTAGTGCTGCAGGCCCACTGGTAGCATTTATTTACTGGCCCTGGGTATAGGGATACCACTGTAGAAGGGATTTACAGTTCAATTAAATTTGCCAATTAGGCGTAAGCCAATCATACCAACATGCACTTATATCGTACAGCGTACAACATACAATAGTCATTCTCAGGACCACTACAAACAGGAGGAAGTATTACGACAAAATCTTTTCAAACATAGGCTGCCACGTTCACAGCAACCTAACTATTGGTAACATTTACAGAGTAACAGCGCATAAAATCATAATTAAAAAAACATGCAAATGAACAAGTTCAAAGGCAGAGACATTCACAGATTAAAAGAACTGGCAAAAACAATTACTGGTGCCAAACCATGCACTATTGACATGAACTTTAATATACAGCACAATTTAAAATGTTTCATGTAAAGTGCAACAAGCAAATGACACAAAATTCTTCTCAGATAATACATCTCAGCTAGCACAGGCATTCGCTATATAGCTACATATAGCGTCTTTTTTAACACCAGACTGTGCAAAGTTGGAAAAAAACTTGGGTGAACAGCACATTTTCATGCGCAAATGCGAGTCTCCAGAAAGCAATCTCAGAACTGGAATAGTGCTGGGTGGAGTAGGTGCTTTAAAACAAGGTAAGTCTAGAATATGCAGTACAGTACAAATTGTCTAAGCACCCACTAGGGCTTTGCATATAATGGTCCACATCCAGCCCAGAAACTTTGCCACAGCAGATGCATAGAGAGCTTTAGCATCAGATTGTGAATTTATCATAGCTGTTGAGCAGTTTCTTGTGCCTAAAGTTTGGCAGACCGACCTGATGCAGGTCTGTTTTAGATGAGAATAAGCCGCGCAAACTAACAATACTTTGGCAACATTTTCTTTATACCTTTTAGACCTCTGGCAAATCAGTGAGGACTCAACTTGCTATGACTATTTTGTGGTGAGCGTCATAAGTGGGGAAGAGCCTAATTTGAACTGCACATATAATTTCCTATCTCAGGGATTAGTTATGCAGTACAGATAGTTTTCATACAGAGGATTTGACTTGAACCACACAAAATTCATAGTAAGGGACCCTTTGGAACTGTTATCAAACTCTTCTTTGGCCACCCAATGCCAATATAATTTCTTCATATTTTTTTTTCGAGGGAGTCAGCTAACACAGCGTATGCACCCAATAACTCGTCAGGCCTAGGGAGGACAGCACCTTTCTTTGTTTTTACACCACTCAATATTATGAAACCTAACTAGTCTGATTACATCCTGAGGGGCCACTGCATAGTTAGCTAATTCTGGAGTAGATCTAAGTCTCTGCAAAAACAAGGTAGGTCTGAAACTTGCTTTTCAGCAAATTTATTTTCTGCTTTTAGAATCATAGATCTGCAATGGGGGCGCTATAAGTTTACCACATGCGATATTATACTCCTTCAAGATAGCGTCCGATATTGGTTTGTGTTTAATAGTTGCTTTCTCTATGTGATGTTTCCATGACATACCAGATGATAATTTGATGCCCACAGACTCAAAAGCATCCACCCTTTCAAGTTCCTCCCCACCCAAGTAAATTTTCCCTCTATGTGATTTGTAATGGTTTATTAACATACATTTTCTCTTGGTTGTGTTAACCTCTGGACCTCCTAACAAGCAAAACTACTCAAAGCGTAAAAATAAAGTTTGCAGCCCTTTTGGGGTTTGAGACACATTGTTAGCAAACAATCGTGTGTAAACCCTAACGTTGGACAAGGACAGTGCATCTGCAGGTACGGCCGGAAGAAATTGCACTACTTCGTTCAAATAAAGGGAGAACAGGCTAGAAGCAAATACACACTCCTGCCGGGCTCTCTTCCTGATCAGAATTAGATTCGTAAGCTGCCCCTGTTCCCTCCAGCAAACACTGGCATGATTGTCCTCATTAAACAGAACAATGATCAACAGTATATTAGGGCCAATTCCCATCTGCCATAGCACTTGCCACTGCTTTTGCCAAGGGACCAAATCAAATGCAGTCTTCAGGTCAACAAAGGCCACATATTGGTGACCACTGCCTATAAGCCCAATTTTCCAGCATAATAAAATAAAATACCTGGTCCACAGTCCTAGTTTTTTCCCTGAAACCTGCTTGAAAAGGGGAAAGTATTTGCCCTTCTTCAATCCATATGTGTATTTTGTCTAAAACAATCCGGCAAAAAAACTTCTGTATCTAGTCAATCAGACTAATTGGTGTATAGCTAGATGGAATGGCTACTTTCATTTTTTTCTTTAGATACGTACCACCTCAGCGCCTTTCGATGACTTAGAGGTAGGTGCTCCCTTGCCTATAGTGTTGCTTAGTAATAAAATGTACTCAGCCCGTTTTGCTTTGTCAAAAAGATAGATATCATTGGGGATGCGATCAGGTCTGGGTGCTTTCCCCTGTACAATAGCACATTTAGCAAGTACTACATCCTGAATATCAAATGTCCCCACAAGGTCTGCTGCTCTATATTAGTAGAGCCCTTGCCTTCTCTAGTACTATCTATTAGGTCATCAACATACAAAGACTCCAAGTGCTTGGCCTACACAAGTTGTAATATGATTTACTGGTTGGGCTACCGCATCATCTCTTCCCCAAGTTACTAGTGACCAACATTTGGTCATGTCTCTCTCCTGACAAGAAGATGAGAGATCACACCACCTTTGTTCTTCCCAATTCCGCTTAGCTTTTACTTGGGCATGTTTGTAGGCCTTAAACAAAGTGAGAGTTTGATTTATGTTTTTGTTCTTAATAGTTAATGTGAGTTTGGATTTAAATTTCCTGCACTCAGGGTTGTGCCAGAATGTATTTTATGTCTTCTTCTATTAGTGTTAAGCACAAGGAAGTGGGCAATTAGCTGATTAAAGAAACTTGAATGGATGCTTATGACTTCCTGAGGAGTATGCCTGAGCTCCATGGAAGCTTCAAATTTTGCTAATGCACTTCACAGATCATTCTCAATAGTGTAAAACATCCTTTTGCACGGTCAAGTGGCTCCATTGAAGGTGATGTCTATTATTAGCTATCTTAACATCCTTCATAGCACAACGAGATTGGAGATCAGAAGTAAATTTCACCTAATAAGAGCTCATGCAAAGACTTAGGGTTTATGATTACATTCAATTCTACTTTCCACGACCATATCATCTACACATTACCACAACCTTAGCTCAAGCTTAGGTCAATTAGTATGTAGTCTATACAGCTTACATGGTAATGTTTATTATAGGTGGCTGCCCCTCTGTCAGAACGTGTTCTACCATTTAGTGCCCTTAATCCATGTTCTAATATAAGGGCTTTAAGCTGGGCAGCAGTTTCTGTCCACTTTTTATTTGGGGGAAGGTCAAGCTGAGGAATGCCCCTTCTTTTGTCCTCATCTCTGGCAAGCATCGCATCATCCCTGTCCAGAGGTTCAAATGTGGAGTTAAAATGACCAGCTGCAATAATATATGCAAATCGAGTTCTAGTTTCCCAAAAAATATTCAACTTCAATATCGTATCTGAAAACCTGCCTTCTTCCTTGCACTGTAAATTTCAACCTTTGGATTCTAGTCTGTACTCAGGCGCAGCCCTAAAATGTCAGGAGAATCTATCTCAATTGTATCTATTTTGCAGTTCAGTGAGAGCCTCACCCAGACTATTATCCCACTGGAATGACACCCATGCTAATTAGCACTAGCTGGTATAGAGAAGTTTGTATACCCAACCCTACATATGGGAGTGGCAAACCACATCTCCTGAAATAGGCAAATGTCAAACCCATCAACCATGGAGCTCCAATTGAGAAAGCTCACATTGGGGATTAGACCTGCCACATTCCAGGAGACAATAGAACCCTATCATCATGGTCAGTATTCTTTGGTCTATCATGTGACCCCCTGACCAACTCACAAAAGGTGAAATGGAGTTGGGTGGGGTGGGGTAGCAATCTGGGTGGTTTGCTGACAAAGAGGTAGGGACAGACCTAATCGATTAAAAGTCACATTATAGCTTCTAGCTCTTAGTAACATCACAGTGGCTCCTGTATATCCAGAAGAGAGGGGTGCCATCATCATTCAGTCAATCTAAAGATCCCAAGGCAGAACAAGAGTCAGAATGGAAGTGGGACACGTGTTTCAAATATACATGCATGTCACCCCCTCAATACTTAAATTGTATAGAGGAATCACTGTGGGGGGGGGAGTTCTTGAATCTAGGGCTATCAAACCATATGCCAGTCTTCCGCTTGCCAGCGTGAGTTCTATGATTGATTCCACCTCCTCAATTAGTAAATCAGGTAAATTTAAAGTGCAATTATCTGCTTCCTTCATTACCTTACTGAGCTTAGACATTCCATGTACAGGTTCAGAGGCCTTATATTTCCCCACGTTATCTAACTGAACTCTTTAAGCATGGTATATTTGTATTATGCAGCAATGTAGTGATAAATATTGTTAATTTTGTTTACCAGACTTCGTTTACAAATAATGCTCACACACAAAGTCACTCCTAACACTAAGACCATGGGCAATAAACTCTGAGTAGAGAAAAAAAAGAAAAACAACATAGACTATAAAAATCCTAATACAGAAAATTCATGCAATAACACCCACTTCACTCGAAGTTCGTAAGTGTCTGGTTTAGAGAGGCAACCTAATGCTTCTAAAATACATCAGTTTCCCAAACTATAAACGTGTATTGCAAGATAAAAATAGGGCTTCCAGGCCTCCGTGCACTTTGCACTTTAGAAGTAGACCAAACACGGTCATTAGGGCCTCCTCTTAAATTTAACTCAATGCAAACCAAATGCTCGGCCCCTGTCCAAGCTGGTGAGTGGTGGCAGGTGCAGAGTTAAAAAAATGAATAAGTCACTGTAGAACAAGGCTTGTCTTACCGGAGTAGCAGAGGAAACCCTGATGAAGGGCCATTTGGGGGGTGGCCCTGCCCTGGATCTTCTTGGCACGGTCGGGCTGCCCATGACCCGGGCTTTGCCCGGATGCAGCCTGCATGCGTTCCACAGGAGACGGCAGGTGCTTTTCAGAGCGCGTGCTGTGGGAAGTCTGCAGTGGCCCATCCTCACTTCGGTTGAGGCATTTTGCGACTTTGAGTCCTGATGCTGGCAAGGTAATGTCCCGGTTTGTCCTGCACCTCAGGAGGTGGTAGGCGCGTCACCTGGGGCGTTATGGGACTTCAAGTCCCGATGGCAGCAAGGCAATCTCCCGGTTTATTCTGCACTGCAGGAGGTCGCTGGCACTTTTCAGAGCATGCAGTACAAGAAGACTGCAGTGGCCCATCCCCGCTTTCCCTGGGGCATTATGGGACTTTGAGTCCTGATCAGGGGGCGGCTCCTCTGCTACGGCGGAGGACTGTCACCACCCCCATCTGCAGCAGCAGCTGCAAACCTTTTGGAGTAAAAACATAATAAACTATTTTTATTATGTTTTTACTGCAAAAGGGGCAGGGCCACGGGCATGACAGGGACAGAGGTGGAGAGCACAGCACTCCCCCTCAGTGTGCATGTGTGTTTGGCCAGCCGTCAAGGGCCGGCCAAACATACATGCACAGTAGGCCCTGTCCAGCCCAGCGACGCAGTGCCAGATCAGAGAAAGCAGGAAGAGGCTCCCACTCTCCCTAAGGGCCTCCAATCCTACCACTACTTTCATGCAGCCAGCAGCATGAAAGCAGTGGTAGGATTGGGCGCAGGGCAGGCTGGGAGCCTGTTCGTCCAGATGAGGAGCAGATCAGAGGTGGTGCGGCGTGGAGAAACAGGTACATTTTATTTATTTATTTTTTGGTCACGCTCCTCCCTTATTCTCCTCCTGCGCTGTGCCGCCCCGCCCCTTCTCCCTCTCACAATCTGCGACTGGTCCTGATGGCAGCAAGTTAATATCCTGGTTTGTCCCACAAGATTTAATTGAGCAAATTTTGGTGTCATTTTTAATGCCTGCTTTCAGCAGGAGTTAAAGGAAGCACCCATTGTCATCAATGGGCCTCCTTGCACTTTTCTCCACGAGTGTCAACATTTTGACGATAGTGGAGCAAAGTGCCACAATAGCATCAAATGTTTTGACACTATTGACCCTAATACTGCCATTGTGCACCGTATCCTAAATACGGTGTACACATGGTGGTTGTAGGTCGACGCAGGGTGGGTGCAAGAAAGGTGGAGCTGCATTGGATGCAGCACCACTTTTCTTAAATTCGTCCGTTTGTTTTTAAAGAAGGTAATATGCCAAATTAAAGAAAATACTAAACTATGACTTTTAGTCGCCCAAGGTGGTTAACAGTTTGTAATTCTGTGTGGTTCTCAATTGATTTCATCCTTATTGTCAGTGAGTTTCAGCGAGCTCCACCCTCCACAGATGCATCACCAACCATTGACCACCCACCTCCCTGAACATAACTGGCACTTGTGAGAAAGTAGCCTCTTTCTAACATGGTTACCCCCACTTTTGGCCTGTTTGTGAGTGTGTCAGTGTGTTTTTACTGTGTCCTGGGATCCTGCTAGCCAGGACCCCAGTGCTCATAGTGAAAACCCTACATGTCAGTGTGTGTGTTTTGCCTGTCCCACAGGGATCCTGCTGGTCAGGACCCCAGTGCTTGTAGTTTGTGGCCTAATGTGTGTGTTATCAGTAGTGCTTAACTGTTTCCCTGAGGCTCTGCTAACCAGAACCTCAGAGCTTATGCTCTCTCTGCTTTTACATTTGTCAGTACAGGTTAGTGCCTTCATTTACCAATTTCGATTGGCACACTGTACCCCCCTTATAAGTCCCTAATATATAGAACCTAGGTACTCAGGTCATTGGGGTTCCAGGCCACCCTTATGGGCTGCAGAATTTCTTTTGCCACCCATAAGAATCTCAGATAAACCCTTTCACAGAACTGCCACTGCAGCCTGCGTGAAATAGTGCCCACATTATTTCACAGCCATTTTCACTGCACTTAAGTACCTTATACGTCACCTATATGTCTAACCTTCATTTACTGAAGGCTAGGTGCAAAGTTATCAAGTTCGAGGGCACCCTTGCACTAGGAAAGGTGCCCTACATAGTTCAGGGCCAATTCCCGGGACTTTGTGAGTGCAGGGACACCATTACACGTGTGCACTACAAATAGGTCAATACCTATATGGAGCTTCACAATGGTAACTCTGAATATGGCCATGTAAGGTGTCTAAGATCATGGAATTGTCCCCTCATTCCAAATATGGTATTGGGGAGCCAATTCCATGCATCCTGGGGGCTCCACCATGGACCAACAGTACTGCCAAACCAGCTATCTGAGGCTTGCAATGCAGCTACAGCTGCTGCCACCTCACAGACAGGGTTCTGCCCTCCTCGGGTCTGAGCAGCTCAGTCCCAGGAAGGCAGAACAAAGCATTTTCTTTGAGAGGAGGGTGTTACACCCTCTCCCTTTGGAAATAGGTGTTACAGGCTGGGGAGGGGTAGCCTCCCCCAGCATCTGGAAATGCTTTGAATGGCACAGATGGTGCCCTCCTTGTATAAATCAGCCTACACCAGTTCAGGGACCCCCAGGACCTGCTCTGGCGCGAAATTGAACAAAGGAAAGGGGAGTGACCACTCCCCTGTCCACCACCACCCTAGGGGTGGTGCCCAGAGCTCCTCCAGTGTGTCCCAGACTTCAGCCATCTTGTTTTCCAAGGTGTGGGGACACTCTGGAGGCCTCTGAGTGGCCAGTGCCAGCAGGTGACATCAGAGACCCCACCTGATAGGTCTATACCAGATAAGGTAGCCAATCCCCCTCTCAGGGCTATTTAGGGTCACTCCTGTGGGTTTCTCTTCGGATTTGGCTTGCAAGTTTCCATCAGGAATCCTCTGCAATGACGACTTCATCCTCTGATGTCGGATCGACCGCAGCCTGCTCCAGGAACAGCTGTAACAGCAACAAAGTATCCAGAAGGGCTACTTTTCCTCTTCAACTTCAGCTCCAGCCAACAACTGCAATAGTTTCCACAGCGTGCACGCTCTGGGGACTCCCTCTTCACCCTGCACAAGAAGGACCAAAGAAATCTCCCACGGAGTGACGGAGTCACTTCCCTGCTAAAGCAGGCACCTTCTAAGTTGATGACTGGTTCTCTTGGACTCTTCTCCTGGTGACGAGCGTGCTCCTTGGAACACAGATGGTGGACCCCATCGACACAAACTGTCCTGAGGTCCTGCTGTCCCAATTTGGAGGAGGTAAGACCTTCCCTCCCCCAAGAATGACAGTACGCCTGTGCAATGCGTCTTCTTCACCTCCTGAGGCCTCTGTGCACTATTTGCAAAATTCCTTCATGCACAGCCTGGCCCAGGTCCCCAGAACTCTATCCTGTGATGCTCAACTTGCTGAGTTCTTCTCCGGTGGTGTGGGAACTTCCTTTGTAGTGCTGCACCAACCACATTTTGCACCTCCTTTGTCCCCGTGTCCTGGGACTCCCATGGGTGCTATCTGTCATTCCGAGGGCTCTCTAAAGTGCTGAGAGACCCCTCTTCCTCCTCACATAGAGTTGAGGCCCCCAGGTCCCTCCTGGGTCCAAATAGTGTCACTTTGATGCAAAAAACGACTTTGCCGGAACTAAGGCTTGTTGGAGGAATCCAGTGCCAAAACTCACCTGCATCCAACTTCCCTACGTGGGACAACCAGTGCATCATGCAGGAACCCGCTGACATCTTCCTTGGGTGCATTTCTGCAGTCTTCGTCCAACCGGGGACTCTTCTTTCACAACCTCTTCTAGTTTGGCAGGGGCTCCTGTCCTTCCTGGAACTTCTTTCGACTTCTGGACTTGGTCTCCTTCCTTTGCAGGAATTTCGTGATTAGCTGTGGTATTTATGACTATCATTCATGGGTGATTTCCATTTATGCAATAAAAGTGGAATAACCGGAGAATGCATGAGTAAAACATTTTTAATTCACATTTTTATAGTTTTCACCTTTCAGTCACAGAACACATATGATGGACAGTGTTACATTGAAAGCTTTGACTAACATTTGCATCAATGTTTTACCAATAGAAGTAAGGGCGGCGCAATTTCCAGCACCATTGTGTCATGGGTGGGCCAAATCAGTCTTAGTGAACATTAAGGGGCATATTTATACTCCGTTTGCGCCGAATTTGCGCCGTTTTTTTAGACGCAAATTCGACGCAAAACTAACTCCATATTTATACTTTGGCGTTAGACGCGTCTAGCGCCAAAGTTCATGGAGTTAGCGCCATTTCTGGGCGTGAACACCTTCCTTGCGTTAATGAGATGCAAGGTAGGCGTTCCCGTCTTAAAAAATGACTCCCAGGCAAAAAACCCCGCATTTGCGCCTCTTTTTAACGCCTGGGTCAGGGCAGGCGTTAAGGGATCTGTGGGCTCAGAATGAGCCCAGAGGTGCCCTCCCCTGCCCCCAGGGACACCCCCTGCCACCCTTGCCCACCCCAGGAGGACACCCAAGGATGGAGGGACCCATCCCAGGGAAGAAAAGGTAAGTTGTGGTAAGTATTTTTTAATTTTTTTTTTTTGTGGCATAGGGGGGCCTGATTTGTGCCCCCCTACATGCCACTATGCCCAATGACCATGCCCAGGGGACATAAGTCACCTGGGCATGGCCATTGGGCAAGGGGGCATGACTCCTGTCTTTGCTAAGACAGGAGTCATGTTAATGGCGTCTGGGCGCCCAAAATAAATGCCGCAAATTGGGTTAAGACGATTTTTTTGCCTCAGCCTGACTTGCCCCATTTTGGGACGCCGAAACGCCATTTTTCCCTACGCCGGCGCTGCCTGGTGTACGTCGTTTTTTTTCACGCACACCTGGCAGCGCCGGTCGGCTAACGCCGTCTAACGCCATTCAATAAATACGGCGCCCGCATGGCGCTTCAGAATGGCGTTAGCCGGCGCTAATTCTTTTGGCGCAAAACTGCGTTAGCGCAGTTTTGCGTCAAAAAGTATAAATATGGCCCTAAGTCTTGCAGTTCGCATCCCTCCTGCGGAAATAGGGACCAAATGTCAGATGGTCTTAAGGATTATTTCGGGTAATAGTTCGTTATACAGTACAGTTTGTTCACTACAGTATGTAGCCATTGTTCGCTGGTTGGCGTTCTACCACGGCTCTAATGTTTGTCTACTAATCGTTTTGCAAGGATGACAATTTTGTGATCGGTGTTGGGAATCAACTGAACCCAGCCCAGAAGTATGACAAGTGGGGTCAATTGAATGGTGAAGACAGTCATTTATTGCAATAATTGCACAATCTGGTTCCAAACGTTGCCATGTTAGATTAATAAAATCCGCAGATCCCTCTCCGCATCTATTACAATTTGACGAATCTAACTCGAATCCCAATTTCTGTAGTTTCCAGGGTGTGCGTTACAGTTTATCGAGGAATCTGAAGTGTAGTAAGCATGGCCGGCTGCTGGAAAGGGATTCTCCCGTTTGCGCACAACAGTATACCCACACCTCCTCCGGTGTCTGAGGATGGAGGTCTCCTTCCCACTCACCTCTGGCAGATTGGGGATGTTCGGAAAGGGATTTCTGTATTGTGCAGCATAGTGAAGGCGCACGTTTTTGGGACTGTTAGCTGCAGCAAGTATTTCCAATTGGCCCAATTTGCAAATGTCATTTGGGAAGTCAGGTGTGAGTTTTCCTTCTGGTCATTTTAATTCTATAGAATAGATAATAGTCCTGCGGGGGAGGTAAGTGTTGTGAGGGATGTTGTCTATTGCAATGAAATGTTTGCCCCTGTAAAGGTCACATCATTTAGATAAACTGAGGCTACAGAGTTGGGTAAATGTATTTTCCTTTATCATCATTAAAAATAAGGATGCAACTGCGAAGGGATGCTTTGGGTCTAAAGCAGTGTTAGATTTGTTTTTTGCTTTATTCTGTCCCATTCACGTATTGCGGAATTGACCTTGTTCATTTCAGCTACGCCGAGGTAGCTTTAAACCAACGGGTCACATTTAATTGTGTTAGGTGTGCTATATTTTTCTCTACCACCAGGTGAGGAAGGTACTTCAGCCAGCGGTGTTACAAAGTGGCCTTAGCAGCATAGAGTTTCAGATTCGGCACAGCAAAACCTCCCAGATGTTATGGAAATATTAATTTAGTCCAAGCTATCCTCAGTTTTAAAGAAGTGTTAAGTTAGTGTGATAAGTACATTGACAAAGTAGCATTAGAACTTTAGTAGAACTGCCATTTTTTTAGGTCCAGTAGCCCCAACATGGAGAGTGGCAATCTCAGCCACTGGGTCATTTGGTCTTCCAAGTCAGTTATGGCCCTGCCGTAGTTCCTGGATACTATTTCAGCTGGGTCGGAGCTGATCCACACTCCCAAATATTTTACTGTGGAGTATGCCCAGGTCAGTAGGTATTCAAAGTTGAATATTTCTGTGGTGGGCGTTACTGGCAGTATAGTCGACTTCCCCCAATTAATGGGGAGACCTGACCAGTCACCAAATATGATGAACTCTCTTACCAAGTGTTATAGGTCTTCTGGCAGATTTCACACATATAGCGTAATGTTCTCCGTGTACAGTGAGGTTAATAGGAGTCTTCTAACAAATATTAGTTTAGTTTAGTTTAGTTTAAGAGAGTTATAAATCGCACAGCTACCCAAAGACCTCCCAGCACTAAAAAGGAAGTGACAGCTCTGATGCGGAAAATATAAACTAAAAAGAAATAAGGAGGTTAGATCGAATAAAGGACAGTTTTACATTTTTTCCGGAACGGAAGCTCCGAGGGTTCTTGCCGGAGTTCTAGAGGTAGGGCGTTCCAAAGGAGTGCTGGCTTGATTGAAAAGGAATTACCTCCCCATGAAGACCTCTTGAACCGTGATATGTGAACTAACTGTGTGGTGGAAAATCTCAGCGTTCTTGTAGGGGCATAAAGAGAAATACTTTGTCTAAGAAAGTGGGGTCCCTTATTGTGCAGAGCTTTATGTATCATGCATAGGGCCTTCAAGTGAATATGCAGTTTTATTGGTAACCAGTGAAGAGAAGCTAAGGCTGATTTGGCTGATTGATGTGTAGGTAAATTCATAAGTAGTCTTGTAGCCGCATTCCGTCCAACCAACGTTTCAGTTTGGACATTTTAATCCATTTACCAATGTCCGCTAAACAGAGAGAATGATGGCCATACCTTTGTAGTAGGGAGCAGGAAAAGGCTCCAATGCTCTTTCAAATAGTATGGAAGAAAGTGGGCACTCCTCGCTTGTCCCTCTGTTAATTTCAATTGGTGCTGAGATTTGGCCAGTCAGATACAGCTTTGCAATCGGTTGTGTGTAGAGTAGTTGAATCATTTGCAAAAAAGGACAGGGCATGCCCATCCTTTGCAAAACGCCCATGAAGGCAGTCCAATTCAAAGGAGTCAAAAGCTTTTGTGGCATCGACAAAGAGCGCCACAGCTTTCGTGTTCGGAGCTCCTTGGTCTAGCAGTGCAGAGTGCGCATAAATTGTGCATGGTGTACCTTCCTGGCACGAAGCCTGATTGTGCGGCAGGGGTAGTAAACTGTTTACTGGTACTTTGTATAGTATTTTTGTCTCACAATTTATCAGCCACAATGGTTTGTAAGAGTCGCAGTCAGTTCCAATTTTATTAGGTTTGAGCAGTGACAGCAGGTAATTTTAGGATGGAGGGAGGCGGGTGGGGCACACAGGCACATATGCATACACACTCATTCATTCACACATGCGCACACACACACATCCATTCAGAACACTCATTATCAAATATTCAAACATACACACACGCACCAAACATTCATTTAAAATAAAAACGCACACACACTTACCTTCAACTCTGCCTTGGAGGTCTCAGGAGGGTTGGGACTGCTGCCTTCCCTCACTGACTAACCTAAGGTTAGCCAATGAGGGAAGGCAGCAGCCCCAATATATCACAGAGTGGGTTGGGGTCAGTGAGACTGCTGACCGCACCCCACCTGTGATGAGGGTGTCATTGATTGACATTCAGCCCTGAGCTCTTCAGGGCTTAAAACTGAAGGGCCCAGGTCCAAAGCAATCAGTGACATTTCCCCATCTCACGAGGGGGAGGGCCTCAAGGCAACTTTGCTAGGCTGAAGAGGTAACACCCTCAGGGCTGTGACTTCTTCAGCCCAGCAAAGTTCAGCTCAGGCACCAGGGAGGCTCTGGAAATAGTGCACATTTAGCTCCTGACGGCCTGACCTGAAAATGAAGAGTCCCTGTGAGGCTGACCTTTGCTCAGCATGAGAGACACTCTTCTTGAGGGGCAAAAGGTAGGGTTGCGTGACCCCTCAGCCCCAAAGGACGAGCCACGGCTGGGTTTGAGCAAGGTGATTAATAAAGCTTCTCTCACAGATTTGGGTAGTTCGCACCTTTCAATGACCTCCACAAACACTATTAGTAGTGCGGTGCTGACTTGGCTACATATGTTTTGTATACTTTGAGCGGAAGACGTCTCAGCCTGGTGCTTTATGATTAGGTACTTTCTTGATGGCATCAGTGATTTCACCTAAAGTTACAGGAGATGTCAGGAACTCCCTCTGGGCATCGTTCAGCCAGACCAAGGTTATGTCGTCAAAGTATGCCATTGTCCTATCCTGAGAACCATTTTCTGTGCTGAATACAATGCTTTAAAATATTCTGAGAACACCCTTTCAATGTCTAAGTGTATGATGCCTGTGGTGTCATGTATTTGTTATATGGCAGATGCCGCCCATGGTTCGGGATAGCGTTGGCTAATGCTCTTCCATGTCTTTCACCCTCACAGTATAGTCTTGCTCTTGCACATTTTCCTAGGTTGTTTGCTTCTCTTTCTCCTATCATATTTAGACACTTTAGTCCATATTTCTTTCTGAATTACCTGAACAGTGCAGTCAGTTAATTTTGATTCAAATTGTTTTATTTTACTTTCTAGTTTGGTTAGATGCACTTATAGTGTTCTAAGTAGACTGTGTTACTTTGATGCATCAATATGCATTTGACACTCAGCACTGCTTTAAAAACCTCCCAAATGAGCCCCCTGGTTGGTTACTTGTCTTGAAAATAGTGCACTTTGGTCGTGCAGAACTCATCTTGAAAGAGGGGGTCAAGTAATACCCTAGGCGATTAATGCCACAGCCGGGTGTATCAGGGTTAGTTTGGGGGCTGAAGGCAGATGAGTACAGGTGAGTGGTCAGATGCTGTTGAAGAAAGGTGTGTTACCTCTAAGATTTATGTGCTGACATCTTTGGAGGAGAGCCAGGATATCATGTGTCCCAGAAAAGTGTGTGCCTTGTTGAGAGTTTGGTATCTCTGCTTCCAGATATCTATCAACTCTCCACCTCAATTAAGTTGTTTAATGCTGAACTTGAATTAGAGTAACCTCTGAATAGGGTGTGTGGTCTATCAATTTATAGGTCCATTGTTGTGTTAAAGTCCCTGCCACATATCAACTAGCTAGTATTATCTGCTTGTCTGTGTCCCCCAATGGTGTTATAAAAGACCGGACTATCTGCTGTGGGGCTGTATAAGTTAACTAGTGTCAGTAGTTGCTGGCCCAGTATCTCTTGCAGAATTATGAATCTCCCCCCTGGGATGACTATTGTGCTCATTTGGTGGAAACATGTCCCACACTTGTTAAGGTTAACAACTCCCCTAGTTTAGGATGAGTAAGGCAATATAGCAGCATGATTGGCCCATTTGTGTAGAAGGTGATTCTTAGAGGTAATACTTTGAACTGGCTGACTTATGGATTTGTCCATATTGATTTGTAGTCCCAGTTTTTAAGGGAGACTTACAGATTCTTGGAAGTCTTGTTTTGATTTTATTTGAGTATTTACTTTCATAAGTGAGTAGTTGAAATACGAGTAAACAAATATCTTTCGGTTAGAAATGGGGTCTTTGGTTGACAGTCGGGTTACCCCCTGTCCAAGCAAGGACCCTCACTCGAGTCAGGGCAAGTTCCACACAATCCAAATTATCCTGTTCCCATCCTCTGGTAGCTTGGCACTGAACAGGCAGGCTTAACTTAGAAGGCAATGTGCAAAGGATTTGTGCAATAAATCATGCAATAACACAGTAGAACACCACAAAAATACACCACACAGTGTTTAGAAAAATATATAATATTTATCTGATAAGATGCAGGTAAAAACGATTAAAATGCAATAAGTAAATTTTGAGATTTCAATGCGAAAATGAAATGAAGTGCCTTTAGTCTCTTAAAAGCAGTAAATGTCCATTACAAACACGAAATTCCCTGGTTTGCATTCAAAATGTCCGCAAAGAACCGTAGAGAAGGAGATGCGTGGAAAACAGGGAGGTGTGCGTTGATTTCTTGGGCAGGACACAGTGATGCGTCGTTTATTTTCCACGTGGGGACGGCGGTGCGACGATGTCCGGCACTCGGTCGTAGATCCTCTTCATGTTGCGGGGTTTTTGGACGCCCCGGGGACGATGCGTGGATTTCCGGTGCTGACAGGACAAAGTCAAAGGGGCTGCATCGATCCGGTGGGCGTTGCATGGAAATTTCTACCACATGGCAGGCACTGCATCGATTCCTGTCTGGAAGTTGGGCTGCGTATTCCAGCTCGGCTGTGCGTTGATCCAGAGGGCTGTGTGTCAAATTTCCGGTCGCTCCGCTGGTGCTGCGTCGATCTTCTCGTTACGAAGTCTGTCTGGGTCGTTCCGGTTCGGCATGCTGTGAATGTTTCACTGCGATGCAGGCTGTGCGTCATTTCTGGCAGGCTGTGCATCGATTTTCACCACTCAAGGAGTCCTTCTTGCAGAGATTAAGTCTTTTTTGTCCTGAGACTTCAGGGAACAGGAAGCAAACTCTATCCAAGCCCTTGGAGAGCACTTCTCAGCACAGCCAAAGAGCAGCAAGTTAGCAGTCCTTCACAGAAATCAGTCAGGTCTGTCCTTTGGGCAGCCAGGCAGTTATTCTGGGCAGGTTGCAAATTCTGGTTCAGGTTCTCTTCTCCAGGAAGTGTCTGTAAGGTAGAGTGTCTACCTCAGAAGTTTATCAGTTGGTAGGGTCAGAGACCCTACTTCAATACCCAAATATCCCTCTGAAGTGGGGGAGACTTCAAAGAGTGGCTTAGAAGTGCACAAGGTCCCCTTTCAGTTGCATCCTGTCTGCCAGGGTCCTAGTAGGGGGTCTGGCAGTCCTTTGTGTGAGGGCAGGCTACTGTCCTTTGACATGTAAGTATCAAGCCCTCCACCCTCCCAGCACAGGAAGACCCATTCAAAATGCAGATGTATGCAAGTTATGGCTGTGTTTGGGGTGTGTGAATGCACAAGGGAGCTGTTATCTAAACCTAGCCAGAAGTGGATTGGA
The DNA here is from genome assembly GCF_031143425.1 of Pleurodeles waltl. NCBI lineage: Eukaryota > Metazoa > Chordata > Amphibia > Caudata > Salamandridae > Pleurodeles > Pleurodeles waltl. The sequence goes on from NC_090444.1 coordinate 716,243,400, forward strand.
AGGCACAGAAGGATTTAAGTGCAGAGACATGCTCACTTTCTAAAAGTGGAATTTCTAAAATAGTAATATTAAATCCAACTTCACCAGTCAGCAGGATTTTGTATCACCAATCTGGCCATACTAAATATGATCTTCCTACTCCTTTCAGATCAGCAGCTACCACTCAAACAGTATATGAGGGTAGCCCCAATTTTAGCCTATGAAAGGAGCAGGCCTCACAGCTGTGTAAAAATGAATTTAGGAGATTTACACTACTAGGACATGTAAACCACACAGGTACATGTCCTGCCTTTTGCTTACACAGCACTCTGCCCTATGGGTTACCTAGGGCATACCTTAGGGGTGACATATGTAGAAAAAGGGGAGTTCTAGGCTCGGCAACTACTTTTAAGTGCCTAGACGAATTGGCAGTGAAACTGCACCCACAGGCACTGCAGAGGCAGGCCTGAGACATGGTTAAGGGGCTCCTTATGTGGGTGGCACAACCAGTGCTGCATCCAACTAGTAGCATTTAATTTACAGGCCCTGGGTACATGTAGTGCACTTGACTAGGGACTTACAAGTAAATTAAATAAGCCAGTTGGGTGTGAGCCAATGTCACCATGTTTTAAGGAGAGAGCATATGCACTTTACACTGATTGTCAGTGGTAAAGTGCGCAGAGTCATAAAGCCAGCAAAAATGAGGTCAGAAAAAGAGAAGGAGGAAGGCAAGTTTGGGGTGACCCTACAGAAAGGCCATTTCCAACAGTTTATTTTCTGAAACCAAGCTGCAACCACTGGTATGCACTTTGAGAAGGTTTGATGTGCAGATTTTAGATGGATTGAAAGCACTGTATTGTATACTGGTAATATGTTTCTCCTACTAAAAATCTTAGAAACTTCCTGTGAAGATGAGCAATTGGAATGTGCAAATATGCATCCTGTAGATCTACAGAACAAAGCCAGTCATAATTTTATGTGAGAAAAATTTTGAAGCAATGATACAATTTGATTTTTTTCTTGAGGACAAACTTGTTCACCAACCTCAAATCTAGGATGGGTCTGAATTGTTGAGATTTTTTTCTCTTCAAAGTGATGAAGAATCTAGAGTAAACTCTCTATTTTATTTGGTGGACTTGAATCTTCTCTATTGCTTCTTTTGATAAAGATTTTAACTTTTAATTTTGATAGTGGGGAGTCTGTGCTTGTCTTGGCGACATACAAAGTGAAAATGTTTTGAAACTTATTGGGTACCCTTTTGAAACAATGTTTAAGACCCCTTTGTTGTGATCAGGTTCTGCTCTTCGTGATGAGACATTACTGCTTCTCCTACAGTAGTGGGTAATTGTTACCGGGGTACCAGATTTTCATTAGCTATTTCTGGTCTTTGACCCTGTTTGTGGTAATATCAGGGTTGGTACAGCCATAGTGGGGATTGAAAATATCATCTTTCCCTAGGCTTGAATTGTTGTTTGAAATATTTCTTCTGTTCCTCCAAACCAACAGTCTTAATTGCCTCTACCTCGTACTTCATGCATAACATTTCTAGCTCAGTATGTTGGCCAAAAAGAGTGGACACAGAAAAATGTAGATTTGCTATCTTTTTTTGTGCTTCTGCCTTTAAGGAAGAGAGTTGTTTCTTCTGAGTATGATACCATGACGGTAACCTGACTGTCAGCTCTACAGATTCCGCTGCTGTGCTTATAACTTGGTTTGAGACCAAGAGCTTTCTTTCATCAATTCTATGTAATGTTGTTGCCAGTGTTAGGGCAAACATGATAAAAATTATTGCATGCATTCCCATATTTTGCAATAGTATCTTCCAAGCAATGCAATAGCGCTAGCACTTTTCAGGTGGGCTGATAATGTGCCACTGTTCTTTTTGCCTACTGCATCCATTGGCTTACTCCCCCTTTCAGAAGGTTTTGATGTTTCTGACTCTGAAGGATGTATTCTTCTAGCTGCTGTTATGCTGACTAAGACAGGTTTTGGGTCAGTCTTTAAAAGTTCTGGTTCCTGTTATGGAGGCCTGTAATTTTTCATAAGGCAAGGTGTTTTAGCCTTCACAGTAGCAAGAGTCAGAAATTTCTCCTTCACTATCGTAAGCAGACCAGGAACAACAGGTAGGAGCAGTTTTGGAGTCACTCTTGGCTGTTAAGTCCCAATAACTAGAGAGACTGATGGTAAAGCGATTTCTACTAGGACATAGAGTTTAGCAGACCCTCTCACAAGTACTTCTTGGAATGTTACTATGTCCTGCAGTGGAGATGTTCTGGTGAGAGACTTTGGGGAAAGTAGGTTACAGGATGAACAATGTACATCTGTATCCACCTCAGATGATTGAGATCTTGAGTAGAATCTCCTTCAGCATTTAGCACAAGTACTTGGAGTAGTTTTTGACTCACTCTTTGGAGATTCTTGTGGAGGAGGATTATATTTCCCTAGAGGTAGCATAGGTATTGCTTTAGATTGCTTTCTTGGAGGAGAAGTTTATAAAGGTATTAATTAAGTCTCTATGGATCCACTAAAGGTACTGTAGATTGAGGAAGGTGATAAGGTAAAGGAGACATATTAGGAGGAGCCATCCTGGAATGATGAGAGTGAGTATAAATCTCCTCCCTTTGCCTTTTCTTGACGTGGATTGACTTTCAAGACAATCTGAGTGTTTTAAATGTGAATTGACCAAGGATAGTGATAGCAACCACACTACAGGAATATCAGAAGAAGGCAGTGATGTTTTCTACTTTTTTGATACTGACGGCACAATTTTTGGCAAATACCTGTGCCTTTTGGAAGTCAACGATGGCTGACCTGCAGTCAAATCATTTAGATTCAATGTCAGAGGATGTCTCAATATCAACTACGAATGCTTCTTTGATACTAACCTTGAATATCATGACAAAGAGAAGTGATGGTGGTGGCGGCATCACAGAGTACCTTACCTCGATGGCGAGCATGAAGGCACTGAATCTCTTGACACAAACATCATTGATTTCCTTTGGCTTTCAGAATGATGGTGATGCTTTTCTTTTCCTTCAGATTTTCTCTCCCTGGATCTCACTCTATGGGAGTCCTTGGTGGGAAAAGGTATGGATGTTGTGGCAAGCAGGGAGGCTGATCTTTCTAGTATCTTTCTTTTTTTCTTCTCCTCTCACATTCTCCATCATCATGAGTCTCTGTCTTTTTTCTCCCACAAGAGGGACACTTTGAAAAAGTGACAATATTCTGATCGCATATCCTGTCACAAAATGGAATGTAAATTATACACTCAACAGAAGTTGTTAACCAACATCGAGTGAAGCATGGAAAAATTATTTCCTGATGATTATGAAGTGATTTTTGAGGTTTCCATGAGATGGAAAACAGAACTGACTCTGGGAGGCAAACTCCGAGGGTCTTGAAGACACACTCTCCTTTTTCACCCTTACCTGCAATGTACTTTTTTACCTTCACGTAACAGACAGTCTTGCATTTCTGATGCTGCAATGGAGTACTCCTCTATATAATTTTAGGGCCCTATTATGCACATTCAAGAAAACAAATTAGACCACTGATAGCCTTTCATGGTAAATTCCTATGGTTACATCCATGGACAGACACTGCTTCTTTCCTATGGAAGAAAAGTATGTAAAAAGGTTTGGCAGGATCTGAAAAAGGTGGTGGTGGAATTTTGAACATTTATGACTAACAATGAAGATGCTACAGTGCAGGACTGAGCAAATAGTGTTTTCCTTGTTTTAAATGTAAAACTTCTAAATCCACTGATCGCAGGAAAGTGGCCTATAAAATATGTCTTCATTTCACTTTTGAAAGGCTAATAGCTATATCATACAGTATCATTTCGTTCAACAAAAATAATGGACTAGGACACTGCTTTAGCATCAAGATATAATACAAGGAAAGGCACTTTAGAATGCTTGTCTGGAAAGTAGGTAAGGCAGCACATCAAGTGTAACTGACTGATTCAGAAAGGTGGCAAACTTTGCAGGTTCCCCCAGAAAACGTATATGAGTGCTAACGGTACAGCAGGAGGTCTTGTCACATGTACGACCGTGGCCTGGGTTGCTTTCACCACAAGTACTTAGGCCCATATTTATACTTTTTGACGCAAACCAGCGCCGGCGCTGGTTTGCGTAAATTTTTTTTCCGCTGGCTAACGCCATTCCAACGCACCAGGCGGGCGCTTTATTTATGGATTGATGTTAGCCGGCGCTGCAGGCTGGTCAGAGTAAAAAAAAAAGACTCTAACCAGGCAGCGCCGGCGTAGGGGAAAATGGGGGTTGTGCGTCACAAAAAGGTGCAAGTCAGGTTAGAGTAAAAAATCATGGCTCTAACCGGACTTGCAGCATTTTGTGACACACAACCCTCATGGAAATGTCCCCTGGGCACAGTGGCATGTAGGAGGGCCCAAGTTAGGCCCCCCATGGCACTAAGAAAAAATGTAAAAAAATACTTACCTCAACTTACCTGTACTTACCTGGGATGGGTCCACCCCCATCCATGGGGGTCCTACATGAGTGGGTGGGGCTTACAGGGGGTGTCCCTGGGGCAGGGAAAGGCACCTGTGGACTGCTTCCATGGTCAGAGACCATGGACATGAGCCCACAGGTCCCTTAATGCCTGCCCTCACCCAGGCGTTAAAAAATGGTGCACAGCAGGCTGGGCACCGTTTTTTAAGGCCCGCCCCCTCCTGTGAGTCAAAATGACGCAGGAGAATAAATAAGGCGCACAGGCCTTAAAGTCATTTTTGGGACGGGAACGCCTACCTTGCATGCCATTAACGCAAGGCCGTTTCCCGCATCCAGAAAATGACACACACTGAGGAATTTTGACATTCGCGGGGTCGGGCATCATAGTATAAATATGGTGCAAGGTTTGCGCCGAATGTGTGTCAACATTTTTGATGCACATTTGGCGCAAACAGAGTATAAATATGCCCCTCAATGAGTTGTGTTTTTGGAAAACAAGAATCCTGCAGGTTTCAACATGGGTTTGGTTTTATCCTCAAAAGGAGTAAAACCACAGCACTTTCTGGGATCAAGAGGCATTTGATCTTGTAAAGCATTTAAGCACTATGAAAGAGCTTGCATCTCTTTTTAGAAATTGACTACCATACTGGACAACCCTGCTACAGTTAAGTGCTGCGATTTAATTTAGCTGGGACTGGGTTTTTTAACTGGCACCTAATTCTACTTTCAGGTCTAGAGCACTAGCCTGCTAAAAGTGCTTGATCCTCCATGCTAAATACATAGTAACACAAGGAACCCAACAGGGGAAGGGAGAGGGAACAAGAGAAAGAGATCTCTTGGAGGCAGTTGCAAATGTCACAGATTTTTTATGTTGTGCTGCCACCTCGGTCCAGTCACTGGTAAGTGGGTCTTTGCTCCAGCTTTATGACCATTAAATAAGAACATGAAACATATTACTCTCTTTGACCTTCGACTATGAACAATTCAACTCCCCGCATTGGAAACCTTTCTCTAAAGGTTTATCTTAAGTTACTTCGTTCCCTCTTGTTCTGAAAACATTACAGGGTTTTGAGGGCTCTATTTACTCTGTCGGGTGTTAATTTCCACTTTCTCTAAAAACCCAATGTTCATTAACCCCTTCTGTGCCCAGGACGTAATGGTTACGTCCTGAGGCACAGTGCTGCTGTGCCCAGGACGTAACCATTACGTCCTGTGCACAGACCCCAGAGGGAGCTCTAGCGCTCCCTTTGTGGGGTTCCCCCCCACCCCCCCAAGTCAGGGATGGCAGGGGAAGCCCTTCCCCTCCCACCCCTGACCCCCCCTGTGATGTCAGCGCGCGAGCGCGCGCTGATTAGTCACAGGGTCTCCCCCATCGCGCTGGAAGCAGAGCTTCCAGCGCGATTGAAAGAGAAATGCTTTGCATTTCTCTTTCAATCCCATGGGGAGGCCCCGAGAGGCTTCAAAGGGAAGGAAATGTATTTCCTTCGCTTTGAAGTCTCTCACAGGGTTTCAAAAGCCGGATTGCTTGCAATCCGGCTTTTGAAACCCCACTAGGCACCAGGGATTTTTTTTTTTCTGAAACTGTCAAAAGGGAGCGACCCCTTGGGCAACGGTCGCTCCCAGGGGGGGCATTTTTTTGGGAAGGCCTTTTCTGCCCCCCTGGGGGCAGATCGGCCTATTATTTTCTTTTTTTTTTAGGTGGGGAGCGACCCCTTAGGCAAGGGTCGCTCCCCTAGGGGGCAAATTATATTTAGGCCATTTATGCCCCCCTTGGGGGCAGATTGGCCTATTTTGATGAGGCCAATCTGCCCCCAAGGGGGGCAGAAACCATTAGACACCAGGGAGGTTTTTTTTTGCGTGAATTTCACGCAAGGGGAGCGACCCCTTAGGCAAGGGTCGCTCCCCGGGGGGGTATTATTTTAGGCCATTTCTGCCCCCCTGGGGGGTAGATCAGTCTATTTTGATTAGGCTGATCTGCCCCCAATGGGGGCAGAAACCACTAGGCACCAGGGATTTTTTGTTTTACAGATGGGGAGCGACCCCTTGGACAAGGGTCGCTCGCCTGGAGGGGCAAATTGTATTTAGGCCATTTCTGCCCGCTTTGGGGGCAGATCGGCCGATTTTAGGTCAATCTGCCCACAAGGGGGGCAGAAACCAATAGGCACCAGGGATCTTTTTTTTGCGCTGTCACGCAAGGGGAGCGACCTTGTAGGCAAGGGTCGCTCCCCGGGGGGGTGGGGGGGCAAATTTATTTTAGGCCATTTCTGCCCCCCCGGGGGCAGATCGGTCTATTGGTATTAGGCCGATCTGCCTCCAGGGGGGGCAGAAACCTCTAGGCGCCAGGGCAACATTTTTTTTGTGTTTTTTTTGTTTGTTTGTTTGTTTTTTTAGAGATGGGGAGCGACCCATCAGGCAAGGGTCGCTCCCCTGGGGGGCAAATTGTATTTAGACCATTTCTGCCCCCCTTGGGGGCAGATTGCAATGTCACGCAGGGGTCGCTCCCAGGGGGGGTGCAGGTTGGGGGGGTAAATTTATTTTAGGCCATTTCTGCCCCTCATGAGCCTATTATTAGGCCGATCTGGGGGGCAAATTGTATTTAGACCACAAGGGGGGGAGATTGGCCGATTTTAGGTCAATCTTCCCCCAAGGGAGCAGAAACCACTAGGCACCGGGGATTTGTTTTTAGGCCCCAATGTCACGTAGGAGGACCGACCCCGTAGGCAAGGGTCGCTCCTGGGCAGGTGGGGTTTGGGGGGGTAGGGGTCAAATTTGTTTTAGGGCATTTCTGCCCCCCCCCCCCCGGGGCCGGCTGAGCTAGAGGCCAAAATCCACAGGTAGGCACTTTGCAAAAAACATGTTGTGTCCACGTTGTGTTTTGGGCCATTTCCTTTCGTGGGCGCTAGGCCTACCCACACAAGTGAGGTACCATTTTTATCGAGAGACTTAGGGGAACGCTGGGTGGAAGGAAATTTGTGGCTCCTCTCAGATTCCAGAACTATCTGTCACCGAAATGAGAGGAAAAAGTGTTTTTTGGCCAAATTTTGATGTTTGCAAAGGATTCTGGGTAACAGAACCTGGTCAGAGCCCCGCAAGTCACCCCATCTTGGATTCCCCTAGGTCTCTAGTTTTAAAAAATGAACTGGTTTGCTAGGTTTCCCCAGGTCCCGGCTGAGCTAGAGGCCAAAATCCACAGGTAGGCACTGTTTTCTATGAAAAAATGTGATGTGTCCACGTTGTGTTTTGGGCCATTTCCTGTCGCGAGCGCTAGGCCTACCCACACAAGTGAGGTATCATTTTTATCGGGAGACTTGGGGGAACGCTGGGTGGAAGGAAAATTGTGGCTCCTCCCAGATTCCAGAACTTTCTGCCACAGAAATGTGAGGAACATGTGTTTTTTTAGCCAAATTTTGAGGTTTGCAAAGGATTCTGGGTAACAGAACCTGGTCCGAGCCACACAAGTCACCCCATCTTGGATTCCCCTAGGTCTCTAGTTTTCAGAAATGCACAGGTTTGGTAGGTTTTCCTAGGTGCCGGCTGAGCTAGAGGCCAAAATCTACAGAAGGCACTTTGCAAAAAACACCTCTGTTTTCTTTAAAAAATTTGGATGTGTCCACGTTGCGCTTTGGGGCGTTTCCTGTCGCGGGCGCTAGGCCTACCCACTCAAGTGAGGTATCATTTTTATCGGGAGACTTGGGGGAACGCTGGGTGGAAGGAAATTTGTGGCTCCTCTCAGATTCCAGAACTTTCTGCCACAGAAATGTGAGGAACATGTGTTTTTTTAGCCAAATTTTGAGGTTTGCAAAGGATTCTGGGTAACAGAACCTGGTCCGAGCCACACAAGTCACCCCATCTTGGATTCCCCTAGGTCTCTAGTTTTCAGAAATGCACAGGTTTGGTAGGTTTTTCTAAGTGGCGGCTGAGCTACAGGCCAAAATCTACAGGTAGGCACTTTGCAAAAAACATCTCTGTTTTCTTTCAAAAAATTGGATGTGTCCACGTTGCGCTTTGGGGCGTTTCCTGTCGCGGGCGCTAGGCCTACACACACAAGTGAGGTATCATTTTTATCGGGAGACTTGGGGGAACGCTGGGTGGAAGGAAATTTGTGGCTCCTCTCAGATTCCAGAACTTTCTGCCACAGAAATGTGAGGAACATGTGTTTTTTTAGCCAAATTTTGAGGTTTGCAAAGGATTCTGGGTAACAGAACCTGGTCCGAGCCACACAAGTCACCCCATCTGGGATTCCCCTTGGTCTCTAGTTTTCAGAAATGCACAGGTTTGGTAGGTTTCCCTAGGTGGCGGCTGAGCTACAGGCCAAAATCTACAGGTAGGCACTTTGCAAAAAACACCTCTGTTTTCTTTCAAAAAATTGGATGTGTCCACGTTGCGCTTTGGGGCGTTTCCTTTCGCGGACGCTAGGCCTACCCACACAAGTGAGGTATCATTTTTATCGGGAGACTTGGGGGAATGCTGGGTGGAAGGAAATTTGTGGCTCCTCTCAGATTCCAGAACTTTCTGCTCAGAAATGTGAGGAGCATGTGTTTTTTTAGCCACATTTTGAGGTTTGCAAAGGATTCTGGGTAACAGAACCTGGTCCGAGCGACACAAGTCACCCCATCTTGGATTCCCCTAGGTCTCTAGTTTTCAGAAATGCACAGGTTTGGTAGGTTTCCCTAGGTGCCGGCTGAGCTAGAGGCCAAAATCTACAGGTAGGCACTTTGCTAAAAACAGCTCTGTTTTCTGTGATGTGTCCACGTTGTGTTTTGGTGCATATCCTGTCGCGGGCACTAGGCCTACCCACACAAGTGAGGTATCATTTTTATCAGGAGACTTGGGGGAACATAGAATAGCAAAACAAGTGTTATTGCCACTTGTCTTTCTCTACATTTTTCCCTTCCAAATGTAGGACAGTGTGTAAAAAAGACGTCTATTTGAGAAATGCCCTGCAATTCACATGCTAGTATGGGCACCCCGGAATTCAGAGATGTGCAAATAACCACTGCTTCTCAACACCTTATCTTGTGCCCATTTTGGAAATACAAAGGTTTTCTTGATAGCTATTTTTTACTCTTTATATTTCAGCAAATTAATTGCTGTATACCCGGCATAGAATGAAAACCCACTGCAGGGTGCAGGTCATTTATTGGCTCTGGGTACCTAGAGTTCTTGATGAACCTACAAGCCCTATATATCCCCGCAACCAGAAGAGTCCAGCAGACGTAACAGTATATTGCTTTCGAACATCTGACATTGCAGGAAAAAGTTACAGAGTAAAACGTAGAGAAAAATTGATGTTTTTTTCACCTCAATTTCAATATTTTTCTTTTTCAGTTGTTATTTTCTGTAGGAAACCCTTGTAGGATCTACACAAATTACCCCTTGCTGAATTCAGAATTTTGTCTACTTTTCAGAAATGTTGCGGTTTCTGGGATCCAGCGTTGGTTTCATGCCCATTTCTGTCACTGACTGGAAGGAGGCTGAAAGCACAAAAAATCGTAAAAATGGGGTATGTCCCAGTAAAATGCCAAAATTGTGTTGAAAAATTGGGTTTTCTGGTTCAAGTCTGCCTGTTCCTGAAAGCTGGGAAGCTGGTGATTTTAGCACCGTAAACCCTTTGTTGATGCCCTTTTCAGGGGAAAAAACCACAAGCCTTCTTCTGCAGGCCCCTTTTTCCCATTTTGTTGAAAAAAACGAAATTTTCACTGTATTTTGGCTAATTTCTTGGCCTCCTTCTGGGGAACCCACAAAGTCTGGGTACCTCTAGAATCCCAAGGATGTTGGAAAAAAAGGACGCAAATTTGGCGTGGGTAGCTTATGTGAACAAAAAGTTGTGAGGGCCTAAGCGCAAACTGCTCCAAATAGCCAAAAAAAGGCTCGGCACAGGAGGGGGAAAAGGCCTGGCAGCGAAGGGGTTAAGGTACCTGATCAACTCATCAACCTCTTTCTTTTGAACACTGTAATGAAAGTATTAGCATACCTTAGGGAGCCATAATATGTGAGTTCGACCTTTAATTCTTCTTAGAGGTAGGTGTCGTCAGTTGCTAGACTACAATTAAAATGAATGTGCAAATGATGTTCTGGGAAATAAAAATTTCGTTTTTGACAATAAAATGCATGCAAATACAATAATTGCAAAAACTATTATGTTATAATCATTCCCAAAAGTTTTCAAAGTTACCGAAATGCCCTCAGGTTCTTGCCAAAATACTTTTCTCCAAACTAACTCTCAATATTTTTCCTTTTGACATGTTCATCAAGTATTAGGAATCTCAGAAAGTTGAGTATCATCTAAATAAACTAAACGGTTACGTCAGTAGTACTAGCACATTACCACTTTATATGCAAGTTGCCCTGTGAGTTGTCTTGCCTTTGTTTTCTTTCTTTCAGGTTCCCCAAGACATCTGCTTCCTAACTGCTGAAATGGCTCCAGCTGATGATAAGGAGACCGGACAGAGATTCCTCACCGGTGAGTGCCTCCGAATAACAAGTGACAATGTTGAGCTTAAACAGACAGCCGAGGCCAAGATATCTGCTATTCTTGTGAGACATAGCCAAGTCTCGAGAGAGTACAGTATTTGCTACTGTTGATAAAATGAAACTATCCATATAAGAGCGAGCTGTTCTCTTCGGCAGCAAACACTCTCACGGTGCTTGGGCATATTGTGCACTGCATATTGGGACACTGCATCTGGAAAGCAATGTTAAACAATGTTAATCAAAGAATCACATTGTTGGGAAGGGGGTCTATTTTTTCCTGTGCATTAAATGAGTGCTCCTGCACTCGGTTTCTAGTCTTTACAGTTTTTGTTCGTTGGGCAGGCCCTACAAGTAGTAAGTACACCAGGGCCCTTGTCTCAATAGTGGAATAACTTGAAATATTTCTGCAGCAATAATGACCTACAATAAAGGAAAAAAAACTTGTAATTTAATTCATGGATTTAGGAGATCTATAGGTATGAATCACTGAGTGTGTTTCATTGCTGAGTTTCAAGAAATCAAACAATGATTTGGTTAACTGTGATACTCTACTGACACTAAGGGCCTGCAAAATGGTGAAATTTAATTACTTACTGATGGAAAACATACAGATTACACTTTTCTTGTTTTATTGAAGACTTACTCCTCTTACCCAAGACAACTTCTGGGGCATAGACCCAATTAGGCTATATTATTTTACATTTTTGACCAACCTTCTTTGATAACCTCTCAATCATTCTTAAGTCATGGAACAAGGAAGGACAATTGTACCTTGTTTGGTCAGTGATTAAAATGTATCCATGTTTCCTCAGCTTGGCAGATATTGTGTTTGTTACAGTTTAAGAAGTGGGTGTACTTCAGAGAGACCAGTTTGCATGGACGAAACATGCTAGCCCTGGATAATCTTTATTTCAAAGAAATATTATGTACACACTCTAGTAGCTGTGACCTCCATTCTGGCCTCACCTTGATGTTATAGGTTTCTTGGTCAGGCTTCAAACAGCAGGGGGTGATATCTATAAGCTACCAAGGGCCAAAGCCATGGAACAGTTTACTCATCCAGCTAGAAAAGAGACAGAATCATGATTTTTCAGTAAAATATTTCAGAACCTTCCTAAGGCAGTATCATGAACAGAGGCGCTGGCTTGGCACAGAAATTATCATCTCTCTTTATGCATTTATAGTTCCAAAATCCATATGTATATCTCAAAATGTCTCCAAATTATTGCATGAACTGCAGACAGTAAACGTTGAAAACAGTGAGCAGTCATTGCGCCTTTCCTTGCTATTACTATCCCGGTTACTTACCACTAACCTTCATTACTCCTACTCCTGGCCTCCCTTGTCACAGTCCATATTGAATGAGTAAAGTTTCTCCTACAGTCACTGTTTGACTACCAAAGCAATACTCTTCAAACATCATTCCAACATGGCTTCTACTGTTCCTCTTTAGACTCTCCACCAAATATAGGAGACAGTTAGCCCCAGCACGCCAGTACCATCAAAGCTAAAATTCAATGTAAAATAAAAAGGCTGCCCAGAAACTCTCAATTTTTAAGATAGGACTTTGATGAGAAAGACTTAAATTCTGAATAATGAAGATTAACTTTTCCTTTGGCCATTAACGCTTTGTCCAACTTTCTTTTTCCATTCTTTACTGAATAGGAAAAACAAAAGTTGAGGATATATGGCTAACCATATAAACAAACCAAGCATTCTATTTTTCTGATTTATTTTGCAGAAAAACCTAACTTAGGGCCCTATTTAGTTATTGGTGGTTGGGCCGTTGTTCCACCAGGGCGATGGAGTAAATTCCTTTGTCGCCCCTGCGGTGGTCCTGGCTGCCAGATTTATAAATGACTAGTTGGTTTTAGGGTGTTAGGTTTTTAGATGGCATTTTAACCCTCATAGAAATGTTAAATTTATTCTTGTTGTTCACAACATTCATTAGTGCTGTTATTATGATATTTTGTGTGATTATTTTAGATGTGGTAAGAAAAAAGTTGACTGTTAAAATGAAACACTTTTTAGTTAAAGTGTCTTTTTCTTCATACTGTTTGTGTGTATGATTTTGAAGAGAACGACATAGGTTTGTTTCCAATCACCACACCATCCCTGGATTCCTCTTAAAGGACAGTTAGTAAACCAAAAGCACTAACACCACTTCAACTATTTATTGGGTAGGGTTGTGCAGGACCACAATAACTTGTCTTTCACTTTCAAGAGCTGGTGTATTGAACTAAGTTTACATATGTCACCCATGGTTGGGAAAACAAACCTTGTAAGGAAAGCCAAAGTCTTATTATTCAACATTGGCATCCACCGCTGGGATTGGATTTTTGCGATGCACACACATGTACCATTAATAATGGAGACATCTGCAATAATTATGGCTACTTCCTGCAGAGGGTAAGGGAGCACCTATTGCTACAGGTTTAGAAAGCTTGACATTTAAAAGGTTATTCCTCATTCTGTGGGTTTTCGAATTCTTTGAATCCATTAAATTTGAATCCATTTGTTTACATGCCGGCCCCTATCGTGATTTGAGCCAATTACTGAGAAGCAGTGACTCGGCATCTCAAGCTTTGCAGGGTCCCCGATGGAGGAGGTCTGTTAGTTTTATAATAGCTGATCACATAGCGTATGCCTCTGAGATGTTTTACTCATGCGTGAAGTTTGAGGCTATAGGAAATCCTTTTGACTTACGAGAAACATGAGAACTGGTTTACTGATCAGTTAGTAGATAAGAATAGGAATGTCTGTATGTGATCCCTGAGCAATGAAGGGGCTATGTGGCCAGTACTAGCTGGTTACACACCCGTTCCACATCCTAATATGTTAGCACTCGCTGGGGATGCAGGGATTTTGAATTACACACTTACATTATACAACTGACTTGTACAGTTTGTACTACGCAAAAACAACAAGTGATGGAGGGAACGCTGAACATTGTCAAACATTCACCCCCAGTACAGTGATCTGGGGCTAAATCCATCGTTTTTTTGCTGCCCATGCCATTCCAGTTTTGACCCAGCCATTTGCAAATCAGTCTTGACCCTTTTCCCCATGGGAACAGTCCAGCCCGAACTGCTAGGCCAGGTCTTCCATGGACTGGAAACAAGCATCCTGGGACCTGTTTCGGGGTTTCATCCCTCATCAGCCAGGCTAACTTGAATCCAGTGGCATGGGAAGCATGGGACCCACGCCTGGGCATACCCTTCCCACTTAGGGCGACAAAGCAAAAACAACAAGTGATGGACGGAACGCCGAACATTGTCAAACATTCATCCCCAGTACAGTGATCTGGGCCTAAATCCATTGTTTTTTTGCTGCCCATGCCATTCCAGTTTGGACCCAGCCATATGCAAATCAGTCTTGACCCTGTTCCCCATGGGAACACTCCACCCCGAACTGCTAGGCCAGGTCTTCCCTGGACTGGAAACAAGCATCCTGGGACCGGTTTCAGGATTTCACCCCTCATCAGCCAGGTAACTTGAATCCAGTGGCATGGGACGCACGGGACCCACGTCACGTCTGGGCATACCCTTCCCACTTAGGGCGACAAAGCAAAAACAACAAGTGATGGACGGAACGCTGAACAATGTCAAACATTCACCCCCAGTACAGTGATCTGGGCCTAAATCCATCGTTTTTTTGCTGCCTATGCCATTCCAGTTTGCACCCAGCCATATGCAAATCAGTCTTGACCCTGTTCCCCATGGGAACAGTCCAGCCTGAACTGCTAGGCCAGGTCTTCCCTGGACTGGATACAAGCATCCTGGGACCGGTTTCGGGGTTTCACCCCTCATAAGCCAGGCTAGCTTGAATCCAGTGGCATGGGAAGCATGGGACCCACGTCTGGGCATACCCTTCCCACTTAGGGCAACAAAGCAAAAACAACAAGTGATGGATGGAACGCTGAACATTGTCAAAAGTTTGTGCTACGTACCATTAACTCTAGATCAGTTTTCATGACTGGACCAGCAGTTCAGGGACAGATACAATCCATAAATCTGCAGATTTGAAACACTATCATGGGAAGGATACCAGTGAAGCTTGACAAAATTGCCTTTTGGAATGACTGAAGACCAACCATTTGGAAGTGCTTTTATTCACGCATGATGCCATAAGACAAACACAGAATGCTATGTGTCTCCCTTTTGGGATGGTGTGACCCAAAGAGGAATGTAAAACCTGGGAAAGCATTTGCATGCAACTACATCAGCAAGCATGGCATGCCTTCATTGGCAGTTCTCCCTGCAGTACTGTAACAAGTACAGAATGAGCACAGAGCTGCATCAGCTCTGAACTTAAGAATTAAGTTATTGGGGAACTTTTCTACTGTTTCTTCAATCACCCTGAGCAGCATTAAGGGAGAAGCTTCAATTCTGGCTGTACGTTAGAGATTGGAAGCTGTTTCGGTTCCAAATAGTGAATGCGAAGTACAGAAAATAATTGCAGAAGTTTACATATATGTGGGTCACTACACCTCAGGTACATGAGGTGCTAAGCCATATTTAAAACCTAAAAGTGACATTGACCGTTCCGTTACAAATAATCTGCAATGGAAGGTAGGGGGAACCAGAGGGAGATAGAGTAAAGATGTACTGGATCTCCTGTAACTTTAGAACGTGGTGGGGTGGTTGTAATTTAAAGAACTGCAATAAAATAAAATAAAAAACTATAATGGTATCAGTATTCTGATATCTGATCTTCACATTCTTTTTAGCACACTGACGGTAAAAGAGCAGAGAAAGGAAGTCAATCCGGGTATCAAAGAAAAGAAGAGTATGGCAGGAAAGGTGAAATAGGATGAGAGGCTAAAGTTTTATTTATTTTTTTTTATATATTTTATTGATTTGGCAGTTATCAAGTACAAATATATTCAACTGTAGGGTTTAAACTACCCTGAGAGGCTGAAGTTAGCATGAAAAGGGAAGATTCTAAGACTCCAGTTAAGTAGAAGAAAGTAGCAGGGTTTTATAAGAAACATGCAGCTACAGGTACTCTAGCAAAATAAGACTTTGGCTAGAGAGCTTAAAGACAGAGTAGCAGAAGGCACAATAATGCATCAGACGCTTCAGAGGATTCTGGTAGCAAGCTCAACTGTTGAGTTCATGTGAGTTGAGACTCCAGATAAACATTTAAATCCTCCTGATATGGTTTATAATTTAGAATTACAGATTTAAAGGTATATACAATGCCTCATTAATGCTGTCTTCTGGCCACATTTAGCTGAGGATTACTACATCAAATTAACTGAAGATGATTGGTCTCCAGTCTTTAACAGGGAAACGCTTTTGGGGAGGAAGCAATAAAAGTAGATTTTTCTCCCATACTACCTAAAAATATCCGGGAAATTTACACTAGTAAATGGGCTGGTAGACAGGCACTGGGCTTATACAGAAAACAAGAAGGGTGAGATAAACACTATTTCCCTATGTTATTCCCTTATTCAGTAAACCTCAACTGCAAGCTCAATACCCTTTAAAGCCAGAAGCAAAGCGTGGTATCAAGGCAATAATAGATCAACTGCAATATTAGTACATAATAACTCCTTGTCTATCACCAATGAACACACCTCTTTTTGCCTTCTCAAAACAGGACGAATCCTATAGAATAGTTTTAGACTACACGGAGCCGGAGATGGCATGAGAGGAGGCACTGGACCCTTTATGAGTGTTTGACTACAGGGAGGTGCTCCCATTGGTCTCCAGTTTAAGAGCAATTTAATGAAATCTCGATAATCCAGAGTGTGTATACGAATAAGGGTCAAGTGTGCCCGGATATGCATATTGATAGAAGTCCTGATTAAGGACAGGTAGGGGATAAAAAGGAACGGGGGATCGAAAGGTCCTGATGAAGGCTGACTGACCCTTATGGCCAATGGAAATGGACGAAGCATGTTGACTGGAGAACAGAAGCTGGGGTGATCGGGTAAGTGTTGTAGGAGGCTTGCTGGCCTGGTTTGTAGTGGTTACCTAAGGTACTCACAACTTATACCAGGTCCAGTTATCCCTTATTAGTGAAATATATGCAGTGTTCTAGCAGCCTAGGCTGTCTAGAGGTAGCTGTAGCAGAGCAGCTTAGGCTGAACTAGGAGACATGCAAAGCTCCTGCAATACCACTATAGTTACACAATACTTATACACAATACTCAGTGTTACCAAAAATAAAGGTACTTTATTTTAGTGACACAAGCCCAAAAATATCTTAGAGGCAATACTCCTTCTGGAGGTAAGTATTGTACGCAATATATACACTAGAGACCAAAATCAGGTAAGTAAATAGTCATAGAATAGTGCAAACAGTAGAAAATACAATAGAATGCAATAGGCCTAGGGCAACACAATCCATATACTAAGGAAGTGGAATGCAAATCACGAATTCCCCCGTAGGCAAGTGTAGTGTGTAGAGGGGCACTGGGAGTGTAAGAAAACACCAAAGGTAAGTAAAATACCCCATCCCAAAGCCAGGAAAGTAGCAGTAAAGTACAGCAAGTTTCCTCAGAATACACTACAAGTCATGATTAGAGTTATTGCAAGAACCAAGCAAGACTGCAAGCAACAAATGGTGGATTCCTGGACCTGAAGACCTGTGAAGGGAGGAGACCAAGTCCAGAAGTGGCAGAAGATTCCAGGAAGGACAGGAGCCCCTGTCAACCTAGAAGATGGAGCAAAAGACGATTCTCCGGTTAGAAGGAGACTGCAGAAGAGCACCAAAGAAGATGGCTGCAGGTTCCTGCATGGTGCAGGAGATGTCCCACGTTGAGATGTTGGATGCAGGCTGTTTGTGTTGCTGGATTAGTCCAACAAGCTTTGGTTCAAGCAAGGTTGCGGTTTGTGTCAAAATGGTGCTGCCTGGACCCAGGAGTATCTGGGGGCCTCAGCTCCGACTGAGGAGGGAGAGGAGGCTCCCAACACTGGAGAGAGCCCACAGAAGACCAGGCAGTACCCACAGGAATCCCAGGACATGAGGACAAAGAAGATGCAAATTGCGGTTGTTGCTGCACAACAAAAGAAGGTCCCACGCCACCGGAGAACAACTGAGCAAGTTGTGCGTCGCAAGATGGGGTGCTGGGGACCTGGGCTACACTGCGCACAAAGGATTCCTGGAAGAAGTGCACAGAATCCCAAGGAGCTGGAGATGACATGGTGCACAAGGGTACTGTCGCAAATCGGGAAGGCAAGCTCTTACCTCCACCAAACTTGGACAGCTGGGCCTTAGGACAGTCTGGGTCATGTTGGTCCACCACCTGTGTTCCAGGAAGCACGCTTGTCGTCAGGAGAGGAGCCCCAGAGAACCGGTCGTCATCCCAGAAGGTGCCTGCAGGAGCAGGGAAATGACTTCGACACTCCACAGGAGATTCCTTTGGTTCTTCTGGTGCAGGGTGAAGACAGGGAGTCCTCAGAGCGTGCACACCATGGAAACTGTTGCAGTTGCTGGCTGGACCTGAAGTTGCAGGTCACAGGAGTCATCCTGGATACTTTCTGCAGTTACAGAGGTTCCTGTAGGAGTCTGTGGTTGATCCCATGGTCAGAAGCTGAAGCAGAGGATGCAGAGGATTCCTGGAGGAGTCTTGCAAGCTGAATCTGCAGAGGGACCTACAGGAGAGATCCTAAATAGCCCTGATGAGCAAGTTACTTTCCTTCGGTAACGCTTTTTCTGGTGGATACACTAGCTACCTGTGGATTCCTCACCTAATGAATTCTCCCCGTGCGTAGCATTCAACTGAAACTTCTCTCTAGCTCTGCACATCGGCAAGGACGTCAGAATTGCCCAACTCCGCGCAGCTCCGCCTGATGTCATTTTGGCAATAAGAGGCACTCGCCGGCGTGCTGATGTCAGTTTACGCCATTTTTTACGTGCCTTTGAGACGAATAGATAAACATTGATAATCCAAACACTTCATGATCATACTCAATAAACCTTTATAGAAAAAGCAAACGCCAATAACAGAAACAATACCAATGCTCCTTCCTAAAATGTTCTACACCATTATGAACAAATTTAAGAACTTACAAATAAACAGAAATGCAGCTATATATGTATGTATATATATATATATATACTCCACATGAAATTCAAACGCTGGCACTCCATGCAGATTACTTGCCTTTATTTACTCCATAATTCCATTAAACAAACCATAGGGCGACGTGTTTCAACCATTACGGTCTTCTTCCTTGGCCCTTCTCAAAAATACAACACATGTGGCCCCTCCTATTCTCTATATATCCACTAGCCCATAGACATAGAAAAAAACTTTTTTCCCCTCTAATATATATATATTATGTATTATATATACTACCATATAAATGTGATTCAAAGATGATAATTTTTCAATAACCTAATTCACTGGTATAAAGTTTCCTTTGACACTGAGATACGGTCTAGCCTTGACCTTGGCCCCAGATATCCATCACCATCACTTTCGGAGATAGATTGACTATGTGATGGTCTAGGGGGAGAGGACCCCAACATTCTTGTTTCCGAGCACACTAATCATATTGTCTTCGATGTTCCTACTTCAGTATTTTCATTTTCTCTGACGGACCCTGATAATCGGGGATCTTTTGAAAACATTTCCCATTCAGTTAATAAGAAGAGGGCTCCTCTTCCCACAACCATTTCCAGGGATCTAGGGCTCCATTGCTTGGATTCCCCTCCTGATCTGAATTCTTTGAGTTCACCATTTTGTGAAGTGCACACCACACAGGACAACACTGATATAGGCAACTATATGTAAGCGGGGAATAATTTGACCCCGGCTGTACTTCCCTTACTATGAATCACTCCCCGAAGGAAGTTAGACACACCAAATTTAATGAGCTTGCTAAAGTTCTTAGCTGGAATATAGCTGGGCTAGACAGCAAGTTACAAAATTCGGAATGGGGCCAATTTATTGACAAACATCTATTATGTCTATTCCAAGAAACTTGGTCGATAGGTCCCAAACACAGATTGAGCTTTAGAAGCTATTGGGTTCCAGCTCGAGAGTCCCCCTCTGGGAGACCTTCGGGAGGGCTACTCATATGGCTAAGTAGCTCTCTTGGATGTAAAGCTGTTGCAATAGATACGGGCTGCCCTGATTTACACGCCCTATTGTTAACAATCTCCGAGGAGAGATCCTTACTAATAATCAACATTTACAATAGGAGTGAGGGCAGCCGCACAGATTGCGATGCTATATTCCTACTGGATAGCTTACTCAAAAACAATTTACCTCATTTTATTCTGATTGGAGGAGAATTCAACGTCACATTTGAGCCCAACCCCCTGGTTCAAGAGATATACCAAGAAGAGGATGCTTACTGGGGGATTCCACAGCTTGTCTCAAATAAAAGGCCGAGACTGAACAAGACAGCTCATTCAGTGGCTGATATTACGTTAACATATGGCCTTCAAGCCTGCAATGGTCGCTCCTGCTCTAACATAAATCTGCATCCCACTTTCAAACGAGGAGGGTCTAGAAGTCAGATTGATTATATACTCCTCGATATTCGACTGTGGGGTCACATGGTTGACATGAGAGTACATGAGCATGTAGAGAGTGACCATGACCCACTGATTCTGTCGACTAGAGGCCTGTTCCCCTTACTTGAGATACCCCACTCTAAGGCTAATGCCCAACAGCTAGCTCTATCAAATAATAGATGCAATTTAAAATGGGAGTCTGTTATCACATCCCCGAGCATCTTTCTTCAATATACAATCTGCTAGCCAATCAAATGGAGTGTATGCTCCATTATAAAGAAGACGATGAGGGTGATAGGCTTTTAGCAGCCCACAGCAAAATGTTTGATTCCCTAAAACATCTTTTCACAAAAGAGATCACTAGCAACCCTAAGAAAAAGTGTCGGGCACAGTGGTTTACTAATTCATGTAGGGAAGCACAGCTCACTTTATTGAAAGCTCTTAAAACTGGCCAAGTTGAACCCATAAGAATAGCTAGAAAAGATTATAAGATCGAATGCACCATGGCACGCAGAAGCTGGGAAGGGGCTAAATGGGCTGCTATTTTGGAATCTGCTAAATCAAAGGATACTTCCAGGTTTTGGAAATTAATAGCAGAAAATTGTGGAGACTCCGCCTCTGTACCTGGCACATCAATTCTTCCCACAGCCTGGGTCAAGCATTTCAGCCAATTATATGCAGGTCCATCTGAGGCTTTTTTTAGGCCCCCTGTCATCCCAACATTCCAAGATGTTACCCCGATCATATTCACCTTAGCCGGAACAAGTGCTGCCATAGATTCACTAAATTGGGGAAAGGCCCCAGGTCCTGACAAGACCTGACATATGGTCTCCTTATCTAAATCGAATCTGCAATGCAATCGCAGCAGGAGCCCCTATCCCCTATTCACGGAAAGGGGCTGAGATAGTTTCCATCTTTAAAAAAGGTAGCCCCAACATGCCAGCAAATTATCGCCCGATCAGTCTCCTGGACAATTTTCAAAAAATGTATGCTAAACATCTTTTGTGCCACCTTGACGAATGGATCTTGGAATCTAATGCCTTTATCTGATCTTCAAGCAGGGTTTAGACCTGCTGTGAGTACCATTGATCAAGTCTTGAGATTCTTGGCAATTAAATGGAAGAATGTGGATTTGGGAGGGGGGGGGAAATCTGTATGTAGTCTTCATAGACCTGAGACCTGTGTTTGATCTGATCCCCAGGAACATGCTATGGTCGACACTCTCTAATATGGGGGTCCCTCCAGGTCTTTTGAACCTTATCATCCGACTCCATGACAACACCTATGCTCTAATTAGATGTGGTAAGGGGGTGAGTTGACAGACCCTGTGGCTATTAACAGAGGTGTCCGGCAGGGGTGTGATCTGGCTCCTACTCTTTTTTTACTCTATATTAACAACTGTATTCGTTATCTGGAGAACTGCACAAATGATTCGCCCAAATTGGCTGGGATAAAAATCCCCTGCTTATTTTATGCGGACGATACAATCATGTTAGCTAAATCACCCATGGGGATCCAAAGTTTGGTTAACCAATTTTGTGTTTTCTGTAAGGATTTTGGGCTTGACGTTAATGTTAAAAAGACTAAACTTATGATATATAGTACTTCAAGAAAACGTCCCCGTCCCAGAATTAAAATGAATTCAGTCCCACTTGAGAAAGTGGAAGAGTTTGACTATCTGGGAATTCGATTATCGACCACAGGACAATTGGAGGCAGCTATTGATAAAGGGGCACTTATCTTAAACCAAGGAGGTGGGGCCCTAGTACGCAGGTCTAGAAAGGCACCTAGTTCCCCTCTGATCACAATTGCCGAGATCTATAACGCCCAAATTCGTGCGGCGGCCCTGTATGGAGCAGAACTCTGGGGATTACACAGAAGATTGGATACTCTACAAACAAAAGAAAACAATTTCCTCAGACAAGTCTCTCGGTTAGGGGTAGGTACCCCAATGACTCCTCTCAGGCTAGACTTTGGATTAAACAGCATTAAAACCATAGCGGCCCTGAGATCGCTCTCCTATTGGTTTCGACTTTAGAAAACTGCCGAACTCGAACCTTACAGGGCGGCGGTGAGGGAACTTATAGCCATTCCTCAGGGCCCAATCAAAATCCAATGGCTGCAGGAGATGAAATCTGCCTGGGTTAAAATAGGTTTCTCGCACTGTTGGGAACACCCAGAATTGATCCCCAATAATGCGAAACAACTTGTTAAAAGAAGTTACTGGGAAAAAGTCAATGAAGATCTACTGTGCCAAAACGGGCTGGGCAGGTTAACAACAGAATTCCTCCAATTCAAACACAAACCCTGGCCCGAGACTTTTCTGAACCTCCCTATGCCACCTTATGCTCGTGCCCTCTATCTACAGCTCAGATATGGTTCCCTGCCTATTAATGATCATAAGGCCCACTGGACAACAACAGACCCCACAACTGACAGATGTATATCTTGCCCTCATTATAAAGAAACAACTAAGCATATCCTGTTCTTCTGCCCTCAATATAAGTGCCCTAGAGGAAAGTGGATTATCCCCCTCTGTAAAAACGTATTACTGTTGGATAGAGCCAACGCTTTCCGAATATGCAAATACGAAACATCTATTTTGGTAGCTTCCTCAGTTTCCAAATTTTTATCGGAGGCTTGGTGTATCCGTCGCAAGCATATTTCCGTGAAGGGCCCTTAGAGCTTTAGGCCATGCGCTTGTTTGTTTACAGAGGGAGATTTTAACAAGATTTTAACAAGATTTATATTCTTTGGTTTTTCTTTCTATTTTGTTTTTAAAAGTGCCATACACCGTGTCATTTTAAAACTACTACTTCGTATATGTCACTTTTGAGACCGCACAAGCTCACAGAGACGTTTTTTATGCAATAAACCTGCAAATTGCTGTATTTTAAGACTGATTTTAACCTTAGCTGTAAGAATTTTACTGAAATATTTTATATATATTAATTGATTATTAGATTTTTACAACGTCCTGAATGATTGTTACTTTGACCTACGATGAGCTATTGCGATTCCTACGGATTTTATATGATTATATAAGATTGCCTTTTTTTCTTTTTGTAATTTTAAATGGTCCAATTTTTTTTGGATCGAATGTATTTAAATAATAAAAAAAAAACTGGTATTTATAATTTTAGATAACCATCAAAGATGAGCCTATCCCATTTAAACAATATACCAACGTGCTATAGACAGTATTAATTTAAATAATAGAATGAGCCACATGAATTCCTGCAAAACAAGAAAATAATAAAATTAAAATAAAAATAAAAAATAACCTGATCTGAAACCCTGCACACATTTTCTCATACCTCTATATAATCTGACTAACCAATGTGAATAGAAAGTTCTTCATCCTTGTTTAATCCCCAAGGATGTCGGCTATTCAGCCGAATAATGTATTCCGACTCCAACTTTCTTAATTGTTTTTCTCTGTCACCTCCCCTTGGGGTACCCAGAACCCTGTCGATGCCAAAGAATTTCATCTTGTCTACCCTACCATCATGTATCAAATTGCAATGCCGCGCTACCGGATATGCGCCATCCTTATTCAATATTGCTCTCCAATGTTCAAGAATGCGTTTTACAAAAACACGAAATGACATTTTTCACTTAATTAGAAAATTTAAGTTAATGAAGATTTTTGTGCAACAGAAGGATATAACCGTAACACAGACAGAAAAAGCTGACAATTTAGAGGATGCTCCGGAATTAACGATCAGTGACATAGAAGGTTTAGCTGCCCTACGAGAATTGGAAACAGGGGAAAGAACATGGGCAACGGACACTGAATTATTGGATGATTTAGACCTGCAAATAGACAGTGCAAGTGGTAGCAGTTTTAAAGCCAAATCGAGATGTAATCCAATTTTACCGCACAACAACATTGATGCTTTTCACAAAGCAAAACAAAAAAAGATTTTTTCTATGTCTATGGGCTAGTGGATATATAGAGAATAGGAGGGGCCACATGTGTTGTATTTTTGAGAAGGGCCAAGGAAGAAGACCGTGATGGTTGAAACGCGTCGCCCTATGGTTTGTTTAATGGAATTATGGAGTAAATAAAGGCCAGTAATCTGCATGGAGTGCCAGCGTTTGAATTTCATGTTGAGTATATATTAAATGGGTCCTGTGCCCATTTCCTGAGCACCAAACTCGATAGGCAAGCGCTGGAAGAATTACAGGACTTCTTCTTTGATATGTATATATATGTATTGCTGCTCATCCCCGAGGGGGCAAAAGAACTGCCCATTTAAGACAAACTGAATCAAAAAAGATTTTATCATTAGGCACTGAAAACCCCTGGGGTCATAATTTGGATGCGGAACTTCATGTACATCTGTAAATGTTGATATCATTGCAGTCTCTTATCAGATTCTAGGAGATTACTTCGACTATAAGTAATAAATTGGATTGCAATGAGAAGTTCTATGGGATTTTGTATTGACCACAATATTTCCGGACAAGGACACTGTTTCTTTGTGAAACATACATACTATATATAGTATTTTAATGTTTTTACACTTTATTCCTTGTTTTGCACTTAATTAGCACTCTTAGGGGTACATTTAGCAGTCTCCTCATATATATGTCCATGTCCTTGGATCAAATTTACTTTTCAATCCAATTTTTGCATTGGCCAAGATCCCTTCTTTCTATCACGAATATAATAATTTTCTGAATTGATATAATATCTATTTCTATATAATCTTAACTCTTTGATGAATTATGTAATTATTTAATTAGCTATTTATATATGAATTCAGCATTATTATTAAGATGAATTGAGATATTTAAATGTTTGTATCAATTATGATAAAATTTCTTTGGGTTATTGATATATATTAACTCAATAATTGTCTCTTTTAGAATCATCTTTTCTATCATCTTCTCTTGTATTTATAGGTCAGCTAATTTATTTATCAATTAAATCATGTACAGTTTGAATATGTTAATGATATTTATTAATTGAAGATGTTTAGATTATAATGTATATCATTTATTCATATATTAGGCTTCTGAAACAACTAAGTTAAAATTGTTAGTATATTTAAGTAAAATAATTTGTATATGTGGGTAATTTTCTTTTATAGAATTCAATCAGTAATTGAAAATGCATTTATTATTTACTGGTGAAAATGTTATAATAAGATTTTAGGGAATCATATAATATATAATCTTGCTATGTTTGGAACTTTGACTTTTATCCAAGTACGTGGGCATAAAAATTGAGATTTTAAATCTAAGAATGTTACGTTACAAAATGGCCGCCCCTCTTGCACATTTCTTCTTAGCTATGATGTGAAAAGCAAAGAAGGACTATAGGATATAAATAGTCTGGTGTAATAATGTCTCCCAATGTCCAGTTGAAGGTTGTTGCCGAAGCGTGTCGACATTTGGCTGGGACAGCGTGTGTTTGTCTTGTTCGTTGTAGGCACTTTCAAGACTTTTGTATTGAGGAACTATTTTTGAAAGTTCTCATCATTTATTCATTCACTATGTTTTTCATAATTTTTTGCCTTTATATGAACTTATTTAATAAAATGAAGCCGACGATTTTGTACATATGAGTGATTTTTAACCTCAACTTCACTCTCTACATTCCACGAGCTTTGAATATTATGCAGCCTTTTGGTGTCTGAGTCAGTTGCACTGCTTTTTTGTTAAATATATATATATATATATATATATATATATATACAAAAATAAAACATACAAATGCACACCCAAGGAGATCTCGGTATGACCAGACAGACAACGGGGAGGTGGGAGGGACCGTGAGGAATCCACAGGTAGCTAGTGTATCCACCAGAACAAACGTTATCGAAGGTAAGTAACTTGCTCTACTGATGGATACAACTACCTGTGGATTCCTCACCTAATGAATAGAGTCCCAAAGCAGTACCACCTCGGAGGAGGGTGTCTGTCTGGTCACACCAATAACTCCTGTAGCACAGACCGCGCAAAATGGTCATCCCTCCGCACCTCCGAATCCAGGCAATAATGCATTACAAAGGTGTGGAGGGAAAACCAAGTCGCGGCCTTACAAATGTCTGCCACCGGAACACCTCTGACCAGGGCCGATGAGGTTGAATTGGCCCTGGTGGAATGGGCCCTGATCCCCTCAGGAGGATCCTTCTTCGCCAATGAATAACATATCTTAATACAAAGAACAAGCCACCTGGATAGCGTTCGTTTGTGGACGGCCTTCCCCTTCCTCACGTATCCAATAAACAGTTGGTCATCCAAGCGGAACTCTCTTGTCCTGTCAACATAAAAACTGAGAGCCCTCCTGGGGTCCAGATGATGGAGTCTTTCATCCTCCTTAGATGGATGCGGAGGCGGGTAGAATGTTGAGAGAGTGATGGATTGTCCTAAGTGAAATGGAGACACTACTTTGGGGAGGAAAGCCACCCTGGTCCTCAAAACCACTTTGTCTTTATGAAAGGTTGTAAAAGGTGGATGAACAGAAAGCGCCTGAAGCTCACTGACACGTCTAGCCGACATGATGGCTGTTAGAAACACAGTCTTTAAAAACAAATACCTTAAAGAGGCAAGAATGAAGTGGCTCAAAGGGAGAGCCCATCAAAAAAGTTAACACCAGATTTAAGTCCCACTGTGGCATGTTAAACAGAGTGGGAGGAAACCTATTGGTAAGCCCATTCAAAAACCTTAATACTAAAGGGGATCTGAACAGAGAGGGTTGATCAGGAAGACATAAGAAGGCCGACAGGGCCGAAAGATAGCCTTTGACAGTGGCCACAGCGCAACCTGGCCGCGCCAATGACAAAGCAAACAGGAATATATCTGATAGATGGGCACTGAAGGGATTAATTTGTTGCTCTCCAAACCAATGAACAAATTCAGCCCACCTGCTCGCATAGACCGATTTGGTGGGGTGTCGCCTGGCCAATAAAAGAATGTCCACCACCTCTGGCGGGAGAGAAAAAGCACTCAGGTTGCCCGTTCAATCTCCAGACATGTAGGTGCAGGCTCTGGAGGTGGGGGTGTAGAACCCGCCCCTGCGACTGCGAGAGGAGGTCTGCCCTGAGAGGGAGACGGAGCGGAGTGCACAGCGAGAGTTGGAGTACGTCTGCGTACCACACCCTTCGTGGCCAACTTGGAGCTATTAGAATGACTTGGGCAGGTCTTGGCGAATCTTCCTCAGAACCCGAGGAATCAAGGGTATGGGGGGAAACACGTAAAGCAACTGGCCACACCAGGACATCTGAAACGCGTCCCCCAACGCTCCTTGCATCGGATACTGAAGGCTGCAGAACGATGGGCAGTGTGCATTCTCCTGAGTGGCAAAAAGGTCTATCCAGGGAAAACCCCACATCCGAAAGATGTAAAGAACCAGATCCGGTTGAAGACGCCACTCGTGATCGTCTGAGAAGAGCTGACTGAGACTGTTCGCATGCACATTTTTAACCCCGGCCAGATGGTTTGCTATTACGCAAAGCTGATGGTCCCGAGCCCAGGACCAGAGTCGAAGAACCTCTCTGCAGAGAAGGTACGACCCTACACCTCCCTGCTTGTTGATGTACCACATCGCGGTCATGTTGTCCATTAGAACTTGAACCGACTGACCACGAGGGGAAGGGAGGAAGGCCTTGAGGTCCAAACAAATCGCCCGCAGTTCCAGCCGATTGATATGAAACATCTGCTCCACTGGAGACCAACGACCCTTTATCTCCAGGTCCCCCAGATGTGCTCCCCACCCCAAAGTAGAGGCATCCGTTATCACTGTGGTCACCGGAGGAGGCAGTGAAAACGGCTTTACTTGAGACAGGTTGCCGTCCGCAGCCCACCATCGGAGATCCGCCGCAGTGTCTCCGGAGATCTTTATCGACTCCTCAAGATCCTCTTTGTGTTGAAACCATTGCCTGCTGAGGCACCACTGAAGAGCCCTTATGTGCCAGCGTGCATGAGTGACCAACAGAATGCAATAAGCGAACAAACTGACCAAACGAAGGACCTTGAGGACTGGACCAACCGCTCCTTCTTGAAACATTGAAATCAACGCCTGAATGTCCTGGATCCACTGTGGCGGAGGAAAGGGCCGATTCAATGTAGTGTACAGCACTGCCCCTATGAACAGGAGGCGTTGAGAGGGCTCTAGGTGAGATTTGGGCACATTTATTGAAAAGCCCCGACTGATCAACAACTGGGTTGCCAGCTGCAGATAAAAAAAACACAAGCCCCGGAGACTCGGCTTTGATCAACCAATCGTCCAGGTAAGGGAATACCGCTATCCCTTTCCTTCTGAGGACTGCTGCAACAACCGACATCACCTTTGTGAAGACCCGAGGTGCAGAATTAAGACCAAAAGGAAGGACCGCAAATTGGTAGTGTTGCGATCCCACCACAAACCGAAGATACTTGCTGTGTGACTTGAGAATGAGAATATGGAAATAAGCATCCTGCAAGTCGACCGACGCCATCCAATCCTCGTTGTTCAACGCCATAAGTACTGTTCTAGGGTCAGCATTTTGAATTTCTCCTGCTTGAGGAACCAATTCAAAATCCTCAGGTCCAAGATAGGCCACAGACGACCATCCTTTTTGGGGACCAGAAAGTACCTTGAATAACATCCCTGACCCCTCTCCTGCTCAGGAACCAACTCCACTGCACCTTTCAACAATGGGACAGAACCTCCTGTTCTAGCAACAGAAGATGATCTTCTGAACAAAAGGAAGGACGGGGAGGGAAGGGAGGGGGAATCTTCCGAAAGGGAAGGGCATAGCCTTTTCTCACCACGCTGATGACCCAGGAATCGGATGTGATGGACTCCCACATGGGAAGAAAAAGAGATAGCCTCCCCCCTACCGGAGAGGCATGGGACATGATGGCGATAGGACTAGGGCTGCTTTCCTTATTGCATCACTCCTGAGGAAGAGGAAGTGAAAGGGTGCTGCTGCTGGGTGGCCCCTCTGGTGCGGACCCTAACCCCCCCCTAAATGATCAATAAGGGAGGCTCAAAGACTGCTGTCCTGGCTGCTGCGATCTCTCATGAAAGGAAGCCCCTCGTCCAAAAACTTGCAGCTGCCTAAAAGATCTAAATGGGGTCTAAGCAGCCTGCAGGCCCAAGGACTTAGCAGTAGCCCTACACTCCTTAAAGTGCTCTAGCGCAGAGTCCGCTTTAGATCCAAACAATTTCGCCCCATCAAAAGGCAAGTCCAACAGCGTAGCCTGAACGTGTGAAGAAAAACCAGATGTGTGCAACCAAGCATGGTGCCTGGTGGCATCAGAGGTCCCCATGGCTCTTGCAACAGAGTCTGACGTATCCAGCCCTGACTGAATGACTTGCGTAGCCGCTGCCTGGGCATCCAAAAGTAGGCCATGCAAGTCCTGGGGCATGACTGTCTTCGCTGCGTCCATTATCGCATATATGTACATGCCAAGAATGCAGGTAGCATTGGCAGATTTCAACGCCATGCTACACAATGAAAAAACTTTCTTGCCCGACTGTTTCATACGCCTGTACAACCAGACTCTCAGGAGACGGATGCTTAGACAAAAATTCGGGGTCTCCAGGTGCAGACCTATATCGTCTGGCCACCGACCTGCTCACAGCAGACGAGGTGACAGGCCTCTTCCACACCTCTTCTATTGGCTTCATAAGAGCCTCATTGAATGGCAAAAGAGGATCCGCAATGGCTGTGGCAGGGTGCAGTACTTCTGTCAGAAGGTTGGTTTTAACCTGAGCCGTAGGCAGGGGAAGTTCCAGGAAATTCGCAGCCTTCCTGATGACGGAGTGAAAGGTGGCTGCCTCCTCTGTATACTCCCCAGGGGAGGCCAGATCCCATTCCGGGGAAGTATTAAGTCCACTGGCCGTATCCAATCCTGGAAACTCACTCTGGGGATCAGCAATCTCCCCCTCTTCAAGGATCTGCTGCTGGTACTCCCTCTCCTCCAGCAACCTGAAGGCCTTCCATCTGTATCTCAATTTGGCCTCCAACCCCGGGGTCGACATGGAGTGCAACGATGTCGGTGAATGGCGCCGAGAAGGCGTCTTGACAGGATATCCGGATCCTCCCGACGCCGCAGACGGATCCATCAGCGCCATGGATAAAGGCCCTGAACCCGTTGACGCCATCCGGCTTCGAGGCTCAATCTCATCAGACAACAGCGTCGAAGGTCTCTCTCTCGACATCGACGGCTGCACTGCCGGCATCGGCGCATGGTTAGAATCTCATGCTGGACAGAACGGCATAAAGGGCGTCGGCCTGTAAGGAGCCGGAATGCCTAGGTTGAATGCCAGGGGACCAGTTGGGCCAGCCGGCGCACCACCTCCTGGAGCCATATTTTGGAATATGGCAAACATGGCATTTAGAAATGCAGCCGGATACATACCCGGAGCCGGGAACGAAGGATAGCCCTGAGGAGCAGGCACCGGACTTGACTCCTGCACGCCTGGATGCGCCGGAGAAGCCTGTTGACTTTGAGGCTCCACAACCTCAAAGACCGACGGCGCCGGGGACGTCTGCGGAGTCACTGGTTGTGGAGACACCGTCGGGCTGACTTCCTGAGACTTACGGCGTCGAGTCGACGGAGACTCCGACTCCGACCGGCTTCTGGACCGACACCTGGAGTCACGATGATGCAGTTTCTTGTGACTCGACTCCCCCAAAGATGATCCATGGTGCTGCTTTCTCTCTTTCTTCGACTTGGCTAAGAACAACTTAGCCTCACGTTCCTTCAAGGCCTTCGGATTCATCTTTTGGCATGAACCACATTCCTGGACGTCATGATCCGAACTCAGACACCGAAGGCAGTTGTTGTGGGGGTCAGACCGACATCCGACCTCCGCATTCTCTGCAGGGTTTAAAACCTGACTTCTTCGGAGCCGAGATGCCGACAAAAACACAAAGTATCCCTTTCTTAAGAGCGAACGACACAGGTAGCTAGAGGGTAACCGTTATCGAAGGCACAGAAAAAAGGGAACTGACATCTGCACGCCGGCGAGGGCCTCTTATTGCCACGATGACGTCAGGCAGACCCGCGTGGAGTCGGGCAATTGTGACGTCCTTGCTGACATGCAGAGCAAGAGAGAAGTTTCAGTCGAATGCTACGCATGGGGAGAATTCATTAGATGAGGAATCCACAGGTAGTTGTATCTGTCAGAATGGCTACCTACCCAGGTATGCACCTATCAGGAGGCATCTGTGATGTCACCTACTGGCACTGGCCACTCGGAGATCTCCAGAGTGTCCCCACACCTTGGAAAACAAGATGGCTAATGCCAGGGACACACTGGAGGAGTTCTGGGCACCATCCTTGGGGTGGTGATAGACAGGGGGTGGTAACTCCCCTTTGTCCAGTTTTGCACCAGAGCAGGGACTGGGGACCCTGAACCATCTGTGCCCTTCAAAGCATTTCCAGAGGCTGGGGGAAGCTACCCCTCCCCAGCCTGTAACACCTATTTCCAAAGGGAGAGGGTGTAACACCCTGCTCTCAGAGGAAATACTTTGTTCTGCCTTCCTAGGACTGAGCTGCTCAGACCCCAGGAGGGCAGAACCCTGCCTGTGAGGTGGCAGCAGCTGTAGCTGCAGTGCAAGCCTCAGAGAGCTGGTTTGGCAGTACTGGGGGTCCATGGTGGAGCCCCCATGATGCATGGAATTTGCTCCCCAATACCGGATTTGGAATGGGGGGACAATTCCATGACACCTCACAAGGCCATATTCGGATTTACCATTGTGAAGCTACAGATGTATTGACATATATGTAGTGCACACGTGTAATGGTATCCCCAAACTCACGATGTCCGGGGAATTGGCCTTGGACAACGTAGGGGCACCGCACAGTAACTTTGCACCTAGCCTTCAGTAAATTAATGTTGGACATATAGGTGGCTTATAAGTTACTTAGGTACAGTGAAAATGGCTGTGAAATAGTGTGGGCACTATTTCACTCAGGCTGCAGTGGCAGTCCTGAAGAAAGGTTTGTCTGAGCTTCTTATGGGTGACAAAAGAAATGCTGCAGCCCATAAGGATCTCCTGGAACCCCAATGTCCTGTGTACCTAGGTACCATATACTAGGGCCTTATAGGGGTCCAGTGTGCCAATTAGAATTGTAATATGGAGTCACTAAACTATAGTGAAAAATCTGGTAAGTATAGAGAGCATAAGCACTGGAGTTTTGGTTAGCAGAACTTCAGTGACACAGTTAAGCATACTGACAACACACACATAAGCCACAAACCATGAGCACTGAGGACTTGGCTAGCAGGATCCCAGTCAGCGAGGTAGAAATTCCAAAAAAGAGGCAGAAATTCAGGCTAATATGCCAAGAAATATGTTTGTTTCCTACAATTGTGCCCTACATATCACCACCAGCTATCTATTTTTAACCTTATCCCTTAATAAACAAGAGGAGAGGACACCCATGAGTTTTAATATATATCTGTGTGGCAGATCCCCATTTGTTTTTGGTTTGTTGTGTACTGTTTTGTGTTCTCCGCCCCTACTGCTCCATTCCGACATGGGTACACGTAGGAATGTGTTAGCAGATGCCCAATGATGAAGTGTGCCACAAATAGTGGGTGAGGCAGTTTTCAAAGAACTATGCCAGGTTCATGATCTAGTAGCAGCTCTTTTAAGTAGGGTTGGGTTTGTCTACTATTTTTCTTGTCCCTTTTGTGAAAATGGTATAGGAATTTGACCTCACATATGCAGATACATGTGGTGCAAAAATGCGCATATCCTGGCCTTAATGACAAATCTGATGTGCAAAAAATACAAAATGACCCTGGGTATCTCCAGTGTTTTTTTTTGCCAAAATATGCTGCCTAAAAGTGAGTTTCTAACCAACTTTAGTTTCGGCAAGGTGCAGTTCTTGTTCTGACACTTACCTATGGGCTATAAGCACAGTTCTGGTTTATTCTCAGTGTGTATTATGAAGATCGTGTAACCAGAGGTATTATAATACATGAATGATATATATTTTATTGATAATGACCTAAATATACACCCTACTAGCGTAGACAGAATTGTAACAATATTAACATCACATGGTTACCAAATTAACTATAAAAATTCCAAGATTGCCTACCTTAGGTTGACCTTCCTTGGATACAAGTTATCCATGAGGGTAAGGGTTTGGATTCTGATTTTCTTCTTAAGTGTGCTACTTGCAGTCTCCAGACACATTGAAGAAGTTGCAATCCCTGCTGGGATTCCTTAATGTTAAATGCACCTACTTGCCACACTATCCTGAGCAAGGAAAATCCTTGTATGACTTAATTTCTCCCCCGTATTCAGAAAAACAACGGATGAACAAACACACTGATACCTTGCATGCTCTGCAAACAGACATAGTACGGACAAAATATTTACAAACTAGGAACAGTAACACCAATCTGTTTCCCAGACTCATACAGAACCAATCAGATTACACTTATATGACATACAATGAGGACCATTCCCATAGCATACAAGTCTCACTTTCCCCCAGCTGAAGCATGTTTTGCTTCCACTGAAAAAGTACTTGCAGTTGTGCAGACAGCTATTTTGAAGGAGTGCCCTTTGGTACAGGAAAAACTCATAAATGTGGTTTCTCCTGCACTGCCCCCAGAGACAGCTACTAAGGCAGCATTCCTAATGCTTGAGCACTACAGCTGAGATGAGTGCAGTGGGCCTCTTCTATAAGTGTACTAGATATAACGTTTCAATATAATTGCAATCTTTGTACAGAGGCTTTTCTCCAATATGGTCAGAATGTTGCCCCTGCTCCAAAAGCTATACCCTGTGAGTCTTTTCAGAGCGTGTTCTATACAGATGGCTGCGCTCAACCAGTGGTAGGAACAAGATATAAGTACTCTGAAACCTACAGACCAGTACAGGGTGTGGTGAACAATGATGAATTCCATCCACAACGCACCCACACTAATATTGTAGCAACAGCACTGCAAAAATAAAGAGCTTCATGTCCTGGTACTTCCATTATAGAAGACTAGTCCATACTTTCCTACACTAATAAGGTCCGATTCATCCTTCTGTGTGCAAAGGTACAATGTTGACTTTCAAAGGCTTGAATGGATTTAATGATTCAAAGGGGACACCTATTAGGAATAAACAGCTCTGGGGAAAAGTAGCTTCTTACAAGATAAGCTTCCATTGGTCAATGCAAGGCCCACTTTGGGCCTTCAGCATGATGGATTTCAGAACAAAGGGAAATGTGTGGCTGACGTAGCTGATAAAGCTTCAATACAAACTTTCAGAGTAGTTGCCTTAACCAGATCTGAGATGAAGACTGACAGCAGTATGTTCACAGCGATATATGAAACCAAACAAGGAAGAAAACCTCCCACAGGCTTTCCTCATAAATATTTTTGCACCCTTAATTCAGACAACACTACTGTAGTCACTGTAACAGGAGTGGGAGACAGGGTAATTTCTAATAAAAAGGTCTAGATTAGATGTAATAAAGGAAGCACATGAGGGATTGGCATTTGTCCATGCTGGAGTCAATGCATATGACCCCAATGATATAGCAATGGTACTGTCAGCCCTATATGTGTAACCCAACTAGAGACTAGTTTAGAAAATGTTATATTTGTCAGCAGATTGTCAAGCCATCTATTGTTAGGAGACCCTTGCCAACTCCCCTCACAATCTCCAACCATTGAGGGTGATTTATTTGGACCATATCAGACCAATACATTCCGTTAACCGATATAAGTAGCTATGGTTGGCTATTGATTCATGTTCTATATTCTTATGTGTGTAGCCACAGACAAATTCAAGTGCTTCAGAAGTTGTAAAGGATTTTAAGTGTACAGTAGCAATGGGGGCAGTACACGCATTTCACTCAGATGATGGTCCTGCATTCACCTCCAAGGCATACAGGGTTTCTATGACTGCTCCTAGAGTTTCTCTCCAGTTCAGCAATTCATTTCAAACTGAGTCCAGCAGATTAGTTGAATGTGCTAACGGCATGATTAAACAAACCTTGACTGCTAGGGTACTAAACTCAGAACTAGTTGGTACCATAATCTGTACAGAGTCCAGAGACCATTAGACAACTTGCTGAGAGAAGTACTGTGGCACCGCACTTCAAATGAGGATTTCTTCAGAATTCAAATGTCCGTGTCTGGCCTAGATAATTCTGGGAAAGTGACAGATGAAGACAAATTTGACGGGAAAATATGTGAATGTCTTACAAAGTATCCAACTGGTCAGAGACAAGCTGCCTAGTGTGAACCATTCTAAAACTGCCACCAGCAAAGAGAAGGTTGTAAACGTTGCTGACAGGTGGATAACTAAAGTAGGGGATCTAGTTTATGAAAATATCCACTACAGGCAAGTTTTTAAACATTTCAGAGACCACCGGTTACAGTCCTTGGAGTAAAATGCATCCTGCCTCCTTTGTCTGTTTCAAAGAGAAAAAGACTTGTCCATCAACCAAATGTAGAAGCTTTTTGGCCAGTTCTCTACAGCCAACTATCACAGACATATCATGAAGGATTCAAAGAACCTCACAGTCTATGACTACTCTGAATGACGTACCCTTTGACGAGAGCAGTAATATCACTAGGTTGAGTTCCCAGCCAGGGATATTTGAGCACACTGCCTCTCCAACTCTACAGAGAGCAATGAGTTTTAGAGATGAATGCAATGCTACCATAACTAAAGTTGCAAATGTCACACACAACTCCTTGACTTATTATGACATACCATGTGAGTCTACAGCAGAGGTCTTCAATATGTGGGCGGCGACTGCCAGGGTGGGGCGTGGAGTCAAGGGAAGGGGGTTGCACATTCCACCAGCCCCACTTCTGCCTGAAATCAGTCAAGTTTTCTTTTCATTTTCAGAAAAAAACAGCTCTCCAGGGTGATTAAATCCAATAATTTAAATGCTTCACCAGGAGTGTCATTCAGGGAGTGCCCTGTGATGTGAAACCAAAGCCCAGCCAGGACTCCTGTTTACCTGAAAGAAATGCAAATGTGCACTATGGCGTTAATCTGCAAATATAAAGGATGCTTGGGGGGTGTATTGGCTTTAATTGATCAAATCAATGGAAGCTTTGTGACAAAAAAGATGTATTCTTTTAGAGTGGTAGGGCAAAGAGTTGACAACTGAGCTGTGAAGTGTGTGCTTTTGATTGCATGTACATAGTGTGTATAACCCTGAGGTGGTGTAGAAGGGACAGTTAAATATAGTCTCAGTGTTAATAAAATCTATATTTTGGAAACACCACCTTATCCTGAAAACGTTTGCACATGATGTTGTAGCAGCCTATCTTATACTGTGTGTAATGCAAGTATAAAATAATGACTTACATATTCATGGTGCTTTTATCACAGGCTGTGTGACCTCATAGCACTGCAAATAACCAGGCCACTATTCTCCACCTCACCAGCCAAGATTTATTTCTGTGACTGTCTGGTTGAACGCAGACATCTGAAGTACATTAACTAATAGAGGTTTCTTTATGTACTACAGTGCATTTCCCACTGAGTAAAAACTTTTTTTAGATATATTTTTCATTTAAGCTACCCGTTATTTTATATGTAACTACCTGACAGTGAAAGACCTAAAAACTGAAGTCAACAACAGCACCAAGCTAATATAACCAGGAGTCCGTTTTTGCAAAAATAAAAACATCTGCTTTCATAACGTTAAACATAAAAAGCTTTTTTGAAAAATAGTGTGAAAGAAGATTAAGGGACTACTTTCTCCCCGGGAGTTAAAGGATGCATCCTACTTAGACCTTAAACTTCATCATTAATGATTGTAAATGGTATGTTTTTATTATAATGAATAGCGTTTACCATCCCCAAGTTCCATGCAGTTGTATGCATCCCATGAAATATAGAATGGTTCTCCTCGGATTCCATTTACTAAAGTTGCACCCATGCATTACAGCCATTATACCCAGGGCCACTTGAATTATGTGATTGTGCAGCCATGGTGATTTTTGCATGATTGTAGATTTGCCGAATTTGCCACATAATCCATCATCTGAAGCATAATCTGCAGATTTTAACAAAAAAAAATTGTTTATACCTCAAACAGTTCAAAAGCTACTAAAAAGCAGCGACACGTGTTGCTGGGCAGTAGAAGGCACTTTCCAAAGATGGACAGGTCACCTTTTAGTTGCCCATTTTTATATTTGGGTGTTAAACTGGTACTAATGAGGTGCAACCACAGATTGACTGTCTCTTTGATGAAAAACAGGTACGTTCATCACATTAATTCAGGAAGGGGTTATCAACCAAAAAGGTTTTGTCAATTTTTTTTTAACTTGTGAAAAATAAAGTAACATTGTGTATTTTGGGTAATTCTTTTTGGAGACTTGTTGTTTGACCTGTGTGGTAAGCCTCTGACACTGAATCACTGTCACCCACTAACCTTTGGTTTGGTAAAGACTTTTTAATATTATTTCTCCACCATAAAAATATTTTGCTGAGGGAATTAAGGGTGTTTATGGTCGGTGATGGTTGCAAAAGATGAGGAGTATCTGGTTTTAGAAATGTTTGTCAGGTTGGGATCCTTATGCCTAAAGAATTTGACAGGGGAGTCTCAGCACCAAACAGTTTGAAGACCTCTGGTCTACAGCAATCAAAATGATGCCTTTTTGAGAAACAACTTCTTATGAGAATGACTCTGAACTTTGCATAGAGGACATTTCACCATGTTCCCAAGTCACTCAACACCATAGATTTCTTCCTGCTTATCACTGGTTTTGTGACAGATACTTGATTTCACCTCGATCCTATGTTTGTATCACTTTAGGAGTGTTTCTTTTCATTATCTTATCACGATACCATTTTCGGTGACTGGGAACGCCGTAAGATGATTTGACCACGGTTTCTGTGTTCCCGCTTTTGATACTAGCACACTGTAACTAAGATTACGTGTAATGATTCCTACATTACTAACTCTGATATGAGAAACTAATGCGTTCATCACACAAGGTTGATTTCACAGATTGTCCAAACTGGGATAAGTATACTATTAATCACAGGACGTACCTGATTTCAAGCCCTGATGAAGTCCGTGAGAGGGATCTCTCATTGGACGAAACACGTGTTGGCTGTGGTGGCTAATTGTATATGAATCTCGAGGACGTTGCTTAATTATGAACGAACTGCTTCAAGAAATAAATTTATCCTGAACCAATCTTGGCGTGATTGCCTTCCATACTGAAGATCTGTTACATCGCTGAAACTCCGAAATTTGTTCTCATGAGTGCCCTGACATCTGTTTGTTGTCACTCAACACCATAGATTTCTTCCTGCTTATCACTGGTTTTTTGACAGATACTTGATTTCACCTCGATCCTATGTTTGTATCACTTTAGGAGTGTTTCTTTTCATTATCTGACTATCACTAATGATCACCATTCAACTACTATTGAATGGACAGTACATTCCTGAAACAACTGATCAACCTGTGGCTCATGAACTGCAACCACATCTTTCATCTCACAGAGCTCGAAGAAATCTCTTTACTACAAACATCAGTGAATGTCTAGCTTGGCAGTTTGGGCTGGACTGCTCCCATAAGGAGCAGGGTCAAGACTGATTTGCGTATGGCTGGGTCCACTCTGAGGTGGCATGCTGAGCAAAAAAGGCTGGGCTGGGATGTGGCTCGAATGACTGCCAGTGACTGAGATTAATTCAAGCATTTCATCCATCAAATTGTTGTTTTTGTACGTAATGCCCTAACTGCTCTGAGTATACCAAAACATGGGTCCCAGGCTCACTGTGCCACTGAACCCAAGCTATACCTGGCTGAAGAGCCCTAACTAGGCCAAAACCGCTCTAACATGGCTAGTGTTCCGGTTCAGGGAGGACCTGACCTGGCAGTTCAGGCTGGACTGTTTCCATGAGGAGCAGAATCAAGACTGATTTGCAAATGGCTGGGTCCAAGTTGAGGTGGCATGGTAGTTGAAAAACTATGGATTGGAATGCAGCCTTAGTGACTGGCAGTGGCTGAGATTAACGCAAGCATTCCATCCATCACCTTGTTATTTTTGTCTGTGGGGCTGTAAGTGTGCGAAGTATGACCAGAGGAGGGTTTCAGGCTCACTGTGCCACTGGAACCAAGCTATACCTAGCTGAAGGGTCCTAACTAGGGCAGAACTGTCCTAGGTTGTTTGTGTTCTTGTTCGGGGGGAGCTGGCCTGGCAGTTCGGGCTGGACAGATCCCATGAGAAGCAGGATCAAGACTGATTTGCATATACCTGGGTCCATACTGAGGTGGCGTGGTGGGAGAAAACCTATGGATTGGGATGCGGCCCGAGCGATTGCCAAAGGGTGAGATTAATTCAAGCATATCACCCATCATCTTGTTGATTTTCCATTTGACACTTACACTACAGCTTCATTTTTTCTTTAAAAATGTATATCTCAACTTTTACTTATTAGATTTTTCTGCCAAACAGAAACCAAACTTCTAACAGTATATTTATTTTTTGTTATGATGCATTTTTAAGAAACCATGTTGGATGTAGAATTTTATATCCTTCTGCTCTGAGAGTGTAGATTTCTCTAGAAGTTAGATAAATCCCTATACATCCCTCCCCACATATGAAATCACAATTCAGACGTACAAGCTGGGGATGATGTAAAGACCTCAAGGACTGACTCTCTCCTGAGCAGGCTGAGACTCAATTTTCTCAATTTTTTATTTTATTTTTTATTTATGCTTTTCCATACAAATTAATACAGTAAGCAATTACACCATTGCACATCGCATCTTTACATAGCAAACC
This sequence comes from Pleurodeles waltl, assembly GCF_031143425.1. Lineage (NCBI taxonomy): Eukaryota > Metazoa > Chordata > Amphibia > Caudata > Salamandridae > Pleurodeles > Pleurodeles waltl. Next base: position 716,283,528 of record NC_090444.1, read on the forward strand.
CAGCTAAACGTTTCAGTCTGTGACTTGCACAACGTTAGGTAGTGGATTCAACAGCTTGATAGTTTCAAGTGACGCGGGCCCCCAGCATTCTCCTCACGCCACCCCTTATCAAACAGTAGATTGTGTCCCTGCACAGGCTCCCACTGATCATTCTGCTGCAATAGCATGTGTTTAGGGGTTAGCAGTCCTCTCCTCCCTCAGTCCCCCCCCTCCAGTTCACCCGTTTCTTTGCCAATCAGGTACTTTTTGTAAACTTCCCAGTAAGGGTCAGGTCTACCAGTTGGGGCCCTAACTTGCTGTACGCGTCCCTTTGTGTGTTACAGTACACCATGTCTCTATGCAACTCTTCTAACATCGGCACCGGACCCCGATCCCAGCGCATTGCTATGTGGCGCTTAGCTAGTATCAGCCCACTAGCCATCACTTGGCAAATCTATTTCGGTACTCTCCTATTCCTGCCAAGCAGTGCCAAAAGTGGTTCACGGTCCATCTGATGTCCCCCTATGATTCCTTGTGTATGAATATGTGTCCCCAAAATCGCTGAATTCTTGGGCAGAACCATGACATATGGAGGAAGTCCGTTTGGTCCTCCCCACATCTAGGACAGTTAGCCTCGGGACGCAACCCATATCTATGAAGTTTGATGGGAGTGTAATATACTCTGTTGATATATTTAATGTGTATCAAGCAGTGCCTGCCATTTAGGGAAACTCCACGAGTCCTCAAGCAGCAGTATTGCCACTGTTCGTCCGTTAACTGTAACCCCAAATCTCTCTGCCACTCGATTCTAGCTTTTGTCAGTTCATGTATACGTTCTTTTGTACATGTGCATAGAGTGTAGATTCTAAACGGAAGGGCTGCACTTCTGTTAGTATCATAGACAGGGGTTGTACGTCCGGTGGTTCCTGCAGGTCCTCCCCCAGAAGTGCCCCCATTACAGACTGGGCTCGATAATACTGGTATTGTAGAAGCAGAGTCGCCCCATCTGTCCACTCTGCCATCTTCTCCCATGTATCCATGCTCCCCTCTTGAAAAATTTCTCCCATGGTCGTGATATTCAGCCTTTGCATGGCCTCTACCAAACATTTATCTCGCCACAATGCGTACCACGCACACCACTTCAGTGGCACGTGCGGGGATGGGAATATAGGAGGGCAAGCCCTTGCTGGCACATTAGGTCATGCCAGGCCTGTGTGGCATGACCTAATGTGCCAGCAAGGGTATAAATACCCCAAGTCTTCTAGCTGGTGAGTGAAAAATTCTGCTTGGCAGCAGATCTGGGGCCGCCAACTCTCTCTTTAATTTTAAGAATGGCAAATCATGGGAACCATGTATCCATGTGTGGGCAAACATAGCATGAGCAACTCTGTAGTACAACTCCAGATCCAGTGCATTAAGCCCACCCATCTCATACGGCAAGGTCAAGGTTTGCCATTTGACTCTTGGCTGCTTTCCTGCCCAGGCCAACCGAATACATAGAGGTTGCAAAAAATGTCTTCGGCAGCAACATAGGGAGTTTATGAAATAGAAACAGAAATCTTGGGGGCACTACCATTTTCATGAGAGCTATTCTATCCACCAACGACAGCGGCAGCCTGATCCATATTTCAACATCTCTCATCAATGTCTGAATTGCAACCTCATAATTGTCTGCCAGTACTATCTTAGGATCTGTGTGGACACAAATGCCTAGGTATCGAATTGACCCTGTTTCCCACTGAAGGGGAAAATCCATACCCACTGGCGAATTTGGCTGTCGGCAGGGGGAACATTATGGACTTGCCCAGTTAATCCGCAGGCCTGAAAGGGCAATGTATTTTATTATCTCTCTCAAAATCGGTGCTATGTTGTGGTGCGGATCTCAAATATATAGCAAGGTGTTATCCGCATATGTGGAGATCACCAGATTATAATTCTGAAAATGGAGGCCCGATGACTGTGATACTCCCGCGGTGCACATGCCAGGGGCTCTGCATCTACAGCATACAGCAGGGGCGACCCCGTCTGGTACCTCTCGTTATGTGGAAGGCGCTCAAGACTGTACCATTGACTCGGTGCCTGGCCAGTGGCTCCCCATACAATGTTGTCACCAATTTTAAACTGATGTCTCCCACCCCCATCCGCCTTAATACCACCGTCATAAAGTGCCACCCCCACCGAGTCAAAAGCCTTCTCTGCATTTAGGAAAACCGCCACCGCTTTCACCTCCGGGTTTACATTTTGTATAGCACCAAACAACATGCGGAGGTTAGCAGTAAGACTGCGGCCCGGAATAAACCCAGATTGCTCTGTTTTGACCAGTTTCGGTAAAAGAGTGGCCAGACAGTCTGCCAGAACCTTCGTGTAAATTTTGGTCTGGACATTTATCAATGGCAATAGACAGTAGGACGAGCACTGCTCCAGGGGCTTACCTGGCTTCAGCAGTGTAATTAGCATCGCCTCTCGCATCGAGGGAGGCAAAAGACCAATCTCCACCATCTCTGCATACACTGCCCTCAGGTGTGGGAACAATATATCCTTAAAGGCCTTGTAAAACCTCACTGTGAGCCCGTCAGGTCCCGGAGCCTTCCCCTCCGCCATACCCTCCTGAGCCCTACTCATCTCCTCTAGGGTCAGAGATGCCATGAGGGACTGTCTGCCGTCTCCATGGCAATTCTATGTGTAACAGGCAATGCCTCCAGGGCAATCTTGGAAGTAAAAAGGGCCTCATAATATTCGCAGAACCTGTTCGCTATTTGTTCTGGGTCTATGAGTTCACTGCCATCCTTAGCCTGTACTGCCATAATCGTGTCTCTCTCTCTGGACATATCATGTTTGCCAACACCGTCCCCGGTCTCTCCCCCGTCCCCATATACACGGGTTTTTGCATATTTCCCCATATGTTGGATCTAGGTGAGCGCTGTGTCCTGAAATTCCTCCAATTTAACACGCATGCAACCCAAGATCTGGCTATCAGCCGTGTGTAAGTGTGCCTGCTCTAATTGGGCAAGTTCTTGTTCCAGAGAGTCCAACCGCCCACAAATCGAACGCAGGACCCCAGCATGCTTTGCTATGGTTATGCCTCATATGTACACTTTAAATGCCTCCCACACAGTACATATGCTGCCTACTGACCCTATGTTAATCTGAAAGAAATCTTTTATGGCGTTAGCTAGCTCATCGCAGAATACCGAATCCAAGAGTGAGTATGGAGGAAATTGCCATGGGGCTCAAAGCCATCACTAACGGGACCGGGGAATGATCTGAAAATGTTCGGGCCAGGGGGCCTCCACCCACAAGGCACCCAGCATGCTTCTAGAGACCAGCCAGAGGTCAGTTTGTGTATATAGATTATGTGCTGCTGAGTAGTGAGTATACCCCCTCTCAGCCTGGTGTCTGCATCCTCATATGTCGACCAACCCCAGCTCTGCCGCAATCTCGGTCAACTCCCAGGCCGCTGAAGCCGGTTTTCTGTATGTACCTCCCGATCTGTCTAGCAGAGGGTCCAGTGTGCAGTTAAAATCTCCTCCCCAATCTGTGGGAGCCCCCCCAGGTGCCCGCCCTGGCTGCTAGATCGTAGTAAAGTTGGGGGTTGCCGAAGTTAGGTCCATAGATCCCAACCAGGAGGAACGTGACCGTGCCACTGCTGCAGCGCACCACAATATATCTGGTGTTAGGGTCTGTTTCAATCTCATGGAGGTGGAGACCGGAGGACCTGGATTCCCAAATCAGCACCCCCGAGAATGGGATGTGAACCCAAAGGCCAGTATTTGCCCCTGCATTCTACTAGGGGTAAGCATAGGGCTGCTCGGAGCCAAACGAGTTTCTTGTAGGAGAGCTAGGTCCACCCCATGTCACTGTAAATAGGCCACCACTGTGCACGTTTTTCTAGCATCGTTTAAACCTCTCACATTCCTTGTGACCACGCGTAGTATATTCAGTCCTTTGCTTGTGTCTGGTGCGGAACCACTACACGCCATTAGCTACGAAATGCGTATATGTCTGTGTCTGCCATATTGTGCTTGTGAGTCTGCAATCGCTGTACTGCAATGCAAACTTTTAAAACATAAAACTCCCTTTCTATCCACATCCCCACCCACAGCAGGCATTGCCCCCAACCCGCCTGTCAGAAATTGTACGTCCCACCCCCCTCCCTTCCATAGGTTGAAATGACCTTTTATTGAGAAAACAAGTGGTCCACACACTAAAGTGGATGTTGCCAACCGCACTTTTAAACTCTGTAATGTCAGCCACCTATTATATTGTAACATTCAAATGACTGGATACATAAAACATGTACCCGAACTTATCATCTGTGTACAGAGTACTTTATGACGCCACCGCCGATCACAAGCTCTCCACCAAATGATACCACTCCCCACTTGTATGCATTTCTGATGTCTTGTCTCCAGTCTTGTGCCCCCATTTTCCAGCATACCCAGGACCTCTCTCCCAGTCTCATCAACTGGTGCACACATGTCAGTCACAGCCATCTTGTGAGTTGGTGTCCATCCTGTCATGCCCTCTCTCCTCAGTCATCCTTCGCTTCAGGAATTAGGCAAGGTTTTTGGCATCCGTGAAGAGGAGCGGCCTGCCATCCACCATAGCACGCAACCTTGCTGGGTATAGCATACAGTATTCCAAGCGTAGGTCACGCAGCTGTCTTTTTTCAGCAATGAATTGCCATCTGGCCTCCTCTACTTGTTGAGTAAAGTCCGGATAGAGCGAGACCACTGTTCCCTTGTGCTGAAGGGTCTTAACTTCTCTAGCTCATCGCAGGGTGGTATCGTGATCTCTGTAGTTAAATAATTTAGCTATTATGGGGCATGGTGGAGCAGCCGGTGGTGGCCGGGCCATCAGTACACGGTGCGCCCTCTCTACCACAAACACGCTGGAAAATGTTTCACGCCCCAGCAGCTGGACAAGCAGGCGTTCTACATAGCTCTCCATATTGTCTATGGCAATGTATTCAGCAATTCCCACTATGCGTAAATTGTTCCTATGGGAACGGGCCTCTAAGTCTTCAACCTTCGCCTGTAGAACCGCCAGCTCTTTAACCATCTTGGCATGTCTGGACGACTTAATTGCCTGGCCATCCTTCACCTCTGAGATGCACCTCTCCGACTGATCCAGCCTTTCTGCATGTTTTTCAAGGCGCTCCATCAGTTTGTCCATTCTGAAGGAGAGGGAGTCTATTTTGGTGTATTTCTGGGTCAGGCTTTGTTGCATTGCCGTTAATATTTGCCGAAGATGAGGTTCCTCTCCCGGTGTCATGTTGCCTCCTCCCGACATACCTGCCGCTGCGCAGTCCCCTGCAGGCACCTGCGACCTGCGCTGTTCAAACTGCAATTTAGCCTGATTTGTGTCTGTTTTGCCCATGTTGAGTGTCCTTGTTGACATACAGATTATGCACCTGGAAGACGCACCACCTGAGGATGCCTGCTCCTTGCCTATATATGTCTGGTTACCTGTCGAGAATTCTGTATCGCACCTTTGGGGAAGGGCATCCGTCGCCACTAAGTCGTTGTTCAAGTGACTACCTCCGCAACTGCCTTTTGCCCAGGATGTGCCCTGAACTGCACTGCGTACAGTCTCACCTTCCCTTTCAGTTGCTGTCTGTACGAGCACCCCAAATCACATCACAACACTCAAGTTTCAAGCACTGAACAGGCCTCACTCTCACCTCACCCAGACACTCCTTGAACTGCTCCAGGTCTCCAGGGATTTAGTTCATGCTGTAGCATAGAGTTCACAACACTCCGCATGCGCCGGCCTCGCTCGACATCCCAAGGGCCACCGCGCACACCTCCAGGCACAGGCCACAGTCCCCGGTGGCCTTACTGCATGGATCGGTGCCACGCCCAAGCTGCTTCTGCTGACTGATGCTGACTTGGACCACTGCGATCCCAACGTAGCTGCACGGATCTCTTACAGCCTGCCCCGGGAGACAACGTCCTCCAGGTCCTCCGCAACGCCTATCTCAGCCGTCGCTCTCTCTGTCTGCCCAAGTCACCACAAGCTCGGCCGCACTCAGTCAGCATGCCTCTGCGGTCACACACCGGGTCCCGCACCTCAAAGCGTGCCCTGCAGCGCCAAACGACTGGGGTCTTCGCCCTGAGATGCAACCTCCAGTGGCAGCCCTGAGAGCAAGGTGTCATTTCGCCATTCCACCACAGGATTAATAGACGGATGTAAAGATGGCCGGTGGAGCTCCACTAGAACGCGGCCATCTTGCAGCCAGGCAAGCTCCAACCCCCATTTTCTCAATTTTTGCAGAATCATTAACATGTCTGCCTTTTGTAACAAATGCTGTCTGTCCTTATCTTTTCAAGAACCCGTAAAAGTTTCAAGTCACACAGACAATGACATTGATATGACATCTGAAGCAAGATCAGTCTGGCACAAATACCTTGTTGTCTCTATTTAAAGGTCACTTATGAACAATAGCCAAAACAGTGTAGTCTGACTTGGTATGTTTTTACCTTATTTGTTTATAAGAAGGCATCCTATACTAGTATCTTGATGCACATAAGATATGTCAGACATTCTTAATGTTATGTCAGAAATTCCCATCTTAGATAAGATACGATATAAAAGGTCCAACACTTGACCACTTGTCAGGAGAGATCCTTTGCCCCAGATTATCTAACAAGATACTGCCAGAGATTCTTCTGCATCAGAATGGAGGAGCTGATACCACATGTGTTTACCAATCACAGGGAATACTGTATCCCTGACTTTTGACAATATAAGGGCTTTGCAGCAAAAAGGTATAGAGTGCATTGATTTTCCCTAGGAAACTATAGATGCAAGTTATGTTACTCCATGCTATCCTAGTGTAGAACAGAGAAGTAGGTTTACGGTGTTTTTAGATGATATCTTAACTATAGTGGAAATGTTCATTTTATTCTCGTTATTCGCAACATTCACTTGTGTGGTTGTTTTAGATGTATTGAAGAAAATAAAATAGACTTGTTTCCAATCACCACAGCGTGCCTGGATCCCTGTTTAGGAACCAAAAGGCACTGATACCACTTCAGCTATGTACTGAGTAAGGTTCTGTGGAGCTACAATAATCTGTCTTTCACAGTCAAGCATTGTTGCATTGAACTATGTTCATTTGTGTCACCTGAAAACAAACCTTGTAAGGCTAAGCCAAAGTCTTAGTTTAATCAACACTTTGGGGGTCATTACAACCCTGGCGGACGGTGTTAAAGGTGCGGTAATACCGCAAACAGGCCGGCGGACAAAAAAAGGGAATTATGACCGGCGGTACAGACAAGCAGCGCGGCGGTCACCGCCAACAGACAGGCGGAAGACAATGTACTGCCCACAGTATCACAACCCGCCAATCCGCCACCTTTTCCGGGGCGTATTCACCGTGGATAAAAACACGGAAGAAACAGCTTTTGCAATGGGAAAACGCTCACCTTCTACACATCCCATGAGGAAGGAGGACACCATGGAGCCAGAATTACAAATCCTACCTGCCCTTGTCTTCCTGCTCATTTATGAACACCAGCAACGGCGTCGCCGAAGACAACGGTGAGTACTGCACCTACGACATAGGGGAGGCAAAAGTCAGGGGGACACACACGCAAAACACCCACCTCCAACCCCGCACATTATAACACACACAGCTATGCATGTCAAAACATCACAGTAACAACCCACAACCCCCCCCGGAAGAATACAAAGACCAAAGGAAATCATTCGAAAAATTGTAATGTATCAAAATACAGGTACCAAATATATACAGATAAATATATACACATTCAAAAGTATATACATTACGAGAAGCAGTGCAGGTATGCACATATCAATGTCCGTGCACCACTGGGCCAAAAATGCATGGGCGAGGCCCACACACGATACCTGTCCACAAACGGAGAGAACACTGCTGGGGCATCAGATAGAAATACAACAGGCACCTCAGGGGGAAGGGAAGGGAGGGGCACCTCAGCCGGATTACAGCACCACGCCGATCCACGACGGGGCTCCATGCCCATTGATGTATCCTGGGGAGTGCAAAGCCACAGTCTCTCAAGTCTATACAGTGGTTGGTTTGCCCACTGTACCATCCTGGGGAGTGCAAAGCCACAGTCTCTCAAGTCTCTACAGTGGGTGAGTTGCCCACTGTACCATCCTGGGGAGTGCAAAGCCACAGTCTCTCAAGTCTATACAGTGGGTGGTTTGCCCACTGTTACATCCTTGGGAGTGCAAAGCCACAGTCTCTCAAGTCTATACAGTGGTTGGTTTGCCCACTGTACTATCCTGGGGAGTGCAAAGCCACAGTCACTCAAGTCTCTACAGTGGGTGGGTTGCCCACTGGACCATCCTGGGGAGTGCAAAGCCACAGTCTCTCAAGTCTATACAGTGGTTGGTTTGCCCACTGTACCATCCTGGGGAGTGCAAAGCCACAGTCTCTCAAGTCTATACAGTGGGTGGTTTGCCCACTGTTCCATCCTGGGGAGTGCAAAGCAACAGTCTCTCAAGTGGATAACATTCTCCAATGGTTCTGGACGGGGAATGGTGCCCACACTGCATTTAGCTCCCCGTGACGGTTCCTGTACCGTCACAGTCCCAGCTGTACATGGGATAACGATGCTTGATCTGGCGGTGTTTCCTTGTTCAGCGGTGCTATGCCATGGCGGTCTCTGATCTGTTCAGCGGTTCTCTGCCCTGTTCAACGGTGCTGTGCCCTGTTCAGCGGTCTTCACCATGGCGGTGATTCCCTTGTTCAGCGGTGCTGTGCCCTGTTCAGCGGTCTTCACCATGGTGGTGATTCCCTTGTTCAGCGGGGCTTTGCCATGGCGGTCTCTGATCTGTTCAGAGGTTCTCTGCCCTGTTCAGCGGTGCTGTGCCCTATTCAGCGGTCTTCACCATGGCGGTGATTCCCTTGTTCAGCGGGGCTTTGCCATGGCGGTCTCTGATCTGTGCATTGGTGTGTGGCATGACGGTCCCTCGTTTTCCAGCGGGGCTGTGGCAGCCGGGGCCCTCCTGGGCACTGACTCTGGCGGGGGTCTCCTGACCAGTGACGATACTTGGGCCCTCCTGGGCACTGACTCTGGCGGTAACTCTGGCGGTGGTCTCCTGACCAGTGACGATACTCGTGCCCTCCTGGGCAATGACTCTGGCGGTGGTCTCCTGACCAGTGACGATACTCGGGCCCTCCTGGGCACTGACTCTGGCGGTGGTCTCCTGACCAGTGATGATACTCGGGCCCTCCTGGGCACTGACTCTGGCAGTGGTCTCCTGACCAGTGACGATACTCGGGCCCTCATGGGCACTGACTCTGGCGGTGGTCTCCTGACAAGTGACAATACTCGTGCCCTCCTGGGCAATGACTCTGGCGGTGGTCTCCTGACCAGTGACGACGGTGTTGGCGGTGGCGTCCCGGCCGCCGGTTAGGATGGCGCCCTTCTCCGCCGTGCTGCTCTCACCAGACTGTGCAGACTTACTCCGGCCCTTCACCACCTTTGGAGGAGTCACAGCTGACTCTGCAATCCCCCTGGGACCCTTGTGACCAGTTTTGCCGCCAGGAGTCTTCAACCTGTCCCATCGGCCACTTTCCAACTTTGGGTGCTTTACAGGGGGTGGACTGGCAGTGCTTTGGCTCCGTGTCACACTGCCTGCCCTGGTGGCCGGTGCACTCCACACACCTTGAACATGCACCACTGGTACAGGAGTCTTTTTGGCTGAGGTGCTACTATGGGACTTATGAATTGGAGGGGTAGGGATGGGGGCAAAGAGGTCAACATTGCTGAGGGAGAGTTTCTGACGAACACTGGGATGGGTAGCTGGAGGGGGTCTGGGAGCGGAGGAAAGAGGAGGTGGTTGTAGTAGGTGTCACTTTAGGTGTTTTGGGTGCAGGTGCAGGTACTGGAGGCTGTCGTGAGGTGGATGGATGTTGGGTGTGTGGGTGCCTGCGTTTGTGTACTTTGGGAGGGGGCGTCACAGACCCACTGGGAGAGGACACAGGGGACGTGTAAATGGGAGTGGGGGTGGTGAGTGCAGGTGAGCGGGGTGTGGTGCTGGGTGTTCTGGTGCGGGTCCTAGTGCCTGTAGATGTAGTGCATGCAGTTGAGAGTGTAGACGAGACAGGGAGGGATGAGGGAGATGATGAGGAGGGAGACACAGTGGAGGCAGTGGATGTTGCTGTGTCTGTATGTGGGTGATGCTTGTGTGAGTGCCTGTGGGATGTGTGGTGCCTATGTTTGCTTGAGCTACTTTTGTTTGTTGAGGTGTGTGCATGCTTTTCTGTTGGTGTGTTTGGGATAGGCTGGGGTAAGGGGATTGGGTCTGGGTGGAAGAAGTTAGAGGGGGGAGGCTAGACACAGGGACAATGGCTGCCATCAGTGCTGAGGCCAGAGATTGCAGGGTTCGCTGAAGGGCAGCCTGACCAGAATGAATGCCCTCCAGGAATGCATTACAGTGTTGCAACTCCCTTTCTACACCCTGGATGGCATTCACAATGGTAGACTGCCCAACAGTGAGTGACCTGAGGAGGTCAATGGCCTCCTCACTGAGGGCAGCAGGGGTGACAGGGGCTGGGACTGAGGTGCCTGGGGCGAAGGTGATGCCCACCCTCCTGGGTGAGCGGGCACGGGGCGAACGCTGAGGGGCTGCTGGGAGGGCGGTGCTGGTACGGGAGGTCCCATCGGCGGACAAGTCCCTGTCGCTGTTTGGGGATCCGGTGCCCGACGTGAAGCTCCCCTCGCCCTCCGTCCCACTGGTGCATTCTGAGTCTGTGGTGTGGCCCTCCATGGCCATGTGGGATGTAGCTCCCTCGTGCTCCGGTGCCACTGTACCTCCGCCTGATGATGCTGATGCACAAAAGAACATGGAGAGCAGAAAAAGGGGGGGGGCGACAGAAGAAAGACAGGTTGAGTGCATAGCATACCGCTACCGTTGGCGGACAATACAGACACAGCAGCCCCCTGCACTACGCCGTGCTCCTGGCCTCTACAGATGCAATTCCTGGGATCTGGCCTGCATGGCTATGGTGGACATCTGCACATATGGATGCCACAGGGGCATGTATACCTGTACTTGGCACTCTACTGCGGTGGGGTGGTGTGCCACATGGTCTGCATTACGGAGGGGCCTAGCCTATGGAATTCGCCCTGGCCTAGGGAATCCCACAGCCCTCCTCCCACACCTAGACCCCTCAACTGCGCGCAAAGTCCCCAGAACGATTGTGTACTCAGCCCCTTGTGTCTGCTGTGATGCCCTCAAGCGCCCATCCAACTCAGGGTAGGCCACCGCCAGGATCCGGAACATCAGTGGGGTCATGGGGCGACGGGCACCCCTCCCCGTTGGGAGGCCATCCCCTGCTGAGCCTCCACCGTCTTCTTGCTCCAGCGGCGAATGTCCTCCCATCTTTTACGGCAGTGGGTGCCCCGTCTCTGGTGGAACCCCAGGGTCCGTACGTCCTTGGTGATGGCATGCCAAATGTCCTTCTTCTGGTGGGCGCTGACCTACATGACATGCACAGGGGAAGAAGAGAAGTCATTAGCAAGAGCACCCTCGAAGTGAGTGGCCCCCATCCCTGCCCTTGACATGTGGCACATGCATTCACAGTCCTTCATGTTCACTGCACTCTGCCCCCTTCCCTCTTACAACCAGCACTCTCCACCCAGGCATAGCCCATACAACGTGCTCCCTGTGTACTTACCTGTTGGTCTGGAGGACCGTAGAGTAGCGTGTACTGGGGGAGGACCCCGTCCACGAGCTTCTCCAACTCCTGAGCAGTGAAGGCAGGGGCCCTTTCCCCAGACGCAGCAGCCATTGTCTCTTCCAGACCGAGGTCACAGCAGCACTTGCAGTGTAGGTCCTCTCCTGTCGAAGATCAGGTATCGAGTGATTGAACAGATAGAAAATGGCAGTCACGTCCGCGGCAGTGACATCCGCGGCAGTGCGTCTCATCACCGCCGGCGCACTTCATCATTGGCTCCTGGGACCCATAGGGTCCAATGTTAACCAATGCTGCTTTGCGCCGCGGTCTTCGCCCGCCTACTGCGACGATGTACAACGCCAGCGCAGTTACCTCACATCCCACTATACCAGTTTAGAGGTCAGGCAGCCGCCATTTCAGGGGCCCACATGGCTTAATTTGCAACTGCCTCACACATACCTAGGCCTACAGTCGACACACATACAGGAAGATCTTTGTCTTTGGTGTCGTGTTCTGTGAATCTGTGGGTACATACCTGGGATTTTGTTGACTCTGTTGTCGCTGTTGTCCTTCCCAGGCACCGTCAGCTTGGACATTTGAGAAGATGGCAGAATCCTCCGTTGTACCGACCGCTGGTGGACCTGTTGACAATGGAGGATCGACATTTACTCATCACCTACAGGTTTGACCATGCCACAATCCAGGAACTGTGTACCCAGTTGGAGCCAGACCTGATGTCACCAATCCGCCATCCCACAGGAATCCCCCCTCAAGTGCAGGTGCTGTCAGTGCTCCATTTCCTTGCAAGTGGATCCTTTCAGACAACAGTGGCCATGGCATCAGGGATGTCCCAGCCTATGTTTTCCAACGAGTTGTCCAGAGTGTTGTCTGCCCTGCTGAAACACGTAAGGAGCTACATCGTTTTCCCTCAGGTGCAGGATTTGCCAACAGTGAAAGGTGACTGCTATGCCCTTGGACATATCCCCAACATCATAGGTGCTATTGATGGAACCCATGTAGCTCTGGTCCCCCCCCCCCACAGGAGTGAACAGGTGTACAGGAACCGGAAGAGTTATCATTCGATGAATGTACAGATGGTATGTTTGGCAGACCAGTACATCTCGCAGGTAAATGCTATGTTCCCTGGCTCAGTGCATGACGCCTAGATCCTGCACAATAGCAGCATCCCTTATATAATGGGTCAACTCCAGAGGCACTGTGTGTGGCTATTGGGGGACTCTGGTTACCACAACCTGTCCTGGCTATTGACCCCAGTGAGGAATCCCAGGACCAGGGCAGAGGAACGCTACAATGAGGCCCATGGGCGGACTAGGAGGGTGATCGAACGCACCTTCGGCCTCCTGAAGGCCAGGTTCAGGTGCCTCCATATGACAGGTGGTTCCCTATTCTACTCACCAAGGAAGGTGTGCCAGATCATCATCGCCTGCTCGATGCTTCACAATCGTGCTTTGCAACGGCAGGTGCCTTTTCTGCAGGAGGATGGTCCAGATGGCGGTGTTGTGGCAGCTGTGGAGCCTGTGGAACCTGTGGACAGTGATGAGGAGGACGCTGAGGAAGAAGACATAGACAACAGGGAGTCAGTCATACGGCAATATTTCCAGTGACACACAGGTGAGAACAGTTATCTTTTTACCATTACATTCACTTTCACAGTTCTACCTCTATCCTGTCTGTCATTTCATAGCAGTATTTGTTCACTGAGTTGTACCTTTCCATTACGGTTTCACAGGTGTGGTTAGCAACGTGTGTCATCTTCTTGCATCCTTCAAGGACTTGTGATGTGTGACATAGGTATGTTGGCTATAAAAATGGAAAGCATGTTGACACTGTCATTGATTATACATATTTACCAAATCACAGACTGACTCCAGATAGTTTTGTGGTTCAAGGGTGTTTATTGCAGTGCTCAAAAATGGAGGGGGGTAGTGATACGGTGATGGGGGACGGTGGAGGAATGTCCATGGCAGAGTCCAGTCTATAAGTCTCACAGGTGCATTGCCCATATGGGCATAGGAAGTGGAGCTGGGGCAGTTCCAATCGGGACAGGGTAACAAAGTGGGACAGGGGGAGGACAATCAGGGTGGTCTAATTTCCTGGCGGGGTCTTGCCATCTTGCTCTGTCCTGTTCCTGGATCTCAGGGACCGCTTGCATGGTGGTTGTCCGTCTGCAGGGGGTGGGGTGCTGGTGTGGTGGTCCTGTGGCGGGGCGTCCTGTCCACTAGCGCCGGCGGAGGTGTTGGCAGTTCATCGTCCATGCTAGTGTCAGGGGCCCCTTGGAGTGCCACGGTGTCCCTCATGGTCTTTTGTATGTCCTTCAGCACCCCTACGATGGTGCCCAGGGCGGAGCTGATGGTTCTGAGCTCCTCCCTGAACCCCATATACAGTTCGTCCTGCAGGCGCTGGGTCTCGTGAAACTTGGCCAGGACCGTCGCCATCGTCTCCTGGGAGTGGTGGTATGCTCCCATGATGGAGGAGAGGGCCTCGTGGAGAGTGGGTTCCCTTGGCCTGTCCGCCCCCTGTCGCACAGCAGCCCTCCCAGTTCCCCTGTGTTCCTGTGCCTCCGTCCCCTGGACCGTGTGACCACTACCACTGCCCCCAGGTCCCTTTTGTTGTTGGGGTGGTGGGTTATCCTGGGTTCCCTGTAGTGGTGGACACACAGCTGATTGATGTGTCCTGGGGACGGAGGTATGAGCCCGATGGGTGGTTGCTGTGCTGGTGTTACCAGAGGGTGGAAGGTCAGTGTTGGGCTGTGCCTGTGTGAGGGAAACCGACTGTCCCGAGGCCCCCGTTGGTCCGGGCTGGTCATCAGGATCCAGTAGGGCAGAGCTGCTGTCGTCACTGTGGGCCTCTTCTGTCGGTGGAGTGGAGTTGTCTGGACCCTCCGGTGTGGTGACGTTCCGTAGTGGTCCTGCAGGGGTGTAAAAGCATGATTATTGCATGTGTGTGTGTCATGGTGTGCAATGGGTGGGTGAGCGTGTACCCCAGTGCAAGCATTCGTGTGTGGGGGCTTGTGTCATGATGGTTAGGGGGTGTTATGGGTATGTGCAGTGAGCATGCTTTAGTGATGGGTGACCATGCTTAGTTGTGTCATGCAGGGCTTGGTGTTGGGATGTGTGGTTTGTGTTATGAGTACATTAGTGAGGAGTTGGAGTGATAGGGGAGGGGGTGAGGCCAGGGGTGTGTGATGGCATGCAGGTAGGGTGGGGGGGTATAATAGTTGAGATTTAACTTACCAGTGTCCATTCCTCCACTAAATCCTCCAAGGCCCTCAGGATGCATAATGGTCAAGACTTGCTCCTCCTATGTTGTTAGTTGTGGGGGAGGAGGTGGGGGTCCGCCGCCAGTCCGCTGTACCCCAATGTTGTGCCTGGAGACCACAGAACGCACCTTCCCCCGTAGGTCGTGCCACCTCTTCCTGATGTCCTCCCGATTTCTTGGATGCTGTCCCACAGCGTTGACCCTGTCCACGATTCTTTGCCATAGCTCCATCTTCCTGGCTATAGATGTGTGCTGCACCTGTGAGCCAAATAGCTGTGGCTCTACTCGTAGGATTTCCTCCACCATGACCCTGAGCTCCTCCTCGGAAAACCTGCGGTGTCTTTGGTGTGACATGAGGTGGTGTGGGTGATGTGTGGGGTGATGTAAGTGTTGATGTGTGTGGTGATGTGTAGTGGTGTGTGGTGTACTGAGCGTGTAATGTTGTGTGGGTGATGGTGTGGTGTGCTTCTGTGTGGTGGGGTTGTCTCTTGATGTGCTCTCTCTGTCGCCTTTGTCTCTAATTTTTGGTCGTAAGGGTTTGTGGGTGATGTGGGTGTGTGTTTTATATTGCAATGGGTGTGTGGGGGTGGTGTGTGTATGTGTATCAGGTGTGTGTATTTGGAATTGTCCAATGTGGTGGTGTTTTGGAGATGTTTGTGTATTTTGAGCGCGGCGGTGTGTACCGCCAATGGAATACCGCGGTTGAAAGACCGCTGCGTGGATTCGTGTGTCGTGATAGCATGGGCGTGTTTCTGTTGGCGTGATGGTGGAGGTTTTGTTTTCGCCAGTTTATCACTGACCTTTGGTGTGGCGGTCTTGTGTGGGTGTCTGAATTTCGGCGGATTCCGAGATGTGGGTAATAATAGCTGTGGCAGAATTCCGCTGCCGCGGCAGTGTTTTGGTGGTCTTCTGCACGGCGGTAAGCGCCTTTTACCGCCAATGTTGTAATGACCCCCTATGGCTGTCAAAAACGCTGCTCCAATGAATTAGAGATCCTGCGTTGGCATCAGATGGGATTTCTTTAAATTGTTGTTGAACCCATGATTTCTCAAATTTTGTGGACTCAGTGAATCAACTCTCTCACAAAAAAGGAGTATTTAGCTGATTGTCTAAATATGGAAGCACCTGAGTATTTTATGAAGTATACCCAGCAAGGGGCCAACAGTTTCATGAAAAATCTTGGAGTCAACATAAAACCAAAAGGAAGAACTTGATATTTGAAATGGTGCCCTTCAATACAAAAGTGCATTTATTTTTTGGGAGCTGAATGTATTGATACATGAAGATAGTGACTGTACGACGAAACAACGACTTCAAACACAACTACTACCTTAAGAACGAGGTCAGATCACCGACCTCGTAGCTACTACTAATGATTTTACCACGAATGCCTTAACAACGATATTTTGTTGTAAAGGCATTCCTGATAAAATCATTAGCAATAGGCACCATTCACCCCACATCCCTCACCCCACCACCCCCAACCCCACCCCAAAACCTAAAACCCTCTCACTCCCCACCCACTCCCCAAAACCAAAAACGCCCCACCCCCCAACCCCACCCCAAAACCTAAAACCCCCTGACCCCCACCCACTCCCCAAAACCAAAAACGCCCCATCCCCCAACCCCACCCCAAAACCTAAAACCCCCTGACCCCCCACCCACTCCCCAAAACCAAAAACGCCCCAACCCCCCAACCCCACCCTAAAACCTAAAACCCCCTGACCCCCACCCACTCCCCAAAACCAAAAATGCCCCACCCCCCCAACCCCACCCCAAAACCTAAAACCTCCTGACCCCCCACCCCCTCCCCAAAACCTAAACCCACCACTTACCTTCGCCAACTCACTTCTTTGTACCTTAACCACGCATGTTCGTTGTTCAGAACATACGTAGTTAAGGCACAAAAAAACAGAGTCGTGGTTAAAAAAAGCGTTGTTGCGCTTTCGTTAACCACGACTTTCGGAAAAAAAAGTCGGAAAAAAGGATGTTCCCCGAAGATAGTTGCTGAAAAGATCCAATGATGTAAGGAAGTTGCCTTGCTTCAAGCAAGGTAGAATTACTTGTAGAGACATTGGCCCTCATTTCAACATTGGCGGGCAGCGCTTGAAACCGCCGCTCCTGCGGTGTCTATTTGGAGATCCCCGCTGGGCCGGCCCAGAGGGGATCTCGGCCACAACACGGGAGCCGGCTCCAAATGGAGCCGGCGGTGTTGCGGCGGTGCGACGGGTGCAGTTGCACCCGTCAAGCTTTTCACTGTCTGCATAGCAGACAGTGAAAAGCTCCATGGGGCCGTGGCAGGGGGCCCCTGCACTGCCCATGCCACTGGCAGGGGGCCCCACGACTCCCTTTTCCGCTAGCCTTTTCATGGCGGTTCATACCACCATGAAAAGGCTGGCGGGAGGGGGACTTGTAATACCCTGGGGGATTACAACCGCCGGGACAAAAGTGGCGGGAAATCGCCAGTCCCGGCAGTGCGACCACAGCGCTTCTGCTGCGGTCGTAATGCCCGAGTTTGTACCGCCAGCCTGTTGGCGGTACAAACTCCAAAACCGCCAGGGTTTTAATGAGTGCCATAATCTTTAATGTCAGATGATGAATACATGAGTTTACTCTCTTTAAATCCAGTACTGGCCTCCAATCATTTGAGGCCTTCTGAACCACAAAGAGGATTGTATAAGAACTCAAATCTTCCTTTTTTATGGCACTAGAAAGATTGCTAACTTGCTCAACAGTTCCTGAATGCCCTCCATCAATGCCTTTTGACATTGAGAACAATGGGCTGACAATGTCGGACAAAGTAAATCATCTGTAAGGGCAGACAATTGTATTTGGTAACCTCTTCTCACCACTTCCAGAACCCAATTGTTTTTTATTGATGAATGCCATGTCTCAGGCATCCCCACCAAAACCTCGGTCATGATTTGGATGGAGGATGTTGAGTTGCTGAGGATGTTGGTTGATACCAGGACTTGTCAGTGATATGGGCCGTCCATGAAAGGGCTGATTGCCATTCTTCAGCATTGAACAGACTACAACTACTCTTATAGAATTGAACCCATATCCATGGATGAAGGCATGTTGTCGTTGTGTCTCCTCTATCATCTGCAGACCTCTTGACCATTTCCTTCAACTCTGGGCCAAAATAATTTTCCCCTGAGAAAGGCAGATGCATCAACCTCACTTTCTGGGGTGCAGCCGCTTTCTAAGCCACACCCAAAAATGCTTTCTAGCCGCAACAGATCACGCTGTTGCAGCTGCACACACAGAATCAAATGAGAGATGTGATAAGAAGTGCTCTTGCAGGTCATCAATAGACAAAGTAGATGTGAACTCCTTACCCTGCTTGAATTGGTTTGCCAATAAATGAAAGTCAGGAGTTACTGTACTGTATAATTTGTATATCAGTGCAGCCTTATTGTAAAGTTGCATGCAGATTATTAATGTTTCATTGCAGTTTCAACTTTCCTATCAACGGCATCAGCAGGAAGCCTCCTCAATACTAATCACTCTCTCTGATGACAATCCTCCATTTGTCACGTAGGCTCTCATTATTCTAATGGGACTAATGGATTTTGAGCAGCAGGATCGTCCGCAGTGTGGGAGACTGAGTCTAACCCACTGAGTGTGACACCTGTCACTCTAAATCCGGGTTTTGCTCCGGCTAACTAGCAGTGCTGCATCTCTAATGCGAGAAGAGTGAAGCATAAAAACAACGCTATCATATTGTCACTATTCCTATCTAATTTATAATTTCAGCACAGCATGTTAAGCTCTAGTTCTGCCTTTCAGGTTCCCCTGGGAAGACATCAACCCCCATACCTAAGCAAAGGCCTGTGGTCTGCGTTACCATCTGTAGCAAAGCATTCAGCAATCAGCATACAGTTGTGGTTCCCTGGCTGGAATCTCCCTCAAACGTGTAAGGGACAAGGAAGTGTTTATATAATAACACAGCTGATGTTTTGAGAAAATGTCCCTACGTAAGGATGTGTATTTTCTACGAATGTTGGAGACTAAACTTCTACCACGTTCACCGGCAATGTACCGAACTGTAGCCTTGAATGAAGCACAGAGTGATCAAGAATGTCTTGTTTGAGAAAAGAGTGCTAGCCTAGGCAAAAAAAATTAGATAGATGAAAATAAAACAAGACCGTAAAATTGGTTATTGTAATAATAATAATGATGTGAAGCCGAATAAAATGTATCTAGGTTAAAGTGCACAGCGGCCTAGTGTGTTAAAATAACGTGCATGGAGCTATAACTAAAATGGCTATACAACACCCTCCCTGTGTCGGTTGAAAGTGGTTCAAAGCCAACGCTAAAATTGTATTCATAAAAAGCTCAACCTAAGATATATATAGAAAAGCAAAGTCAATTCGGACAAGTCAAAGGGACACACAAGCATCCTACGTGACAATTTAAAACATAAGCATGTGGCATATAACCGAATTTGAAAGGCATGTCAATTTAGAAAAGTTCCAATCTAAGTACGAGTCATGGAGAACAGGAGATCTTCCACTTCGGCCGATGTTAAAATCGGAAAGTCCTCGCCAAGAAGGATCAAGGAGCAGGTGTGTTCCATAGCCCCAGTGTTAACCAAGGCGGCATCCCATGGTATGCCCATTGATGAGTTGTGAACAACTTCCTCCAGGAAGAGTAACTCATAAGTAGCTTCACGCAGTAAACGCAACCTAAATGCGCATGTCCGGTAATGAACCCTCAGCGAGAATATCAACAAATCAGCCTCTACTGCAGGCAAGTGCTGCTGTGAAAGACAGATTTCCAGTGCATGTTCAAAAGAGCACCAGAGGCACGGAAACATGGGCTGCACACAATGCAAAACCGGTCTGAATGACAAAGACCAGCCACACTCCAATTGCTCCAGAAGTGTTGCTCCAAAATACTGCATCATACGCTCACAACACAGCTGCGCCGATGGGAGCACCGTCCTTTCTCGTTGTGGTGGGACAGCCATTGCGCATAAACAACAGCAACAGCAGGATGCCAGCTAATAAAGCCAAAGCTATCGGAAATCCCCCGAAAATACTACCGAAAATTGAGTGGATAGCTGAAGGTATCAAACCGAATACAGAGGAGAAGGTGTGAATGAAACCAGAACCAACAGCTTTGAAAAAATGTGCGATTCCAGTTGTACTGGACGCATTGAATATTCGTCCCACGAGTTCACCAAAGTGTCTCGGAAAGTTTGTATTTAACAGGGACTGTATTTCTGCCGATGACCTTGCCACTTGAAGTGCGTATGTCTCGTGCGCAGGTGTAAGGGCCACATGCTTTTGAAAAAATAAAGCCTTGAGTCTGCTTAACTTGTCAAAATTCACGTTTGAAGTAGCAATGTGAGGCCAAATATCAGCTGCCTCCTTAATTTTAGTGGGGGGAAAGAGTACGTTCCTGCAGCATGTAACGACCTTAGAGACCGAAACAACGTAAACTATTCCGGCCCGCATGCCACAACAGTCTTCACCATTGAGGAGGACGTAGCTGCGGTTTGAAAGGACCTGGAACATAGGTCTAATCGAGGGGACTTGAACTCCCTTCAGTTAACAAGCCAAATTCTCAGCAGACGTGTTACACGCCCCATGCAAGGACAGCTGTTTACAAACTAATGAGTGGCTGACTGAAGTCTTGCATTCACTAACGCAAAGAAAGACTGCTTTGATGCCACTGAAGCATTTGTACGAAAGGGGAAGCTCCCACACCTCATGAATGTAACTATCTCCCAGCTTTTCATATCTGCCTACCGGAATGTGTTTTAAACTGGAGGTGAATTGAAGTGTTGAAATAGGCAGATTAATAACCCCATGTATTAACCACTCAGCAGATGGTATTTCAGCCACAGTAAAAGGCAACTTTTCTAATTTCTCGATGTTAAGCATGACTTAAGTCGCTTCCTTCTTAGCCATTAGTTGTTGTTGTCGCGTTAGATTAAAGGAAGAAAATATCCACCTCACACTGACATGCTGCCAGGGAACACGACCCGCCTTCAGTGTTTGAAGTGTCCAACCCAACTGCACAATGGACATGATCTGTCTCTGTCCATGGTGTAAGGAAGACATATTTTGATTGTATAATGTCTATAGCAGAAGAGACAATATTATTTATGGTATATATCTGGTCGGACAAGGTGTTAATCCCGTTATCCACAACAGCTAATTACTTTTTTAGATTTTCCTGATCTATTTGCCTTAACCGGGCAGCAGCATCTTGTTGGGAAAATGTCCAAATTTTATTATATACTGCATATAAGAAACGCTTCCTGCGTGGTGTTCTGGGGCCTAACAGGAAGTCTTGTAAATCAGTGGTGTTAGACAGGAGACTGAGGTGTTCTCTAACTGCATCTAGTGAGGATGATTTTAACCATTGGTGGCACAATTTTCCCACACTACAGTATATGTTGTAACTATACCTGCATGCGCTGATGATATATAGCGAGGGTCTGACCTACTCGTCCTAAAATCCCCCGAGGAGTTAATAAAACGTTGATGACACCCATTGGTATCTATTGGTCACAATAACCACCCGCCAGGACGTGTCTGTGATGCATTAAACATACCATTCTGGACCCATTCGTCGAGCTGATTTTCAGTTGCATTTGTATATTTTTGCCATTTATAAAACTTTGCGGGGGCAGGTATACTGGGCATGTTTAATTCCTTAATTTTAGCTAAGCCGAAACAACTTGTCTGTTGTACTGTTTCATTTAAAAAGATCATTTGTACAGGAATAAGGCATGCTCTAAACAAAGCTTCCTTTCCCTTAATTTGCCAATTTCTTGTTCCCCACACACTTTTCAGATCAATCGTTTTCAGCCAATATCCATAGCCTTCTATCGATAATCGGGAAACAAAGGATTCCGAATATATACATTTTGTATTCGTCATTAATAAATGTATATCCTTAGTAGGTGGTACTTTAAAATAATATGTCTCAGCATTTTTCACATTGTGCCCAGAAAAATTTGCAAACTTTTCAGAGTATGTTTTGGAACTCCCCTGTGGCAGAGTTGGGCAATGTTCCCATTGCGTATAGTTAAAAACAGTTCTGGGGCTGCTCGCTCTATGTATGAAATGGTGCCCATAATAATTATAGCAAAACATATCACCATAATTTTCTTTAAATTGGTAAACATCTTCATTTTCAAAGACAGTATATTATTGCAATTCAGTCATCATAGAATCAACTGTTTTTACATCCCAATGATCAGAAACAATGCCTGGTATTACTATATAATTCATTGATAATTTGAACACATACGGTATTTGAATAACATCCGTGGGACCATATATATCAAACATTACTTTGTCCCAAACAATCTCATCAGGAACTGGTACTGCAGAAATGTTCACAAAGGATAAGTCTCTTCGGACTTTATGTGATGAAAAATGTGGCTTTAAAACCTCCTCCACCAGTTCAACTGTTGATCTTTCAGGAAGAAAGTGACCATGCATTAATAGGAAAAAGGTGATGACAAAACCAATCCAAAGTAGAAAGGCTTAGACAGTCAGAGAGAGCCATAGATAGTTCCATGTACATTCCTTTAAGCCAGTTTTTTAGCTTACGTGTACTTGGCAAGTCAGCTGTCGAAGAGGCGAATGAGTCTGAGAAGTCATTGTTGAAGTCGGCAAAATATCCAGAGGCAGTTCCTGCAAATGGCGGAGCCGTTGTCAGTGGTGGAGTTGGTGTTTCCTGTGGTGGCACACTATAGATAGCACCATCTGTCTGTGCTGGAGTTGAGTCAACTTGGTCAAATGTTTCTAAATTATTTGACGTTAGTGGCACTAATGCAAGATTATCTTCCACCCTCCCAAAACACGGAGAGGTGTTGGTATATACAACTTGTAGAGGAACTTCTTCGCCAGTAGTAGGAGGGATTCAGGAACTACTGGATGTTCCTCTTGGTCGGCTGTGCAGGATCGGCCACATGGTGTAGTTTAATATTGTCGATGGAGACAAAACTATTTTCTTTGGCATCTGCCAATGGTGGTAGAATTACAGTTCTGGTACCGTGCATCCCTAGAACTCGGGCTGGTGCTCGATAAGAAGGGCCAAATTCCTTTTTCACAGTGATTTTCTCTCGTACTAGATCGCCAACTTTGGGAATCTAGCTGGTAGATGTTACAGGCACATCCTTGATTCCTGTGGAGGTGGCACTGTTAGAAGAATTAACATCACGGAACTGTTGCAATTACTGTAAGACAGTGACACATTTGTTTATGTCAAAAGGTGTTTCTGCTGCCTTCGCGCCAGGATCATCAAGATCCAGAACATACATTTGAGTTCCGAACAGGCACTCATATGAAGTACAACCCCCCGAGGGATCTTCTAGGCAGATTATTGAGTGCTCTCTGGACTCCACATAGGTGATTAAGCCAACTACGACCCTTACCTAAGACCCAAGCTGTTAAGGATTGCTTTAAATCACGGTTTAATCGCTCCACTGCACTATTTCCCTCAGAATGAATGTTTTTTTAAAGTTGAATTTGTAACCAAATTCAGCAAATCCGACAACAATGCAGGCTACCGTCTTAAATGTTGTAGCAATTCATCATCTTTAAGATAGATATCATCTACATAGGACAATGCTTCAGGGTCAATCTCGTGCAAAATTGCAATAACACGAGCTGCGAATAGTACTGGGCTGTTCTTATACCCCTGAGGTAAACAACAGATTTTTTTCTGGGAGCCTAGTGTACTGAAACTTGTTAAGTGTCTACTCTCAGGGGCTATATTCTGGCAGAAAAAAACAATGGAAAAATCCAGTGTTGTTTTGTATTTTGTATGCACTATGTTGTTCATTAATGCTGTTCTATGCGAGTTTTGGATAGCATAAGTGTGTGTATGACTGTTTAAATGTCTGTAATCTAAGACTATTCTATATGAATGGTATGGCTTAGCTACTGGGAATAATGGATTATTCATTGGCGAGACACGGGGTTCAATTACACCCTGGTACTCTAATTGCATGAGTATTTCTCTCACCGGTTCTTTTGCTTCATGTTTTGTAGGATACTGTGGTTGTGGGTGAAGTTCACTTTTAATTGGAATTACATGGTAGGGGGATTCTTTATCCCATTCTACAATACGGAAGTTCTTTTTGCCAGGTACATTGCTTTGGAAAGGCCACTCTAAAATGTATCAAATTTAATCTAAATAAAACAAGGAGAGAGTAAAATGAGGAGCTCAGTAGCCAAGTTAAATAAGGTTCCATCAAAAACGTAGTTGAGATCTGGACATATGGATCAAAAGTTTTCAAATTCAGAGCCCCCTGCAATCCGTAGTATACTCATAATATTGTGTTTTAACCAAAACCTTGGCGTTTGCGGGCAGGGACTCTGGATGAGTAAACATACTCTCCAAGCCTATATTCCGAAATATAGTTTGCAAGTAAGCGAACCATGGAATTCTATTAAAATTGTCTAATTGGATGCAGTTGGTCATACAATCTTGTACCAGGCTAGCCGTGGGATTAGACCAAGATTTCAACCACAATAAAAGTCGATCAACACCAATCAAATCTTCAATATGCCGTAAACCCAGTCCTTCATAACAAATAATATTTGCTACATTGTTTGGTACCAGCAGTAATCTATGAACAAATGTATTCTCTATTCTTTGGAGGGAATCTACTTTGGTCTGGCCCCACAGGCCCGCCCCATAAATAGTTGCTGATGCACATTTCACATTATAAAGCCTAACAATTTGATTGACTGGTCTATGACCTAGTTTATGAGCAAAGCGAAAAATTGCTTCCAGATTTCTCACCATTTGATGGGCCTTAATAGTGAGATGGGATTTCCATAGCATGGAAGAACTTACGTGCAATCCTAAGTAAGAGAAATCTTTGACTTTATTTATGAGGTGTCCACCCATAGTAAATTGTTTAGATCTAGTATTTTGGGGGCCAACGGTCATGGCAAATGTTTTCGAAAAATTTACCTTCAGATCTAGGTCTTGCATAAAATTTTAAAAAAGGTCCAGTAAACTTCGGAGTCCGTTAGCTGTACAGGCAATTAAAACCGCATCATCCGCATACAAAAGGATGGGGAGATGTCTCAGTCCCATTCTAGGGAAATCCTTTCCATTTTTTGCTAAAAAGTCATAAAGATCATTAATATATAACAAAAATAAGAACGGTGCTAAAATGCAACCCTGTCTAACACCTCTCCTGAAGGGAAAAGAGGAGGATCTCTCACCATGCAAACCATACTGCAATGTGAACGTTAAATCGGTATATAATTGCTTAATTAATTCTAGAAGATTCCGGACAACCCCCAAGGATTCCATAATCGACCAGAGCTCCACTCTATTTACCAGGTCAAAAGCACTTAATGAATCGATAACTGCCAAATGGATAGATTCTTTTCTAGTGATAACATATTTGTTAAGTAAAAGTTGCAAAGTCAGCGCTTGTTCCACTGTACCAGTGGAAACAATAATAGAGATTGGCCTATAGAAAATTGGATCTTGCCTGTCCCCCTTTTTTAAAAGTGGAATAATAATGGCCAATTTCCAGGAGGGGGGAATATTACTCTGTGCAACACTTCTCAGTACATTTGTAATTAAAGGGCCCCAGAAATCCGGCATAGACTTAAAACGGTCAACAGGGACCCCATCCGGGCCCGGTGCTTTCCCAGGTCACGAACGATTAATTGCTGTAATGACCTCATGCAATTCAAAAGACAAGTCTATTTTATTCAATTTAGATTCCACAGATCTCTTGTCCCTGCTTTCGTCCCCCTCCCAAAAAAATTTCACTATCAGATTGAAAGACTCTCGTGAAATGATTCACCCACACCGCTTCGGGAATCAGACATTCAACCTCTTTATTATCCTGATCTGCAAAATAAGGATGGTTTATCACCCTCCAAAATCTTGTATCCTTCAGTTCAGTGGCTACCTAAAGCTCATTACATGCTGTATTTCTGATTTCATTTTTCCTCTCTAACAAGACTGCCTTGTAATGGCCCCTTGCCCTGCTAACTAAATCCCGGGGAAAAGGGGTCGATCTGAGGGCCGTTTTTAGATTTCTATGAGCAGTAGTACAAGAAGGGTTAAACCATCGGCTGACTACTGGGACCCTAGTGGTTCTGACAGTCATCAGAGCCTCTGAAATAGAATGGCTTAAGTGCTCAGATTCTAATACTAATCGGTCATGATTTTTTTGTTGCGACAAGCATGTATTAATGGAGATCAATTTTTGTTCAATAATTTTCAGATTGAAGATTTTAGGATCAACCTTTTCCCATTTCATACGTAGGCCAGAGTTTTTGTTAAAAACTAAATTCCTACTCAGTTCTCTATTGATAGGTACTGATTTTGAATTACAAGCAAGATTAATACATAAAGGGTTATAGTCACTGGCACAATGCAATATTATCTTAAAGTCAGTGATTAAATCAGAATCAGGGGAGCTAATAAGGATATAGTCAATAATACTTTGGAAATCCCCTTAAATGTAGGTATTTTTTTAGTAAGTTTGGCAGCCTTTTCCCTTGCGAATACAAGATTGAATTTATAGATAAAAGAATTTAAAACTTCACCTTGTTTTGTGTGAATAAAATGAAATAACGTCTCTCTATCCTCAATGGGAAAACAGCACCCATATAGGACTTCCGGGTTATATAATGGCATATTAAAATCTCCTGCCCATATAATAATAGACTCATTATCCTGGAACTTATCACAGGAGTCCAAAAAATCTGTTATCTCCTCAAAACTTCCTGTCAGGCGCTCACGTGGAATGTTATTATAAACATTTATTAGCAATATACCCTTACATCCATCGGTCAGCAGTGAAACAACCATAAAATATGGTGGCGACCAGATTAAAGATGCCTCTGTTTTGGGAAGTTGTAAGGAGACAAGAACCAAAAGACCCCCACTTGCCCTACCCACAAGAGAGGGAATTGCAGGCTGATAAACAGAGTAGTAACCATCCAAATAAAAGGAGTCCATTGACCAAGTCTCCTGCAAACAAATAACATCATATGCAGATATAAATTCCAACCACTCTGAGTTTTTTGCCTTAGATCGAAGGCCTGCAGTATTCCAACAGAGTAAAGTAAGCGAGTTGGCCCCATCCCCTACCACCGTTTCCTCGCCAAATAATGGCTGTTAGCGGGGCAGAAGGGGCAATATAAATCTCATCAGGCCCATACTGTGGTGAAGGAGTATCAAGCCCAAAGCCCTCCCCAAAACTCTCCAAAGCGCCCCCAACACCCTTTTCCACATGTCAATCGTTCTCATCTAAAGGGGTTGGGATCTGTTGATGTCTAAGGGAAGAGTTATTTGGCCGCAGTTGAAATTTGGCCGACCCAGAATCACAATAACATTGTACTGATTTAGGGCTAGCACATGGGAGGGAGGGATCATAAAAATAGCTGAGGGGGTAAACATGAATCCCTTCTTCCTTCCTAGCACAGAAAGACAGGTCAGCCAACAGGCATTTTAATAAACAGGGTTTGGCAAAATTAATCACAACGCAGGCACCCTCAAATGCTTTTCTTAAGGGACCAATCCAGTTTACTCTACGTGCTATAAGAATTTTACCATTCAAATGTCTTTGACATCTAGTTTTTAACCTTAACCAGTGAGCACACTTCCTCATTAGTGCCTGAGTGTCTTCTGTATGACAAGGATCTAAATGAGGCACATTTGCTAAAACTAATACATATGGCATACAGTCATGTAATGGCTCGTCTCTGATGGAAATAGAATTGAAATGAGGAATGAATAAAAAGCCTGGATAAGATCCCTTTCCAGGCTCCAAAGAAGGGCTGAGGTCCAAAGGTTTCGCATGTGGGGGTCCGTATCTAGATAATCGTCGAGTCTGGGGCAAACCCTGGAATAAAGCCTGGTCATTTGAGGGGGGTTGTGCAAGACTTCTCTCCTTTCCGGCACAACCTCCTCCATATGGGGATTGTCCATATTACTTGGTCTTAACACTGGTTGAGACATCACCCTAATCATACTAGAGTGAAGGTGGTCCAGCTTTTTAGTTATCAGAGTAACAAGTTTCTCCTCCAAAGCTGTACAGAATGGTTTAAGTATAGAATCAATCATGTGTATAATATCATCCTGCGGGATGTCCTTTACTTCATTCTTGATTGTGGGAATATCCAGTGACAAATCCGGAGCAACCAAGAGAGAGACTTTCCAAAGTAAATTAGATTTCCTCCTGGCCCCTGCATCGACTTTAGTATTTTTAGGACGGTCTCCTGCTTTTCTCTTTTTTAATGGTGGGGGTGCCACAAAAGGACAGTCAGTGTTAGGCTCTTTATAGGCACTTGAGGCTTGCATACAGGAAAATTCTGTGCCAAACTGGGGAGTGTTAGTAGTAATAGCTGACAAAGGGCCCTGTACCCCTTGGTTAGATTTACCAAGCACAGTAGACTCGAGGGGTAGTCTCTGGGTAGACTTATGAACTTTCCCAATTTTCTCTTTCCCTTCCCTGCACTAGTTCAGTTTCAATAGCTCCAATAACAGAGGATAGGTAGCTAGAGATGGATGGTTGAGTTTGAGGTCCCTGGGCACCTTCTCCTTTTGGCATGCTTGACTTCCTTTTACCCATTTCAAAAAATGACCACAAGCCGTAGAGAACCAGACTTGAAAATAAATAATAAAATTAGAACAAGACAAAGCCTCCAAAAAATAAGAAGCAGGCCTCCCAAATGATAATCAGACTGATAGAGACACAGTAGCGCTGACTAAAATCTGCAGCGCACTGACCTTTTTCATGTTGACTATTTCAGGGACTCCAAGGACATATCCTGCTCGTGGTGTTCAGTTAATCGAAACCTAAACCTCCAAATGGTAGATGGCAAAATTCAGGGGGGTGGCCCGGCCCTTCTTCGGCCGCTGACGGGCAAAGGTGCCCCGTGCTCCGCCTGGGTGCAGCCCGCACACGTCCCACCATGCAGGAGCTCCAAATGCGTTTTAAAGCACCGGAATTGGTGGCCCCGCCCCCCTGGATGGTGGTTGTTTCTGGGGCACGGAGTCCCCTTACAGGCAAGCTGGAGGCGGCTGACGACGGCAAAGGCAGGCAAGCTTCAATCCCGCGATGCTGGAGCTCCAAATGCACTTTAAAGTACCGGAATTGCTGGCCCCACCCCCCTGGATGGCAGTTGTTTCTGGGGCACGGAGTCCCCTTACAGGCAAGCTGGAGGCGGCTGATGGCGGCAAAGGCAGGCAAACTTCAATCCTGCGACGCCGGAGCTCCAAATGCGCTTTAAAGCACCGGAATTGCTGGCCCTGCCCCCCGGAATTGGCAGTTGTTTCTGGGGCACGGAGTCCCCTTACAGACAAGCGGGAGGTGGCTGACGGCGGCAAAGTCAGGCAAACTTCAATCCCGCAACACAGGAGCTCCAAATGTGCTTTAAACTGCCAGAATTGCTGGCCCTGCCCCCCTGGATGGCA
Organism: Pleurodeles waltl; assembly: GCF_031143425.1. NCBI lineage: Eukaryota > Metazoa > Chordata > Amphibia > Caudata > Salamandridae > Pleurodeles > Pleurodeles waltl. Next base: position 716,312,896 of record NC_090444.1, read on the forward strand.
GTTGTTTTTGGGGCACGGAGTCCCCTTACAGGCAAGCTGGAGGAGGCTGATGGCGGGAAAGGCAGGCAAACTTCAATCCCGCGACGTGGGAGCTCCAAATGCGATTTAAAGTGCAGGAATTGCTGGCCCCGCCCCCCTGGATGGCTGTTGTTTCTGGGGCACGGAGTCCCTTTACAGGCAAGCTGGAGGCGGCTGCAAAGGTAGGCAAAGTTCAATCAACAACGCTATCATATTGTCACTATGATCAATGGACTATTTCCTATCTAAGTTATAATTTGAGCACAGCATGTTAAGCTCTAGTTCTGCCTTTCAGGTTCCCCTGGGAAGACATCAACCCCCATACCGGAGCAAAGGCCTGTGGTCTGCGTTAGCATCTGTAGCGAAGCATTCAGCAATCAGCATACAGTTGTGGTTCCCTGGCTGGAATCTCCCTCTAATATGTAATGGACAACAAAGTGTTTATATAATAACACAGCTGATGTTCTGAGAAAATTTCCCTAAGTAAGGATATGTATTTTCTACAAATGTTGACGACTACACTTCTACCACATTCGCCGGCAATGTACCGAACTGTAGCCTTGAATGAAGCACAGAGTGATCAAGAATGTCTTGTTTGAGAACAGAGTGCTAGCCTAGGCAAAAACAGTTGGATAGATCAAAATAAAACAAGATAGTAAAAAGGGTTATTGTAATAATAATAATGCGAAGGCAAATAAAATATATCTAGGTTAAAGTGCACAGCGGCCTAGTGTGTTAAAATAACGTGCATGGAGCTATAACTAAAATGGCTACACAACACATTAAAGTTTCTACATTCAACTTAATATTGTTTCGACCTAGGGACATTTTATTGCCCTTTGCATCAAGAATAAGCCTCAGGATGATGTTGCAGTGTTTCTTTACCAGAGGAAGCAGAGTCATTGGGCCACCTTTGCTATTATTCTTTCAAGAACCATGTGCACAAAACGGGCACATGGTGCGAGATTGGTCAAAAAGTGCATGATATCAACAGAATACACAGCATTGCAGCACTGGGTATTCCCACTTGTTCTATTATTCTGCCCTGTAATTAATATCTAGGTGTTTCTGTTGGTGAAACCTTTAGACACTAGGTGGGAGTCTGGCATGTATCGAACAATTTGAGACCGCATGCACTACAGTGTTTTGGCACATTTGTTAGAGGCGAGCAGTTGAAAGCCGGCGGTAAAATGCATTTAGCTCTAATTAACCTGGTTAACCTTCTTGCCTCAGTCTAATTCTCGCATATTCTGAACTCATTATTAATCCGACACACACTGTGAAAACCCTTTAATTAAACTCATGGGTGCCTGGCATTTCACAGATGCAGTCCCAGTTTTAACTAGATTTTAATGACTCAGTCGTTCACCATTGTAGCACTCTGGTGTGTTCTTTTTAGGGCTTCACCTGCACAGTGTGTGCACTTCTACAACTTAAGGTTGCTTTAACCTTTGTACCATAAAGCATGCTTTTATAACATTGCCCTGTATTTTTGTTAGTGGCATATTCTCTCTGATTGAAAAATAAGTGGTGTGCACACAATATGACCACACGCAAAACGTGTACTTTTTTTAAGTCTTGTGAGTGTGAGGCAAGGGGCAAGGGGCCAGGCACAACCTTTATTCCCAGAGATGCATTAGATCTGTCTGTTGTTTTGTCACCCCTCTCCTTCCTTGCAGGGCAAGTAAACACTAACACCCCGTCCACCCCCACTGACTGTAGTGTCCCAGTACCAGTTACGTCACTGGTAAGCAACACTACATTCCTCCAAAAATCAAACGGAAAAAAAACCAACACACACAATTGTACACAAGTCACCCATCAACAAGATGGTCATGCAGCCTTGTGGAAGGAGTCGGATTGCTGCGCAAATTGTATTTTGTAGCACCTGACCTTCCAAGGACAGGGCTCTGACTAGAGTCTCTACAGGAGGAGTCATCATGGACAGGGGCCTGCCCTGTAACATCTGAGACAGGCAAACATGGATCACCACCAACGTCTCCACCAGGTATGGACTCCGCATCGTCATTCAGAATTGGGCAGCCTGGGTCTTGAGCGCCATTGGTTGGAGGATAGAATCTTTTGAATAGGGATATGTTATGGGTGACAACAACAGTTCCCCGCTGCTCCACAACCGATGATCCGTTCCGATGGATGACAGTCCCAGGAACCGTACCAAAAGGCATTCGGAATTTACTGCCAGACAATATTTCCTGCAGCAGCACTTTATCACCAGCTTTGAGGTCAGAGTTTTCAGCGCGTCCCCTGCAACTGGCATAGTGGTTGCTTGCCGAGTGTCGATTTAAGTCTTGGTCCCCATGTATAGTTGGCGGGACCCAAGACCGGTGATGTGGGATGGAATCAACTATTGCTCGCCCGAAAACTGCACGTCCAGGAGCTCGGTTGGTAGTGGAGTGAGGGATCTGGTGATAATTGCGTAAAAAGGAATAAATGGCATAGTCACTAGTCTGACCACTCGCATGAGCGATGCGGATCACTTTGTTTAGGGTTCTCATAAAACGTTCTACTTCCCCATTGGCTTGAGGCCAATGGGGCGTTATCCGCCGATGTCGAATGCCAGTGTTTTTAAAGTACTGAGCCATTTCTCGACTCTGAAAAGGCAGGCCATTGTCGATTTTAACTTCAGCTATGAGACCATGGGTGGATACAATGTTCTCCATACAAGATATCACCATTTCAGCTGTGAGAGCAGGTATGATCTCCACCTCTGAATACTTGGAGAAATCATCAATCACAATCATAGTGTGGCGACCGTATGGGAGGCTCCCAAAATCGAGACTATCTGACTCCCATGGTGCATCAGGGCAGGACCTCACTACTTCCTCCACTTGCTCATCAATGAGAGGGAACCATACTTTAGATCTTAATTGGCTCTTTGTCTTGATCATGCCTTGATGTCCATGGTGAGCCAACTGCACCACCCTGGTCGTAAGAGACGACGTTACGACCAACCTGCATCCTCGGAGCAGACATCCATCCACATCTACAGTAAGTTCATCCCAAAAATTATACAAACTCCCAAGAATGCGCTGAGAATCATAATTTAGACTTGGCAGTTGTCTCTTCACCACATACCATTGGTTGGTTCGGGTTGCAGCTAACGCCTTTTGGAAACTCTCATCACTTGCTGTAGCCTCAACTATCTCACTGACTGAGATAGGCAACGGTCTTGATCATTCTGAGATATACTTAACATATTCCTCCGTTTCCTGGACATCATATACTTCTTCGCCTGAAGCGGCTTGTGGATGTCTGGATAGATAATCCACTGGATTTTCAGACCCAGGGCGATACTCCAACCGACACTGGTAGTCCTGTAACTCTAGTATCCACTTTTCTATCCTGGGAGGAGGTTTTGACGCAGTGCCATTGAACACCGGCAACAAAGGTTTGTGGTAAGTCGTTACTACGAAGGGGCGTCCATAGACGTATATGTGAAAATGTCTACAACCCCAATGCACAGCAATTGCTTCTTTTTCTATTTGAGAATACCTTTGTTCAGTCTCAGTTAATGATCTGCTGGCATATGCTACTGGGGACCAATTCACGCTACCTTGTTCCTGAAACAGCACAGCACTTAGGCCTTCTGGACCCACATCAACTGCGACCTTGGTCTCTTTACTGGGGTCAAAATATCTCAGGGTGGTGTCACTGGACAAAGCGTCCTTGATGGCTTCAAACGCTGTCTGCTCAGTCGAGCCACAAGTCCATGGTTCAGATACTTTGGTGAAATTCCGGAGTGGCTGGGTGAGAGTTGATAAGTCCTTGATGAATCTGCCAAAGTAATTTACTATTCCCAAAAAACTTCTAACTTCAGTTATGCACGTGGACGGAAGTGCATCTTTGACATCACACACTTTCGCTAGGTCAGGCGCAATGCCATCTGCTGAGAATATGTACCAACAAATTTGTATTTTGTTTTTCAAAAACTCACATTTCCGTCGATGCAACGTCAGACCAGACTCTTGGATCCTCTGCAAAACACTTCTGAGGCGGGAATGATGTTCGACGATAGTAGGTGCGTGTATCAGAATGTCATCACTGACATTGAGTGTCCCTGGTAGATCAGTTAACCGTTCATGTATTACGTTTTGGAAAACTTCAGCGGTACGGGAGATTCCAAAATTCAAACGCTTGTACCTCCTCAGCCCTACATGTGTGGAAAAAGTCGTGATGTATTGTGACTCTTTTGACAATACCAGTTGATGGTACTGTGACCGCGGTCCGGTTTTGAAAACCAGCACGACCCGCTAAGTTCATCAATGATGTCATCGATCATGGGAGCCAAATGTCGTAAATAGCGACGTTAGGGAGGCGCATATCCACACAGATGCGAACTTCGCCAGGCTGTTTAGGTTTGCGGGCAACTACAATAGGAGAAACGCACGGAGTGGGTCATGTCACTCTCTCTATAATGCCCGCCTTCTCGAGGTGATCTTTCTCTACTTGGGGTCTTAGATGAATCACGATGCGTCTATGGTGAAGGGCGACAGGTTGCACAGTCTTATCGATATGTAGTTGCACCTCTTTGGTCTTCAGACAACCGATTCCCTCAAACACTCCTTGATACTGGCTCAAAAGTTCGCTTATCGACTCCTGGTGTATACTGAGGCCCATATTTATACTTTTTTTAGCACCCCATTTGCGTCATTTTTTTGCGCAAAATCGGCACAAATTTGCAAAATACAATTTGTATTTTGTAAATTTGTGCTGATTTTGGGTAAAAAAATTAAAAAAGCTAGAATGGTCCTGGACTCATGGGTAATGGTAGTATTAAACACTCCTCAAGGCCAGCGGCATAGTCTGTCCTGTAGCTGCAATCAGTCATATATAATATGTGCAGACAGGTCATTAAGTGTGATGAAAAAGTGGGGGCTCTCTAAAAGAGAACATGCAAAAAACATTCTGTGATTCCCCAAGTGTGCCACCCGGCCTGTATTTTGGTTTCCCTCTGAGATGTTATTGAATCCAGAAACATATCACAACAGCTGACATACACCTAAAAACTGTCAGTGCTATTGGTTTTGTCAATGGTTGTTAGCCATTTAAGATCAATTAGTAACAACAATAATTAGTTATAAATAATTAACATTGGAAATGTTTTAAGTCTGAAATTGTGAGACTGTGAATTAAATATTATTGAGGTCTATAGAAGACCATGGGGGTCATTCCGACCCTGGCGGGCGCCGCCCACCAGACGGAAACCGCCCAAACACCGCACCGCGGTCAAATGGCCGCGGCGGTGATTCCAACTTTCCCACTGGGCCGGCGGGCGATCTCAAGAAGATCGCCTGCCGGCCCAGCGGGAAAGCCCCTGCAAAGAGGAAGCCGGCTCCGAATGGAGCTGGTGGATTTGCAGGGGTGCGACGGGTGCAGTGGCACCCGTCGCGATTTTCAGTGTCTGCAAAGCAGACACCGAAAATCATTATGGGGCCCTGTTAGGGGGCCCCTGCACTGCCCATGCCAGTGGCATGGGCAGTGCAGGGGCTCCCAGGGGCCCCACGACACCCGTTCCCGCCATCCTGTTCCTGGCGGTAAAAACCGCCAGGAACAGGATGGCGGGAAGGGGGTCGGAATCCCCATGGCGGCGCTGCAAGCAGCGCCGCCATGGAGGATTCCCTGGGCCAGGGGTAAACCGGCGGGAAACCGCCGGTTCCCCTTTTCTGACCGCTGCTTTACCGCCGCGGTCAGAATGGCCCAGGAAGCACCACCAGCCTGTTGGCGGTGCGCCGCCAGGGTCAGAATGACCCCCTATGACCTTCGGGAAACAACCTTAACAACGCAGCTCAAATCATGTTGTGCCTTTACAACACGGCCTGAAACACGAATGCGTCTTTACAACACATTCCTTTACCACTCAAGTCATTGCAACTACTTGCCTTAGGGATAGTGTTGTTGGACTGATAGTGGACTTTAAGTCCAACACTATCCCTACTGTGGCGCTGACAGGAGTTGGAATAGTAAACTATACTATTCCAAAGTCCAGCGCTTTCCCCAAGGCAAGTAATTGTAATGACTTGCATGGTAAACAAATGCGTTGCAGAGACGCATTTGTGGTTTGGGCCGCGTTCTTAAGGCAGGCGTGCTAAAGACCTGCGTTATTCCGACACACAACCATGACCTTCAATTATGTGTGCTTTACGTTAGATAATGTATGCCCTTTTTCTTTTAACATCTCATCCATCTGCATATTTTAAACCTCCTCTCTTTTCTCTTCAGCACCCTCTTTTCCCTCTCCCCTGAATGCACTCCCTCGCATCTCACTCATTTTACCAACCTAAACATGCACTGTACTCATTCACCTTTAAGCACTTTCTTTAATTTTGCTTTTGCCTTCTAAATATTTTGAACTCTATGCAACCCTTCACACACATTTACACTGAATTTCATGTGAAACTGGAATACAGGATCATTGTTCTGTGTGCTCCGCAGAGACCAACCCATTGTCAGGCAGTTTGCTTTGCCTTCAGCCACAGCACCAGTGCTTTCAATCAAAGCCCCTTATAAACACCTGTCACGAGTCAAAGTATGCACTATACAAGCGTAATACAATGCACAGAAACACAGCATGATCAGACAGCAAACTCTCTTGAAGAATGCAACATTAAGTAAAACATGAGAAATAAGAGGAACTTAGGGCCAGATGTACAAAAATGTTTGCACGTCGCAAACAGTGATTTTTGCTGCGTGCGACGTGCAAAAAGCACATTGCGATGCCCAATCCCCGTTTTGCGATTCAGTAACCTGGTTACCGATTCCCAAACCGGGACTGCGAGTCGCAATTAGGAAGGGGTGTTCCCCTTCCTAATTGCGAGTCGCAGCACGATGTTGTATTGTTTTGGGACCGCGAACGCGGTCCCAAAACAATCACAGTTAGCACACATTTCAAATGGGTGCTAACCCATTCGCAAAAGGGAAGAGGTCCCCATGGAACCCCTTCCTCTTTGTGAATGGCTTTAAAAACATTTTTCCAGAGCAGGCAGTGGCCCTATGGACCACTGCCTGCTCTGAAAAAATGAAACGAAAACGTTTAATTTTTTAGTTTTTTAATGCATCTTGTTTTCCTTTAAGGAAAACGGGCTGCATTACAAAAAAAAAAACAGATTTTTTAAAAAGCAGTCACAGACATGGTCGTCTACTGTCTCCAGCAGGCCACCATCCCTGTGAGTGCCGCGACTCTGAAGGGGGTCGCAAATTGCAACCCACCTCATGAATATTCATGAGGTGGGCCTTTGCAACCCCCCTGCGAATCGCAGGTGGTGTCAGGGACACCATCCAACATTCTGAATTGCCAGTCGGTCTGACTCGCAATTTGCAGGTCGCAATTCCGAATTTTGCTACATCTGGCACTAAATAGCTGACACATATTACACACATTTTAACATTCATTGTCTGCATATCAATCCATTTTTGTGGCATTCATTTTAAGGGCATGAAGATAGGGCCAGCTTTAACACAATGCAGCAGATAACTGCCTTTACTATAGGAATGCATTTCTACCCTTGCGCTTGACTTGGATATTTGGATCCATTTTGCAAGGGAGCAAGAACTGTGCTCGTTGTTTGGAACAGTTTTACGAGGAACAAATACAGCAGCTCCAGGAGCCAGCGATCTGCAGCCAGGGCCTCGGGTGTCACATGGGGGATGTTAGCGTGACAAGGAGTGTCAGTACAATAAAAATAACACAAGATTAGCATTATAACTCTTATCATTACTGGAGACAATGCACTAAATCACATGTGTTTGCTTGCACTCCTACTGTGGTGAATGGAGAAAGGGTGGGATTTATGCCTGTTAAATACAGATGGCTGCCCACATGCAGGGATGAAGATGCCGACGCCCAAAATCATGAAGATAGAAGCGTCACTGGCCTTTAGTGGCTACTGCCATACACCACAATGGAAATGAAGGGCTTTAGTGCAATCAGCCCTATGTCGTGCGTCACAGTGTTTAAACAAATCAATCTTTTCATATTTTTTATGTGAATGTGTAGGAATTTCAGAGTTGTGCAGCACCTCAGCCCTAAAAGAGAAACCGCGCCTTGAAGAGACACACTTACCTCCGAAATAGTCACCTTTTGTTATCATCCTCTGTATAGAAAAATCATCAAGAAGAATCACACCTCCATCAATTAGGTACATCTTTCTTCCAATAGATCCTTTACGAAAAATGATATCATCTTTTTGGAAAACTTCAAATATTAGTTCAGCTATAATAGCGTTTATAATATTTGCACCTTTAAACCAAGGAACTCTCCTCACTAGATGATGGCAATTGTGAAACATCACCTCCTTGTAACAAGAGACAGTGAAAATATGTTATCGTACAGCAGAACACAAGATACAACTAATCAATAAATACATTTTATTTTTGGTCATTTAAATTACAAGACAATTTGTATCCCACATCAATGTAAAGTACATAGTGATTAAGGCTCTAAAAAACGCACTGAAGAATGATACCATTTTACCCATTCTCAAATGTTTTAACTCACTTCCTTCAGGTTATGTGCAACAAAAAGCCCATCTGTAAGGAGGAAATTTTAACCTCCAACATTCCATTTGCAAAAGCAGAACTCTTTTGTATTTAATGTTTCATCTTTCCACTAGAGACATTTTCATAGTACATTTACCTGCCAACATTTTACACAAATAGCTTTTCTCCAAAGTTAGGCATAGGAGTCCTCTTTTATAGCATGGCATTAAAAACATTTTCACAAATATAAATGAAAGAGTATGAATATTTGTTTTCAATCTAGCATTACAAATATTAGCAATTGTACTAAGATTCAGAAACTAAGGGGTGATTTAGAGTTTGGCGGACAAAGTACTCCATCTCAATTAAGACAGAACACCCTGTCTGCCAACAGGGTATTTAGAGTCAGGAAAGTAGTCAGCCTCCTGTCGACGTGGTCCCCATTGGCTCAGTCAATGGAAAGCTACCTCTGATAGCCGAATGGAACAGGCAATGTTGAAGCAAAAGCATCACACAATCCACTCAATTTAGAGAGGACAGACTGATTGACATTTTTTCTGTCCATCACTATCAGGCAAATGTGGTGGTGAGGGAAGAAAAAATAAAGACTACCATGTTCTGGAAATAGCTAAAACAGCTGGGGGAGTTAAGCGAATTGTGAAGATTTTGAGTACTTTCTAAAGGTCAAGTGGTCTTGAACAGAACGCACTTGAATTGAAAGATCGTTCCACATTTTGGGACCTAGGAAGCCAAGGGAACGATTACTTGCTTGGTTGCAATGTACAGTATTTGTGGAACTTGGAGCAAAAGTAGAAAACACAAGTTTGAAGAGCAATGTGGTATTTTGAGAATGAAATGCTCCTGCAGTCCAGCATGCTAAAGTCCATAAAATATTCTGGGCCAGATTTACAAAGCCCTATCAACACCGAAGCATCACTTTTTGTGATGCTCTGATGGCTCGATTTCCTGTGCCTTTTTTACGAGGCGACGTTAAGCCACCTTTTGTGCTTTAACGCCACCTTGTAAATACAGCCCCTTTACAGGTAGCGCTTTCCTTGGAAGGGGCGTGCAATGAGTGTTTCTGTGGTTGTGCAACAGCAACATCCTTTGCATTTTGACGTTGCCTCAGATTTACAATATTTCATAGAGGCAGTGACAAAATCTAACGCCACCCCAGGAGTGGCGTAAGAGTGGCGCAGCGAGGAGAAATCCTTTAATTTAGCCTAGTTTTTTTCTCTTTCTATGTTTTTGTGCAGTAAGGTGTCCCTTCCCGAACAAAAACAATCTCCCCTTCAACGCAGTCATCTGTGCACCATGGCAAGGGTGGCTGTGTTGGCGCTCAGCAGCAAATTTAGCGGCGGAGCAGGGGGAAACACAGGGGTGTGCCACATTCTATTGAATACGGCGCATCCCTGCATTTTGAAAATGATGGAGCACAGCACTGCCAAAATGTGGCACAGCGTTGAACTCTGTCTACTAAATCTGGCCCTTTGTATGTTAAGTATAGGTGTTGAAGACAGGCCCTGTGATGAAGGGAAAACCACTGAAAAAATCTGCATATATCTGAAATGTGGAAGAATTTTCTTAAACACGCAATCTTTCATAAAGCTTGGTTTTTAATTTGTTGCAATTTTGATAACCAAAGCAGTAGTCTATTTGTGTGAAAAAAAAGTAACGCATCACCACCTTGGAAAGTGGTTCTCGTGAAAACATACAATTAATTTCATCCTTGAGGCGGCAGAGGAAGGTGCATTAATCTAGGCTCTAAAGATAGGGCATTCATCAGAGGAACGCTTAAAAAGGTCAACTGGGCATTCATCAGAGGATCACTTAAAAAGGTCACCTCCCATTCAGGGGAAAGAGGGGTCTTTAATGAGGTTGGTCAGAGTGAGCTATGCCAACTCTGTATCTGACTACTCACATTAGCACTGTTATATTGGTATTCAGTTTCAGAAAATGTTTACTCATTCACTGCTCAAAGCCAATAAACAGTTGGAGAAGTCAGCAACAGATCTAGGTGCAAGATGATCCAGCCAGAGTATTAGTTATGTGTTGGAATGGAAAACAGCCAAAAGACCTGATGAGCTAGACTAAGGGGGTCATTCCGAGTTTCGCCAAGCGGGAACTGCCAATTGGACGCTCCGCGGTCAGAAGACCGCGGGGCCATTCTGACTTTCCCACTGGGCTGGCGGGCACCCGCCAAGGGAGCGCCCGCCGGCCCAGCGGGAAAGGGCCTGCAACACTGAAGCCGGCTCCGAATGGAGCCGGCGGTGTTGCAGGTGTGCGACGGGTGCAGTTGCACCCGCCGCACTTTTCACTGTCTTGCAGCGCCGCCATGGAGGATTCGTCTAGCCGGGGCTAATCCGGCGGTAAACCGCCGGACCCGGTTTTCCGACCGCGGCTTTACAGCTGCGGTTGGAATGGGCAATGAAGCACCGCCAGCCTGTTGGCGGTGCTTCAGTCGTTCGTGGCCCTGGCGGTCAAAGACCGCCAGGGTCAGAATGACCCCCTAAGTATCAAAAATAACTGTCAAAAAGCTTGGTTGATAAAGAGGACTCTGGGGACCACCACATTAATCTGAAAGATCATTGGAATAAAATGGGGGTAGAGAAACTGTTCGAGCATGGACTTGAAGAAAGCATATAAACCAGGCTTAAACGCTCCTAAAGACATCAATCTCTTTAAGTCTTGTTAGCGGAGCAGTGTTTTCCACCATGTCCCAAACAGCTAATAGATCTCTTAGGACTAGGCCTGCTGTGTCTCCATCAGGATAAAAAACTGGGTTATTAATTAAGGGTGGTAAGTACCCACCTTAAGTAATACACACAAACCCTGTCAGGGTCTACCACTAAAGTCACTAAATTAACCTAAAATCAACCCCCTGATAGCTATGGAACCGAGTAGACAGGCATGGATGTAATGTGTACTATGGAACAGAGCAGACGAGCTTGGAGGCAATGTGTAAAGTATTTATACAGTATCAAAACAGTAATAAAGTTAAAACACAACTTATTAATAATTGCAAACCAATATGGGAAAATAGATAATATTTTAATAAATAAAATGACACAAAACATGACAAATGACATCAAAAATCCAGTAAAGGAAACCAGAGATATTAATTTTTAAACTTTATATTGAAAATAGTGACAAAAAGCATGAAATGCCAACTGCGGTCAACTAGTTGTGGATGACCAGGACCTATGTGCAACTTGAGACTGATTGCAATTTAGCACAGGTCAGCTACAGAACCCAAGTTTGACCAGGTTGTAGGTTTTTACTTTGGGGATTACGGCCCAAACATTTTGCGAATGAGTAACCAGTCGCAAACTGGTTACTAACTGCTAAATATGCTGCTTGTGATGTACAAAGGCTCTCTAAATTAGTGTTTCCTAAAAGTACACACTGCACCCAAAAAATGCAAGTTCTTCTTTTTGCATTTAGAAATACAAAATTGCTAAATGTGATTTCTAAACTGAGAGTTGGTATGTCAATGTACAAACCATTTGCAATTAGGAAATTCGGTGAAACAATGTTTTGCACATGCTAAATACCATGCTTTTGAAACAGGTAACCAGGTGTAAAGGGAGTCCCAAAATGCTTTCCAATATTGCACAATAACTGCAGTTTTTACTGTAGTGAGGACGATGGGAATTCTGGGAGTGCAACACAAGAGGTAGAGGGGAGAAAGGGTATTCAGGCAGAGTGTGACTTTGTTCGAACAAACTGATGAGAAGGTTTATGCCAGATACAAGTTTACCAAACAGGTTCTTCTGAGTTGTAATTTGCCCAACCTCTGACATAGAGTATGTGTATTATAACTTTAACAGCCAACATTTTTAAACATACAAATAGTACGTAATACAAAATTTCTGATCAATGGCCTAGGTGCATGCCACCCTGGTAGCACTCATGACTCCTACATATTTAGACACTGTGGCCTGTATGAGTGGCTAACAAGAGGATACTCTGGAGACAGCTGGGTGTTAAGTAATTACTGTTCACAGTTTTACTTATGTTATGAAATTTAATGCAGTATAAACAGTAACCAGATATGCTGTTTTTCAGGTGACACTGCCTATTCATTAAGGCTTTGGATTATGACTCCATACTTACAGCATACAATCCCTAGACAAAGGGGATACGTTGTTGCCCACAAAAAAACACAAGAGTTATAGAGAGAAAATGAGAACTTCTCAAAGGCAGAATGAGATGCCTCCATAAAAGTGGGCTACCCTAAAGAATGACCCTACAACGTGCTGTGAGATTATAGCCAGATATGCTATGCTACACAACTTAGCTGTGCATAGGAATCTACCCACTGAAGCAGGAAGTGATTATTCTAAAGAAGAAAATGACCAAATTCCCCCTGCTTTCCACATTCAAGAGCTGATGCTGCATCAGTTGCTGAATTGTGTGCACACTGAGATGATGTGACAAGTAACTACTGTTAGTGCACTTGTTACATAATTGGTCATTATAAAGAAAAACCTTGCACCAAATGTTCAAAGTAGCAAAAAAAAAATCTGTTTTTTAACACACTTTTTTCCTATAGACGACAACAACATTGTTGTTGTTTAATGAAACAAAAGGTTGCTTATATTTAAACAAAGTAAATAAAACATTAAACAAAGTACATAAAAGCATATTATCTTGATGTAATAATACAAATTGTGATAGCTTAATTCACGGTTATGTCTTTGAAGTCCAGTACTTGGCCTTAGATTAGAACACAGAGCAGTTCTTCCTTGTCCTTCTCCATTCTGGCTTCTATTGCTCCTAAATTTAGGTAGGCTCAAAAGCTGACATACTGCTCACATATGAGCCCTCCTCAGTTTCCCCAACAGACCCTGTTGGCCTATTTAATGCATTAGAAGTTTGCATTTCTAATCTGCGCAAAGGTAATTGTTACATCACCACTGTGGTGTACTAATCTAACCTGCATGTTGGCTGTTCTTCTACACATAGGTCATGTCACTGTAGCCAACCTTTCTACAGAATGTCCAAAGATTTGTAGCTGATTGCTCTTGTGTCTTTGCTTGCACATATGTGATTCTGAATCTTGAGAAATGTATGTGGCCATATCTTTAACAGCCACAGTTAAGTCCTCAGAGCCCTCATTGTCTTCTAAAATGGATCTTTCTAATCTTTCTACGCTTTTACTTCATTCAGATGTTGTTCTGTGCTATTGAGATTTTATTTAGAGATTACTCCAGCACATGAAATTGCCTGCGAGTAGGTGACTGTCTTCTTGCCTGTCTTATAAACATTCTTCCTCTATGCACGCCATACAGGAAGTGGCAATATTTGTAGTCTGCTCTACTAAAGGAGTAGTGTTGAAATGACTGCTTGCTCCACTTTCAGTGCCTGTTGGAATATGTATTAACGTTTCTGCGTGAGCTACTTGCGTTTGAGATGATGTCTAACCCACATCCTTAGTTTCTGGTTGTGTTTTATTAGTCAGTTGACCTGGAACAAGTCAAAATAATATTGTTGCAGTGATGGTTTTTATTTGTGACAATTAGCTATGGTTACATTGATACTAACTGTTTTTTATTTACAGGAATATTATATACATACATCTTTAATGTTTTTTTTTAAACAAAACAGAAACCATGAAAAAGTAAATGAGTACTTGCTCTCTGAAACTTTTTCTTTTTACCCTTTGGTCTACATTACCCACAATGCATTGTATAAAACCCTGTGGAAAGTTAGAATGTCATTTTCTAACAATGTTGTTAAAACATATTTTTTATCATCTAATCATGTTTATTTATTTCATAAAATTATATTAAACTAAATATTTAGTGTATTTATTTTGTAATGTTTAGGCATAACTTACACAAAGGGCAATATATTTATAAATGTAAACAACTAACCTTGATGATCTGGTGCAGTGACAGAAGTATCAACAGTAAACAATTCAGAGATAGCTTCTGGCTGCAAGGTGAGTTTGATCATCTATTCCATAGGCATGGCCATGGCCTCCACCAGTAACTTATGCCTGCTTCCTTTTGCTTGCTAACTTCTCCTCACCTACGGGAGTGGAGGCTATACTACCTCTGGCAGATTTCATCCACTAATCATTTTTCTCTCCTAAAAAATGTATTCATTGCTGTATTCTGGTCCATCTGTTTTTTAGTGAACTCAGGTACAGAAATACGAGTCTTTTCAAACAGGCGGTCGTACTCTACCAGACTCTCCAGCTCAGCATCATTAAATTTTCTTTTGCACTTCCTCCCCACCTACTCCTATGGCACCTGGCTTGTCAACTTCAAAGCGTAAAACTGCTAGGATAAAAGACAAATGGCATGATTATGATCTTGGCGGATTCAATACCCCATCCTAAACATGACGGATATTTAATCCGATGTATTACAACCTCAATAGGATGAAATGGGATTATAATATGGTGGTCGGGATATCCACTGTGTTTGTGATGGAGTAACCCTGTCCGCCAAGATCGTAATCAGGCCCATACTCTTTCAGTGCTCTGCTGCTCCAGGTAAATACATTTTGTGAACTGGCAGTGGTCCTAACTAGCTTCAGGTGGGAGATTTGCAAATCGCAATTCATATTAAATCACAATTTACGCTCCAGTTTTATAAATATCAAATGGTTCTGAAATTACTATTTATAGAATAAACGTACAAAAAAATCTGAGCATTTCTTAAATTGCCCTTCTGTATGAATCGTAATTTAGGAATCAGTAAATTTATTTTTCCTACATAAAGACGCAAGTCTCAAAAGTTGAATGTCAAAAATCTTCAGCCAGGCAGGGCAGCAGAATGTAGGCAAAGAGGGCTCCATGAGGATGGACAGCTGCTGGATGCGGCAGTCCAAGTGTTTTTGGCAGAAAAGCTCAGAAAAGGAGCAATTTGAATTTCACACCCAGAGAAGTTCTCTTAAGAGCGGTATACTTTGGGCACCTTTCGTCTAGTCAATTGTTCCACATTTGCAGTTCATCACTTTTTTGGAGCTCAGATTTCTCCAGTGGGTCAAGGCTGCAGGCTATGGCTGAAGTGGGCTTCACATGGCTGGCTACTGGTCACTTCTTTGTCCTGGTACAAGAGAGAGCAGGCCCTCTAGATCTCTTTACAGGTTACAAACAGCCGATCCAACTTTCCTCTGTTCTTCCTCCAGTCCAAAGGACGGTACTGGGTATGCCACCTTTAGGCATGACACCATCTGTTAGTAGTGGTGTCCCCTGGCCCATCCCTAGCTTATGTGGTAACATTTCTCAGGGGTTACTCTACCCAATTTTGTAGCATCTCCTTTGTGCAGTACAGCAAACAATTCCATAATTCCTCTCTCTACCTAAATGCAAGAAGGACCCTTCTTCTCATGTGCAGAGACTGTGTAACCAGTGATGTCTCTATCAGGGTAATAAGCAGCCCCTCCTATGTGGTCATGCCAAACCAGTTCTGGGGGCAACTCCCCTCCGACTGGGAATGGTGCCTGTCTGACTGTAGGAACAAAAGAAGGTAACTGTTCCTGTGTCATCTAACTCGTTCCTATCAGAGGGGAGGCCCCGGTGAAGTAAATACAGTTCCTTGACACCCCCCAAATTGCCATCCTTCCAGAGGAAATAAAACAAATCCCCTCAACCAGGCCTTTGTCCCTGCTCTAGGAGTAGTATTCACAATTAATTCAGGGCTTAAGTGCTCAGAGGGCTGCAGATGGAGGCTAATGGAAATTAGCCTCCCTCTGCTTTAGGTGGGGAAGGGTAACTTTCTAAAAGTACGCTTTCCTTCATATTTATTACAAATCCAACTTCTCCAATGAATTGAGCTTTTAATAAAAATTCTGAATAAATGTCCAACTAGTCCCTTCCTTGGGATAGCAGAATTATTATGTAATATTGCTTCCCAGTGCTTCTTGGTAGGGCAGTCAGACTTTCTACAGTGAAGAGGTACTGTGGTCTACTTGTGACATTTCACTTACACCCCTAGGTACACCCTTTACTATATACTTGGGACTTATAGGTAAGCCAAATATACCAATTCGGAGTATACCAATTCAACCATGTTTAAAGGGAATGAACAAACATTTTTACTTCTGGTTAGCAGGGTCAAAGTGCACAAAGTTCTGCAGCCAGCAAAAATAGATAGGGCACAAATCTGGGGATACCCCACACAAAAGGGTGGTCATTTTCTACAACCATCAACAAACTTCCTATGTTCATACTCCACTCCTGTCCATGCCAGAGTGAAAACGCAACTGCCAATGGCCCTGTGTGTTGCCCTTATCATAACAGGGTGTGAGCTGCTTTACAACAATGCTTTCCCACGTTTTACTCAGTATGGGCAACAACGTGGTGTGATAGTATTTTTCAGTTACAGTGTCATCTATATTTTCTTTATCAAAGGGGCAATTACCCAATCTTTAAGCTACATGGAAATATTCTAGAGGAGAGAGTTTCTACAGAGTGATGATTCTTCCTCTGATTGCCGGGAGAAGGAATGTGACATAAAAACCAAGCCGGAACAACCCGTAACCCAATTTAATAGTCTAGAGGAACCTGGAAATCTCTTCTTGAAAGGTAGACATGAACTGATTAGCCATTTGTAAGTGTGCTATATAGAGGGAGATCCATTAGGTAGTCAGTCACCTGAGTACTTGTTATGATTGCCTAAATATTTTTAACTTTAAAAAGAAAGATTGGTGTGTTAAAAAAACACAGGTTCTAACTTCTGAAACATCAGTTTGCCCTGCTGCTATAGAGTGAGCCTCCCAAATGGAGATAGGCACACTGTTATATCTATTTAAATTGGATTATAAGCTGCAACATGTAGTGCACCTCCACATCTGAAAACTAGGATGAATATTAGGTGAAAACACAGGTAAGTGTGCCAGTATTCTTACTACAAGTGAGCGGGCCTTCAACACAATCTGAGTGGAGATTATGGGCCATATGTACAAACACATTTTCCCATAGACACAGAATGGGCAAAACTGCTTGCCACATCTGGCCCTATGTGAGCTCCAGAGCTAGTTGCTTTGATTGCTGGCTTACTTCCCGGTAGGCACTGCCTGAGTAACACTCTTGGTACCACATGATATTTGTACTTTTCAACAATGGAACACATTCTACCACATAGTTCATACCACCTTTCTTTTAACTCTTCTTGGGTGCATTACACTGGAGAAACAGCATTTACAAAGTCCACTATTCTGGTCCACATTTGCCTTTACTAGTTGCACTTTATAGTGTGCATTATTGCACCAAACAGCTGGGGTTCCACCCTCAAAACTTCTTTGACTATTACTTTCAGTATCACTGAAGTGAGGAATTTTCGTAGCCATTCCTCATGCACATCAAGTATTAGTTGGTTAACTTCAATATGCAGCAAAAGATGTGCCTTGTGTTATTTGTATGTTTTATAGCAGTTGAAACAGTGCAGGGCGTACATTTATGTTTTGTAAGTTTGCTACATCATGGACATTCAGCCACTATGGATACATTTGCCAAGCATTCTGCTACTGAAGGAAATAGGGTTATTAGTTGATAGGATTGTGAGAGTTCCTCAAGTATAATGCACTATAGGGTCTAATTAGGTTTCAATAAATTAAACAGTAGCTCAGCCCTTTGTAGCTTGACACAGAATAGTCAGAATTACCTTAGGAGAAACATAGGGGCATGACCACGAAGGCCAAGATGGTGGACACATTTCTTTGAGCACTCTAAGTCTCCTCCACCCTCCAATGTAATCCTGCAAATCCCAGGGCCACATCCTCCCATATCCTTGCCCCGCAGCATCCCAGCCAAGTCCTGATCCTCTCCTGCACTGAGGATGCTCTCAGAGGTGCAGAAACCTAGCTTGTGGGACACCTCAGACAGTCTCAGTGGGCCAAGATGGTGGCATAGCAAGGCTCAGGCCATGAGCCTAGGAGCCTGCAGCGGTGACCTCAGAAGAGGTAGGTACAATTGGAAGCAGGGAGCTGAGACCCTCAACAGAGACATTTGCCAGGCCTGCCAAGATTTTTTAATCTGGCCACACGGAGCACTGGTGGAATTGTGCTGCCCAGTGACAGTCATTTATGGCACACAGTGTGCCCTGCCTCCAGCAATCAAAATGGTCCAAAGACATCTGTCGCCCCCACATTCTCCTGCCATAGTAAAACCATGGGCCTGAGCCCCTGCCCCACTGTCAGGCAATCAATGAGGAGGATGGGAGAGGATGGGACCGCTGTACCAAGTGTGAGGGCTCCACCAGTGGGGCCACAGGCCCAACATAGATTCCTTGCCCCCACAGCATTGTATCCTGCCAATACAGACCAATGCTGGGCTGAGAATGTTTCTTTCCTTTCATCACTGGCGACCCACTGGGGCATGATGCAGCTTGTGGCATCTGACACTGAGGGCCCTTTGAGCACTGGATAATCACAGTGGACTGGACATGATCTGGCCTACTTCAGTGAATTAATTTGTCTGTGGTATTCTGTCCACGGGGCAGTGCCCTGCTTCTGGGTCTTGCCCTGGGTGCTGTACAGACTGCCTTGACTGCTCGTACTGCCTCACTTTCCCCTCCTGGGGCTTTGTGGGAGAAGGAGGCCAAGGCTGCTTGACCCATGGTGAAACTGTGGAGCAGTTCTTCTTGCCAACCCCATGAGAGCACTAACACTCAGCAGAGGACCTGGGAGGTTATCTGAGGACCCTCCTGTGTGTGCACACGTGGTGCAACTGTCCAGGGACCATCCCAGGGCATTGGAAGGGAGGCCTCTGCTACTCTTGTTGGTCCAACTGGCCATCTCATGGTCCGAGGCGTGCTTGCCGCCCGGTCGCCTTTCTCTGCAAAACCTGTGATGCACTTAGTAACCAGTAACGGGGATTGACGGGGGATTCACTCCCCAGCTCAGACCAAGATGGACAAATATACTGTTCAGGACCTGAATGGGGCTAATCTACTGGCAGAGACTCCCACACTACCTAGGCACCATTCTTCTGGCCATCAGTCCTCCAAAGAGACGGTCAAAACCAAGATAGGGAATGGGTGGGTGGACATTTCGCTCTTGAGACAAGTTTTGGGAAATGTGTTCCACAGGTTCCTGAAGCAGAGAGCAAGATTTCCACCCTAAAATATGAGGTGAGCATGTTTAAACATACCATATCCAAACTCCTATCCACCACTACCACCCTGGAAGAGCATGCAGAAGATGCAGAGACGAGATCAAGGTAAAACAATCTATGTTGCACTTAGATTTGCGCAATGTGGTCCACAGGGTGTCTGAAGACGATGGCAGGGTTTCCACCCTAGAAGATGAGGTGACCACTCTTACAAATTGCTTCCCACCACTACCACCCTGGAAGCCTGAGCGGAAGAAGCAGAGAAGAGATCCTAGTTTGCAAAATAATTACTTTTAAGTCCGCTTAAAGGCAAAGGACCTAGCTATCTTTCTGCAAAGCTTACTTCTTACCAGCCAAAGAGAACCTTATGATCTACTGACTAAACCCTTCTTGCAGTCCCTTGGATCAGGAAATCTCGTTCAGGGGGAAGATCTTTTTCGTAACTTGCACCCTTGTATTGGAACCAAATACCCATAAACTTACGAAAGTTTTACGAAAATGCGCTGACCACCTTAAATTCAGAAAACTTCGGAAGCCTGAGCTGTTTCTGATTTAGTGTTTTTTCTTTGCTTATGTCCTGTGTTGTGCTGAAAGACTTCTCCCAGGGTGATTTATGCATGTTATAAGCTATTTTAACATACTATAACATCCAGGCAAAGCAATCAACATTGCACCAAGATTTGCACAATGTAGTCTATGTCTGAAGCCGTGAGCAAGGTTTCCATCCTAGAAGAGGAGGTGACCCTGCTTAAGCGTACCATATCCAAACTCTTTACTACCACTACCACCCTGAAAGCCCTACGGAAGATGCAGAAAACACATCCAGGCAGAACAGTCTATGACTTGTTGGGTTTTCCAAAAATGCTAAAGTCCCACATTCAGAAACATTTCTCAAAAAGTGCCTGTAGTCCTGGAAGCCAAAGGAGAAACCATTATCTTGGTTCACAGTTGAGCAGGCAAACTGATCCTTGGCTCAGCATTCAT
Organism: Pleurodeles waltl; assembly: GCF_031143425.1. Taxonomy (NCBI): domain Eukaryota; kingdom Metazoa; phylum Chordata; class Amphibia; order Caudata; family Salamandridae; genus Pleurodeles; species Pleurodeles waltl. The sequence goes on from NC_090444.1 coordinate 716,333,462, forward strand.
CCTCTGGGGCTTCTCCTCATCCCATGATAGCCCGGGTCCTGAATCATAGAGACAGAAATTCCATTCTCTGGCAGATTTGCTTGGTTGGACCCCTGACCTATGAGTCTGCTTCAATCATGACTTTCCCTGATTACACTAGTGCGGTCCAGCAGCAGCGGAAGTCATATGACAAAGTTCAACAAAAACTTGCCATGAACGTGCAGAATATACTCATACTCCCTGCCAAACCTAAGGTGATCTATATTTCCAAAATCTACTTCCTTAACACCCTGGAAGTGGCTTGGGAAAGGGCAAATGAAAGACTGGTCCTTCAGTGGCAAGCTCTCACCCAAATGACTGCTGCAACAGGCCCCCAACGACCAGATCTCGAAGGAGAACGTGATTGTGAAGGGAGAGGATACACCCTTGATGCTCTTCTGGATCCTCCGACCTGGGTGGGGCACGATTACACAACAGAGGTGTTCTTCAGGGGGGAAAGGAGGCACACAATCAAGGAACTGATTTGTCTTGCTACCCCTCAATGACCCTGTTACTAGAAACTGGCCATGAGATCCAAGTCCAGGTCTGACGCTTGGGGAGTGGCCTACATCTCTTGGACACTTTAAAACCCATTATTAGTGTCACTTATCGTACACAGGAGGAAGACTCATGCTAAGCCTCCTCCCCATAAGTGTTCCATGGTTTGTGCATTAAGGGAGTACAGGGCAACAGGTACTTTAGGGGGAGAAGTGTCAGAGGTGGGAGCCGAGGGGAAGAGATGTTCTTTATGGTTTGGTTATATCTTTTGTCTCTGACTGTTCTGCACACACATATGAGAATGCACGCATGGACACACTCCCCAGTGGCATCTATAACTTCCCATTTTATGCCGATCGGGCTCGTACGGGCCGTCCCAGGTGTCTCAGAGACCTCTGCTTTGCCTCCATTCAAAGGTGCTTACCAGGGGCTCCAATGGTGCACCTTAAAATCATGTCCTGGATAATAATGGCCTCCTAGACTGGATTAAACGGACAGCCGTTTTACGTCACACAAAACTGTTCTTGCCTCCGGGTCTCATACTGCAAGAAAAGCACCTGATGGGTACCCACTACCCCTTCTTGGGTAGGATCGAGTGTTTCATGCCAGATTCCCATGGGGGTCCCAGGGTGTTGCCCTCCTTTTGCATAAACCATTTCCATTAGTGGTGACTTCGACCACCGTAAATGCTCAGCTGCCCCACTATAACCCTCTAAAAGCTAAGGCCCATATTTATACTTTTTTAGCACCGTATTTGCGCCGCTTTTTGATGCAAAAACGGCGCAAACTTACAAAATGCAATTGTATTTTGTAGGTTTGCGCCGCTTTTGCGTCAGAAAATGACGCAAATGCGGCACTAAAAAAGTATAAATATGGGCATACATTTCTTATGGGTCGTCTTGGTAAGGGCACAACAGCTCAAATGTATTGCACACTATTCAACAATGCACATGAGTTGTTCCTATATCTTCCCATGGAAGATGTGGACTGGTGGGATGCCCAAATGCCCCCCGTGACCTGATGATTTCCTCCAGGCTACAACTGGTCCAGCTACATTATATACATGTGACACACTTTACACCTAATTGTCTGTGGTTGGCTTGTAGACTACCAGCCCAGACAAAGGCAGATTTCTTCCATGTGGTGTGTTCCTGTCCTTGAACAACAGGCATCAGGCAGGGCGTAGAACAAACTCTGACACACGTTATGGACAGAGTGGATCTGACCCCAAGGGTGTTTCTGCTTGGTATACTGGAGGATCTTGGAGGGCCATAATACAAGCGGATAATGGTGGAGGTGGACACATTAGTTGCCAAGCGTGACATTGTTCACCTCTGGAAGGTGCCACAACTCCCTACACTGGCAGAGTGGCAGAGAAGAGTGGAGTGATAAGTTAAGCAAGAACGACCAATATACTATGCCAAAGGTTGCCAACAGAAGCGCACCAAATTTTGGACACATGGGTGTCCTAATACAGACTTTTCAAAACAGTCTCAGAGAACTGAGATGAGAGGGGTCAAAGGGAACTGTGTCACTGTAATCAAAATGTTATATCTGAAAATGGTATGTGCCAGTTGTTAATGAAGACACTAAAATAGGTTTATCAAAAAAACTTTGGAGAAACGAGTGTTAAGCATTTAAAAACACCAAAACAGTCAATAAGTAAGAAACACAACACTCTAAAATCCCAGTCCAATTCATAAAAATAGCTTAATAGACATCAAAACAACAACAATCTATAGTAGTGATCTTGAGGTAATCATTTTAAAACATTTACAAAATAGGTAATAAATCACTGCAGTTCACTGCAGTGGTTCTCAATGAACCTCCAGGAATAGGATTCATATGGGAGAGTTTGAGGCTACCTACAAATCAATAACTTTTCTCACCAAATGTAACAGGTAACTCTTCCACAACAGGCTTCACTGGGGTTGCTTTACTCCTGTGGAACCCTCAGTCATAGCTTCTGGTTCTTTTGGAGTTCTAGGGAACCCAGATGCATCCCTCTTTAAATGAAATGAAATATAGCAGTCTCCTTGACACCAGCAATGACTACGGGGGCATCGCATGGGTCGATGACATACTCTCCCAGCATGCACCAGGGGTGTTACAGGCGAGCCCAGGTGCAACTAGTCAAAAAAGTCAGGTCTACGAATGCAGTTTTCACTGTAGTTTCCTCTGTTTTTCTTCAACTGGGTGTGATGCTATTAATTGTGTTTGACCAATGACTTTGTGTTTCACCACTGCGCATATTAGTTGCTCAATGTTCACCAGTAGCACATTATATGTTTTGTTCAGTTTAGCCGCCTATTGGCTTTGACATGGCATTAGCCATTACTTTCTGTATTCAGTTGAGCCGCCTATTGGCTTTGACATTGCATTAGCCATTACATTCTGTATTCTGCCTATTGGCTTTGACATGCTGTATTCAGTTTAGCTGCCTATTGGCTTTGACATGATATTATACATTACATTCTGTATTCAACTTAGCTGCCTATTGGCTTTGAAATGATATTAGACATTACATTCTGTATTCAGCTTAGCTGCCTATTGGCTTTGACATGATATTAGACATTACATTTTGTATTCAGCTCAGCTGCCTATTGGCTTTGACATGATATTAGACATTACATTTGATATTTAGGTTAGCTGCCTATTGCCTTTAACGTGGAGTTAGACATTGCAGTTGAGAATCCAAGCTGTGTTTTTCCACAAGATGGACCAAGCTGTTTTCTTCACACCAGACTAGACCTGATAAGAGAGAGTACATTTGGTGTTTTCCTTTCTGCTCAGGCTTGGGAAGAGGAGAAGTCTAGGAGATCTGGTCAGTCTCCAAAGGCTTGCGTAGTTTTCCCAAGACTGAGAGGAGGGGGCACGCTTTTGTAAGGATGACTCGGGGCTACAGTGAGTTAGATTCGAATCTGCTTGACTTCAGGCTGGAACTAGGCGCCAGTTTCCAGTCTCCCGTGTGGGTAGATAATCTCTTTCTCGCAGTTGACCGGAGTCATCAACTTGCAGACCCCAGAAAGATGAAGCTGAAGATAGGTCCTACTTGTTCATACGGTGATGAATTTAATTTTTATGCTTTGCTAATATAATCATATAAAGGTATATATATCTGCTGTGTACATTGCAACTGAGAAGTACTGTGATATATTTTGTTTTCATTGCTGTGACTTTTACTCTTTTGAACATGTGCGTGAAGTCTATTAATTCGTCTCTCAAGAACTTGTGGGTGGGGAAGAATTAACAACAATAAAGGTCTTCTTTGAACTCAGAAGTGCATTACAGAGAGGTTCTGTAAGCTCCGATAGAAGATAAGTAGGAAAGCAGAACATTTTGGTACTAGAAGTGGGGTCGAATTATTGATTTCTACGTGCACAATTTAAAAGTATAATTGTTTTTTGTTGTTTGGAAAATTACAGAAGCACAGCAGACCATCTTTGAAAATGCATGTGTAGTTAAACTGCCTGATGGTGCTGTGAGAAACATGTTTTCTTTCTGTGATAAAGCATATTTAGAAAATGTACCTTTTGGAAGCAGTGATGTTCCTTTTGTTTTTGACAGAAGGGTTTGGATACTTTTATCTGCTTACAGAAAAATGCAGGAGAAATGTAGGCAATTAGAACATGAAAATAAGAATTTACGTGAGCAAATTAGCCAGATTACATTAATGCAAGATAATGCTGAAAGTTATAAAACTATTGTTTTAGAAGAATCTGTCTTTTCCCATTCCAGTAATGAGGGGGTTAAGACAGCTGTGAGCCAGTCTGAGCGTCTGTGTGAGCCAGGTTTTTTGGCAGTCGAAGTGCATTCCTTAACTGATAATACAGAGAACGGAGCTCAGAATGTGATTTACGAGGTACCATCGCAAAATGTGCAGTTACTGGCACAAGTAAAACGAAAGATTTTAGAGTTTCTTACTGTTTGCACTAAGCAAGAGACACCGAGTTTCATTTGCTTGTTTGATTTTTGGAAACAGAATAGCCCTCATCTGAGTGAAATCTTAACACTTTGGTATATGGTCACTAGGAAAAATTAAAATACAACTGCACGCTTGTGATTTGGCAAATGAAATAATGCAGACTTTAGGTTTCTGCGCAGTGCAAGAGGGAAACACTGATTTACATGTAAATCAGGAACAGGGGAAGAATGAACAGGTGCCACAAGCCCCTTTTCAGGATGTGGAGAGGGTGCAGGGAGTACCACAAGTAAAAGAGTCACCAGTGAAATTGAGTGCACCATTTGAATTCGTGTCCACTGAGGATAAAAAGCATGTTTGTTTGACTAATGATTTATTGACTGAAATGTTGTTTTCTGGCACAGGAGAAGGAACAGCGTTGTACGATGTGTGTCAGACTTTAAAGCAAGAGCTGCGTGAGATGTGTCATTTTTACATTGATTCTTGGTTCATTGCCAATGGTTTAGCCATTTGGTTTTCCACATGGCTTGTACTTAACTGGTTCAATTCCCTTGCAGATGTTAAAGAGAAAAATTCAGAGTCTGAAGTGTTCACCCAGAATTCTGACTTAGTGGGGATGGCTAAGTGGGTGCACCAGAAATGTGAACAGCTGGGAGAAAAAGCCACTTACAGGTGGGCAGAGATGAAAGAGATGCACATTCCCCTAGATTTGAGGAAAACTGTGCAGCACGCACAAGAGAAATCTGTCCCACGAGCAGTCACAGAGAGAGGAAAGTTACTAGGACAGATATGGCAAATTGATCAGGTTTTAGGGGGAGTGATTGCTGCTGATTACCAAGGAGAAATCAAAATTATGCTGATAACTAGAAAATAATCTGATTCATTCATACAAATTGGAGACAGAATGGGCCAAATTGTCAAAAATGCAGTGTATGGAGGTTTGGTAAAGAATGAGTCTGCCCCAGCCCCTCTGACAGTGCAAGAAAAGGGAAGCTGTGGTGCAGCAGATAAAAACCTCAGTGCTGAGGTGTGGGTTGAAGCCCCAAGTGACCCTCCAGAACCTGCAGAAATCATAACAAAGGGCCCCATAAACGTCCTGCTGATTAAAAAACAGGGAAAGGAAGAGAAAGGGTACATTTCAAATGACAAATGTTATTTGCAAGAAAAGTCATACTTTTTTCTTTCGCAGGTCCTACCACATACCGCCACTGCCCCTGAGTGTGCTGTGTGGTCCCCCTTCGGGTGTGTGCGTGTGGGGTCGGGGAAGGGACCGAACACCCAACCTGAACCTGACTGAGTAAAGTGCAAGCACCATGGATCCATTTTGCGCAAATGGCGCCTTCAGTTCAAGTTCAACTTGTTTGATTGCATTCTTCCATTGGAACTAAGCAACCTTAACAGTTAACTGTCTGTGTTTTTTCGTGTGGAATTCTGACTTTCGCTTACATTCCAGCAAACCTTTCAGGTGGACCGTGCACCTTTACATGAGTAGAACTCATGCTACATCAAATTGCTATTTTAGAGACACTATGGGGGTCATTCTGACCTCGGCGGTAAAAGGCCCTTACCGCCGGTCAGAAGACCGCCATAACACCGCCGCGGCCGCGGTTAACCGCCACGGTCATTCTGACCCACAACGGCCAAACCTCAAAAATTCCGTCCTCCACTGCAGGCCGCCACATCAGCGGGCAGCGATAAACTGGAGATGACCAAACCTCCACCGTCACGGCAACAGAAATACGCCCATGCCATTACGACCCACGAATCCACACGGCGGTCATTCAAACGCGGTATTCCATTGGCGGTACACACCGCCGCGGTCAGAATACACACACATCACCAAAACACAGCCACATTGGACAATTTGAAATACACACACCTGATACACATACACACACCACTCCCACACAATCAACCAACTATAAAACACACACCCACATCACCGACAAACCCCTGCGACCAGAATTACTGAGAGAAGGAGAGAGAGACACAGCAGACAATCCAAAGCAAGACACACTGAGGCACACTACACCATCACACACACCACATAGTAGCACAAAGCACCACTCACCAACATACTTATCATCACATACACCACCCCACACCACACCCACACCACCCCATGGCACCCCAAAGGCACCCACGCTTTTCGGACCAAGAACTCCGGGTCATGGTGGAGGAAATCCTAAGAGTGGAACCCCAGCTCTTCGGCTCGCAGGTGCAGCACACCAGTATAGCTAGGAAGGCGGAGCTATGGCAGCGGATCGTGGACAGGGTCAACGCGGTGGGACAGCATCCCAGGAATAGGGAGGACATACGCAAAAGATGGAACGACCTACGGGGGAAGGTCCGATCGATGGTCTCCAGGCACAACATCGCGGTCCAGAAGACTGGCGGCGGACCCCCACCCACCCCTCCCGAATTCACATTGTGGGAGCAAGACGTCTTGAACATCCTGCATCCTCAGGGCCTCGCAGGAGTAGCCGGAGGAATGGACTCTGGTAAGTCCAATCTCAACTACTATATCCCCCCCACCCCACCAGCATGCCAACCCACACCCCCACCCTCACCCCCAACCCCCCAGCACACATCCTCCCTGACAATGTCTCACCAGCACAACCCACCCATCCCAACACCAACTCCTGCATGCCAACACAAATCATGGGCACCCATCACCTAAGCATGACCACTGCACTAACCCCCCCCCCTAACTACCCTCACAACACCTCCCTCAAGGGAATGCCTGCACTGGGGGACAAGGGCACCCATAACACGCACGCTATTGCACACACAGAAACAATAACCAAACTCTCTTACCCCATGCAGGACCCGAACGACAACACACCAGCCAGGAGGGTCCAGAAGTGCCCATCCCACCCCCGGAACAGGCCCACACTGAGGATAGCAGCTCTGTCGACAGTGAACCTGATGACCAGCCCGGACCATCGGGGACCTCTGGGCAGTCGGTTCCCCTCAGGCAGCCACAGGCCACACCAGACCCGACCCCCTCTGCCAACACCAGCACAGCTCCCACCCAGCGGGCCCATGCCTCTGTCTCTAGGACAGCTCAATCAGCGGTGTGTCCGCCACTACAGGGCACCCAGGCTAACCCAACACCCCAACAACAACAGGGACCTGGGGGCAGTGGTAGTGGGCACACCGTCCAGGGGACAGAGGCCGGGGGAAACCGGGCAGCTCGGAGGGCTGCTGTGCAACAGGGGGGGGAGGAATGGCCCAGGGAACCCACTCTCCAAGAGGCCCTCACCACCATCATGGGGGCATACCACCACTCCCAAGAAACGATGGCGACGGTACTGGCCAGGTTCACTGAGATCCAGGCACAGCAGGAAGAACGCTACATGGGGTTCAGGGAGGAGCTGAGAATCATCGGGACCGCAATGGGGACCATCGTCCTGGCCCTCCACAGGATAGAGGACGCGTTGCGGGACCATGGTGCACCACACAGGGCCCCTGTCACTAGGCCGGACCAGGAGCAGCCTACCACCTCCGCCGGCGCTAGTGGACAGGAGGTCCCAACACCTCGACAGCCCCCCAGAACCCCACCTCCTGCTGAAGAACAACCACCCCGTAAGAGGAGCCTGAGACCAAAAGAAAAGACAGAGTAGGATGTCAAGACCCCCGCCAGCAGGACATACCCCCTCAAGTCTTCCCACTGTCCCACATTGCCACCCTGTCCAACCATGAACTGCCTATGCTCCATCCTTCCACAGGCAAAAGAACAATGCACCTGTGAGACTGAGAACTGGACTCTGCCATGGATATTCCTCCACCCCCACCCATCACCCTTAGAATGACATGTACCGATATCTAGCACTGTAAATAAATCACATTTTGCACACAAATCTGTTTTGAGTCATGCTGTATTATTAACAAATGTATTACATATTACTGTTCAATTTCTGTTCTGTCAATTAGTCATGACAACATACCAATGTCAATACGCTGTATTTCATGGGCGAACCAAGCAGAAGTCAGGTACTGAGTCAGACAGCACTGAGAAGGGAAGGGAAAGGCAAAAATTTATGAAAAACATCTGTGGGGAACTACAGAAAGTACAGATGCAGGAGGCTATAAGCAATTGTGAAATGGCGTGGGTGATTCTTACCTGGGTGTTACTGGAAATACTGTTGTATCACTCTGTCCCTATTGTCTGTGTCGTCCTCAGAGTCTTCCTCCTCTTCACTCTCCACAGGCTCCACGGCTTCTACAACACCACCATCTGGACCATCCTCCTGAAGGAAAGGCACCTGGCGTCGCAAAGCCAGGTTGTGGAGCATACAGCACGCCACGATGATATGGCACACCTTCTTTGGTGAGTACATTAGGGATCCACCTGTCATATGCAGGCACCTAAATCTGGCCTTCAGGAGCCCAAAGGTTCGCTCAATCACCCTCCTAGTACGCCCATGGGCCTCATTGTACCGTTCCTCTGCCCTGGTCCTGGGATTCCTCACTGGGGTCAATAGCCACGGCAGGTTGGGGTAACCAGAGTCACCTATTAGCCACACACGCTGTCTCTGTAGCTGGTCCATCACATAGGGAATGCTGCTATTTCGCATAACTTACGCGTCATGCACTGACCCTGGGAACTTGGCATTTACATGGGAGATGTACTGGTCAGCCAAACAGACCACCTGGATATTCATTGAATGGTAATTCTTCCTGTTCCTGTACACCTGTTCATCGTCATTTGGGGGGACTAAAGCCACATGGGTTCCATCAATTGCACCAATGATGTTGGGGATGTGTCCAAGGGCATAGAAATCAGCTTTCACTGTAGGCAAATCACCCTCCTCTGGGAAAATGATGTAGCTCCGCATGAGTTTCATCAGGGCAGACAACACTCTGGATAAGATCTTGGAAAACATAGGCTGAGACATCCCAGATGACATGGCCACTGTTGTCTGGAATGAGCCAGTTGCAAAGAAATGGAGGACAGACAGAACCTGCACCAGAGGGGGAATTCCTGTGGGTTGGCGGATGGGGGACATCAGGGCTGGCTCCAGCTGGGCACACAGTTCATGGATGGAGGCACGATCAAGTCGGTATCGTAGTATTATATGGCGTTCTTCCATTGTCGACAGGTCCACCAGCGGCCGGTACACGTGAGGATTCCTCCTTCTCATCGCTAGTCCCAGCGGACGGTGCCTAGGAAGGAGAATATGGAGTACAGAGTCAATCCACTCACAGGTACGTACAACACAGCTTGCACAGTACAGGTAAATTTATGGTTTGATATGTTTGTATGTGTGCCATTGCAAGGCCTAGGCCTGTGTGACGCATTAGAAATTAAGCCATGTGGGCCCTTGAAATGGCCGATGCCTGACCTGTGAAGTGGGACAATGGGATGTGAGGTCATTGCGCTGGCGGGGCACACCGTGGCGGTAGGCGGTCGAAGACCGCTGTGCGAAGACGCATTGGTTAACATTGAAGCCTATGGGTTTCAGGAGCCAATGACGATGTGCGCCGGCGGTCGCGGGACGCACTGCCGCGGTACGCACCGCCACGGGCGTGACCGCCATTTTCTATCAGCTCAATCATTCGAGACCTGATCATCCACAGGAGAGGACCTATACTGCAAGTGCTGCTGTGAACTCGGTCTGGAAGTGACAATGGCTGCTGCTACTGGTGAAAGGGCCCCCGCCTTCAGTTCAGAAGAGTTGGAGAAGCTCGTGGACGGGGTCCTCCCCCAGTATGCACAACTCTACGGTCCTCCAGACCAACAGGTGAGTACACTCAGTGCACATTGAATGGGTTATGCCTGTGTGGAGGGGTGGGGATGTAAGTTGGTGGGGTGTGGAGGGAATGGGGAGTGCAACGCACGACAGATGAGAGAATGGGAACCATGACAAGGTTGGGGAGGGGGGGGCATGTACTCCAAACATGCAGATATGTGACGGTTTCTCTTTCCCACCCTGTACATGTCAAACAGGTGAGCGCCCACCAGAAAATCGATATTTGGCGTGCCATCGCCGAGGAAGTCCGGAACTTGGGGGTCCACAACAGACGGGGCACCCACTGCCGCAAGAGGTGGGAGGACATCCGCCGCGGAACGAGGAAGACCGCAGAAACACTGCTGGGGATGGCCTCCCGACCTAGGAGGGGTGCCAGTCGCACCATGACCCCCCTGATGTCCCGGATCCTGGCGGTGGCCTACCCTAATTTGGATGGGCGCTTGAGGACAGCACAGCAGACACAAGGGGGTGAGTATCTGCACATTCTCCCATCTGTATGCGCATTGGAGGCGTCTGGGGGGGAGGGCTGTGGGTGACATTAGGCCCGGGCGCTCTCTGTAGTGTAGTCCGCTCCCTTAGGCATGGCCCTGTGCCCCCGCCCCCCACCTCTGTAGGGTGCCAAGTGCAGCTACCCATGCTCCAGCATCACCCATGTGCGCGTGTGTTGTCCCTAGACCTGTTTGCCTAGTCAGAAGTACTGAGTAGTGTACCCCAAGTTCGCGACTTAGTGCACGAGGCACCTGTGTCTGTCCTCTCCGCAAAGGGTATTGCTAAGGCATGCACTCAACTTTGTTTAATTTCTCCCCCCACCCTAAATCTTTGTCTTCTTGTGTTTTAGCATCATCAGGCGGAGGAGATTTGGCGTTGGAGCAGGAGGGAGCTGCAGGTCACCAGGCCCCGGTGGGCACTGACACAGACACCGAGGGCACCAGTGATCCGGAGGGCGAGGGGAGCACCACAACGGGGGCCAGTGGAGACACCAGCGACATGGACACGTCCTCGTTTGGGAGCTCCCTAGCGGGGGCGGCACCATCTGTGCCCCCCGCAACAACAGGTACAGCCGCCACCCAGCGCACCAGCACCGCCCTCCCAGCAGCCCCTCAGTCTTCGCTCCGTGGCCGCTCGGCCAGGAAGGCGCGCGTCTCCTTCGCCCCAGGCACCTCAGCCCCTGCCTCTGTTACCCCTGCTGCCCTCAGTGCGGAGCTCATTGACCTGGTGAGGACGCTCATTGTTGGGCAGACTACCCTTCTGAATGCCATCCAGGGGGTGGAAAGGGAGGTGCATCGGAGCAATGCCTACCTGGAGGGCATTCATTCGGGTCAGGCTGCCCATCAACGAGCGTTCACTGCTCTGGCCTCAGCACTGACGGCAGCCATTGTCCCTGTCTCCAGTCTCCCTCTTCTATCTGCCTCCACCCTTTCTCTGTCTCCTGTACCTCAACCTATCCCATCCACACCATCAGACCAGCCTGCACACACCTCAACACCCAAGGCCAGCTCATCCAAACATAAGCACCACAGAAAACACAAGCATTCACCCAAGCAACACACAGATGCAGACATATCAACAGTCACTACCACCTCTGTGTCCCCGTCCTCCTCGTCTCCCTCCTCCCTCCCTGTGACGTCTACACTCACACCTGCATGCACCCCAACATCAGCCAGTTCTTCCACCACCAGCAAACCCTCCACTACAGTCCGCACACCTGCAGTCACCACCCCCACTGGCATTTACACGTCCCCTGTGTCCTCTCCCACTGTGTCTGTCACCCCCTCTTCCAAGACACATAAACGCAGGCAGACACCCAAACAACAGCCAACCACCTCCCCACAGCCTACGTCCCAGTCACCTGCACCCAAGGACAGCACACCTGGCTCTCATACAACCACATCCTCTTCCTCCACTTCTCTCACCACTACTCCTACCCCTTACCTTGGTCCCAAGAAAAATTACCTCTCCAGTTTTGACCTCTTTCCCTCCCCCGACCCACCCCCTCCAACTGGGAAAAGTCCCAAGGGCACCTCAGCCACCACCAGCCCAACTACTACAGTGCAAGTGGTGCATGGCATGTGGAGTCCACACTTTGGCGGCAGTAACACTTCGGTGAGCAGCAAGGGGACAGCCAGCCCCCCCCCAGGCAAGAGGACCCGGAAATTGAAGGGCCGCCGTGAGCGGACAGAGACGGCTGCCCCCAAGGAGGTGACTCCGGCCACTTCACCGGCCACAGCAGCCAGGGGAGGCAAGGGCCCGAGAGCCCCATCTAAGGAGCGGAAGGACAGCAGGGCGGAGAGGACAACCACCAGGAGCGCGGAGCAGGAGGGCCCCACAAGCCCCATCCCGGCTGCAAGGGACGACACCAAAGGGCCCAGGACTCACTCCCCGAAGGGGCCTGACACAGCACGGTCGGAGGGCGACTGAGCAGGGTGTCCAGGCCAGGTATGACTCCCTTGACATACTGCAAGAGCACCGCTGAAGAGGGCCCCGCCGTGAAGACAGGTACCGCTGAAGAGGGCCCCGCCGTGAAGACAGGTACCGCTGAAGAGGGCCCCGCCGTGAAGACAGGTACCGCTGAAGAGGGCCCCGCCATCTCAAGCACCGCTCCGCTGGGCCCCGCCGTCTCAAGCACCGCTCAGCTGGGCCCCGCCGTCTCAAGCACCGCTCCGCTGGGCCCTTCCTGTCAAGCACCGCTCCGCTGGGCCCCACCGTCTCAAGCACCGCTCCGCTGGGCCCTTCCTGTCAAGCACCGCTCCGCTGGGCCCCGCCGTCTCAAGCACCGCTCCGCTGGGCCCCGCCGTCTCAAGCACCGCTCCGCTGGGCCCTTCCTGCCAAGCACCGCTCCGCTGGGCCCCGCCGTCTCAAGCACCGCTCCGCTGGGCCCGCCGTCTCAAGCACCGCTCCGCTGGGCCCCACCGTCTCAAGCACCGCTCCGCTGGGCCCTTCCTGTCAAGCACCGCTCCGCTGGGCCCCGCCGTCTCAAGCACCGCTCCGCTGGGCCCCGCCGTCTCAAGCACTGCTCCGCTGGGCCCTTCCTGTCAAGCACCGCTCCGCTGGGCCCCGCCGTCTCAAGCACCGCTCCGCTGGGCCCCGCCGTCTCAAGCACCGCTCCGCTGGGCCCCGCCGTCTCAAGCACCGCTCCGCTGGGCCCTTCCTGTCAAGCACCGCTCCGCTGGGCCCCGCCGTCTCAAGCACCGCTCCGCTGGGCCCTTCCTGTCAAGCACCGCTCCGCTGGGCCCCGCCGTCTCAAGCACCGCTCCGCTGGGCCCCGCCGTCCCAAGCACCGCTCCGCTGGGCCCCGCCGTCTCAAGCACCGCTCCGCTGGGCCCTTCCTGTCAAGCACCGCTCCGCTGGGCCCCGCCGTCTCAGGCACTGTTTATGGTTCACTGTGCCCACCATGCCTCCTCCTTGACCAGTGGACTCTGTAATCCACCTGAGAGACTGTGGCTTTGCACTCCCCAGGATGGTACAGTGGGCAACCCACCCACTGTAGAGACATTGAGAGACTGTGGCTTTGCACTCCCCAGGATGGTACAGTGGGCAACCCACCCACTGTAGAGACATTGAGAGACTGTGGCTTTGCACTCCCCAGGATGGTCCAGTGGGCAACCCACCCACTGTAGAGACTTGAGAGACTGTGGCTTTGCACTCCCCAGGATGGTACAGTGGGCAACCCACCCACTGCAGAGACATTGAGAGACTGTGGCTTTGCACTCCCCAGGATGGTCCAGTGGGCAACCCACCCACTGTAGAGACTTGAGAGACTGTGGCTTTGCACTCCCCAGGATGGTACAGTGGGCAACCCACCCACTGCAGAGACTTGAGAGACTGTGGCTTTGCACTCCCCAGGATGGTACAGTGGGCATGGTGGCTCCTCGTGGATCTGGCGTCGTGGACTCATGTAGCTGTGGTGGCCCCCCTTCCCTTCCCCCTGAGGTGCCTGTAGTTTTGACATCGGATGCCCCTGCAGTGTTCTCTCCAAAGGACTCAGGTCTCGTGTGTGGGCTTTGCCCTTGTTTCGCAGAACCTTGGCCCACGGACATGTTAGATTCGTAGGATGTGCAGGACTTGTTACTTCAGTGATACACTGATGTGTATATCTTTTTGGTTTTTGTAAATATTTTTCACGGTTGCTCAATTATGTCCAGGTGCTTTTTTTGAACATGAAAATTTATTCCAAATTTGGTTGTGTCATTGTATTTTTAAAGGGTGTTTGTGTGGTGTCACTGTGACTTCCTGCTCCGCATTGGTGTGTACATATTAGGGGGGTGGGGGGGTTGCATATTTGTATGCCCGTAACCTTTCTTCCTCCCCCCTCCCGTGTGTCGTAGGTGCAGTACTCACCGTTGACGTCTGCGCCGGAGTTCGTACTCGTGGTAGATGAGCAGGTAGACGAGAGCAGGTATGATGTTCAATTCGGGTTCCATGCTGTCCGGATTCCGCGTGGAGTGTCTCGAGGTGAGCGTTTTCCATTGGAAATGTCTGTTTCCGCCGTGTTTTTATCGGCGGTGCTCCCGCCCCGGAAAAGGTGGCGGATTGGTGGGTCGTGATAGGGTGGGCGGTACATTGTCTGCCGCCTGGCTGTTGGCGGTGACCGCCGCGCTGTTTGTTTGTTCCGCCGTGGCGGTCGGAGTGTTAATGCGGCGGGCTGTGTTGGCGGTTCCCGCCAGGGTCAGAATTGCATTTTTTTGACCGCCGGCCTGTTGGCGGGTTGGCCGCCGCTTTATCACCGACCGCCAGGGTCAGAATGACCCCCTATAATTTCATTCAGAGTATAAAAGTTTCAGTCTTTTCTGTGTAGATGTATCTGATGTGAAAGGTTATGAGATCTATATGTTAATCCACTTCCATTGCTTTACAGTGATTGCTTTGATCATTCAAATCTGATTTGCTGATGTTTTTTGTGCTGATTTTTTTATATATATATATATTTTTTGAAACCATAGATATGTGAAACAAAAATTCATTGGTCATAGGGTGGAATGTGATGCTATTAATTGTGTTTGACCAATGACTTTGTGTTTCACCACTGCGCATATTAGTTGCTCAATGTTCACCAGTAGTACATTATGGGCCTCATTATGACCCTGGCGGGCGGCGGAGGCCGCCCGCCAGGATGCCGCCCTCCAAAATACCGCGCCGCGGTCAAAAGACCGCGGCGGGTATTACGAGTTTTCCCCTGGGCTGGCGGGCGGTTGCTGAAAAACCGCCCGCCAGCCCAGGGGAAAACGACCTTCCCACGAGGATGCCGGCTCGTAATCGAGCCGGCGGAGTGGGAAGGTGCGACGGGTGCAGTGGCACCCGTCGCGTATTTCAGTGTCTGCAAGGCAGACACTGAAATACTTTGCGGGGCCCTCTTACGGGGGCCCCTGCCGTGCCCATGCCATTTGCATGGGCACGGCAGGGGCCCCCAGGGGCCCCGCGACCCCCCCTACCGCTATCCTGTTCATGGCGGCTTTCCCGCCATGAACAGGATGGCGGTAGGGGGGGTCAAAATCCTCATGGCTGCGGAGCGCGCTCCGCAGCCATGGAGGATTCAAACGAGCAGCGGAAAGTCAGCGGGAGACCGCTGACTTTCCGCTTCTGACCGCGGCTGAACCGCCGCGGTCAGAATGCTCGTTGGAGCACCGCCAGCCTGTTGGCGGTGCTCCCGTGGTCGGTGGCCCTGGCGGCGTCAGAATGACCACCTATATGTTTTGTTCAGTTTAGCCGCCTATTGGCTTTGACATGGCATTAGCCATTACTTTCTGTATTCAGTTTAGCCGCCTATTGGCTTTGAAATTGCATTAGCCATTACATTCTGTATTCTGCCTATTGGCTTTGACATGCTGTATTCAGTTTAGCTGCCTATTGGCTTTGACATGATATTATACATTACATTCTGTATTCAGCTTAGCTGCCTATTGGCTTTGAAATGATATTAGACATTACATTCTGTATTCAGCTTAGCTGCCTATTGGCTTTGACATGATATTAGACATTACATTTTGTATTCAGCTCAGCTGCCTATTGGCTTTGACATGATATTAGACATTACATTTGATATTTAGGTTAGCTGCCTTTTGCCTTTAACGTGGAGTTAGACATTGCAGTTGAGAATCCAAGCTGTATTCTTCCAAGCTGTGTTTTTCCACAAGATGGACCAAGCTGTTTTCTTCACACCAGACTAGACCTGATAAGAGACTGAGAGGAGGGGGCACACTTTTGTAAGGATGACTCGGGGATACAGTTGAGTTAGATTCGAATCTGCTTGACTTCAGGCTGGAACTAGGCGCCGGTTGCCAGTCTCCCGTGTGGGTAGATAATCTCTTTCTCGCAGTTGACCGGAGTCATCAACTTGCAGACCCCAGAAAGATGAAGCTGAAGATAGGTCCTACTTGCTCATCCGGTGATGAATTTTAATTTTTATGCTTTGCTAATATAATCATATAAAGGTATATATATCTGCTGTGTACATTGCAACTGAGAAGTACTGTGATATATTTTATTTTCATTGCTGTGACTACTTTTACTCTTTTGAACGTGTGCTTGAAGTCTATTAATTCGTCTCTCAAGAACTTGTGGGTTAGGAAGAATTAACAACAATAAAGGGTCTTCTTTGAACTCAGAAGTGCATTCCAGAGAGGTTCTGTAAGCTCCGATAGGAGATAAGTAGGAAAGCAGAACACTGGGCAAGTGAAAGTATACACTCTAAAGCCAACCACAGGCACAGCGCTTCATGGGCACCTCATGGAGTGCCAGGACTTGATGTCCCAGCATGCACTAGCAGTGACATCGTAAACCTTTGGACAGGGACCAGCTGGGCACTTGAAATGCAGCCTCCTTTAGTCCTCTGTGGTCCTGTGGCCTAAAAGGAAAATAGCCTACTAGCCCTAGGCGTCAAGGTGAAGTCTTTCGGCAAAGTTGAAGTAGGTTCAGCTCTTGTGATCTCCCTTCACGCACTTGACAGCAGGCTCAGTCCTCTTTGTGGAATCTTGTGATACAGCAGATACAATCCTTCTTGGTTCAGCCTCTCATTATGCAGTGCACCGACTCTGCAGAAGCAGTCCATTTTCTCAGTGACATCTGTTCCTGCAGGGGCAGCCTGTCTTTTAAGTGTAATTAACCCACTGCCCCCCTCTCCAACTATCCCACTACAGGAGAGGAAAACTCCTCCCAGCAGATGACTTTTGTTCTCAGTTCTGAGAACCCTTGCCACCTAATCACAGGGGCAGCCTGTCTTTAAAGTGTAATTAACCCACTGCCCCCCTCTCCAACTATCCCACTACAGGAGAGGAAAACTCCTCCCAGCAATTGACTTTTGTTCTCAGTTCTGAGAACCCTTGCCACCTAATCACAGGGGCAGCCTGTCTTTAAAGTGTAATTAACACACTGCCCCCCTCTCCAACTATCCCACTACAGGAGAGGAAAACTCCTCCCAGCAGATGACTTTTGTTCTCAGTTCTGAGAACCCTTGCCACCTAATCACAGGGGCAGCCTGTCTTTAAAGTGTAATTAACCCACTGCCCCCCTCTCCAACTATCCCACTACAGGAGAAGAAAACTCCTCCCAGCAGATGACTCTTTTGTTCTCAGTTCTGAGAACCCTTGCCACCTAATCACAGGGAAGGTCTGACAGCTGTAGGCTGCTGGACACATCAGAAAAGGCTACCGGTGGCTTTTTAGGTAACTTAGAAAAGTGATGTTTCTGAAGCTACTTTTCTAAAATAGTTATGTTAAATCTGATTTTGGCAATGAGTTGGGTTTAAGGTATCTATTAATTTGACACTGAAACAGCCTTCTGGCTAGTTCTAATGGGAAGTTATACTTTATTAGAATTAATAGAAGTGATCCAATAATAGCCAATGGGGCTACCAGCCTTCCAATATGAACAATTGGCTTTAGAGATTGTTCACCTTCAAGTCATATGAAACACACTTTATACATGGTGTGCTATTTTGAACCATGCACCCTTCACTCTGGGTACTTAGGGCAGACTTTAGGTAATAAAGAGGGAGGTCAGGGCCTGATAAAGGTGTTCATTTGACAGGTCGAATTTTGCCACTGCAGTGGTGTGCACTCAAGTAAGCTAGCTTCCACAAGTGACATTTTAGCCTACCTCTCTCTCACTCTACCTCTTGGTAGCTGGAGAACTATATAATAGGGACTTGCAGGTAGGCTAAACTTTCCAATTAGGATTGCCAGTTGGGATATCTTTTTTACTTGCCGTTTTGGCTGCAGAACAGGCCTAGCACCAAATCCGTACTTGCTATTGTAGGGATGACAGAAATACTGATACAGTCCACTAATGGCACCTTCACTTACAGACCCTTGGTACTTTGAGTTATTCTTGCCAATTTGTACCCACTTCTAGAGATCAGAATACATACAGGGCGCTGGACATCAGGGCTCCAGTGAAAGTCTTTACACCAGTACCTAAAATCATAAAAAGTGGGAACTAAAAGTGGGGGTGAACCTGCAAAACGCCATCTTTAGTGATTGAGGGTCCTTCACCACACCATATCAGCAGACTTCAAATATGACTAGCACATCAAAGGCAGTAGATTATGGCAGAATGGTGGAAGGCTTATCTATATATGGTTTCTGGAAGCATGGTGGTGCAGGTGTGGATGGACGTCAGCTGCCCCTGATAGACAAACAATTTCATGGCGGAGACCTAAGCAGGTAGACTGCCATACACCTCAATGATAGGTAAGCCATTACAGTGGCATGGCCCCAAATTCTAAAATTAATTCCTTAAGTGTTTGGACAGTTGCTGAGGACAGTGTTCTACTCATTTCACACATAAGTGTAGATCATTTTATTTAATCTTTAAAAAGAGCTTGGGTAAAAGAATGTAACTGCGCTTTTATGCAGCCAGCTTCTCCAGGTAAGGACTTATGCCATTTCTGTTCATCTTGGCAAACTCACTGTTGTGTTTTTTTCAGGGCATCAGTATATTAGAGGTTATGAAGTGTAGTGGATTTGGGGGGCGTGGCCAAGATGGCGTTCGGAGCGGCAGCATAAACTGCAGCTCCGTCACCCAGCCCGCACAATTATCCTGCTGTTGAGCCCCCAGCCCCCCCATTTGCAGGGTGGGGAAGTCGCTTGGGGGGCCCCGGAGGGCTGTATTAACAACCGTGACTGCGACCTCGCAGCCGCTGTACTCCCGGAGAAAAATGCATTTATACGACTCGCGCTCGCCTGAAGGACCGCGCAGCCCGGCGGATCGGAGCTGCATGCTCGGCGAACCGGAGCTGCCGCATGGACCCCGGCATTGCCACAGAGGTAGGAGCTCGCCGCTGCGTCCCCGCCGTGCGCGCAGGGACTGATCGTTGGCCTGCGGGGGGCTCCCCGGCGTGCGCAGGGCCGGCCGAGTCCTCCCGCACACAGCCCTGCTTAACCAAGTGCTGCGCCGGAGCGCGCCTGCTCGAGACGCTCCCTTCCCTCGCTCAGGCACCCATCGGACGCCCGCAGTGCGTCCCGAAGTCTTGTCCCATACCCGGGACCAATTTAAGTTAAGCACTGCTGCCGGCCTGAAAAACGGCCCCCCCAAAAATGACCTAATCGGACGATCGCACAATCCGTGGCCGCCATTTTGGGTGATTCAAAACTTTGCGGGGCCGTGATCCTGTGGCCCAGAAGTGCCGAACCCATCGGCAAAGAGAACCACACTGCTTAAGCACCCCCCACAAATGTCTTGTCCCATACCCGGGACCAATTTAAGTCAAGCACCTCTGCCGGCCCGGAAAATTGCCCGGAAAACGATCTAATCGGATGATCACACAATCGGAGGCCGCCATTTTGGGTGCTTTAAAACTTTGCGAGGCCGTGATCCTGTGGCCCAGAAGTGCCGAACTCATCGGCAAAGAGCATCACACTGCTTAAGCACCCCCCCACAAACGTGATGCATGCCAGGTGCACTGACTGACCATATCTGTGTGACAACATCACCCCAAGCCCCACTGTGTCCCCCTAAGGCACCAAGAAAGACAGAATCAGTAAAGTTGGATCACCCTGCACAGTCATTCCGAGCCCACACCAACTTTACCGCACTCCACTCCTCAGTAGTGAAGGGGTAGCTGCAGAACAAATTGCGGACGGATACCTGGGGCACAAGAGGTGCAGACAATAACACAAGGTGAGCCTCCTGGCGACACTCTTCAGGCCGAAACTTCATAATACGTCAAATATTCCTTTAAAAAACCCAAAAGATCCAGCACAGACACTGCTCCTACCTAGTCTAAAAGCGCCAAATCCACGCCTCTTCAACAGCGTGATACCCGGCTGACACCACTAACTGCGGCCCCTTTAAGCAGTTAGTCAACGCGTCTGGCTGATCCTTCCCAAGTTATTCGCCGGACGTGTGCCCCGATCGGCTGGCTTGCCACAACATCTGACCAAGCGGCTTTCACCGCAGGGACCCCAAACCCAATACTAACTCACAGACACTGCTGCATCTCTCAAATGGTGAAGCCAAAGACCACCAGAGCACCTCTCACCAAAATGGATCACACTATAACACCCCCTCCAGAAGCTCTCACCACTGCGCAATCAACGTTACAGAAGCTGGAACTAACTTTACAATCACATACTTCACAATTCGAAAAAATCTTGCAAGCCATTCTAGACACTAAGACCACCTTGGAAGCCAAAATAGGCTCTGTAACAGAAGATCTCAACATCCTTCGTACAGACCAACATGCTTTAGCCGATAGAGTATTCGAACTTGAAAAAGACACGGCGTCCTTACCTGGCTCCATGAAAGACCTGCAAACACAGCTAACGCAGCTGTCAACAGAAGTTGATTTCTTAAAGCGCAGAACGGAAGATGCAGAAGGCAGGTCCCGCCGCAACATCATACGCCTGGTCGGATTCCCTGAACGCACAGAGGGCTTAAGCGCGGAACTGTTCATTGAACAATGGCTCATAGACACAATCCTTAAAAACAATATCCCGAAGTTCTTCTCTGTTGAAAGAGCACATAGGATCCCAGGTAGACCTCCAGCACCCGGCTCACAGCCACGACCTCTTATAATAAGACTCCTCAACTACCGAGACAGAGACCTTATCCTCCAACTATTTCGCAAATCAGGCCCAGTGTGCTATGAAAATGCTACGATAACAGCCTATCCAGACTTTACAGCAGAAGTGCAAAAAAAACGCAACTCCTTCTATATTGTTAAAACATGCCTCCGCAAACACGATATCAAATACGCACTGATGTTCCCAGCCAGACTTCGGGTACAGGATGACTCTCTTTCTTTCTTTTTTACCACCCCGGAGGATGCCTGGACTTGGCTGCATGCTAAAGGCCTAGCGGACCCGCTGGACGCAAGCACTCAGGACGACACTAGATCTCTCTCCGCGCTGAACCGTAAGCAACGCAAGAGACAGGGAGCTGGACCCTCACCTGAGCAGGCAAAATCCGAGCGCTCTCGGCTCCTCCGGACAACATCTAATTTTGTCAATGCTTCTTCTGTCGTCCTACCTTTGCAAACGGAAATCGAACTGGAACAGGATACAAACTCTGACTCAACTGAGTCCACACGAGGTCCTCTTCTTACACCGCGCACAGCGGATGACATCTGCTGAATGATCGGACTTGCTCACTCAACGGCTAAAAGTTTTCACCACAGCTTCTTCAATGCTCCTGTGCGCAGTCTTGCAGCCAACGGGTGCCCCCCCCGGCTGGCGCGCTTCGCTTTCTAAACTACATGAATCCCGGGCAGGGTAAGACCGTACTCTTGCACCAACGCTAATTGGCACCCCCCTGCTCCATATGGACAATTATCTCACACTGGATTTTTCCGGTATTGTTTTCTACATGTTAATAGTTTATTTGTTGTATGTTGTTTTAGTGTGCACCTCTATATTAGGAGTACGGATTTACAGTAGGCGGGTTAAACATAAAAAAAGCGGCAAACACATAAGAAACGCTTACTGTAGCAACAAATGTACAGCTTACAGCTTGTTACTTACTGGTCAGCCAATCACAGCGACTGAGTCCCATAACAATGTCAAAATCGGGTTGACAGATAATTACAATTCCGATCATATAATATACATAAAACAACTATGGCCACTCACAAGCACCAAGGGACCCTGAAATACAAAATACTCACATGGAACGTTAAGGGTATGGCAAATCCTCGGAAACGCCAAAGGGTTCACGCTTTTCTCACAAGACATCAAATACACATAGCTCTGCTACAAGAGACACATTTCACCAAATCCATCCTGGACACTGCACGCTCAAAATGGAAGGGTCAATTATACGGCACTACTTCTTCGTCCTTTGCTCGCGGAGTAGCCATCTGGATAGCACCCAGTGTCCCGTTTGTACTCTCTCGCACACAATGTGATCCAAATGGTAGATATGTAATACTTGAAGGCGCCCTAGACGGGTCCCCATTAGCTCTGGTCGCACTATACTCCGCAAACGCGAACCAGCGTGACTTCTTGTCCACGCTCACTACTGGCAACCTTAGCGACCCCACACTGGAATGCATAGGGGGGGGTGACTTCAATAGTGTCCTGGACACTCAAATGGATCGCTCATTTCCCCCACTCATTGCTGCCCCTGCCAATCGTGCCTCAGAGACTTTGGCGCAGTGGGCATCAAACAATGGACTAAGAGATATATGGAGGGTGCACCACCCCACTCACCGCGAATACTCTTACTTCTCCCCAGTACATAAACTGCATACTAGGATAGATATATTCTTTGTATCCGCCACTATTAATCATAAAATATGCTTATCTGAATATTTGGCACGCACGTTATCAGACCATAACCCATTATGCCTAACATGGGGACACATGCACACTCGGATACCAACATGGCGTCTGCAATCAGAAGCCCTCCTAGATCCTCCTTTTCAAAAAGATATCTCCAAAAGTCTAACTGATTACTTTCTATCAAATAAAAACACAACCTCATCCCGTGCCATAGAATGGGACGCTCATAAATTGGTGATAAGGGGTCACTGCCTTTCGGCCACGGTAGGAGTCAGGAAGGTACTCATTAAGGAATTACAAGACTTAGAAACAAAGCTCCGAAACGCAGAGAATGCAAACGATAACAGTGAACCCGCACTGGCAACACTACACCTGCTTAGGGCTACTCACAAGGAGACAGACAATAGATTGAGTAAACATGATTATAGACACTACATGACCAGACAACACGCTGAAGGTGACAGATCTGATAGATTATTAGCTTGGCTGACTCGGCAGCCATCACAACCAACACCCATTGGTGCAATACGCTTACACTCTGACACCATCGTTAATACCCAAGCAGGCATAAACGACGCCTTCTCCACATACTATCGCACCCTCTATACACCCCCTCCACAACCTCCAGAGCAACATCTTATTAACACACTATACCTGGTCCCCCAAAATCAACTTATCCTTGACAACACCGCCACCCTAGACGGCCCCATCACTATTGAAGAGCTGCGGCTTGCACTATCACAAATGGCACGTAATAAAACACCCGGGTCAGACGGCCTACCAATAGAATATTACAATTCCCACGCCGCCCTCTTACTACACCCACTTACAGAAGTACTCAATGAAGCACATCATAAATTACAACTACCGGACTCAATGTGCGAAGCACTGATAGTCGTTCTTCCAAAAACGGGTCGTGACCCTCTAGATGTCAAATCATACAGGCCGCTCTCCTTGCTAAACACAGACTGCAAATTATTAGGAAAAGCACTCGCAAACAGGCTCCTCCCCTACTTACTGTCTTTAATACACAATGATCAATCCGGCTTCATTCCTGGCAGAAGCACTTTCCTGAACATTAGGAGACTCTTACACATAATACACAGCAATGCAAACTTGGAAGCAGTGGCTCTTTCCCTAGATATAGAAAAAGCATTTGATACACTCAGTTGGAACTATCTTTTACACACACTTAAAGCATTTGGTTTCGGCACTGGTTTTATTAACTGGATCAAAACGCTTTACTCCAGGCCCACTGCCCGTGTCAAAAATGGACGAGTTATCTCTGAAGCATTCCCCATAGGCAGGGGCACTAGACAAGGCTGCCCATTATCCCCATTGCTATTCGCTATTGCCATGGAGCCACTAGCGATTAAACTACGGAGCTACGCACATATATGGGGTATCCCGGAGTCTAACACCCACCACATCGTATCTTTGTATGCAGATGATGCCTTAATATATCTGCGTGACCATTCGGCCCACATGACGGAGGTATTGCAGATGCTAGACTCCTTCGCCATCGCCTCTGGACTGCACGTCAACTGGTCCAAATCAAGCATATTCCCCATTTCTCCATCCCCGGTAGCTCACCATACGACACTACCGCAATATAAATTACCCTGGTCGTATATAACCTTTAAATATCTGGGAGTGCAGATCTATCACTCCATTATAGATCTAAAAGAAGGAAACATAGATAGGGTCCTTGCCTCCGTTCGCGGCTCAATACCCTTCTGGAGCTCACTCCCTCTGTCACCAATGGGCCGTGTGGCGATAGCCAAGATGCTCATTCTTCCAAGTTTTTTGTATTACTTTACAGCCCTCCCGCTGTGCTTACCACGTTCCTTTTTTAACAAGCTGCAATCAATGCTAACTGATTTACTCTGGGGTAAAGATAGACGCAGAGTGGCGTTGTTAATAACGCAACACCCGCAGGAGATGGGTGGACTGGGAATGCCTAACTTTGAAAGATATTATGCAGCCGCTCAATTATCATGGCTGTCCACATGGTTACGAGACACCCCGTCGGTTGAAAGCAAGATGTTACAGACACATACAGCACCACAGGGGCTGCTGCTCTCGATACTAACTAGCACTCCTCACACGCCTCCCAGACTAATATTACTAGAGGCAGCCCGATTCTGCTGGCGCAGATATGTCCAAAATAAGACCACATCTCTCCCCTATTCGCCTCTGTTGCCACTGCTTCAATTGCCGGGTACCCAAACCCTGTCAATACACCATGATACACGAGAAATGAATACGCTCCAATTAGGTGATTTATACTCTAGCTCCGTGATGCATACTTTCGCGGAACTGGTGACTGTAGGCATTATGCAAAATGGGGCCTTTCTAACATTTAACGCCATAAAGTTATTGCACAACAATATCTGGGGCGTAGGAGACTCGGAACCTCCCGAATCCTCACTGCTCACCACTATCCTAACCATTGGTAGCTCAAAGAGCATTATTACCACACTATATAAAGCATTGCTCGAAGCAATATGCACAACACTGCCACACGCGAAAGCGCGCTGGGACTCTGTCCTTTCTACCCCACTACCACAGAAGACCTGGGTTACTGCCCTCGCAACAATCAAATCAATATCCCCTAATCCTCGCCTACGTTACACCCAATTTAATTATCTTCACCAATCATATCTATCACCAGCTCGCATCCCAAAAATCTACCCCAATACAACGCCAACATGTCCCAGATGCGCTACACCAGCAGCTGACTTCTATCATATGGTTTGGAGTTGCCATTCCATAAACTCGGCCTGGCAACGAGTGACGGAGATCACAGCAGAGATCTCATCTCACACCCTGGTACCCACGCCTGACTCCTGCTTACTCGGCATACGTCATTGAGCCAAAACAGACAAACATACGCACAGGTTTATAGACCTGGCATTTGTGGTGTATAAACGTTTGATAGCAACGCATTGGAAAGCTCCACATGCCCCCTCCCACGCGACATGGCTACAGGAGTTACATAGCCGATCTCAAGCTGAAGCCCAGACGATGCACTTGCTACAACACAGAGGTCTCATTCTTTCGGGCCCGGAGGTTTGGGACACGTTCGTGGTGGCAATAGAGGCCAGAGACGACATGTATCCCCCGTGAACAGGATACAACACACAAACAACACAGCTTGGGCTGACACTGTTAATACTTTAGCCACACGGCATCAACTCTGATTGTCCTCAACTGCACTCATCGCTAATATCCTCCTTCTTCCTCAAATGATATTTCTCAGCTGTGCCCAGCCACACCCCACGCGCTAACACATGCATGTAACATACATTTACAACATGTAAAATATCCCTGCCCTTGAACCTGTCAACACCACAGACACTTTTTACACCCTTGAGGTGTTCTCCACCTTAATTACGGATACCGTCAGTGATTGGCCAGACCCCTTAAGCCGCAATCATTTCCCACAATAGCTCTCACGCTAAATGCCACTGTACCCTCCTTTTACCCCGCCCTTAATTTCCTCGCATTCTTAGGATTGGTTATAAAGGTTCTCCCTTTCAGTTACTCTTGTTCCCCTCTTTCTATCCCCCCTTCCCCTCCTTTCTCTTTGACATCTTACGGTGTAGCAATGCTGTGTAAAATTATACAAGTGTACAAACGAACTGCAAAATGACGTACAGCTATTGTATTGTTGTGTGAAGATTGTGTTTAATAAACAGATTTAAAAAAAAAAAATGAAGTGTAGTGGATTTTATTAGATATGCCTCCTGTTCAAAATCTTCTAGTAAAACTAAAATGAAAGTAATTAGTGCATATGGGACATTTGCTTTGATTATTAGAATGAGAGGCTAAAGCCTGAACAGCTGCATAATTGATATACCCCCTGTACGCTTTGATGTCATGCTCTGGTTATCCATCAAGAGATTCTTAATAAGGAGGCATCATGGAAAATGAAATCAATAAACAATAGTTATTGCGAGTGAGGAAATTGTGTTAGAAATGGCTTTATCAAAAGATGCAGAGATTATATTAAACATGTGTCTCTTTAAATGTGTTGGACTTTTAATCATCTGCAGCAGGCAACAATATATACTAGGATTTTAACACATTTTTTAGACATGAAATTTGATAACGTATCCCATTGCAAACTGGAATTACCACAATAATGATTGTTACCAGTTTAGGACTGCTTGTCTTGAGCGTTCATAAAATAGAGTGATAAAATTTACCTGGATAAGTCATTATGAAAATGAGAGTTGGTTTGGGTGACAGAAGAGAGCAGCAGGTCTGTAAATCGGGGCATAACGTGATCCAGCTGGGATCAATCAAACAGTTAACCCATCCCTCGGAATGTGCCTCAACTGCTCTACCTTGTCAACAGAGAAAGCACTATTTTCATGTTGGCGGATTTTATGTGAGCATTGTGGGTCGGAAGTGGTGCTTTGCAACCCAATTTCCGTAATGACAATAAGGGAAATTTCATGAAGCATCCACTCACTTCCCCAGAGAGAAGCTGTACACCATACAATGTAAACCTGTTTACAAGTTCAAATGCATGCATTGTGAATTTCATAAGTGAGTTTACACTCATGCTTGAAGAGATTTGCATGTGGAAGTGGAATTTTGGTAAATGTATTTGTCATTTGGTCCTTCAAAGCATTTCTCTCTGAGTAAGCAAGTCTCACTCCTGGAAATACATGATACATTTCACCTGAGCCTGAAGTAATGGACATCTGCTCTTCAACAATGCTTTGTAAATCAGGTGCTAATATTCACGGGCACTTCTCTTGTAGCTGGAGCAAGACACATTAGTTTAATTTGTTTATTTCAGGTCATAAATTACTTCAGGACCAATCTAGGAGTAATGATATCATGTATGCACACTTACTGGTATGTCATGTTATGCAGTCTTGTAGAACATGCTATTACCCAGGAGAGTATCCTGGCTCTGAGCAGGTATACATCTAGCCAAATCTAGAACCTAGTGAGACTACTAGAAAGACAGGTGTTCAGCTTTGTGCAGAGTTCTAGAAATGAGGAGGAGGCGCTTATTTGTAGCAGCACGTTGATCCTTGCTATAAGAGTGATGGTGAAGCAAGCTTGACTGGTGTATTCGGTTATTCTTATTCATGGGATTCTAGACAAAGGTGTCTAGAAGGTTTGTGAAAACAGATGTGTGATTTTTGAGGTATGCTGGATCACTGTTATGTAATGACTTGAAAGTGTAGGTGAGGAGTTTGAATTGTGTTTGTTTGTATATGGGAAGCTAGTGGAGCTCCTTCATGTGTGACATGATGTGTGTGTGGCGTGGGAAGTTGAGAGGGATGTCAGCCGCTGAGATATGAATGACCTGCAGCCTTATGATGAGTTTTTTTGTAGATTCCAGCGTAGAAGGTCTTCCAGTAGGCCAGTTTGTTTGTGACAAGGGTATGAGTGAAATTTTTTCCTGGTGTTCACTGAGAGCCATTTGAAAATCGTCCTCGGCATCTTCGGGGCTTGGAAGCTTGAGGCAGTGATTATGTTTACTCTCTGTCCTAGCTCTGTTGGCCACCAGGTGAAGTCCCACAGTTAAGTGCTCTTTTCATAGATCATGATTTTGGTCTTGTCGGTGTTGAGCTTCAGACAGTTGGTCTTTATCCAGTGGACAATTTCAGTCATGCAGGCAATGAACTTCATTTGGCTACTGGGTGTCTTGTCTGTGAAGGAGAGAATGAGTCAGTGTAGAAGGAGACATTGATGTAGTGACTATGGATGATTTTGGCTACATGGATCATGAATGTGTTGTCGAGGGATCTCCGCAGACAAAGTCACCTGTGTCCGTGGTGTACGGTGCCAGACTTACGGACTACGTCCTTGCAGTCAGTACAGAGCAGATCTGTAGAACAGCATGCCCTTTGATCCTGATGGCATGTAGCCATTGGATGAGGATGGTGGCAATGAGGGCAGTATCCATGAAGTGGTTGAGTCTGAAACCAGACTAAGTGATGTTGAGGAGTTGGTGGTCATTGAGGTATTTGGTCAGGCATCTGTTGATGATATTCTCTAAGACAATGGATCGTAACATGTGGTCGGGGAACATTAAGGGTCCGCAAAGCTTTTCTGGGTTTTCATGACTGCTTAGAAAATTAAATAATATTGCAATTATATATATCAAGAAGCGAAATGTACAATTGAAGCTGTTAAAACGTCCTCTCCATGTTTATGGAATTTGAAATTGGAGGCTAAAAATTAAGTTAGCATCCTCAAATTTAAACTGAATATAGTATGGCTGAAGAGTGGCCATAACTTAATTTAGAAAAGCTCCACCCTTCCTACAATTTTTTTTATTTTTTATATATGTTTGTGAATTAAATAAAATAATTTGCGTAGTTGTTTCATGAATACTTTTTTCTTTATTTTGTAGTTCAGATCATCGAAAATGCTTAGGCCAGGGTCCTGAGCCTCCACTAATGATTCAGTAGAGGTCCACAGTTTCTAACAAAAGTTTCAGTGTGGGGCCACTGGTTGCAGTAATGGTGAAATGGCAGTCCAAAGAAATCAAAACGTAAGAATCACTGTCCTAAGATCCTGGCCAAGAATAGTAGCTTTGTGATCGGTCTGTAGTTGATGAACATTGAAAGTCCAGGAAGGATTCCTTCAGCAGTGGGAGGGCAGTTGTGTGTTTCCAAGTGTCTGGGAAAGTTGCAGAAGAGGTAGAGGCATTCAGAATGGGTGTAAGCATTGGCAGGGATGATTTGCAGTCATCTGTAGTAGGTGTGGTAGGAGAATGGGCCTGACGGGGCCCCTAAGTGGATGAACTTGATTGTGGCTGTTTCCTCAGAGGTGATACAGGCCACATGTTTAGCATTTTCTCTTGGTTCCGGTTGCAGGTTAAAAGTTGCTATAAATGGCAGTGATGTTGCTGAACAATTGAGAGAGATGGTTGCAGAGGCCCTGCATGGGAATGATCGAGTTGGAGGTGACAATGGCAAAGATTTATTTGCTTCTATTGCTAAAAGGCATTGCTGCACCAGACCATTTGGTGGTCCGGATCATTTGGTGGTAAAGATTTTTGAACTTGTTCCTTTCTGCGTTCTCCTGGCTTATTTTCCATTTGTGCTCCATAAGTCTGTCTTCCTCTGTGTACCAACTGGTCTGGGGTCTAGATCTTTTTGTATTGCTCTGTATGAGGGGGGAAGGAAGTCAGCTCAGGAGATGATACAATTGTTTGAATTCTTGATGGATTTTAGCAAAGCTGTTGTTTATCAATTAAATATGGACTTAAACATTCTTTTACATTTCTGATGCTGCACCAATTTTAAACATATTTTCTAAAAAAAATGTATGTATACTTTTTTCTATTTGTAACATTTTCAACTTACACAACGGTTTCATGTGTTTATACCGGCACCATTAAATACTCTGGGATGAATTTATCTCCTCCCCAAAAGTGTTTCATTGTTCATCGATGAAATTCCGATTAAAAGCATTTTTGATTTGAAATTGATTTCTACATTTTATTTTAGATATTTCTATGTAAATATCGGACTTTCTTTTTCATTTAGCCTGTAGTTGGCATCATTGTGCCATCTACAAATATAATGATTGATTTTTTTCAGTTTGTTTTACGTATTCATTTTAAACTGCCGAAATTCATCTTTCCCCACTTTATCTATTCCTTACCTTTTTATTATATTAAAATGAAACATCCCTAAACCTTACCTGCATGATCTCATTATGTTTGTTTGCTTTATTTTTTGTTTTTCCATTGAATTATCCAAAGATTTATTTTAATTTGTGATAATTAAAACTAGTCAAAACACGTCAGCACCATAACTACTCATTGAAATATCTTAGTCAGTAGGCTCATTCACATCATAAACTTTTGTATATTCGTTCGAATCCAACATAGCTGTCTGACTTACCTCTTTGCCAGCCGCATGCCAAAATGATGCGGTACCAGTTCTCAACAAGTCTTCCCTGTTGCTGGGTTCACCTCCATTTAGAGTGGAGCAATAGGTGTTGCAAATAGTTATGCAACAATAGCAGTCTATCAGCCCCTCAGGTGGCATCACTGACCCTACGTTCACCAACGAATGGTCTATTAAAAGCGGGTCTCTCGTTTAGTCTAGATAAAACGCATGTTAAAAGCGCAACCACTAATTGTACTGGATCTCTGCAACTGATGTGCATTAGGACATTTCAGATGAACAGTATTTTCACTAAGTTGAAACTCTGAAGTAAATTTTGGGATGAAATAAAAATGAGTAAAAAAAGAAACATGCAGTCATTATGAACATCTGAGATGGCAGACAGTGGCATAAAAAAACACTTGAGGGGGCCTCCTGCAGAGTACATGGTGGGCCCTCCCGTCTGGACTCACGCATGAGCTTTCAGGCCAGAGTACTGTGCTGAGGGGACCCCCTGGAGCTCCCCCTCCAGAACTTTGGGGCTGCAGCATTCTTTGTTATGCCACAGATGGCAGAGGTGCAATGACATGAAACTTATTTATTTGATTGGTGTGGAATTTATTTTTTTGGGGTATAGAGGGGTGAAGACCCTTCTCAAGCAGAAACAACAGTCCTTGTCAGGGTGCACCACAAAAGTCTCTAAGTTAACTTGTACTTAACCCTCTGTAGCTTGGCACAAAAGGAGACAGGCTTAACCCCTTAGCTGCTGGGCCGTTTCCCCCCCAGTGCTGAGCCCTTTTTTGGCTATTTGGGGTAGTTCGCGCTTAGGCCTTCATAACTTTTTATCCACATAAGCTATCCACGCCAAATTTGCGTCCTTTTTTTCCAACATCCTAGGGATTCTAATGGTACCCAAAGTTTGTGGTTTCCCCTGGAGGAGACCAAGAAAATAGCCAAAATACAGTGAAAATTTTGTTTTTTCCAAAAAAATGGGAAAAAAGGGCTGCCGAAGAAGGCTTGTGGTTTTTTCCCTGAAAATGCCATCAACAAAGGGTTTCTGGTGCTGAAATCACTATCTTCCCACCTTTCAGGAACGGGCAGACTTGAATCAGAAAACCACATTTTCCAGCACAAATTTGGCATTTTACTGGGACATACCCCATTTTTACTATTTTTGGTGCTTTCAACCTCCTTCCAGTTAGTGACAGGAATGGGTGTGAAACCAATGCTGGATCCCGGAAAGCTAAACATTTCTGAAAACTAGTCAAAATTCTGAATTCAGCAAGGGGTCATTTGTGTAGATCCTACAAGGTTTTCCTACAGAAAATAACAGCTGAAATAAAAAAATATTGAAATTGAGCTGAAAACAACAGCCATTTTTCTTTATGGTTTACTCTGTAACTTTTTCCTGCGATGTCAGATTTCTGAAAGCAATATACCGCTTTGTCTGCTGGACTCTTCTGGTTGCGGGATATAAAGGGATTGTAGGTTCATCAAGAACCCTAGGTACCCGGAGCCAATAAATGAGCTGCACCCTGCAGTTGGTTTTCATTCTATACTGGGTATACAGCAATTCATTTGCTGAAATATGAAGAGTGAAAAAGAGGTATCAACAAAACCTTTGCATTTCCAAAATGGGATCAAGATAAGGTTTTGAGGAGCAGTGGTTATTTGCACATCTCTGAATTCCGAGGTGCCCATACTAGCATGTGAATTGCAGGGCATTTCTCAAATAGACGTCTTGTTTACACACTCTTATATTTGGAAGGAAAAAATGTAGAGAAAGATAAGGGGCAATAACATTTGTTTTGCTATTCTATGTTCCCCCAAGTCTCCCGATAAAAATGATACCTCACTTGTGTGGGTAGGCCTAGTGCCCGCGACAGGAAATGCCCCAAAACACAACACGGACACATCCCATTTTTTGATAGAAAACACACTTGTTTTTTTCCAAAGTGCCTACCTGTAGATTTTGGCCTCTAGCTCAGCCGGCACATAGTGAAACCTACCAAACCTGTGCATTTTTGAAAACTAGAGACCTAGGGGAATCCAAGATGGGGTGACTCGTGGGGCTCTGACCAGGTTCTGTTACCCAGAATCCTTTGCAAACCTCAAAATGTGGCTAAAATAACACATTTTCCTCACATTTCTGTGACAGAAAGTTCTGGAATCTGAGAGGAGCCACAAATTTCCTTCCACCCAGCGTTCCCCCAAGTCTCCCGATAAAAATGATACCTCACTTGTGTGGTTAGGCCTGGTGCCCGCGACAGGAATAGATCACACAACGGTCAATGTTGGTCCTTACGTGAGGCAGCTGTTGACCCTGGGGTGATCCATTCCTGACACAGGCACTAGGTGTAGGCACTCAAGTGGGGTAGTATTTTTATCAGGACAGGTGAGGAGTCACTGGGTGGTAGGAATGTTGTGGATTCCAGCATATTCCTGTAGTTTGTGTGACAGAAATGCGAGAAAAATTTAGTTTTTTTTCAACATTTCTGCTTCGCATTGTATTCTGGGTAAGAAAACTTTGGGGAATCCACACAAGTCACACCTCTGTGGACTCCCCCGAATGTCTAGTTTCCAGAAATGTTTGGGTTTAGTGTGTTTCTCTATATGGCCGCCGAATCCAGGACCAAAAACACAGGTGCCTGCCTTACAAAACCAGTTTGTTTTGCGATAGATAATTTTGATGTCTCCACAATATGATTTGGGCGGTGGAATTTGGGGCTGAACTAAATTGGGGAGCTCCCAAGAGAGCACTCTCTCTCTCTCTGCTTGCCGCCGCATTCACCTGCTCTCAGGGTTGGGCTAACCCACTATTACCCAGTTGCACAAACAGCTTGCGAAGGGACAGCAGGACTGTCCTCATCACCTTCCTCATAATGTACTGGAAGAGGAGTTATCGAATGGGACTCCTCCGACTGAAAAATCACTCCCAGAGTCTGCGCCATTGTCCTATCCCTCAGATGCTGTCTCAGTATCTGATATCTCAGTCTCTGATCCTATGTCAGAGCGGTCCTCTATAACCCGAGTGCAGGCAGCAGTCATCCATCAAGATGCCATATCTGCTATTGGCTAAACTGTTGCTCTAAAACACTAGCCTACGTAGACAGTCACAAAATCGGTGGTGTGTGTGAGATACGTGCAACAGTAGAGGCCACCTTACCTGCGCTTCTTCCCTCAATCAGCACGTTCTTTCAAGACACTCAAAAAACACCTTGTCACATACCATTCGTCACAGTCTTTAGCACCTCCTGCGCCCAGTCCAACAATCATTATTGGTGCTCCCACTCCCTCCTCCTAGGATTCCCTTATTACCACCCAGCAAAAGTGCCCTTCATCTCTCCATAGCCGCCCTCCACCCTGCACATACATTTCATTGGTATTATAGCGCAGGTAATGGCTGACTTTACTAATGTACTCAGCTATTTACATAAAATACAGATTTGCTCTTTGCAGTAGGCATATAAACCTTCTGCGCTTCTTTATGGCACTAAAACTGCCATTAGACAAGTCTGACCCTTTTCCCCCCAGGGAAACCACACACATATTGACAAAAGTGATATATATATGACAGCCAACCACCTGAAACTCAACTCAAGCAAAACAGAAATAATCCTCTTTGGCCCACACAAAAACACCTGGTACCCCTCATGGTGGCCCACCACGCTAGGCCCTGCACCCACCCCC
Organism: Pleurodeles waltl; assembly: GCF_031143425.1. Lineage (NCBI taxonomy): Eukaryota > Metazoa > Chordata > Amphibia > Caudata > Salamandridae > Pleurodeles > Pleurodeles waltl. The sequence continues at coordinate 716,367,930 of NC_090444.1, forward strand.
GCCAACCACGCATGCAACTTCGGCATCATCCTAGACTCCTCCCTCTCGATGACCCAACAAATCAACGCTCTCACCTCCTCATGCTTCAACACACTCCGTATACTGAAAAAAACATTCAAATGGATCCCCACAGAGACCAGAAAAACTGTCACTCATGCACTCATGAGCAGCAGACTTGATTACGGAAACGCCCTCTACGCCGGCACCACTCTAAAACTCAAGCGCAAACTACACGCATCCAGAACTCTGCAGCACAACTCATCCTCGACCTCCCCAGACACATCTCTCCACACCTCAAATCCCTCCACTGGCTCCCCATTGACAAAAGGATCACCTTCAAGATCCTCATCCTCGCACACAAATCACTCCACAACACAGGCCCTGCCTACCTCAACGAGAGTCACCTTCCACACCCCTACATGAAACCTCCGCTCAGCTGACCTCTCTCTCACCTCTGTCCCCCGCATCAAACACACCACCACCGGGGGCAGATCCTTCTCCTACCTTGCACCCAAAACCTGGAACGCCCTCCCAACCCACCTTTGCAAGACCCAAAACCTACTTCTTTTCAGGAAGGGCCTCAAAACCTGACTTTTCGAACGGTGAACCTCCCAGCCCCTTTCCCTCCCCCCCCTCAAAGCGCCTTGAGACCCTCACGGGTGAGTAACGCGCTTTATAAATCTCTTTGATTGATATATATAGATCTATCTATATATATATCTACATAGATATATCTATAGATATATCCATGTACATAGATATATCTACATAGATATATCTATATATATATATATAGATCTACATATAGTTCTATTTTTATTTTTTTGTTGTATGGTTCCTTGGGGGCCAAAATGGCCCCCAGGGAAACCCTACAACATCTAAAAAAAAAAAGATTGCCCCCACAGGGGGTCACCCTGCCCACGGGCGACCCCCTGTCTTTTTATTTTATTCATTTTTATTTATTTTTTTAAATACAATTTCCCCGGGGGGGGGATCGCCCCCCTCCCCCCCCCCCCCCCCCCCAGGGGGCACCTACCTTTTTTTTTTTTTATAAAATATGCCCCGGGGGGGCCGCCCGTTTTCTGAGGGTGCCGACCCCCCCAAGTGAAATCACTGGCGTCTAGTGGTGTTTCCTGGCCCCCGATCACAGCACAGCTGCGATCGGGGGCCAGGAAACAGTTTCAGAAGACCTCGTAAGAAAGGGGAGAGTCTCCCCTTTCTTACGAGGCCTTTTGAAAGTTTTCCTGCCCCCCCGATCGCAGCTGTGCTGCGATCGGGGGGCCAGGAAACCTGAAAGTGTTACCTGGCCCCCGATCGCAGCACAGCTGCGACCGGGGGCCAGGAAACACTTTCTGGAAGGCCTCGTAAGAAAGGGGAGACTCTCCCCTTTCTTACGAGGCCTTCCCGAACGTGGGGACGACCGTTTTGCCCATTGAAGCAAGATGCGGCCGCAAGGCTGCTTCCTGCTTTGATGGGGAAAACACCTTTGAAACGTCAGCGCGCCACGCACAAAGGGGCGGGTGGGGGGCGGGGGGAGACACAGAAGCTTCCGTGTCTCCCGGGGAAAGGTAAAAAAAAAAAAAAATCCTCGGGTGCGGTGTCGGCCACTGGTCGTGACCCGCACCAGGGAGGGTGTGTGGGCGTCGGCCACACCAAAAAGGTTAACTTAGAGTCAATGTGTTAAGTATTTATGCAGCACACAAACAGTAACAAAGTGAAAAGGAAACACGAGAAAAATCCCATTGCAATTTAGAAAAAGACTACATTCTAACAAATAAAATGATAATAGAACAACAAAGATCCAATCAGTAGAACCAAAGTTATGAATGTTTAAAGTTTTAAGTGAAAAATAGCACCTGCAGGATCCAAACACCAAGCACAGGTATCGGGTTGCGCAACAATGGGGCAAAGTCAAAAGTTGAGGATGATTGCGATGGAGCACAAATCGGCTGCATGAGGTGGATGGGGCACAGTCTCGGCTTATGTTTGGATTTATAAGAAATTGAGAGGAAAGGTTCCTGAGAAGGTACAACTCAGTAGGGCCAGGCAGCCGGTGGTGTCTGAGGTGGAGGCATCATTGTCAGGGAGCAGCTGGATGGAGTCATGGTTAAGATTTCTACATTCTGACTTTGTCACTTTTTTGGAATTTGAGAATCTCCAGCATAACAAAGCTTTACGCTGTAGTGACTAGGGTTCAACAAGGTCGGATACCACTGCTAGGATGCCCTGCTGAACAGGATTTGTGAAACAGAACATGGCGAGAGCTACTGCAAAGTCAGCCTGACCAGCGGTGCACCTCGGTCGGATCATGGTTTTGGCAGGACGAGTACCTTTAAAACTACTTCCAATGGTCCAGGACTTGTTGGGCACCACTAAGGGGGGGGGAGGGAGGATTACTCCAGGCAGAGACCAGGTGCCTTGTTCAAGACCGTGGCACTGGTTATTTCCCTGTAGCACACACAGGATGCCAGCCAATTAACCCTTGGAGTCAGTCTGGTAGTCCTGTGTTCAAACAGCAAGGAAGGCCTCAAACAACAGGGCAGCCATGTGAGGGTATAAGACATGCTTCAATTAGCAGGATAATCATCTGGTAGCAGCAGGGAGATCCTCCAAGGTACAAAGCCGGCCTCAAGCAGCAGGGTAGTCCTCTAAAGTACAAGCCAGTCTTTCCGCGGGTGCTCTGCAGGTCCAGGCGTGTACTGAAGAGTTGGGCTGAGGGCCCAACATTCATAACTGGTGTCAGCCTTTGAAGTGGGGGAAACTTCTAGGCTAACCCCACAACTGGTTCTTGAAAGTTCCTTCACTTCCCTGTCCAGAATCCAAGTGGTATAAGTTAAACATATTCTTTGTGAGTGTGGTAGAGGCAGCCCTTTGAACTTTGAGTGGGACAGGGAACAGCTCTGCAAGATGGCCCATCCAACCAACACATAGGCCCCCTTTGTCTCACTGTCTGGAAGGAATACACAATGGCCAACTGCCAAGTTATTCACAGCCATGTGACCCAGGACACAGGATGCGGGCACCAAATGCCTAAGACAAGCAAATGCTAACTTTCTAAAAGTGGCGTTTTCAGAACTGTGAATTAAAATCCAACTTTACAGTTAACAACAATGTTCTATTATAATTCTTTTGAGACCAAAAGTACGTCAACCTGCTCCCAATACAAAGTTAGCAGTTTTTAAATATAATAAGGTAACACAATGTTATCATATGGGAGAGGTAGGCCTCATAGTAGTGAAAAAGTAATCTGGGTGTGTTTTTACTACCAACACATTTAAAAGTTAAAAACACATTTCCTATCTTTTAAATACAATGCAGCTTCCCCTATGGGCTGCTTAGGTCCTATCTTAGGGATTATCTATAGCTATTAAAAAGGGAGGTTTAGGTCTGGATATAGGTTTATTTTGCCAAGTCTAATTGGCTGCAATGGCAGGCCTGAGACATGTTTTAAATGGCTTTGTTAGCGAGTGATACAATAAGTGCTGCAGGCCCACTCATACCTTTCAATTTAGAGGCCCTGGGCACATGTCGTACACCTTTCTAGAGATTTATAAGTAAATTAAATGTGCCAATTGCGTGTAAATCCATTTTACCATGTGTAAAGGAGAGATCACCAGCACTTTAGCACTGAGTAACACTAATAAAATACTCAAAATCCTAATGCCAACAAAAGCAATATCCAGACCACAGAAGAGGAGAAGGCAGAAACTCTGGGGGGAAGACCACACTAAGGGTGTCAGGTCTAACAACAGGCTGATGTTATAGCTACCAGGATTACTATCGTCCATGAATGGAGTGTCATGAGGGGGAAGCCAATGGTTCAAAAGGCTTGACCATCACTATGGAGAAGAACAGATTCTAGTGAGAAAAGGCTTCAAACACAGTGGATGCCCATTATAAGTCTCTTGATCTCCTCAGTATGCATATTGTGTGTGAAATTGGGGCCAATATATAAGGTGGGTGATGACCCACCTTAAGCAATAACAACAATCCTTGTAAGGGTGAATCATAAAAGTCAATAAATTAACCTGAACTCAACACCACAGTAGCTATGGCACAGACAAGACAGGTTTAATTTAGAGGTGATGTGTAAAATATACTTGCAGTACTAAAACAGTAATAAAGTCAAAACACAACTCAAGAAACATCCTAAAAAAGCTTAGAAACATAGAGTACATTTTAATTAATTTCAGGAGATGGTATGTGGAGTACACTTTGGCACTGACAATGGTCCCAATCCTTGGAGATAGCACTTGGGGAATCACAACTCACTCCAGCAGAACCCACCTGCACGGTCCAGGGCAAGTCAAGTTGGAACTGGTCATCTGGACAGTTGCAGGGAAGGCTTATCATCCACCTGCGGGTGAGGGTGATTTCCAGCCACTTTCTAACCAATAGGGTAAAGGTACACAGGAATACCCTTACCACCTTTTGCAACATACCCTGTGTGCCCTACAGCAAACAACCCCACAGTAACCCTCCCTGACTAAATTCAAGATGGTGAAACCTTTTCCTCCTTGTGCAGAACCTTTGTGCCTACCTCAGATCTGAGGCCCGGGCAATGAGCAACTCCTCCTCTGTGATCATTCTAAATCAGTTAGAGGGCAGCTCTGCTACCTGTAGTTTAGTGCCTGCCTAACTGGGGGAACAAAAGAAGGGCCTGCACAGGAGCCATCTAACTTTTGGCTGTGCCAGGGTAGGCCCCTTTGAAGTTTATCAAGTTCCAGGGCACAGCCCATTGCTCATGGTTTCAAGGAATCACCAATACCACCCCACACTAAAGGCCTTTTTACCTCCTCTGGGATCAGTTTCCACATCTGATCTTGGGGGCTATTCAGCTGCCAGGTGACAGTTCAAGCACATTCAAATTAACTTCTGGAGGCTTAAGGCAGGGAGAAGGCAACTTTTCAAATGTATTTTTCCTTATAGTTATGAAAAAGTCAATGTTATCATTAAGTTTGATTTAAGTAACTATTTAAATTAAATGTTTGAATCATAATTCTAGTTATTTACTTACTGAAATTAGCATTATTAAATGTAATAATGTAACCCAGTGTTTTCCTACACGACAGCCAGCCTTGCCAAAGTGGAAATATCTTTAGGGGCTTTCTCATTGTAACAACATGTTTAACATTACACTTTTACAACTCCTGCTTTAAAATACCATTGCACATTGGGAATAAGGTCTATATAGAAGTGACTTACTGTTTTTTAAAAGGAAGGTCTTGACTTGCTAAACAGTGTTATTTTGAGGGGTTGAATCTGCAGTTTAAAACTGCAACAGCCAGTCTTCACATGGTAGGTCTGCAATCATGTTTGTACTGTCACTATAGTGGTTGGCACAAAGGGTGCTGCAGTCCAGTTGTGACACTAAACTTACAGGACCTAGGTACACTTTGTACCACATGCTAAGGAATTATAGGTAAGTTAAATATGGCAATTAGGAATGTGCCAGTTTTATCAAGTTGAAAGGGGAAGCACAGGAATTTTATTCATTGTTAACAGGGATAAACTGCACATAGTTTTACAGCCAGCAAAACAGAAAAGGTAAAACTCGAGGGGTACACCACACAAAAGAGGGTTGTACCCTACTTAGGGTATCTTCAGGACTGTTGCAGTGTGCCCTAATGATCAGAATACAGGTCTAGCAATTATTCATTTGCTACTCACTTTTAGAAAATACATCAGCTGCAAAGATGATTTGACTCAGGTTTATAAGATGGCACAAAGTACTTTCTAGAAAGTGTTCCACTTCTGTGACAAATAAAGATGTCTGCTTAGGCAGTCTATTGTGGTGTTGCCAATCAGTAAAATTTGGGAGACCAGCAAGAACTTACCTTGGCACCTTTTTCAACAGAGCTACTTCCAGCCAGCACAGCTGTGATGAAGGGTCCCTTTGTTACTGAAGTAGAAGAGGGCTGTATTGTTGTGTGTGTGTAAAATCACTGTCCTGGATCCAGCACTGGTTGGAAAGCCTTCACTGCCAATAATATTGCCTTAAGCACCAATGCATTTATGTGGAGGGAGGTGTCTTTTTTGTCCTACAAGACACTAATAGAGAACTTTTTCTGAAATTCCCTTCAGTCATTCAATACATGCTGATCGTCATAAATATCACTCACAGAAAACAAGGCCCTTTCCAGGCTGGAGCCCTGAATGGCTTTAATGATCTGAATTCCTTTGGAAGTAAGTAGGTAGTATTTATGCTAGTTTACTGAAAATGTAACTTTACAGAAGCCCTTGAGACTAGGGTTCACTAAAATCATGGAATGAGAGTTGCCCAGGTAAGGAGAGAAATGAACAATCTGCCTTTGCATACAAGCTGCCACCCGATCTTGTTAGACTGCACATTGGCAGCACTGGGACCCAATGGCACTGGTAGTAAAATTGGACTAGTGCTGGGCTGGTTTCATCCTGAAATTCTATGAAGAGCTGACAGCTGTTGTTCTGAATAGAGATCAACGAAGATCAGCATTTAAAAAAAATGAAATTCAATAGGAGAAGGAACTTGTTTAGATCATTAATATCTAAGATTGGATGGTCTTTTCTCTTTTTGTGCATTGTGTGCATTCGCCCAAATGCGTGTAGGTTTTATTAGTGAAATTATCCTTGCTGCTCACAAGATCCTTATACATTCTGTAGGTACATTTAGGGATCAGCATGAAGTAGCTCAACAGTTAAGTTGGAGGAGGCTTTGTTATGATGTAAAACCTTACCGTGATCTTCAGTCTGGAGATAAGGGTCCACCTTGAATTGGATTGGTTTATGGCCGATAGATACTAAAGGTTTTAGAAAGTGGTGACTGGGTAGATTTGACCCAAACATACCCAATAACAACAGTATAAACTACAGCTAGTACAATAAATGCAAAATTGCAAACAGACAGTTGGGTGCTCAAGGGTGAAGCAAAGCTACCAAATTTTAATCAAGGAGGACAAAGTAGGGAGCTGTTTTCTGTGAAACCTTGCGGAGGAATCTGGAGATATATAAGCGAGATGCAGGCCTGTGGCGAAGCCTCCCGCTGACAGCACTGTAAAAAAAACAATCAATCAATCAATCAATCAGTATCTGTAAAGTGTGCCTACTAACCCGTGAGGGTCTCAAGGTGCTGGGGGGAGGTGCCTCATCCGAAAAGCCACGTCTTGAGGTTCTTCCTAAAGATGGTGAGAAACGGGCTTTGTTTGAGGTGCTGGGGGAGGTTGTTCCAGCTCTTTGCTGCAGTGTAGGTAAAAGATCGTCCTCTGACGGTGGTTTTGCGGATGCGACGGACGGTGGCCAGGCCATCTGGGTGGAGCGGAGGAATCTGCCAGGGGTGTGGAAGGAGACGCAGTGGTGCAGTGGTTCAGGTAGGCTGGTCCTGTGTTGTGTATGGCCTCGTATGTGTGGAGGAAATTATATACCGGCCCAAATTCCTTTACGTCCTCCAACACACACCTTATACTGTACCAGACAGGTTTTTCTCACAGGTAGATGAGGTCTCCAGAATGTTTCTCTGGGATGATGGGGCCCTTCAGATAGCCCTGAGGAGACTGACAAGAAAGACATGGGACAGCCATTGCCCCTCCTACACTCAAGTTGTGTTACTGGACAGCCCACTTGGTGGTTGCGAACGATTGGGAATTCTCAGACTAAAGCGAGCCCTTTTTTTTGTCAGATAGAAGGGTACTGGACCGTGCAATTACCTATCTCACCTGTATGGGGGAAGAGATACAAGAGCTCCCACCATTAATGGCCGTAATGGTCAATATTAGGAAGAGGGCTGAACAGACCATGGGAAGGAGGGGGAAGATCACACTGGAAACACAATTTAGGAGTCACAGGATCTAAAAGAGCTCAGGGATAGTGAGAGATAAAAGAGATGGGGCATGCTGATTATTTCATCAGTGGGGGACATATGGAAGGTGGGGAGGATGGTATCCTTTTCAGAGCTGCAGGCAGAATATGAATTGTCAGGTAGCCAATACTAAGATACCTGCATATGCAGTACATCCTTAAGAAACACAGAGTCCTACTGGAAGTCCTGCCAGAGTCAATCAATCCTGGAGTTTAGAGAGCATGTGCATGACATATTGTTAGTATACACTACAGTGTTAGCCCATAGCCTCCCCTACTTGTCTCACATATCACTAGATGGGAGCAGAATTTGAGCATACTGGAGGGCAATGCATGGGGTGAGGCCCGCCACTAGTGACGGGAGTTAGCGATATGGCTAGGTTTTAATTTGGTGCAGCTAAAATTGTGGCAATTGTGGAAAGAGTGACACACTATACAAAATGAGAAGCAGTGAATTCAACCTCTGCTTGAGAGGGTGCAGCCAGACAGGTACCCTGCTGCATACTATTTGGGGGTGCTCACTGGTGCAGAGATACTGGGAGAGAGTTGGGGCACGCAAGTCAGAGGTGATGGAGATACAGATGCAATTCATGCCCCCGATTGATTACATTGGGCATATGGGAGGAGTAAACACTAGAGAAACATAGGGTGTCCTTTTGCAATGTAGCCGTGGTCGTTGCAAGGCAGGATATTGCCGAATGATGGGGGGATCCATTCTGGTCACAGTGCACGAGTAGGAATCACACCTTAGCTGATGTATGAGGTCAGGGGAGCAGAAGTATAAAAGCCCACGTTTGCCCCCGCAAGTTCTAGAAAGTATGGAACACCTGGAACACTGAGGAGGCCTACGTCTGAGGGCTGCCACCCCATGAGTGGCAATCAGATGGAGGACCTGGTATGGACCACATAAGTACAAGTGGTAATGGGACCACTGGAGGGTGGGAGTGTTGCAGGCCGCACGAGGTGGGTCCGAAACTGATACCCAAGGATAAATGCCACACTTGAGCTACGTATCAACACCTGTGTTTTGATCATCTGCTAGAATTAAGGTTTGTAGGAATAGACACCAATGCCTGAATAGTCACACCAAGTATGACACCGACTGTCTGAAAGATGTTTGCATTAGAGGGGTTGTTGGAGTTACTAGTTGGTGCATATATATGGGCAGCCTCTGCTGAACTCCTACCTTTCATCTGATGACGTTATGTGTGATGCATGTTGAATATGCCAATAAAAAGATTCTAAAATAAAGGACAAAGTCCATATGATAAAGGATGATCCCAGAGCAAACTGAAAAAAATCCAACTCTTCTATGCAAAGTCTTCTTGCGTTCTTTATTAATAAATCAAAGTCATTATATTGTATGTTGTACTTTTCACCACAAGCTAACCAACATGTATTTTTATCTCTGGATATTTATATTCCAACTGAGTTCCTCAGAGCTAATAAATCAAGGTAGATTTTCCTTGTGTTTTTTTTCTCTTTTTGCACTTTCGATTCCCAAGGACCTGAACCCACTGGACACACTGGTGCAGATAGGGTGATGAGGGGTAGAAAAGTACCATCTTGCCTGGCATGTTATCCTTATTTTTACTTGTGTGTCAGTTTGTTTTTGCCTGTCTCAATGGGATCCTGCTAGCCAGGACCCCAGTGCTCAAAGTTTGTGGCCTGAATGTGTTCCCTGTGTGGTGCCTAACTGTGTCTCTGAAGCTCTGCTAATCAGAACCTCAGTGCTTATGCTCTCTCTGCCTTTAAAATTGTCACTGCAGGCTAGTGACCATTTTCTCCAATTCTAAGTGGCACACTGGAACGCCCTTATAATTCCCTAGTATATGGTACCTAGGTACCCAGGGTATTGGGGATCCAGGAGATCCCTATGGGCTGCAGCATTTCTTTTGCCACCCATAGGGAGCTCCTATTCTTACAATTCTTACACAGGACTGCCACTGCAGCCTGAGTGAAATAATGTCCCCGTTATTTCACAGCCATTTTACGCTGCACTTAAGTAACTTATGTGGAATCACATTCTCCTGGATCCATTTTGGACCTAGTAGGCTCTGTGATACACAATGAAAATACAGGCCTGTTACTGTTGAACACCTTACAATGTTGAATCAGCTAGGCCTTGAAGAAATGTCTATTGTGCTTGAAATGCATTATGTTGCAAGGCTTGCTAAACTGACGGGCATCACAAGACACCACTGCACGCTAGCTTGTGAAATCCTCACTGCTAAAAGTACTAATGTATGCACTTATGGTTCCTCTTTCTCCACATATAGATGAATCACAAGACATTTGATTCAGAGGACATTGTGCAAGCTTCTTGTCTATGATTCTAACCCTTATATGGAGCGTTATGAAGAATAAATGATAAATCACGTGTGCTGTAAAGCAAAATTAATCATACGTCAATATCAAGAACCAATGAAATGTATTAATGTGTCTGCGGTTTCATGCTATAAAAGATCATGCATTACTTCTTGGTTCAGACTGTTCGAGCTGGACTTAGGCTGCTCAGTCTCCATGTACATGCATTTCTTATTAAACTTTATCTAAGGAAGAGCGGCCTGGTCTTTGGGTTGTTTCCGGAATTGTCTGGATCTGATTTACATCTGAGTTGGCTTCGACATCTGGTGGAGGATTGCGGTTGGAGTTACGGTTTCGCCGGCACAGCTCCTGCTTCTCTGCGGGGGGGGAGGCAACGGTGCTTTGGGCTGGTCGGGCCCCCTCCGGGGCAGGGTACTGGTGCTGTTGTGAATATCTGTCATTTCCTCGGTCCTTCTCCGTCTGTTTCTTTTTTCTCTCGCTCTGTTAGGATTTGGGTGTTTGACTTGAAAAGGGGGGAGGTGGCGGGGTGATTTACGTGGTTTCCGTCTGCATTTCTCAATGGAGTTGTGGATAATTGTAATATATGCTATACCTATTAGCCTGCTGTTCTTTCTTGTCATGTTTTTTCTTTGTTTACGCTGGCATGCTGATGTTCCTGTCCCCATTATTCCAGGCTCCTCTACAGTAACTCGTTCAGACATTCAGATGGTGGCCTATAGTTGTACACTGCATGCTGGAGTTTTGTGTTAATATTATCGTGTCTGTCTTATTGCGCCATTTCCTTCCCTCTTTTGTTCTCAGTGCCTAACGAATTCATGGTTCAGTAGTTGCTGTAAATATTAACCAAGGGTTTCTCTTTATCCAGCGAGGCTACATGTGTGAGACTGTTGATGGCATGGTCTCGGTACACAGCGGGAGGCGCTGTGTGGCCACAGCTTCCAACCGGAAACGGTTGGTGCGGCATTTTCCAGCCGGAGGGGCTGGGGAAGAATTCTCTGGCTAGAGGGGGTGGTAGTTGTCCACCCCAGCAGTAAGGGCAGGTGGTGCCCAGCGATTATTGAGTGGTAGTTGGCCTATCCAGTGGAGCAGGCAGGCAGTGCCGTGTTCTTGCATATTTTTCTGTTCTGATAGCTTTGAAGTGTTGTGCTCAATGGGGGTGTTATATTGATTTATTGTTTTTTCCTGCTGGTTACATGAGGAGTTGAGTGAGATGAATGGATGAGGTGTAAGAAAGGGGTGTTGGAGGAATCAACGGTGTGCATGACTTCTGTGTTAGGACAGTAGTGAGAATATAGGGCCAGATGTAGGAAGCATTTTGCATGGTGCAAACTGCGAAAATCGCAGTTTCCACCTTGCAAAATGCTCATCGTGATGCTCATTCACAAATTGCGAGTCGGTACTGACTCGCAAATTGTGAATGCGACCCACAAATAGGAAGGGGTGTCCCCTTCCCATTTGCGACTCGCGTCGCAATGCTAAATTGCTTTGTGACCGCGAATGCAGTCGCAAAGCAATTCTCAGTTACCACCAGTGTCACACTGGTGGTAACCCATTCGCAAAAGGGAAGGGGTCCCCATGGGATCCCTTCCCCTTTGTGAATGTTGCCAAAAAGGTTTTTTCAGAGCAGGCAGTGGTCCAATGGACCACTCCCTACTCTGAAAAAACGAAACCAAATGGTTTAGTTATTTTTTATATTTTGCAACTCGTTTTCCTTTAAGGAAAACGGGCTGCAAAATAAAAATAAAAAAACTGCTTTATTTAAAAAGCAGTCACAGACATGGAGGTGTGCTGTCTTCAGCAGGCCACCATCCCTGTGAGTGCAGGGACTCGCTATGGGGTAGCAAAATTCGACCCACCTCATTAATATTAATGAGATGGGTCTTTGCGACCCCATAGCGAATTGCAGACGATGTCTGAGACACCGTTCTGAATCCGATTTTGCGAATCGGAAATTTCGAGTTATAAAGAAAGCCAATGGACCAAAATTATTGAATACACATTGGAAACAGCAGTTCCAAGATGCCTCCAGGGACAGTAGTGTAGGGACAAAGGGATTGCATGAGATAATATGGGAGAAATGTGTTTTCACACACCACACGAAGCATAACAATGACATTATGACAAGGTTTTTAGAAGGAAGTCTGTCAAGTAATAGGAGGAACAGCCTCACGGGGGCACAGGCGAAGGGGAATTCACCATACAGTACACCGAGTGGTTCCCCCAGCGCACTAAGAAAGACTAAGTTCTTGAAATCAAGGCAGAAAAAATTGTCGTGTCATACTTACAGATCTCATTGATAAAAGACAGACATTTTCGGAGGTAGAAAGAGATAACAATAGGGAATACAGGCAGGAACTACTAGCCATGGCACGATCAGAACTGATGGCCCTAGGCCCTGAGGTACACCAGATATATGCACAATACACCAACAGCACGAGTCCCCTGCCAACAGAATACAGTTGGGACACTTCTCAAATGAGTTTCACAGATGCAGATGTGCCATCCTGGGGGTAACGATAAATTGTCTGAAAAACTGGAATACATCATATTAAAATTACAGAAATGGAAGGAATTGAAAGAAGGGCTAAAAACAGCTCAGGTCCTGCAGAGCCTAGAGAAAAACAAGGAAGGGACAGAACAGGTACAGACAAAGATGATGCCTCTGAGAGAAGTACCTTCGTCCTCCATAGGAGAGGATGGCCATACCCCAACATATGTCTATGTACCTTGGCACAGAGCTGACCTGTTTTCCTTCACCAAAGACTTCCCAAAATTATGCGATGAGCCACACAAATGGTCCACAGAATTAAATAGAATAGTGGCAATGGGAGAAATGCTCTGGAAGGATTTGAACATGTTATTCAGTATAATAATACCACAAGATTTATGGGAGGATTGCAAGAAGGTGGTAGGATGGCCAGCAGAGGAACCAGTGAGGGGAAAAGGAGGGGTACCAGGACACAAGGTAGAGGCAGCAAGAGACAAGGTGATAAATAAAATACATACGAGAAAAAGTACCAGAGGAAAAGGTAGATTGGTCTAAAATAATACATACAAAACAGGAGAAGAATGAGAGTGTGACAAGTTACTATGACCGCCTTCTACAGGTCTACCAGCATAGTAGTGGAATGAAGAACCCACTGGGTGAGGTGATGCCTGCGTTTGTGACCAACTTTGTATATGGATTACAGCAGCCTATACAAACTCATGTACAGACGTCTTTTGTGTGCTGGCAACAAGAACTCATTGACAAAGTGTTAGCAGCAGCAAGGTATTGCGCACACTATCAAACAAATATCCAAAAGGCAGATGATGAGAAATTGAAAAAGGATACGGTAAAGCTAATGGTGGCACAAGAACGATTTTACAACAATAATCAAAGCAGGGTTAGGGGAAAGGGCAGAGGCAGGGGACAGGGTGAACGTGTACCTTTCACACCTCTGCCAGGTACCACCTGTTTCCACTGTAACCAACAGGGACACTGGAAGGCAGATTACCCCCTTTTAGCCAGGGGACAAAGAGGCAGGGGTCAGCAGAGACAACAACAGGGCAGTATACAACACAGGACACAACAGTTACTCCCACCTTATACTAACAATGCATATGACGCAGCCACGGTAAAGGACCCCGCTTGTGCGGGTTGGGGTACATATCAAGACATACCACAGGCACGTCGGGGGGGACATGGATTTCCATATCCACCTCCTGTTGAGGCGCATTTCACAGGCCCAGTACTGTCGGTTGATCAAGAAGGTCCATATGTAGATGGAACAGTGCTAAGCAGAACTATGCTATTCCTAGTTGACACTGGGGCCACTAGGTGAATGCTAAAGGCCTCTGATGTACCCAACGCACCATTATCAGCAACTCAAATAACAGCCGTAGGTTTGACAGGACAACCTATGAATGAATACTTAACACAACCATTGAAATTAAAAGTAGGCCCTATTACTGTAAATCACCAATTCATTTTTGGGAGATACTGTCCAGTACATTTGCTAGGAAGGGATCTCCTGTGTAAATTACAGTGCACCATCAGCTGCTCACCTGAAGGGATCTTCCTGGAAAGCAAGGAGAATGGGATAGTATTGCAGGCCTTCATGAGATGTGACCCCGGAGGCAAGGGGCAAGAGCAAAGTCTCCCACAAGAGTTACAAGACTCGGTCCCCAGTGAAGTGTGGGCAAGGGGGCCTAATGATGTGGGAAGAATATTAGATTGTTCCCCAGTGCGAGTGACACTGCGCCCTGGAGCCCGTCTACTACAGGTGCCACAATACACAGGGGTGTGGAATTTATTAAAATATCTACTTGTCCACGGGACAGGCTGCTTCTCAAATCTACTTGTCCTGTAAAAAGATCTACTTGTCCCTTTGGTGCCATGTAGTGTGGCGCCAAATTATGGCAGCAATCTCATGTAAGAGCTCTGATAATAGCCTCTCTGATTATGCCAGGGCTACTACCATAGTAGGGCTTGAATACTTGCAGTTTCAATCCCTACTGTAGCAATTTCCTTATTTTTCCACCTTTCTGCAGATCTGCATACTGGGGCTGGAGGAAGCTGTAAGCAATAGTTCCAGGGCTGGAATGCCTTTGAGTCTGCAAACCTACTAACCTGCATGTTTTAAAGATTTTCACCAGCTTCTCTCTAATATTTTCCCATAATAAGAAAGGTTGGACATCTACTCCTGACAATGGCAGAATTAGAACTTCTTCCAGGGTTGGGAAGAAAGTGGCTGGAGGGAAAATGAACTTGCAAATGCTCAATAGATTTTCACATGAGAAAATCTACACATGCGTATTTACCCATGCTAAAATACAGTTCACAAATATTTTATAGGGGTACGACATATACCATGGGTGCACTTTTGTGACTTTCTTTAAGAATTTGGGGCCACGTGTAGGTAGGTTCAGATTTGCGAGTCGCAAATCCGAATGTAGGATGGTGTCCCTGACACCATCTGTGATTCGCAAGGGCTTTGCAAATGCACACCTCGTGAATAATCATGAGGTGGGTCGCAATTTGCGACCCCCTTGCGAATGGCGGCCTCACAGGGATGGTGGCCTGCTGGAGACAGCAGATCACCATGTCTGTGACTGCTTTTCAATAAAGCAGTTTTTTTTTTTTTGTAATGCAGCCCGTTTTCCTTAAAGGAAATCGAGATGCATTACAAAAACAAAAAATGAAACGTTTTCGTTTCATTTTTTCAGAGCAGGTAGTGGTCCGCAGGACCACTGCCTGCTCTGAAATTTTTTTTACAGTGACATTCACAATGGGGAAGGGGTCCCAGGGGGACCCCTTCCCTTTTGTGAAAGTGTTAGCACCCATTTGAATTGGGTGCAAACTGCGATTGGTTTGCGCCCACGTTCGCAAAACAATCCTACATTGCACTACGAGTCGCAATTAGGAAAGGAACACCCCTTCCTAATTGCGAGTCGCAAACCCGTTTTGCGATTCGGTAACCAGGTTCCCGAATCGCAAAACTGGGTTTGTGCATCGCAATGTGCTTTTTGCACGTCGCAAACAGCGAAAGTCGCTGTTTGCGACATGCAAAAAGCTACCTACATGTGGGTCTTGGTCCCTAATTAGGTCTGGTGTTAACAAAGACATTTTGTTTTTATTAAACTTCTATTTCTCTCTCTTTTGGCTGGCTTTACTGTGAGTGATCGCATTCTTCTCTTCCACAAGGAGCATATTGGCACACAAAGTAGTTTTGTTCAGGGTCAGGAACAACAGTGGCAATCAGTGACGTAACGAAACTGGAGGGTGCCCCTTTGCAAAGAACATGGAGGAGCCCCCTCTCCAGACTCACTCAGGGCAGGTGCTGTGCTGAAGGGGCCCCCTGGAGGGCAGCTGCGGGGCCTTTGTTATGCCACTGGTGGCAACGTGTGCTTTTAGAGTTCAAAAACGTTTTTTGTTTTTTTTGCCAGTGTTTGTTACAATGTTGAGGGCCTGGTAGCTCCCACAACAATAAAGTGTTACAAAAGCCATGTCAAAACAAGACACGCATTGATGAAACTAAAAGACTTATAAAAATATGTCAGATCAGTTGGCTTTGTCAGTGTTTGATTATTTTCATGCATCCCATAATCGTGTTGAAAATGGTTACACTGATTTTCCATTAGAAATATTTTTGGGAAATACTAGCATGCATCAAAACATTTTACTAAATGACACTTCATTTGCATCTAATCAGAGAGCATTCTGGGAGCATTATACTTAGCCTTATGACTAAACTTTTCAAACATGTGTATACACGTTTTTTTTTTTGTACTGTAACCAACGTCCGTAGTGAAGTGTGACCTTAAAATATTTATTTACAGGACTCACCCTAATAATGAAGGTTTTCAAATAATGAACCATAAATACAAGTTCGAACAGCATTATTTTTGGAATATATTACCTCAACTGCAGAGAGTTCCACTCTCTGTAATCCAGCAGCCAAAGGGTTTGTGCTGCAGAGGGTTGGGCCTACTTGTCCCAAGGACAAAGTGAACATAAAAACTTGTTGCCCTTGACCCTAAACAAGATGTCCCGGGCGATAGGAATTCCACATCCATGATACAAAATAGCCAAAGAGAGAGAGGAGGGGATAGCTCCAGTAATAGAAGAGCTTCTAAACAAGGGAATACTGTGGGAGGTGCAACACCCCTATTCTCCCTGTGAAAAAGGCAACGAAAGGGCCAGATGGGTCCCGGTATACCGATTTACTCAAGATCTTAGGGAACTGATAAAGGCAGTTATACCATCATTCCCTGTGGTTCCCAACCCGGCCACCATTATATCAAACATTCCCAGTACAGCCAAGCACTTCACAGTCCTGGATCTCAGTAATGCATTTTTCTCAGTGCCTCTTCATAGGGAATCTCAGGGTCTATTCTGTTTCACATTAAAAAATAGAAGGCTAACATATACTTGTCTTCCACAGGGCTTCGTAGATAGCCCAACATTATTCTCTGACGCTTTAAGAGCAGACTTGGCATCATTGCACTTTGCAGGAGGATCAACTTTGATACAAAATATTGATGATTTGTTTCTAGCCTCACTATCACTGGAAGCGTGTGTCCAGGACACCGTGGCCCTACGCTGTCACCTTGCCATAAAAGGACATAAGGTCTCCCCAAAGGAGTTGCAGTTTTGCCAATCAAGGGTGAGGTACCTAGGGCACGAACTATCACCAGGGTCCAGGAGATTGCTACCAGATAGGATAGCAACAATAACTCAGTACCCCAGGCCACAAACACAGAAGGAGGTGAGAGCTTTCCTTGGGGTGGCAGGTTACTGCAGGCATTGGATACCGAATTTCTCCCTGATTGCACGACCACTTTTAAACTTAACATACAAGGATGTGCCAGACAAAGTACCATGGTCAGAAAACTGTGAGGAGGCTTTTCAGAAATTAAAGTTCGCATTGTGCACGGCACCAGCATTAGGCCTCCCAGATTACACTAAAGATTTCCACTTATTTTGCAATGAAAAGGGGGGGTTGCTCCCTAGGGGTTTTGGCACAAAAACACGGCACCTTCTACCACCCAGTGGTTTACTATTCGGCCACCCTGGACCCAGTAGCTTCTTGTCTTCCCCCGTGTCTGAGGGCGGTAGCAGCGGCCGCCTTAGCAGTGGAACAATCAGAGAACATTGTCCTGGCTCATACTTTGGTGTTACATGTCCCACACGCAATTGACACATTACTAACTACCACTAAGACCCAGAACCTGACAAATGCTCGCCTCTCACGCTATGAGTTGACACTATTGGCACCACATATTAGGATAAAGAGATGCACAACATTGAATCCCTCCTGCCTGTTGCCTACCGAAATGGATCACAATGATCCCACCATAGATAATTCTTTCCACGATTGTATTATGGCAGTCGACACACACAACAAGGTGAGGCCAGATCTCAGAGACACCCCATTCCCTGAGGCCGAGGGCGATTTGTTTGTGGATGGTTCATGCATTAGGGACCACACTGGGATGCTACAAGCAGCCTATGCCGTGGGGGCGGCCAAAAGACTACTTGAAGGAGGAATGCTACCAAACATTAAAAGTGCCCAGGCAGCAGAATTAGTAGCACTAATCAGAGCATGCAAATTGGCAGCAGGAAAGACAACGAACATTTACACAGACAGCCAATATGCTTTTGAGGTCACTCATGATTTCGGTCAACTGTGGGCAATGAGGGGATTCCTCACTTCAGCAGGCCAACACATACAACATGCTTCATTGATTGTTGCCTTGTTGCAAGCTCTACTACTGCCCAGAAAAGTTGCAATTGTAAAATGTGCAGCCCAAACCTCTGCTAAGGACTATGGCACATATTTATACTTTTTGACGCACAACTGCGCCAACGCAGTTGTGCGTCAAAATTTTTACCTCCGGCTAACGTCATTCCAACGCACCATGCGGGCGCCTTATTAATGGAATGACGTTAGCCGGCGCTGCGGACTGGTGTGCGTAAAAAAAAATTACTCACACCAGGCAGCGCCGGCGTATGGGAAAATGGGGGTTGAGCGTCAAAAAAAGGTGCAATTCAGGTCTGAGGCAAAATTCAGGCCTCAAACCGGATTTGCGCCATTTTATTTTTACGCCCAGGCTCCATTGACATGACTCCTGTCTTAGCAAAGACAGGAGTGATGCCCCCTTGCCCATTGGCCATGCCCAGGGGACTTAGTGGCATGTAGGGGGGCCCAAATCAGGCCCCCCTATGCCACAAAAACAAAACGGAAAAAAATACTTACCCGAACTTACCTTTTCCTTCCCTGGGATGGGTCCCTCCATCCTTGGGTGTCCTCCTGGGGTGGGCAAGGGTGGCAGGGGGTGTCCCTGGGGGCAGGGGAGGGCACCTCTGGGCTCCTTCCGAGCCCACAGGTCCCTTAACGCCGGCCCTGACCCAGGCGTTAAAAAACAGCACCCATCAGGCTGTGCGCCGTTTTTTAAGGCCCACCCCTTCCTGTGCGTCAAAATGACGCCAGAGTATAAATAAGGGGCACAGGCCTTAAAGGGAACGCCCACCTTGCATATAATTAACGCAAGGCTGGTTCCCCCTTCCAAAAAATGACGCACATGGTGGAATTTTGACACCCGCGGGGTCGGACGTCAAAGTATAAATATGGGGCAGGGTTTGCGCCGATTGTGCGTCAATAATTTTGACGCACATTCGGCGCAAACAGAGTATAAATATGCCCCTATGTTTCTATGGGAAATGCTTTTGTTGACAAAGAGGCACGAAGAATAGCACTCAGTGGGTGTGAGTATGTAATGGTCTAGGTTAAACCCACCACAATAGATGAGGAGGAAAGTACATATTTTGATCCAAAATGTGTTCAACAGCAGGCTGACGAGTCAGAACTAACAGATTGGGAAATGGACGGTTGCAAGACAGATGGGGAGGGTGTGTGGGTGGGACCCAACAGTAAAATATGTCTACTATCCACATTACTGTCCTCTATGGCACGCCTTTTCCATGGCCCCTCACATGTGGGTAGGGATGGAATGATACAACTGTTTTCACAATGTTGGTTTAATACCGAATTTCGGCAATGTGCAGAACATTTATGCAAGAGATGCACCGTTTGTGCACAGTACAACACTGGAACAGGTACACCAACTGCTTCAGGCCACTTCCCACCACCACATGGACCCTTTGAAAGCCTCCAAATGGACTTCTTGAGATGCCCCCGGTATACAAGCTAAGATATGTTTTGGTAATAGTTTGCATGTTCAGCAAATGGACAGAGGCATATCCCACCAGGAACTGTGATGCACAAACTGTGGCTAAGTGCCTTTTAAAAGAGTTAATAACACGTTTTGGGGTACCGATTCTTTTAAGTTCAGACAATGGACCAGGATTCATTTTGCATGTTATTCAGGGCCTTTGCAAAGGGCTGAGAATAACACAAAAGTTGCATTGCGCAAACCATCCACCCGCAGCAGGGGCACTAGAGAGGAAAAATGGGGTGTTGATAAACAGAATAGGGAAGATATGCGCGGTGACTGAACTATCTTGGATTGATGCATTACCATTAGCACTCCTTGCTATGAGAAGTACCCCTGATAGAGTCACAAAATTAAGTCCCCATGAGGTGCTATTTGGGCGCCCCATGAACATTCCAGGCCACATGTCAGTTGCCCCATTGGCAATAACAGATGAACTTTTGTTACAATATTGCAGGAAAATGACAGAGATGTTACGCTGTCTTCACCGCCAGGTACTGCAGGCCTTGCCAGAAGGAGGAACGCCATCAGAACACGGACTACTGCCTGGCAACTGGGTTTGGGTCAAGGCCCACACTAGACGCCATTGCCTTCAACCACGGTGGAAAGGGCCTTACCAAGTCCTACTGACAACAACCACAGCGATCAAGTGTGAGGGTCTCAAATATTGGATCCACAGCTCACACACCAAGAGAGCCATTGGACCTGAGGACCATGAGGACATCCAGCCACCACCTGCCGTACCCATAAAGATCACACCCGCACCGCAGGGGTACAACCTTCGATCAACAAGCAACACCAGACAACACTGACAGGGCTTCTAGTGCTGCACTCCTACAGGAGTCAGGAGGTGTGTAGGAAGTTGGCTCTGTATACACTATTTCAAAGTAAGGAATAGTATGCACAGAGTCCAAGGGTTCCCCTTAGAGGTAAGATAGTGGCAAAAAGAGATAATACTAATGCTCTATTTTGTGGTAGTGTGGTCGAGCAGTAGGCTTATCAAAGGAGTAGTGTTAAGCATTTGTTGTACATACACACAGGCAATAAATGAGGAACACACACTCAGAGACAATTCCAGGCCAATAGGTTTTTGTATAGAAAAATATCTTTCCTTAGTTTATTTTAAGAACCACAGGTTCAAATTCTACATGTAATACTTTGCATGAAAGGTATTGCAGGTAAGTACTTTAGGAACTTTGAATAATCACAATAGCATATATACTTTTCAAATAAAACACATATAGCTATTTTAAAACTAGACAGTGCAATTTTCACAGTTCCTAGGGGAGGTAAGTAATTGTTAGTTCTTGCAGGTAAGTAAACCACCTACGGGGTTCAAGTTTGGGTCCAAGGTAGCCCACAGTTGGGGGTTCAGAGCAACCCCAAAGTTACCACACCAGCAGCTCAGGGCCGGTCAGGTGCAGAGTTCAAAGTGGTGCCCAAAACACATAGGCTTCAATGGAGAAGGGGGTGCCCCGGTTCCAGTCTGCCAGCAGGTAAGTTCCAGCGTCTTCGGTGGGCAGACCAGGGGGTTTTGTAGGGCACCGGGGGGACACAAGTTAGCACAGAAAGTACACCCTCGGCAGCACGGGGCGGCCGGGTGCAGTGTGCAAACACACGTAGGGTTTTCAATTGGAATCAATGGGAGACCAAGGGGTCTCTTCAGCGATGCAGGCAGGCAAGGGGGGGGCTCCTCGGGATAGCCACCACCTGGGCAAGGGAGAGGGCCTCCTGGGGGTCACTCCTGCACTGGAGTTCCGATCCTTCAGGTCCTGGGGGCTGCGGGTGCAGAGTCTTTTCCAGGCGTCGGGATCTGAGAGTCAGGCAGTCGCAGTCAGGGGGAGCCTCGGGATTCCCTCTGCAGGCGTCGCTGTGGGGGATTGGGGGGGCAACTCTGGCTACTCACGGTCTCATAGTCGCCGGGGAGTCCTCCCTGAAGTGTTGTTTCTCCACAAGTCGAGCCGGGGCGTCGGGTGCAGAGTTGCAAGTCTCACGATTCTGGCGGGAAATGTAGTTTGTCTTTAAGTTGCTCCTTTGGAAACAAAGTTGCAGTCTTGGGTGAACAGGGCCGCTGTTCTCTGGAGTTTCTTGGTCCTTTTAGAGCAGGGCAGTCCTCTGAGGATTCAGAGGTCGCTGGTCCTGGGGAAAGCGTCGCTGGAGCAGTTTTCTTCCGAAGGGGGGAGACAGGCTGGTAGAGCTGGGGCCAAAGCAGTTGGTGTCTCCGTCTTCTCTGCAGGGTTTTTCAGCTCAGCAGTCCTCTTCTTCTTAGGTTGCAGGAATCTGAGTTCCTAGGTTCAGGGGAGCCCTTAAATACTAAATTTAAGGGCGTGTTTAGGTCTGGGGGGTTAGTAGCCAATGGCTACTAGCCCTGAGGGTGGGTACACCCTCTTTGTGCCTCCTCCCAAGGGGAGGGGGTCACATTCCTATGCCTATTGGGGGAATCCTCCATCTGCAAGATGGAGGGTTTCTAAAAGTTAGAGTCACCTCAGCTCAGGACACCTTAGGGGCTGTCCTGACTGGCCAGTGACTCCTCCTTGTTATTCTCATTGTTTCCTCCGGCCTTGCCGCCAAAAGTGGGGCCGTGGCCGGAGGGGGCGGGCAACTCCACTAGCTGGAATGCCCTGTGGTGCTGGAACAAAGGGGGTGAGCCTTTGAGGCTCACCGCCAGGTGTTACAGCTCCTGCCTGGGGGAGGTGGTAGCATCTCCACCCAGTGCAGGCTTTGTTACTAGCCACAGAGTGACAAAGGCACTCTCCCCATGTGGCCAGCAACATGTCTTGAGTGTGGCAGGCTGCTAAAACCAGTCAGCCTACACGGGTAGTTGGTTAAGGTTTCAGGGGGCACCTCTAAGGTGCCCTCTGGGGTGTAGTTTACAATAAAATGTACACTGGCATCAGTGTGCATTTATTGTGCTGAGAAGTTTGATACCAAACTTCCCAGTTTTCAGTGTAGCCATTATTGTGCTGTGGAGTTTGTGTTTGACAGACTCCCAGACCATATACTCTTATGGCTACCCTGCACTTACAATGTCTAAGGTTTTGTTTAGACACTGTAGGGGCACAGTGCTCATGCACTGGTGCCCTCACCTATGGTATAGTGCACCCTGCCTTAGGGCTGTAAGGCCTGCTAGAGGGGTGACTTATCTATACTGCATAGGCAGTGTGAGGTTGGCATGGCACCCTGAGGGGAGTGCCATGTCGACTTACTCGTTTTGTCCTCACCAGCACACACAAGCTGGCAAGCAGTGTGTCTGTACTGAGTGAGGGGTCCCCAGGGTGGCATAAGATATGCTGCAGCCCTTAGAAACCTTCCCTGGCATCAGGGCCCTTGCTACCAGGGGTACCAGTTACAAGGGGCTTACCTGGATGCCAGGGTGTACCAATTGTGAAAACAAAAGTACAGGTTAGGGAAAGAACACTGGTGCTGGGGCCTGGTTAGCAGGCCTCAGCACACTTTCAAATCAAACATAGCATCAGCATAGGCAAAAAGTCAGGGGGTAACCATGCCAAGGAGGCATTTCCTTACACAACCCCCCCCCAAACGAAAGAGGATGAGACTAACCTTTCCCAAGAGAGTCTTCATTTTCTAAGTGGAAGAACCTGGAAAGGCCATCTGCCTTGGCATGGGCAGTCCCAGGTCTGTGTTCCACTATAAAGTCCATTCCCTGTAGGGAGATGGAGCACCTCAACAGTTTTGGATTTTCACCTTTCATTTGCATCAGCCATCTGAGAGGTCTGTGGTCAGTTTGAACTACAAAGTGAGTACCAAAGAGGTATGGTCTCAGCTTCTTCAGGGACCAAACCACAGCAAAGGCCTCCCTCTCAATGGCACTCCAACGCTGCTCCCTGGGGAGTAACCTCCTGCTAATGAAAGCAACAGGCTGGTCAAGGCCATCTTCATTTGTTTGGGACAAAACTGCCCCTATCCCATGTTCAGAGGCATCTGTCTGCACAATGAACTGCTTGGAGTAATATGGAGCTTTTAGAACTGGTGCTGTGTACATTGCTTGTTTCAGGGTGTCAAAGGCCTGTTGGCATTCTACAGTCCAGTTTACCTTCTTGGGCATTTTCTTGGAGGTAAGTTCTGTGAGGGCTGTCACTATGGATCCATATCCCTTCACAAACCTCCTGTAATACCCAGTCAAGCCAAGGAATGCCCTGACTTGAGTCTGGGTTTTTGGAGCTGCCCAGTCCAGAATAGTCTGGATCTTAGGCTGGAGTGGCTGAACTTGGCCTCCACCTACAAGGTGTCCCAAGTAAACCACAGTTCCCTGCCCTATCTGGCATTTGGATGCCTTGATAGAGAGGCCTGCTGATTGCAGAGCCTTCAAAACCTTCTTCAGGTGGAACAGGTGATCCTGCCAGCTGGAGCTAAAGACAGCAATATCGTCAAGATAAGCTGCACTAAAGGACTCCAAACCAGCAAGGACTTGATTCACCAACCTTTGGAAGGTGGCAGGGGCATTCTTTAAACCAAAGGGCATAACAGTAAACTGATAATGCCCATCAGGTGTGGAGAATGCTGTCTTTTCTTTTGCTCCAGGTGCCATTTTGATTTGCCAGTACCCTGCTGTTAAGTCAAAGGTACTTAAGAATTTGGCAGCACCTAATTTATCAATCAGTTCATCAGCCCTAGGAATGGGATGGGCATCTGTCTTGGTGACAGAATTAAGTCCTCTGTAGTCCACACAAAACCTCATCTCTCTCTTTCCATCATTGGTGTGAGGTTTGGGGACTAGGACCACTGGGCTAGCCCAGGGGCTGTCAGAGTGCTCAATTACTCCCAATTCCAGCATCTTGTGGACTTCCACCTTGATGCTTTCCTTAACTTGGTCAGACTGTCTGAAAATGTTGTTTTTGATAGGCATGCTGTCTCCTGTGTCCACATCATGGGTACACAGGTGTGTCTGACCAGGGGTTAGGGAAAAGAGCTCAGCAAACTGTTGCAGGACCTTCCTACAATCAGATTGCTGTTGGCTAGAGAGGGTGTCTGAATAGATCACTCCATCAACTGAGCCATCCTTAGGGTTTGATGAGAGGAGATCAGGGAGAGGTTCACTCTCAGCTTCCTGGTCCTCATCTGTTACCATCAACAGATTCACATCAGCCCTATCATGGAAGAGTTTTAGGCGGTTCACATGGATCACCCTCTTGGGGCTCCTGCTACTGCCTAGGTCCACCAGGTAGGTGACCTGACTCTTCTTTTCTAGCACTGGGTAAGGGCCACTCCATTTGTCCTGAAGTGCCCTGGGAGCCACAGGCTCCAAAACCCAGACTTTCTGCCCTCGTTGAAATTCAACCATTGCAGCCTTTTGGTCATATCAAAACTTCTGGAGCTGTTGGCTGGCCTCAAGGTTTTTACTTGCCTTTTCCATGTACTCTGCCATCCTTGAACGTAGGCCAAGTACATAGTCCACTATGTCTTGTTTAGGCTCATGGAGAGGTCTCTCCCAGCCTTCTTTCACAAGAGCTAGTGGTCCCCTTACAGGGTGGCCAAACAGAAGTTCAAAGGGTGAGAACCCTACTCCCTTCTGAGGCACCTCTCTGTAAGCGAAAAGCAGACATGGCAAGAGGACATCCCATCTCCTTTTGAGTTTTTCAGGGAGCCCCATGATCATGCCTTTTAATGTCTTGTTGAATCTCTCAACAAGGCCATTAGTTTGTGGATGATAGGGTGTAGTGAATTTATAAGTCACTCCACACTCATTCCACATGTGTTTCAGGTATGCTGACATGAAGTTGGTACCTTTGTCAGACACCACCTCCTTAGGGAAACCCACTCTGGTAAAGATACCAATGAGGGCCTTGGCTACTGCAGGGGCAGTAGTCGACCTAAGGGGAATAGCTTCAGGGTATCTAGTAGCATGATCCACTACTACTAGTATGTACATATTCCCTGAGGCTGTGGGAGGTTCAAGTGGACCCACTATGTCCATACCCACTCTTTCAAAGGGGACCCCCACCACTGGAAGTTTAATGAGGGGGGCCTTTGGATGTCCACCTGTCTTACCACTGGCTTGACAGGTGGTACAGGAGACACAAAACTCCTTAACTTTCTGGGACATGTTGGGCCAGTAGAAGTAGTTGACTAGTCTCTCCCACGTCTTGGTTTGTCCCAAATGCCCAGCAAGAGGAATATCATGGGCTAAGGTCAGTATGAACTCTCTGAACTCCTGAGGCACTACCACTCTCCTAGTGGCACCAGGTTTGGGATCTCTTGCCTCAGTGTACAGGAGTCCATCTTCCCAATAGACCCTATGTGTTCCAGTTTTCTTGCCATTGGACTCTTCAGCAGCTTGCTGCCTAAGGCCTTCAAGAGAGGGACAGGTTTCTTGTCCCTTACACAACTGCTCCCTTGAGGGTCCCCCTGGGCCTAAGAGCTCAACCTGATAAGGTCCAACTCCATAGGCTCAGTTCCCTCAGAGGGCAGAACTTCTTCCTGAGAAGAGAGGTTCTCTTTTTGTTGTTGTGTTGCAGCTGGTTTCCCAGTTGTCTTTCCTTTTCTCTTGGTAGGCTGGGCCCTTTTTCCAGACTCCAGCTCTACTTTTGAACCCTGGGCCTTGCACTGTCCCCTTGTCTTGACACACACCAGTTCAGGGATACCCAGCATGGCTGCATGGGTTTTCAGTTCTACCTCAGCCCATGCTGAGGACTCCAGGTAATTTCCAAGCAAACAGTCTACTGGGATATTTGAGGAGACCACCACCTGTTTCAGGCCATTGACCCCTCCCCACTCTAAAGTTACCATAGCCATGGGATGTACTTTAGTTTGATTGTCAGCATTGGTGACTGGATAAGTTTGTCCAGCCAGGTATTGACCAGGGGAAACCAGTTTCTCTGTCACCATAGTGACACTGGCACCTGTATCCCTCAGGCCTTCTACACTTGTCCCATTAATTAAGAGCTGCTGCCTGTATTTTTGCATATTAGGGGGCCAGGCAGCCAGTGTGGCTAAATCCACCCCACCCTCAGAGACTAATGTAGCTTCAGTGTGACACCTGATTTGCTCTGGGCACACTGTTGATCCCACTTGGAGACTAGCCATTCCAGTGTTAGCTGGAGTGGAGTTAGAAGTGGTACTTTTCTTGGGACAGGCCTTGTCTCCAGTTTGGTGTCCAGGCTGATTACAGCTACGACACCAGGTCTTTTTGGGATCAAAGTTTTTACCCTTGTACCCAAAATTGTTTGGTGAAGAGGCTCTGGGCCCACCCTCCTGTGCAGGTTTTTGGGGGCCTGAAAAAGACTCTTTACTATTTTTGTTTTTGGATGTCTCAACACTCTTCCCCTCGGGAGGCTTTGTGACCCCTTTCTTTTGGTCACCCCCTGTGGAAGTCTTGGTCACCCTAGTCTTGACCCAATGGTCCGCCTTCTTTCCCAATTCTTGGGGAGAAATTGGTCCTAGGTCTACCAGATGCTGATGCAGTTTATCATTTGAACAATTAATTAATAGGTGTTCTTTCACAAATAAATTGTACAGCCCATCATAATCATTAACACCACTGCCTTGAATCCAACCATCCAGTGTTTTCACTGAGTAGTCCACAAAATCAACCCAGGTCTGGCTCGAGGTTTTTTGAGCCCCCCTGAATCTAATTCTATACTCCTCAGTGGAGAATCCAAAGCCCTCAATCAGGGTTCCCTTCATGAGGTCATAAGATTCTGCATCTTTTCTTTCCAGAGAGTGTGAGGAGTCTATCCCTACACTTTCCAGTGAACATTTCCCAAAGGAGAGCACCCCAGTGAGATCTGTTAACTTTTCTGGTTGCACAAGCCCTCTCAAAAGCTGTGAACCATTTGGTGATGTCATCACCATCTTCATATTTAGTTACAATCCCTTTAGGGATGTTCAACATGTCAGGAGAATCTCTGACCCTATTTATGTTGCTGCCACCATTGATGGGACCTAGGCCCATCTCTTGTCTTTCCCTTTCTATGGCTAGGATCTGTCTTTCCAAAGCCAATCTTTTGGCCATCCTGGCTAGCAGGAGGTCCTCTTCACTGAGGCTATCCTCAGTGATTTCAGAGGTGCTGGCCCCTCCTGTGAGGGAAGCAGCATCTCTGACTATCACATTTGGAATCAGGGATTGAGGGTCCCTGGGTTCCCTAGTTAGGACTGGAAGGTGGGAATTCTCCTCCATGTCACTAACATCATCCTCTGGGTTGTCATCCTCAGAGGGGTTGGCTTTTTCAAACTCTGCCAAAAGCTCCTGGAGCTGTTGTTTGGAGGGTCTTAAGCCAATTGTGATTTTCTTTATTTTGCAGAGTGACCTTAGCTCCCTCATCTTAAGATGGAGGTAAGGTGTGAGGTCGAGTTCCTCCACATTCACATCTGCACCAGGCATAATGTTTCTAAAAGTTGGAATACTTTTTAAGAATCTAAAACTAGTTCTAGAATCTAATTCAAACTTTCACAAAACTTTTAAACTCTAAAAGAAATGCTAACAGGGACTAACACAAGGCCCTAGAAGGACTTTTAAGAATTTAGAAAAATAGCTCAAATTGCAAAAATCAATTTCTAATGACAATTTTTGGAATTTGTCGTGTGATCAGGTATTGGCTGAGTAGTCCAGCAAATGCAAAGTCTTGTACCCCACCGCTGATCCACCAATGTAGGTAGTTGGCTCTGTATGCACTATTTCAAGTAAGGAATAGTATGCACAGAGTCCAAGGGTTCCCCTTAGAGGTAAGATAGTGGCAAAAAGAGATAATACTAATGCTCTATTTTGTGGTAGTGTGGTCGAGCAGTAGGCTTATCAAAGGAGTAGTGTTAAGCATTTGTTGTACATACACACAGGCAATAAATGAGGAACACACGCTCAGAGACAATTCCAGGCCAATAGGTTTTTGTATAGAAAAATATATTTTCTTAGTTTATTTTAAGAACCACAGGTTCAAATTCTACATGTAATACTTTGCATGAAAGGTACTGCAGGTAAGTACTTTAGGAACTTTGAATAATCACAATAGCATATATACTTTTCAAATAAAACACATATAGCTTTTTTAAAACTAGACACAGTGCAATTTTCACAGTTCCTAGGGGAGGTAAGTAATTGTTAGTTCTTGCAGGTAAGTAAACCACCTACGGGGTTCAAGTTTGGGTCCAAGGTAGCCCACCGTTGGGGGTTCAGAGCAACCCCAAAGTTACCACACCAGCAGCTCAGGGCCGGTCAGGTGCAGAGTTCAAAGTGGTGCCCAAAACACACAGGCTTCAATGGAGAAGGGGGTGCCCCGGTTCCAGTCTGCCAGCAGGTAAGTACCCGCGTCTTCGGAGGTCAGACCAGGGGGGTTTTGTAGGGCACCGGGGGGGACACAAGTTAGCACAGAAAGTACACCCTCAGCAGCACGGGGGCGGCCGGATGCAGTGTGCAAACACACGTCGGGTTTTCAATTGGAATCAATGGGAGACTAAGGGGTCTCTTCAGCGATGCAGGCAGGCAAGGGGGGGCTCCTCGGGGTAGCCACCACCTGGGCAAGGGAGAGGGCCTCCTGGGGTCACTCCTGCACTGGAGTTACGATCCTTCAGGTCCTGGGGGCTGCGGGTGCAGGGTCTTTTCCAGGCGTCGGGATCTGAGAGTCAGGCAGTCGCAGTCAGGGGGAGCCTCGGGATTCCCTCTGCAGGCGTCGCTGTGGGGGCTCGGGGGGGGGCAACTCTGGCTACTCACGGTCTCGTAGTCGCCGGGGAGTCCTCCCTGAAGTGTTTTTTCTCCAAATGTCGAGCCGGGGGCGTCGGGTGCAGAGTTGCAAGTCTCACGCTTCTGGCGGGAAACTCAGTTTGTCTTTAAGTTGCTCCTTTGGAAACAAAGTTGCAGTCTTGGGTGAACAGGGCCGCTGTTCTCGGGAGTTTCTTGGTCCTTTTAGAGCAGAGCAGTCCTCTGAGGATTCAGAGGTCGCTGGTCCTGGGGAAAGCGTCGCTGAAGCAGTTTTCTTCCGAAGGGGGGAGACAGGCCGGTAGAGCTGGGGCCAAAGCAGTTGGTGTCTCCATCTTCTCTGCAGGGTTTTTCAGCTCAGCAGTCCTCTTCTTCTTAGGTTGCAGGAGTCTGAGTTCCTAGGTTCAGGGGAGCCCTTAAATACTGAATTTAAGGGTGTGTTTAGGTCTGGGGGGTTAGTAGCCAATGGCTACTAGCCCTGAGGGTGGGTACACCCTCTTTGTGCCTCCTCCCAAGGGGAGGGGGTCACATTCCTATCCCTATTGGGGGAATCCTCCATCTGCAAGATGGAGGATTTCTAAAAGTTAGAGTCACCTCAGCTCAGGACACCTTAGGTGTTGTCCTGACTGGCCAGTGACTCCTCCTTGTTATTCTCATTATTTCCTCCGGCCTTGCCGCCAAAAGTGGGGCCGTGGCCGGAGGGGGCGGGCAACTCCACTAGCTAGAATGCCCTGTGGTGCTGGACCAAAGGGGGTGAGCCTTTGAGGCTCACCGCCAGGTGTTACAGCTCCTGCCTGGGGGAGGTGATAGCATCTCCACCCAGTGCAGGCTTTGTTACTAGCCACAGATTGACAAAGGCACTCTCCCCATGTGGCCAGCAACATGTCTCGAGTGTGGCAGGCTGCTAAAACCAGTCAGCCTACACGGGTAGTTGGTTAAGGTTTCAGGGGGCACCTCTAAGGTGCCCTCTGGGGTGTAGTTTACAATAAAATGTACACTGGCATCAGTGTGCATTTATTGTGCTGAGAAGTTTGATACCAAACTTCCCAGTTTTCAGTGTAGCCATTATGGTGCTGTGGAGTTCGTGTTTGACAGACTCCCAGACCATATACTTTTATGGCTACCCTGCACTTACAATGTCTAAGATTTTGTTTAGACACTGTAGGGGCACAGTGCTCATGCACTGGTGCCCTCACCTATGGTATAGTGCACCCTGCCTTAGGGCTGTAAGGCCTGCTAGAGGGGTGACTAATCTATACTGCATAGGCAGTGTGAGGTTGGCATGGCACCCTGAGGGGAGTGCCATGTCGACTTACTCGTTTTGTCCTCACCAGCACACACAAGCTGGCAAGCAGTGTGTCTGTGCTGAGTGAGTGGTCCCCAGGGTGGCATAAGATATGCTGCAGCCCTTAGAAACCTTCCCTGGCATCAGGGCCCTTGGTACCAGGGACTTACCTGGATGCCAGGGTGTGCCAATTGTGAAAACAAAAGTACAGGTTAGGGAAAGAACACTGGTGCTGGGGCCTGGTTAGCAGGCCTCAGCACACTTTCAAATCAAAACATAGCATCAGCAAAGGCAAAAAGTCAGGGGGTAACCATGCCAAGGAAGCATTTCCTTACAAGGTGCAAGTGGGTCCTGCGGTGAGACTACTAGGGACTGCTCGTGCTGCGCTCCTACAGGAGTCAGGAGATGCAAGGGGGTCCATCAAGGAGTTCTTCAAAGACTGCTCGTGCTGCACACCTCAGGAGAGGGATGGGTGCAAGCGGGTCTTACCTGAATATCTACATATATTACGCAAGTGGTTTCAAGTGCTAGTAACCTCTGACACCACTCTGTGAAATGCCAACAAAAAGATACAAAGAATAAGAGAGTAACAGACAAGGACTAAACAGTGCAATTTGTGACACCTGGAGTATAATAATGCCTAGAAGAAGAAGAGAGGAGAAAAAGTGGCCTATGGTACTAACTGCCATTTGTACCCCGGTTCCAGCAATAATTATCACCATAGTGATTGTTATATATCAAGAAGAAATACGAATCCCATATCTGGACCAAGAACAGTATATCAATAACAGTGTAAATGAAATAGGGATTACCATTGCTGTGAAACAAGAACAAGGGGAGAACTCTAGTGTGGTAGAAAGGGTGGGGAACAGGACACAGTGAATAAAATATACCAAATGGGAGGAAGATTCGAACAATTATAAGGATAATGCATTTGTGCAAATGGTGAAATTTTATAAGGAATTGGCAAATGTGTTGTATTGCTATATTTGTACACACTTACCCACCTCCGCCCAGGGAAGGACAGACTACGCTCAGATTCCTCTTCCCTAGTATGTTTCATGTCACATACTAAACAGCATGTTTGCAAAGGAAGTGAATGGGACTATAAAGAGAAAGCCACCTAAAAGGAAGAGGAAGGTTGGAAAAGGGAGAATAAAGAAGGGAAACAGTAGGGGGTAAAGGAGGAGGTAGGATAAGTGTGTGTGGACAACTGGTACAGGAAAAAGGTGAAACAGAGCTGCTGGAAGCATTCAGCATAGGAAGAGATAAGGGTTATGCACAGGGGGAGAAGAACATAGATATATCCCGAATGTCCCTTTCTATACATAAGGAGAAAAAGGGGTCATGGTGTTTTCGATACCTCAAAGGCAGCATCCCAAGGCCAAACACATTTTATGATAAGGTGAGTCGAATGGTTACACCACAAATGAAATGCCCTAGCATACACCTCCCCGACCATGATAATAGCAGCATAAAGGTAGGAGACAGCACCTGCTCCAAATTCTCTGATTTGGATAACATACGGAAGGGCCCAGAAGGTTTGTTTATAGGTCTCTCAGCTCCAAGGGGAATATTCATAGTATGCGGGACATCTGCATATTTTAGACTGCCTGCAGGGTGGCAGGGCTCCTGCTACCTGGCGTTCGTACTACCCCTAATGTTGCATATAACCAGTTTAACCAATGCAACACAAGGGGCACCCGGAAGGGTACGAAGAAGAGGGACACCTACTTGGTTGGATAGGTTCATAGCAGTGGAAGGAATATTTGTGATGCCATTAGGGATAGCGCATTCAGAATATCGCATACACAAATTGGCAGAATTGGTGGCAACATTAGCAAGTTCTACAGCAGCAGCCTTAGGTAACATTACTGAAGAACTTACAGACTTAAGAGCTGTTGTAATACAGAACAGACTTGCGTTAGACATCATTTTAGCAACAGCCGGTGGTGTATGTCATGTGATCCATCAAGAATGTTGTGTATGTATACTGGACAACAGTGGGAATGTGAGGATGGCAATAGGGAAAATAGATGAGGTAGAAGAGGGAGCAAGGAAAGTGGCGGATGTGACGGACGTGGGAGGAATAGTAAATGACATTGTAGCATGGTACCGTGGTTGGGGAGCCTGGCTGATAGAAGTACTGGTGGTGGGAATAGTGGGATTAATAACACTATGGGGGTCATTCCAACCCTGGCGGTCGGTGTTAAAGCGGCGGCCAACCCGCCAACAGGCAGGCAGTGCAAAAAATGGAATTCTGACCCTGGCGGAAACCGCCAACAGAGACCGCCACTTTAACACTCCAACCGCCACGGCGGGACAAACAAACAGCGCGGCGGTCACCGCCAACAGACAGGCGGGAGACAATGTACCGCCCACCCTATCACAACTCACCAATCTGCCACCTTTTCCGGGGCGGGAGCCCCGCCGATAAAAACACAACGGAAACAGACTACGAACGGGAAAACGCTCACCTCTACACACTCCACGAGGAATCTGGACAGCATGGAACCCGAATTACACATCCTACCAGCTATTGTCTACCTGCTCCTCTACCAGGAGCACGAACGCCGCTGCAGGAGACAACAGTGAGTACTGCACCTACCGCACAGGGGAGGGGGGAGGAGAAAAGATTACGGGCACACACATACGCGACACACCCACCCTCACCCACAACTACCTACACATCAATGCAGAGCAACAACTCAGAGTGACACCTCCCAAACCCCCCGGAAGAATGCAAAGACAAAATAAAATGATCAAATGCAAAATATATTGTAAGGCTACGTAAAACTTTTTTTCAAACATCTATAACTATATACACATATGTAAATTGTCCTGTCCAAATTGGGTTTCAGTCATTGTACGTGGGCCGATGTGCCTCAACACATGGGCAATGCCCATGCAGGAGACCCGAAGCCATTGGAGAGAACACTGCAGGGGCATCAGATAGAAAAACTACAGGCACCTCAGGGGGCACCTCAACCAGATGAGTCCACGACGCCAGATCCACGAGGGGCCTCCATGCCCACTGTTCCATCCTGGGGAGTGCAAAGCCACAGTCTCACAAGTCTCTACAGTGGGTGGATTGCCCACTGTGCCATCCTGGGGAGTGCAAAGCCACAGTCTCACAAGTCTCTACAGTGGGTGGATTTCCCACTGTGCCATCCTGGGGAGTGCAAAGCCACAGTCTCTTAAGTGGATTACAGACTCCACTGGTACTGGAGGAGGCATGGTGCCCAGAGTGCATCGTGCAGCCCTGCTCGACACAGATCCGGGCCTGCCCCTTCTGCCAATGGGCCAGCGGTGCTTGAGACGGCGGTGCCCAGCGGAGCGGTGGTTGAGATGAAGGGCCCAGCGGAGCGGTGGTTGAGATGAAGGGCCCAGCGGAGCGGTGCTTGAGATGAAGGGCCCAGCGGAGCGGTGCTTGAGATGAAGGGCCCAGCAGAGCAGTGCTTCAGATGAAGGGCCCAGCGGAGCGGTGCTTGAGATGAAGGGCCCAGCGGAGCGGTGCTTGAGACGGCAGTGCCCAGCGGAGCGGTGCTTGAGACGGCAGTGCCCAGCGGAGCGGTGGTTGAGATGAAGGGCCCAGCGGAGCGGTGGTTGAGATGAAGGGCCCAGCGGAGCGGTGCTTGAGATGAAGGGCCCAGCGGAGCGGTGCTTGAGACAGCGGTGCCCAGCGGAGCGGTGCTTGAGATGAAGGGCCCAGCGGAGCGGTGCTTGAGACGGCGGTGCCCAGCGGAGCGGTGCTTGAGATGAAGGGCCCAGCGGAGCGGTGCCTGAGATGAAGGGCCCAGCGGAGCGGTGCTTGAGATGAAGGGCCCAGCGGAGCGGTGCTTGAGATGAAGGGCCCAGCGGAGCGGTACTTGCCTTGAAGGGCCCTGTTCAGCGGTTCTTGACACGGCGGTGGCCTGTTCAGCGGTGCTTGTCTTGAAGGGCCCTGTTCAGCGGTTCTTGACACGGCGGTGGCCTGTTCAGCGGTGCTTGTCTTGAAGGGCCCTGTTCAGCGGTGCTTGTTTTGAAGGGCCCTGTTCAGCGGTGCTTGTTTTGAAGGGCCCTGTTCAGCGGTTCTTGACATGTGTCTCCAGGGCACCATATCCGGCCAATACATGGAGTTCACTCGCCATCCGACTTCTCGCTTCCGGGGCCCTCCTGTGCTGGACTCCCGGGCCGTGTGTGTCCTCCTTCACACCCCGAATGGGGCTGGTGGGGCCCTCCTGGGCAGCTCGCCTGCTGCTGGACTTGTCAGCCGTGCTGCCCTTGCCATCCTTCCGTGATTCTCTGTGGCCCTTGCCTCCCTTTGTAGATGTGCCAGGTGGCACCCCACATCCTGACGGTGCCAGGGTAGTGCCTTTGGAGGCTGCCGTCTCTGGCCTCTCGCGCCGGGCCTTGCCTTTCTTGGTTTTCTTCCCAGGGGGTGGGCTGGCTGTCCATTTACTGCTGGCCAATGTTGCTGCCCTTGAAGGTGGTGGACTCCAATATCCCTGTACTATGGACCTTGTAGGTCCAGGGGTTGTGGTGGCTGAGGTGCTGATTGGACTCTTACGAGATGGAGGGGGTGGGTCAGGTGATGGAAAGAGGTTAATTTTGGACAGGAAAAACTTTTTAGGAGCAGTGGGAAGGGTAGGTGCAGTGGGTATGGGAGTGGAGGAAGAGGATGTGGTTGTAGGAGAGTCAAGTGTGGTGTCTTTGGGTGCAGGTGCTTGTGACGGAGGCTGTCGTGAGGTGGATGGCTGTTGGGTGGGTGGCTGCCTGCGTTTGTGTGGTTTGGAAGAGGGGGTGACAGACACACTGGGAGAGGACACAGGGGACGTGTAAATGGCAGTGGGGGTGGTGACTGCACGTGTGCGGAGTGTTCTGGTGGGTGTGCTGGTGATGGACGTAGTGGCTGATGTTGTGCATGCAAGTGTGAGTGGAGACGTCACAGGGAGGGAGGAGGGAGACGAGGAGGAGGGGGACACAGAGGAGGCAGTGGCTGTTGGTATGTCTGCATGTGGCTGTTGCTTGTGTGAATGCTTGTGTGATTTGTGGTGCTTATGTCTGGATGAGCTGGCCTTGGGTGTTGAGGTGTGTGCAGGCTGGTCTGTAGGTGTGTCTGGGATAGGCAGAGGAACAGGGGAGTGGGACTGGGTGGAGGAAGTTGGAGGAGGGAGGCAGGAGACAGGGACAATGGCTGCCGTCAGTGCTGAGGCCAGAGCATTGAACGATCGCTGATGGGCAGCCTGACCCGAATGAATGCCCTCCAGGTATGCATTGCTCCGGTGCACCTCCCTTTCTACCCCCTGGATGGCATTCAAAAGGGTAGACTGCCCAACAATGAGCGTCCTGAGGAGGTCAATGACCTCCTCACTGAGGGCAGCAGGGGTAACTGGGGCAGGGCCTGAGGTGCCTGGGGCGAAGGAGATGCCCGCCTTCGTGTGCGAGCGGGCACGGGGCGATCGCAGAGGGGCTGCTGGGAGGGCGGAGCGGGTGCGCTGGGTGGCGGCTGTACCTGTTGTTGCGGTGGGCACGGATGTTGCCGCCACCACAAGGGAGCTCCCTTCCGAGGACGTGTCTGTGTCGCTGATGTCTCCACGTGTCCCCGTTGTGGAGCTCCCCTCAGTCGGTTACATGGCCCTCCAGGGCCATGTGAGATGCAGCTCCCTCGTGCTCCGATGCCACTTCTCCTCCGCCTGATGATGCTAATGCACACATGAACAGGAAGAGCAGCAAAAAAGGGGGGGGGAATGAAGACATGTTGAGTGCATCCATTGGCAACACAGTTGGCGGAGAGGACAGACACAGAAGCCCCCTGCACTACGCCGCGCACTTGGGGTACACTACTCAATCATTGGGACTTTTCCTACAAGCCTATGGACGATAACTGCACACATAGGTGACACAGGGCCATGGATAGCTGTACTTGGCACCCTACAGAGGTGGGGGGCGGGGGCACAGGGCCTTGTCTTACAGAGGGGCCTAGCCTACAGAAATCACCCTGGCCTAGGGATACCCACAGCCCTCCTCCCCCACCCAGACACCTCCACTGCGCGCTAAGATAGCAGAATGTGCTGGTACTCACCCCCTTGTGTCTGCTGTGATGTCCTCACGCGCCCATCCAAATCTGGGTAGGCCACCGCCAGGATCCGAGACATCAGGGGGGTCAATTGACTAGTGGCACCCCTCCTACGTTGGGAGGCCATCCCCAGCAGAGCCTCCGCGGTCTTCCTGCTCCCGTGGTGGATGTCCTCCCACCTCTTGCGGCAGTGGGCGCCCCGTCTGTTGTGGACCCCCAGGGTCTGGACGTCCTTGGCGATGGCACGCCAAATGTCGATTTTCTGATGGGCGCTGACCTATGTGACATGTACAGGGGGAGAAACTACATTATTATGATTTTCTGCATGCTCTATGTGAGTGGCCCCCCATCCCCACCCTTGCCATGTGGCACATGCTCTCATCCGTCCTTTGATGCATGCCTCAATCGCTCCCCTCCCCACCATCTTTCATCCACCCGACTCAACACAGGCATTGCCCCCCCATGCCAAATCCGGTATTAGGGTGCCAATCCCATGCATCCCCGGGGCTCCAGCATGGACCCCGGGTACTGCCAAACTAGCTCTCTGGGGTTTTCACTGCAGCTACCACTGCTGCCAACCCATAGACAGGCTTCTGCCCTCCTGGGGTCTGGGCAGCCCTGTCCCAGGAAAGCAGAATAAAGCATTTCCTCTGAGAGAGGGTGTTAAACACTCTCCCTTTGGAAATAGGTGTTAAGGGCTGGGGAGGAGTATCCTCCCCCAGCCTCTGGAAATGCTTTGAAGGGCACAGATGGTGCCCTCCTTGCATAAGCCAGTCTACACCGGTTCAGGGATCCCCCAGCCCCTGCTCTGGTGCAAAACTGGACAAAGGAAAGGGGAGTGACCACTCCCCTGTCCATCACCACCCCAGGGGTGGTGCCCAGAGCTCCGCCAGTGTGTCCCAGACCTCTTCCATCTTGAATGCCGAGGTGTGAGGGCACAATGGAGGCCTCTGAGTGGCCAGTGCCAGCAGGTGACGTAAGAGACCCCTCCTGATAGGTGCTTACCTGATTAGGTGGCCAATCCTCCTCTGAGGGCTATTTATGGTCTCTCCTGTGGGCTTCTCTACAGATAACGAATGCAAGAGCTCACCAGAATTCCTCTGCATCTCCTTCTTTGACTTCTGCCAAGGATCGACCGCTGACTGCTCCAGAACGCCTGCAAAACGGCAACAAAGTAGTAAGAAGACTACCAGCAACATTGTAGCGCCTAATCCTGCCAGCTTTCTTGACTGTTTACTGGGGGTGCATTCTCTGGGGGCTGTCTGCCTTCACCCTGCACTGGAAGCCAAGAAGAAATCTCCTGTGGGTCGACGGAATCTTCCCCCTGCTAACGCAGGCATCAAACTTCTGCATCACCGGTCCTCTGGGTCCCCTCTCATCTTGACGAGCATGGTCCCTGGAACACAGGAGCTGGATCCAAGTGACCCCGACAGTCCAGTGGTCCATCTGTCCAAATTTGGTGTAGGTAAGTCCTTGCCTCCCCACGCCAGACAGTAATTCTGTGTACTGAGTGAACTGCAGCTGCTGGGCTTCTGTGCACTTTTGCAAGGAATCCTTCATGCACAGCACAGCCCAGGTCCCCAGCACTCCATCGTGAATTGCTCAACTCGCTGAGTTGACCACTGGCTTCGTGGGACCCTCCTTTGTAGTGTTGAGACGACCGCCATGCTCAGTTTTCTTGAACCCCTGTTCAAGCACTTCTGCGGGTGCTGCCTGCTTCTGATTGGGCTCTCTGTGTTGCTGAGCCCCCTTCTGTCTCCTACTCCAAGGGGCGAACTCCTGGTCCTTCCTGGGCCCGGGCAGCACCCATTTTCTTCAACCGTGACCTTTGCAGCCAGCAAGGCTTATTTGCGGTCTTTCTGCGTGGAAACAACTCTGCATCCTCCAGCACGCCGTGGGACATGTTCTGTTCAAAGGAGAAGTTCCTGGGTCTTGGGTGGGGTGTCTTGGACACCCTTAGTGTTTTCTTACACTTCCAGCGACCCTCTACACACTACACTAGGCCTGGGGTCCCTAAGTGGTTCCCATTCCACTTTCCTAGTACATGGTTTGTGTTGCCCCTAGGCCTATTGCATCCTATTGTATTCTACAGTGTTTGCACTACTTCTCTAACTGTTTACTTACCTGATTTTGTTTTGTGTGTGTATATTGTGTGTATTTTACTTACCTCCTAAGGGAGTATATCCTCTGAGATATTTTTGGCACATAGTCACTAAAATAAACTACCTTTATGTTTAGTAACTCTGAGTATTGTGATTCTTATGATATAGTGCTATATGATATAAGTGCTATAGTAGGAGCTTTGCATGTCTACTAGTTCAGCCTAAGCTGCTCTGCTATAGCTACCTCTATCAGCCTAAGCTGCTAGAACACTACTAATCTACTAGTAAGGGATAACTGGGCCTGGCACAAGGTGTAAGTACCATCAGGTACCCACTATAAGCCAGGTCAGCCTCCTTCATGAGGGCATCACAGGGAGCCCACTCCTGGCTGCCCCAATGGCTCCCAGCTTGTGAAAGCACCTTGAGAGCGGTGCACAGGAGCCAACACTCCTGTGACTGCTCCTGCATGGGGCAGCTTGCGTCCCGCTCCTGCTGGCAGTGGGTGAAACCATGTGTGTCTTAGCCTCTTCTTGTCTTCGGGGCCCAGAGATGTGGTCCTGGTCCCCTTCTTATTGAACCTGGAGGGGTGCATGACCGCACTTTCCCTTTTCCTTCCTGCCTGGGCCCCCGGGGTGAAGGAGAAAGGAATAGGTCTGGGAAGAGGGCCCCAAGAAAACCCCCTCGATGGTCCACACTTGATGTAATTTTCAACTTGTGTGGCCGAACCCTGCCTGCTTCCATCCTCACTGGGGGTCATAGGTCATCAACTTTAAAAAGGCTGTGACTTGGGCTCTGTTAGGCCGATGTGGACAATCCTGGGCTCATTGTACTCCTGGTGGTGAGCTCTAGCCACCAGTGGCAGTTGCAGCAGGCCTCCAGACTTCCAGGGCATTGTGCTTTGCAGAGAGCTGGTTCCACTGGCTTACTGCACCAGCTTTTCTCCTACTCCTTTTTTCTGGTGCTGCTCTATGCCTTCTCGGTGCAGAAGTACAGATCTTTCACCCAACTGGTCCTCGGGTTATAAGGAGGTCAGCCTCACTGACTCTTGGAGAGACCTATTGGCCCTGGGGTCAACTGGGGCAGAGTCCTTGGTGTTTTAGGTATCAGGGGGTTTCATCTTCCAGTTGTCCAAAGCTGCTGCTGCATTTGCAGTCCCAGTGTCCAGAGTCCAACAGAAATAGCATTCCCTTTCTCTTGTGAGAAGGTTTTTAGAAGGCGATGGAAGGTTCTACAGGCCAGGCACCCCTGGCCAATCCTAGGGTGCCACATCACCTCCCCTTAACTGTCCCAACCCACCAGCACAGCATGCTGGTACAGTCTAAGAAAGTGCCATCCAGAAGGGGTCACATCTCCTCTGAAAGCCTCAGTACCTTGCTGACCTCAATGTCAGGTTTTTTTCTCACAAAAGCCTCAAAGAGGAGTCCCCTCCTGGGTTGGCTCCAGTTTCCTGGGCTACCTCCTTTGTTCAGAGGGCATGAACTGTCCCCAGCACTGTTTAACAGCTAATTAACAGATGCAGATTTTCTTCCCCATCCCATATTTCTCCGGAGTTGAGGGAAGTACTGTTAATTACTCCTTTTCTGTGTCGAGGCCTTTGATCCCTCTGCTGGAAAGAAATGTAATTAACCTGGCTCAGCACAGCAACAAAAGGCCAGGACTTTGATTGTGAGCTGAGCTTGGGAAATATGAAAATTCTCGAGAACAAAAAGTGTACATGTTTGAATTTGGGACCTGCGTATCTGAAATGAGGGCCCACTTTCCACTCCAGTTTAATGGTACTTTGTAGGCGTAAGGGAAGTGAAATTGCACTCTAAGGCAGATTTCCCCTATGTATATGATAAAGTGTCACTGCAGACAAAACAATAAATCATAAACTATACTAACCTTACCTATGAGCGCCCAGTAATATTATAAGGCTCACCCTAGGTTAAAATCTAACCCTCGCACCAGGTTACTTTTGCGCATTAACCAGGCTGCGCACAACAGAAGTCTCACATGTTTAGCCCGCAAGTGTACAAAAATGTGTGTGCGCATTTGTTCATGTGTAAACAGCAAAGTGCTACATATCCTAGCTGCGTCACAGCAGCCTTATCTTAAAAAGCAAACACTGATTGTAAATATGCACAGTCCATTTATCATGTGATTATGGTGAATGAGGCACATGCAGTGAGACTCACCCACAATAAAAAGTCCAAAACTGGATGATCAAAAAGCAAAAGAGTCCAGGCATTCTAATTGGGTGGAACCCATTTTTCAACAAC
The DNA here is from genome assembly GCF_031143425.1 of Pleurodeles waltl. Classification (NCBI taxonomy): domain Eukaryota; kingdom Metazoa; phylum Chordata; class Amphibia; order Caudata; family Salamandridae; genus Pleurodeles; species Pleurodeles waltl. The sequence continues at coordinate 716,409,163 of NC_090444.1, forward strand.
AGTGTTTCCTATATTGGGAACAAGACTGTCCCTGTTGGTAGTATCCTTGCAGGTCAATACATAAACTAAACTATACTGGTGGCAACTAGCTCTTTTTCTGTAGGACTTTCATCTGTACAAACAGGGTTGTCACTGCGGAAGAGTTTCCAAAGAAGTGGCAGTGTTAAAGGTTTAATATGTTTTTTGTAACTTTACCAAATATGGCCCAATTTTTAAAAACCCAAAAACTTCTGGCCAAGTGAAGGCTGAGTCAACATACTGCGATGAGCCAGGGAATCATGTGGACTGTAAGCCATGAACCACCTACATACTACTTGAGGATGTGCATCCTGGGCAACAATCAGTATTGTTAGACAGGATTATTTGTTATATTTGTGAGCTCGAAAACTCCTTTTGGCATGAATGGAAAAACACATGACATCCACACCATAATTAAAAATACAAAGGTTAAAGTGATATTCAAGTTAGGTATGGTAATAAGATCTTAAGTTACAAAACAAACACTGAAAAAAGTTATTGTAACATTATAATGAGATGTTGAAATGTCTTAAGAGTTATGTTTTAAAAACCAAAAATCCCCTGAACTTCGACAGTTATAGTTTACTGAACTAACTATAAAATCGTGCCCTGCCACGCACTACTTATAGCCTCATATTTTGCATCAATGAAGACATCTTGAGAACATCACCAGTGACATCACTGGTAACATCATAGTCAATAACAGCATAGAGTTACTTCTTACACATGTGTGGGGTCCTGCAGGCAAGTGTGGTTGTTGAAATGTATATCGTGTGCCATTTACAAACCATTAAAATTTGAGATGCAAGTAGTACTCCATGGTATACAAGGTAAAGGCTAAGTGCACCTGATGTGTATTGCATAGGCATGTTTCAAAGTAGGTTGTGGTTTAAGGCCAAATCTGACTGCAAACAATCTGTGAGAAAATGTAGATTTTACACAGCCTGGTGGGCAGAAAATATGGATTTTATTAAAGACACAGAGGCTAATATTATGCAGTCTCCTTCACTGCCACTACTCACAACAGCTCCTTTAAAGAATTTAGAATATCAGAATTCTTACTCAATAAAAACACATAACCTTCAGACCTGTTCCTTCTTTTCTGCTGCAGCTCCTGCAGATAAGTACTGGTGTGAGAGAGTATTAAATGATCTGAATGTACTGATTTTATTTAGTTAAAGAAAAACTTCATATTTTAATTCTATATTTGTAATATCATTGGATGAACATAGTAAGTTTTCTTTGTATATGGAAATTGTGTGTTGACTATTGAAAACATGGGTTGTTTCTTTGTTGATATATAGTGGAAAACTTAGTTATTTTAGTTTTCTGATTAGTGACATGTTTGTATGCTGCTTCATATAGTTTTTAGGATTTTCCTGTTTTAATTTTGTTTCCTGTTTTAAATCCTATAATGAGGCAGCTGTTGCATCTGCAGTCGGTTAAGCTTCAGTAGCCTGCTCGAGCGAAGTAGGGCACATGTCGAATGCCTCATGCCGCTTGGTTGTCGTTGGCAGCTGACTACGTGTTTAGCCTCATTTAACTGCCTGCAGCTCTAATCGGGCCAAACAGGTGGTTGCTTAGCAATGAGTCAGCCTTGCTTCTCCGGCACACTTTCAATATTCATTGCGTTGCTGAAGACTTATTTGGTTTGTGTTAACTTGTGTCAGGGCTTCAGTTTTGCCTCACAGGTGGCCTATTATCTTTAATAACAGGTAATGTGATGTGTTACTGACGCATGATAGCAGTTACATGTTACCAGTGACAGCATTGAGGTTTACAGCATAGTGATTAGTGGAAAGTGTTGTGACATTACAAAGCAGCAATTTTGGGAAGTTGGGCAACTTCTGTTGTGTCTAAGAGAAGTCCAATTTTGGTAGTTACAGATGCCAATTATTGGCAGTTATTTACCAATTACTGAAGGGTTTCTACAGTGGTGAGAAGATTCAAATAGATCATACTAGTTTTTACATTTGTTGAAAGAGTTGGTGTAGCTGGATTGAGTTAGTTATTTAGTTGTGGTTAATAGTAAATATTTCTTAAGCTGAGTGAGGACAGAACTCTTTTGCCTGATTACACTTTGAGGAAAGGTTAAAGTAATCCATAGAAAAGATGATAGCTAAAATTGGTAATAGGATGGAGAAAAAATTAGAAGCTAGGTTACAGAGCAAGAAAATGGCTTCAGAAGAAGAGACGTTCTGGTCAGCAGGTGAGACTTCTCAGAAGAAGAAGAAGTGTCCATGAAGAGGAAACACCTTTCGGTGAATCTTACTCAACATAAGAGGAGGAAATCTGCTGTGGCAGAACATGGTGACTGTGTCAGCACGAGACAGGGTGGTGTCGAGGGCACACATGGTGGGCAGTTCAAAGGTCCAGAAATAGAGGCATGAGGTATTAAGAAGCGACATGCGCACACTGTGGTTCAAATGTCATGAGTCCCCAGGGAATGGTGAAGTTGAATTGAGCTGCTCATCGGCTTGTGGTTCAGATGAGTCAGATGTTGAGGAGGTTTCTAGGAAACAGGAGGTTAAAGAGAGTTTGAGAGAAAAATACCAGCACATTTAAATAAAACATCCTCTATCTCCTGAATGGGTGCCAGTGGAACATTTAGCAAATTATGTGCATACTTGGCTAAGAAAACAAATTCCTAGAGCAGTTAGGGTCAGACTAAGATCTGAATGTCCTAGGCCATCTTTGAAGGATAATGTCAAAGTGACCCGAAAGTTGGACTCAAATATAGTGACATTCATAGGTAAAGGAGGCCATGACACTCATAAGGGTGTTGACAGAGGATTATGTGTATGCCAAGATAGCCTTTTGGATGTTATTGTTCCCTTGACCAAGAATTTTTGATATGGTGAAAGAGGCACATGTTAGCAAAAAATCTTTGGATATTGACGAATTACATCAGTGGGTTCAACATGCTGTGTTTACACTGTGAAATGCTAATACAGCACTTTCTGTGGAGCGCAGGAAGAGTATATTACTAAAAATAGATCTGAAGTTAGTGGATCTTGCAAATAATGAATCCAGGCCTTCTGTTAAAGGCTTGCTTTTCAGTGATAACTTCATTAAAACAAAGTCAACATTTTAGGGGCAAATTCCTTGAGTCAGAAATCACAGCATGACATTAGACAAATATTAAGTGATTGTGTTTTTGGATGTTTTCCTGGCCGAGCAGTGGGAATTTTGAGAGGTTCATTTTCCTGTTGTTATGGCCCCTCAAAAGGGCAAGGATCATAGAAATCCTCCAGTTTGTTCCACAAAGACAGCAAACAAGAGTACGAGGTAGTCATGGTGTGCGACGGATTCAAGAATCACGTATGGTCAAACCTCAATGTTATTCTAGTAAAGTTTTATCGGAATTGGTTAGAGGTAATGGAAGATTCTTGGGTTCTTCAAACAGTGAGGTTACCACATAGATGGGAAGTGGGAAGAGAAGATTGGAACAGTGGAATTGTTCCAGGAACAAGAAGGATTTGTAAGCAATATTTTTCTGGTCAAAAAGAAGGACAAGGGCAAGCGGCCAGTGATACATCTAAGAAGCTTAAATGATTGGGTGGTGTATCACCATTTGGAGTGTATGCATATGGTAAGAGAAATTCTACAGTCAGGAGATGGGTTGACTTGTCTGAATTTTAAGGATGCTTATTTGACATTTCCAAATTGGGAATCACATCAGAAGTATCTCAAATTTGTTTGGGGTGGAAGAATGTGGCAACTTGTTTGCCTTCCTTTTGGGCTTTTGTGAGCCCCCTGGTTTTTTACAAAAGTTATATGTCCAGTGGTATCTTTTTTTAGGGAAAGAGGAGTCAGAGTGATCATTTATCTAGCCAATATTTTGATCATGGAACAAAGCAAGTCAAGACTAATGGAGTATATATTAGTGACAGTGAATTTATTAGAGCATTTGGTTTTTGTGGTCGACAAGGAGGAATCCAGTTTGGAACCCAAACAGGAAATTCAGTTTTGGGGTTTTGTAATGAATACAGTAGAGGGAGTCTTAAAGCTCCCCAGAGAGAATGTGAAAAGGATAAGGAAAGAGATTCAAAGAGCATCGCAGCAGGATCATATTTCATTAAGGATGTTAGCGCAAGTAGTTGGTCTTCTGTCTTCCACGATCCATGCCATTTTTCTAGGACCTTTGAATTATCAGGCTTTGCAGAGGTTGAAAGGCATGCATCTGAGCAGTGGGATGAGATATTCAGAGGAGGTGATTCTCTCGGAGGAAGTGAGAGAGGAACTCAAGTGGTGGTTAAGGAACATGGAAGCATGGAATGGGAGAGCAATTTTTGGAGAGAGTCTACATTTTGTTATAGAATAAGATGGAAGCTATGTGTCCAGCATTTTGTTCTCATCTCTTTTCAACATCTAAGTCACTTCATTCTTTGATTTTGCTAGTGAACTTCTGTTTTTATTTCAACATAAGCTAATACCTTATTACTATACCTAACTATAACATCACATTAACCTTTGGTATTTTCAGTACATTTCTAGGTTTGGACCATATTCAAAGAAAAGCATATACCCAACTCCCTTTGGCAGCTTGTGCCTATACTCCCAGAAGGTGGTCTATCGAGCTTGCATATGGACTTCATCCATGAGCAGCAGGGGTTGATGTAGGGCCTGACCACAGGCCTGGGCTTTAACCAGGGCCTGTATCCAAAACCCTGGGGAATGCTAAAGCCCACTGTTCTGCATGGCCTGCAACTGAGCATAGCAGAGATTGACAGCAGAGCTTTGCCTGTGGCCAAGTCCTACACGCAACCAGTAGCAGGACAATAAACCCTCACCTTGCACAGCCTTCACAAATGTGCAGCAGGGGTTGGCATCAGGGTCTGGCCTGCTGCCAGGCCTTTTGCACCCCTCCACCACAGACGTTCAAACCCTTTCAAGTGCACAACCACCCACCGTGCACTACATTTAGCAGTGCACAGCGGCGAGTTGGCCCTATGGCCAAATCAAACATAAGCACAAAAACCACCTGCCCTATAGATTTACAGATTGCACTAGTCAAGACTTCAGTATTTTTCAATATATCTGTGTTTAGCCAAATCTTGAATATAAGTATGCACAGTACATTTCATTTTCTTTTTTACTTATTTTATCAAAGCCACATTATCTTCATATTCAAAATGTTTTTCCTTTTTATACATAAACACAACTAGACACACCACTTTCTTGAAAATATTGTTCATATTTCACTCACATGGCTACTCCTACCCCAATCACCGTTCCCCTGACATAGATCCACTTATATAATAGAATCATCCTTCATTTGCTCATATCACACAACATTCATCCACCATACCAGTTTCACATAATACAACACACCACATTAAAAACGATAGGGGAACACAGTGGGAGATCTGCACATCATGACTCAAATGTTTTCTTAGACACAATTAATATATACATGCACATGGTGCTGATTGAATATATTTTTTTACACAGTTTCTACTCTATACATTCAACACTTTGATATTTCATTTCTTCTCTATTTAAAATATTCAATAAATATAACTTTTAAACCAAAGTAATAATAATCATTTCATCTTGTGTATATTCCAATCTTCTGACCCCCACAATGTTGACACCAATGCACATTTGGGTCCCCCACCAAAATGCAGCCACGCATCATCCGCAGAGTGCTCATGTGAATATGTACAGCATAGGAGGAAGGGTGGGAAAGGAGGCCAAGTAGAGAAGACCACCTAAAAAATGTATATATAGATACATATAATAAGGTTCATACCACAGAATAGCTCAACAACAATAAACCCATATTGGGTATTACCTGTGTATCTGTGTACTCGGGATAGGGAAATCACCCTGTGTAACATTGTAATACCAGTCAGCAACAGCTATATCATATCGTCATCAACACCCATGTGCGAAAAGTGACCTACAGACCATATATATAGCCCCATCACCTATGATAACAATACGAAAAAGTGACAAACCCAATCGCATACACCAAACAAATAGTGAAACAATGCTTACAGCCTGACCTACAATCATATGATTACTTCTGCATACAGATAAAGAAGAAGGATAAGGCCATTTGTTGAGAAGAACACAGCTAAAGAAAATATGGTACAAAGAATGATTACCTACCTTTGGCCCTCACTACGACTTTGGCGGTCCGAATTTTCCGACTGTCAAAGTTACGGGGAGAAGGCTGCCGGTCCGCCTCAGTCGTATTACCAAGTTTCCACCGGGCTGACCGGCAGAAACATCGCATTACAACGTTTCTTCTGGTCAGATGGGTGGAAACAGAGCTGAGGCCAATGCTGTGGCATACAGCACCAATAGAATGCGCACTGTTTGCGTTGCAGACAGTGAACATTCTGAGGATGCTGGCAGGGGGGCGGTGACCTTGCCATTGAAAGGCTGTCGGAAAGAGGACTTGTGATCATCACAGAAGCGCTGAACTCAGCACCGCGTGGCTGACCACGTCTCCGACCGCCTCCATTCCGCCGGGATCCATGATCCCAGTGGTGGCAGGCGTCCCCTGGCGGTCCTGATCTGAACTTCTCAAACTGTTCCACGTACAAAGTCCACAAACTGGCTAAGCAAAAAACCTTCAAGCGCCATATGTCCTTTCTTAAATGCAACATATCGGCATCATGTGATGAAGCACATGACAAACAATGGACATAAACAAAGGACAAGAACAAAGAGAAAGGGAGAGTGAAAACTGAGTGCCATCTTAGAATGAAGTAACCTATATCAGAGGATTTACAAATGATGCCTATAATTGCAGAGTGACCCCACCCCAGGGCCAGTGTCACTGATATACAAAAACAACATTAAAACTTCAACATGCAAGACCAATGGGAAAGTAAATAAACAAACACAATACACCCACACCACTACAGAAACAATAATAATGCATTCAGTGAGATAAACATGCCATTCGTGGTTCCTAGAACTGGGAGGCCCCATCCGATGAGAATCAAGGCCCATAGTCTAGATAGTCAAATCTGCATAATCTCAAAAAGAAAAGAAGGTCTTCGATTATCGAACTTGAGCATGAGATACTTCAACAAGAGTTACTAGCAAAGAATGTATGATCCTCTCCAACCTCATTGATACAAACCAAACATAAAATAGAAACAATCCACCCACCATCCAGCCTGCTACAGAAAAGGTCCACACAGTGGCTGGGAAACTCAACTGTGGTGTGGTGGTGGTGCAATAAAACTGAACAGAAAAATATCTACATAGGGAGAGAGGACACAATCTAAAAGACTACCGACCAATATAAGTAGGTTAACCAAAGGCATCCTTCCACAGAATTACTTCATTGAGGCCTTTCCTGTGGGTGCCGAAAGTAAATATCCAGTGTACTTCTTTTTTATTGCGGTACCTATTGTCATCTCTGCCTTAGATGATCACGTTCTTTCAAGACTGGTCCAAGACAGATTTTATTCAGTATTTCCCAATTCAATCCAGTGCTGTACAAAGGAAGTAGAGTTCCTGATGTTACGTATAGCTGATTTGCACTCACTAAGTCTAACTTGAAATTTGCAGCCTGTCTCACCTATGTACCCTAGGCCACAAGGGCAAAGGATAAGATAAACAACATTCAATGATCTGCAGTTTCTCATTTCTTTCAAGGCAATCTTGATACCTTCACATTCTATGAAGCTAGAGACAACAGCTCTCTCACAATATCTTGCAATTTCCACATTTGTGGTTGCCACTCACTGGGTTGTGACCCGAGATGGACTTTTGGCAGAAATTGCCTCTGTTACTGATTCTAGATCTAACTAGTATGTTCCTAAGGTTCCAATTTCTGTGAAATAAAAAAATAGATCTAGGTAACGTGGCATCCTCTTCTTTGGTAATCAATATGTACCAATGAGACTGAACAATTTGTCTCACTTTTTGGTTCCGGTTAGAGTGTGGAGTGACGCACACCAAGGTTTTTTCTTGTTCCTGTTGTGATAAAACATAGCATCCTTATTGTAGCTCCTAGCTCTTTCGAAAGAGTTGCTGACTAAGCATGAGATAGCCTCTCCTCAAGAGTTTCTCTTTGAGAACTTCCATGTTATTGAGAAAATCCTGGATGCTTCTGCAGTTCCTCCTCAGCTGAAGAAATTGGCTAAAACAAATCCCTTGCTTCCGGCACTTGGGGTGAAAACTCTCAAAATGGAGCAATGTGTTTTCGCCATAGGTTAAGTGTACAATGTAACCTCTAATTTCTTGCCTTCATGTTGTATCCAGATGTCTAGAAAGTCTACTCATTCTGTACTGGTGTTCAGAGTGAATTTAAGATTGTCATCATATAAATTAATCCACACTAGTAATTTCTCCATATTTGTTTCTCTTCTTCATGACACACAAAGAAAATGTCTATAAATGTAGACCAAAATTTGATATTTTCAAAGAACTGTCAATCTCATTATTTATATGTTTTTCTCTGAACAGGGCCATGTAGATGCTCACTGCACTGAGGGCGCAGCAGCCCCCATGCTGACCCCTTGGACTGTCTGTATAGGGCATTGTCAAATCCAAAGAAAGTTTTGACCAGTACTATATCAGACAAAATCATTGGGTCTATTCTTGCCTTACTGTATTAATATGATACTGACTGCTTCAAGGGCCTCTGTCTGGGGCACATTGGTGTAAACGTCGATCCTAACCAGCAGTTCCCTTTCACAATCAAATGGGGCCCTTTCGAGTTTGGAGATCATGTGTCCCAAGTCTTTTACATAGGGCAGAAAACTGCTAACCAATGGTTTTAAAAAAGTGTCCACATACTTGGACAGTGGTTCAGTTGCTGCTCCAATAGTTAGGACTATGGAACGAAGGGAGGATCAATAATATTTTTGTAGATCCCAGGAATTCCAGAAATGACTATATAAGAGTATGGGTTTGGTAAAGTAAGTCATTTTTTTCTTAAAGATAATACCTATTTGAACTGCTTCCCCACTAATGGTCCAGTATTTGTTAATGATTCATTTTTCCGGATCACCTCTTATCTTTTGATAATGCTCAGCAATATCCAACATAATTCTCTCAACAGGAGGTCTCATGTAGATTGCTCAATATCTATAGAAGACAGATCAAATTTTGAATGTTGTCTAATTCTTCAAGTATTGTTGTCTTCTGGTTTATAGATAGTGTTGCTTGGTTCTGAAACCTCCCTCTGTAGTTACCTCTTCCGGGCCCTGAAAAACAAGTATTAGAATTTTGTAGATCATCATGTTCCTGTCTTTCACCATAAGGGTGAAATTGATTCAAACTGCCCTCTCCCTCCAACCCTGATATATGTGAAAAGGTGACGACTCTATTACCTGATGTGGTTGTCTCATCCCTAGGCATATTGTAGTAGTAATCTGAAGGATAAAGATATACCCATTCTCGGGAGAAAAATGTAAGTCATATTTTGAGTTTTCTGTCTTTTTCTTAAGGAGACACTCACTAAATGAGTTCAACTCTGAATTGACCTCTTCAATCTTCTTCTTTGCCGCCTTAAGGAAATTTGTTCTCTTGAGCTTTTCATCCAATTCTTTGATCTCTTTATTAACGATAACCGTTAACTCCCTAACAGTTTTAATGATATGAATCATCCGGTCATGTGAGCAACAGTTAGAGATCAAAGACTATTTCTCAAGGAACTTTATATATATATGAAAAGTAATGACGTCTTGAGTAGTGCAACCTGTAAATCTAAATGGGCAGGCTGTAATTTAACTTATGTTTGATTTAGTCTCCCCTGCATCCGCTTCCCTTCATACATTACTTTCATGGGCCCTCTTTTTCTTTTCCTAATTGGCCCTATGCCAACCCACTACAGGCAGCCAATTCCTACTGAGCACACTCTTCAACAGGGAAGGGTTGGCAGCCATCTTGGGACTCGGCTTCAGCTCAGTCCCACAAAAAAAGATAAAGAAAGGGGCCAGGATAGGGACATCATGAACCTCTAGCCTTGGTGTAAGGGTCCCCAAGGGACCGCACCAGGGTTAAATGGCATTTGTTTTAGAAAAAAGAAATCTCTGAAAAATCAGCAGATTTTCTGAGATTTTTTTGGAAAAAAAAGGTGGTCTCCTGCCATTTTCTTTTATTTTGCCCCCGGGTGGGCCACGTCCAGGGTGCCCTTCCATGGGACATAGCAGTTTGCTCTGACTTGGTGGGCCTTTTACAGCCCCCACCAAGTCAGAGCAAACACTCTGCTTCGAGCGGGCGAGAGCCATCAAAGAGCTCTAACCCACTGGAAGTGGAGGTTTCATCTTTTTCCCTGCCCACAAAAATGTGGGCATAGGAAGAGATGACACTTTTGCTCTCTGCACATGGAGCTGCATGTTTAGCAGTTCTCTGTGTGCCAGAGCAATGCCACTCCAGCAGGAGACAGGGAGCCCACTAGACTACAGGGACTTTGAGGCTCCTCCCATTGTCTCATTGCAAACTGGGTGCGATGGCGTGGCCCTGGGAGATGGGGTCCTCAGGGCCAAAATCGGTCCAGGGATGGGGACCACTTCGCCTCCCTTCCCTAATTGAATGTAGGCCTGGCCCCAGGGGATGTGGTCCCTGGGGCCAAAATCATGCCACCTTCCTCCCCTAGTGTCCATGGTTCTCCCTTTAACTTGCTACAAGTATGCAAATGTGCAAATCACCTGGAAGCTGGGCCCCCTTGGACCCGCACTGTTCACCTTAGTAGTATGCATATATTTATCCGTCCTTTTGTCAGCATGATGGACAGCTTACCAAAGGGCTCCCAAGTGTGTTTCCTGCTGATTGTGGTGGCATGTTCTTGATGCAGAAGAATATGAGGACAACAAAACAAAGAAGAACTTACGTCATATAGATAAGAGGAAGGACCCTGGTTTGGTGGAGATTTACATCTTTATAGTCTCATTGGCCTCTCTATAGGAGGATTCATGTGATCACAGAATTTTAAAGAAAGGTGCAACAGGAAAAATCTTGTCCTTGTGCTATATTACACAGCTGTATTGTAGAATGCATACTGGACATTTGCTCAGGAAGGCAGAAAGACCTCCACGTGGATAGCTATTTTGTGAAAAGCTGTGGACTCTTGTTCAATAAAAGGGAAGGTAGGGTTCCTTTGTGGCTAAGTCACTCATACAGCTACTGACACACCCACACAGTCACTCATACAACCACTCACAGATGCACTCAGACACTCATGCACCCACTCACAGACCAACTCGGAGACTCACGCACCCACTCACAGACCCACTCAGACACTCATGCACCCTCTTAGACACTCATGCACCTACTCACAGATCCACTCAGGCATTCATACACCCACTCACAGACCCACTCAGAGACTCATGAACTCACAGACCCACTCAGAAACTCATGCACTCACTCAAAGGCACACTCAGAGACCCATGCACCCACTCACTGACCTACTCAGAACTCATGCACCCACTCACAGACTCACACACTCATTCACCCAGTCACAGATCTACTCAGAGACTCATGCACCCACTTACAGACCCACTCCGAGACTTACACACTCAGTCACAGACCCACTTAGGCACTCATGTACCCACTAACAGACCTATTCAGACATTTACGCACCCACTCAGACACTCAGACACTCACAGACACTCACACACCCACTCACAGAGACATTCTCACACCCACTCTCTCATCCAGAGACTCCCTTTCACATCTACTCTCACACCCAGACAGACACTCTCACACCCACATAGAACCTCTCACACCCAATCTCACACTCAGACAGACGCTGTCACACCCACTCTTACACCCAGAGACACCCTCTCACAACTATTCTCACACCCAGAGAGTCCCTGCGGCCAACACGCATCGCGCAGAGCCAGAGGCTGTGAATTGCGGGGGTTGGATGGTTATGGTGGCTGACTCCAGGGCCTGGCTACACACATTATTACTCCTAAATCCAAAGATTTATAAAATGTTCAATACCTCTATATACTTATGATGTATTAGGAGCACATGCATTTTCCAAATGCTTCCATACAAGGGCTGGACCCAGATTGTACAAAATTAGGTAGAAAAGTAATTAGGTAGTTATCTGCCACCATGTAGACTAGGAAACAAACTACCACACTAATTGCATGATGTCATCAGTGATGACATCAATGATGTAATTTGAAATGTCATTAGTGATGTTGTAAATGAGGTCGTAGAACATGTCATGAGTGATGTAATATGTGAGGTCATAAGCAGTGCATGGTGGGGAGCAAGGTGTAGTTTGCTCTGTTAACTATAGCTGGTGAACTTATGTGTTTTTTTAGTTCAAAATGCTAATGTTGTCACTGACAAACTCACATAACTATAACATTACTTTAATCTTTGTCTTTTTAAGTTAATTTCCATGTTTTTTTAAACAAAAACTGATTGTTTTAGCAAACCTAGCTATAATGTTACTTTAACCTTTTTTAGTGAATCTCTAGGGTTTTAATTAATGTAAAGTAATATTTTATTACAATATGTAAAGTCAACCCCCCGCTGCACATGACCTTCAGCTATGCACAACTGGGAGTTGGCCACAGGGCCTAGTTTTTTTTAAAGGGGAAGTGGGCCCCCATCCCGAGCTTAATTAAGGCCATTAGGCCCTGGAGAGCCAATTCCCTAGTGCTGTTTTTTTTTTAACTAAAGGGGAGAGGGACTATGCCCCCTTCCCTTTAAAAAAATAGGGCCCTGCATTTTTTTTCTTTCAATCTCACAGGAGTTCCACAGGCGAGCGCCATATTTTGCTAATTTATTTGCTGATTGAGTCTGACTCCCGGGAGTGGGATGCTCCCTGGGCTAATCACAATGTTCTATTTTAAAACTGGTGCTTTGCAACTTTGCAAGAGTCTTTCAACACTCTTTAGGAACAAACTGTCCAGGTATACAATTATTTTTCAACCTTAATTTCCTGTAAACTACGGAACAGATTTACCCCAAGTAACAAACAGAAACACAACCTCCGTACCAAGATCAGTTTTTCTGTAGCCCATCTTAAAATACATGGGGATTTTGCATTTTGGGACCCTCCCTTTTTCTCATATATATATATAAATATATATATATATATATATATATATATATATATATATATATATATATATAGCCGTACCTGCACTCATGCAATAAGAAAATAGAGGAATATTTCATCATTTGGAAGGATTGCTGCCTTTTTCTTTCATAGAGTTGGGAAAGAAGACTTTTTGCGACATATATATTTGTGTGCATATCTTTCAATATCTGTAGCTAGCTATCTATCTATCTATCTATCTATCTATCTATCTATCTATCTATCTATCTATCTATCTATCTATCTATCTATATATATACATATATATATATATATAAATATATATATATCCAATCTCCTCAGTCGCCTGGAGCTAGCTGCTACATATTTGCACATACAGGTGTCTTGGTCAGTGTCCAGTACTGCCTGAGGCCTACATTTTCTAATAGCCCCCTCTGTCTTCCCGGTTTTTCCACCTCTTGCGGTGCCTCCCGTGAGTGTTGGTTCCTCGCCTGCGGCCTTACTCCTAGCTGTGCCACAGCACCTGCTGCCTCTGTTTTCACTGCACCTCTAATCTCAGGGGCTCCAGCACTGCAGGGTCACATTGATCTGGTTGTTTTCAGAGCCATCCTCCCTTTTGCTTTTTGCACTGACAGTCAGTTCTCAAACTGACTTTTCCGGCATCCCAGGACCTGTACTGCCAACCACCTGATTGTTTTTAGGAGCAGAGACAAGCATTTTTCACTAAACCACAATGCCACCAAAACTATTGAGGGGCACCTCCTCCACTCATTGCTGTATCAGCCACGTCTGGGGGGGGGGGACAGAAATCCTAATTCTTGGTCTGCTTCACTTTCCATGATTTGTCTCCTCAAACCATGTCATAGGGAGCTGTGCTCCTCCTGCTCCCTTTTACAGTTTGTCTTATCACTGAGAAAACACTCCATAGCAGGGTTGGGATTGTTAATAGATTCCTATGCAAACCTCCATGCTTTACAATATGCTTGTACTTTCAAACTGATGCTATAGAAATATGAAGTATGGTAGCCTGTAGAAGAAGTTGGGCCTGTTAAGCCATTGATTGACTGGCCAATGTTTGGGTATTTTTAAACAATGTGGTAGTGCTATTAAAGTGAGGTTTTCTGTTACCTTTTCTAGGAGGCTGGCCTGGTTTGTAGTGGGAACCTTGACTACTTACACCTTATACCAGGTCCAGTTATCCCTTATTAGTGAAATATAGTAGTGTTCAAGCAGCTTAGGCTGATCGAGGTAGCTATAGCAGAGCAGCTTAGGCTGAACTAGGAGACATGCAAAGCTCCTGCAATACCACTTATAGTTACACAGTACTTATAAACAAGTACAGATAATACTCAGTGTTACCAAAAATAAAGATAGTTTATTTGGGTGACAAAAGGCTAAAAATATCTTAGAGGCAATGCTCCTTCTGGATGTAAGTATTATACACAATATATATACTAGACACCAAAATAAGGTAAGCAATTAGACATAGGATAGTGCAAACAATAGATAATGCTATAGAATGCAATGGGGTAAAATAAGTCTAGGGGCAACACCAACAATATACTAAGAAAGTGGAATGTGAATCACAAATTCCCTCTAGACAAGTGTAGTGTGTAGACAAACACTGGGAGAGTAAGAAAACCACAAAGGTGATTAAATACCCCACCCCAGAGCCCAGGAAAGTAGGAGTAAAGTACTGCAAGTTTCCTTAGGACACCCTACAAGTCGTGTTTAGAGTTATTGCAAGAACCAAGCCAGACTGCAAACAACAAATGGTGGATTCCTGGACCTGAAGACCTGCAAAGGAAGGAGACCAAGTCCAGAAGTTGGAAGAAGTTCTAGGAAGGACAGGAGCCCCTGCCAACTTAGAAGAGGGTGCAAAAGAAGAGTCCCCGGTTGGATGAAGACTGCCGAAATGCATCAAAGGAAGATGTCTGCGGGTTCCTGCATGATGTACTGGATGTCCCACGAAGAAATGTTGGATGCAGGTGAATTTCTGCGCTGTATTTGTCAAACAAGCCTTGGGCAAGTAAAGTCACTTTTTGCATCAAAGTGGTGCTGCCTGGACCCAGGCGGGATCTGGGGGCCTCAACTCGGACTGGGGAGGCAGAGGGGGCTCCCAACACTGGAGGGAACCCACAGGTGACCTGGCAGCACCCACGGAAGTCCCAGGACACAGGGACAAAGGAGGTGCAAACTGCGGTTGGTGCAGCACTATAAAAGAAGGTCCCACGCCGCCGGAGGACAACTCAGTGAGTTGGGCGTCGCAGGATAGAGTGCGGAGGACCTTGGCCAAGCTGTGCACAAGGGATTCTTGTAAATAGTGCACCGAGGCCCCAGGAGGTGAAGATGATGTGGTTCACAGGGGTACTCTCGCTAATGGGGAAGGCAAGCTCTTACTTCCTCCCAATTTGGACAGCAGGACCTTAGGACAGTCTGTGTCAAAGGGGTCCATCACCTGTGTTCCAAGGAGCAGGCTCGTCACCAGGAGAGGAGTCCAAGAGAACCGGTCGTTGACTTAGAAGGTGCCTGCAAGAGCAGGGAAGTGACTCCGTCACTCCACGGGAGATTTCTCCGGTTCTTCTGGTGCTGGGGGAAGACAGGGAGTCCCCAGAGCGTGCACACCATGGAAACTGTTGCAGTTACTGGCTGGAGCTGAAGTTGCAGAGGAAAAGTAGCCATTCTGGATACTTTGTTGCTGTTACAGCAGTTCCTGGAGCAGTCTGCGGTCGATCTGAGGTCAGAGGATGAAGTAGTAGTTGCAGAGGATTCCTGCTGGAAACTTGCAAGTAGAATCTAAAGATAAACCCACAGGAGAGACACTAAATAGCCCTGAGAGTGGGATTGGCTACCTTATCAGGTATGGACCTATCAGGAGGGGTCTCTGACGTCACCTGCTGGTACTGGCCACTCAGAGGCCTCCAGAGTGTCCTCACACCTTGTAAAAAAAAGATGGCTGAAGTCTGGGACACACCAGAGGAGCTCTGGGCTCCACCCCGGGGTAGTGATGGACAGGGAAATGGTCACTCCCCTTTCCTTTGTCCAGTTTCACACTAGAACAGGGATTGGGGGCCCCTGAACCTGTGTAGACTGGCTTATGCAAGGAAAGCACCATCTGTGCCCTTCAAAGCATTTCCAGATGCTGGGGTAGGCTACCCCTCCCCAGCCTGTAACTCCTATTTCCAAAGGGAGAGGGCGTAACACCCTGCTCCCAAAGAAATGCTTTGTTCTGCCTTCCTGGGACTGAGCTGCTCATACACCAGGAGGACAGAACCCTGTCTGTGAGGTGGCAGAAGCTGTAGCTGCAGTGGAAGCCCCAGAGAGCTGGTTTTGCAGTACTGGGGGTCCATGGTGGAGCCCCCAGGATGCATGGAATTGGCTCCCTAATACTAGATTTGGAATGGGGGGACAATTCCATGACCTTAGACACCTTACATGGCTATATTCAGGGTTACCACTGTGAAGCTACATATAGGTATTGACCTATGTGTAGTGCACGCGTGTAATGACGTCCCCACACTCACAAAGTCTGGGGAATTGGCCCTGGACTGTGTTGGGACCCTTTTGGTAGTGCAAGGGTGCCCACACACTTAATAACTTTGTACCTAGCCTTCATTAAATGAAATTAGACGTATAGGTGACTTATAAGCTACCTAAGTGCAATGAATATGGCTGTGAAATAATGTGTGCACTATTTCACGCATGCTGCAGTGGCAGTCCTGTGAAAGGGTTTGTTTGAGCTCCTTGTGGGTGGCAAAAGAAATGCTACAGCCCATAAGGATCTCCTGGAACCCCAATGCCCTGGGTACCTAGGTACCATATACTAGGGACTTATAAGGGGGGTCCAGTGTGCCAACTGAAATTGGTAAATGAAGTCACTAGCCTATAGTGACAAATTTAAAAACAGAGAGAGCATAAGCACTGAGGTTCTGATTAGCAGAGCCTCAGTGACACAGTTAAGCACTATTCACAACACACACATTAGGCCACAAACTATGAGCACTGGGGTCCTGACCAGCAGGATCCCAGTGAGACAGGCAAAAACATACTGATATACAGTAACATGGGGGTAACATGCCAAGAAAGATGGTACTTCCTTACACCTTTACTGTGGGGTTTCCCACCTTAATGACAAGGAATGATTTAATCATGTGAATCTGTCAAGGATCTCAATGATGGAGAACCTTAGTTGCAGGTAAGTAACATTTCTCAAGAGTAGATATTGTGCTAAGCACTTTTTCTTAAGCTTCGCCCTGCAAATCAGGTGTCTTGAGGTTATTTGAGCTATCTAAAGCGGTAAACATCCTTTATGCCGAATTTTTTATAACGAAGTCCTGGTTAACGAAAGCGGAACAACGCTTTCTTTAACCACGACTTCGTTATTTTGTGCCTTAACCACGCATGTCCTGAACAACGAACATGCATGGTTAAGGTACAAACAAGGGAGTCGGCTGAGGAGGACGACGCAGATGACAAGGTGACGACTCAGGTAAGTGGGGTGTTTTAGGTTTTGGGGAGGGGTGGGGGGTCAGGGGGTTTTAGGTTTTGGGGTGGGGTTGGGGGGTGGGGCGTTTTGGGTTTTGGAGAGGGGGTGAGGGGTCGGGGTTTTAGGTTTTGGGGTGGGGTGGGGCGTTTTTGGTTTTGGGGAGGGGGTGGGGGGTCGGGGGTTTTAGGTTTTAGGGTGGGGTTGGGGGGTGGGGCGTTTTTGGTTTTGGGGAGTGGGTGGGGGGTCAGGGGTTTTAGGTTTTAGGGTGGGGTTGGGGGGGTGGGGTGTTTTTGGTTTTGGGGAGTGGGTGGGGGGTTTTAGGTTTTGGGGTGGGGTTGGGGGGGTGGGGCGTTTTTGGTTTTGCGGAGTGGGTGGGGGGTCAGGGGGTTTTAGGTTTTGGGGTGGGGTTGGGGGGGTGGGGTGAGGGATGTAGGGTGAATGGTGCCTATTGCTAATGATTTTATCAGGAATGCCTTTACAACGAAATATCGTTGTTAAGGCATTCGTGGTAAAATCATTAGTAGTAAAGACGAGGTCGGTGTTCCGACCTCGTTGTTAAGGTTAGTAGTAGTTTAAGATTCGGTGTTCCGCCATATAACCATCTAAAGCAAAGCAAACAGATGTTCAGAATTCTTTGAAGCTTTAGGTTTTATTTAGAGAGAGGCAGTCTGGTTGAGGAAGACAGCACTCCTACCTGTCCACCATTGAGTGGTCAACCTCATTTAAGTGTGTCCATTTTTGTTGCAGGAATTTTCTCCTGAACTACTTCTCACATACACTGTGGGAACTGCCATGGGGTAAAATGATCTCTGGCAGAAGTTCCGCCATGCCGGCATTATGGACCTGTCTTCACTTATATGATTCCTTAAGGTTGAACCTAAAAATGGGGATCCAGCTCCAATATGTAGGTGACATTTCAAGTGTTTTCTACTTTCAACTGTAGATCTGAAGATTGTACTACTGAATATTGAGGATAAGAATATCAAGACACAAGAGTATCATAGACAATATACTGAAGAAGTAAACATAAAAAGGTAACTGCATAGCAGATGATAGATTTTTTATTCCTAACTCCTTATCTACGTACGTTGTGGTAAGTATATGTGAAGCAAGGTAAAGAAAATCTATAATTACCTTTTGATATTTTGGATTACATTGTTTGCCTTCAATGTTTGTATACTTTGATATTCTAGCTTCGAAATTGAGGGCCATACAATTCTCAACAGTTAATCCACAAGTGCCAATGGCATTTGGATGGACACATTTAATTGAGGTGCCTCATTAACAACATAATTATTTCTGGTGGAAGTATTGGACTGGGGGTATCTCAGATGGTAGAACCCTCATACCCTAAATGAGGTGGAAGAACGCAGAAGGTGACATTCAAAACATCTTTTCATTTTTGGGGGGTGTTCCATTGTTGCCCTCCTCTAGCTCGCAACACATGTACCTTTCCTTATATGTATTACCTATCTTCAATTATTAAATAGTTTGCACCGAATTAACTTCTATGACCTAGGGACTGAGATACGTCACTCCCCTGGAACTGCTTGCGCCACTTCCTTACCTTTCAAACAAGAACAACATATTGGGAAATTAATTGTTGAAGTGTAGAGGAATGTGTTCCATGGTGCTTTGCACTAAGATCAGTTGGCTCTAAAAAACAAGCTAATTACTTTCAATAATGTTCTTTCTACTGGATAATCTATCGAATTGCAGACTCTTTGTCTTGTGAATGTCCCCCAAGTGCCAGACTGGATATGGAAACACAAAAGCAGCACTCCTGCATCCTGTTAGGTGGCTTGTTGATTCTGCATCAACACCCTTCTGGTCTGGAAGTGAAAAATGCACATATGTGCCACCCATGCACAGTGACATCAATTTCTTTCACATACTCATCCACAACTTCAAATACAGAGCCCATCAGCAAATCCGAAAAACCACCATGCTGGTCCCTAAATTGGAGACTTTTTAGATGGAAGTCTCCATACCACAGAACTGGGAGGCACCTGGTTCACCTTGTGAATAGACAGCAAATTAGTATCTCACAATATGATGGGTATGTCGAATGGCTCAGACTAAAAAGTCCTGCAGGACCCAGCGGAGATAATACCTATCTGACAGACCTAGCTGTCAAGAAAGTAGTGCTTTGTGAACATGTGTACTGATGTCAATGCAGCTGCATGAGATATCCAGGACAGGCAACCGGTGTAACAAGTTAGTGGTAGCACCCTTGGCCCTGGTGAAGTGAGCCCTTAGATCTTCTGGAGGTTGCTTCATAGCCAGTACATAGCACATTTTAATGCAGAGGACTAACCTTCAAAATATAGTTTTTAGCTCCACTGCCTTGCCTGTCTGCACCCCAGAGAACCCCACAAAGACCTGATTGTCCATCTGAAGTTCCTAGGTGCAATTGATGCATAAACAGAGCACCCTCCTAGGGTACAAACAATGGAGTCTCTCTTCCTTTTTCCAAGCTGGAAATAAATTGCAATAACTGCTTGCCACCCTAACAATATTTGAGGCTGGAGGGAGGAAGGAAAACTAGAACAGTCATAAAGAAGACTAGGACATGATGTAATATAAGAGATAAGTGGGTCATAACCTTGGCATCCATCTTTCTCGACCCAGCCTTTGCATTGTTTCAAACAGAAGCAAATAACATAGGCAATGTTTTTTTTAAACATAAAAAGAGACATAGATATTGCAACACCTGATGTTCCTCATTTCAGCAAACATTTTTTTATCCTTAGCTGGTCCAGCACACATATTGGTGATTCAGATTAAACACCTCCCCGCACTTGAAGATGGTAATGTACAATAAAAGTAGATGGGATATACCAGCTAGCCACAAAGGAGCTGTCTTTCACTGATGTTCATTTAAAAGATGCCCAAAAAGTGGTTATCCCTCCGGTGAATCTACTTTAAACTGCGCCCAGCAGATTTACTTTTTAACGGGCTATGCTAATGAAATGTCTCAACCAGTGCCTTGAAGGGCACTTCCCCTATCCGTAAGCTCCAAACATCATGAAAAGAAGATCTACTTTCCTCAATTGGGCCATCATAGTTGCATATGTGGATAAAACCCTGTGTAAATTAAGGAAGTGCAAAAAAGATGTACTTCTGGAAAATGGGAGCTAAGATAGGGGTCAAATTTATGACCTGGTTTGCGTCACATGTGTACCATGCAATTTGGTACATGTGCGACGCATACCTTAAGTGAAATTTATGAAGCCACTCAATTTGTGTGGCCCTGAGTCGCTGCACAAATTTGGAGTAAGGCAGTGGGGTCCAAATCTCTGCATTGCCTTAACATACTCTGAGAAGATGCCCAATGGGTGTTGGGTGAGTGTTCCCATGCAGCTCCTATGATTTACCAGAACTAGTAGACTTGGGAATGTGCCAAAAAGATACATCCTCTCAGGGGAGGCTTACAGAGGAGAAATACCTTTATCTCTCCTCATCAAGTTCGCTTCCTTTGTGCACTGCACCCTGCAGCACACATAAAAAGAGGAATATGCCTCTCAGAATTGTTTTTCTACAGGAAGGTGTCCCTCCCTGCACAAAAACAAATCAAGAATGCAATGCAGGCACCCTTGCACTGTTGGTGCAAGAATGCCTGCGTTGGCGCTAGGCTTCCCATTGTGCGCCAGTGCTGGAGAAAGGGTCAGAAAAGCGCCATATTGCACTAAATACGGCTTATTCGTGCCTTTGCTCTGTGCCATAGCAGGGTGACTTGCTGCGTTGCACCATAATTTCATAAATATGCCCCGAGATTCGAAAAATAATCCAAGCTATTCACAATGGGAAGTTACACTTGTGATTAAATTATTGCACATATACATTGATTCCCACACTTTGAATAACTTTTCTAGTTTTGGCTCTTCACAAAATCCTAGACTAAATTTATTCCAAAGTGTAGACTTACACATCTCCACCCCCAAAAAGGGAGGTGGAACCTAACTTACATGTGTAGGTTACAACTAAAAAAAAAGCAGAAAAAGCAGTAGTATGTCTATTATCACAGGGGGCCAACTCCTAACACTATAGCATACTCCTATAGAACGTAACGGTGGTAGGGACTTGCATGTAAACCTGGTAGATAACAATGGCAATTTAAATTACATAATTTAATAGTTAAGAATATAAATAAATATAACTTGATGCTGAGAAATAAAACTAGTACAGATTGTAAATGTAATTATAAAATATCTAAATAACCATTCTGAATGTAAAAGTAATGTAACAATAAATTGTATGATATTTATCACTTTTTAATCATTCTATACATCACTTTCAATAAGTATTAATCCATAATGTTAGGTAGGACTTTATTTTGTAATTTACCTAGAGAAAAATATTTTGATGTAATATGATATATTTAAAATAATGAGGAGCATGGTGCAGAATGTTCCGAACATGAGGCCTGGACCACTAAACTCTCCAGAGTCGGATGCTTTGACAAAAATTCCTGATCTCCCGGAGCCACCCTATACCGTCTTGCCACAGATCTGTTCACAGCTGGGGATGACACAGGCTTCCTCCATACCTCTAAAATAGGCTCCGTAAGAGCATCATTAAATGGAAGCAAGGGTTCTGCTGAAGCCAAAGAAGGATGCAGGACCTCGGTCAAAATATTTGTTTAAACTTCAGCAGCCGGCAAAGGAAGATCCAAGAAATTCACCGCCTTCCTGACCACAGACTGGAAAGAGGCCGCTTCCGCTGTAAACTCCCCTGGATATGAAAGATCCCACTCCGGGGAAGTGTCTAGCCCACTGGCTGACTCTAGGCCCTGATATTCCCCCAAGGGCTCAGCAATCTCTCCTTTTTATAGTAGCTGTCTTTGATACTCCTGTTCCTCTATAAGCCTCAGTGCTCCTCTGGGCGACCTCAACCTGGCCTCCAACCTCAGCGTCGACATAGAGTTATCCGACGTCGATGACACCGGCTTCAAGACTGATAGACGTGGACTAGGAGAAAAAGGAGACACACTACGATCCAGTCCGGATCCACCCGGCACTGGAGCTGATCCCATCGGCGCCGTGGACACCTGAGGCTCAGTCATCGGTGGTGACTGTGTATGAGGCAGCATCACTGGCGCCGCAGGTCCATAAGGTGATGTCATTGGCGCTGCAGGTCTATAAGGCGATGTCATCGCGCCGTAGACCTTTAAGGCGAAGTCATCGGCGCCGAACCGGCATCCTCAGCCGGATAAAAGGATATGAACAGTGCTGCCTTAAAAGAGGCCATGTAGCCCAATGTAAATGCCAAAGGACCCGTGGGACCAGCCGGTGCACCAGCAGGAGCCATAGCATTAAACATGTTAAACATGGCATTCAAAAATGCCACCGGATCTGCTCCCGGAGCCGGGAAGACAGGATACTGCTGATCTTCATGCAGCACTTGCGCCGGCTGGGCATCAGAATCCTGCACCCCAGTCGAAAAGCGAGGACTCTTGAGGCGCAACTACCTCGAAGACCAATGGCGCCGGAGAAGCCTGAGGGCTTTGAGGCTGTGGAGTCACTGTAGGACTAACCTCCCACGTCGCACAGCTCCATCTTGATGGAGACCTGGATCTTGATCGACTTCGAGCCGAACGACGCAGAGAGTCGTGTCGGTGCCGCTTCTTATGCTTCTTCAAAGAAGTGTGAGAAGACGATCTGCGATGACTTCTGTGCATTTTCTTCGCTTTAGCCAAAAAGAGTTTGGCTTCTCTCTCCTTCAGCACCCTCAGACTCATGCTTTGGCAGGACACACACTCCTCGACGTCATGCTCCGAACTTAAGCACCAAAGGCAATCATCATGAGGGTCCATAACCAACATGCAACCCTCGCACTCCGGATAAGGTTTAAATCCCTACTTTCTAGGAGGAGACATTGTAACTAGAGACAAAAGGGAACACCTTTGAAACAGTAACAAGAGCCAGGAGAAAACAGTTAGCGTCAAAGGCACGGAAAATAGGGAACTGATGTCTGCACGCCGGCGAGGACCTCTTATTGTCACAGCGACGTCAGACGGCGTCGCGTGCGGCGCCGTGCAATTGTGACATCCTCGTCGACGTGGAGAGCTGGGAAGAAGATTTTCCATTGAAGCTGGAGCATTGGGAGAATTCATAAGTTGAGGAATCCACAGGTCGTTGTATCCATCAGACAAATATGTATATAATGTAGTTATTTTTTTCTTTAGTTTTACATTTGAAATATTTAACAATTTTTTTTTCCAAGTTCAATAAACAGTCTTATTTTTCTCGACACTTTGCTATGTGAAGATCTCAGCCATTGGGACAGTGAACCTCTAATAGTAAAGTATAGAGACCCTTTCTGAGAAAGGGTCTCTATACTTTACCATGCAGACTTCTTCACCTAGACTGCAGACATCTCCCTGTGATAAAGTATAGAGAACTTTCAGCTACACTTTACCTTGCAGAGATCACTGCCCAACTCCCTATTGTAAAGTTGAGGGAAACATTTAAAAAGTTGATTAAACTTGAAAAAAGTTTGGAAAAATATTTTTATGATAAATATTAATGTAAATTTATTTAATTTATCTCAGAAACTTTTGAGAGCTTAGACAGATCAGAATATGAAGGTAAGTATTATTGATTATAGATTAGTATTAGTGATGTTAAATAATCCCCCTATCTAAAGAAGGAAAGATTTGTTTGTAAGAGATCATCTTCAATGTTTGATGAGTAATAACCAAACTGACAAACTTCAAGTCAAAAACTGGTCTGAAGTTCCCTGGCGCACTCTGCACAAGGAAAAGTATCTCATAGAAGTTGGTGCCCTTTCCTCTGCAAGAACAGGAAAAAATGCTGTTTTAATGGAGAACTATTAAGTTTATTACCATAATGCTTTCTGACATAGAGGTGAGGAGTTCGATAAAATGGTTTGATTGCGGCAATTGAAAATTGAATTTGATGACATACACTCAAGATTTCCAATACCCACTTGTCTGTGCGTTTCATATATCCTGGACAAATCTGAATCATCTCCTCCAGGTGTTTACACTAGGTTCTGGACATAACTACGCTCCTGGCGTAGGAAGGGGGTTGTTGGGACTGCTGGTTGATAAAAGGCTTTGTCTGAGAAGGAGCTCCACTGCCATATTCAGTATGAATCCAACTTGTTGCTCCAATATGAACAAAGTAGGAAACATGTCTAGTCCTTGTTTATTTTGCTAAGCCACAAGCTAAAAATATTTGAGAAGAGTCTTAGAGTAATTGCCATATCTGTTGACTTTAATGACACTGTTGCATGCATCATACTCCATTTTCACTGCAATCTCTACCTTTCTGTAAACTAGATCTGCAGAGGAAAAATTCTCTGGGATGCCTTCTCTGTAAAAGTTAACAGGAATTCCTCTGGAAAGTTCTGCATAGGATAGTGTCTTGCCAGAAATCTTGGAAATTAATGTTAATCAACGTCCTTCCATCCTTGTACAAGAACCTATTTTTTAACATGTTTCTTTCATGAAATTTTCATAATAACACTTGGAAGAAACAGTTATAAAATTTGTTTTCACAAAGTAATCCACTCTAAACAAAAATGCTAGACTATATAGGATCCCAAAAGGAAGAAAAATATCACTTAAAAAAATTATAAAGAACAAAAGAGCCATCTCGCTTAACAAGTGCAGTTTAAACAATGCATGAGGTAATCCCCCCACACATAACTTAAAACCCACATATAAATGGATTACACCACATTCCCCAAGCATTCCATCCCAAACTAACCACAAATTCAGCACACCAAGCACCATTCCATTCAAACAGAGAAAAGAAGATTATGGAAGACTTTTAAAAAAGAGTACTTTAATCACACTTCTCAGAGTATGCGATCATGATACTCTGAAATTTTCTTCCAGTCACTCTCCGAGTACGCTACACCCAACCGCTCCTTCTAGTAGAATCTAGCAGCAAAACTAGTATCATGTAAGTAAAGATTTTCAGTGAGTATTTAATACGTATCATTGGACACAAGTCTCATAACCTGAGGTAGTCTAGAATCGGCAAAGCAGAGAGATGAATGGGATCTCACACAAGCTTACCTCTCAAGCAGTGCTGCACTTGCCAATACCTCTAAGGCTGCGGCTATGGCAGCGGGAATCCTGTTTTTAACATCTCAAAGGAACTAGACGAATCCCCCATGAAGAAGGTCTCCAATTGTCTTAATTCCCAAATCGCCCCATAGAGCTCATTTGATCTGCTGTCATTCAATAGTGCTTTTCTCATTTTAGCAGAGTGGTGTGTCTTTACGCAATGTTCTATCAACTCCCAAGACTTGGTGTGAATCTTTGCAATCAGCCCATATAGCCATTAAGGTAGGAGGACAAAGCGGGGCTGCCAAGACACGAGTAATATAAAAGATAGCTAAACTCACAGGGTCCTGTGCAATATCCTGCTCCCATGACACCCAATTAGGCTGATCAGCAATAGGCACAAACAGAGAGGTCAGTTGCAATAAATGGTGAGCCCAACAGTAAAGCTGCATGTCTGGAATCTTCCTGATCTGGTATCTGCATGCAAACTTGAAGATTGAAGGTGTGGTTTCCAACCCATCCAGAAAACCCTCTTTATCCTCTGATTAGTGAAGGGTACGCATAGGAATCATCAAGGGCAGCATCCCAAAAACATAATTAAATCTGGGAGCCATCACCATCTTAATCATCTGTACTTTACCCCAAAGTGAGAACTGTGTAAGGCAGACTATCCTGAGAAGTCCTGTTCCATTCTAGTCAACAATGGCTGCATATTGTCAGTCACCATATTGTCCAATCCCCTGTTTAGCAACAATCCCAAGTATTTTTTTTTAAAACCGAGCCTCTCCATGTGAAACCAAAAGCATCCTGTGGAGTCTCACGATCCCTATGCATGAGCGGTGGACCAATGTATCTTATACTCAGAAAAGAACAAAAAAGTCTTCATTAGAGACATGAGTTGGGGAACAGATGAGTCTGGTTCACTCAAAGTGAATAAGATGCCATCTGTGTATCGCAAGATCTTGAATGCGCTGTAGGAGGCTGGCCTGGTTTGTACTGGGTACCTAAGGTACTTACACCTTATACCAGGTCCAGTTATCCCTTATTAGTGAAATGTAGACTGTGTCTAGAAGCCAGGCTCTCTAGGGGTAGTGTGGATGAGCAGCCAAGGCCTAACTAGGAGACAGTATTGAAGAAAGGGGATATGGAGGATTAATGGTCCAGAGTATCCCCTCCTACGGATACTATAATATACTGAAATACACTGTTCCAAAAAGTGCAAGAAAGAAAGGAACTGGGGTCCTAATAATTAGGAGCAAGAGTCCTCACACACCCTATTGGGTGTCATGCTTCATCATCGGACATGCTCCTTGTCAGACTGGCGCTGCAATGTCTGACCGGCTCCCCCTATCGGGGGGCTCTTTGCTGGAGATCTTTTCTCAATGATGCCGCAAACCCCAAAAGTGAGTAAGGAGAACAAAGAAGGGAGAATAATGGAAAAATTAAAATTGGTTTATAACCCTCTGAATAATCAAATTTATTAATCTATGCAGGGAAATGGCCAAGATTAAAAACACAACAAGGGAGTGGGAAAGAGGTAATGCTCCACCACTCTATATTGGTTTGTAGAAACAAGAGGAGGCCAGGAACTACCTGACACACCTCAGAAGTGAGGTCGACATGTTTCGCGTTTCTATGGTCCTCCAAGGATCCAGTGACGCTTCTTCAGGACCTAATGTACTTTAAATCTCTCCTACTATCGACTAATTAAATTCCTGCAGTCTGTAACTGTCAGCACAAAGTCAAAAAGGAAGGATACCAGTCACTTGCATGAGTCCAATCTGACTCGAACTTGCAGTTCCTATAAGTCACCCTGAGGATATAAAATGACAGCATATGATTATAGTCCGTCAATAGTGATGATCAGAATGGGTATAATGATGACACCAACAAAACAAGCAACTGGTGAAAAACCATGTACTCCAAAGTGATAGTGTAACAAAGTGGTAAACCCAAGCAAGCGATAGTGTAACAAAGTGGTAAACCCAAGCAAGCGAGGTGATTAATTCTACAGATTCGGTCGATGCTCTTATCACCCTAGACGTGGAAGCACTATATACTAATATTCCACAAGAAGCCACCCTAAGGGTGGTTGAGACAGCCATTCTAGCTGCTAGTTTAGATTCAGCAACTCCAGTCCATATCATTATGCATTGTGCTAATCTAGCTATGACTGAAAATTTCTTTCAATTCGAAGATCAGCTCTTCCACCAGATACGAGGCACGTCAATGGGCAGTACCTTTGCTCCTAGTTTAGCTTGCCTCTATATGTATGACTTCGAAAAACGGCTCATATTACCAGATTCCAATCCTTTTTTTGACCATATTAAACTATGGCGACGTTTTATAGATGACATTTTGGTGGTTTGGCAAGGCTCCATAAACGAGGTAGACACATTTACACAATGGGTCAACAGTCTGGACCCTTATTTGAAATTCACCTCTTCGGTCTCTACCACCAATATTTCTTTCTTAGATTTGGTGATCACCATTGAGGGGGGTAAGCTGTCTACATGTACATACCAGAAAACGACAGACCGCAATAGTCTGTTACAGTACGAGAGTCATCACCCGAAAGCACTGAGAGATAACCTACTTTTCGGCCAGTTTTTACGACTCCGTCGCAATTGCAGCAATATACACTCATTTGAAGCACAAGCTTCAGACTTGCGGAATAAATTAGGCGACCGGTATTATCCTCAAAAAGTGGTTAATACCGCCTATAAACGAGCAAGATATAGTGACAGGGATGCATTGCTGCAGATGACCTCCAGACCATCAGAAAATAAACTGACATGTGTATCTACATTCACCCCGCTGTCCAATACCATCAAGAAAGTAATTAACAAGAGATGGGATATTCTCTGCAGCGGTGGGAATGATATTCAAAAACCTTTGTTTGCTTTCAAAAGGACCACCAATCTTAAGGATATGTTGGTCCACACTCGCCCCAGACCCCGAATTGCCTCGACGAGACAAAGGTCCCTGTGGGATCTTCCATCAGTTACAGGTCATTTCCCTTGTGGCAACTGTAACGTGTGTTCACTGACTAAACACGTAGAGCCTCTTGAATTAGATCCAATAGGCAACTGGCGGTTATTAAAACATACTAATTGCAATACCTCTAACTGTGTTTATTTGATCAGATAAAATAAGGATTAACGAACATCGTAGCAATATTCGCTGCGGACATACCACCACCAAATTGAGTGTCCACTACAAAGATACTAATCATAGTCCGGACGACATGTGGTGGGTCATACTGCAAACTTGTACACAGAAGGGAACAAGAGGTCTCTTCGAATTGGAACAGCGTTGGGTGTTCAAACTCAACACACATCGCCACGGGCTTAATGATGATATTCCCTGGACTCGTTTTTCATATTAATGTTCCAGTACCTTTTGGGACATTTGATTTGATTATCCCAGAGTGTCCACTACATTGTCAGTGGAATCCTCCTTTAGTTTGGGTGAAGCTTTTTCTGTATTTAAACTTGCCCCCCCACCCCGTTTTTACACATTACATTGACAGATACCAGGACAGCGATCTATTGTACCACACCCATATTTGACAACGGATTGGGTAATAACGATTGATCCATTTCCATTCTTTTTTTAAATCCGTAACACATCTATTTCTGAACATATACATTTATCCCCGTTCTCTTAGACAAATTGAGAAGAGCAGGAATATCCTTCTAAACATGAATCATGCTTTAATGACGTTAGGAATTAACAGTTTTGCAATGGCCGCAACCTTTCGACTCCGAGTGGTTTTTGCATAGGTACAATGTCCGTCTTCTATTTTTATGTCGCCCCAACTGAACGATTGGATTACGCGGGACGTGTTGCCGGACAACGAGCACGTCATCCTGACGCTTGTATTTCCGGGTTAAGCGTTATTTTTACTCCCCGGCCTGCAACTCCCACTATCATTCGGGAGCGCGGGTTGGGGTAGGTGACCCTCTTCAACCCAGGACTATCAAAAGTAAGTGCCTGGGGAATGGTTTATTTACCTCTTTGACTGGTTTTGTGTTGTTAGTAATGATGTGGCGATATCCTCCACAACGGAGATTACGACCCGTGCACACTATCCTCTAACTGTATGATTTCTTTACGCAAAGGATCACTTTGGTGGACCTGATTCTGAGTCCCCCTTTCCGACTTCAGTTTTGCCCTGGGTTTATCAGAGCTTTATCTTTTTATCCAGAGAACAACCCCACCAGTGCTTTACATCTATTGGTTGACCCTGTCATTCTGTGCATATTATGAAGAACTACATTCCTCTTTTTTTTGTGTGTACCTGGTTTATAATAAGAGAGACCTGCTCAATAGACAATATAGAGAGTGGGTGAATCAGTTACACACTTAGGAGCGTTATTGTACATATCATGAATGCATTAGCCAAATTCACAATGTGATGTATATCATTTATATATTGTTGTACCTTAATTGAGGTCTTTGTGTTTTATATGTCCCGTTTTTATGACCGCTTGCTGCACTAATGACTAGAGTGTTTGTAAAGCCTGGCTAAAGGCCGACGTAGTCCCATGAAGCCCTTTCCCTAATTGGGAGGGTAGGCTCAAAAAAAATGTTTTTAACTTGCTTGGGTTTACCACTTTGTTACACTATCACTTTGGAGTACACGGTTTTTCACCAGTTGCTTGTTTTGTTGGTGTCATTATTATACCCATTCTGATAATCACTATTGACGGACTATAATCATATGCTGTCATTTTATATCCTCAGGGTGACTTATAGGAACAGCAAGTTCAGGTCAGATTGGACTCATGTAAGTGACTGGGATCCTTCCTTTTTGACTTTGTGCTGACAGTTACAGACTGCAGGAATTTAATTAGTTGATAGTAGGAGAGATTTAAAGTACATTAGGTCCTGAAGAAGCGTCACTGGATCCTTGGAGGACCATAGAGATGCGAAACATGTCGACCTCACTTCTGAGGTGTGTCAGGTAGTTCCTGGCCTCCTCTTGTTTCTACAAACCAATGTAGAGTGGTGGAGCATTACCTCTTTCCCACTCCCTTGTTGTGTTTTTAATCTTGGCCATTTCCCTACATAGATTAATAAATTTGATTATTCAGAGGGGTATGAACCAATTTTAATTTTTCCATTATTCTCCCTTCTTTGTTCTCCTTACTCACTTTTGGGGTTTGCGGCATCATTGAGAAAAGATCTCCGGCAAAGAGCCCCCTGATAGGGGAGCCCGTCAGACATTGCAGCGCCGGTCTGACGAGGAGCATGTCCGATGATGAAGCATGGCACCCAATAGGGTGTGTGAGGACTCTTGCTCCTAATTATTAGGGCCCCAGTTCCTTTCTTTCTTGCACTTTTTGGAACAGTGTATTTCAGTATATTATACTAACTAGGAGACATGCAAAGCTCATGCAATACCACTGTAGTCACACAGTACTCACACACATGTAAGAAAATACTCAGTGTTACAAAAATAAAGGTATTTTATTTTGGTGACACAAATGCCAAAAATACTGTAGAGACCATACTTCCTTAACAGGCAAGTAATACACAAATTATATACACTAGTATGCAGGAATAGCTGTAAAAACAGTTCGAAAATAGTGCAATTAGTGAAAATCGCAATGGTTAGAAATGGGCCTAGGGGGAACACAAACCATATACTAAGAAAGTGGAATGCGAAAGCTGGTTTCCCACCTAGGCAAGTATAGTGTGTAGAGGGGCACTGGGAGTATTAGAAAACACTAAAGGTAAATAATAGAACCCACCCCAGAGCCCAGGAAAAGAGGAGTAAATCACAGTAACTTTCCTAGAACACACAGGAACACGAGAAAGAAGATATTGCAAGAACCAGAAGAGACTGCAAGACACCAACAATGGATTCCTGGACCTGGAGACCTATGCAAGAGGGGAACCAAGTCCAAGAAGCACTGAAGAGTCCAGGGAGAACAGGAGCCCCTGCTAACCCAGATGAAAATGCAAAAGAAGAACCACAGGTGAAAAACAACAGTCAGTATTGCACCCAAAAAAAATGGATGCGGGTTTCTGGTTGGTGCAGATGATGTCCCACGCCAGATGGATGATTGCAGTCTGGTTTGCGTTGCAGGATTCCGCCAACAAGCCTTGGCACACGAAAAGCTCGCGGTTAGCGGAAAATGGCGCTGCCCGGGACCTGGTGGACTCTGCTCAGGAGGGTGAGCCAGAGAGGTCTCTCAGCATCTCAGAGAGCTATCAGAAGACCAGGCAGTGTGCACAGGAGTCCCACAGCATGGAGACAAAGGTGCAAAAGGAGGCCCATGCATCACTACACAAAGGGATCCCACGCCACCGGAGAACCATGCAGGAAGCTGTGCGTCACAGGAAGGAGTGCTGGGGGCCGGAGCTGCATGGTGCACGAAGAAGTTCATGGAAGGATGCCAACTGCAAAACACATGGTACGCGGGGGTACTGTCTTGCGTGAGGAGGCAAGCTCTTACCTCCATCAAAGTAGGACAGTTGGACATCACGACCGTCGAGACCACTTCAGTCCACCACCCGTCATGCAGGATCCACACAGCTCGTCAGGAGAGGGGTCCCACACAACCGGTCATCATTGCAGAGAGGTGCCTGCTGAAGCAGGGAAGTGACTCCTTCTTTTCAAAGGAGATTATTTTGTTCTTCTGGTGCAGGCTGAAGAAAGACTGCCCTCTGAGGATGCAACAGGGAAACAGTTGCTGGCAGGAGCTGAAGAAACAATGCTGCAGAAGTCATCTTTGTTTCCTTGTTGCAGATGTAGAGTTCCTGGAGGGTCCTGATGCAGTTTCTTCGGTAAGAAGGTGAATCAAAGGAAGCAGAGGATTCCTGCTGGAGTCTTGAAATCTGAATCTGAAGAACCATCCAAGAGAGAGACCCTCAATTGTCCTGAAAGGGGGATTGGTCAGCTACAGGGGAGGGCTCTGACATCACTTGCTGGCACTGGCCACTCAGATGCTTGGAATCCAAGATGGCAAAACCCTGGGACCCTCTGGGGGAGCTCTAAGCACCACTGTGAGGGTGGTGGTGGGCAGGGGAGTGATCACTACCCTTTCCTTTGTCCAGTTTCACACAAGAGCAGGGACTGGGGGTCCCTGAACCGGTGCAGACTGGCTTATGCAAGGAGGGCACCATCTGTGTCCTTCAAAGCATTTCCAGAGGCTCTGGGAGGCTACCCCTCCCATGCCTGCAACACCTATCTCCAAGGGGAGAGGGTGTAGCACCCCTCTCCCAAAGTAAATCCTTTGTTCTGACTTCCTGGGCTTGAGCTGCTCAAGCAACAGGAGGGCAGAAACCTGTCTGTGAGTGAGGGCTGGAAGGCCTGCAATAGGGGTGACTTATAAGTGACCTGGTGCAGTGTAAAGGGCAGTGAAAGGGTGTATGTACCTTTTTACACAGGCTGCACTGGCAGTCCTGTAGAAGCCTTTGCATGGGCTCCCCATGGGTGGCAAAAGAAATGCTGCAGCCCATAGGTATCCCCTGGAACCCCAATGCCCTGGGTACCTAGGTACCATATATGAGGGACTGATAAGGGGGCACCAGTATGCCAATTATGGGTGAAATACTGGATTATCAGTATCCTACAACCATAATTTAAGGGAGAGAGCATAACTACTGGGGTCCTGATTAGCAGGATCCCAGTAGACACAGTCAAACATACGGATAAACAGGCCAAAAGTGGGGGTAACCATGCTAGAAAGAGGCCACTTTCCTACAAGCGCCAACAGGCTTTTCTACTCCCTGTATAAAGGTGGACTGATCAATAGCCGCCACCAAGCATTCAACAGCTAAAAGGAACAAAAAGGGTGACAGCTGGCAACCCTGTTGCATACCTTGCAAGATATAGAATGGCTTTGATAAATGACCTCCAGAGTCGGCCTGCTCTGAGGGAGTTGAATATAGCCACTGGATTTTGGACAAAAAGCTGGGACCTGTTCCTGTCCTACCTAAGGTGTGGAAAAGATAACGAACACTACAAAATATCCAGGTCTAAACAAATAAAGAACTAAATTAAACTTAATATGACAAGGGGTATTTCCTTATTAGGACGAAAACCCTCACCCAAACGTAGGTGTCATGCTTCACTATAGAGTTTCTCCTCACACCGCAACAAGAAGTCATTGTGTGGTCTACAACTCCCACACTAACTGGGAGGGGATCTTCAGATGTTTTGGTGTATTTTAATATACCCCTATGGAGCAAGTTGTGTGATGAGTAATGCAGTGTGATAAGTGTGATAAGTGTTACGATGTAGCAAAATATGAAAAAAGTGTGATTAAATTAACTCCAAAACAGACATTAGGCTTTATTATTGTCTTTGTAGGTTCGGATTAAAAATAGGCATAAGCGAATACCTGGGGAGGACTTTATCTAACCCTGTTGATGTTCTCTATATTGGTCAATATGTTTTTGCCCTCCATATAACCTGTATCTAAGGTGCAGGGGGATCTCATCAGGAAATAAATTAATTTCTGCTTAGCTCAAAAGAGATATCAAATAGTGCACAAAAATATATATAACACAATAAAAAAAAGTAGTCACCAAAAACTCATCAGGAGATCCACTTCTTCAGGACTTGTAAAATATCTAGGTTTGTTTAGCAAAACATAATTGTCAGTGCCACCATCAACCAGTGTGGGAAAAGGGCTGTTTCCTCCTTTGAGGTGTCAGCATGCTGTCCAGTGATCACCATCAAGCACAATAACTAGGATCACTTGCAAAATTCGGATCTCATGTCTCTACTCAAAGTGTCCCCCTGGCGATAGTCTACGAGTGCACACTGGCATAGAAATAGAGACAAAGGCTCTCATTTTAGACTGGAGGTAAAAACCGCCTACTGCCGTGGCGACGGCTGCCAAAAGACCGTTGCCAAGGCTACCAGCCTTCCTCTGTATTATGGCTACAGCCAGATTTCTGGCAGAAGAATGGTGGAAATCCAGCTGTGGCCATGCCTCCTGTAAGGTGGTGCTGCTGCCGCCAGCAGCACCACACCAGTGGCCCTCCGCCAGACGTATTATGACCCATGGTGGCAGCAGCGCCCTGTCCCATCTCCTGCCGGAGGACCCCCTGAACACAGGTAAGTTGGGTCTCTGACAGGGGAGGGTGGTGGTGGGTGTTGTGTGTGTGGGGGTGTGTGAATGTTTGTGTGTGTGTGGGTGCGGGTGTGTGTTGCGTGTTGAATGCATGTGTGCATGTATGGAGGTGCGAGTGCATGTATATTGTGTAATGTGAATGCGTGTCTTCGTATATGTATGAAAGTGTGTGTGGATGTGTGTGTGAATGTATGTATGCATGCGTGAATGCATGTGGGAATGGGTGTGTGTATGCGTGTGTGTGAAGGGGGCGTGAATGTAGGTAGGGGTGGGGGGGCTTTGGAGAGGTAGGGGGATTGGGGGGGCTAACTGAAGGGGGAGGGGTGGGAGACCCCTATTAGTGACAGGGAAGGAATTCTCTGTCACTGGTAGTGCCCACCACCATGGTTTTCGTGGTGTTAAGAAAGCCACAAAAACCATGGCAGCAGGCAGGGTCATAATCCCGCAGGCGGAACAGTGACGGCCGCCGGACTGGAGATTGATACTGCCATCGGTCAGAGTGATACATTAGTAGTAAGTACCGCCAGCCTGTTGGCAATACTTACCACCATATTAACGCTGACAGCCGGGGTCATAATGACCCCCAAAGTATAGATAATGTAATTTGAAAAAAAGGTTTTCCAAACTGTCAATTGCACACTATGACAAAGAATCACACAATGGGCTAAGACTGCAAGACAATGGAAAAGAAACATGTAAGGATAAAATGAAGAAACCCGTATGTCAAAATCTTAGTAAATAGACATGGCTGAGGGCTACAGGTATTGTATAAAAATCACTGGAAAGATCTGTGGTAATGAACCAATAATGAACAATTCAGAGCCAGGTAAAATCCAATAAAATAGCCTCCCCCAGCGAGGGGAGGCTTCTTGTCCCCTGGCATACCGTGTTGTGGTTCCCTGTGCTGTGTCATGCCAGGATCGAGGACACTGACCAAAAGCATATATACGCAGGTTTGTATCCAATGTGGTGCACAATATATCTCAATAATAAGGGGTCAGCAGCCTTACAGAAGTGTAGAAAGGGACCACCATAGTGTTATAAGATGCATCATGTATGTATACATGATGGCTGCTATAGGGGTAAATTTACACAGCAGCTGTTGGGTTACAACACTTCTAATCTCTTCAGGGTTTTCATCAGCCCCAATGTGATAGGTATCATCACCCTACTGCAGAGTAGTCCATATCTTTCTAACAGCATCATGCACTTTTGTGTGAATCTTTGACATTTGAACATTTGTTTACACATGGGGACCTTTAGTCCTGTTTGTTGACTCCATGGCTGGGTAGTCATGAGCACAGTCCTGCTGGCGCCCAGTACTAGGAGTATGGGGCGATTATGATTTCCTTGATACTGCAGTTCTTTCTCAGTTAAGTGTAAGACACTGTTTGGGCGATTGAGCAGAAGTTGTTAGATGTGATGTAGCAGGTGGCTGACTGCATTTCCCATCACTCTCCCTGTTGGCGTGCTTGAGTAACGTTGAGCATAGCTCCCTGCCCCTTTAAATCAAGGGACGCTATTTTTGGGCAGCATCCTCAAACTCGGCAAGACACAGACTTTCACCAAGGCAACAACACAGCTAAGCAGTATGTTGGGGGAGCGAGAAGCCTTTTCACCAAAATCCCTATTAAATGTGATGACTATGCTAGTAAAGTAAAGCCTGACTTTGCCTTATTAAATGTAGTTATTTCCTTCGTACTATTTTAAATGGTTACTGTGGTGTCTCAAAGCCTGAAGATGGGAAATAATATAAACATGTGACTCTATGAAAGATCCAATGCTGGAGAAAAATCAACTGGCCCTCATTACTGATGTGATTGCTCAACAAACAATCTCAGCAAATAGAGGCTTAGGTGTCGCAGTGGAAGCACTGCCAAATACTATTCTGAAAATATGTCAAATGAAAAATCTCCCATGTACAGCAATGTTTTATTTCAAAAGAAAAAAAACAAATATTGATAGCTTGGAATAAATAACTGCTAAAAACTCACCAACTCACCAACCATAAGGAAATTTGCTGAAAGCGACTAGGGATGATGCATTCTAGGCAAAACAAAGCATTCGCAGATATTCTCTTGGAAACATTGGAAACTCATTAATGTTCAGCATAACCACTGATAATCACATTTTCATGAAAGGGTGCAGTGGAAGAGTTTCACATAAAAAGCAAACCTATTTAAAAATGTAGAGGTTTTGGGGAAACCGCCACAACCATACTTTGCACCTTTCTCCCAGACCCCCTTATCCTACTTCAGACGGGACACGGGATTAAGTGAGTTTATATTTGTTTGCTATCTGTTTATGCTGAAAAGAGAGCTAATACTCACCTAATACGATATTTAAAGTAAGTTATTAGAGACCTTTAATATGTGAATTATAAGAGAAATACTTAAAAATTAGTTTGGGAGAAGAATGTGATCTCCTAAAATACAACTATTTAAAAGCAAGGTAGAACATTAAAAATACAATTAATATTGTAATCTGAATCGTACAATTATCACTAACCTGCCTCAATGAGTGTGACATGTCCTGGAGGATTTCTTCTTCGTCAAACCACTTTCCTTGAAATCTTATGTAAAGATGATCTAAAATTCGGGACTGCAAATCTTTTGGTACACGTCGATTAGCCAAATATAATTCACATTGTTCATACTGAAAAATAACGTATAAGCCAGTATTAATCAATAATGCGTATACAAAATGAACTAGTATGATTTCGATACAGTGGTGCGCTGCTACAGGTCAGAAGAGTGAATTCAGGGAACTTCAATTTTCAGGACCTTTGCTTTGTGATTCTTTGTTCCTGCAGTATCCTTGAAAGTCCACTCTTCTGCAACAGAGAAAAAGGCACTTGCGGCAACAGTGATGGTAAGACGAAAGAGACTCTGTGCACAGTTAGACTTTCTCCTAGATCTTAGAAGTCGCAGAGGCAATCAAATAGTACAGATGGTGAGAATTCCTTCTTTAACAAAGACAAAGCATTCCAAGCCTTTTTGACTCGTGGCTGAATATAAACAAGAGGGTGAGGCCTAGTTCCAAGGAGACGTGTAGGTCTGAGTCAGCGTACAGTACACCATAAACATTTAGAAAGATGCATGATCCTGATCCTGGATGGTGAATGGACTGCACTGGTGTGGGTGTGGTGTCTTGTCGCCCTCCAAAATTTAGAGGAAACTAAAGGCCTCATTTACAAGAATCGGACTCATGGGCCCTGATGCGTCAGGTTTCTTGTGCTGCTTTACGATCCCCTAACAATGCCATGGATGTGCTGTATTTTCAATACAGAGCTCCATGGCGCACGTTTTCACAGATGCATCAGAAATACTGATGCATGTGTTAGCGCTAAACTCATACTTTGCTGGACTAACATAAAAAAAGATGCTACTTCAGCCATGTGAGGAGGCCCCAATAGGGAAAAGCCATGCATCAATTTTACGCTGCTCTGAGCAGGCGGTAAAATTTTGACTCAGTCAAGTCACAGAATGGCACAGTGAAATGTAAGTTTCACTGTGACAGGTCTGCATGGTCTTTCCAGTAGGAACGCCTACCCTGCATACATTATACCTGGCGTAGGTATAACGTGACACAATGGTTTACAAACTGACGCATTGACCCCAATACATCACTTTGTAAATCTGGAGCAGTGAAGAGCACTGCTAGCTCCACAGCTGTGTAAAAAAAAATGGTGCAATGGTGGCACAAAGGTTCTGTAAACGAAGTCCTAAGTTTTCAAAGAAAAACTGGCATATGTCTCTCACCTCATCCTACCCCTTCCTACTGAGTTATGCTCGTTTAGGTAGAGGTGTTAGCAGTTGGGCAAACCCAGGAAGAAAATCTCATTGTCTATGGCTGATATTATAGAACCCTGCTATGATCGCCAATATTCGAACACATACACACGTATTACGTATGTTACACTGCATGATAAATCATTATATACTATTCTGTTGCATATAAGAATGATTGCAAAGATTATAAAAACTCAGGCCCTTATTTATACTTTTTGGTGCAAAACTGCACTGTCAGTTTTGCACCAAAACGTTTTGCCCCGGCTTGTACCATTTTTTAGCACCAGCTAGGCACCATATTTATGGAATGGTGCAAGCCGGTGCAAAGGGTAGGCTAGGGTAAAAAAAATGACGTTAGGCAGGTTGGAGTCAAAATAAATGACTCTAACCAGATTAGCGTCATTTTTGACACTAAGACGCATATTTCTACTCTGTTTTCACCGAATTAGCGTAATTCTTTCAAATCTGAATCGGTGCAAAACTAACTCCGTGTTTATACTTTGTTGCTAGACCCATCTCGCGCCAAATTTATGGAGGTAAAGTCATTTTTTGGAAGTGGAAACCTACCTTGCCTTAATGAGATGCAAGGTAGGTGTTCCTGCGCAAAAAATGACTCTATGGTCTTAACGTCATATTTATTCTCATGTGCAAAAATGGTGCACAGGAGGGAGGAGGGGTCAAAAAATGGTGCAAAGCTTGCTTTGCCCCATTTTTTAACTCCTGGGTCAGGGCAGGCGTTAGGGGACCTGTGGGCCTATTTCCATGGTGGAACACCATGGAATAAGCCCACAGGTGCCCGCCCCAGGGGCACCCACACCAGAGGGACTGCGGAGGATGGGGGACCACATCCCAGGTAAGTACAGATAAGTACAGGTAAGTATTGCATTTCATTTTTGAAAGTGCCATAGGGGACCCTGAAAAGGGCCCCCATAAATGGCACAGGGTGCAATGGCCATGCCCAGGGGACCCTTGTCCCCTCTGCTGGCCATTGGGGTGGTGGGCATGACTCCTGCCTTTTCTAAGGCAGGAGTCATGTGGCATGGTAGGTTTAGCACAATAAAATGACGCTAATCTGGTTGGAGTAATTTTTTTTTTTACTCTAACCTGCCTAAAGTCATTTTTTGGTGCTAAACCCCTTTCTTCTATACCGCCAGCCCCATCCGACTAAAGTCATTTTAGTTTACTCTAGCCTACCCTTTGCACCGACTTGCACCATTCCATAAATATGGTGCCCGGCTGGTGCACAGAAATGGTGCAAGCCGGTACTATACTTTTTGGTGCAAAACTGAGTTAGTGCAGTTTTGCACCAAAAAGTATAAATAAGGGCCAATATTTTGTAAGTTTGCACCACTTTTGCGTACAAAAATGACGTTAATGTGGCGCAAAAAAGTATAAATCAGGGCCTTGGTGCTAGACGGGTCTAGCACCAAAGTATAAATGTGGAGTTAGTTTTGCACCGAATTAGAGTAAAAAAATTATGCTAATTCGGTGCAAACAGAGTATAAATATGCCCCAGAGTATAAATATGCCCCTGAATATGGCGTTAAGGCCATGGAGTCATTGTTTGCACGGGAACGCCTACCTTGCATCTCATTAAGGCAAGGTAGGTCTCCACTTCCAAAAAATTACTTTAACTCCATAAATTTGGCGCTAGACAGGTCTAGCACCAAAGTATAAATGTGGAGTTAGTTTTGCACCAAATTAGAGTAACAAAATGACGCTAATTCGGTGCAAACAGAGTATAAATATGCCCCTCAGTGACATATGTACACAAATGAGCAGTATTTTGCGTTGTCCTAAAAATTAAATTTTATCAAACATCCCATCCGACTTATTACTGCCCTAGGTAAAAATAGCTGCTTTACTGCTGTATCATATTAGAATATTAATGGCAAGGCATGTAATGCCCCCTGTATACCCTTTCATGCCATCAGGCCTTAAAATAAACTTTGTAATTCTGCATCCCTCCAGCAAGTAGTCCAAGTCAGTAAGCCTATCACAATCACAACTAACTTATATACCTTTCTTGAACACTCTGCTCTGTGGAACAAGAGAGGCCACTCTGCTTTTGGCACTCGGCTCCTGCTTTGGCACACAAGCCAGCGAACAATACTTCTGTTCACATTATAAAAAGTACACAGAAACCTACTCCAATGGTATCTCCCCTCCTTCCTTTACGAGGAAGCTTACAAAAACACTTAAACACATTGCAGCTGCTGTATTGATTAGAGTTTCAAAGACTGGAAATTTTCCTTTGCCTTACAGTACAGATACATGACAACTGAGCACATATTTTATTCGGTTATACAAACTGGACAGCTTTTGTTAGAAAATAAACAGGCCTGTGTTCTGTGCCACATTATTCAATCACACACTCCAATGCAGTCAATCTATTCTCAGAGACCATATTAACATACAGCAAGACAAGTGCTGAATGAAACAATAAAAAAAACAAAAAAGCATGTCACACGTTTTCCCTTTTCTTTTGTGAATATGTCATGTTGGAAATCATACCCCCATCTTCATGTATTTTAGTACCTTAATCATAACATTCGTTTACCTAATAATTTATATGTTGTGAAGAGTAATTTTTACATGTCTAATATTCCTGGAGGAAATTTCCTTTATGCTGGTGTAATCTCATATAATTTCTGGCATTTGTATTATGCCAAGTCACATAAATTAAATCTTCCTTAGGTAAAAAACGTTCCTGAGGGAACAGTGCTAATGCTTTTCCAAAAACACGCAGCTCTTGTTTTTAATGCTCAGCACGATAATCAACTCAAAATTTATTTTAAGTGGATTTGTTTACTCATGAGGACTATTAAGGTAACTATTTTGGCAATAAACAGATCGTTTTATTTATTTATTATTTATTTTCTAGGGGGAGTGTGTAGGGAAGTACCATCTTGCCTGGCATGTTACCCCCATTTTTACTTGTGTGTCAGTTTGTTTTTGGCTGTGTCACTGGGATCCTGCTAGCCAGGACCCCAGTGCTCATAGTTTGTGGCCTATATGTGTTCCATGTGTGGTGCCTAACTGTATCACTGAGGCTCTGCTAACCAGAGCCTCAGTGTTTATGCTCTCTCTGATTTTAAAATTGTCACTGCAGGCTAGTGACCATTTTCACCAATTCTGATTGGCACACTGGAACACCTTTATAATTCCCCAGTATATGGTACCTAGGTACCCAGGGTATTGGGGTTCCAGGAGATCCCTATGGGCTGCAGCATTTCTTTTGCCACCCATAGGGAGCTCAGACAATTCTTACACAGGACTGCCACTGCAACCTGAGTGAAATAACGTCCACGTTATGTCACAGCCATTTTACATTGCACTTAAGTAACTTATAAGTCACCTATATGTCTAACCCTCACTTGGTGAAGCTTGGGTGCAAAGTTACTAAGTGTAAGGGCACCCTGACACTAGCAAAGGTGCCCACACATTGTTCAGGGCAATTTCCCCTGACTTTGTGAGTGCAGGGACACCATTACACTCATGAACTACATATAGGTCAATACCTATGTGTAGCTTCACAATGGTAACTCCGAACATGGCCATTTAACATGTCTAAGATCATGGAATTGTCCCCCCAAGCCAAATCTGGTATTGGGGTGCAAATCCCATGCATCCCCGGCGCACCAGCATTGACCCTGGGTACTGCCAAACTAGCTCTCTGGGGTTTTCTCTGCAGCTACCGCTGATGCCAACCCTCAGACAGGTTTCTGCCCTCCTGGGGTCTGGGCAGCCCAGTCCCAGGAAGGCAGAACAAAGGATTTCCTCTGAGAGAGGGTGTTACACCCTCTCCCTTTGGAAATAGTTGTTAAGAGCTGGGGAGGAGTAGCCTACCCGAGCCTCTGGAAATGCTTTGAAGGGCACAGATGGTGCCCTCTTTGCATAAGCCAGTCTACACCGGTTCAGGTATCCCCAGACCCTGCTCTGGCATGAAAATGGACAAAGGAAAGGGGAGTGACCACTCCCCTGGCCATCACCACCCCAGGGGTGGTGGCCAGAGCTCCTCCAGTGTGTCCCAGACCTCTGCCATCTTGAATGCAGAGGTATGAGGGCACAATGGAGACCTCTGAGTGACAAGTGCCAGCAGGTGACGTCAGAGACCCCTCCTGATAGGCTCTTCTCTGGTTAGGTAGCCAATCCTCCTCTGAGGGCTATTTAGGGTCCCTCCTGTGGGTTTCTCTTCAGATAACGAATGCAAGAGCTCACCAGAGTTCCTCTGCATCTCCCTCTTCGACTTCCGACAAGGATCGACCGCTAACTACTCCAGGATGCCTACAAAACGCTACAAAGTAGCAAGACGACTTCCAGCAACATTGTAGCGCCTAATCCTGCCGGCTTTCTCGACTGTTTCCTGGTGGTGCATGCTCTGAGGGCTGTCTGCCTTCACCCTGCACTGGAAGCCAGGAAGAAATCTCCCGTGGGTCGACGGAATCTTCCCACTGCTAACGCAGGCACCAAACTTCTGCATCACCGGTCCTCTGGGTCCCCTCTCATCTTGACGAGCGTGGTCCCTGGAACACAGGAGCTGGATCCAAGTGACCCCGACT
Source organism: Pleurodeles waltl (assembly GCF_031143425.1). Classification (NCBI taxonomy): domain Eukaryota; kingdom Metazoa; phylum Chordata; class Amphibia; order Caudata; family Salamandridae; genus Pleurodeles; species Pleurodeles waltl. The sequence goes on from NC_090444.1 coordinate 716,452,156, forward strand.
CTCCAGTGGTCCTTCTGTCCAAATTTGGTGGAGATAAGGCCTTGCCTCCACCGCCACACAGTAATCCTATGATCTGCATGATCTGCAGCTGCTAGGGCTTCTGTGCGCTTTTGTAAGGATTCCTTCATGTACAGCACAGCCTAGGTCCCCAGCACTCCGTCCTGAATTGCTCAACTCGTTGAGTTGACCATCGACTTCGTGGGACCCTCTTTTGTTGTGTTGAGACGACCGCCATGCTCAGATTTCTTGAACGCCTGTTCAAGTGCTTCTGTGGGTGCTGCCTTCTATTGCATGGACTCCCTCTATTGCTGAGCACCCCCTCTGTCTCCTCCTCCAAGGGGCCCCTCCTGGTCCTTCCGGGGCCCTGGCAGCACCCATTTTCTTCAAGCGTGATTCTTGCAGCTAGCAAGGCTTGTTTGCAGTCTTTTTAAGTGGAAACAACTCTGCATCCTCCAGGACACCGTGGGACATCTTCTGACCAAAGGAGAAGTTCCTGGCACCTTCCGTTATTGCAGAATCTTCAGCTTCTTCCACCCAGAGTCAGCCCTTTTGTACCTTCATCCTGGGATTAGTGGGCTCCTGCCCCCCCCCCGGACACTTGCGTGACTCTTGGACTTGGTCCCCTTCCTTTGCATGTCCTCAGGTTCAGGAATCCGTCTTCAGTGCTTTGCAGTCAGTTGTTGCCTTTGCAGAATCCCCTATCTCGACTTTACTGTCTTTGTGGGGTAGTAGGGTAACTTTACTCCTACTTTTCAGGGTCTTGGGGTGGGGTATCTTGGACACCCTTAGTGTTTTCTTACACTCCCAGTGACCCTCCACACACTACACTAGGCCTGGGGTCCATTCGTGGTTCGGATTCCTCTTTTGGAGTATATGGTTTGTGTTGCCCCTAGGCCTATTGTCTCCTATTGCATTCTATTGTGTTCTACAGTGTTTGCATTACTTTTCTAAGTCTTTTACTTACCTGATTTTGGTTTGTGTGTATATTTTGTGTATTTTACTTACCTCCTAAGGGAGTATATCCTCTGAGATACTTTTGGCATATTGTCACTAAAATAAAGTACCTTTATTTTTAGTAACTCTGAGTATTGTGTTTCTTATGATATAGTGCTATATGATATAAGTGGTGTAGTAGGAGCTTTGCATGTCTCCTAGTTCAGCCTAAGCTGTTCTGCTATAGCTACCTCTATCAGCCCAAGCTGCTAGAACACTACTATTCTACTAATGAGGGATAACTGGACCTGGCACAAGGTGTAAGTACCACAAGGTACCCACTATAAGCCAGGCCAGCCTCCTACACCTGGGTGCTGCAAAACCGCACCAATCAATAAAGACAAACATATACCCAGGTTTCCATTCCCACTCTGGTAGCGGGGTATACTGAACTGCAGGAAGTAAATGTGTTATTTATTTCCAGTATTGGAATATTTTATAGATTCACATGCTTGAATCATTCCCCGTCATTGAGATGGGAGTCCCCAGTACATTATAATAGCAATGTAATGATAACTATAGTGTATGAAGGTCTACGGCCTCCCACTTTTGTCAATTTGAGAAAAGAGACCAAACTTAAGTTTAAGCCAATCAGGCTGCCCTTCCCTTAAGAACACTCCTGTGAGAAGCTCCAGTCCCTCAGATTTTCTACCCCATGTTGTGCTAGGGAGTCTCCACCTAGCTCTATTCAGTCACACCTTTCAAAAAGTATTTTCTAGTATCTTTTTCCTCAGAATATTGCTTTTACCAGTTGAAAGCTTTGGAACCTCTTTTCTGTCAAGAGCATAGATACTCATAAATATTTTCCCAGGGACCGCAAAGTATGGTCTGTGGTGAGTCAGAGGGCCACAGTGATTCTAGCAGGATGGGAGTGGGGCTTTCTGGGTGGTTAAATGGTGCTTAATGCTTTATTTGCTTATTTCCCTTTACTCCAGTTAGCTTGTACATTAAAGCTTCTCTATTTATTTAACATATTTCTGAATGTTAGTGTTGTAAAAAATAAACAGCACCCCAGTGCTGCTCTTAATCTGGGGCCACATGAGAAGGTTAGGAGGGCTGCATGCGGCCCCTGGGCTGTACTTTGAGTATCACAGGTCTAGAGGAATTATATTTCCTCGGTCAATCACCATGTCTGACAAGGAGAAGATAAGTATCTTCAGAGCCTGCAAGACCTGTAGTAAACAGAGGATGCAATTCGAGGATCCACACAAGGACTGCATGTATTGCTTCTATCCAGACCATTCCGCAAAGGATTGTAAGGTATGCAAGACATTTTCTAACAAAACCCTTAAGGACAGGGAGGGCAGGCTGCTCATTTGGCCCCAGAAGTTAAAATCCAGGACAAACCCTGTTTGTGTCCCTGATAGTGAGGAGTCATATACATCCTCAAGGAAAACTCAATAAAAGGAACAGATCACGTCAAGCTCTTCGTTCTGAGGATCAGACTAGGAAAGCTTTAAAAAAAAGTCTAAACAAAGGTCTTATAATGCTGACAGCCCTTCTAGTTCTCCTCACAGGAGGTCTGCATCCTCCCATAAAGAGAGAAAAGAGCGTTCTGCCTCGTCAGAACATCGTAAAAAAGCTTCTTCTGAGCCTCCTACACCACCTCCTACAGTTCAGCATTCATTCTAGAAACCATCTGGCAGAACAACAACGCTGACGACATCGTCAACGACAGTGTGGAGTCAAGTGTGTACGGCCTGGTCGACGACGGCTACAAAGACGTAAATTTGTATGGCATGCAGTACTTCAAATGTGCTCACGATGACCATAGTCGACGTCCCTTTCTGTCACTTTGTTGATGCTTAAAATATCCATCTCCTCACCTCCGTCGTCGAAAACGACAATGAAAGCATTGTCGATGGCTACATCTCTACGGCCGACGTCCGCCTCGTCTGCGAAGATCACACCGTTGTTACAGCTGACATCACAGATGGCATCACCGTTGATGGTACCGTCAGTGACACAGTTGACGATACCGTCGATGACAGAAAAGATCAAAAGACATAGAAAATCTAAAAAACTGTCATCATCAAACATGTCTCCACGTAAAGTGCTGGAGGCGGCAGTGGTGATTTTGCCAGGTTGTAGGTGGGCCTGGCTGGTAGCCCAAAGAAGTAGAGGCCCTGGCCTCCTCCTTCTCCTCCAAGGCCATCAGCCGGGAGTACTCAGCAGCTATGGCCTCCAACTTCTGGTGCCAAAACCAGGCAGCTAACTCCCACCAGCTTTGATGACCTCCAGAAGCAGGCATAGGTATATAAAGAAAGAAAATAAACATAAATTGTAATGTTCAGCGCAAACACCTGTTTATAAGCTAGTGACATAGTAGGCGAACATTATTGATCCCCTAGAACCATTGGAATTTTTAATGTGATTAGTCACAGGGCCAAATTTTTCCCACACATGCAACACATAATGTAATAACATTGACTGCAAAGAATGAAACCAGACAACCAATATAATCAAAAACTGACAGTATATACTCTTCCAAGTCTACAGTTCTTGTGGTCATACTGCACCGCACTGATCAGTACCTAAACTTTACCTCCAGTCATGTACACTCCCTGAGGTCCGACTGTCATCAAACCTTCAACTGCATTACAATACAAACTCCAGTATGGGAGGGCCATCTCAGTCCCACAATATCTTGTCCAATTGGAAATAAGTTCAATAAATAATCCAGTATGGATGGTCAAGCGTTATCCCATATAGCAGATAACGAGAGGATATAAAATGTCCAAACGTGGGAACTTTTCAGCTTCTTTATTTATATATCTCCAAACAAAAGGCCCAGCCAACGTGTTTCGTCCCTTGATCAGGACTTTATCAGGGCCTACAAAAATATACATACATACACAAATCATTATATTTACAATTAAAACATTAAAATATCCCACACCCAGTACTCTTCACAGAACTAATACCATTATCACGGATTATTATAGAAATTCTGTACAACTGACCCACTGACCTACCTACCTTTACCTGAGTAGTTGCACAAAATAAATGTATACAATATTATTTATCGTCCTGTTTCAGACTCAGTGTCATATAATTAGAAAACCTCTCATCATCAGTAATAAACAGTACTTACCATATTTATAGTTGCTTTCTCAATGCATAATGTCCGTTTTCTAACAACCCTATGTTGTAAGTTAAAATTCCAACTGTTAACTTTAGACACAAGTAACTACATTGTCACCCCAGTACATGCATTTTATTCATTGATATTCATCTCATGTCCATTGTGTTCTGTGTGAGCATTCCCAATACAGTCCAGGCAATCACATAATCATCTTGTAAACAACAGAAACGTCTCCAAAAAGGTGAAAAAATCATCACTACATGTTAGATGCACCTCTATCACACATTACGTAACCCCAAAATCAGGCACATCTCACCAAAGATCTTTAACCAGTCAAACTCACCACCAGCATCCACAAAATGCACTCTTCTTTTCACTTCATACCCCCACGTCATCACCCAATAAAGCCTACTTCAAATGAGACCTCCATATAGGTAAACTTGTCTTAGAATACAGACAGATTTAGGATGTGGACTATCTGCTCTTAAAATACTATTAGTGGCAGTGGATTTCTCAAAACATCTACTGCAAATCTTGATTGACACATAAAGAACACTTCTAAAAATGTGATGGGCATCCTGTTAGAGCTCCTAGTAAATTGATTATTATATGGATTTTTATTTAAATACACAAAATATTATTTCTGTTGAAAAAAGGAGCCAGTCTAAATTAGCAAAATATCATCAACATATCACTCCCAAAAACAAATATGGGGTGTCCATTCCTTGGCTGATGAGGCCTAGGCATGCACCCTCTCAAACCACCCCATAAAGAGGTTGGAATAAGAAGGAGCCTCTAACCCCTCCACCCTAAGGCAGCCAATCACACGTTGGGCACAAACTTTGGCCTGCTGCCAGGCCATGTGGTCTACCACCCTCACAGACAGCCATCCCGCTGAGGAAACAGTGGCCCAGAGACCCCATCCCCCTCAGTCACATGAAATTAAAATGGGGAGGAGGCAGCGTGGCCCCCTCCCCAAACCTTATTAGGCCCTGCAGTGTCAATCTCCCCGAGTCGCATGTCATTACAAAGGGGGTATGGTCCTCAAGCTTTTTAACTCTTAGATAGGAGGCAGAGTGCCCTCTCCTTTTCATTAAAATATCAGCCCCAAGGCATGGAGTCCCCGTGGTCTTTAGAGGATTGGGGAGGAGGGCCATGTACCCCCTTCCCTATATTACTTATCCCCCATCCCTCTGTGCCCTTGCCCCTGGAGGTATTGTTTACAGTGTGCCCCCTCCCCTCCATTTAAATATCAGTCCCTGGGATGGGGTTCCTGGGGGCCTCTTGGATGCTTGGGGAGGTGAACCATGTGTCCCCTCTCCTTTATAAACATAGTCTTGAGGTCCTTAAAGGCTTTGGGTAGGGGAGTGCACAGCACCCTCCTCTTCATTAAATTATTTAGCCCTGCGGATGGGGTCCCTGGGGCCTCTGAGAGGCCTGGGGAGGGGGTACCAGAACTCCCCCTACATTACTCATCTACTATCCTCCAGGGCCCAGGCCCACCTTGGGCATGGGGAATATTTGTTTGCTGCAAAGGAGGCCACTTTTTTATTTTACCTCCACAAATTAGCCAACAAATAAAAGAAAAAAAGAATTGGCCCCAAGTTGGGACCATCTAGGATCACACCAACAGACCTTAAGGGTCAGGGTACCCCTACCCGGCCCCCTTATGTCTTATTTTGGTGTTTTTTATTAGGACTCGAAACTAAGTCCTGAGTCCTAAGATGACTACCAATACTTCCTGGTTGATGTGACGGCAGCCACTCAGTTCTCAGTATGAGATCTATCAGATCAGGGCCGCAGAGCCTCAACCGTTTCAAATACACAATTTGTTTGAGCATTAATTGCTCAAAAACTACTGAAGGGATTCACACCAAATTCCAAAAAGCACAGTTTCTGGCCAAGATCTAGCTTTCTGACAAATAATAAATAAACCCATACAGTGGTTGGGCATAAAGTTTCTAAGGGAAAATGAATGGGGAAAACACGTTTTGGGACCCCTCCTACCTTTTTCTACAGCCCTGCTTGATGGAAAGTTTTTACAGTCATTCATCAAACGGGGCCACAGTTATTAGCAATACAAAATGGCATTTGCTGGAAACACGACCCTAACTGTAGCTGCCCATTGATGATCGCCACTGGGTGATATAGAGACATAAATAGATAAACAAACAGATATACTCACAGAAACACAATTACTTAAATACACATATCATTTATATTGTATAATAAAGTAACACATGCATATTATTATATATATATATAGTGAAAATATATTTAGTTTTATAAATACACAAAAATAATAAACATATATACAGTACATAAATACATATATATTATATGAAATCACATAAACTTAACATAGACGTAGCATACCTGTGATCGTGTTGCCTGAAAAAAGCAATACCTAATATTGCAATTATTAGAAAACAAACACATTAATCCTCAAGTACCTCCACCTCCACATCTAGCATGTCTTGCTCACGGTCAATTATGTTCACCCAGCGGTGCATCTGCTGCCGCTTGGTATGAAAAAAAGCAGTGTTGCTGCACGTACAGGGCCTACTTGCCCCAAGAGCATCCAATGCTCCCTCAAGATGTAGCCCCTGCTAGGTCTGCCACCTGCCGCCAACATGCAAGGGAGGTGGGGGTACACTCACAACACAAGTGTGCCTACCTATGCCTCACCAGAGACTAAGCAGGACTACAATCCCACCTGTCACCTACAGGAGCTGCAGGTACCAGACCTTGTTGCAGCGAGCGCTGCTACAGCAGCATCACTGTCTACTTCAGCCATCACAGAGAGGTACTTGAATTGGGAGGGAAGGAAGGAAAAACAAGAAGTACATAAAGTAACTAAAACACTCAGAGAAATGTAAAATAATAAGAACACAGGGAAGGTCGGAAACTAATAAGTAAAGAAAAGGTGGGATTGGGTTCAGAATGGGATGGATTGGGTTGGTGGGGCCTAAGATTAGGAGCAAGAAAAATAGGGTGAAAAGCTAGGAAGGAGCAGGCTGGATAAAAGAAAATGGCCAGGTGTTTGTGCACCTTGTGGTCCGTTCATGCTGATTTTTCAGCACAGAATGAACTAATGGTGCTAAGTCGCAGCACAGGCAGCGTGAAGTGCATTTTCTGCCGGTTGGGGGAGAACAGTGGAATCTTGTGTGAGTCCACAGAGTGGAATTTCTCAAATGCAGCTCAGGCCCATTGAAAACTAGATACCTGGGGGAGTCCAGCGTGGTGAGCCTTGTGTGGATCCTGCAATATTTTCTTACCCAGAATACCATGCAAACATCAAACTGTGGCTAAAAACACACAAATTACCCGCAGATTTATCTGACACAAAGTTTTGGAAGTCGCTGGAGACACAAAGTTCCCACCACCCAGCGGTACCCCGTTTGTGTGGTTAGGCCAGCGATACAATGCACCCTAAAATACGATCTAGAGACATCATATTTAACCCACCCGAATGTATGTTTTTTTTTTCACAATGAGCATAACTGTGGATTGTGGGTCGCAGCTCAGCTGCCACCTAGGGCAAACCTGCCATACCAAACATTTCTGAAAACTAGACACTCAGGATGTCCAAGGGGGAGATATGTGGTTTTATAAGATTTTCTTTCCTAAAAGCCTTTGACTAAAAACACATTTTGCTTGCATGTTTGGCAGGGAAAGTTCTAGAATTTGCGTGGAGTCACCAATTTCCTACCATTCAGCATTTCCCTAAGTCCCCTGATAAAACTGGTATCTCACTTTTATGGATGGGTCTAATGCCAACACCAGGAAAGGGTCAAAAACAAAACATGGACAGATCTATTTATTACTTTTAAAACCAACCTTTTGTGGCCCAGTGATTGAGTGGTGACAAGGAAAGGCAGCTAACTGAATCTTAGGGTCAACAATAGACTTTGCAGTGGGCAACGGCCATAAAGTATTCATCGGGCACTTCATATTTCAGATAGGATAAGGTGACTTCCAGACCTAAACTTTCATTTCCATGTTTTACTGTTGTGAAAATTCAAAGTACTGCTCTGCTTATGTGTGTGTGGCTTCCATGGAAAAAGAGACTGACTACTCATTAAGTGAACGCCAGCAACTCTTGGTTCTTCTAGGACCTCTTAAAATATCTTAACTCAGAGTCTCGATTTTGTTTCCTTTTCTGGTTCATCTGATCTTTCTCTTTTTGGAAAAATAATGACATTTGCATGTCCCATCCACAACATTTTACAGAATAACCCATCTCTAACTACTTCTTTTGGAAAAGACACAAATAGGAATACATACCCCTTTGCACTGAAAAGAGGTAATGTACTTAGAATAATGCTGTTAAGGTTTAATTAGCAAAATGTATGCTTTTTTAAAAAACTTTGTTTATTGGTATTTTCTGTGGTTGAGTAACCATTGGTACATGTGTGTATCCCACATTGCAGGACAGCATTCCAAGCTTATACAATATAATCGGGTCACATACAAGAACTTAATCATTGTGATACTATTCTGGTCTCTATACAATCCATCCACATGTACATGGCATCATCACATCTTGCTTAATCCTGTTTTCGGCTTTCCTCATCACATTAGATATTATCATATAAACTATTAACTTAGTCAACTATGGAGAAACAATAAAGGAAATACATAAACTATGCGCAGGGAAGATAAGTTGTGGCATAGCGGGACTGGGTTATGCATGTGTATCTAGATCACCCATCCATGAGAGTCACATTAGGCTTCCGCTCGTCCCCGTTCTCATATAGTGGTATAGTCTATTCTGGCAAGATTCCTCTTCATCCCCAAGGTAGTTGTATGATCGAGCCAAGTACATTAGTGTCAGCCAGCTGCCCCGAGGTCCCCCATATGTAGGAGAGTAGTAAGGCCTCTCTGGTGTATGCGCTATAAGTACTTGTGTCCTCCCGCTCCTCTCCTGCCCTCTTAATCGTCACCCCGGTCCCTCTCCAATGGTGTTGCGTTCTCACCAGGCTGGGGCAGCCCCCCTCTTTCTCATCTCTGGGCCTCCCAAGCTTCCAATATTTCTGTCCACAGTGGGGCTATAAGTTGTGTCTGAATCCCTCGTGCTTCCTCCCTTTGGAGTGCCTGTAATTCGGCCTGGGCCCATACCGACACGTCCCACCTCCAGTCCGCTAAATGCGGGCCCGTTGGGGATTTCCAGGCCATGGCGATCCGTCGCCTGAATAAGACGAGGGCAATGTCCAAGAACCTACTGCCTACTCTCTTAGAAGCTGGCCGTGCATGCAAACCCAACAAGCACAGGAAGGGGTCGAGGTCTAGTAGTGTGCCAAGGGTTCCCCCCAAGTCCTCCAATACTCCCCTCCAGCCTCTCTGTATGTCTGGGCATTCCCAGACCATGTGATTGAATTCCGGGTCTATCGCTTTACATCTGGGGCAGTCCCTGGGCCCCCCACTATATATTACTCTAAGCCTGTGTAGGGTGAGGTATGTCCTATGTACATAGTTATACTGAATATATCTAAAGCGTGTGCTTCTGGATACATTCCGGGGGTATGCTAGCACTCTCTGCCATCCTACATTTGTCAGGTCTTTGCCCCCTGTCTGCTCCCATTTCGTCCGTAGAGTCTGTAAGGACGCCATTGTAGCCCCAGTAAGAGCCCCGTAGAGCTTGGTAATCAAATGACTGTCTTTCCCCACCGTCAGTAGTAAGTGTAATATGGCATGTGTCTCTGGCTCTGCATTCACTGTAGGCCATAATTTCCGCACAGCTAGGACCAGTGTCCGATACGTCAGGAACTGTCCCCTCGGGACCCTATCCTCTTCCAGCAGTCCTGCGAAGAAGCGCAGAATTCCCTCACGAAAAAGGTCTCCCAAAGTCAGTACTCCCGCCTGAGTCCAGGCTCTCACCTGGCTTCGCATCAAGGTGCGGCCCGGCATTCCCAACAGTATTCCAGTCAGTGGCACCCCAGGGGAGTAAGCCACTGTCACTCCAGTGCCCTTCAAACATCTTCTCCAACAAGAGAGGGCCACCATCAGCATGATGGTCTGCCCAGGCAGGAGATTCCTGGCGCTAAACCAGGCCAGCCAGGAGGAGATCAGGTTCTATTTCACCACTAGGTACACTCAAGTCCAGCCGGTGTGTCCCCGACAACCATCTAGCCACCCACTGTAGTTGTCATGACAGATAATATAACTGAAAATCTGGAACTGCCAAACCGCCCTCTACGCGGGTTGGTAAAGGGTGGAGAGGGATGTCCATTGGCGACCCCATCCCACAGGAGCCCTCTAAACCAGGACCTTGGTATAGCCACTGGTAGGTTGGCAAAGTAATATAGTAGGCGTGGTAACATAATCATTTTGGACAATGCCACTCGGGCCATCATTGGGAGTTTCAGGGAGTGCCAAAACATCACGGAGAATCGTAAGGATCGGAGTGCTGCACCGAGGCTCCCGTCGCGTAGATCACATGGATAGTGAAAGACGTGAATGCCTAAGTATTTGAAAGTACGGGGGGACCAAGGAATATCAATAGGGCACGAGGATGGGCGCCCAGTACCCTCAGACAATGGGAAAACATACGTCTTCCTCCTGTTCACCCCAAGACTGGACGGGATACTGAATCCCTCAAGCATTGTGAGTACCCAAGGAACCCCCGACATGCCATCCCGCAAGTAAATCAGTAGATCGTCCGCATAAAGCAATATGATGTGTTCCACGTGACCCCACGGCACTCCTCTGCCATGCCCCTCCTCTCGGAACTGTGCTGCCAGAGGCTCAATAGCAAGCGCGAACAGTAAAGATGAAAGAGGGCAACCCTGTCTGGTGCCACGGTATATTGAATAAGTAGCCGATACTATCCCGCCCGCCCGCACTCTCGCCACCGGGAGACAGTACAGCAGCTCAACCCATTGTATCCACTTCTCTCCCAGCCCCATTCGAGTCATCACTGCCCGCAGATAATCCCACCTTACGGAGTCATGCCTTTTCAAGATTGACTGATAGAAGCACAGCTTCAGGGTGACGCTCCTTGTGCGGTAGGTGTAGAAGCGTGACAGCCGTCTCGGGTTCAGGGAGATATTACGCTCGGGTACAAAACCATTCTGGTCCTCATGGATGAGGTGGGGGACATGGCGTAGTAGCCTATTAGCCGGAGCTTGCTAAGGATTTTGAAGTCGCAATTCAGCATGGACAGGGGTCGGAAATCAGTCACTGATACCTCTTTTGACCTGGTCTTGGGCAGAGGAACCACCAATGCCTCCCGCAGAGTCCCCGGTAAGGTGCCTGCCTCGTAAGCCTCCGTGTACAGATCGACCAGCACGGGGGCAAGGAGATCCACATATGTCTTGTAGAACTCCATGGGAAGTCCATCTGTGCCTGGCGTTTTGCCTGCGGCTAGTTTTGTAATAGTGGTTTTCACCTCACTCACAGTGAGCATCTCCCCCAGAGGGCCCCTGTCCTCTGGTTTCAGGGTGGCCAGTGGGAGGGTCTGTAGGTGGTGATCCAGTGACTGCAGCAGGTCTTCCTCGGTTTGCCTATAAAAGGGACATATAATAGGATTTTAAAGCATCATTTATCTCAGATGGGACATAGACGTGATCTCCATCCGTCCTCTGCACATTTGTGATCGGAGTGCCCCCCCCCCTCGGCCGCACCAACCAAGCCAGCTACCTACCCGATCTACCCTCCTCCTCTTGTACAGACGTCATGTGCTTCCGATAATCGTGGCACTGTAGCCTTTCCAGTGTTTGATTAAACAATTCCCTTTTTTTAAGGAGTCTGTGCTGCGCCGTCAGGTCTGTACCCTGCTCAACCTCCCTATCATGGAGTTCCTTTTCCAGTTGGTTCAATTCACGCACAAGAGTGTGCCTGATCCCCACCGTCTGTCCCATACAGTGACCACGTGTCACCACCTTACAAGTCTCCCACTCCATGCGGTGCGATACTGTGGAGCCCTTATTGGTACTAATGTGTTCCAGAAGGTGATCTCTGAGTCCCTGCCTGTACACTGGGTCCTCCAGGACTCTCGGCTGAAGCCTCCACGACGGAGTGGGTGCCCTCGCCCCTGCACCCCACCAGGTTATAAGCAATGGGCTGGGGTCCGATAAAGTACGGCCCAGATACTCGGAGTGGACTATCTCGTGGGAAATGGAGCCATTGCACATCACTCGGTCTATTCTGGTATGTAGATGGTGAAGCCCTGAGTAGAAGGAGTAATCCCTATCAAGGGGGTGCTGGACCCGGCAAACGTCCTCCAACCCCCAGTGCCTCGACCAGTCGTTTAGGTTTTTCACCATCTTGTGTGCTGTCGCCCCAGGCGGGGGGGGCGCGGTCCATCCCAGTGTCTAGTATGCAGTTAATGTCCCCCCCGATCAAGAATCGCACCCCGAGGACCTAGCCAATTGCCCAGAGAATGCCTGCCAAAAGGGAGTCTGCTCCTGGTTAGGGGCATATACACAACTCAGCACTATGAGCCTACCTTGCAGTCTGCCCTCCACTATAACGTATCTGCCGTCCTGATCCAAGTCAATAGAGAGGGGCTCGAATGGGACTCCATCCCTCACATAGAGCAACCCTTGCAAACGCCGAGTGTGTGGTGGCGAAGAGCTGCCCCCTCCATCTGCGTCTTAATCTATCCACCTCCCTAGCATAAGATGCGTTTCCTGAAGCAGTGATATATGTACCCCCCTTCTCTTTAAATATGACAAGATCTTATGGCGTTTAACAAGTGACCCCATCCCACGAATATTCCATGTTATCAGCTTGTAGTCCAGCGCTGGATGGTAACTAGGTCGGGAAAGAGCATCCGCCCCCCGTGACAATCATTTCGCAGCTCTGTCCCACGTCCCACAGGTGCCACTATCACTGTTAATTCCAAGGTGACTAATCTCCTGCGCATTCGAAAAGAAAAAAACATCAAACCCCAACTCCCACTTCCCAGGGCAATACCACAACAAGCGTTTGTCCCGCATGTGCAAAACAAACGGAACAGTAACGCTGAGTCATAGAGTTCTCACCATTCAGTAAATAGCGGTCAAGAATCCGTGTGGGGGGCCATGATCGCTGCGGGCCCATAGTCAGACAACAGCCCCAGAGGAGGGACCGGCGCCCGCCACTTGAGACTCATCACAAATCATCTGCCGTTTGGGGAGTCACTCTCGGAGCCTCATCATAATGGTGGGAGTCTGAGTCCATGGAGTGGGTTCGATGGTCTGATTTACCTCCACTGGCCTCGTCAGCTGGGGTCCCCTGTTTTAGCAACGCCACCGCCTCCAAGGTGGCCCACCTGTCCAGTTCCTTCTGTGCTGGAGTTGGCCTCGTTCCTGGGTGGGATCTGTTCCGCTGTCTCCTCGCTCTCCTGTGCCCCACGTCGGTGTGACGCTCCCAGCGGGGCACCAGAGTCCCCTTCCGCCTTGTGCGCCTCTAGCCACTCCCAGGCCTCCTCCGGTGTTTGAAGGAACGTGCTGTGACCCTCCAGAATCACTCTCATCCTGGCTGGGAATAGGAGCGAGTATTGGATGCCCGCATCTCTCATAGCCCTCTTCACCGCCATGTAGGAGGTCTGCCTAGACTGCACTTCGGCAGTAAAGTCCGGGAAGAGGGTCACTGATCCATTGTCCACTCTGAAAGGCCCTGCTTCTCTGGCTCACTTCAGCAGGATGTCCCTATCTCTATAGTGGAGCAATGTAGCCACCACAGTTGGCAGGGGCCGTCCTGGTGCAGCTGGTCTCGACGGCACCCGGTGGGCTCTCTCCAAGGCAAAGAAAGGGGTGAGCAGGTCACCGCGTCAGCACCCTCGGCTACTTCTGGCAGCCCAATTGTGCGCACATTGTTCCTCCAGTTCCGGCCTTCAGCATCTTCGGCCCGGCGTTCCAGTCTCTAGACACGGTCTGTCAGTTGCGCTATGGTGGCCTGGGTCTCTTGTTGCCATGGGGCCTGATCTGTAAGCGTTGTCACGGCGCATCAGACCCTATCTGCCAACTTCAGGTGGTCTGCATGTTGTAGGCCCAGTTCCACTGATACCTGGCTGATTTCTCCATGGAGAGTGGTTTTGGACTCCTTTATGGCCCCTAAGATCTTGTCCAGAGTGACTTGTTAGGAGTACTGTACTGGTTCAGCCATGTCTATATTGCTCTGGTCGCCGCGGCCGCCTGTCCCCTGCAAGCTTCCCTTATTATGTTTTTTTAGTAGACATGCAGCTGTTTGGGCAAGGCAACCCCAAAGGGGGGTCGACAGCAGCTGCGGCGTCCGTTCGCAGAATCACTCCGCCACTCCCCTGAGTGGGTGCAATCTGTGAAGGGCCCAGTTTCAGGGGTAGCTCACCTCCAGTTGAGGTCTGCTACTGGTCCCCTCCTTCCCCTCTCCAGGTAGGCCACAGGGCCCTGCCCGCTGTAGTCAGTGTCGCTATGGGGATATGCACCACTGGGGCGCAGTTTCCTACGATTCAGCAGTTGCGGTCCCCGATCGGCCACCGCCCAGGTGGATCCTTGTTCAAGCTCTAAATGCTGCAGGGCACATTACTGGACCTGCCAGATCATGCCTCCGTGTTACACTCAACCAGGCCATGTGCCGGGGGGTGCTCCCATCCGCGCACTATGCGATTACATCTAGTTAAGCCAGTCTTCGAGCGCTGTGCTTCTCCCTTATGTTACTGCCTGGTGGGGCGTCTCCCGCACCGCTGCAAGGGGCCCCATCGCTCACCGCAACATCACAGCTCCCGGACTCCCACCTAATTAGATGGCGGCAAGCCCTCAGGTCAGGCCGATCCGCAGCGGCTCAGGCGCACCCCCTCCGTCAGTCCGTCCTCCGCTGCAGCTCCAGGCAGCCCGTCCACCCGCAAGAGCACCGCGGCCCCGGGCTCCTCACTCAGGACGCAGATGATGTTGCCCGGCCCTGGGGCCGCACCGAACCGCAGCTGTCCTCTCCACTGCCGTCCAGGCACTCCGATCCGCAGACCTGCTGCAGGCCACAGCGCCGTACCAGGCCGCACTCTCCAGACCCAACGCCACAGCGGTCCACCACTCGCCGGTTCAGTCAGCTTCAAAGACGTCTCCGACTCACCCCACCGTTCCCTTTGACCACAGGGCCATCATTGTCCCCCACCGGGGCTGTGCAGAAAGGATAAGTGACGGGCCCAGGCGGAGCGGAGCGATTACTCGTCCGCCATTGCTGCCGATCAGGCCACGCCCCCTTAGCAAAATGTATGCTCAATGTCATGGACATTATATTTGTAACTAAATTTGACTCTTTTATTGTTAGGTGACCTATCTTTCAGGATAAATGTAGCTAGCACATCTAGTTGTCTGGGATTGGTACTGGATTGGTCTTTAATGGTATGTAGCTTATGTGCCTTAATACAAGTTCTCACACACCATGTTTACCTCCCACTCCAATTCTGTCCTATTCGTTACTCATTCAACAGGTTTTCACGTCTGCAATGAAACTTCATGGTGCTTCTGCTATGCTTTTCAGCATGGTCACAAGACAGGCAATGCCAGGATACTGCTTCCAAATTTTTTATGCGTTATCAATTCTTTCTTGTTATAAATATTTTGGGGAATATGTGTGTTCTTCTTTTGAATGCCTGCTAAAGTAACTAATTTCTGTGTCTGTATATGCTAAAGACTGTTTGAATAGGTTAATTTAACTGTCACCTTCCTTCCATGACAGATGTGCTGTGTCCATGGAGTGGCTGAATGCTGCATGTATCTATCATAACATGATCCTAGTTCCTCATCCCCATCCATTAATTGATTTCCTAGCCCCCCTCCTCTAGTTCTGAGTTCTATTTTGCTGTAATCCATTCCTACCAACAACTGCTCTCATATCTGGCGGGGGTGGGGTGTAGTGAAAGCAAACTTAAACTGTTAGAGGAGGGTGAAAAAAAGGCAACGCCACCATAGTACTCATCGATCTTGTCCGTGAGACATACTGGTACTGAAAATAATACTTGTTAGAAACTGGGTCGCTAGTTGGTAGAGGTATGCACCCTGTCCAAGTGGGGAACACAAGCCTAGTTAGAGTAAGGCAGTTACATGCCATAAATTAACCTGTGCCCACCCTCTGGTATCTTGGCACAGAGCAGACAGGCTTAACTTAGAAAGCAATGTGTAAAGTATTTATGGAACTCTTAAAACAGTAAAACAGTGAAAACACCACACAAAACAAAGTCACCTCTGGCTGGTTAGAATGATAGAACTCAATTTTGTGAGTAAAACAAGACCCTAATGACAAAATTTCAATAAGTTGAAGCTGAGATGTGATTTTTTAAAGGTTAAAATGCAATATTTTGCTTAAAGGCAGAAAGCGCCAACCGCCTCTATCTGGCCGTGATAGAGCAGGTGAAATCTGAAAGGTCAGGCTGACTGTGAAGGAGCATGGGTCAGATACATGAACCAACCTTGTCCTGTTGAAAACGTACCTTGTAGCGCCATCAGCGGGACCAATACGTGGAGCAGAGGATCCAATGGATCGGCGTCAATCCCACTGGATGGACATGATGCGTCAGTTCTGAGCCACACAATCCAAGAATAGATGTCTTTGTCCTCAGCGCCAGCAGCAGACGAGACGAGATGTGTTGGTTCCGAGCGGTGCCCTTGGCAGGGCAAAGTCCAGGTGGTGTTTCAGGCCGAAGTGAAGACTTTGATATGCCTGAGACTTCAGAACAGGAGGCAAGCCAGCAAGCCCTTGCAGTCACTTTGGTTCTATGGATTTAGAGATACAGGTCCAGTCCTTCTCACTCCCAGGCAAGAACGGCAGCAGGCAGAAGGGCAAGCACAGCAGAGCAGGTGTCCAGCAAAGTCCAGCAGAGTCCTTCAGAGTGACAGTCCCTTCAGCAGTACAGCATTCCTTCTTCCTGACAGAATGTCCTCAGGTCCAGAAGTGTACTGATTCGGTGGGGTCAGAAGACCCCATTCATTGGGTACTAGCTTCTTAACCACCCTATTCTGTTTACACCCAGTTTGACTGGGCTGCACTCTGTTGCAGAGGTGAGCTTGAAGTTTTTTGAGCACCAGCCCCCATTGATCTACTATTTTTTACCAACCTCCTGATAAAAGTCTATTGTTCAGTTTGCCTTCTTCCATGCCTCACATTTAATTTTTCAGGCAGCAGACCATTTAATGCATTTTATAGTGGGGCCTTCTGCAAGTTGACGACCACTTGCTTTATACAGGTCATGTCTTGTAGCCCCTAGATCAACTTTTATTGCCACCGGGTTATGATCGCTTTGAGGTCTGTAGATCACCTTGTGGCTTAGGCACCAGCTCAGGAGTGCTGAACTTAGAAAAATATAGGCCCTCATTACAACCCTGGTGGTCGGGGATTAAGCGGCGGTAATACTGCTAACAGGCCGTCGGTAAAAAAAAATTGAATTATGACCACTGCGGAAACCGCCCACACAGACAGCCACCTTAACACACAACGACCATCATAGCGGTGGCAAGAAGCACTGTGGTGGTAACCACCAACAGCCAGGCAGAAGACAATGTACTGCCCATTGTATTACAAGAGGCCTATCCGCCACCTTTTCTGGGGCGGTACGAACGACATCAAAAGCACAGTGGAAACAGAACACAGAAGGCAAAGGACTCACCTCTAAAGACTCAAGGAAGAACCACAACGTCATAGAGCCCGAGTTGCACATATTTCCCATGATTGTATACCTCCTCATTCACTACGAACATCAACGCCGGCGAAGATGACCACTGTGAGTACTGCCACCTAGCACAGAAGGGAGGGGGGAGGAAAAAGAGAATGACACTGTAGGAGGCTGGCCTGGCTTATAGTGGGTACCTTGTGGTACTTACACCTTGTGCCAGGTCCAGCTATCCCTTATTAGTAGAATAGAGGTGTTTCTAGCAGCTTAGGCTGATAGAAGGTAGATATGGCAAAGCAGCTTAGGCTGAACTAGAAGACATGCAAAGCTCCTACTATACCACTTATATCATATAGCACAATATCATAAGAAAACACAATACTCAGAGTTACTAAAAATAAAGGTACTTTATTTTAGTGATAATATGCCAAAAGTATCTCAGAGGATACCCTCACTTAGGAGGTAAATAATATACACAAAGTATATGTACACAAACCAAAAACAGGTAAGTAACAGTAAGAAAAGTAGTGCAAACAATGTAGAATCACAAAAGGATGCAATAGGTAGACATAGGTCTAGGGGCAACACAAACCATATACTCCAAAAGTGAAATGCAAATCACGAATGAACCCCAGACCTATGGTAGGTTGTAGAGGGTCGCTGGGACTGTAAGAAAAGAGTAAGGGTGTCCAAGATACCCCACCCCAAGACCCTGAAAAGTAGGAGTAAAGTTACCCTATTACCCCAGAAAGACAGTATAGTCGAGATAGGGGATTCTGCAGGAACCACAAGCACCAGCAAAACACTGAAGGCGGATTCCTGGACCTGAGGACCTGCAAAGAAAGGGGACCAAGTCCAAGAGTCACGCAAGTGTCCGGGGGGGCAGAAGCCCCCCAAACCCCAGATGAAGGTGCAAAAGGGCTACCTCCGGGTGGAAGAGGTCAAGGATTCTGCAACAACTGAAGGTGCCAGGAACTTCCCCTTTGGTGAGAAGATGTCCCACGGCGTGTTGGAGGTTGCAGAAGTGTTTTCATGAAGAAATACCACAAACAAGCCTTGCTAGCTGTAAGAGTCACGGTTGAGGACTTTGGGTGCTGCTGGGGACCAGGCAGGACCAGGATGTCGCCCCTTGAAGGAGGAGACAGAGGGGGCACTCAGCAACTCAGAGAGCCCCCACAGAAGCAGGCAGCACCCGCAGAAGTACCGGAACAGGCACTTAGAAGATCTGAGGACAGCGGTCAACTCAGAGTCACAAAGGAGGCTCCCACGACTTCGGAGTCCAACTCAAAGAGGTGGGCAATGCAGAACGGAGTGCTGCGGACCCAGGATAGGCTGTGCACAAAGGAAGTCCTGGAAAAGTGCTCAGAAGCCAGAGCATCTGCAAATCACGCAGTACACAGGTTTGGCCATCTGGCGTGGGGAGACAAGGACTTACCTCCACCAAATTTGGCCAGAAGGGCCACTGGACTATGGGAGACACTTGGACCCAGCTCCTGTGTTCCAGGGACCACGCTCGTCAGGATGAGAAGGGACCCAGAGGACCGGTGATGCAGTCATTTGATGTCTGTGTTGGCAGGAGGAAGATTCCGTCGACCCACGGGAGATTTCTTCTTGGTTCCAGTGCAGGGTGAAGTCAGACAGCCCTCAGAGCATGCACCACCAGGAAAAGGTTGAGAAAGCCGGCCGGATGAGGCGCTACAATGTTGCTGGTAGTCATTTTGCTACTTTGTTGCGTTTTTGCAGGCGTCCTGGATCAGTCAGCGGTCGATCCTTGGCAGAAGTCGAAGAGGGAAGTGCAGAGGAACTCTGGTGAGCTCTTGCATTCGTTATCTGAGGAATAGCCCAGAGGAGAGACCCTAAATAGCCAAAAAAGGAGGTTTGGCTACTGAGAAAGGAGGCTTGGCTACTGAAAGAGGTAAGCACCTATAAGGAGGGGTCTCTGACGTCACCTGCTGGCTCTGGCCACCCAGAGCTGTCCATTGTGTCCAAACACCTCTGAATCCAAGATGGCAGAGGTCTGGGACACACTGAAGGAGCTCTGTGCACCTCCCCTGGGAGGTACTAGTCAGGGGAGTGGTCACTCCCCTTTCCTTTGTACAGTTTCGTGCCAGAACAGGGCTGGGGGATCCCTGAACTGGTGTAGACTGGCTTATGCAGAGATGGGCACCATCTGTGCCCATCAAAGCATTTCCAGAGGCCGGGGGAGGCTACTCCTCCCCAGCCCTTCACAACTACTTCCAAAGGGAGAGGGTGTAACACCCCCTCTCGGAGGAAATCCTTTGTTCTGCCTTCCTGGGACTGGGCTGCCCATTCCCCAGGAGGGCAGAAACCTGTCTGAGGGGTTGGCAGCAGCTGCAGTGGAAATCCCGGAAAGGCAGTTTGGCAGTACACGGGTTCTGTGCTAGAGCCCCGTGGATGCATGGAATTGTCCCCCCAATACCAGAATGGTATTGCGGGGACAATTCCATGATCCTAGATGTGTTACATGGCCATGTTTGGAGTTACCATTGTGATGTTACATATAGGTAGGGACCTATATGTAGTGCACACGTGTAATGGTGTCTCCGCACTCACAAAGTTCGGGGAATTTGCCGTGAACAATGTGGGGGCACCTTGGCTAGTGCCAGGGTGCCCACACACTAAGTAACTTGGCACCTAACCTTCACCAAGTGAGGGTTAGACATATAGGTGACTTATAAGTTACTTATGTGCAGTAAAAATGGCTGTGAAATAACGTGGACGTTATTTCACTCAGGCTGCAGTGGCAGTCCTGTGTAAGAATTGTCTGAGCTCCCTATGTGTGGCAAAAGAAATGCTGCAGCCCATAAGGATTTCCTGGAACCCCAATACCCTGGGTACCTAGGTACCATGCACAAGGGAATTATAAGGGTATTCCAGTGTGCCAATGAGAATTGGTCAAATTAGTCACTAGCCTGCAGTGACAATTTTAAAAGCAGAGAGAGCATAAACACTGAGGTTCGTGTTAGCAGAGCCTCAGTGATACAGTTAGGCACTACACAGGGAACACATATAGGCCACAAACCTATGAGCACTGGGATCCTGGCTAGCAGGATCCCAGTGACACACATCAAACACACTGACAACATAGGGTTTTCACTAGGAGCACTGGGCCCTGGCTAGCAGGACACCAGTGAGACAGTAAAAACACACTGACATATACTCACAAACAGGCCAAAAGTGGGGGTAACAAGGCTAGAAAGAGGCTACCTTCCTACACAACCCCCCACCAAATGAAGGACAATAAGGCTAACCTTGGCCAGTTGAGTCTTTATTGTCTAAGTGGTGATAAGTAGAGAGTAGCTCTGCAATAGATTGGTTACTCCCTTTATCATCCACTAAATGGTTACTTCCCTGTGGGGATGTAAACCACCCTGTTTGAAGTTGTTTAGCTAGCCAACAATGTGAAGTTATATTCTCAGAGTTCCTATTAGTATGTTTAAGTTGAGAGCAGTGGGAATTGTCCACTGGACCTATATCAAGTGACGAGAATGCCAGACAGGGATGCTGTCTCAGTAAAGCCATAGCTGGGCAAAAACTTTGTCCATATGGCTGTAAGAGAGAACAGGGTTGCTGTTTATCTTGAGTTGGAGCAGGACAGGGATGCTGTCCTATGAGCTCCACACTAGGGCAGGGCTGCTGTCCTAAGTGTTGTGAGGCAGTGCAGGGTTGCTGCACGAAAGTTTCTTTGGGGGGTTTGGAGGGATGTCCATGTTAACTAAAAATGGTGCACTTTTTCTCACCAATATTAGTTATTCCACAGAGAGGTACTTCTACCTCACGGAGTTCAGCTGTGCTAGCTGATGGTTCCCTTGGTACAGGTGCCACCTGTTCTGCTTTCCTACTTATCTCATATCAGAGCTTACAGAACCTCTCTGGAATGCACTTCTGAGTTCAAAGAAGACCTTTGTTGTTGTTAATTCTTCCCCACCCACAAGTTTTTGAGAGACGAATTAATAGATTTCAAGCACACAACGTAGTCGCAGCAAGAAAACAAAATATATCACAGTACTTCTCAGTTGCAATGTACACAGCATATATATAATATATTCAAAGCAAAGCATAAAAGTTAAATTCATCACCGTTTGAGCAAGGCGGCAGGGCCTACATATTCAGCTTCATCTTTCTGGGGTCTGCAAGTTGATGACTCCGGTCAACTGCGAGAAAGAGATTATCTACCCAAACGGGAGACTGGCAACTGACGTCTAGTTCCAACCTGAAGTCAAGCAGATTCGAATCTAACTCACTGTAGCCCAGAGTCATCCTTACAAAAGCGTGTCCCCTCCTCTCAGACTCGGGAAAACTACGCAAGCCTTTGGAGACTGGCCAGATCTCCTAGACTTCTCCTATTCCCAAGGCTGAGCAGAAAGGAAAACACCAAATGTACTCTCTCTTATCATGTCTAGTCTGGTGTGAAGAAAACAGCTTGGTCCATCTTGTGGAAAAACACAGCTTGGAAGAATACAGACCTCTGCGATGTTTCAACTGCAATGTCTAACTCCACGTTAAAGCCAATAGGCAGCTAACCTAAATATCAAATGTATTGTCTAATGTCATGTCAAAGCCAATAGGCAGCTAACCTAATATCAAATGTAATGTCTAATATCATGTCAAAGCCAATAGGCAGCTGAGCTGAATACAACATGTAATGTCTAATATCATGTCAAAGACAATAGGCAGCTAAACTGAATACAGAATGTAATGTCTAATATCATGTCAAAGCCAATAGGCAGCTGAACTGAATACAGCATGTCAAAGCCAATAGGCAGAATACAGAATGTAATGGCTAATGCAATGTCAAAGCCAATAGGCAGCTAAACTGAATACAGAAAGTAATGGCTAATGCCATGTCAAAGCCAATAGGCAGCTAAACTGAATACAGCATGTCAAAGCCACTAGGAGGCTGAACTGAATACAAAATGTAATGGCTAATGCCATGTCAAAGCCAATAGGCGGCTAGGCTGAACAAAACATACAATGTGCTACTAGTGAGTGTGCACTGAGCAACTAATATGCGCAGTGGTGAAACACAAAGTCATTGGTCAAATACAATTAATAGCATCACACCACCCCAGGAGAGGTTTCTCCCACCACAGGAATGGTATCCTGAATGGCAGGGTGGGCAGGGGTACTTTGATGCCCTTTTTACCTGTTGTTGGGGAAGGATCCTGAGTTTTCAGGCCTTTTTCTCTCCTTTGCTTTTTCATTTCAGCTGAAATGAGAGGAAGCAATTACTCAGGGATACCCAGCATGGCTGCATGGGTATTAAACTCTACCTCAGCCCAACTTGAGGCCTCTAGGTCATTACCTAAGAGACAGTCTACAGGTAAGCTAGGTGATATTACCACCTGCTTAGGGCCAGTAACTCCACCCCAACTAAACTGAATTATAGCTAAGGGGAGAAACTTAGTGGAGTTATGGACCTCAATAATCTTGTACTGTTGTCCAATGATGTGTTGTTCAGGAGACACTAGGTTTTGAGTCACCAAAGTGATACTGGCACCTGTGTCCCTGTAGGCCTGAGCCTCAACACCATTTATTGAAACTGTCTGCCTGTACTTATCCATTGTAAGGGGACAGGCAGCCAGTGTGGCAAGGCCAATGCCACCAAGTGTGACAGAAACTGTATTGGGACTGACTACCCCAGTTTCTATGATGGACCTATAAGTGAACCCAACTACACCCTTATTTTGACTATTGCCAGCAGTCCTACCACTATTACCACTACTGCTCGGGCCACTAGAGTTTGATGTATTAGTGGTGGTAGACTCAGGGGGTTTACCTGGGCAGGACTTACCCCTGGCCTATGGGCTTTATTTTTACACACATAGCACCAAGGCTTTTTAATGTGTGTGTGTTGTGAAGAAGAGGAAGAAGATGATTTATCCCCACCCCCTGAAGAGTGTTTTGGATTTGAAGAAGGATCTTTAGTTTTACCTTTATCCCCATGCTTATCCTGAGATTTCTCACCATCTTTCTTCTTGCCATCCTTGTCACCTCCTGTATGAACTTTTTTGTTCATTCTTGTTCTGACCCATTTGTCTGCCTTCTTTCCCAATTCTTGGGGAGAGGTCAGATCTGAGTCAACCAAGTACTGGTGCAACAAATCAGACACACAATTGTTAAGAATATGCTCTCTCAGGATCAGATTATACAGGCTTTCATAGTCAGATACTTTACTGCCATGTAACCAACCCTCCAAGGCCTTCACTGAACAGTCAACAAAATCTGTCCATTCATGAGAGGACTCTTTTCTGGTGTCTCTGAACTTAATCCTGTATTGTTCAATGGTTAAGCCAAATCCATCCAAGAGTGCATCCTTCAATACTGTGTAATCGTTAGCTTCACTTTCTCTAACAGTAAGGAGCCTATCCCTACCCTTTCCAGTGAAAGATATCCACAAGATAGCAGCCCACTGTCTTTGAGGGACCAACATACAGGCCCTCTCAAGTGCAGCAAACCACTTATTAATGTTCTCCCCCTCCTTGTAAGGGGGGACTATCTTATGCAGGTTTCTGGAATCTTGCTCTCTAACAGGATTACTATCTGAAACACTGCTGCTGCCACCATGGGGAACTAACCCCATTCTCTGTCTTTCCCTCTCTAAATCCAAGGATTCCCTGTCTAAGGCCAGCTGCTGCTGTTTAATTTTCAGTCTGGTCTCTTCCAACCTCAGCTTTCTGAGTTCCTTTTCTATTAAGTTATCCTCAGGGTGGGGGGCTTGGGAATGTTTGGACACAGAGGAGATTTGGGAATTGGCAGAGATAGCCCTGTCCCTAACTGGCTGGACCCTAGTAACCTGGCCTTTAGGAGTGAAAGATGCCCTACTAATGTGTGAACCTCTCCCACTACCAGTGTCACTAGGAGGCCTGCTAGAGGGCAGGTCTTTGTAAGAACCCTCCCCCGCATCTTCAGGGAATTCCTCTGAGTGTGACTGTGAAGCCTCCCCTTTTTCTACTCTCTCCTGAGATGGGCCAAACTGGTTCTGGTCATCCTCTAAGAGCAGGTTAAAGAGAAACTCTTTTATTGGATTCTTACTAATGCTTAAACCTCTATCCAGGCAGAGACCCCTCAAACTTTTGTAGTTTGAACTCTCATAAGTTGCTTGAACAATTTTGGGAGTGGGCTCTACTGAAGACATGATAGAAAAGGTTTAAGACAGAGAGAGATAATATTTTAGAACTTTAGAAAGCACAGAGAAAAAACGTTTTCAAACTTTTGGAAAACTTTTAAAAAGTTTTCAGAACTTTTCATAAACTTAGTAAAAAGTTTTAGAGCAGAGAAGAAAACTGTTTAGGTTCAATGTACATATACTGAACTATTTGGTATATGATTTTCTTATGAAAAGCACCAAATGACAAAGTTACAAGTACTTATCCCACCGCTCCACCACCAATGTAGGAGGCTGGCCTGGCTTATAGTGGGAACCTTGTGGTACTTACACCTTGTGCTAGGTCCAGGTATCCCTTATTAGTAGAATAGAGGTGTTTCTAGCAGCTTAGGCTGATAGAAGGTAACTATGGCAAAGCAGCTTAGGCTGAACTAGGAGACATGCAAAGCACCTACCATGCCAATTATATCATATAGCACAATATCATAAGAAAACACAATACTCAGAGTTACTAAAAATAAAGGTACTTTATTTTAGTGACAATATGCCAAAAGTATCTCAGAGGATACCTTCACTTAGGAGGTAAGTAATATACACAAATTATATGTACACAAACCAAAAACAGGTAAGTAACAGTAAGAAAAGTAGTGCAAACAATGTTGAATCACAATAGGATGCAATAGGTAGACATAGGTCTAGGGGCAACACAAACCATATACTCCAAAAGTGGAATGCGAATCACGTATGGTCCCCAGACCTATGGTAGGTTGTAGAGGGTGACTGGGACTGTAATAAAACAGCAAGGGTGTCCAAGATACCCCACCCCAAGAACCTGAAAAGTAGGAGTAAAGTTACCCTACTACCCCAGAAAGACAGTATAGTCGAGATAGGGGATTCTGCAAGAACCACAAGTGCCAGCAAAACACTGAAGATGGATTCCTGGACCTGAGGACCTGTAAAGGAAGGGGACCAATTCCAAGAGTCACGCAAGTGTCCAGGTGGGGCAGGAGCCCACCAAACCCCGGATGAAAGTGCAAAAGGGCTGACTCTGGGTGGAAGAAGCTGAGGATTCTGAAACAATGGAAGGTGTCAGGAACTTCCCCTTTGGTAAAAAGATGTTCCACAGTGTGCTGGAGGTACCAGAAGTGTTTCCACGCAGAAAAAACGCAAATAAGCTTTGCTAGCTGCAAGAGTCGTAGTTAAGGATTTTGGGTGCTGCTGGGGACCAGGTAGGACCAGGATGTAGCCCCTTGGAGGAGGAGACAGAGGGGGTGCTCAGCAACTCAGAGAGCCCAGCAGAAGCAGGCAGCACCCGCAGAAGTACCGGAACAGGCACTTAGAAAATCTGAGGACAGCGGTCGACTCAGAGTCACAAAGGAGGGTCCCACGACGTCAGAGTCCAACTCAGCGAGTTGGGCAATGCAGGACAGAGGCGGGGGACCCAGGATAGGCTGTGCACAAAGGAATTCCTGGAAAAGTGCTCAGAAGCTGGAGCAGTTGCAAATCATGCAGTACACAGGTTTGCTGTCTGGCGTGGGGAGGCAAGGACTTACCTCCACCAAATTTGTACAGAAGGGCCACTGGACTGTGGGAGACACTTGGACCCAGCTCCTGTGTTCCAGGGACGACACTCCTCAGGATGAGAGGGGACCCACAGGACCGGTGATGCAGTAATTTGGTGCCTGCATTGGCAGGGGGAAGATTCCGTCGACCCACAGGAGATTTCTTCTTGGCTTCCAGTGCAGGGTGAAGGCAGACAGCCCTCAGAGCATGCACCACCAGGAAACAGTCGAGAAAGCCGACAGGATGAGGCGCTACAATGTTGCTGGTAGTCGTCTTGCTACTTTGTTGCGGTTTTGCAGGCGTCCTGGAGCAGTCAGCGGTCGATCCTTGGCAAAAGTCGAAGAGGGAAGTGCAGAGGAACTCTGGTGAGCTCTTGCATTTGTTATCTGAGGAATAGCCCAGAGGAGAGACCCTAAAGAGCCAAAAAAGGAGGTTTGGCTACTGAGAAAGGAGGCTTGGCTACTGGAAGAGGTAAGCACCTATCAGGAGGGGTCTCTGACGTCACCTGCTGGCTCTGGCCACTCAGAGCTGTCCATTGTGTCCAAACACCTCTCAATCCAAGATGGCAGAGGTCTGGGACACACTGGAGGAGCTCTGGCCACCTCCCCTGGGAGGTACTGGTCAGGGGAGTGGTCACTCCCCTTTCCTTTGTCCAGTTTCGCGCCAGAGCAGGGGCTGGGGGATCCCTGAAAGGGTGTAGACTGGCTTATGCAGAGATGGGCACCATCTCTGCCCATCAAAGCATTTCCAGAGGCCGGGGGAGGCTACTCCTCCCCAGCCCTCCACACCTATTTCCAAAGGGAGAGGGTGTAATACCCTCTCTCAGGGGAAATCCTTTGTTCTGCCTTCCTGGGACTGGGCTGCCCAGACCCCAGGGGGGCAGAAACCTGTCTGAGGGGTTGGCAGCAGCAGCAGCTGCAGTGGAAACCCCGGAAAGGCAGTTTGGCAGTACCCGGGTTCTGTGCTAGAGACCCGGGGATGCATGGAATTGTCCCCCCAATACCAGAATGGACAATTCCCTGATCCTAGACATGTTACATGGCCATGTTCGGAGTTACCATTGTGTGTAATGGTGTCCCCGCACTCACAAAGTTTGGGGAATTTGCCCTGAA
Organism: Pleurodeles waltl; assembly: GCF_031143425.1. NCBI lineage: Eukaryota > Metazoa > Chordata > Amphibia > Caudata > Salamandridae > Pleurodeles > Pleurodeles waltl. Next base: position 716,479,605 of record NC_090444.1, read on the forward strand.
CAATGTGGGGGCACCTTGGCTAGTGCCAGGGTGCCACACACTAAGTAACTTGGCACCTAACCTTCACCAAGTGAGGGTTAGACATGTAGGTGACTTAAAAGTTACTTATGTGCAGTGAAAGTGGCTGTGAAATAACGTGGACGTTATTTCACTCAGGCTACAGTGGCAGTCCTGTGTGAGAATTGTCTGAGCTCCCTATGGGTGGCAAAATAAATCCCTGCAGTGACTAGCCTGCAGTCACTAGCCTGCAGGGACAATTTTAAAAGCAGGGAGAGCATAAACACTGAGGTTCTGGTTAGCAGAGCCTCAGTGAAACAGTTAGGCACCACACAGGGAACACATATAGGCCACAAACGTATGAGCACTGGGGTCCTGGCTAGTAGGATCCCAGTGACACATATCAAACACACTGACAACATATGTTTTTCACTATGAGCACTGGGCCCTGACTAGCAGGATCCCAGTGAGACAGTAAAAACACCCTGACATATACTCACAAACAGGCCAAAAGTGAGGGTAACAAGGCTAGAAAGATGCTACCTTCCTACAGACACACACGTGCAACACGCAACACTCCCACCCCACACCCACCCCCAACACCATACACCATACACACAAACAGATGCAGTAACATTACATGTACACCCCATACCCTTCATGAATAATTCAAGGACAAAGGGAATTGATTAAAGTGAGTGTAATAAGATACAATGTTAGACATTTGTGATTCAAAATCAAAATAGTATATACATATATACAAATGGAGGGACACTGCTTAGTCCTCAATGTCTGAGGGCCACAGGGCCACATCACATGGGCCACAGGGCCACATCACATAGGCCAAGGCCCCACTTGACTCCTGCAACAACCTGGAGAGAACACTGCAGGGACATCAGGTCGAAAATACACAGGGACCTCAGGGCGATGGGGAATGTGGGGGCACCTCAGCCAGAAGATGGTACAACACCACTGGTCCTGGAGGGGGCTAAATGCCCATCACTCTGTCCTGGGGAGTGCAAGGCCACAGTCTCTCAAGTGGGTGGTTTGCCCGCTGCTTGGACCTGGGGAGTGCAAAGCCACAGTCTCTCTAGTGGGTTGTTTGCCCTCTGCTTAGTCCTGGGGAGTGCAAGGCCACAGTCTCTCAGGTGGGTGGTTTGCCCACTGCTTGGTCCTGGGGAGTGCAAAGCCACAGTCTCTCTAGTGGGTCGTTTGCCCACTGCTTGGTGCTTGGGAGTGCAAGGGCACAGTCTCTCTAGTGGGTGGCTTCTTCCACTGGTTCTGGAGAGGGCCTTGTGCCCTGTGTGCTTCATCCTGGCAAGGAGGGGGTGAGTTGGTGGCTTCTTCCACTGGTTCTGGAGGGGGCCATGTGCCCCGTGTGCTTCATCCTGGCAAGGAGGGGGATGAGTGGATGGCTTCTTCCACTGGTTCTGGAGGGGGCCTTGTGCCCTGTGTGCTTCATCCTGGCAAGTAGGGTGTAAGAAGATGGCTCTGTATATACTATCTCAAAGTGAGAGATAGTGTGCACAGAGTCCAAGGGTTCCCCTTAGAGGTAACATAGTGGCAAAATTAGATAATTCTAATGCTCTATTTTGTGGTAGTGTGGCCGAGCAGTAGGCTCATCAGAGGGTAGTGTTAAGCATTTGTTGTACACACACAGGCAATAAATAAGAAACACACACTCAAAGACTTAACTCGAGGCCAATAGTTTTTATATAGAAAAATATATTTTCTTAATTTATTTTTAGAACCACAAGTTCAAGATTTGAAGTAAATACATAAAATGCAAGATACTCCACACAGGTAAGTTAGGAACTTTGAATTAGAGCAATATCATATACAGTTTTTGTTAAAATGGCAATAAACTATTTTAAAAGTAGATACCTCAAAAATCAACAGTTCCTGGGGGAGGTAAGTATTGGTTAGATTGTGAGGTAAGGAAGACACTTACAGGTCTCAGTTACTGGGCATAGGCAGCCCGCCATGGGGGTTCAAGGCAACCCCAAAGTTACCACACCAGCAGCTCAGGGCCGGTCAGGTGCAGAGGTCAAAGAGGTCCTCAAAACACATAGGCGTCTATTGAGAACAGGGGTGCTCCGGTTCCAGTCTGCCACCAGGTAAGTACCCGCGTCCTCGGGGGCAGACCAGGGGGGTTTTGTAGAGCATTGGGGGGGACACAAGTAGGCACACAAAACACACCCTTAGAGGGCACAGGGGCTGCCGGGTGCATTGTGCAAAGCAGGCATCGGGTTTTGTATTGGTTTCAATGGAGGGACCCGTGGGTCACTCTAGCGGTTAAGGCAGGGCACAGGGGTCTTCTCGGGCCAGCCACCACCTGGACTAGGCAGAGGGTCGCCTGGGGGTTACTCCTGCACTGAAGTTCGGTTCCTTCTGGTCCTGGCGGCTGCGGGTGCAGTGCTTGGTCCAGGCGTCGGGTCCCTTGTTACAGGCAGTCGCGGTCGGGGGGGGGAGCCTCTGGATTCTCTCTGCAGGCATCTCGGAGGGGGTCCAGGGGGGTCGTCTCGGGCTACTCACGGGGTCGCAGTCGCCTGGGAGTCCTCCCTGTGGTCTTGGTTCTCTGGATCTCGAGCCGGGGGCCTCGGGTGCAGAGTGTGAAGTCTAAGCTTCCGGTGGGAAGAGTGAGGTCTTTGAAGTTGTAGAAAAGTTGCAAGTTTGTTGCTAGTTGTTGATCAGAGCCACTGCTCACAGGAGTTTCTTGGTCGTGGGATTCAGGGCAGTCCTCTGAGGCTTCAGAGGTCGCTGGTCCCTGTTGGATGCATCGATGGTTGCAGGTTTTTGAGTCAGTAGGGCTATGGCCAAAGCAGTTGTCTTCTTCCTTCGTCTCCACAGGCTTTTAGGAAAGCAGTCCTTCTTTTTAGTTCAGGTTGCAGGAATCTGATTTCCTGGGTTCAGGGGTGCCCCTAAATACTAGATTTAGGGGAGTGTTTAGGTCAGGAGGGTAGTAGCCAACGGCTACTGTCCTGGAGGGTGGCTACACCCTCTTTGTGCCTCCTCCCTGAGGGGAGGGGGACACATCCCTATTCTATTGGGGGAATCCTCCAAAATCAAGATGGAGGATTTCTAAAGGCAGGGGTCACCTCAGCTCAGGACACCTTAGGGGCTGCCCTGACTGGTGGGTGACTCCTCCTTGTATTTCTCATTATCTCCCCAGGACTTGCCGCCAAAAGTGGGGGCTTTTTCCAGGGGGCGGGCATCTCTACTAGCTGGAGTGTCCTGGGGCGTTGTAACACAAAGCCTGAGCCTTTGAGGCTCACTGCTAGGTGTTACAGTTCCTGCAGGGGGGAGGTGGGAAGCACCTCCATCCAGAGCAGGCTTTGTTTCTGGCCTCAGAGGGCACAAAGGCCCTCACCCCCTGGGGTCAGAAACTCGTCTCTCAGCACAGGCTGGCACAGACCAGTCAGTCCTGCACTGAAGGATTGGGTAAAATACAGGGGGGATCTCTAAGATGCCCTCCGTGTGCATTTTGTTTTATAAATCCAACACTGGCATCAGTGTGGGTTTATTATTCTGAGAAGTTTGACACCAAACTTCCCAGTATTCAGTGTAGCCATTAAGGAGCTGTGGAGTTTGATTTTGACAAACTCACAGACCATACACTTAATATGACCAGACTGTACTTACAATGTCTAAGAATAGACAGAGACACTGTATAGGGCATATTGCTCATGCAGCTATGCCTTCACCTGTGGTATAGTGCACCCTGCCTTAGGGCTGTAAGGCCTGCTAGAGGGGTGACCTACCTATGCCACAGGCAGAATTTTGTGGGCGTGGCAATCTGAGGGGGATGCCATGTCGACTTTGCCTTTTTCTCCCCACCAACAGACACAATCTGCAATGGCAGTGTGCATGTGTTAGGTGAGGGGTCCTTTAGGGTGTCACAACACATTCTGCAGCTCAGAGGGACCTTCCCTGGTCACAGGGCCCTTGGTACCCCTGGTACCTTTTACAAGGGACTTATCTGTGTGCCAGGGATGTGCCAATTGTGAAACAATGGTATGTTTTTAAGTGAAAGAACACTGGTGATGGGGCCTGGTTAGCAGGGTCCCAGCACACTTCTCAGTCAAGTCAGCATCAATATCAGGCAAAAAGTGGGGGGTAACTGCAACAGGGAGCCATTTTCCTACACAAGCATCCCTCCCCCCCCCCACCCAGCACACAGGCCAGGAGTCTCAGGCAAAGCTGGGAGAGTCTTCCTAGTCTGTCAGGCGAGGAAGTGTAGGGAAAATAAGCTGCTTTGTTGCAGGGCCTACTCTGCCTTGCATCCTCCTTTTAAGGTCATTCCCTCTGGGGAACTGACCCACTTCCACTGTGATAGGACCTAGTATGAATTGCCTCTTGTCTGAGTTTTTAATGTCTCCACCCATTCTCTCTATTTTGGGGTTAGAGGTATCCACCTCTGCTAATCCTATTTTAGCCAGGGTCAGCCCTATCTTAGCCAAAGAGATTACCCAGAGCTGGAGTAACCCCACCATGACCAAAAGGGTCAGGGGACTTAACTTGCCATTTGGCATGGGATCAGACCACCATGCCAAGGATAGTGCAGCCATAAAGACTAACACCCAGCAGAGGCCACTGCCAGCTGTCAGTGCCCAGAACCATACCTTTAGCTCTTCACCTACAAGGGAAGGGGCTAAGTTACAGGCTTCTCTGCGTTCAGGGTGCCTGTCTGCTGTGTTAGAGTGGGGGGTTACTACATCTTGTAGTAAACACCCTTCTTCCACTCTTTCTTCTGTTAACTGAGGAGCCACCCACTCAGGTTTAACAGTTGCCTGACTAGCCAGGACTTCTTGTGGGTCAGGTTGGACTTTACCAGTGCCACTTTTGGAGTTCTCCCTACTAGAGCAGAATCTCCTTGGCTTGCTGGAACCTTGGCTAAAGATTGTCCACCTTTCCTACACTGTTTTTTTTTCTTTTTCTTCCTGGGCCTACTTGCAGTAACTGCAGGGGAAGTACCTCCAGAATCCTTGGGAGAGCACTGACACTGGACCAGTTCCTCTCTTGGGCTCTGACCAACCTCTGGGTAGTCATTTCCAAGGAGACAATCAAGGGGGAGGTCTGTACTGACTACCACCCTTCTCCAGCTAAAGGTCCCACCCACTTCTATGTGCACAAAAGCCACAGGCCTATCAGTGACCCTGTCTGGGCTAACTCTTACTCTAGTAGTCTCACCTGGGATGTACTGGTTTGAGAACACAAGCCTGTCATGCACAATAGTGTGACTGGCACAAGTGTCTCTCAGGGCAGTGACTGGGATTCCATTCACCAGTAGGTGGAGGAAGTGTCTACTGTCTACTCCCCTGTGGAATCTCCAACTCACCTGCTGGGCCTTTTTTCCTGTTGAAGAATATGGGGATGACTCATCTGAAGAGTCATCCCCAATGGCTACACTGGTCACCCCTGGGAGTTTGCTATGGGGTTTGTTTTGTGACAGGAAGTGTCCTTGGTGTGGTGCCCTGTCTGTCTACAGTTTTGGCACCATGCTTTAGTGGCATCCCAGTTCTTACCCTGGTACCCACCTTTATTTTGGGTTGTGTCTTGGGGCTCACCCACCTGGTCTGGTTTTTGGGGGTCTACAGAGGACTCTTTGTCTTTGTTTATAGTGTCACCCACTTTCTCCTGGGGAGGCTCTGTAACCCCTTTATTTTGGTCACCCCCAGTGGATGTTTTGGTTACCCTAGTCTTGACCCAGTGGTCTGCCTTCTTTCCCAATTCTTGGGGAGAAATTGGACCTAGGTCTACCAGATACGGATGCAAAATTTCATTGCAGCAGTTTGATAGGAAATGCCTCCTTGGCATGGTTACCCCCTGACATTTTGCCTTTGCTGATGCTAAGTTATGATTGAAAGTGTGCTGTGACCCTGCTAACCAGGCCCCAGCACCAGTGTTCTTTCCCTAAACTGTACCTTTGTTTCCACAATTGGCACAGCCCAGGCACACAGATAAGTGTCATGTAACTGGTACCCCTGGTACCAAGGGCCCTGATGCCAAAGAACGTCTCTAAGGGCTGCAGCATGTCTTATGCCACCCTGGGAACCCCTCACTCAGCACATGCACACTGCCTCACAGCTTGTGTGTGCTGGTGGGGAGAAAATGTCTAAGTCGACATGGCACTCCCCTCAGAGTGCCATGCCAACCTCACACTGCCTGTGGCATAGGTAAGTCACCCCTCTAGCAGGCCTTACAGCCCTAAGGCAAGGTGCACTATTGTAGGAAGGTAGCCTCTTTCTAGCCTTGTTACCCCAACTTTTGGCCTGTTTGTGAGTATATGTCAGGGTGTTTTTACTGTCTCACTGGGATCCTGCTAGCCAGGGCCTCAGTGCTCATAGTGGAAACCCTATTTGTCAGTGTGTTTGATATGTGTCACTGGGATCCTCCTAGCCAGGACCTCAGTGCTCATAATTTGTGGCCTATATGGGTTCCCTGTGTGGTGCCTAACTGTATCACTGAGGCTCTGCTAACCAGAACCTCAGTGTTTATGATCTCTCTGCTTTTAAAATTGTCACTGCAGACTAGTGACCATTTTCACCAATTCTGATTGGCACACTGGAACACCTTTATAATTCCCTAGTATCTGGTACCAAGGTACCCAGGGTATTGGGCGTTCCAGGAGATCCCTATGGGCTGCAGCATTTCTTTTGCCACCCATAGGGAGCTCAGACAATTCTTACACAGGACTGCCACTGCAGCCTGAGTGAAATAACGTCTACGTTATGTCAAAGCCATTTTACACTGCACTTAAGTAACTTATAAGTCACCTATATGTCTAACCCTCACTTAGTGAAGGTTAGGTGCAAAGTTACTAAGTGTGAGGGGAACCCTGGCACTAGCCAAGGTGCCCCCACATTGTTCAGGGCAATTTCTCCAGACTTTGTGAGTGCGGGGACACCATTACACACGTGCACTACATATAGGTCAATACCTATGTGTAGCTTCACAATGGTAACTCCGAATATGGCCATCTAACATGTCTAAGATCATGGAATTGTCCCCCCATGCCAAATCTGGTATTGGGGTGCCAATCCCATGCATCCCCGGGGCTCCAGCATGGACCCCAGGTACTGCCAAACTAGCTCTATGGGGTTTTCTTTCCACCTACCGCTGCTGCCAACCCTCAGACAGGTTTCTGCCCTCCTGGGGTCGGGCAACCCAGTCCAAGGAAGGCACAAAAAGGATTTCTTCTGAGAGAGGGTGTTACACCTTCTCCCTTTGGAAATAGGTGTTAAGGGCTTGGGAGGAGTAGCCTCCCCCAGCCTCTGGAAATGCTTTGAAGGGCACAAATGGTGCCCTCTTTGTATGAGCCAGCCTACACCGGTTCAGGGATCCCCCAGCCCCTGCTCTGGTGCGAAACTGGACAAAGGAAAGGGGAGGGACCACACCCCTGTCCATCACCACCCCAGGGGTGGTGCCCGAGCTCCTCCAGGGTGTCCCAGACCTCTGCCATCTTGAATTCAGAGGTGTGAAGGCACAGTAGAGGCCTCTTAGTGGCCAGTGCCAGCAGGTGACGTCAGAGACCTCTCCTGATAGGTGCTTAGGTGGCCAATCCTCCTCTGAGAGCTATTTAGGGTCTCTCCTGTGGGTTTCTGTTCAGATAACCAATGCAAGAGCTCACCAGAGTTCCTCTGCATCTCTCTCTTCAACTTCTGCCAAGGATCGACCGCTGACTACTCCAGGACACCTGCAAAACCACAACAAAGTAGCAAGAACACTACCAGCAACATTGTAGCACCTAATCCTGCCGGCTTTCACAACTGTTTCCTGGTGGTGCATGCTCTGAGGGCTGTCTGCCTTCACCCTGCACTGGAAGCCAAGAAGAATTCTCCCGTGGGTCGATGAAATCTTCCCCCTGCTAACGCAGGCACCAAACTTCTGCATCACTGGTCCTCTGGGTCCCCCCTCATCTTGACAAGCGTGGTCCCTGGAACACAGGATCTGCATTCAAGTGACCCCGACAGTCCAGTGGTCCAGCAGTCCAAATTTGGTGGAGGTAAGTGCTTGCCTCCCCACGCCAGACAGTAATCCTGTGTACTGCGTGATCTGCAGCTGCTAGGGCTTCTGTGCACTTTTGCAAAGAATCCTTCGTGCACAGCATAGCCCAGGTCCCCAGCACTCTGTCCTGCATTGCTCAACTCGGTGAGTTGACCACCGACTTCGTGGGATCCTCTTTTGTTGTGTTGAGATGACCGCTGTGCTCAGATTTCTTGAATGCCTGTTCAAGTGCTTCTGCGGGTGCTGCCTGCTTCTGCATGGGCTCTCTGTACTGCCGAGCACCCCCTCTGCCTCCTCCTCCAAGGGGCTACCTCCTGGTCCTTTCTGGGCCCGGGCAGCACTCATTTTCTTCAACCGTGACTCTTGCATCTAGCAAGGCTTGTTGGCGGTCTTTCTGCATGGAAACAACTCTGCGTCCTCCAGCACGCCATGAGACATCTTCTGACCAAAGGAGAAGTTCCTGGCACCTTCTGTTGTTGCAGAACCTTTGGCTTCTTCCACCCAGAGGCAGCCCTTTTGCGCCTTCATCCAGGGTTTACTGGGCTCCTGCCCCCCCTGGACACTTGCGTGACTCTTGGACTTGGTCCTCTTCCTTTACAGGTCCTCAGGTCCAGGAATCCCTCTTCAGTGATTTGCAGTCAGTTGTTGCCTTTGCAGAATCTCCTACCTCGACTTTATTGTCTTTCTGGGGTAGTAGGGTAACTTTACTCCTACTTTTCAGGGTCTTGGGGTGGGGTATCTTGGACACCCTTAGGGGCATATTTATACTCCGTCTGCGCCGAATGTGCGTCAAAAATTTTGACGCACATTCAGCGCAAACCATGCCCCGTATTAAAACTTTGACGCCCGAGCCCGCGGATGACAAAATTCCGCCGTGTTTGTCATTTTTTGGATGCGGCAACCTGCCTTGTGTTAATTATATGAAAGGTAGGTGTTCCTGACCAAAAAATGACTTAAACGGCCGTGCGTCGTATTTATGCTTTTGGGCAAAAATGACGCACGGGCGCGAGGCGGACCTGGAAAATTACGCACAGCCCGATTTGCATCAAAATTTAACGCCTGGGTCAGGGCAGGTGTTAAAATGGGGCAAACACACCTATATTTAATCAGAACACACAGAAGCAACAGCAGAGCAGCAGAGCAGAAAAGGGAGACATGGAGGTGCTTCTCATCCAGCACGCACGCAGACGCAGAGCCCAGCAGCAACAACAGCAGCTACCACAACACCAGCAGGGACCCCAAAGGCAGCGCAGAAGGCAGGAGAGGATATTCCGCACCAGAACAACCCTTCATGGCCTCAGGGAACATGACATCATCCAGAGGTACAGGTTGAACTGGCAAACATAGAGCCACAATTGGCTCCCACGTTGCTGACACCCCACACCATCCCAACAGAAACCAAGCTGCTTGCCATACTTCACATGCTGGCAAGTGGCTCTTTCCAAACAACTGATGCCCTGGTTGCCGGAATATCACAGCTGTCATTCTCTGCCTTTTTGCCCAAAGTACTGGATGCCATCATTGGACTCACACTCCACCACATCTGCTTCCCTAACACACTGCAGAAGCAGCAGGAAACAAAACAGGGGTTCTACCTCATTAGTGGCTTCCCACACGTTCTTGGTGCAATTGACTGCACACATGTACGCCTTGTGCCACCTGCTGCAACTGAACATCTCTACGCAACAGGAAGCACACACATTCCATCAATGTGCAGGCCATTGTCAATCACCAAGGATTGATCACCAACATCGTGGCAAAATATCCTGGGAGTGTCCATGATTCCTTCATCTTCTGTCACAGCACCATCAACCAACACTTCCAGGATGGACGGTATGGCAATGGACTACCTGTTGGTAACTACAAAAACCTACTTATATACACACTGCACAGCAACCCTCTAGGACACACAACACATACACCACAACAGCAACATGTCGACAGGATCACACTGAGGTTGTGACATCACTAGCCATGTTTCTTAGGTCACCATTGAACCTGTCACACATCTGAAATTAGTGTACAGCCTAATGTTAAGACGTCAATGATCACAACGTTTGGAGTGTGTTGCCTAAAAGTCACCTTACAAATTGTAAGCGTCTCAATAATGTTTACATTAATCCATTGCATAAGTCTAAAGGTATGGGATGTCCAGGGTACATTGATATGAACGTGTTAACAACACTGTCAATTTTAACCTGTGTATGGAACTATCATCTCACCCCCAGTGAAGACACAGGGACACCTGTATCACAAGTCACAATGCTAGGGAGGGCACACTGTATTGCAAATCCCAAAACATACTGCTGACAACTGGTCAGCAGCCAAACACTCGTCCAGCCAAGGAAACAACACAATGTAGATGGTACATCCTACAAGCCTAGGATGCGACACAATAACACAAAAGAGTCACAGACAACACAAGACAACTACTGCCATGCCAGGTGATTTCAATGGGGCTAGCTCCATCAACATGATCCTATTCATTTTCTCTTGCAGCTGATCAGGGGTTTGGCATCCAGCCATGGATAATGACACCTATTGGCAACCCGAGTAGTGCAGCAGAGCGTGCCTACAATGATGCACATAGGAGGACACGCACCATAGTCGAGAGGACCTTCGGCATCCTCAAGTCGAGATTCCGGTGCCTTGACATCACTGGTGGTAGCCTCCTATATTCCCCGGAAATGGTCTGTAAGATCATTCTAACGTGCCATTCTGCACAACATTTGCATAAGAAGGAACATTCCCCTTCTGGAACCAGAGCCACACATGCCTGAAGAGGAGGATCAGGAGGATGGTGGCCTTCAACATGAGGGGAAACAACAAAACACGGCCGCTGGTTTTCGTAGGCGGCAACATATTGTGAACAATTTCTTTTAAATATAATCGCCATCACCACTTTATGAACTAATTTAAATAAACACCTATAATAATCACCATATCATGGTTTGGCTATTCATTTTTGCACACCTTTATCTCTAACTATCAGAATGAGAGTGTTGCCTCATGGAGCATTGTTGATATACTGATTAGGACACTGAAAATCCCAGAGCAAATGTGATGCGTACGATACAACGGTCACATACACACACTGTAAATTACATACATCCTGTACATTTCACCTTTGAAGGACAATAGCAGAGGACCACACCTATTTCACACATACATGTTGGAAACATGGTTAATCGCAGCATATGGCTCACAACTAAGACGCCATCACTCAATAAGGGGAAAACAAGCCTCATACATGAGGCAGTTGATGTGCTTTTGCATGAGTAACAGGACTGTATGACCACACCCTTGACAGCAGTAAGTCCAACTGCATTGAATCTTTGCAAGGACTATCTGTGACTAGAGTTCCATATAAGCAGAACATGGACAGCACAAGTGCCACACATATGAGCAGCATTGTGCACATGACATTCCATGTACATGTCAGCCCATTTCCTAACTCCTGACACACCCATGCACCTGGTCACAACCCACCTGTCTGAAGATGTCCCTGGAATAGTAAGATGTGTAGCCCGATATTCCCTCCTCTACACACACAGACTGACAATAGCAATCCAGTGTGCTACACCCTTTCCTATGGTATACCATTGTCATAGTACATCTGACTGCATGGACGTCAGGTCAATTAATACACTGGCTTCTAGTTTCTAAGCCCTGTTAGCACCTGTAGATTGCTTCCCATGTGAAAACGTCTGTTGGCCATTAGAATGCAAATCTCACCTACAGGACTTGTGAGAAACTGATGCAGCCCACACCTGTGATCACCTCCATGCACACCACCCATTTCAACATGCACTGCCCCTGCTGATGCCTGGAACAGCATAGGAGTTGCCATTTTGTCAAATATACCGTTAACCATTGCTACTAATTAAGCCGTGTAACACAGCCCCTGGGTTCATGTGTCACCTTCAAAAACACAGGACATACACAGTTTTACATGTCAACTGTCTAGTACGTCCTCCAAACAGTCTTAGTCAGACCACTGATTATGTAACTTGTGAAATTGCTGGATCCCGATTCACCCTGCATCCCGTCAGCCTGACTTGCATCAGTCTGTGCGTCACCCTAAAGTTTCCTTGTGGCTACATATGTACCACACTTGCTTTACCAAAACCTCTCATTCCTCAGAGGGTATTTGGTCATGTGCTTCATCAATGCATACCCAAATACATTATATAGCAACATCTGCCTTTTAATTGTACCATATGAGTTAAATCCTCTGTGAATACCAAACTTCATGGCCCATCCCTGGTCTGGGTCTCATTTATGCATGAACGACAAAGTGTTACAGTGTCCCAGGGCCATATGCAGGGATTGAGTATGGGGCCTTCCGCAGAACCAGCAACCTCTGATAATGTCCATGAAAAGTCCACACATGTCAGGACCCTGACAGTTCACACACAGAATTACATTGCTCACAATATATTGATGGGCCGTGTGTGGTGATTAGCACCGAGAATAATCAGCACAGAGGCTATGATGTTCTCAGATGCAGTGGGAATTGCAGAGGCCAACCTGTGTACAAATGTTGTAATGACACCTGCCGGAACATGACACCTGAGACATTATCTCACTCAGCACCCCAAGGTTGCCCTGTTGACAGTCTCATTACACGTCTTCAGTGACAGGGTGGGACCATCCCCATGTAGGTTCTCATGTCCTCATCCACTTTACTCACATTGATCAACAAAGGACACTCAGTAGATACAGAAATAGCTGCCACTGACTAATGAGACCTGGACCTAACTGTGACAACATACACCCCTGAAATATACAGGATCAACATTGGGCCACACACATGAACAAGAGACCTCTGTGCAATTGATCACTGAAAATATGTGGACACGTGCTGCCTCGTCTGCTGGTCCACCACAGCCACTCGAGAGTTGTGGCTCAGTAATATGACCTCAACTGTGGCATCATCATACATTTGTGGTTCACCTTTGGCAGACTGGGCCAACTACATGGTACCCACTTCCTCAATGCATGTGTCTGACTCACTGTGGGATTCACCAACAAGTGCCTAGGAAGCTGTTACCAAATATCTAGGACATAGGAAGGTGAAATTGTGGACTATTGACATGAACAAGCGTCTGCCATCTATCTGGTGCATGCTTTGTTATTTGTGGTGTCTACGTTAACCAAAATCTTGGAAGTGCACATAACGGACGTTGCTACATGTATGACTAACACATGTCCTCTCTCATTTCCACAATGACTTGCATCTAAGGTATGGACACATTAACTTTACATTCATACTAGCATATGTTCAATAATGCATCTTGTGATGCACACACACTCGGTCAACAACTACATTAGTTGCCAATGCACACACATTGAGCCATAGGCACTGAGGAATTGTACTAATGTGCGTCACCTTGCTATCCTCTCCTGATGCCAAACATGCCCAAATTGTGTAATACATATGTGTAGGCCACACATATGGCCATCTAGTGCGTCAGACAACTGTCAAAATCCTGTTAAGGAAGTAGCGGGTCATGGTCCACTGCAGTATGATGTCTCACATGTGAACATACACCATCAACACCATAGTGGGTGCAATCAGCCTATCTCTGATGTATCCCAAATGTAACATAACATAAAAACTGAAATAATGTCCAAAACCAGTTCATGCACTGAAATTTTGACGTTGCTAGCGTTATGCGTCATTTTTTTCCCACCAATACAGATTGTGCGTCATATTTTTTGATGCACAGGAGTGAAAATTAGGCCGCATCCAAATAATTGTAAAGACTATTTACTATTATTTGGATGCGGCCTAATTTTCACTCCTGTGCGTCGAAAAATATGACGCACAAACTGTATGCGTAAAAAATTTGACGCATAACGCGAAGAACGGTGGCCATTTTATACAGGAAGTGATGTAATAGGATATCCTGTTTACAGATTATGTACAGTGGGTGTACTTTCACTTTCACTTTGCAGTCTGTGAATCTTCTAGACTGTGTGGCTGTTTTCAGAGTGGTGTCCAGTGATTTTGTGCTTTTGTGTCCTGTGTTTTATCTCAATTGTCATTTTGTGAAATAAATATTGTTGTTGTATAGTGTCCTAGAGTGTTTTGTTTACTTTTGTCCAGTATTCTAGTGTTTTTGTTGTTTGTGGGAGTCAGTTGTGGGTATTGCTAGTTTGGGGATAGCTGGGCTCTTTTAGTGGTTAGGTTTACTTTTCTTCTTTTTTTGTACCCCTACTTTCCCCCTTTTCCCCTTTCTACTTCTTTATCACTATTCCCCTTTTCATTGCCGAGATGTCTGGTAGGCCACGTCTTGGCAGGATGGGTCAGGAGGAGTTGGGTGGCTTTATATGGCTTGTGTGCCATTTCCTACCACTCATGATCGAGGCAGGGTGATACAGGGGTATCACACTGAGATGCGCAGAATCCAGTGGGGAAAGGTGCTGCATCACCTGCAGCGCGTGTATGCCAGCCAGAGGAGTGACCACCAGCTGAAGCACCGGTGGGCTGACCTTATCACCAGGGAGCAAGATCTGCTGGACCACCTGGGAATAGTGATTGGTGGCCCTGTTGGTGAGTACTATACATGTAAGTGTGCACGATTAAATGCTCTGTAGTGACATCAGATGATTTGTACCATATCTGCCAGCTAAGTTGCTGACTGTGTGTAATGCTGGGGAAACATAAAGGGTAATTGATGCACTATGTGAAGGATCCCAATTGCTAGCTGTCAGGAAGCACGTGCTCTGCAAACTTACAGGATACTTTTCCGTTAAGTAAATTGGTGCCGCCTTTGTGTCAGACAACCAAACAAAATAGGAGCCAATCATGTCTATGTTGGTCACATTTGCCAGAGAAGTAAAGATGTACTAAAATATTGGCTAACTTTGTTGACGCAATAGCTAGACTGACTTTAGTAATACTACATGATGCAGAAAATGAGTGCTGGCTTAACGTCAATTGATGATAGCAAAGTGGCCCAGACATATGTCTCATGTGAGTCTGGTGAGTGTGGAAGGAAAGTGTTCATGGAAGTTCTATGAATGTTAGGGATTATTGTGGTCCTTCATCTTTTTGGATACATGTCAGATATGGATTTGAAAACATAGTGAAAAGATGTAAGGTGCCCTTAGCTAACATCTTAGACTGGCATTTGGAGTTAGTTGTGCCACGTTCCAATTAGGGATGGCAGTCCAAAGGTATGCATATGGGTTCACATCTCCATCGTTGGTGCAAATCACCATTGCTGGCCCATATCAAATGAAGAAACTGTAACAACAGGAGGGCTTACAAAAGTCCCTGCCCCTCTGTACATTGTACCTATGTGTAATAAATGTGCCATGGCCACATGGGCTGTTTGACTGGTAATGCAGTCCTCACGTAACCAGGCTTTGGATGTCTTTCTTGGATGCACATGATGAGACGATTACACTCCATTATTATTTCTGATCACTAATGACGGAGCATGTTTGCCACCACATGATAGTTAGGGCCACAGCATGTTTGCAGATATGTGTGTAACTGTCACAGGAGACCCATGCTATGTACATGTTGGCCGTGATATATCAGATGCAGTATCATCATGTCTGAATGGCTGTCATTTCCTTATTCAGCTTACACAATGTATATGTCTTTGAAATTGTTGGTCAGTGCACAGATTCTGAGCACATTTCTTCCTCACATGCCTTACAGGTGGACCGGCAACCTACACTGTGGGAGAGGTGGCTACATTTGAGGACCCCGACCACTCCAGTAAGTGTTGATATGTCTGTTATGTGTTGTGTTTGCTGGTGATGTGTGATGGACTCCTGTGTGTTGAACACATAGCAAGGTGTGATGCGCTGGCCAATCATTTGTCTTGGCCCATGAGTGGGATTTCAGTTTCTCAAAAGTTTTGAGTAGGCCAATGCTTATCCGATTGCATTGTCTAGGGATTGTAGGTCATTCCTGAAGGCCCCACAATGAGTATTGTGGTGAGTCATGTGGATAACACTTGTATCAACAAGAGTCTCACTGGAACTCAGCTCAGATTTAGTCAGCCTGTCAAACCCACATTCTCCCAGATTGGTACTGCAAATCCCTTTCCAACAGACGTCTGCTTCCCTATTCACCAAAGTACTTATTAAACTGTAGGTTGAACTTCCTAGCAGCATGTACTTCCACATGTAGTGCTACAGGTATGTGGAACTTGAGTGCAATGGCCTAGGTGTGCATGAAAATCATGGCCAGGGGTGTTCTTGCAACTCTGTGTTAGTTGTAAGTCATGCCTTACTGGAAGTATATGTTGTGTACCAAGCTGTGGATTTCCTGACATGTGTGGCGCTATGATTGGTCAACGGTTTGCAGACTCTTAATTGCTGATAGACCTTACCTGTGGTGTGTGTGTAGAGCCAAACATGTGTGGAGTTTTCTATACACTCCTGGGTGTCCATGTTATTTGGAAGTGTTTGTTGTTTCTCCACCCCCCCCCAAACACAGGCATGGGTTTGTGAATAGGGTACCTAGGACTGATGCTACCAGTATGTTACACATACATGTGAATAAGTGAATGTTTGGTCGGAACCATGTATACACACTCAGGTATGGCACATGAGTACTATACTAGCAAGTCCAGTTACAACTTGCAGACCATGTGGCTTTAGTTTTGCATTCCGTACACTGACATCTGTCGCCCAGGTATTGGTGGAGGATATCCAGCATGATTGTTAGCTGATAACTGGCAGAACTCAGATGGCAAGTCAATGCCAGTTGTTACCCATTTCGTAGGTTTTGGATGTGCTATGTGTGATGTGACCTTTGTAGGCTGGCCTGCCATGTACTTCCTCAGGGACATTCAATGATCTGTATGGTGATATGAGCTGTTACAAGTACAGTAGATGTATTGTCTGAATTACTTGTTGTGCCATTTCAGACAATGCAGTTCCTAGTGTCAATTATTTGCCTTTGTCTTATCAGCTGCAAACATGACACCGAACCAGGTCCGTGAGCTCCAGCGGCGGGCCATGAGATGTCAACATATCCTGCTGGTAGAGTCGGGGTTCAGGAGGATGGCCCATCGATACCACCATGAACGGGCCTCCAGAGCATGGAGGGCTTTCCCACAGGGTGGCTCTACTTTGCCCACCACAGCCACCACCAGCACAACCACCAGTTCCACCCAGGTGGCACCACTCACAGCTGGGACTGTTGTCCCAACGTCTGCTGTAGTTCCAGGCCCCAGCATTGCAACAGCTTCAGGACAGCCCACTGGCCTTGGCTCTACATGCCCACAAACCTCCTCCGCTGGTACCCAGACTGCCCCAGCTCCAACAGTTGACCCTGCAGCATTCCACGAAATGGAACGTAAGATGGACCGTGTTTTAAGGAAGATCAGTAATCTGAGCCAGGATGTTCGCCATATTAACAGGCGTGTAAAGTCCACAAAGCGGACCCTCCGGAGGGTCAACCTCTAGACTTTGTAGACAATGGACATGATTCCCTCCCCTCCCTCCTCTTTACTTGTTCTCAGGCTTAGGGGGCTTAGTGTTAGGTTAGTATAGTCTGTTAGTTTAGTTAGTGTTAGTGGGTGGGGGGGTCCTTATTCTTTCTATTTGTACTTATTAAGTGTGTGGGTGGGTGTTGGGCTATGTTGGGGTTCTTGTGTGTTTAATAAAAAAAATAAAAAATAAAAAAATATATATATTTGTTTAGGATAGCATAGTATGTGTTTAGGTTAGTATGTGTTGTCCTCCATGTGTCCCGTCTCATAATGGGGGTGGGGGGTTGATGTTTAGAACGTTTCGTTACATGTGATAAGTAAGTTTAGGTTAGGTTAGTTAGGGACAGTTGTGGGTAAGGAGTAGTCAGGGTAGATTAGGGTAGGTAAGACTTTTCCCTCAGTTTCCTCTTCTGTGATTACCATTTAATAAATATATAGTTAACCCTTTACAGTATGTGTTAAATGCTACTTGATCATGGCCTTGGCATTAGTGTACATGAATTTTGTTCTTTTATATTTGTGTCCTATGCTACGAACAAATCCCAACTGAGCTGTAAGATTGCAGCTATCCCAGAGGTACCTTGCAAAGATTCCACCATTCGTTGCAACCACTTATCACAGTTGATATGGATCCCAATGTGTTTTTGTCGGTAAGTATGTTTTTAAGTCACAAACGGTGCTTCCAGACTTGCTATTGGGGGAACAGTTTTAGGTCTGACTGCAGCGTGATGTTCAAGGACACCCGTATAAGATGAGTTGCCATAAGCAATCTTGTAGTCTTGTCTTCATGACTCACATAGATCAATTGTGACACTGTTCAGCATGATTACCTATTTGGATGTAAACTCAGACACCTTCATTCATGCAGTTTATGTAGTGTTTGCTTAGATTTGTGTGCACTGTTATATGTGTTAGTATTGCATGGTGACAACATTTTGCTGCCACTATTTGATGACTTAGATATCCCTTGAGGAAGCATTATTCTGTGCAACACAGCATGATGGTTTATGGTTTCTCACTTCATCAGATATTACCCTCAGGAAGGGCACAGTATGATGCAATCCTGGCCACTGTGTAGATTTATCTGACTACATAATATCAGGACAGTTGTATTGACAAGCTACGTTATTTGACAGTAGGCACATTTCAGTTATCTACTGCACAGTTGATGTGTCACATTACCCAGAGACAGATTTGTTGGGTATATGTGTACATTGTCCATGATCGTGAGTCCATTATAGTGACATCTTACATTGTGATCCTACACAAGGGGTTAAGGAAATGCTTTTGACATGCTGGGGTGATGTTTCAGACAGTGCAGAGGGACAGGATTTGCCAATGAGTAAGAGAAAGACAATCACTGGGCAGGCTGACAAGATATACAGTGGTTAGCAGAACAATCATTGAGTAGAGTTGTTGTAAGACTGGCATGTTACAAAACGCAGGACCTTGGTAATAGTTGGCCATGTGGCAACGACTAGTGCTTCCGGGTACTTTTCCGTGTGAATGTGATCTGTTCCGTGTCTTCTTCTTCTGATGTGTGTGTTGCCTCCTCTGTCCTTGTTGGTGGTGGTTGTGAAGGGGCAACACACACCTCAGTGTTAGAAGACGTGGAGTCAGACATCCCGGTCAGTGCTACCTGTGAAGGTCTTAAGGGCAGTACTGCAGCAAGGAGGATCTGCTGATTCTTACGAATAGCAGCCACATCACGATGGTAGGCAGCCAGGTTGGCCCTGAGGGGTTCAATGTTGCATTCGTGCAAACATTGACAGGATTGCTGTTGTAGGTGTTGGGTCAACTGTATTACAGCTGTGCTGATTTCCTTCAGGCTTTTTTGCTGTTCCTGCAAGATAGATGTTAGCCCTTGCATAGCTACTGCCTGATCTGCAGTTGACATGCACGAATGCACCCCCTCTAGGCTGGCTGCCATAGTTTGCATCCCTACGTGCACCTCATTGGGCAGCTCCCGCTGTACCCCAACTACAGCTCTCTCAAAGCTGGTGCCTGTGTCATCAGAGTCCTCAGCTGTATTGGAGCTGGCAGGTCTTACAATTGGGGTGGTGGGTGGGTCCTCTATGATGGCTGTTTGTTCTGTGCTCCCCCTTGTGACTGAAGGTGGGGTCTGGAGGGTTCCAAGGACCTCTTGGATGGTCTGCTGGGGAATGTTTCTCAGCTCGTCATCAATGTCATCAGGGTATTCTGGGACAGGCATATCCGCAGGAGACCCATCTTCCTCTGCAATGAAACGGGGTACAATTAGTGTGTGTGTATTGTGGCATTAGTGATGTGACATGCCTGCCTTGTGATTAATTCATATTGTGATCTTGTTTCGTGTTCATTGCTCCAGTCTTTCAGATGGGCATTCTCCCAGGCCTATGGCCCACCTGCATGTCACATGTATTGTGGTAAGTTATTAGACTTGTTGGCATCACCTCCTCTAAGTGTTTCTTCTGGCAAAATAGTGAATTGCCACCTTCTTGTCCTACTCAGGCCTCCGTCTACATCCATTCTCATGGTGAGGCCTTTCACTGGCTGTGGGTGCTCTGATGGCACTGGTAGCACGCTTGACAATCTGGACCTGCCCCAGTCTTTGATCTTTCACATCCACTTAAATGTAGTTGACATGTAGCGTATCCTATGCATAGCATTGTTATGGCACGATATGGATGTTGGCATTGGTAATGTGTACAGCTGATGTTGGGAATGTGTGGTACATTGGATTGCCCTGATAATCGTAGCAGTGTCCTATTTCCTCCTCTGACTGTGCAGGTGTATTTCAGTGACCAGTTACATGTGCCCTCCCCCTCAATGCTGTTGTCTGAGCAGTATGACATTTGGGATGTTACATTGTGACCCAGGCACAGGATGGACCCTGACATATGCAGCATTGGTATGTCCTTAGTGATGTGTAGCTCCTATTGTTGATGACATTGGCTGATGTTTGCGACAACTATGGTGTAGGAAAGTACCATCTTGCCTGGCATGTTACCCCCATATTTCACTGTATATATGTTGTTTTAGTGTATGTGTCACTGGGACCCTGCCAGCCAGGGCCCCAGTGCTCATAAGTATGTGCCCTGTATGTGTTTCCTGTGTGATGACTAACTGTCTCACTGAGGCTCTGCTAACCAGAACCTCAGTGGTTATGCTCTCTCTGCTTTCTAAATTGTCACTAACAGGCTAGTGACCAATTTCACCAATTCACATTGGCATACTGGAACACCCTTATAATTCCCTAGTATATGGTACTGCAGTACCCAGGGTATTGGGGTTCCAGGAGATCCCTATGGGCTGCAATATTTCTTTTGCCACCCATAGGGAGATCTGACAATTCTTACACAGGCCTGCCAGTGCAGCCTGAGTGAAATAACGTCCACGTTATTTCACAGCCATTTACCACTGCACTTAAGTAACTTAAAAGTGACCTATATGTCTAACCTTCACCTGGTGAAGGTTGGGTGCAAAGTTACTTAGTGTGTGGGCACCCTGGCACTAGCCAAGGTGCCCCCACATCATTCAGGGCAAATTCCCCGGACTTTGTGAGTGTGGGGACACCATTACACGCGTGCACTTTACATAGGTCTCTACATATGTACAGCGTCACAATGGTAACTCCGAACATGGCCATGTAATATGTCTAGGATCATGGAATTGTCACCCCAATGCCATTCTGGCATTGGGGGAACAATTCCATGATCCCCCGGGTCTCTAGCACAGAACCCGGGTACTGCCAAACTGCCTTTCCCGGGGTTTCACTGCAGCTGCTGCTGCTGCCAACCCCTCAGACAGGTTTCTGCCCTCCTGGGGTCCAGCCAGGCCTGGCCCAGGAAGGCAGAACAAAGGACTTCCTCAGAGAGAGGGTGTTACACCCTCTCCTTTTGGAAATAGGTGTCAGAGCTGGGGAGGAGTAGCCTCCCCAGCCTCTGGAAATGCTTTGATGGGCACAGATGGTGCCCATCTCTGCATAAGCCAGTCTACACCGGTTCAGGGATCCCCCAGCCCTGCTCTGGTGCGAAACTGGACAAAGGAAAGGGGAGTGACCACTCCCCTGACCTGCACCTTCCAGGGGAGGTGCCTAGAGCTCCTCCAGCGTGCCCCAGACCTCTGCCATCTTGGATTCAGAGGTGTGCTGGCACACTGGACTGCTCTGAGTGGCCAGGGCCAGCAGGTGACGTCAGAGACTCCTTCTGATAGGCTCTTACCTGTGTTACTAGCCTATCCTCCTTCCTAGGTAGCCAAACCTCCTTTTCTGGCTATTTAGGGTCTCTGCTTTGGGGAATTCTTCATATACTGAATGCACAAGCTCACCAGAGTTCCTCTGCACTTCTCTCTTCACCTTCTGCCAAAGGATCGACCGCTGACAGCTCAGGACGCCTGCAAAACCGCAACAAAGTAGCCAAGACGACTACTGCAACCTTGTATCGCTTCATCCTGCCGGCTTTCTCGCCTGTTTCCTGGTGGGGCATGCTCTGGGGGTAGCCTGCCTCTTTCTTGCACCAGGAGCCCTGAAGAAATCTCCCGTGGGTCGACAGAATCTTCCCCCTGCAACCGCAGGCAACAAAAGACTGCATCACCGGTCCTCTGGGTCCCCTCTTAGCACGACGAGCGTGGTCCCTGGAACTCAGCAACTCTGTCCAAGTGACTCCCACAGTCCAGTGACTCTTCAGACTAAGTTTGGTGGAGGTAAGTCCTTGTCTCCCCACGGTAGACTGCATTGCTGGGTACCAAGTGATTTGCAGCTGCTCCGGCTCCTGTGCACTCTTCCAGGACTTCCTTCATGCACAGCCAAGCCTGGGTCCCCGACACTCTAACCTGCAGTGCACAACCTTCTGAGTTGTCCTCCGGCGTCGTGGGACTCCCTTTTCAGACTTTGGGTGGACTCCGGTTCACTCCTCTTCCAAGTGCCTGTTCTGGTACTTCTACAGGTGCTGCCTGCTTCTGTGAGGGCTCCCTGACTTGCTGGGCGCCCCCTCTGTCTCCTCATCCAAGTGGCGACATCCTGGTCCCTCCTGGGCCACAGCAGCACCCAAAAACCCTTACCGCAACCCTTGCAGCTAGCAAGGCTTGGTTGTGGTCTTTCTGCATGGGAACACCTCTGCAAGCTTCTTCACGACATGGGACATCCATCCTCCAAAGGGGAAGTTCCTAGTCCTCTTCGTTCTTGCAGAATCCACAGCTTCTACCATCCAGTGGCAGCTTCTTTGCACCCTCAGCTGGCATTTCCTGGGCATCTGCCCTCTCTCGACATTGTCACGACTTTTGGACTTGGTCCCCTTGTTTCACAGGTACTCAGGTCCGGAAATCCACTGTTGTTGCATTGCTGGTGTTGGTCTTCCTTGCAGAAATCCCCTATCATGACTTCTGTGCTCTCTGGGGAATATAGGTGCACTTTACACCTACTTTTCAGGGTCTTGGGGTGGGCTATTTTTCTAACCCTCACTGTTTTCTTACAGTCCCAGCGACCCTCTACAAGCTCACATAGGTTTGGGGTCCATTCGTGGTTCGCATTCCACTTTTGGAGTATATGGTTTGTGTTGCCCCTATACCTATGTGCTCCTATTGCAATCTACTGTAACTTTACATTGCTTGCATTACTTCCTTTTTCTATTACTGCATATTTTTGGTATTGTGTACATATATCTTGTGTATATTTGGCATCCTCATACTAAGGGTACTCACTGAGATACTTTTGGCATATTGTCATAAAAATAAAGTACCTTTATTTTTAGTATATCCGTGTATTGTGTTTTCTTATGATATTGTGCATATGACACCAGTGGTATAGTAGGAGCTTTGCATGTCTCCTAGTTCAGCCTAAGCTGCTCTGCTATAGCTACCTTCTATAAGCCTAAGCTGCCAGAAACACCTCTTCTACACTAATAAGGGATAACTGGACCTGGCACAGACTGTAAGTACCCCTTGGTACCCACTACAAACCAGGCCAGCCTCCTTCATATGGGCATTGACATTTGACAGGACTGGGGCCTTTGTCTTGTTTCAGGGGATTACTCCAGTTGTCATCCTCAACCCACTAATTTAGGTCTGTATGATCCATGGGGAAGTTACTGCCATTGGCTACTTGAGCTGCACACAGAGCGAAGGTGGTCGTGGCAACTGTTGTCGCAGTTACATTCCAGTTGTCTGTATGGCTAGAAGTTGTTAGTAGGGTCCTAGTTAATGTAGGGGGTATGGTGGCTGACGTGTGCCGGGATGTCAGTTTGACGTTGTGCCCTTCCCTCCTGGCGTGGCTTTACCTTTGCTCCATCGTTGGCATGGCAGCATGCCCCCATGGGACTGTTGTTGGTGTAGTGTAATGGTGTGCCCCAGCTTCTGTCTGTGCAGGCCATGCCCCCATGCCATACCCCTTTACCCATGCCACTCCATGTATATGATGACTTCCCTGCATTTTGTGGTTGGTATCCCCTCCTGCTTACGGTTAACATTAGTGCATTTTAATTCCCCATGCGACTTACCCTGCATGTCGGTTGTCTCCTGGTAGTCTGCGCTGTCCTGTCCTTGAATCCCTGTGACGATCTCCACAGGGATGACGGCTGCGACCATCGTCTCCATGTGGTCCAGGGCCTCCTGGTGTGCTGGACTCCCACCTCCAGTCTGCAGTGCTGCCTTCCTGTTCCTAGCCATCTTTTCCTTGGTCCTGCGCTTGCAATCATGCCAGTGTTTCTTGCACTCGATGACTGTTCTGCTTACTTCTGCCACACTGTTAATCTTGTCGACAATTTGTTGCCATATAGCCTCTCTCCTATTGATTGGCAATTTTGAGGTGACAAACAGTTGGTTCTGGTGTTCCGGCACCTCTTTAACCAGAATTTCCTATTTCTCTGCACTAAAGCAACACTTTCTTTTCTTCCTAAAAGTGCCCTGGTTCTTGTGTGGGTCCTCCTGGCTGGTTCCTGGTCTGGTGTCATCTTCCTGGGGTCTGTAGAGGCATCTGGGATCCATTTTGGCTCTCCTCTGCTGAAATGGCTGTGTTCGCTAGGAATTTTTACGCTCTTGCGTCAAAAAACACCGCATATCCGGTTTGCGGGGTCATAAATCGGCCCACAGTCATTTCCGCCGCGTTGACGTCGTTTTGCTTTACGACTTGACGCTGCGGAGTGCGTAAAAAAAAATGACTCACACCTGTGGTTTGCGCCACTGTGCGTCAAAGTATAAATTTGACGCCCGCACGGCGCACCAGAATGGCGCAGTTTTGCGTCAAAAAGTATAAATATGGCCCTTTGTGGTTTCTTACACTCCCAGCGACCCTCTACACCCTAGGCTAGGCCTGGGGTCCATTCGTGGGTCACATTCCACTTTTAGAGTATATGGTTTGTGTTGCCCCTAGGCCTATTGTATCCTATTGCATCATATTGTATTCTACAGTGTTTGCACTACTTTTCTAACTGTTTACTTACCTGATTTTGGTTTGTGTGTATTTTTTGTGTATTTTACTTACCTCCTAAGGGAGTATATCCTCTGAGATACTTTTGACATACTGTCACTAAAATAAAGTACCTTTATTTTTAGTAACTCTGAGTATGGTGTTTCTTAAGATATCGTGCTATATGATATAAGTGGTGTAGTAGGAGCTTTGCATGTCTCCTAGTTCAGCCTAAGCTGCTCTGCTATAGCTACCTCTATTAGCCTAAGCTGCTAGAACACTACTAATCTACTAATAAGGGATAACTGGACCTGGCACTAGGTGTAAGTACCATCAGGTACCCACTATAAGCCAGGCCAGCCTCCTACAACTGTACCACAGGTGAGGGCATATGTGCATGAGCACTATGCCCCTAGAGTATCTAAGCAAAACCTTGGACATTGTAAGTGCAGGGTAGCCATAAGAGTATATAGTCTGGGAGTTTGTCAAACACGAACTCCACAGTTCCATAACGGCTACACTGAAATCTGGGAAGTTTGGTATCAAACTTCTCAGCACAATAAATGCACACTGATGCCAGTGCAAAATGTATTGTAACATGCACCCAAAGGGCATCTTAGAGATGCTCCCTGAATACCAATCTGACTTCTAGTGTGGGGCTGACCAGTTTCTGCCAGCCTGCCGCAACCAGACAAGTTGCTGGCCACATGGGGAGAGTGCCTTTGTCACTCTGTGGCCAGGAACAAAGCCTGCACTGGGTGGAGGTGCTTCTCACCTCTGCTTCTCACCTCTGCCTGCAGGAACTGTAACACCTAGCGGTGTTACAGTGCCACAGGGCATCCCAGCTAGTGGAGATGCCTGTACCTCCATGAATTGCCCCCACTTTTGGCGGCAAGGCTGGAGGAGATAATTAGGAAAACAAGGAGGAGTCAACTACCAGTCAGGACAGCCCCTAAGGTGCCCTGAGCTGGGGTGACCCCTGCCTTTAGAAATCCTCCATCTCAGTTTTGGAGGATTCCCCCAATAGGGATGTGTGCCCCTCCCCTCAGGGAGGAGGCACAAAGAGGGTGTAGCCACCCTCCAGGACAGTAGCCATTGGCTACTGCCCTCCCAGACCTAAACCCATCCCTAAATTTAGTATTTAGGGGCACCCCAGAACCCAGGAAATCAGAGTCCTGCAACCTGAACTAAAGAAGAGGGACTGCTGACCTACAAGCCTGCAGAGACGACGGAAGACGACAACTGCTTTGGCCCCAGTCCTACCGGCCT
Organism: Pleurodeles waltl; assembly: GCF_031143425.1. Lineage (NCBI taxonomy): Eukaryota > Metazoa > Chordata > Amphibia > Caudata > Salamandridae > Pleurodeles > Pleurodeles waltl. The sequence continues at coordinate 716,505,723 of NC_090444.1, forward strand.
GTCTCCTGACTTGAAAACCTGCAACCAGCGGCACATCCAACAGGGATCTGCGACCTCTGAAACCTCAGAGGACTGCCCTGAATCCCAGGACCAAGAAACTCCTGTGAGCAGCGGCTCTGCTTAACAACCAGCAACAAACTTGCAAATTTTCTACAACTTCAAAGACCTGACTCTTCCCGCCAGGAGCATAAGAGTTCACACTCTGCACCCGACGCCCCTGGCTCGAGATCCAGAGAACAAACCCCACAGGGAGGACTCCCCGGTGACTGCGACCCTGTGAGTAGCCCGAGACGTCCCCACTGGACTCCCACAGCGACACCTGCAGAGAGAATCCAGAGGCTCCCCTTGACCGCGACTGCTTGTAACTAGGGACCCGACGCCTGGACCAAGCACTGCACCCGCAGCCCCCAGGACCAGAAGGAACCGAACTTCAGTGCAGGAGTGACCCCCAGGTGACCCTCTGCATAGCCCAGGTAGTGGCTGGCCCGAGAAGCCCCCCTGTGCCCTGCCTGCACCGCTAGACTGACCCCCGGGTCCCTCCACTGAAACCAATACAAAACCCGACGCCTGCTTTGCACACTGCACCCGGCCACCCCTGTGCCGCTGAGGGTGTGTTTTGTGTGCCTACTTGTGTCCCCCCCAGTGCTCTACAAAACCCCCCTGGTCTTCCCCCCGAGGACGCGGGTACTTACCTGCTGGCAGATTGGAACCAGAGCACCCCTGTTCTCAATAGGCGTTTATGTGTTTTGGGCACCTTTTTGACCTCTGCACCTGACCGGCCCTTAGATGCTGGTGTGGTAACTTTGGGGTTGCCTTGAACCCTCAATGGTGGGCTGCCTATGCCAAGGAACTGAGACTTGTAAGTGTCTTACTTACCTCACATTCCGACCAATACTTACCTCCCCCAGGAATTGTTGATTTTTGCACTGTCTACTTTTAAAATAGCTTATTGCCATTTTAACAAAAACTGTATATGTTATTGCTCCAATTAAAAGTTCCTAACTTACCTGTATGGAGTACCTTGCATTGTATGTATTTACTTCAAATCTTGAACTTGTGGTTCTAAAAATAAATTAAGAAAATATATTTTTCTATATAAAAACTATTGGCCTGGAGTTAAGTCTTTGAGTGTGTGTTCCTCATTTATTGCCTGTGTGTCGACAACAAATGCTTAACACTACCCTCTGATAAGCCTACTGCTCGACCACACTACCACAAAACAGAGCATAAGAATTATCTAATTTTGCCACTATCTTACCTCTAAGGGGAACCATTGGATTCTGTGCACACTATCTCCTACTTTGAGATAGTATATACAGAGCCAACTTCCTACATTGGTGGATCAGCGATGGGGTCTAAGACTTTGCATTTGCTGGACTACTCAGCCAATACCTGATCTCACGACTAAATTCCAAAAATCGTCATTAGAAACAGATTTTTGAAATTTGAGCTATTTGTCTAAGTCCTGCTAGGGCCTTGTGTAAGTCCCTGTTAGCATTTCTTTTAGAGTTTAAAAGTTTGTAAAAGTTTGGATTGAAGTTCTAGAAGTAGTTTTTAGATTCTTAAAAAGTTATCCCAACTTCTAGAGAAATAATGTCTAGCACAGATGAGATGGTGGTGGAACTTAACCTCACCCCTTACCTGCATCTAGGGATCTCAGAGCTAAGGACTCTCTGTAAGCTAAAAAATATAAAAACTGGGTCCAACCCTACCAAAGTTAAGCTCCAGGAGCTTTTGGCAGAGTTTGCAAAGGACCGCCCCTCTGAGGATAACCCTACAGAGGAAGAAATTAGTGAACAGGAGGATGATTCCCTCCCTCCTGTCCTAATTAGGGAGACCGGGGTCCCTCAAACCCTGACTCCACAAGTGTTAGTCAGAGATACTGGTTCTTCCACAGGGGAGACCAGTAACTCTTGAAGCATTGAGGCAGCCTCAATGAAGATGACCTCCTTTTAGTCAGGATGGCCAAAAGGTTAGCTTTGGAGAGACAGCTCCGAGCCATAGAGAGGGAAAGACAAGAGATGAGTCTAGCTCCCATCAATGGTGGCAGCAACATAAATAGGGTCATGCTAAAAATCCCCAAAGGGATTGTAGCAAAATATGAAGATGGTGATAATATCACCAAGTAGTTCACAGCTTTTGAGAGGGCTTGTGCAACCAGAAAAGTAAACAAATCTCACTGGGGTGCTCTCCTTTGGGAAATGGTCACTGGAAAGTGTAGGGATAGACTCCTCACACTCTCTGGTAAAGTTGCAGAATTATATGACCTCATGAAGGCTACCCTGATTGAGGGCTTTGGATTCTCAATTGAGGAGTACAGGATTAGATTCAGGGGGGCTCAAAAATCCTCGAGCCAGACCTGGGTTGATTTTGTTGACTTCTCAGTCAAAACACTAGATGGTTGGATTAATGGCAGTGGTGTAAATTATTATGATGGGCTGTATAACTTGTTTATGAAAGAACATATTTTAAGTAATTGTTTCAATGATAAACTACATTAGCATCTGGTAGACTTAGGTCCAATTTCTCCCCAAGAATTGGGAAAGAAGGCAGACCATTGGGTCAAGACTAGGGTGACCAAGACTTCCACAGGTGGTGACCAAAAGAAAGGGGTCACAAAGCCTCCCCAGGGTAAGAGTGGTGAGGCATCCAAGGGAAAAAGTGAAGAGTCTTCTACAGGGCCCAAAAACCTGCTCAGGAGGGTGGGTCCAAAGCCTCTTCACAATCCTCATTTGGGTATAAGGGTAAAAACGTTGATCCCAAAAAGGCCTGGTGTTGCATCTGTACTCAGCATGGACACCAACCTGGAGACAAGGCCTGTCCTAAGAAAAGTCCCACAACTACTACCCCAATTAGCACTGGAATAGCCAGTCTCCAGGTGGGATCAACAGCGTGCCCAGAGCAAATCAGGGTTCACACTGAAGCTACATTAGTCGAGAGAGGGTGGGGTGGACCTAGCCACGCTTGCTGCCTGGCGTCCTAACATGCAAAAATACAGGCAGCAGCTCTTAATCAATGGGACTAGAGTAGAAGCCCTGAGGGATACAGGTGCCAGTGTCACTATGGTGACAGTCAAACTGGTTTCCCCAGGACAATACCTGGCTGGACAGACATATCTAGTCACCAATGCTGATAATCAGAATAAAGTCCATCCCATGGCAATGGTAACTTTAGAATGGCGAGGGGTCACTGGCCTGAAACAGGTGGTAGTCTCTTCTGCCATACCAGTAGAATGTTTGCTTGGAAATGATCTGGAGTCCTCAGCATGGTGCTCCTGTGGTTCTTCACCCCAGGTCAGATCATTGTTGTGCTCCTTGCGGCTGGCCAGATCTGTGGGAGCTATAAGCTCTATGGGATTCACCGGTAGTGGAGGCTCCTTCACCCGCGACATCGGGCCTCTTGGACATGGATCAGTTGGGCTAGGGGGGTTGCTGTGGCACCAGAGTTTTTTTGTTGTGTTTTTTTTCCATATTAAATTTACTACTTGGGCCCAGAACCTTAAGGGGACATCTTGCCCTGGGTGATTTTCTCTGCCGCTTTGGTTTACTGTGATCCTTGTATCTAAAGAAAATTCTATGAGCCAGCTTCCAATTGTCACCAAAAGTCTTGTGAACCCTCTGTTCTTTTGGGCCCTTGGATTTGACCTTCTTTAACAGCTTTGCCAGCTTCATTTGCAGCGTTTGCTCTCTTTATGCTGTTTATGGCTCGGTTTTGTTCTCTGATTTCCTGGCAGGATAGGCGCAGACCACGATCGGATTGATCAGATTGATGCTACTGAGGAACATCTTGTTCTGATGCTTAAGAAAGAGGTAGATGTAGAGAAGATGTAAATGCTTAGCGCCATGCCACCTCCAATCCTAACGACTGAGCCTGGGCCTGATCTAATGTTGTCTTAGAGCTCCTGAGGCTAGTCGCTAATAGAATGCTAATAGGATGCTGGTGATGATTATTTTGAGCCTTGTAAGAGTTCTGGGTGCGATGTGCAATGCAGTGTGCAGTGCTATTTCTGACAGTTGTCAAGGTGAAGTTCAGACCCCACAGGCAGAGAAGTACTAAGCACCGCCACATCCTCTGTAATTACTATCGTTCCACCTTGCTTATCACTGCTTCCTCAGGCCAAGGGGGGGCACAACATACTTACTTCTTTGCTTTTTCCTTCTCAAGTCTCCCGATACTCTAACTCTCTTATCTTAAAGAGTTAGGGCTATAACTGTGTCCAGCAAGAGCACAGGCAAATGTTCAGAACCACCAGCGGGAAGGGACTGAGCGCCGGTACGACCCCTACCACTTGCTGTCGCTTGTTGAGGGCACTCGTTCTTGCTCTCCACCACCTTACTTTATTAGTACTTCCTCAGTACAAGGGGGGGCAAGAGCATGCTTGTTTCACCCTTCACACATTCCCGAATGCTCTTAGTCTCTTGTTTATTGGGTAGCTGTGGCTGTAGCGGTATGCTGGCAAGCTCACCTGGTGAAAATTGAGCGTGCCTGCACCTGCTCCTGCCCCAGGACCAGGCTCCACTCTGCCCCTATTGTTGCCGCAGCTCCTACCTGGACTTGCTTGTTGCCTCCACAGCTTCCATGCAGATTTGTGGAGATGAGTGCGTGTGGATTACTGTCGCCCCTCCACAGTGATTGTTGATGGTCGTCGTGGACTCTCTCCTTTGCTGGCCCAGGACACCCACACCAGGTCACCTGTTGGAGGAATGCACTAGCACCCCTGAGTGCCTTCAGCGCCAAAGATGGTGAGGGGGGGACACAGGGGGCACTGGAGATCAAAGAGGAAGGCCAAGGCTCAAGGCCCAAGGTCCAGGCAGTTGTCCAGGCTGAGGGCTGCAATCCACAGACCACTCTCCGCAAGTCCAGTGAAGGGCCTGAATGGCAACCCCCCTGAGGGCCTGTGGTCGAGGCCCTGACAGCAGCAGTAAGTGGCAATGAGTAGCAGCGAGGAAGTTCTGGGCCGCACCAGTCCTCTTCAGCAGGCACCAGGCACCTGGCACCTGACTCCCGGCACCTGACTCCCAGCACCAGCCACAGGGGATCCGCGGACCAGCACCTTGTTTTTGACTTTCAAACACGAGTGCTGGGGACCACACCAGCCCCCTCAGGCACCTGACTCCATGCGCCCAAACAGCAATGCAGCCTCTCTCCCGGACTGTGACGCACTCCCGGTGTCCGGGTAAAAGCTGGGTATAAGCCACAGGTCGGGGCCCGGGTGTAATCGCATGTGTAATCCGCGGGTCGTAGTGCTTGGCATCCAGCCCGAACAACGCTGCAACACAGCCTGTCTCCCAGACTGCCATGTGCCATGTGCTTTGAATTCCTCCTGGTCTGACTGCTGATTTGTTTGGAGTATTTTGAGAATCAACGTCACTGCAAAACCCCAATAAACCACAGAATCGGTGTATCATAACGTAGCAGTTCAAGACTGCATCCGCAGGCTCTGCAATGGCAGGCCTGGGCCATGTTTAAAGAGGGTGGCATATTCAGTGCTGCAGACCCACCAGTAGAATTTAATTTGCAGGCCCTGATCAGACAAACTGCACTCCACTAGGGACTTTCAGGTGGGGGTACACTCACAACACAAGCGTGCCTACCTATGCCTCACCAGAGATTGAGCAGGACTACAGTCCTACCTGGAGCTACCGGTACCAGACCTTGTTGCAGAGAGCGCTGCTACAGCAGCATCACTGTCTACTTCGGCCATCACAGAGAGGTACTGGAATGGGAAGGGAAGAAAGGAAAAACAGGAAGTACATGAAGTCACTAAAACACTCAGATAAATGTAAAATAACAAGCACACAGGGAAAGCCAGAAACTAATAAGTAAAGAAAAGGTGGGATTGGGTTCAGAATGGGATGGATTGGGGTGGTGGGGCCTAACACTAGGAGCAAGAAAAATAGGAGGAAAAGCTAGGCAGCAGCAGGCTGGATTAAAGAAAATGTCCAGGTGTTTGTGCACCTTGTGGTTCGTTCATGCTGATTTTTCAGCACAGAATGAACTACTGATGCTAAATCGCAGGACGAGCATCGTGAAATGCATTCTCTTCTGTTTGGGGGAGCACAGTGGAATCTTGTGTGAGTCCACAGAGTGAAATTCCTCAAATTCAGCTCACACACAAATTATCCTCAGATTTATCTGACATGAAGTTTTGGAATTGGGGGACACACAAAGTTCCCACCACCCAGCGGTACCCCGTTTGTGTGGCTGGGCCAGCAATACAATGCACCCTGAAATACGATCTAGAGATATCATATTTAACCCAGCCAAATGTATGTTTTCTTTTAACTGTGGATTGTGGATCGTGGCTCAGCTGCCACCTAGGGCAAACCTACCATACCAAACATTTCTGAAAACTAGACACTCGGGATGTCCAAGGTGAAGATATTGCTTGCATTTCTGTGAGGGAAAGTTCTGAATTTGCGTGGAGTCACAAATTTCCTACCATCCAGCGTTTCCTTAAGTCCCCTGATAAAACTGGTATCTCACTTGTATGGATGGGCCTAATTCCCACAACAGGAAAGGGTCAAAAACAAAACATGGACAGATATATTTATTACTTTCAAAACCGACCTTTTGTGGCCCAGTGATTGAGTGGTGACAAGGAAAGGCAACTAATTGAATCTTAGGATCAACAATAGACTTTGCAGTGGGCAACGGCCATAAAGTATTCATTGGGCACTTCATATTTCAGACAGGATAACGTGACTTCCACACTTAAACTTTAATTTCCATGTTTTACTGTTGTGAAGATTCAAAGTACTGCTCTGCTTATGTGTGTGGCTTCCATGGAAAAAGAGACTGACTACTCATTAAGTGAACTCCAGCAACTCTTGGTTCTTCTAGGACCTATTAAAATACCTTGACTCAGAGTTTCGATTTTCTTTCCTTTTCTTGTTCATCTGGTCTTTCTCTTTTTTAGAAAAATAATGACATTTGCATGTCCCATCAACAACATTTTACAGAAGAACTCATCTCTAACTACTTATTTTGGAAAAGACACAAGGAGGCATACATACCCCTTTGCACTGAAAAGAGGTAATGTACTTAGAATAATGCTGTTAAGGTTTGATTAGCAAAATGCATGCTTAATGTCATGGACATTATGGGGTCATTCTGACGCTGGCGGTCAGTGTTAAAGCGGCGGGCAACCCGCCAACAGCCTGGCGGGCAAAAATAATGAATTCTGACCCTGGCGGGAACCGCCAACACAGGCTGCCGCATTAACACTCCGACCGCCACGGCGGTACAAACAAACAGCGCGGCGGTCACCGCCAACAGGCAGGCGGCAGACAATGTACCGCCCACCCTATCACGACTCACCAATCCGCCACCTTTTCCGGGGCGGGAGCCCCGCCGATAAAAACACGGCAGAAACCGACATCTCTAATGGAAAACGCTTACCTCGACACACTCCACGCGGAATCGGAACAGCATGGAACCGAACTCCACATCCTCCTACCCATTGCCTTCCTGCTCTTCTTCCAGGATCACGAACGTCGCCGCAGACGACAACGGTGAGTACTGCACCTACGACACAGGGGAGGGAGGAGGAGGAAAGGTTACGGACACACACATACGCCACACACCCACCCCCACCCTCACCCCCACCGAAATACCTACACACCTATGGAGATTAAAAAGTCAGAGTGACGCCCCCAACCCACCCCCCCCCCCCCAAAAAACAAAGACAAAAGGCAATGAATGTAAAAGTAGAACTATATTATTGCAACAATAAAGTATAGCGACCTTAGCAATATATGAAGAATTAACACACATCTAGAACTATATCCATACAAGTAGGAAAAGTCCGGCCCAGTCTTTCAAAGTCCAAATGTCAGTGGGCCAATGTGCAGCAACACATGGGCAAAGCCCACACACGAGATCGAGTCCATTGGAGAGAACACTGCTGGGGCATCACTAAAATAAAAAACAGGCACCTCAGGGGGAAGGGAAGGGGGGGCACCTCAGCCACATGAGTCCACGACGCCAGATCCACGAAGGCCCTCCATGCCCACTGTGCCATCCTGGGGAGTGCAAAGCCACAGTCTCTCAAGTCTCTACAGTGGGTGGATTGCCCACTGTGCCATCCTGGGGAGTGCAAAGCCACAGTCCATCAGGTGGATTACAGAGACCACTGGTCATGGAGGAGGCATGGTGGGCAGAGTGCGTTGTGAAGGCCTGCCCGACCCAGAACCGGGACTGCCAATGGGCCAGCGGTGCTTGACAGGAAGGGCCCAGCGGAGCGGTGCTTGAGATGAAGGGCCCAGCCGAGCGGTGCTTGACAGGAAGGGCCCAGCGGAGCGGTGCTTGAGATGAAGGGCCCAGCGGAGCAGTGCTTGAGATGAAGGGCCCAGCGGAGCGGTGCTTGACAGGAAGGGCCCAGCGGAGCGGTGCTTGACAGGAAGGGCCCAGCGGAGCGGTGCTTGAGATGAAGGGCCCAGCGGAGCGGTGCTTGACAGGAAGGGCCCAGCGGAGCGGTGCTTGACAGGAAGGGCCTTGCGGAGCGGTGCTTGAGATGAAGGGCCCAGCGGAGCGGTGCTTGAGATGAAGGGCCCAGCGGAGCGGTGCTTGAGATGAAGGGCCCAGCGGAGCGGTGCTTGACAGGAAGGGCCCTGTTCAGCGGTGCTTCTCACGGCGGGGCCCTGTTCAGCGGTGCTTGAGACGGCGGGCCCTGTTCAGCGGTGCTTCTCACGGCGGGGCCCTGTTCAGCGGTGCTTCTCACGGCGGGGCCCTGTTCAGCGGTGCTTGAGACGGCGGGGCCCTGTTCAGCGGTGCTTGAGACGGCGGGGCCCTGTTCAGCGGTGCTTCTCATGGCGGGGCCCTGTTCAGCGGTGCTTCTCACGGCGGGGCCCTGTTCAGCGGTGCCCTTCACGGCGGGGCCCTGTTCAGCGGTGCTTCTCACGGCGGGGCCCTGTTCAGCGGTGCTTGAGACGGCGGGGCCCTGTTCAGCGGTGCTTGAGACGGCGGGGCCCTGTTCAGCGGTGCCTGTCTTGTGTTTCCAGTGAACCACACCTGGCCAATACTTGCCGCTCAGTCTGCATCGGACCTTTCCGTTGCGGGGCCCTCCTGTGATGGAGTCCTGGGGCCCTGGGTCTCCTCTGAAACCCCCGGAATGGGGCTGGTGGGGCCCTCATGGCCAGGTCGGCTGCTCCCTGCCTTTTGCTCCTTGCTGCCCTTGCCCTCCTTGGCAGACTGTCCGTGGCCCTTGGCTCCCTTACCCGATGTGGCAGGTGACGGGGCAAGGCTACCCTCCTTGGGGGCAGGCGTATCAGGCCTGTCGCGCCTGCCCTTCAGTTTTTTGCTCCTCTTCCCAGGGGGGGCTGGCTGTGCCTTTGCTGCTGGACGATGTCCCAGCCCAAGGAAAGGGCGGACTCCAAAAACCAGGCACAACGTTCTTGGGAGTTGCTGGGCTGGTGGTGGCTGAGGTGTTTGTGGAACTCTTACGGGATGGAGGGGGTGGGTCAGGTGAGGAAAAGAGGTCCACTTTAGAGAGGAAAATTTTCTTTGGAGCCATGGGAAGGGTAGCTGGAGTGGTTATGGGAGTGGAGGAAGAGGATGTGGTTGTAGGAGAGTCAAGTGTGCTGTCTTTGGGTGCAGGTGCTTGAGCAGGAGGCTGACGTGAGGTGGATGGCTGTTGTTTGGGTGCCTGACTGCGTTTGTGTGGTTGGGAAGCGGGGGTGACAGACACACTGGGAGAGGACACAGGGGACGTGTACATGGCAGTGGGGGTGGTGACTGCACGTGTGCGGACTGGGCTGGAGGGTGTGCTGGTGATGGGTGCAATGTCTGATGGTGGTGTGCTTGCAGGTGTGTGTGGAGACGTCACAGGGAGGGAGGAGGGAGACGAGGTGGTGGGGGACACAGAGGAGGTAGTGACTGTTGGCATGTCTGCATATGGATGTTGCTTGGGTGAATGCTTGTGGGATCTGTGGTGCTTATGTCTGGATGAGCTGCCCTTGGGTGTTGAGGTGTGTGCAGGCTGGTCTGTAGGTGTGGATGGGATAGGCAGAGGAACAGGGGAGTGGGACTGGGTGGAGGGAGTCAGAAGAGGGAGGCTGGAGACAGGGACAATGGCTGCCGTTAGTGCTGAGGCCAGAGCGTTGAACGATCGTTGATGGGCAGCCTGACCCGAATGAAGGCCCTCCAGGTATGCATTGCTTTGATGCACCTCCCTCTCCACACCCTGGATGGCATTCAAAAGGGTAGACTGCCCAACAATGATGGTCCTCAGGAGGTCAATGACCTCCTCACTGAGGGCAGCAGGGGTGACTGGGGCAGGGCCTGAGGTGCCTGGGGCGAAGGAGATGGCCGGCTTCCTGGCCTTGCGGGCACGGGCCGAAGGCCGAGGGTCTGCTGGGAGGGCGGAGCTGGTGCGCTGGGTGGCGGCTGTACCTGTAGGATCGGTGGGCACGGATGTTGCCGCCACCGCAAGGGAGCTCCCTTCCGAGGACGTGTCGGTGTCGCTGAGGTCTCCACGGGTCCCCGTGGTGGAGCCCCCCTCGCCCTCCGTCTCACTGGTCATGTCGGAGTCTGTTGCATGGCCCTCCGGGGCCATGTGAGATGCAGCTCCCTCTTGCGCCGATGCCACTTCTCCTCCGCCTGATGATGCTAATGCACACATTCACAGAGAAACAAAGAAAAAGGGGGGGTGGTGGAAAACATAAAGACAAGTTGAGTGCATGCATTGGGGACACCGTTGGCGGAGAGGACAGACACAGAAGCCCCCTGCACTACGCTGCGCACTTGGGGTACACTACTCATTCACTGGGACATGCCCTACAAGCCTATGGGCGACAACTGCCCACACAGTATACACTGGTCCATGAATCGCGTTACTAGGCACCCTACAGAGGTGGGGCACAGGACCATCCCTCACGGACGGGCCTATCCTACAGAAATCGCCCTGGCCTAGGGATACCCACAGCCCTCCTCCCCCACATAGGCACCTCCACTGCGCGCAAAATAGCTGAATGTGCTGATACTCACCCCCTTGTGTCTGCTGTGATGTCCTCAAGCACCCATCTAAATCGGGGTAGGCCACCGCCAGGATCCGGGACATCAGGGGGGTCAAGGTACGACTGGCACCCCTCCTAGGTTGGGAGGCCATCCCCAGCAGAGCCTCCGCGGTCTTCCTGCTCCCGCGGCGGATGTCCTCCCACCTCTTGCGGCAGTGGGTGCCCCTTCTGTTGTGGACCCCCAGGGCCCGGACGTCCTTGGCGATGGCACGCCAAATGTCAATCTTCTGATGGGCGCTGACCTATGTGACATGTACATGGGGGGAAGAGAAACATCATCACTTTTCTGCATGCTCGATGTGAGTGGCCCCCCCTCCCCAACCTTGCCATGTGGCACATGCTCTCATCTGTCGTGCCATGCATTCGTCATTCGCTGCCCTCCCCTCCATCGTACATCCTCCCCACTCAACCCAGGCATTGGGCACTATGCATTGCCCCTGTGTACTCACCTGTTGGTCTGGAGGCCCGTAGAGTAGCGCATACTGGGGGAGGACCCCGTCCACGAGCTTCTCCAACTCCTCGGAACTGAAGGCGGGGGCCCTTTCCCCAGTCGCAGAAGCCATTGTCACTTCCAGACCGAGGTCACAGCAGCACTTGCAGTATAGGTCCTCTCCTGTGGATGATCAGGTCTCGTGTGATCAAGCAGAGAGAAAATGGCGGTTACGGTCGCGGCGGTGCGTACCGCGGCGGTGCGTCCCGCGACCGCTGGCGCTCACCGCCATTGGCTCCTGAAACCCATAGGGTTCAATGTTGTCCAATGCGGCTTTGCGCCGCGGACTGCGACCGCCTACCGCCACGGTGCGCCACGCTTGCGCAATGACCTCACTTCACATTGTCACACTTCACAGGTCAGGCAGCCGCCATTTCAAGGGCCCACATGGCTTAATTCCTACTGCGTCACACATGGCTAGGCCTTGCACCGACAATCATACTAGCCATTCAATCCCGAGAGATTCGTGTACTGTGCATGCTGTGGGCACTTACCTGTGGGTTGCTTGACTCTGTGCTCCATGTTGTCCTTCCTAGGCACCGTCCGCTGGGACTTGCGAGGAGACGCAGGAATCTTCCCGTGTACAGACCGCTGGTGGACCTGTCGACAATGGAAGAAAGACACGTCATACTCACCTACAGACTCAACCGTGCCACTATACAGGAACTGTGTGCCCAGCTGGAGCCAGACCTGATGTCACCCATCCGCCAACCCACAGGGATTCCGCCTCTAGTGCAGGTGCTGTCAGTACTGCATTTTTTTGCCAGTGGATCTTTTCAAACTACCGTGGCCATTTCATCTGGGATGTCTCAGCCTATGTTTTCAAAGGTGTTGTCCAGAGTGTTGTCTGCCCTGATGAAATACATGCGGAGCTACATCATTTTCCCTGAGGTGGGTGACTTGCCTACAGTGAAGGGTGATTTCTATGCAGTTGGACACATTCCCAATATCATTGGTGCCATTGATGGGACCCATGTGGCTTTGGTTCCCCCAAAAGACGATGAGCAGGTGTACAGGAACCGAAAAAGTTATCATTCGATGAAGGTCCAGGTGGTCTGTTTGGCTGACCAGTACATCTCCCATTTAAATGCCAAGTTCCCAGGGTCAGTGCATGACGCTTACATCATGCGAAATAGCAGCATCCCTTATGTGATGGAACAGCTACAGAGACACCGTGTGTGGCTAATTGGTGACTCTGGTTACCCAAACCTGCCTTGGCTATTGACCCCAGTGAGGAATCCCAGGACCAGTGCAGAGGAACGGTACAATGAGGCCCATGGCCGTACCAGGAGGGTGATTGAGCGGACCTTCGGCCTCCTGAAGGCCAGGTTTAGGTGCCTGCATATGACTGGTGGATCCCTAATGTACTCACCAAGGAAGGTGTGTCATATCATCGTGGCCTGCTGCATGCTTCACAACCTGGCTTTGCGACGCCAGGTGCCTTTCCTGCAGGAGGATGGTCCAGATGGTGGTGTTGTGGCCGCTGTGGAGCCTGCGGAGAGTGAAGAGGAGGAAGACGAAGAGGACGACACAGACAACAGGGACAGAGTGATACTGCAGTATTTCCAGTGACACACAGGTAATAATCTACTCCTGCATTGTATTATATCTGTAACTGTAGTGGCTCTCTACTGTCTGACCTTTCACCCCAATGTATGGTAACTTAGTTGTGTATATCACTTCCTATTTCAGTGATCTGATCCCCACGGAGTGCCCTCTGTTTTTTTCCCCATGGACTACCGCTGTGTGACACTGGTATGTTGTCATCACAATGTAAATAGAAATGTTTTGTTGGTTATATCGAATACATTTGGTTTAAATAAATAGATAGCAGAATCCAGTTGGTTTTTGTGCAAAAATTGTGTTTATTTAAGTTTTCAAATAGGTTTATAGTTCAAAAAGGGTGATGGGTGATGGTGGAGGCATGTCCATGGCAGTGTCCAGACTGTCTTTCCTACAGGTCCATTGTCCATATGCCTGTGGAAGGTGGAGCAGGGGCAGTTCAAGGTTGGACAGGGTGAACAAGTGGGACAGTGGGATGACATCCGGGGGTTTCCGTGCATGGCAGGGGTCTTGACATCCTACTCTGTCTTCTTCCTCGATCTCAGGCCTTTCTTGCGGGGTGGTTCTTGTTCTGCAGGGGGTGGGGTCCGGGAGGGCCGTTGCTGTTGTGTCGGGGCCTCCTGACCACTAGCGCCGGCAGAGGTGGTGGGCTGTTCTTCCTCCATGCTAGTGGCAGGGGCCCTTTGGGGGGCCACATGGTCCCGCAAAGTGGTGACAATCTGGTTGAGTGCAACCACCATTGTACCCATTGCGGAACTGATGCTGCGCAGTTTTTCCCGGAACCCCATATTCTGTTGCTCATGCAGAAGCAGGATCTCCTGCAACCTGGCCAGGACCGTCGCCATCGTCTCTTGGGAGTGGTGGTACGCTCCCATGATGGTGGTGAGGGCCTCTTCGACAGTGGGTTCCCTAGGCCTGTCCTCCCTCTGTCGCACAGCAGCCCTCCCAGTTCCTCTTTGTTCCTGGGCCTCTGTCCCCTGGACGGTGTGCCCACTACCAGTGCCCCCAGGTCCCTGTTGTTGTTGGGGTTGTGGGTTACCCTGGGTGCCCTGTACTGGTAGACACACCGCTGCTTGACCTGTCCTGGAGACAGAAGCATGGGCCCGCTGGGTGGGTGCTGTGCTGGTGTTTCCAGTGGGGGGTAGGTCTGCTGTGGCCTGTGGCTGACTGAGGGTAACCGACTGTCCAGAGGTCCCCGATGGTCCGCTGGTCATCAGGTTCTAGGTCGACAGAGCTGCTGTCATCACTGGGGGCCTGTTCTGGGGGTGGGATGGACACATCTGGACCCTCCTGGCCGGTGTGTTGGCGTTCGGGCCCTGCAGGGGTAAAATAGTATGGTTACTGATTTTGTGTGTGCCATGGCGTGCGATTTGTGGGTGCCCTTGTCCCCCAGTGCTGGCAGTCCCATGTGGGAGGAGTTGTGAGGGTGGTTTGGGGGGGGGATGGGTATGTGCAGTGGTCATGCTTAGGTGATGGGTGTCCATGGTTTGTGTTGGCATTCAGGGGTTGGGGTTGGGTTGGGTGGGTTGTGCTGGTGAGACATTAACAGGGAGTATGTGTGCTGGGGGGTTAGGGGTGAAGGTGGGGGTGTGGGTTGGCATGCTGGTGGTTGGGGGGGGAAGTAGTTGAGAGTAGACTTACCAGAGTCCATTCCTCCGCCTACTCCAGCGAGGTGCTCAGGATGCAGGATGTTCAAGACCTCTTGCTCCCATGCTGTGAATTCGGGTGGAGTGGGTGGGGGTCCGCCGCCAGTCTTCTGCACAGCGATGTTGTGTCTTGACACCATCGACCGCACCTTCCCCCGTAGGTCGTTCCAGCGCTTTCGGATGTCTTCCCGATTTCTGGGATGCTGTCCCACATCGTTGACCCTGTCGACGATCCTTTGCCATAGCTCTGCCTTCCTGGCTATTGTGGTGTGCTGCACCTGTGTGCCGAAGAGCTGGAGCTCTACCCTCATTATTTCCTCCACCATGACCCTGAGTTCTTGGTCCGAGAACCTGGGGTGTCTTTAGGGTGCCATGGGGTGGTGTGGATGAGGTGTTGGGTGGTGTTTGTGGTGATGAGTGTGGTGGTGTGTGGTGTTTTGTGCGTAGATGTGGTGTGGGTGATGATGTTGGGTTCCTGTGTGTGTTGTGGTTTGCGTTCCCTGTGCTCTCTCTCTGTGTATTGCGCCTTGTCTCTGAATTTCGATTTGTGGGGGTTTGTGGGTGATGTGGGTGTGTGTTTTATATGGTGATGGGTGTGTGGGAGTGGTGTGTGTATGTGTATCAGGTGTGTGTATTTCGAATTGTCCGATGTGGCTGTGTTTTGTAAAGGTGTGTGCATTTTGAGCGCGGCGGTGTGTCCCGACAATGGAATACCGCAGTTGAAAGACCGCCGCGTGGATTTGTGGGTCGTAATGGCATGGGCGTGTTTGTGTTGGCATGACGGTGGAGGTTTGGTCATCTCCAGTTTATCACTGACCGCTGATGAGGCGGGCTTCAGTGGATGTCGGGTTTTTGGCGGTTTGGCAGTTGTGGGTCAGAATGACCGTGGCGGTTTACCGCGACCGCGGCGGTATGATGGCGGTCTTCTGACCAGCGGTAAGAGCCTTTTACCGCCAGGGTCAGAATGACCCCCTATATTTGTAACTACATTTGACTCTTTTATTGTTAGGTGGCCTATCATTAAGGATAAATGTAGCTAGCACATCTAGTTGTCTGGGATTGGTACTGGATTGGTCTTTAATGGTATGCAGCTCATGTGCCTTAATACAAGTTCTCACACATTATGTTTACCTCCCACTCCAATTCTGTCCTATTCCTTACTCATTCAACAGGTTTTCACGTCTGCAATGAAACTTCATGGTGCTTCTGCTATGCTTTTCATCATGGTCTCAAGACAGGCAATACCAGGATACTGCTACATAATTTTTTATGCGTTATCAATTATTTCTTGTTATAAATATCTTGGGAAATATGTGTGCTCTTATTTTGAATGCCTGCTAAAGCAACTCATTTATGTGTTTGTATATGCTAAAGACTGTTTGAATAGGTTAATTTAACTGTCACCTTCCTTCCATTACAGATGCCCTGTGTCCATGTGTCAGAGTCACCAGATCCTCGGGGTCTGTGCACGTTCCCAACACGTCCACCACTGAACAGCTCCACAACTCTGATAGATAAATCACAGAGACTGAGAGAGTTCAAGAGGGGAAGAGGGGATTAGGAAGGGAACAGCTGGGAAGGAGACCTGTAGTAAGAAAAAGGTTAGAATACACAATATGAAAATTATATCTCCTGAAATCTACACTAGACTATGATTCTAAGCCTAGTCACTCTGAAAACATGAACAATCTAATAGTTAAGTTTAAAATGACTAAGTTTCAAGATGGCCGGATACCTGTAGGGGAATCAAGATGAATTAAATGAAAACTTTCTTATTCAAGTACTTTCCTTTACATGAGGATCAGAAAAACATTCTGACAAAATTTTAAACCAGTCATATAAATCCTGTTTTGAGAATATATACTAGGACCATACAATATTGCATCTAGAGACTCTGGCCTTCTGTGTACTCTTAAAATGTTTCAACACAAATTGCGCATATTGCAGATATATATATATATATATATATATATATATATATATATATAGTAAACACCATAAAAGGATTGTGCACCATGAATAACACAATATGGATTCAGGAAACAAATCACATAACTTGTCAACTCGAATATTACATAATAAATATCTTAGAATAGTGGCATACAATAAACAACATGAAATAAACTCGAGGAGAGAATCGTGCGTCTTGCCGATTCGAGTGTCACCATGTAAAATATCAAGAAATGGTAGCATGCAATGAATATCAAAGTCAAATCATCATTAATCAAATCGAGCGTCTTGGCAATATGTAAAACACAATGTAAATGTCAAGAAATAACAGCTCACAATAAATAACAAGATCAAAGTACAATTAAACGAATCGCGCTTCTTTTGCCGATTCTTAAGCCACCATGTAAATGTCAAGAAATGGTAGCGCGCAATGAAGAACAAAGCTAAATCCTCATGAAAGGATTTGCGCGTCTTGCCAATTCATAAAACATCATGTAAATGTCAAGAAATAGTAGCGTGCAATGGACAACAATGTTTAAACACCATAAAACAAATTGCGCGTCTTGCCGATTCTTAAGCCACCATGCCAACATCAAGAAATGGTAGCACGCAATGAATAACAAAGTCAAACCTTCATGAAACAAATCGCGCGTCTTGCCTATTTGTAAACTACCATATAAATGTCAACAAATGGTAGCGCGCAAGTTATCTGTTACTCTTTTAAGAATTAAACCAAGAATATGAAAATTCTCAATAACGGGGTCGGGACAGTCCAACCACCGTCTTACCGCCTGGAACAATGATCACCAATGAAGGATGAAGGGCAGAAGACTGGAAGATCCAAGTAGGCCGCCGGGACAGGAGCTCAGGAAGAAGCTGTTGCTCTGCACCGGAACCTCTGAATAGTGAGCACTGGGAGTTAGGCTGGCTCTCTTTTATAGACTCTTGGCCCAGCCCAGAACCACGCCCAGGCATGTTGCAGGGAAAGTCTCTGGAAGGCCCTGGAAAGGGGCCACACCCTAACATACTCTGAAAACCTGCAGCAATACATTGCAAAGGAACAGTATTTGTAAGCATATTAAAAATAAGTTTTCAGGATTTAACTCTGCAGTGCAAAAGGTTAAACCACAACATATCAGCACAATGCATAAATTACGTTGTTTTGAGAGTGCTGGGTTTTTGCATTTTTGACGCCAATAGAGCGCGTGCTGCTCTGGTGTTGACACCATGGAGTGTCTTAATGCTGCATCATTATATCATAACATGATCCTAGTTCCTCATCCGCATCCATTAATTGATTTCCTAACCCCCTCCCTCTAGTTGTGAGATCTATTTTGCTGTAATCCATTCCTACCAACAATTGATCTCATATCTGGCGGGGTAGGGGTGTAGTGAAAGCACATTTAAACTGTTAGAGGAGGGTAAAAAAAGGCAACACCATATTACTCGTTGATCCTTCTGTGAGACATACTGGTACCGAAAATATACTTGAAACTGGGCCTCTAGTTGGCAGAGGTATGCACCCTGTCCAAGTAGGGAACACAAGCCTAGTTAGGGTAAGTCAGTTCCACGCCACAAATTAACCTGTGCCCACCATCTGATAGCTTAGCACAGAGTAGACAGGCTTCACTTAGGAAGCAATGTGTAAAGTATTTATGCAACACTTAAAACAGTAAAACAGTGAAAATACCACACAAAAAGATGTCACGCCTGGCTGGTTAGAATAATAGAACTCAAGTTTGTAAGTAAAACAAGGCCCTAATGACAACAATCCAATAAGTAGAAGCTGAGTTATGATTTTTTAAAGGTTAAAATGAAATATAGTGCTTAAAGGCATAAAGCGCCAACCGCCTCTATCTGGCCGTGCTAGAGCGGGTGAAATCTGAAAAGTCAGGCTGACTGTGAAGGAGCATGGGTCAGATACATGGACCAACCTTGTCCCGTTGAAAAAGTACCTTGTAGCGATGTCGGCGGGACCAATATGTGGAGCAGAGGAGCCAATGGGTCGGCGTCAATCCCACTGGATATGTGTCAGTTCTGAGTAGCACAATCCAAGAATAGATGTATTTGTCCTCAGCGCAGCAGCGCTGCATCTGTGTCGAAGGGAGATGCGTTGGTTCAGCTCTTCCCTACCATCCTGCCCAGGATGGGCCATCAGGATGTTGATGGTCCATCAGTCACACCCAAGCTCCCTTTGTGTGTGGCTGTCTGGAGGGAATGCACAAGAACCTAGCTGTCACCCACCCAGATGTGTATTCAGAGACAGGCACTCAGAGACAGGCAGAAAGATGATTTAAGGTAAGAAAATGCCAACTTTCTAAAAGTGGCATTTTCAGAATTACAATTTAAAATCAGATTTCAACATCAGTTGTGATTTTAGATTGTGATTCCAGAGACACCAAACTTGGAGGTCCTATTTCTTCCCAATTGGAAATTACACTTATAAAATGTAATAAGGCAGTCCCATTGTTAAACTATGGGAAAGACAGGCATTGCAGTACGGAAAAACAAATGTAAGAGGTTTTCACTACCTGGACATGTAAAACGTAAAAGTACAACTTTTTTAAAACACAGCACCATGTTCTTGGGGCTGTCCAGGGCCCACTGTGGAGGTGATATATGTATTAAAAATGAAGGCTTGGGCCTGACAAGAGGGTTAACTTGCCAGGTTAACATAGCACTTTAAGGCTGCAACCACAGGCTCTGTAATGGCAGGCCTGGGCCATGTTTAAAGAGGGTGGCATAATCAGTGCTGCAGGCCCACTAGTAGCATTTAATTTGCAGGCCCTGATCAGATATAGTGCACTCCACTAGGGACCTATAGGTAAATTAAATATGCCAATTGTGGATAAGCCAATCTTACCATGTTTCAAGCAGAGAGCACACACACTTTAGCTCTGGTTAGCAGTGGTAAAGTACCTAGAGTCCTAAAACCAGCACAAACATGGTCAGCCAAACAGGAGGTCAGAGGGAAAAACATTAGGAGAAACCATACCAAGGATGCAAGGTCTAACAATACTCAATAATGGACTAAGACTAGGTACATTTTTATAATCTATGCTGCATGGAAAATCTAGCTTCCTGACTTGAACACTCATGTACAGTAGAATAATCCATACTTTGCTTATAAGTTATGTAACTTTCTTATACTTGATACACTAATTCTGCATTTGAAAAATATAGGATGATTGATTTAGCTAAAAATGACTGTCTACTGTTTTTATTAATGCTGGCCTCTATTTTGGCTCTACCACTGACTGTATTGTCATTCATGCAGCAGAATCTGTTTTGCTGTTTCACCTGCTCAACTCAAAATACAAGTAGAATAGTTTCTTACCTATACTCCTAGCTCTCCTTCAGGGGTATCTCAATTGATAATCATAAGCACTGAATAGCCCAGCCAATGTGCAAGATCATAGAGCACTTTTTTTAACGTCACATTTTGTGTAGTATCTTTGCCTTACATCAGAAATGACAGGAAGTATATGTGGCACAACATTATAATTTAGCAGCCTAAAAATAGGCTATGCTGCCATTTCCATGTATTTACTTTAAAAGATAGAAGAAAATTAATTGTCTTAAAAAGGTCACGAAATCAAGGAAAAGTGACATTTTACACACATGCTTAACAAGACTTTAAATTTTCTTTTCAAGCAAATGATTGGGAAAGATAGCACAACACAATTGTACGTGATGAATCATTATAAGAAAGACAAAAGAACACTGCACCTTTAAAGCCACCCTGCTTTTGTCTTTACTAAACACTTGCATGTTGTGTATGATACATACATTTTTTGTCTTGTGGTAGTAAGGCAATTGGGTCACGGAGCCCCACAAGATACTCCCTTATCTTAATATTCAGACACTTGTGGGAAGTGCTTCTAGATTACTATTACTACCATTTCTATGTTAGTCTTTTGTTATATTTGCATGCTTAATTAGCTAAAACGTCACAAGTAGCAAAGAATGAGTCCATGTCTATCAGGTAAATAAATGCAGAAATATACCATTTTACATATCCATTTACTCTCAAAACACAAAATAAATATGAAAAAATACAAATAAGATGGACAAAAAATAAATATAGATAAATACAGATGAAAATGTTAACAAATCTATACCATAAAACTAGGAGCCCTAATTACAGGCATGAAACCATTTCTTTTACTTCAATGTATCTCCATTGATAATCAAACACCCAAATAGAATAGCTAACTCATTCCCTAAGCAATGAGGGAAGAGATAAAACATATGAACTCCTAAGCACCGCAGTTCTTAGAGTCTTTTCCTACTTGGGCAACTGTTCCGGTCTAAATCAACAAAACAGTGTCTTGTAAAGGTGCTAACAGATCTCCAGGTTGCTGCTTGCAGATACCAGAGATTTGAACGTTTCTTAGTAAAGTAGCAGTATCAACATTACCCCTGTTTAAATGGGCTTTTGGCTTTCAAGGTAAGGTTTTGTTAGCTTTCTCGTAGTCTAGGAGTATGTAAGAGACTATC
Organism: Pleurodeles waltl; assembly: GCF_031143425.1. NCBI lineage: Eukaryota > Metazoa > Chordata > Amphibia > Caudata > Salamandridae > Pleurodeles > Pleurodeles waltl. The sequence goes on from NC_090444.1 coordinate 716,526,887, forward strand.
CATATAGATAAAGATTGCTTGGATATGACAAACCAAGTCTGCAATGGACCATATTTTACAAACAATTGCTTAGACCTTCTCAAGTTTTTTGTTTTGTTTAGCTAAGCCATTAGCACCGTTCTCACATCAAGAGTGTGGAAAGACCCTTTCTGTTGGAGAAGAGTGATTCTCAAAAAAGATAACTCCTGTGAGGCCATTTTGAGAGGGAGAAAAGATCTGTGAACCACTTCTGGAATAGCCACTGTGGAGCAATAAGAATCATTCTGACCTTTCATTACATTAGTTTGACAATCACTGACAGCAGGAAGGGAATGAGATAAAACAAATTTGCCTAGCCAATTGATCCTGTCTTGTAAAACCTCAAGGCAAAGTCTGGGCATTTCTTTGTTCTCTCTGTTTACAAAGAGGTCTATCTAAGGGAAACCACAATCACAAAGATTTCTTACAAAAAGGTGTTGTTTAATATCTATTCATGGTTCTCTTGAACAGTTCTGCTGACAGTGTCAGCTTGCACATTCAGAATATCTAGCAGATGGACTGCCATAATCCTGAGATTCCTGGACACTAGCCATTTACAGATGGTTTGAGCTTCCAGGAACATTGCTATGGATATTGTCCATTTTGTGATATTGTCTCTTCCAGTTTGTTTAGAGACTTTGCCTTGAAGCACGTAAGGAAAGACTTCAGAACTAGAGGTAACGCTCTCAACTCTAGGAGACTGATGTTGTATGCCTGTTCCTCTGGGGACCAAGAGCCATGAATCTGATGGTGAGCTATGTGATCACCCCTACCCAATAGGGAGGCATTCATTACCACTGTTTGTGTTGGGATGCCTTGATGAAAACCCATTCTCTTGAACAGTTTCTCAGGAATATACACTAGCTGAGTAGTTTGTTTGATTGCTTCATTATGGTAAATTTGTCTTCCCATTTTCCTGAGAGCTGGTCCCACTGATCCTCCATACATTGTTGCAGAGGTTTCAAGCTCACACATGCATTTGGTACCAGGAAGAGGCAGGTTGCCATTGATCCTAGTAGAGACAATATTTGCCTTGCTTTTGGAGTGCTGTTTTCTTCAGAGTGTGGCATTTTTGAAGGATAGTTAAACATCTCTCTTCCAAAAGACATACATTTGTGATTATTATATACAGAATTCTGACCAGGTAATGAATGGATTGTACCAGGATAGAATTTGATTTTTTTGATTTACATGCAGTCCCAATTGGTTTAGGGTGATAACAGTTATTTGGTAATGTTTTGCAGCCTTGTTAATACATTGAAGCTTTGATTACCCTTCTGAGATGTGCTGCAAGACCACCATCCATTTTTAAAAGGTCCAGCGTGTAAACTTGAGACCAAAAGGAAGGAATGTGTGTTTTTAATGGTTGCTTCCCACTGTAGACCTCAGGAATTTCCATTGTTCTTTGCCTATCAGTATGTAGAAATAGGCACTTTTCATAGAGCTGGGGCAGGACTTCAAAACCAACACTGCCCATGATGTTGTCATCTTAGAAAGTGGGGCCAGGTCCATGAAAATCAGCACATTTTAAACCTGCAGTGTAGAAAATGTGTTTCATTTAGCTGGGGGCAGACTTCAAAGCCCACCCCGCCCATTGTGCTGTCATCTGAGGAGGTGGGGCCAGGCCCTTTAAAGTCAAACATTTTTTGCCCACAGCGTAGGTTGCACTTTTCATTGAGTTGGGGCAGGACTTCACAATCCAACCCCACACCCAAAGTGCTGTCTTCTGAGGAGGCATGACCAGGCCCTTTAAAACTAACGCTTTTTGCTTGCAGCAGGGCATGCTTTTCATTGAGCTGGGATAGGACTTCAAAGCTCGCACTGCCCATAGTGCTGTCATCTGAGGGGATAGGGCCAGGCCATTTAAAACCAATGCTTTTTGCCCTTAGCGCAGGACGCACATGTTGCTCGGTGAAGAACATCCATCAGCTGGCCCATTTTCACTGGTCATCGACTGAAAGAGGCCGGGCTGAGCCACCCTCATTAGTTGTAAATCGGTATTGAAAGGTTAGTGGCCTGCTAATATTGTGTGTTCCGTACATATACAAAATATTGTTTCAGCAATAAGGTTGACGTTTCATGCTTCAGCAATCTTTAAGTACAGCTCTGGTCAAAGTGTGAGTGAGCTGAGTCCTATAATGAGATTTTGCCACTAAAAATGGGAAAAAGAAAGGCAGCCGAGGCGCCAATGAGAATGACATTTGTATTTGGAATTTATAAAGTGCATTATACCCTCAGATGTCATAATGCTGGTGGAGAAGAGTGACTACCAAAACAACAGATGAGAGATCAAGCACATTCATCAAGGGAGAGAAAACGTTTTTAGCTGCTTACAGAAGACAGCATGGGAGTTTTTACTCGCAATGTGAGTAGGAAGAGAACTCCAGAACTTGGCGGTGTTGGAGTCCCGAAAGAAGCGCCCCCCACCTGACCTTTCTAAACCTAGGAATGACCATCTTTCTAAGCGAGGCAGCCCTAAGCAGTCTATCGGGGGTATATCAGTGGAAAGCCGCTTATTTGTATTGACATGAGTTGTCAAAGTGGGCGGGATCGGAGGGGCACTCTGTGCCCTTACTTTTTTAATTAATAAAAAAAACATTCCACTACTTTTTATTAAAAGACAGCCATCCCTAGATGGTTTCATTCAGGGACTCTCCGTCGCTGTGAGACCGAGGAAGGGACAGGCAGTTTAAAAAAAAACAGGCCTTCTTGCCAGGGTATTTGCTTGCCTGTGTGCAAATGCACACAACTGGTTAATCTACACATGTGAAGGGGGCCTGGAAGCTGGTTTAATTGACCGAATCACATGAAACTTTGTGATGACAAATATTTATTCTTATCATTGGTAGTGCAAGGGAGTTACCAGCTGAGCTGTGAAGTGTGTGCTTTTCAAGGCAGTCATATAAAAATAAATCATTAGTACAGTCTGGGTATTACTAAAATCTGTAGCTTGGAAGCACCATTTTATCTGAAATCCTTTGGCCCATTTGATAGCAGTTTGTCTTATACTGTGTGTAATGCAAGTTTAACATAATGACTTGCACCTTCTCAGTGCTTTCCGTCACAGGCTGGGCCCTCCTAGCACTAACAATACACAAGTCACTATTCTCCATTGCACAAACCAAAATTTTAATCTGTGGCTTTCTCGTTACACACAGACCTCTGCAGTGAGTTAACTAATAGATGTTTCATATTGTACAAATGTGTGCAGGACACTAAATATTTTTTCATTTAACAAACTGTGACTTATTTAATATGTAGCTATGTGAAGGTGAAAAAACGAAAACACTTACAGAATATTTTGTCTCCGCTCCCACACTACTGACCCTACCCCCATTGCATGCAGCATCAAAGTTCCCATACTTCTTTTAATGCAACTCAACCACTGATTTACATGATCAAACAAATCTGTGAAGCATCCTCCTAAGAGTAATTCCCTGAGAGAAATTAGTGACTTAGTAGAGGAAGTGGAGACCATCCTCAATCCATCTACTATTTCTACCTTTAATCCCAGAAGCAATTCAATAGCACAAATATTTTGTTACGAAGTCAGACAAACTATGTAAGACATCAAGTACATTCAGAAACCCTGTTCCTATAAACAGATGTGTCATCATGGAGCCCCTCCAAATTGAGTCATTGTGTGTAACAACTTACACCTCGGTTTCTTGTGAACCTATGGCATAGCTGCCAAGGTTGCTAAATGTGCCATTTCCATAATTTCAGTGTAAATATGAGTGACATTTCAACGACTATGAGTGTCACTTTCTTGCAAGCAAAATCAAGCGATGAAGACGAGGGAATGATATAAATATCGTAATATATGGAGAATCCTATACCTCCCATTGTACACCAGCACCTCCGAGTGACCCTCAATAAATACTACTCAGGGCTTATCTAGATAGCAAAGTGAGAACATTTTACAAGTAGGTTTTATCGCACTTGAGGACTCGCGTAACAATCTCAGGCATTGCAGGAATGCGGGATACTAACACGAGATGCATGACACTTGGCAGGCCTGCTATTGTGACTTGTGAAAGCTGCTTTGCTATACTGGCTTAGCTGAAATCTTTTACATTGTGCAATCTGAATAATCCAAATAACTCCCTTTTTACCTATCAATCCATTCTAACTGCAAAATGTTGCAGGTTGTGAAGAAGCTTAAGTTCTAGCTAGCTCTTCTCTAGGCACAGGTCAAGTCACTAACTACCGAGCTATCAGCAACAACACCTTGTTTACAACAACTGGTTTCTCTAAACCATCAATCCACTACGCTATGATAATGTGGTGGTAGTGATATCCCAGGAACAATAGTCAACCACTCCTCCCAACCCCCCAAGGGAAAAGGCTACTCAGGCCACCTGTGGCCACTTTAAGAGATGGTATCTCCTAGCACAAAGTCAAGCCACATACAGAAACCCACGTATCGTTCCTCAGGAAATATTTTATTCACTCGAGATGGGAAATATGTCTCCTCTCCTATACGTACCTGCCTGATTCCCATCTGAATAAGGGCCCATTACTAGGCAACAATCTCCTGTGTGCTCTGCCATAAAACACCTCTTTAAGCCTTCTTTCGTTAATGATGCTCATGTGGTGGGTGGGAGGTCTATATACTGGTGCAACGTGACCAGACGTTCATGAGGATCAAGAGAAAGTAGAAAATCATGTAATTCATTGGATCTGAGATGTTCACAAATGCACTTCGTAATTTGTTCAGATATTGTGAGGGCCACACGGTGCTCAGTACCAGAGGACAAATATGACTATGTTGAAATATTATTGTCATCTGCATCCCTGGTTGATGGGCTAATAGCACTGGAATCCCGAACTCAAAGTCCTATATTCATGTATTTCTGCTTGAAGTATAACCTGTTCACATGAAGGAATGAATGCCAACCAGCTAAATACATCACTCCCTAAGACCTCCCAGATGACCTCTGCTCAGCTGTAGAAAGAGTGAATTGACTCTGCACGCAGGAAGCCCAGAGGTTTTCCCCACTATCTTTCTCTAAACGTGATGAGTACTGAAACATTCTTTCCTAGAGTACTGGTGGCCTCAAATCCAAACTATCAGATCTAAACTAGGAGACTTTTTTGACTAATTTCATATTTGTCTGTCTCAGGAAAATTGGTGTGCGGAGCTCGTCTATAGAACAGGCTTTACTAGCTTTTGTATTGAAGCTGTTTTGAAAGGGGCAGGGGGGGCAGTAGATGGATTGACGATCTCACCGAATATTACACTTAACTGCAGAAATACAAGGCATTCCATGAACTTCTTGGTTTATTGTTCATTTCACCCGAATGTAAGTATTTCTGTATTTTCAGTGTCTACCATAGGAATCATGTCCAGCATAAGGAGTCTAGCACAGTCATTTGTCTTGAGTCTTATATTGATTGTGACAATTCATGAATTCAGAATTGGCCATTACAGAGGAGGAAGATGCCATCTGAGGGGTTTCACAACTAGAACTTCCCCGAGTAAAAAGGCAGTCAGCCCTTTCTATTCAACTACTGGAAATGACAATTAATCTAGATCTTATGACCTGTAATGGCCATTCCCCTCGAATGCAGTAGGTAGTCACACCTTTAAGAGGCAAAACTAATAAAATAGGATAGACAATATCTTGCTAGCCGTTCAACTGTGACGGCATAAGAAGGACATGATAATCCTTGTTAGACTTGACAGTGGGCACAATGCCTTACTCCTAACAATGAGAGGATACCTGAGAATTAATTCCAATGCTCACAATTTTTTACATCCTAGGTATTTAAGTCTCTTAAATAATAAGCAGACACTAATGTGGTCTCATCTAAAAGTCCAACCAAGTACAATGTCTCAAATCTATAGTAAAGTGGCAGATACCATTGAGCAAATGAGAAATAAAGGAGCTTCTGGGGAATGAGTGAATTTATTACTGAAATCTCATGACTTTATTTGACTCTCTTCGCAAGTCTTTTACCAGAGAATGTAAAGGACCACCTAAATAGAAACCTAATCATTCTTGGTACAACAATGTAGTCAAGCGAAAGCAGCCCTAATTAAATCTATTAAAGGCAAAGATCAGGACCAAATAATTTTGTCAACTAGAAATTAAAAGTCAGTGCTGTCCAAAGCAAGATGTATTTGGGAGACGGAAGTATGGCACGACCTGATGATTGCAGCTAAAATAGTAGAAAAGAAATCTGCCAAACTTGATTTCAACCTTCAGTCCCAGGGAAGGTAGTGCATTTTCAGGGCTTACACTTGAAAGCTTATAAGGTACCAAGTGTGTCCTTAGACACAGAACGTTCCAAGACCGACCAAATGCTAAGTCCTCTAGTTAATTTACTTAAGGATTCCCTCAATGTTCTTGATTCATTAGTCCCTTGTAAGTGCCCAGGACCTGATTGCATACCAGAAGATCTGTCTGCTTCTGACCAGCGAAATAGGGCCCGTAGCTAAACCTGCTCACAAGTTGTATTTTGATTGGCGGTAAGCTCCCCAAATTATGGCATGATGCAGTAATTGTCCCAGTTCACAAGAAAAGAAAGGAAGTCACAAAGACCCACGACCTTATAGGCCAATTAATTTAACTGACCGGCTTCAGAAGCTCTTCTGTCACCAAATATTGGGCCAATGATAGCAAAATTTGATCAAACTTTCAAGCATGCTTTTGTCAGAAAATCAGTACAATTGACCAGATATTTTGACTATGTTTAATTCACTGCAAAACCTTGAGATTAGCGAAGGCCACTTGTTCGTAACATTTGTTGATCACAAAGCAGCTTTTAATTTTATTCCTGACCAGTGCTGGGGAGGTTTGGGTGACATTGGGGTCCCTGGAAACATTTAATCAATCCTAATAAGATAACATGAGATGAATTACCCTCGAGTAAGATTTGGCAGCAAGGAGGAGTTGACTAGTCATAGTTGAATAGAAAAGGGAGTTCGTAAGGGTTGCGTTTTGGCCCCAAATCTCTATCTAGACTTTCCCTGCAACAACTCCCCTAAAATAGGAGCCCTAAGAGTGCAAGTGTTATTGTTTAGATGATGACACACTTCTCAACTCTAAAACCCCTGCTGGGATGCAAGCTTTGATTGATCACTTTTTAAACTTTTGTTCAGAAAGAAGATTGGAGTTAAATACTAAGAAAACTAAATATATGTCCTTCAACCCTTATAAATCTTTAAAAGTGTGTATTAAAGCACAAAACTACATTCTTGAGCTAGTGTCAGACTTTATCTGCGAGTGAGGCTAACCAGCAATGCTTCTTGGTCACAGAAAATTACCAAGAGTGCATTGAAGTTGCAGCAGGAGTCCATGGCTTTTTCCAAATTGTACAAAAATACTAAGTCAAGAACTCTCTCTTCCGCCCTTGAGTTACATAATGACAAGACTAAAGGGCAGTTCTGTATTGATCAGAACTATGGGGACATGTAAAAGAAACAAGGTTAGCCGTGGTTGAAAACAAATTTATTCGGTCTTGCAACCTTCTCCACAGCATGTTTTTACAATAGGATGGAGACTTCTTGACAAAGGTGCTATCTATGAAACAGGGATGACGTATTTGGTGGAATTGTTGGTGGAGTATACTTGAATCTGAGACAATATCTATTTTGCACAATATTCAGAACCCATTTGTCGTTGGTAATGGTTTTACACTGTTACAGGTAAGATTTATGCTTTTCCCACAAGAGTGGGTAACAGAAGAGGGGGAAGTGGGAACTCATTGTTTGCCACCCGTGACAGGTTTAGTGGCTAGGGAAAACTGTTGGGTACATCCTTTACCTCTATATTGACTTTTTTGCTGTTGCTGTCTCTGCTGTTGTTGTTGTTGACCTGCAGCAGGTGAGGAGTTTGAACACCCACATGGTAATATCTGCAGTCATAGAGTTTGAAGGAATGTTTCCGTATTTCTGTCTCTTCTCCAATCTGACCGCCCACAGAGTATCTAGTTCTGTTTCCATTCAATACATCTCCTCATCATTGTAAGATCCAAACAATGTGTTCCCTGAAAAAGGGAAATTCAAAATCCTGTTTTGTGCCTCAGGTTCATGTCCCATGAGTCTTAGCCAAGAGGAGAGACATAAGATTAAACTATGACAGCATTAATTGCCTGTTAGAACGGATGTACCTGCTGCAGCACTAATGACTTGGTTAGACGCCATCATTTCTTCATTTATGATTTATTTGAAGTCTTAAAGTTTGTTTATTGGCAGGCTGCCTAAGAACTTTTGGGGTCAGTACCAAAGCAACCTATTGTACCTCCCTCGTGGATGCAGAAGCTTGGGTTACAGTCAGTAAAAATTATGTTAGCCGGGTGGAGGTGGCGGTAGGGGTGAAGGGGGGTTTGCCTCAAAAAATGACGATAGGCTAGTTAGAGGAAAAAGAAATCCCGTTAACCTGTCTTGCATAATTTCCTGACACACAACCATCCTAACGCATGACTCCTGTCTTATAAAAGACAGGAGTCATGCCCACCACACCAATGGGCAGCACAGGGGACCAGGGTCCCCTGGACATGGCAATTGCACCCAGTGCCATGCAGGGGTCCCCAAGTTAGGGCCCCCAATGCCACTTTAAAAAAAAACAATACTTACCAATACTTACCCTACTTTCCTGGGATGGGAACCCTATCCCCTGGTGTCCCTCTGGTGAGGGTGTCGGTGTTCCTGGTGCTTGGGGAAGGCACTTTTGGGCCCATTCCATGGTGTTTAACCATGGAAATGGGTCCAGGGGTCCCCTAAGGCCTGGCATGACCCAGGCATTAAATAATGGTGCAAAGCAAGCTTTGCGACATTATTTAGCCCCTCCTCCCTCCCATGCGTCATTTTAGCACTGGGGATAAATATGGGTCTATGGGGATAGCACCATTTTTTAGATGGGAACGCCTACCTTGCATCTCATTGATGCAAGGTAGGCGCACGCATCCAAAAAATGGAGCTAAGGCCAATGTTTTGATGCTAGACTTGTCTAGCGTCAAACAACAAGTTACTTACCTTCGGTAATGCTTTTCTGGTGGATACACTAGCTACCTGTGGATACCTCACCTTATGAATTCTCCTAATGTGCCAGCAGTCGCCAGAAAATGTTCTTCCCAGCTCTCCACGTTGACAAGGACGTCACAATTGCACGGCTCCGCACATGACTCCGTCTGACGTCACCGTGGCAAAAAGAGGTCCTCGCTGGCATGCCTTTGAGGCGAACAGGTGAAAACCGACCTCACAATAGCACATATAAATACATACATATAACCATATTGCTGTAACATAAGTACAACATTTATTTATATGAAAATTAATCAAAACATATATACACTTATAATACAAAAGTCTTGGTATGACCAGACAGGCAACGGGGAGGCGGGTGGGACAGTGAGGAATCCACAGGTAGCTAGTGTATCCGCCAGAAACAGCGTTACAGAAGGTAAGTAACTTGTTCTTCTGATGGATACAACAAGGTGGATTCCTCACCTTATGAATAGAATCCCAAAGCAGTACCACGCTCGGAGGTGGGTGCCTGACTAGTCACACGAAGAAATCCTGCAACACAGAACGAGCAAAATGGCCATCCCTCCTGACTTCCGAATCCAAGCAGTAGTGCTTTGCAAAAGTATGAAGGGAAGCCCTAGTTGCCCTTTACAAATATCTACCACTGGAACACCCCTAGCCAAAGCTGAAGTGGTAGCCTTAGCCCTGGTAGAATGAACTCTAATAACCTCAGGAGGAATCTTCTTTGCTAACGAATAACAGATCTTAATGTAAAGAATGACCCACCTGGATATGGTTCTTTTATGGACAGCTCTGCCTTTCATCTTTCCCACATACCCAACAAAGAGTTGGTCATCATACCGAAAGTCCTTTGTTCTCTCAATACAGAAACTGAGAGCCCTTCTGGGGTCCAAGAATGGAGTCTTTCTTCCTCTTTTGAAGAATGAGGAGGAGGGTAGAAAGATGAAAGGATGATAGACTGCCCCATATGGAAAGGAGTGACAATTTTAGGAAGAAAAGCCACCCTAGTTTTTAGCACCACTTTGTCAGCAAAGAATGATGCAAAGGGAGGTTTGACACTAAGGGCCTGAAGCTTACTCACACGCCTAGCAGACGTAATAGCTATAAGGAATACTGTCTTAAAGACCAATAATCTTAAAGGACAAGAATGGATAGGTTCAAAGGGTGAACCCATTAAAAAAGTCAAAAACAGATTTAAATACCACTGAGGCATAAGAAACGGAGTGAGAGGAAATGTATTTGTTAAACCTTTCAAGAACCTAACAACTATAGGTGATTTGAACAAGGATGGTTGATCCAGAAGGCAAAGTAAGGGTGACAGCACTGACAAATGGCCTTTGACAGTCGCAGCTGCACAACTCTTCTGCACTAAAGTTAAAGAAAACAACAGAACGTCAGACAAATGGGCTCTCAAGGGCTCAATTTGTTTCTCTCCACACCAAGCCACAAATTTTGCCCACCTGCCGGCATAAACAGTCTTAGTGGATTGTTGCCTGGCCGGAAAAATAACATCCACTTCTTCTAGTGGGAGAGAGAAAGAACTTAGATTGCCTCGTTCAATCTCCAGGCATGTAAGTGCAGGCTCTGGAGGTGAGGGTGTAGAACCTGCCCCTGCGACTGTGAGAGGAGATCTGCCCTGAGAGGGAGACAGAACGGAGGACACAGTGAGAGTTGGAGAAGGCCCGTGTACCACACCCTTCTCGGCCAATCCAGAGCTATTAAAATGACTTGAGCCCGATCTTGGCAAATCTTTCTTAGAAACCGAGAAATCAAGGGTATCGGGGGAAACGCGTAAAGCAACTGGTCGCACCAAGACATCTGTCACCCAAAGCTCCTTGAACTGGATACTGGAGGCTGCAGAACGACGGGCAGTGTGCGTTCTCCCGAGTGGCAAATAGGCCTATCTGTGGAAAACCCAACATCCAAAAGATGTGAAGGGCCAAGTCCGGATGGAAACGCCACTCATGATTGTAGGAGGCTGGCCTGGCTTCTAGTAGGTACCTTGTGGTACTTACACCTTGCGCCAGGTCCAGTTATCCTTATTAGTAGAATAGAGGTGTTCTAGCAGCTTAGGCTGATAGAGGTAGCTATAGCAGAGTAGCTTAGGCTGAACTAGGAGAAATGCAAGGCTCCTACTATACCACTTATATCATATAGCACTATATCATAAGAAAACACAATACTCAGAGTTACTAAAAATAAAGGAACTTTATTTTAGTGACAATATGCCAAAGGTATCTCAGAGGATATATTCCCTTAGGAGGTAAGCAATATACACAAATTATATGCACACAAACCAAAATCAGGTAACAGTTAGAAAAGTAGTGCAAACAATGTAGAATCACAATAAAATGCAATAGGGAGAAATAGGCCTAAGGGCAACACAAACCATATACTCCAAAAGTGGAATGGAACCACGAATGGACCCCAGGCCTAGTGTAGTGTGTAGAGGGTCACTGGGAGTGTAAGAAAACACTAAGGGTGTCCAAGATACCCCACCCCAAGACACAGAAAAGTAGGAGTAAACTTACCCTGCTACCCCAGAAAGACAGTAAAGTCAAGATAGGGGATTCTGCAAGGACAACAACTGATTGCAAAACACTGAAGACAGATTCCTGGACCTGAGGACCTGTTAAGGAAGGGGACCAAGTCCAAGAGTCATGCAAGTCTCCAGGGGGAGCAGGAGCCCTCTAAACCCCGGATGAAGGTGTAAAAGGTCTGACTCTTGGTGGAAGAAGCCAAAGATTCTGCAACAACAGAAGGTACAGCAGCCACAGAAGTACCTGAACAGGCACTTAGAAGATCTGAGGAAAGCGGTCGACTCAGAGTCACAAAGGAGGATCCCACGACGTCGGAGTCCAACTCAGCGAGTTGGGTAATGCAGGACGGAGTGCTGAGGACCTGGGCTAGGTTGTGCATGAAGGAAGTCTTGAAAAAGTGCACAGAAGCCCAAGCAGCTGCAGTTCTCGCAGTACACAGGATTACTGTCTGGCGTGGGGAGGCAAGGACTTACCTCCACCAAATTTGGACAGAAGAGCAACTGGACTGTCGAAGACACTTGGACCCAGCTCCTGTGTTTCAGGGACCACGCTCGTCAGGATGAGAAGGGACCCAGAGGACCGGTGATGCAGAAGTTTGTGCCTGCGTTATCAGGGGGAATATTCCGTCGACCAACGGGAGATTTCTTCTTGGCTTCCAGTGCAGGGTGAAGGCAAACAGCCCTCAGAGGATGCACCACCAGGAAACAGTCGAGAAAGCGGTCAGGATGAGGCGCTACAATGTTGCTGGTAGTCTTCTTGCCACTTTGTTGTGGTTATGCAGGCATCCTGGAGCAGTCAGCGGTCGATCCTTGGCAGAAGTCGAAGAGGGAAGTGAAGAGGTACTCTGGTGAGCTCTTGCATTCGTTTTATGGTGAGATGCCCACAGGAGAGACCCTAAATAGCCCGCAGAGGAGGATTGGCTACTGAGAAAGGTAAGCAACTATCAGGAGGGGTCTCTGACATCACATGCTGGCACTGGCCACTCAGAGCTGTCCATTGTGCCCTCACACCTCTGCATCCAAGATGGCAGAGGTCTGGGACACACTGAAGGAGCACTGGGCTCCTCCCCTGGGAGGTGCTGGTCAGGGGAATGGTTACTCCCCTTTCCTTTGTCCAGTTTCATGTCAGAGCAGGGCTGGGGGGATCCCTGAACTGGTGTAAACTGGCTTATGCAGAGATGGCACCATCTGTGCCCTTCAAAGCATTTCCAGAGGCCAGGAGAGGCTACTCCTCGCAGGCCCTTCACACCTATTTCCAAAGGGAGAGGGTGTAACACCCTCTCTCAGAGGAAATCCTTTGTTCTGACTTCCTGGGACCAGGCTTCCCAGGCCCCAGGGGGCAAAACCTGCCTGAGGGGTTGGCAGCAGCAGTAGCTGCAGTGGAGACCCCGGAAAGTTGGTTTGGCAGTACCCGGGCTCTGTGCTGGAGACCCGGGGATGCATGGAATTGTCCCCCCAATACCAGAATGGTATTGGGGTGACAATTCCATTATTCTAGACATGTTACATGGCTATGTTCGGAGTTACCATTGTGACGCTACATATAGGTATTGACCTATATGTAGTGCACATGTGTAATGGTGTTCCCGCACTCACAAAGTCCGGGGAATTTGCCATGAACAATGTGGGGGCACCTTGGCTAGTGCCAGGGTGCCCACACACTAAGTAAGTTTGCACCTAACCTTCACCAAGTGAGGGTTAGACATATAGGTGACTTATAAGTTACTTAAGTGCAGTGTAAAATGGCTGTGAAATAACGTGCACGTTATTTCACTCAGGCTGCAGTGGCAGTCCTGTGTAAGAATTGGCTGAGCTCCCCATGGGTGGCAAAAGAAATGCTGCAGCCCATAGGGATCTATTGGAACCCTAATACCCTGGGTACCTAGGTACCATATGCAAGGGAATTATAAGGGTGTTCCAGTGTGCCAATGAGAATTGGTAAAATTAGTCACTAGCCTGCAGTGACAATTTTAAAAGCAGAGAGAGCATAAACACTGAGGTTCTGGTTAGCAGAGCCTCAGTGATACAGTTAGGCCCCACACAGGGAACACGTACAGGGAATACTTTATGAGCACTGGGGTCCTGACTAGCAGGATCCCAGTGACACATAGGCAAAAACAAACATACATACAGTAAAAATAGGGGGTAACATGCCAGGCAAGATGGTACTTTCCTACACAACCCCCCCAAACGAGGGACAATAAGGCTAACCTTGCCCAGATGAGTCTTCATTGTCTAAGTGGAAATATCTGGAGAGTCCATCTGCACTGGAGTGGGTACTCCCAGGTCTATGTTCCCCTGTATAGTCCATTCCCTGTAAGGATATGGGCCACCTCAACAATATAGGGTTTTCATCTTTCATTTGTTTTAGCCAAAGTAGAGCTTTGTGGTCTGTCTGAACAATAAAGTGAGTACCAAACAGGTATGGTCTCAACTTTTTCAGTGCCCAGACCACAGCAAAGGCCTCCCTCTCCATGGCAGACTAACGCTTTTCTCTAAGGGTCAACCTCCTGCTGATAAAAGCAACTGGTTGATCCTGGCCCTCAGTATTAAGCTGTGATAGCACTGCCCCAACCCCTAATTCAGAAGCATCAGTCTGGACTATGAGGCCCATATTTATACTTTTTGACGCAAAACTGCGCCATCGCAGTTTTGCGTAAAAAAAATTTGCGCCGTCTAACGCCATTTGGATGCGCCATTCGGGCGTCAAATTTATACTTTGACGTACGGCGGCACAACCAACAGGTGGGAGTCATTATTTCGTGACGCAAACAGCGTCGGTCTGTCGTAAGGCAAACCCACGTAAAAGTGACGCAAATCACTGTGGGTCGATTTACGACAGCGCTATCGTGAATACGCCGTTTTTTTTCACGCTATTGCGTGACATTTTTGCGCGAAAACTGCACTTACAGGAGAGGAGACCCAAAATGGATCCCAGATGCCCCAACAGACCCCAGGAGGATGAGAGCAGACCAGGACCCAGCCAGGAGGAAGCACACAGGAACCAGGACATGTTAAAGAAAAAAAGAAAGTGTCGCTTCAGTGCAGAGGAGCAGGAAATCCTGGTGAAAGAGGTGACGGAACACCAGCACCAACTTTTCATATCCTCAAAATTGCCACTCAGTAGGAGAGAGGCCATCTGGAAAGAAATTGTGGACAAGATAAACAGTGTGGCTGAAGAACGCCGGACAGTCACCGAGTGTAAGAAACGCTGGCATGACTGTAAACGTAGGACCAAAGAGAAAATGGCCAGGAACAGGAAGGCAGCAATGCAGACTGGAGGGGGGAGTCCAGCACAACAGGAGGCTCTGGACCACATGGAGGAGATGGTCGCAGCCGTCATCCCAGAGGAGATCGTCACAGGGATACAAGGACTGGACAGCGCAGACTACCACGACACTACGCACATGCAGGGTAAGTCGCATGGGGAATTACAATGCAATAATGGGGACTGTAAGCAGGGGGGGGATACTTACTACACAATGCATGTAACTTAGCACATATATGAAGTGGCATGGGGAAAGGGGCACGGCAGGGGGGAATGCCCAGTACTGACCATAGCCGGGGCACGACAAAATACTGCCACCACTACAGTCCCATGGGGACATCCTGTAATTACAACAAGAGAGCCAAGGGAAACCAGTGACAGGTGGGAAGGACACTACCCTGAATCCACATCCAGGCACTTGTTTTGCACAAACTATTCCCCATCAACTAGGTCCCTACCTGTAATGCAGTAGCAAATACAACAACTGCAACTTAACTGCCACCACAGTTGACAATAACACCTCTCATCTCTGGGCAGCTATAGTACCAAATGGCAGGAACCCCACCCTGGAACATACATTCCTAAATTAGGGGGTGAGCATGACATCTGCAACTACTCCTAGAAATAAGACAAAGCTACCAGTACACTTAAATGCCGAATGTCCATAACTGACACATACATAAGCCTAAGTAAACAGCAATAGGAGCCACACAGCACTAACAACACACACATGCTGCATACGTCAGGGTCCCTCACGTGCCTGCCTAACAATGCTACATCACAAATGTCATACTGCTCAGACAACAACATTGACGAGGGGACACAGGCAACTGGTCAATGAAACACATCTGCACAGTCTAACCAAAAAATAGGACATTCATACGATAAACAGGCCAATCCAGTAAGACACACATGAGACCCCATCAGATACAAACATCAACAATGTTTACATCCATACCATATCCTAACATTGACATACATAGGTCATGCCACCTAACATGTACAGATCATGCAATGTGAATAAAAAGTGTATGGTGCAGGGCCTGTGAGGCAAGTGTGCTGGCAGGGCAGTCACAACACCCACAGTCAGTCAAAGTGTAGCGTGGCAAGTGAAACGTATACTTTGCGCAATAGCCTCAGGCTGGAGGCCTTTTTGCATCTTACCCTGAATGTACTTATACTCATTTGCTCACATCTAAGTGCCTCAGAGCACTTTGCACTAAATGAATCTCATTGCCCTTCCTATCAGTTAATGTAGCAAATAGTCAGTCCTAAGGTGTTGGCAATTAGTCAAATCACCCTGTTTTGCCTACTTCTGCACTGGAGTTTTCCAGAACATATTCACTCTGTGGCCCAGTCAAGGATACCGTCTGGTTCGTTGATGATAGATGTGGTAGGGGTTAAGGTTTGCCATTCCTGCGTAGGGAAACTTTGTCATCACAATGACATATGTCTTTTAAATTCACTTCTTCGTCCCAAGACACGCATGGGGGAGTTTACAAACAGAAAATCACATCTAGATGCTGCCTGCCTTGCTGCTGATGCACAACCAGATCCCAGCCCATTCCTCTGATATGAGGGATGATGTCTCCCCTGTGATTCAGACAGCCAAGCTCCAAACTTAACATGTTGTGCTATATATAGAACAAGCAGAGGGAGAGTAGAAACTGTTAGGCACCATGATAGCTGTGTACCAATGTATTACTCTCCTGCGGACTATTTCAGTTCTAACTGTGTGTATTGTTTTGGTTATTGGGGCTCACACCGAAATTCCTACAAGTCAGTTGTACAATTAAACTTCATATCCAACAAATACTGTCTGTGTCATTTGTGTATGGGAACATACCGGAAAAGATAGAAATGTGTAGGACCTGAGTGACCACCACTTCCCTGAGAAGTCCCAAAGATGTCATGGGCTTGGACTTCTAAACATTCCTCTGTTGTGGGAGACCAGAGGCACTGCTAGTCTGTCTGAGCTAAATACAATATCTGGGTGACAGAGTTATTTACAAGTGGGTCAAACTTAGTCCCCCACACCATTAGCTATCCTGCTGCCTAGAAAGCCAAGAATCACATGTAGGATAATGAGAGCCCACCCAAACAAATGTCCCTCCATAACAATAGTGAAACACCGAGGGAGGAGTAGGACAAAAAAATGCATATTCCAAAATAATTACAAATCAACACCTAGAGATGTCCTGGCAGGCATGTCTGATAGCTCCATATCATATATGTGACACACAGGTGGGCCATAGGCCTACAACAATGCCCTATGACAGACAGCAGATACCAAGACAAAATCAGAGTACAAAGTAAAGGCATCCAAAGGCTTGTATCTTAGTGCTAAATGATCTCAACACAGACACACTAATTGTACCCTGTTTCTTTGCAGAGGAACACGGATCTCCTGCCGATATGCCTGTCCATGAGTTCCCTGATGACATGGATGACGAGAACATCAACCTCACACAAGAGACCATTGACATGGTCCTCGAAAGCCTCCAAACCCCCCCTTCAGTAACAAAGAGGAGCCAAGATGAAGCAGCCACCACAGTAGAACCACCCGCCACCCCAATTGTAAGACCTGCCAGCTCCAACACAGCTGAGGACTCTGACGACACTGGCACCAGCTTCGAAAGAACAGTCGTTGGGGTCCAGCGGGAGCTGGCCAAGGAGGTGCGGGTGGGGATGCAAACTATGGCAGCCAGCCTTGAGGGGGTGCGTTCGTGCATGCTGTCAACTGCTGATCAGGCAGCTGCAATGCAAGCCAGAACATCGCTGTTGGAGGAACTTTTAGTAACACAGAAGGCAATCTGCACAGCTGTCATCCAGTTGACCAAACAACTCCAACAGCAAGCCAGTCAGCGTGTGCACGAATGCAACATCGAACCCCTCAGGGCAGACCTGGCTGCCTACCATCGGGATGTGGCTGCCATTCTGAAAAACCAGCACGCTCTCCTTGCTGCAGTACTGCCCTTCATAACTGGACAGGGATCAGCCCCCGGGATGTCTGCCTCCATGTCTTCTGACACTGAGGTGTGTGTTGCCCCTTCAAAACCAACAACAACAAAGACACACCAGGCAACACACACATCAAAAGAAGAAGACATGGAACAGATAACATTCACACGCAAGAGTACCCGGAAGCCCTAGTCCCTGCACCATGCCCCACTCTGACCAAGGTCCTACGTTTTGACACATGCCAGCCTCACTCTAACTACCCTCAATGACTGTTCGGCAATCTACTGTTTAACTTGTCCACATTGGCTGTAAATGTTTCTCTCCTACCATTTGGCAATTCCTGTTCCTCTGCACCGTCTGTGACATCACCCCAGCATGTCAGGAGCATCATCCACACCCTGTAAATAGGATCACCATTTAAGAATGCACCAGAACGGACTCACCTAACATTGTTAATGGACTTTTTGCACTACTCCACCTAAAAATAAATATCACTTGCACACCAATTGTGTCTCTGT
This sequence comes from Pleurodeles waltl, assembly GCF_031143425.1. Taxonomy (NCBI): domain Eukaryota; kingdom Metazoa; phylum Chordata; class Amphibia; order Caudata; family Salamandridae; genus Pleurodeles; species Pleurodeles waltl. The sequence continues at coordinate 716,545,186 of NC_090444.1, forward strand.
GTCATTTCACACTTCAACTGTGCAGTACATAACTCCAAAGTGGCTGTGTGGCAACCATGTTGATTCTCTAGACTACTGTCCTGATTTCATGTCTACTGAAACATCTGTGCAGTGGCCAGGATTGCATCATAGCTTTACTAGACTGAGGAAAATAACTGATGTAGGGACTAAGCACACACAATCATGCTGTGTTGGACAGAATGAGGCCCCATCCATAGCTATTCTAGACAACTAATGGTGGATGAGAAATGTAGGCACCTTGCGATACTAACACAATACATTATGCTGTAAAATGAAAGGAATGATAACCAAATTACACTGCATCAATCACCCTTACAGCGTATACTACCATGAAGGAAAGTCATGCTCAAGCAGTACACACATGATGTAGGTCAGCAATGACAGCAACAAGACAAGAGTGTGAACAAATACTCATCTACAAAGCTCTCCCTGAACTTCACAATGCTGTCCGACCTATCTATTTACCTACAAAATCAACTCTGGAAGCACTCTTTGTGAAGTAGGATACATACCAACCCCAAATCTGGATGATCTATGCACACTACCAATGGTGGCTCTCCCACACAGTGGATACTTACCAAGTTAGCACACGGGTAGCTGGCATGTTAAACCTCAATAGCCTGGGGATAGCGAGCATAGGACACAAATGTCATACTAAAACTTTCTGCTACACTGATGTCAAGGCCATGAAAAGGTAGCACCTAACGCATCTGGTAAAGGGTTAACAAATTTTTTCTTTCCAATAAGTAAGAAAAGAGGCAACTAAGGGAAAGATAAACCTACACTAACCTAACCTGACTACTACTAACCCACAACTGTCCCTAACTAACCTAAGCTAAACTTACTCTACACATGTAATGAAACGATCTAAACATCAACCCCCCACCCACCATTATGAGACAAGACACATGCAGGACAACACTTACTAACCTACACACATACTATACTATCCTAAACAAACATATATTTTTTTGTATTTTTTTTTTTTTATATATATATATTTTTTTTTTTTTTTTTTATCAAACAGGAATCCCAACATTGCCCCCCACCCACCCACCCACACAAAAATATTAGATAGAAAGTATAAGGACCCCCCACCCTCTTACCTAACACTAACTAAGCTAATTACCTATACTTATCCTACAACTAACCCCCCAAACCCAACTAACAGTATGAAAAGAGGAAAGAGGGGAGAGGGGAGGGGTAAAAGTTCAGGAGGGCAAAATAACTAAGGATTTGCCCTCTGAAGTGTGCGCCGGATGGAGCGCACCTTCTTTTTAACCTCCGCCATGTCCTCCGTCAGGTTGTCAACCTTTTGGATTAACCTGTCCAGTTTCCTAGACAATGCCTGGAAGGCTGCAGGGTCAATTGGAGGGTCACTGCTGGTCTGCGTGCCGGTGGAGGTGGAGATTGTTGCTGGAGTGGAGTGGCCACGGGACAGCCCTGCTCCCAACACACGGCTGGGTCCAGGTCTTGAGGAAGATGGCTGGTCCGTCGCTGGGTCCCCTTGGGCAGACCTGGTGGTTGTAGGTGGCACCGTTGGTGGAGCCTGTGGTGTGGCATACCACGCCCCGGAGGCCCGTTCCGAATTGTATCTGCGGGCCATCCTCCGATACCCACACTGCACCTGCAGGATGTGCCTGTACCTCATTGCACGGCGCTCAAACTGGTTGCGAGCTGCGGCACTCAGGTTTGCAGCTGTGAAGGGAAAAGGCAAATATTGAGCATAGAATTTACAGTGGGTTGAATACCACAATGGGTAATTTGACCATTACTAGCAATGTATTGGTTGCAGCAATTGTTACAACATATGTCACGGGAAGGCTCAGAGGAAGTACATGTGAATCATGCATACTGAAGGGCATATCACATATAGCATATCCATGTCTCTACATGATGGATGACATCACCCTAAACTACTCCTACAATTCATACCTAAGCCATTATACATTATGGCACCAGCTCGTCCGCATACTGACTTCACTACATATGTCATTCTATGTGATAAGAATCACACTCCTCACTCAATGGCATTTCGAAATAGTTGTGTGCTAAGATTGAACCCCTGGCCATGAATCATATGTCGACACTATGGGCCAGATGTAGGAATTGATGGGAAATCAACTAGCAAATTGCAAAGCTGAACGGTGTCTCTGACACCGTCTGCGAGTCACTATGGGGTCCCTAAATCCCACCTCATGAACATCAATGATGTGGGTTCCAACTTGCACCACCTTAGCAACTATGGGCACTCACGGGGATGGAGGCCTGCTGGAAACAGCAGAACTCCATAGACGTGACTGCTTTTAAATGAAGCAAGTTAGTTTTCACCAAGTGTAGGCCCTTTATCTGAAAGGAAAATGAGCTGCGATTTGTTTCAATTCACAACAATTGATTGTTCGTAATTTACACAATAATTATTGCTCCCCTAGACCACTGGCTGTTTTGTGCAGGAGTATTTTGGTCCACTCACAAAGGTGAAGGTTCACAATGAGGACCCCTTCCAGTCAGCAAGTTGGTTAGCAGCCACTTCAAGTGGATGATAACAGCTACTCACTTTGCAACCACGTACTCGTTAGCAAATGGGATTGCCTACCACTGTGATTTGCAAGTAGGGCTGGTAAACTCCTTTATTTTTTTACTTTAGAAAAGCATTTTGCGAATATGTACATGACCACCAAAAACATTTCGGATTAGGAAACAGACGTTTGCAACTCACTAACATCAAATTATGCTATTTGCAATGTGGAGACATTTTGCTACATCTGGACCTAGGTACAAACTCAAGTCACAAAAGGTGTTAAGTACGTGTAACATACTGGTTGCTACAGTCCTAGGTACCCTGTTTCACAGTAACATCCCAGTCTTTGTGGGTGGTGTGGGAAGAACAAACAACAATCCCATGATCAATGCACAACCAGGAGTGTACAGAAAGTGCAACAAGCATGTGCCTTCACACACAACACCTATGAAGGGCTAGCAACACGTTGGAGTCAGCCCAACCTTGTCACATCCCAGGTCCACACATGTCAAAATGATATGACTTAGCCAAACATAACATACTATTAGTGAGGCATGTTTTACAACACACACAGAGGAGGTAGAACACCCATTCACATGATTCAACAGAACACCTAGGCCATTGCACTCAAGTCACACACACTTCGAGGTCACCTTGTGGAAGTACATGCCCCCGGAAGATCCGACCTACAGTGTACACAGTCCATCCTCAACTAGGAAGAAGCACTTGTCATCGAAGCCATGTGCCTAAGCTATCTGGGAGACTGTCAGTCTGATATGCTGACTCAGTTAATGGCAAGTTCCTGACCAAGTCTAACATTGACCAGTGTGTTCAAAAGGAGTCATGCTATTCCCAATAGTCGCACTAATTGAATGACCTACTGCCCCTCAATCTGAGAGATGACTAGGGATTGCTTTCCCGAAACATTATTCAAATTTGATATCACACCAAAACAACAAAGCCAATGAACGGCCAGCACATCATATCATGAATTGTCCTGAACACACAGTAATCCATCATGCTTCATTTCCAAACAATGTAAATAGCACTTAGGCAACACTCACTGTAGGTATCGGGGTCGTCAAAATGGGCTACCTCACCAACGGTGTACGGGGCTGGTCCACCTGTAAAGCATGAAAGGAAGATTATACTCAGACTGGGTGAACAGACAAATAATTTCTGTTACAATGACAGTGTGTGAATATTACATGGTAATGATACACTTTCACACATGCTCATCCTGCCTGGCTGACTTTGTATTCTAGATTATCATTGGATGAGTCTCCTGCTCCAGTGACACACCCTACTACACTCATGCAGTGGCCAGGACAGTCATGTGTCGTCCAAGTTACTCCTCCATTAGTAGGCCCGAACAATCATGTGATCCATACATCTCAGCATGTGCATCCCAGAGAGAAACATTTCACAACTGGTTCCATGAGGACTGCATGACCACTCACAATCAAACAGGCTATGGGGACAGGTTCAACACACAGCAACCAGACACACATGTGACATATGTGTGGACAACATGACTAACTTCATGTGACGTGAAGGCAACACACAGGTGTTGCATCATCATGTGTTTGCAATTTTCGGTCTAGCTATGGCGTCTACATATGTAGGTATGTTGTTTCTACATGACGTACTCACTGGCCATTATGACCAGTAGAGTACAAATAGAGCAGTTCACGTGTTGCTTTTCAGACACAAATGCAACACTACATTCCATGCAGCTACAGCCATCTGGTATGTGTTGCAAAGATAAGGCATCGGCCTGGTAGCATAGGTCTTCATACACACCCGGCAACAAATACACATTTGGACACATATGTATACCTTTGTAGCGCAGCATTTGCATCATTTTGTGACGCAGAGAGGGGGCTACTTAGCAAAATACAAATAGATGTTGCATTTTACTGCTGTTATTGGGTGTACATGTGTAGCAAAAATGGGGATTTATGTGTATGCCCATGGGCCTAGGTTTCCCTAGTATAACACGCAGTCAGCTACTTATTTTGCAGATTGGCTACCAATCATCACATGTTCACGCACACATTCCTATCATTCCCATGTAATTGATTATTACTCACCAACATAGCCACCAATCCGGAGTCCCAGGTGGTCCAGCAGGTCCTGTTCCCTGCTGATCAGATCTGCCCAGCGGTGCTTGAGTTGATGGACATTCCTCATACTCCCGTAGACCCGGACCAGGTGATGGCGCACCTTCTCCCAACGTATTTTCCTCGCCTCCGTGTGATACCCCTGTATCACACGGCCCCCAGCCTCCAGCATCAGTGGGAGGAAATGGCTTACGAGCCATATGTAGCCCCCCCAATTCGTCCTCACCCATCCTGGACAGGCGAGGCCTACCTGACATGATGCGAGGTGTTAAAATAGTACCAAAGAAAAATGAAAGAAAAAGTGGGAAATGGGGAAAGGTAGAGGTGTGAAAGAAAAAGAAGAAGGAGAAAAATAGCCCAACTAACACCCCAAACTATGCTACCCACAACAGACTCCCACAGACAATACAAACTATCACAGGTATAGACAAAACAACACTAAACAGACTGAGACAATGTTTGACAACAATAAAAGATTGACACAAAGACAAAATACAAGGCACACAGGACACTAAAGCAGTAAAACACAGGACAACACCTTTCACACAACCACACAGTCTAGATAACTCTGAGACTGCAAAGTGAAAGTGAAAGTCAACTCCCAGTACAGATTTGGTAAACAGGATATCCTATTACATCACTTCCTGCATAAAATGGCCGCCGTTTTTATTTTCGCGTAATGCGTCATATTTTCACGCATACACAGATGTGCGTCATATTTTTTTGACGCATTACAGTGCACATGATGCGGAGTGTAAAAATATGCTATGAATATTAATATTTCAAATTGTACATGAGATGACCAACATATTGTGCATGTAGCGTCAATTACACCACGCATACATCATGGGCGTCGTTTTTTTTACACGTACAGTGGTGCACATGATGCGGAGTCAAAAAATATGATATGAATATTAATAAATGATAATGTACATGAGATGACCAACATATTGTGCATATAGCGTCATTTTGACCACGCATACATCATGTGCGTGGTTTTTATTACACGTACAGTGGTGCACATGATGCGGAGTCAAAAAATATGATATGAATATTAATAATTGATAATGTACATGAGATGACCAACATATTGTGCATATAGCGTCATTTTGACCACGCATACATCATGTGCGTGGTTTTTATTACACGTACAGTGGTGCACATGATGCGGAGTCAAAAAAAATGCGATCAATATTAATAATTAATACTGTACATGAAATGAGCAATATATTGTGCATATAGCGTCATTTTGACCACGCATACATCATGTGCGTGGTTTTTATTACACGTACAGTGGTGCACATGATGCGGAGTCAAAAAAAATGCGATTAATATTAATAATTAATACTGTACATGAAATGAGCAATATATTGTGCATATAGCGTCATTTTGACCACGCATACATCATGTGCGTGGTTTTTATTACACGTACAGTAGTGCACATGATGCAGAGTCAAAAATATTGTGGATGTAAATAAGAATTTGAAGGTGAAATATCAAGACACTTTTGAATACATTTGTATCTGACTCTGCATTGTGTGCACTCATGTACATGAACAAATTATGACGGCCATGCTGTATGCGTAGAATATGGAGCAAATTGATCCAAATGTCTTCATGTGTTTAGCTTTGGAAAGGTGATTTGTCATGGTAAAACGGTGCGATGTGAGACACATTTGTGTTTGTATCTGACAAATGTCCGTACTTTTATGTATAGACGGCCTTCACACTGTGATGTTTGGGATACGTTAACTAATGTATTGACCATATTTGACAACATATTTGGTGTAATTGCTGATGGCTATTTTGAAATGAGGTTTTTGATACCATTATGAATTCCGTCTCCAAAATGTCCCCACCTTTATGATGGGGATGCTTTTATCTGTAGTCCTAACAGGGAGTGGGAGAGTCACTTTCAGTTTTTAGGGGGCTGACCATGTCCCATTATGATTTTGTGTTTCATATTTGTGTAGGACTTGTGACATTGAGGCCATATATGTGCCTTATGCATGTGTTTAGTTCACAAGTACATGATTCCTGTATGTTCTGGGGGTGGTATAGGTGGAGTTAGTCCCCCAGCACCCTAGGATTTGACCATCCAGAATAGCTACTGTATCCATGGAGTATTTTTATCATATCCTGGCAAACCTGCAGCAGCGGGCGAATGTAAGGCCATATGGTATGAATGACTGTTGACCATTCATTCATCTCATTAGCCCATTTGACGTTTGCAGTATTGATGATTTGGAGCTAAGTTCCATACCATTTTCATATGACTAAGGGGGTCATTCTGACCGCGGCGGGCGGCAGTCGCCGCCCGCCAAGCGGTTCCCGCCGAAAGACCGCGGCGGTCATTCTGGCTTTCCCACTGGGCTGGCGGGCAACCGCCAAAAGTCCGCCCGCCAGCCCAGCGGGAAACACCCTTCCCACGAGGACGCCGGCTCAGAATGGAGCCGGCGGAGTGGGAAGGTGCGACGGGTGCAGTTGCACCCGTGGCGAATTTCTGTGTCTGCAAAGCAGACACTGAAATTCTTTGTGGGTCCCTCTTACGGGGGCCCCTGCAGTGCCCATGCCATTGGCATGGGCACTGCAGGGGCCCCCAGGGGCCCCGCGGCACCCCCTACCGCCATCCTGTTCCTGGCGGAAGACCCGCCAGGAACAGGATGGCGGTAGGGGGTGTCAGAATCCCCATGGCGGCGGAGCGCGCTCCGCCGCCATGGCGGATTCTCAAGGGCAGCGGGAAGTCCGTTTCTGGCCGCGGCTGAACCGCCGCGGTCAGAATGCCCATCGGTGCACCGCCAGCCTGTTGGCGGTGCTACCGCCGACCTCCGCCAGGGCGGTAATTACCGCCAGGGTCCGAATGACCCCCTAAGTTTGCAAGACTCTCAGCGTTCACGATGTGATAATGCGAAGATTGTTTTGCTTGTCTGTGTCCCTTTCTGCATAAACTGGTTTAGTGTCATGTTACAATCTTCCTGCTAGGTTCAAACTGGGACACAACTGTGATGGTCTACTTTCAAATATTAGGTTGGTTGTATGACATATGTGTACATGTGTGTGGGAATGTGGATCCAGTATGACCTGTCTGTGTGTATGTTGTCACTGTAACTTCAAGGTCTCCTCCGGAGTTAGTGGCAGCTGATGTTGTTGCAATTGTGTATTGCTCACATCATACACTTGAGAGAAGCCATTGATGACATGTTCACGTACACATGGATGGTCCCACCCTGTCTCTGAACCCGTGTGATGTGACTTTCCAATGATCTCCAATTTTGGGCTGGATGAGAGACTGTTTCAGTTGTTTGGATCCGGCATGTCTAATTGTCACATTTGTACTCTTGTTGGGCTCTGTGTATGGTAATGTAACATGTCACATCCTACCCTCTGTGCATACAGTTGTGATGTTTATTTTTGGTGTGATGATTTTTAATGGCATTCTTGATCAATGAGACGACATTCATCTTCAGCTATTTCAAACTAAAGGTGGTCAGAAATGAATAGGCCAAAGCATGATGTGGTGTTTGTGATCTGTGTTTATTTACAAGTGTGGAATACAAGTGATTATAATGACTTAAGTAAAAAAATTGTTCACAAGCTGTTGGCGCCTACGCACTCCTGCTGCGGTGTTAGGTTGTTCCCCCTCCTGTTGCAGGCCAGCATCCTCCTCATCATCATCCTCAGGCATGTCTGGGTCCGGTTCAAGGAGGGGAATGTTCCTTTGTACACAAATATTGTGTAATATGGCACAAGTGAGTATAATTTTGCATACCATCTCTGGGGAGTTTAGTAGGCTTCCGCCAGTGATGTCAAGGCAGCGGAACCTTGACTTTAGGATCCCAAAGGTCCTCTCCACAATGCTGCGTGTCCTCTTGTGGGCGTCATTGTATGCCCGCTCAGCAGCAGTATTTGGGTTCCCATATGGTGTCATTATCCAAGGCTGGATGCCATACCCCTGATCAGCTGAAAGAGAAACACAGAATGGTATCAATTAGATGTAGGAGGCACTGTTGTACGTATCTTTGATGGCAGTAGTTGTGTTGTGTTGTCTGTGACTATTTTGTGTACTAATGTGACAACCTATGGTTGTTGGTGGAAACTTTGGCATTGTTTTTTTTCCTTGGCTGAGCAAGTGTTTGTTGTCTAACTGTTTGTCAGCAGGATGTATTGGTTTCTCAAGTACAGTGTGCCCTCCCTTGCATTGTTACTTGTGACACAGGTGTCCGTGTGTCCTCACTGGGGGTGTGATGATAGTTCCATGCAGAGTTGAAACATGAAAGGGTATTAGAAACGTCCATATGAACATAGCCAGGCCATCCCATCCCTTAAAAGTTATGCATTGTATTAGTGTACAGGTTATTGTGAGACTTCCAATTTGCAAGGTGACATTTAGGCAACCACAGTCATGAATGTCTTCACACTAAGCTGTGGAGTAAATTCAAATGTGTGAGAGGTTCAATGGTGACTTGTGACACATGGCTAGTGATGTGAGTACCTCAGTGTGTTCCTGTCTAGGTGTTGCTATTGTGGTGTATGTGTTGTTTATCCTAGAGGGTTTCTGTGCAGTGAGTATATAAGTAGATTTTTGTCCTTACCAACAAGTAGTCCATTGCCATACCGTCCATCCTGGAAGTGTTGATTGATGGTGCAGTGACGGAAGATGAATGCATCATGTACATTCCCAGGATATTTAGCCACGATGTTGCTGATCAGTCCTTGGTGATCGACTATGGCCTGCACGTTGATGGAATGTGTGTGCTTCCTGTTGCGGTAGAGGTGTTCACTCGCAGCAGGTGGCACAAGGCGTACGTGTGTGCAGTCGATTGCACCAAGGACGTGCGGAAAGCCACTGATGGCGTAGAACCCCTGTTTTGTTTCCTGCTGCTTCTGCAGTGTGTTAGGGAAGCAGATGTGGCGGGGTGTCAGTCCAATGATGGCATCCAGTACTTTAGGCAGGAATGCGGAGAAAGATGGTTGTGAGATTCCACCAACCAGGGCACCAGTTGTCTGAAAGGAGCCACTTGCCAGCATGTGAAGTACGGCAAGCAGCTTTGTTTCTGTTGGGATAGTGCGTGGAGTCACTAAAGTGGGGGCCAATTGCTGTTCAATATTTGTCAGCAGCTGCTGAATGGCCTGCCAGTTCAACCGGTACCTCTGGATGATGTCTCGTTCCCTGAGGCCATGCAGGGTTGTTCTTGGGCGGAATATCCTCTCCTGCCTTCTGCGCTGTCTTTGGGGTCCCTGCTGTTGTTGTTGTGGCTGCTGTTGTTGCTGCAGGGCTCTGCGTCTACGTGCACGTTGAAGAAAAAGCACCTCCATGTCTCCCTGTTGCTGCTCTGCTGCTCTGTTGTTTGTTCTGTGTGTTCTGATTAAGTACAGGTGTGTTTGCCCCATTTTAACGCCTGCCCTGACCCAGGCGTTAAAATGTCACGCTATTCATGCTTTGCGCCATTTTTTTGCGCCGCCTGCCGCGCGGGAGTGATTTTTGCCCTGGAGCATAAATACCACGCACCGCTATGTGCGTCTGTTTTTAGACGGGAACGCCTTCCTTGCATCTCATTAACGCAAGGAAGGCGTTCACGCAAAAAAATGACGCTATTTGCCTATACTTTGGCGCTAGACGCGTCTAACGGCAAAGTATAAATATGGCGTTAGTTTTGCGCCGAATTTGCGTCGAAAAAAGCGACGCAAATTCGGCGCAAACGGAGTATAAATACGGGCCTGAATTTCTTGGAGTAGCAAGGGTTTTTTAGGACAAGTGCAGAGCACATGGCCTGTTTGAGCTCATCAAAAGCTTTTTGACAGCTAGCTGTCCACAATACCTTCTTAGGCATCTTTTTGCTAGTGATATCATTAAGAGGGGCTGCTATGGAGCCATAATTCTTGATGAATCTGATATAGTACCCTGTGAGGCCTAAAAAGGTTCTCACCTGGGTTTGAGTTGTAGGGGGAGTCCATTCCATATAGGTCTGGATCTTCCCCTCCAGTGGTGCAATCTGTTCCCCACCTACCAGGTGGCCCAGATAAACCACTTTCCCCTGCCCTATCTGGCACTTTTAGGCCTTGATAGTGAGGCCTGCCTTTTGCAGGGCCTCCAAAACATTCCATAGGTGGACCAGGTGATCATCCCAGGTTGAGGTAAAGACAGCTATATCATCTAGATATGCTGCACTAAAAGCTTCCAACCCTTGCAGGACTGTGTTCACCAACCTTCGAAAAGTGGCAGGTGCATTTTTCAGACCAAAGGGCATTACTGTGAATTGATAGTGCCCTCCAATGGTTGAAAATGCAGTCTTTGGTTTAGCATCTTCTGATAACCTAATCTGCCAATGCCCTGCAGTTAGATCAAAAGTGCTTAGATACTTGGCAGAAGTCAGTGTATCTGTGAGCTAATCTGCCCTGGGTATAGGGTGAGCATCTGTCTTGGTTACTTGGTTGAGCCCCCTATAATCAACGGAAAACCTCATCTCTCTTTTTCCATCCTTACTGTGAGGTTTAGGGACAAGCACCACTTGGCTAGCCCAGGGGCTTTCTGAAGGCTCAATCACTCCTAAGTCTAGCATTTTCTAAACCTCTTGTTTAATGCAGTCCCTCACATGGTCAGGCTGCCAATAAATCTTACTTTTGACAGGTAAACTGTCTCCAGTATCAATTGTATGTTCACCCCAAGTAATGGTACCTGGTATCAGTGAAAAGAGTTCAGAAAACTGACTTAAAAGATGTATACAGTTATATTTGTGCTCTGCAGTAAGACAATCTGCAAGTACTACTCCCTCCACTAAACCATCAGCTTCAGTGGTGGAGAAGAGATCAGGGAGAGGGTCACTTTCTGCTTCCTGTCCCTCATCAGTTGCCATGAGCAGGGTGAGATCAGCCCTGTCATAGTAGGGTTTCAGGCAATTGACATGGAGCACCCTAAGGCGGACTCCTGGCAGTTCCAAAGTCTACCAAATAGGTAACCTCACCCTTTTTCTCAACAATTAGATGGGGTCCACTCCATTTGTCCTGGAGTGTTCTTGGGGCCACAGGCTCCAATACCCACACCTTCTGTCCTGGGTGGTACTGGGTCAGGACAGCCTTCTGGTCATGCCATTGCTTTTGCAGCTCCTTGCTGGCATGAAGGTTTTTACTGGCCTTTTTCATATACTCAGCCATTCTTGATCTTAGGCCAAGTACATAGTCGACAATGTCCTGTTTAGGTGCTTTTAAAGGTTGTTCCCAACCCTCCTTAACGAGAGCAAGGGGACCTCTCACAGGGTGCCCAAAGAGGCGTTCAAAGGGGCTAAAGCCCACTCCTTTTTGGGGTACCTCCCTGTAAACAAAAAGGAGGCAAGGTAACAGGACATCCCATCTCCTTCTGAATTTTTCTGGGAGTCCCATTATCATACCTTTAAGAGTTTTATTAAACCTCTCAACCAGACCATTTGTTTGTGGATGGTAAGGAGTTGTGAACTTCTAAGTTACACCACATTCCTTCCACATTGCTTTGAGGTATGCAGACATGAAGTTACTACCTCTGTCTGACACCACTTCCTTAGGGAAACCCACTCTGGAAAAGATTCCCAGGAGGGCCTTTGCCACTGCAGGAGCTGTAGTGGTCCTTAAGGGGATGGCTTCAGGGTACCCAGTGGCAGGGTCCACTACTACCAGGATAGATCTATTGCCTGAAGCTGTTGGAGGGCCAAGGGGGGCAACTATGTCAACCCCTACCCTTTGAAAAGGCACCCCAACCACTGGAAGTGGTATTAAGGGTGCCTTTGGAGTGCCACCAGGTTTGCCACTGGCTTGGCAAGTCACACAAGAGCGACAAAACTTTTTGGTGTCCTCTGACATATGAGGCCAGCGAAACGGGGGAACAAGCCTGTCCCATGTTTTCGTCTGGCCCAAATGCCCAGCCAAAGGAATGTCATGTGCCAAGGTAAGAAGAAACTCTCTGTACTGCAAGGGAATGACCAATCTCCTGGCCGCTCCAGGTTTAGGGTCACTTGACTCAGTATACAAGAGGTTGTCTTCCCAATACACCTTATGGCTATCACTGACATCCCCATTCTGCTGCTTGACAGCTTGCTGTCTTAAACCCTCTAGTGTGGGACAGGTCTGCTGTGCCACACTCAGCTCTTCTCTAGCAGGCCCCCCTGCACCCAAAAGCTCAGCAGTGTCTGCTGCCATCTCCTCTGGTGTAGGTTCTGCACAGGGAGAGGATTCCTCTTCCTCAAAAGGGGAATCGTCTGGAGCGGGAGGGATAGTGGGCAAGGATTTACCCTTTCTACCCCTAGCTTTTGGGAGCACTTGGTCCATTGTTCTAGGATCCAAATTTCCCTGTTCTTTTTGCTTTTTGGGCTGAGCCCTTGTCAAAGCAAAAATATGCCCAGGAATGCCCAGCATTGCTGCATGAGCCTCCAACTCCACTTCAGCCCAAGCTGATGTCTCCAAATAATTTCCTAGTAAGAAATCTACAGGTACTTCAGTGGCTACCCCAACTTTATTTGGACCAGTAACCCCCCCCACCCCCCCCAGTTGAGATTCACAACAGCCTTGGGGTGGCTAAGTGTGTTACTGTGAGCATCAGTCACTTGGTACTGCTGACCAAGTAGGTGTTAATCAGGGTGAACCAGTTTCTCTATCACCATAGTTACACACTGGCTCCTGTGTCCCTGTAGGCCTCAACCTCAACACCGTTGATTAGGGGTAGTTGCTTGTACTTACCCGTATTAATGGGACAAGCAACCAAGGTGGCAAAGTCACTGCCACCATCAGAGACTAAAACAGCCTCTGTGGTCTCCCTAACAAGACCAAACCCAACTACACTGCCAATAGTGAGCCCAGCTACCCTCTTGGATTGGCTATTTGTAGTAGACTACACACCACCACTGCTACTACCATGGGTACTAGAGGTTGCAGTTGGGGTTGTGGTGGTGGGAGGTTTGGTGTTTTTCTTTAGACAAGTGGAATCACTTGCCCAATGGCCTTTTACTTTATTTAAATAACACCAAGGCTTTTTCTGATTGTGGGAAGATGATTTGGACCCACCACCCCCAGAGGATTTTTGTGAGCCTGATGAAGACTCAGAAGGCTTTTTATCTTTGTCCCCACCCTTGTCAGAAGACTTACCATCATTCTTCTTGCCATCCTTGTCACCCCCTGTATGAACTTGTCTGTTCACTCTAGTTCTGACCCATTTGTCTGGCTTCTTTCCCAATTCTTGGGGAGAGGTCAGATCTGAGTCTACCAAGTATTGGTGCAACAAATCAGACACACAATTGTTAAGAATATGCTCCCTCAGGATCAGATTATACAGGCTTTCATAGTCAGTCACCTTACTGCCATGTAACCAACCCTCCAAGGCCTTTACTGAACAGTCTACAAAGTCTGTCCAGTCTTGAGAGGACTCTTTTCTGGTATCTCTGAACTTAATCCTGTATTGTTCAGTGGTTAAGCCAAATCCATCCAAGACTGCATCCTTCAAAACTTTGTAATTATTAGCATCACTTTCTCTGACAGTAAGGAACCTATCCCTACCCTTACCAGTGAAAGATAGCAGCCCACTGCCTTTGAGGGACCAACTGTACCAAACAGGCTCTCTCAAGTGCAGCAAACCACTTGTTAATGTCACCCCCCTCCTTGTAAGGGGGGGACTATCTTATGCAGGTTTCAGGAATCTTGATCTCTAACAGGATCGCTATCAGAAACACTGCTGCTGCCACCATGGGGAACTAACCCCAATCTCTGTCGTTCCCTCTCTATATCCAGGGATTCACCATCTAAGGCCAGCTGCTGCTGCCTACGCTTGAGCCTGGCCTCTTCCAACCTCAGCTTTCTGAGTTCCCTTTCCATTAAGTTATCCTCAGGGTGGGAGGCTTGGGAATGTTTAGATACAGAGGAGATGTGGGAATTGGCAGAGAGAGACCTGTCCCTGACTGGCTGCACCCTAGTAACCTGGCCTTTAGGAGTGAAAGATGCCCTACTAATGTGTGACCCTCTCCCACTACCAGTGTCACTAGGTAGCCTGCTAGATGGCAGGTCTTTGTAAGAACCCTCCCCAATCTCTTCAGGGAACTCCTCTGAGTCTGACTGGGCACCCTCCCCTCCTACCTCCTGTTCCTGGGATGGGCCAGACTGGTTCTGGTCACTTTCCAGGAGAAGGTTAAAGAGAACGTCTTTTGTTGGATTCTTACCAATGCTTAAACCTCTTTCTATGCAGAGACTCCTCAAACTTTTAAAGTTTAAACTCTCATAGGTTGCTTGAACAATTTTGGGAGTGAGCTCCACTGCAGACATGATAGAAAAGGTTTAAGACAGAGAGAGAAAATGTTTTAGAACTTTTGAAAACACAGACAAAAACTTTTTCAAACTTTTTGAAAACTTTTAAACGTTTTCAGAACTTTTCAGAAACTTTGTAGAAAGTTTTAGAGCAGAACAGTAAACTGTTTTGGTTCAATGTGTATATATTGAAATATTTGGTATATGTTTTTCTCATGAACAGTACCAATGACAAAGTGGTAAAGCAGTTACACATACTTATCCCACCGCTGCACCACCAATGTAGGAGGCTGGCCTGGCTTATAGTGGGTACCTTGTGGTACTTCCACCTTGTGCCAGGTCCAGTTATCCCTTATTAGTAGAATAGAGGTGTTCTAGCAGCTTAGGCTGATAGAGGTAGCTATAGCAGAGCAGCTTAGGCTGAACTAGGAGACATGCAAAGCTCCTACTATACCACTTATATCATATAGCACTATATAATAAGAAAACACAATACTCAGAGTTACTAAAAATAAAGGAACTTTATTTTAGTGACAATATGCCAAAAGTACCTCAGAGGATATACTCCCTTAGGAGGTAAGCAATATACACAAATTATATGCACACAAACCAAAATCAGGTAAGTAACAGTTAGAAAAGTAGTGCAAACAATGTAGAAACACAATAGAATGTAATAGGGAGAAATAGGCCTGGGGCAACACAAACCATATACTCCAAAAGTGGAATGCGAACCACAAATGGACCCCAGGCCTAGTGTAGTGTGCAGAGGATCACTGGGAGTGTAAGAAAACACTAAGGGTGTCCAAGATACTCCACCACAAGACCCAGAAATGTAGGAGTAAAGTTACCCTACTACCCCAGAAAGACAGTAAAGTCGAGATAGGGGATTCTGCAAGGACAACAACTGACTGCAAAACACTGAAAACGGATTTCTGGACCTGAGGACCTGTAAAGGAAGAGGACCAAGTCCAAGAGTCAGGCAAGTGTCCAGGGGGGGACAGGAGCCCGCTAAAGCGCGGATGAAGGTGCAAAAGGGTTGCCTCCGGGTGGAAGAAGTCGAAGATTCTGCAACAACAGAAGGGGCCAGGAACTTCTCCTTTGGTCAGAAGATGTCCCATGGCGTGCTGGAGGATGCAGAGTTGTTTCCATGCAGAAAGACCGCAAACAAGCCTTGCTAGCTACAAGAGTCGCAGTTGAGGATTTTGGGTGCTGCCAAGGCCCAGGAAGGACCAGGAGGTCCCCCCTTGGAGGAGGAGACAGAGGGGGCGCTCAGCAACACAGAGAGACCACGCAGAAGCAGGCAGCACCCGCAGAAGTAAAACAAAACAATTGGCAACACCGAATAATCAAAAAATGCACATTCCTACAATTTTATGCATGTAAAACTAATTCCAGGTGCTCATACACTAAAGCACATCATTGCCATAATGCACATACTAGAATTTCACAAAGGAAAACCAGCCCTATAAACAGAAAACAAAAAGAACAGTGGAGCACACTAATTATAATTTGCTTGAACGTAATTTAGATACATTTTTTGATTCAAAGAAGCCTAATAAATTTGTATTCATTTATAATGCTGGGATACATATATTTAACAAAGGTGTTGGTTCTGTTACAACATATGAAACAATTGGTTATACATAACAAAATTTTATTAGAAACAACATATACAATCTGAAACAATACAAAAACAATTATTTCACAATATTATATCTATCACTAAAAAAACGATATATCCTTTCTAAGGTGATCCAATGTTGAAGAAAGGGGGCCACAAAACGTGAAATTCAGCCCATGTAGAGCTTCGGCCAACACGTGTTTCATCCAAAGCTGGACTTCTTCAGGGCTGATAAATTATTAACACAAAACATTCAATTACCAACTTAATTTACAAAATGTCCTAAAAACACTATACACACTATTTATAAACATTACAAAAAATGTATAAGAACATATAAAATCTCCAAAAAATAAATATCAATAATTCTAAATTATGAAAATAGAACCAACAACCAATGTCCATTATAAATATTAGTCAATTATTAATAGAAAAAGTTAATCATGAATTAGTAGCAAAACGTAAGAACACCACGTGCTCCGGAAATAGAAATAAAGATATGTTTTTAATTAATCCAACCATACATAAAGTATAAATCTGAATAAGTCCCCAAATTCCATAAATCATTTCACTGTGATCAACTTAAACTAATGCCTCATGCTGTCCCCAGACTATTCATGCTTGGTATTAATAACAATACGTACCTTACTCAATTCTAGACTCATAAGTCCAACCATAGTATCAATAGATTTAAGAGACACCAAAAGGGGGAGAGGAGAGCCCAATTAGTTTCTAAGTTAAAAATCATTATTATATGTAGCACTAGATATATTAAATCTTACACCAACCTTACTGCAAGCAAACGTGTTCATAAGGAGTCTTCTCAATAGGACCCAAATTCTACTTCTTTATTCACTTATACTCAATATTATCCTAAACGAGGAAAATACATGTTCCCAAGTAATTCATACACCATGATAACAATGCAAACAATAATATTCATCTATCTGTAAATATGCTAGTAATATTCACAATAATTTCAAGCCTACAGCTTGATCATAAATGTTGATTTCATTATTTGGGAAATGCCCAACATATCTCCAAAACAGAAATTCTACCCATCTGTCAGTGTGATTGCCTACCAATAGGAACCATTCATATGGATAAACGTACCAGACAACTCAATTGTATAATTAAAAAAAGCTCATAAGGAAGTAGTCATAACAATATTTATCTCCATCCATAATGCTTAAGTGTTCGTATATTAACCAAATACACGAACACCAAATGTCATGTGCGGCCCCAATGCATACCATAAAAAGTTGAACCCAATTTTATGTTAGTAGTTTATAACCAATTGTAGTAAAGCCAGCAGACTTTTAAAATTTAGCAGATCACAACATGTATCCGTGTTTTAAACGAAAGACCCATAAAGTCCTTAGTTACAAAACATTTCCATCCTATAGGCACAATACGATATGATTATGTACATGACAGTACCAAAGTGATAGAACCATAGGGGCCAGATGTAGGAAACTGTTTGCGACTCGCAAACGGCAAATTTTGCCGTTTGCGAGTCACAAATCGCAGTTTCCTATTCAGAAATGCATTTTGCGAGTCGGGACCGACTCGCAAAATGCATTTCCGACTCGCAAATAGGAAGGGGTGTTCCCTTCCTATTTGCGAGTCTGAGTGGTATGCAATACCATTTGCGACCGCATACGCGGTCGCAAATGGCATTGCAGTTACCATCCACTTCAAGTGGATGGTAACCCACTCGCAAATTGGAAGGGGTCCCCATGGGACCCCTTCCACTTTGTGACTGGACCCACAAAAAATTTTTCAGGGCAGGGAGTGGTCCAAGGGACCACTCCCTGCCCTGAAAAAATACCGAAACTAAAGGTTTCGTTTTTTTTTTAAGTGCAGCTCGTTTTCCTGTAAGGAAAACGGTCTACACTTAAAAAAAAAAAAACTGCTTTATTGATCAAGCAGTCACGAACATGGAGGTCTGCTGACGACAGCAGGCCTCCATGTTAGCGAGTGCCTATACTCGCTATGGGGCCGCAATTTACGACCCACCTCATGAATATTCATGAGGTGGGTCATTGCGACCCCATAGCGAGTCGCAGTCGGTGTCTGAGACACGTACTGCATACCAATTTGCGACTTGCAAATTGCGAGTCGCAGGGACTCGCAATTTGCAAGTCGCTAATTGCCGTTTTGCTACATCTGGCCCTAGGTTCCTTGTATAAGCCAGTATTACTTGAAATACCTGTATCGTTATGTTCCAAGCCCAGTCGAGTTTATATCCTACTCATCTCACTCCAAGAATTTAAATGTCAAAAGCCGAACCGGCAGAACTGCCGCCTTTTATATTTATTCAAATAATTTGCGCACGTCCAATGCCGATACGTGATGTTAGCCTTGTCACGACTCACGTGCTGCTTGCGCCTGGAATTTGCAGATCTGGTGGCGTGAATCTTCAATGTTCGGCTTTGGCCCAAAAAGGGGCGACTCTTTCTGGTAGCCACGGTGCTGTAGGCAATGGAGACACCAAGAACAGACCGTGCCCTTCAGAAAGTAGCGCCAGAGGGAAAAACCCCTTCCAAAGGGGAAAAACCTCCAAACAGGAAAAGTCCTGGAGAAAAACAAGAACAAACAAACAGGAATCCAAAAGGAGCAAAAATCAGAAAACACAGAATGCTGAGTCCAAAACCAAAAGGCAAGGAAATCAGGAGCGAAGACACCAACTGAGCAGAAAGTGTTGCAGCGCAAAGAAAGAGGAAAAACACAGCCCTTATATACCAAAAAACAGGAAGTGACCCACAGGAAGTAAAAGGACACCATCTTAGATAGGGAAACAATATATAGAACAGAATAGTAGAGGAACCATAGAGAATAGGGAACAAGGAATGCTGGGAAAGCACAGGAATCTGGGAAGGAGGAAAAGACATAAAGAAAGGCACACAACAGACTGCAAAAAGAAGAAAGGACAAAGAAACGAAGAAAAACAGGTAAGAGGGTTCAGAGACCCCTGGGACAGTGAAAGGCAGAAGGAAGAACGAGGCCCCAAGCAAATCTGGGGCCTCGAAACGCGCAGGAGAGGCTGGGGGCGCGCCGCGTCTTAATAACGCGGTGCGCGGCCCGAGCCGAACGCCCGGCAGAAGTCGAGCTCTCGGCTCGCGCCGCACCGCGCGGCGCGACAGTAGGTCCCCCTCCCGAAGGCCCAGGTTTAAGAGGGAATAAACAGTGAAAGCGTTGAGTCAGGAGAGGAGCGTGAACGGAAGAGGCATCTTCCCATGAACATTCACTGAGAGGATAACCCTTCCAATGAATCAGATACTGAAGTCGTTTATGAAAAAGACGAGAGTCACAGATTTCCTGCACTTCATATTCAGGAGCATCATTCACAAGGACAGGAGGTGGACAAGGAAACTGACGTGAGTAAGGATCAGGCACATAAGGTTTAAGCTGAGAAACATGAAAAACCGGATGGATCTTCCATGTATGGGGTAAGTGAAGACGGACAGTGACAGGATTGACCAACTGGAGAATACGGAAAGGCCCATAGTAACGAGGTGTGAACTTGTTTTGAGAGAGACGTGAGGGCAAGAATTTGGAGGAGAGCCAGACTTTATCTTGCAGATGATAATTTGGATTGGTTGTACGTCTCTTGTCTGCAGCCTTCTTCATATACCTCTTGGTATGTAACAAATTAGATCGAATTAGTTTATGGAGTTGGAGAAGGCGTTTGGAGAAATAGTTAATAGCAGGTAGAGGAGAGTTGGATTGTGGAGAAGTAGGGAAAGAGGTAGGATGAAAACCATAGGAACAGAAAAAGGGAGTGACCTTGGAGGCACTATGGACTGAGTTATTGTAGGAAAATTCAGCTAAAGAGAGGTAAGTGCTCCAGTTACTTTGGGTAGAATTGCAAAAGCATCGAAGATATTGCTCTAGTCCTTGGTTCAGACGCTCAGTCTGTCCGTTGGTCTGAGGATGGAACCCTGAAGACAGGGCTCTATTCATATTCAGTGTTTTACAAAAATGCTTCCAAAATCGGGAGATGTACTGAGGTCCTCTATCAGAGATTATGGTATGTGGAAGTCCATGGAGACGGAAGACATGATCTATGAATATTTGACCTAGTTCTTGGGAAGTAGGCAGCTTTTTTAGGCCAGTGAAATGAGCCATTTTTGTGAAAGAATCCACTGTGACCATGATAACCCGGTTTCCTGCTGATGGTGGGAGCGAACACATAAAATCAGTAGAGATAGTATGCCATGGGGCCGATGGAACAGGCAAAGGTTGTAGTAATCCTGCCGGTCTGGTGTGAGGTATTTTGACTTGGGCACATATGGGACAGGCCTGAACGTATCTTTCCACATCCAGTTTCCAGGTAGGCCACCAAAAAAATCGTGAAAGTAGTTCTTGTGTGGCTTTGATGCCTCTGTGACCAGCTACAGGGGAATCATGGCACATTTGTAATGCTTTCTTTTGCACCTTGTTTGTAGGGAGGAATATCAGGTCTTGGTAATAAAAATATCCTTGTTTCTTGTACAATAATGGTCTTAGTTCTTCTATGTCATGGTCCGATAGGTTGGCGTATTCTTGTTGTACTTCTTCCAGGAAAGACTGAGCCACTCCAATGATCTTACTGGGTTCTAGAAGATACTGGGATGAGGAAGGAGAACACTCTGGATATCGGCGAGACAGAGCATCAGCCAGAATGTTTTGAGATCCTGGAATATATGTAATATAAAAATCGTACTGACTGAAGAAAAAGGCCCAGCGGGCCTGACGACTATTCTGGCATACAAAATTTCTTAAACATTGTAAATTACGGTGGTCTGTCCTCACTTCAAATGGTTCCTTGGAACCCATCAGAAACTGTCTCCACTCAAGGCAGGCTGTTTTCAGAGCCAATAATTCCCTTTCAAGTACGGAATAATGTTGTTCAGCTGTGGAAAGGATATGAGACAAATAGAAAACAGGATGTTCAAGGCCATCATCCTCTTGTCGTTGGAGTAAGACAGCTCCGATGGCTCTCTCAGAAGCATCAGTTACTACTATAAATTGCTTGGTGGTATCTGGATGTCTTAAGATGGGGGCTTGGGTGAAGGCTCTCTTTAAGCTTTGAAAGGCTGCTTCAGCAGCCTCAGTCCAGACAAACCCCTTCTTTAAATTGTCCTTCTTTAAGGTGTGAGTTATGTGGCTAGTCTGACTGGCAAAGTCTAGAATGAATTGTCGATAGAAGTTTGCTAAACCTAGGAAACATTGTGTTTCTTTTATGGTAGAAGGAGAAGGCCACTCTAGGATAGCTTGTACCTTTTCTTGATCCATAGCTATGCCGGTGGTACTTAAATGATAGCCCAGATATTTGACTTCCGTTATGACGAACTCACATTTCTCTGGTTTGCAAAATAGTTGATGATCACGAAGTCTTTGAAGAACTTGTTTCACATGGGAAGTATGGAGTTCAGGATTTCTAGAATAAATAAGAATGTCATCTAGGTAGATCACGACTGTCTGATTAAGTAGGTCTGAAAACACTGAGTCCATAAATCTCTGGAAGATTGCGGGGGCGTTAGTAAGACCAAACGGCATAACCCTATATTCAAAATGGCCAAATGGGGTCCTGAATGCTGTCTTCCATTCGTCGCCTTCTCTTATGCGTAAAAGGTGGTAGGCTCCTCGTAAATCCAATTTAGTAAAACGTTGGGCCCCTCTGATTGCTTCCAGTATGTCCCTGATGAGAGGCAAAGGATAACGATCTTTAATGGTGATTTTATTCAGACCTCGAAAATCCAGGCACGGACGAAGATCCTTAGTCTTCTTGGGCACAAAAAAGAGAGGGGCCCCAGCCGGAGACGACGATGGAACAATAAGACCACTCTGTATATTTTCGTCCAGATACTCCTTTAGAACTTCCCTTTCGGGTTCCGTGAGGGAGTACATCCTCCCAAAAGGAACAATTGTGCCGGGTTCTAATGGAATTGCACAATCATATTCTCGATGTGGAGGTAGCACAGGTTTTGACGGTTTTTGGAAAATATCCTGAAACTCCAAATAGTGGTCTGGGACCCCTTGGACCGTATTAATGGACATACCAGTGGCACCTTCAGTAGCTAAGGATCTTTTCGGAGACCAATACTTGTCGGAAGTAAAACAGTTCTCGTGACAAAATTGCGAAGACAAAGAGACTGTCCGGGTAACCCAATTTATATATGGGTTATGTCTAATGAGCCACGGAATTCCAAGAATGATGGTATGGTTAGGGGATGTAATAAGATCGAAGGAGATGTGTTCTTGATGGTTTCCCACCTGTAGACTTAACATCAGGGTAGTGGTGTCTACAGGACCAGAGGATATCAAAGATCCATCCACAGTGTGTACCTGTTCGGGTACTTCTTTTGCTTGAGTAGGAACTAGGTTAGCAGCAGCCCATGTCTTGTCCATGTATATACCACTAGCACCACAGTCTAGTAATGCCATAGTCTTTTCTTGACGACCGTCAGGAAGTTGTAACAGGACAGGAAAGATGAACAAGGCAGTTGTATTGTCATTAAAGGAGCTGATAGAAGGTATAGCTGTAGATCCCGTCCCCTCCCTTCTTACAGAGGACGGGAGGTGGCGTTTCCCGAAGGTCTGGACGGACGTACTGGACAGGTACGGAGTATGTGACCAGCAGAACCACAATACAGGCACAACCCTCTCTTGCGTCTGTCTTCTCGTTCACTAGCAGAGAGCGGACCTCGGGTAGTATCCACCTGCATGGGTTCCCCTTCGATGTCTCTAGCAGGAGTGCGAGGTTCCTCGGAACGCTGCAGGTATGCACGTGAGCTACTTGGCTGGGTAAACCCTCTACTCCTTTTCTTTTCCGATCTCCGTTCCTGAAGACGATATTCGATGGACAGTGCTTGATCCATCAGGCCACGAAGATCTTCCGCTCTGGTAGAATGCACTAGTTCATCCTTTATTTCTTCTTTGAGTCCTCTACGAAATAATGTTACCAGAGTACGTTCCACCCAAGTGGTCTCTGCCGCCAGCTGACGAAAACGGGTTATATATTGCAGGACGTCTTGGGAGCCTTGTTGGATGTCGCACAAGGCTTCTTCAGCGGAGGCTTCCAATCCAGGACGGCTAAACATTTGTTTGAGGCGACTCACAAAGGCTGAATAGTCTGACAATACAGGGTCGTCGGAGGACACCATCGGGGTTGCCCAGGCCAAGGCTGGACCGGATAAGGCACTGATAAGATAACCCACCTTGGTCCTGTCGTGGGAGAATTGAGTAGGTCGGAAGGCGAAATACACCGTTAAAGCATCCAAGAACTCGCGAAGCTTGGTTGGTTCACCAGAGAAACAAGGGGTAGAAGCGGAGATTGTCGGAACATCACTGGTGCGGAGGGCCAAAGCCTGTCGTAACGCAGCATTTTCATTACGTAGTTGTTGCAATTCCTGGGCTTGTTGCTGAATCGTGGTTAACAGAGATTGCTCCGGATCTGCAGCAGCCGCCACTGTATTATCCATGGTGTTTGAGGACGTCGGAATGGTTGGGCGCTGCAATCTGTCACGACTCACGTGCTGCTTGCGCCTGGAATTTGCAGATCTGGTGGCGTGAATCTTCAATGTTCGGCTTTGGCCCAAAAAGGGGCGACTCTTTCTGGTAGCCACGGTGCTGTAGGCAATGGAGACACCAAGAACAGACCGTGCCCTTCAGAAAGTAGCGCCAGAGGGAAAAACCCCTTCCAAAGGGGAAAAACCTCCAAACAGGAAAAGTCCTGGAGAAAAACAAGAACAAACAAACAGGAATCCAAAAGGAGCAAAAATCAGAAAACACAGAATGCTGAGTCCAAAACCAAAAGGCAAGGAAATCAGGAGCGAAGACACCAACTGAGCAGAAAGTGTTGCAGCGCAAAGAAAGAGGAAAAACACAGCCCTTATATACCAAAAAACAGGAAGTGACCCACAGGAAGTAAAAGGACACCATCTTAGATAGGGAAACAATATATAGAACAGAATAGTAGAGGAACCATAGAGAATAGGGAACAAGGAATGCTGGGAAAGCACAGGAATCTGGGAAGGAGGAAAAGACATAAAGAAAGGCACACAACAGACTGCAAAAAGAAGAAAGGACAAAGAAACGAAGAAAAACAGGTAAGAGGGTTCAGAGACCCCTGGGACAGTGAAAGGCAGAAGGAAGAACGAGGCCCCAAGCAAATCTGGGGCCTCGAAACGCGCAGGAGAGGCTGGGGGCGCGCCGCGTCTTAATAACGCGGTGCGCGGCCCGAGCCGAACGCCCGGCAGAAGTCGAGCTCTCGGCTCGCGCCGCACCGCGCGGCGCGACAAGCCTGTCCGTAAACAGACGGCAATGGAATGCCATGCTAATCAAAGACGTCCTCAAAAAGTGAATAGAATACACGGCGGACATCTTAAAATTTGGCCACCTATCTCGAAAAGTACGGTATCCCACTGTTTTTTTTTTATAAACAGTAGCTGCAATGTATTACTGGACGTATTTCTCATGAAATATCACTCGGAACCCAATTAGTAAAAAAAAAGGGAAATAACATGCATTCTCAGTCTCATAAGCAAAATGTAAATCAATTAGAAGAATGTATTTACTGCCTACCAACATATTACAACCCATAGACTCCTCCATATATAGAGTTAAACTATGGAGAATAGATTGAGCGGAAAAAGGTGAATATTGATAGACCCCATAAAGACAATCACCATAATGTATCAATGTGTGCACATATAAACATTAGGGGGCATATTTATACTCCGTTTGCGCCGAATTTGCGTCGTTTTTTTCGACGCAAATTCGGCGCAAAACTAACGCCATATTTATACTTTGGCGTTAGACGCGTCTAGCGCCAAAGTATGGGCAAATAGCGTCATTTTTTTGCGTGAACGCCTTCCTTGCGTTAATGAGATGCAAGGAAGGCGTTCCCGTCTAAAAACAGACGCACATAGCGGTGCGTGGTATTTATGCTCCAGGGCAAAAATCACTCCCGCGCGGCAGGCGGCGCAAAAAAATGGCGCAAAGCACGAATAGCGTGAAATTTTAACGCCTGGGTCAGGGCAGGCGTTAAAATGGGGCAAACACACCTGTACTTAATCAGAACACACAGAACAAACAACAGAGCAGCAGAGCAGCAGAGCAGCAACAGGGAGACATGGAGGTGCTTTTTCTTCAACGTGCACATAGACGCAGAGCCCTGCAGCAACAACAGCAGCCACAACAACAACAGCAGGGACCCCAAAGACAGCGCAGAAGGCAGGAGAGGATATTCCGCCCACGAACAACCCTGCATGGCCTCAGGGAACGAGACATCATCCAGAGGTACCGGTTGAACTGGCAGGCCATTCAGCAGCTGCTGACAAATATTGAACAGCAATTGGCCCCCACTTTAGTGACTCCACGCACTATCCCAACCGAAACAAAGCTGCTTGCCGTACTTCACCTGCTGGCAAGTGGCTCCTTTCAGACAACTGGTGCCCTGGTTGGTGGAATCTCACAACCATCTTTCTCCGCATTCCTGCCTAAAGTACTGGATGCCATCATTGGACTGACACCCCGCCACATCTGCTTCCCTAACACACTGCAGAAGCAGCAGGAAACAAAACAGGGGTTCTACGCCATCAGTGGCTTTCCGCACGTCCTTGGTGCAATTGACTGCACACACGTACGCCTTGTGCCACCTGCTGCGAGTGAACACCTCTACCGCAACAGGAAGCACACACATTCCATCAACGTGCAGGCCATAGTCGATCACCAAGGACTGATCAGCAACATTGTGGCTAAATATCCTGGGAGTGTACATGACGCATTCATCTTCCGTCACTGCACCATCAACCAACACTTCCAGGATGGACGGTATGGCAATGGACTACTTGTTGGTAAGGACAAAAATCTACTTATATACTCACTGCACAGAAACCCTCTAGGATAAACAACACATACACCACAATAGCAACACCTAGACAGGAACACACTGAGGTACTCACATCACTAGCCATGTGTCACAACTCACCATTGAACCTCTCACACATTTGAATTTACTCCACAGCTTAGTGTGAAGACATTCATGACTGTGGTTGCCTAAATGTCACCTTGCAAATTGGAAGTCTCACAATAACCTGTACACTAATACAATGCATAACTTTTAAGGGATGGGATGGCCTGGCTATGTTCATATGAACGTTTCTAATACCCTTTCATGTTTCAACTCTGCATGGAACTATCATCACACCCCCAGTGAGGACACACGGACACCTGTGTCACAAGTCACAATGCAAGGGAGGGCACACTGTACTTGAGAAACCAATCCATCCTGCTGACAAACAGTTAGACAACAAACACTTGCTCAGCCAAGGAAAAAAAACAATGCCAAAGTTTCCACCAACAACCATAGGTTGTCACATTAGTACACAAAATAGTCACAGACAACACAACACAACTACTGCCATCAAAGATACGTACAACAGTGCCTCCTACATCTAATTGATACCATTCTGTGTTTCTCTTTCAGCTGATCAGGGGTATGGCATCCAGCCTTGGATAATGACACCATATGGGAACCCAAATACTGCTGCTGAGCGGGCATACAATGACGCCCACAAGAGGACACGCAGCATTGTGGAGAGGACCTTTGGGATCCTAAAGTCAAGGTTCTGCTGCCTTGACATCACTGGCGGAAGCCTACTATACTCCCCAGAGATGGTATGCAAAATCATACTCACTTGTGCCATATTACACAATATTTGTGTACAAAGGAACATTCCCCTCCTTGAACCGGACCCAGACATGCCTGAGGATGATGATGAGGAGGATGCTGGCCTGCAACAGGAGGGGGAACAACCTAACACCGCAGCAGGAGTGCGTAGGCGCCAACAGCTTGTGAACAATTTTTTTACTTAAGTCATTATAATCACTTGTATTCCACACTTGTAAATAAACACAGATCACAAACACCACATCATGCTTTGGCCTATTCATTTCTGACCACCTTTAGTTTGAAATAGCTGAAGATGAATGTCGTCTCATTGATCAAGAATGCCATTAAAATTCATCACACCAAAAATAAACATCACAACTGTATGCACAGAGGGTAGGATGTGACATGTTACATTACCATACACAGAGCCCAACAAGAGTACAAATGTGACAATTACACATGCCGGATCCAAACAACTGAAACAGTCTCTCATCCAGCCCAAAATTGGAGATCATTTGAAAGTCACATCACACGTGTTCAGAGACAGGGTGGGACCATCCATGTGTACGTGAACATGTCATCAATGGCTTCTCTCAAGTGTATGATGTGAGCAATACACAATTGCAACAACATCAGCTGCCACTAACTCAGGAGGAGACCTTGAAGTTACAGTGACAACATACACACAGACAGGTCATACTGGATCCACATTCCCACACACATGTACACATATGTCATACAACCAACCTAATATTTGAAAGTAGACCATCACAGTTGTGTCCCAGTTAGAACCTAGCAGGAAGATTGTAACATGACACTAAACCAGTTTATGCAGAAAGGGACACAGACAAGCAAAACAATCTTCGCATTATCACATCGTGAACGCTGACAGTCTTGCAAACTTAGGGGGTCATTCTGACCCTGGCGGTAATTACCGCCATGGCGGAGGTCGGCGGTAGCACCGCCAACAGGCTGGCGGTGCACCGATGGGCATTCTGACCGCGGCGGTTCAGCCGCGGCCAGAAACGGGAAGTCGGCGGTGTACCGCCGACTTCCCGCTGCCCTTGAGAATCCGCCATGGCGGCGGAGCGCGCTCCGCCGCCATAGGGATTCTGACACCCCCTACCGCCATCCTGTTCCTGGCGGGTCTTCTGCCAGGAACAGGATGGCGGTAGGGGGTGCCGCGGGGCCCCTGGGGGCCCCTGCAGTGCCCATGCCAATGGCATGGGCACTGCAGGGGCCCCCGTAAGAGGGCCCCACAAAGAATTTCAGTGTCTGCTTTGCAGACACAGAAATTCGCGACGGGTGCAACTGCACACGTCGCACCTTCCCACTCCGCCGGCTCCATTCTGAGCCGGCGTCCTCGTGGGAAGGGTGTTTCCCGCTGGGCTGGCGGGCGGACTTTTGGCGGTCGCCCGCCAGCCCAGTGGGAAAGCCAGAATGACCGCCGCGGTCTTTCGGCGGGAACCGCTTGGCGGGCGGCGACCGGCGCCCGCCGCGGTCAGAATGACCCCCTTAGTCATATGAAAATGGTATGCAACTTAGCTCCAAATCATCAATACTGCAAACGTCAAATGGGCTAATGAGATGAATGAATGGTCAACAGTCATTCATACCATATGGCCTTACATTCGCCCGCTGCTGCAGGTTTGCCAGGATATGATAAAAATACTCCATGGATACAGTAGCTATTCTGGATGGTCAAATCCCAGGGTGCTGGGGGCCTAACTCCACCTCTACCACCCCCAAAACATACAGGAATCATGTACTTGTGAACTAAACACATGCATAAGGCACATGTGTGGCCTCCATGTCACAAGTCCTACACAAATATGAAACACAAAATCATAATGGGACATGGTCAGCCCCATAAAAACTGAAAGTGACTCTCCCACTCCCTGTTAGGACTACAGATAAAAGCATCCCCATCATAAAGGTGGGGACATTTTGGAGACGGAATACATAATGGTATCAAAAACCTCATTTCAAAATAGCCATCAGCAATTACACCAAATATGTTGTCAAATATGGTCAATACATTAGTTAACGTATCCCAAACATCACAGTGTGAAGGCCGTCTATACATAAAAGTACGGACATTTGTCATATACAAACACAAATGTGTCTCACATCGCACCGTTTTACCATGACAAATCACCTTTCCAAAGCTAAACACATGAAGACATTTGGATAAATTTGCTCCATATTCTACGCATACAGCATGGCCGTCATAATTTGTTCATGTACATGAGTGCACACAATGCAGAGTCAGATACAAATGTATCCAAAAGTGTCTTGATATTTCACCTTCAAATTATTATTTACATCCACAATATTTTTTACTCTGCATCATGTGCACTACTGTACGTGTAATAAAAACCACGCCCATGATGTATGCGTCGTGAAATTGACGCTATATGCACAATATATTGGTCATTTCATGTACAGTATTAATTATTAATATTCATACCATTTTTTTTCACTCCGCATCATGTGCACCACTGTACGTGTAAAAAAAATGACGCCCATGATGTATGCGTCGTGAAATTGACGCTATGTACACAATATATTGGTCATTTCATGTACAGTATTAATTATTAATATTCATACCATTTTTTTTCACTCCGCATCATGTGCACCACTGTACGTGTAAAAAAAATGACGCCCATGATGTATGCGTGGTGAAATTGACGCTACATGCACAATATGTTGGTCATCTCATGTACAATTTGAAATATTAATATTCATATCATATTTTTACACTCCGCATCATGTGCACTGTAATGCGTCAAAAAAATATGACGCACATCTGTGTATGCGTGAAAATATGACGCATTACGCGAAAATAAAAACGGCGCCCATTTTATGCAGGAAGTGATGTAATAGGATATCCTGTTTACCAAATCTGTACTGGGAGTTGACTTTCACTTTCACTTTGCAGTCTCAGAGTTATCTAGACTGTGTGGTTGTGTGAAAGGTGTTGTCCTGTGTTTTACTGCTTTAGTGTCCTGTGTGCCTTGTATTTTGTCTTTGTGTCAATCTTTTATTGTTGTCTAACATTGTCTCAGTCTGTTTAGTGTTATTTTGTCTATACCTGTGATAGTTTGTATTGTCTGTGGGAGTCTGTTGTGGGTAGCATAGTTTGGGGGGTTAGTTGGGCTATTTTTCTCCTTCTTCTTTTTCTTTCACACCTCTACCTTTCCCCATTTCCCACTTTTTCTTTCATTTTTCTTTTGTACTTTTTTACACCTCTCATCATGTCAGGTAGGCCTCGCCTGTCCAGGATGGGTGAGGACGAATTGGGGGGCTTCATATGGCTCGTAAGCCATTTCCTCCCACTGATGCTGGAGGCTGGGGGCCGTGTGATACAGGGGTATCACACGGAGGCGAGGAAAATCCGTTGGGAGAAGGTGCGCCATCACCTGGTCCGGGTCTATGGGAGTCTGAGGAATATCCATCAACTCAAGCACCGCTGGGCAGATCTGATCAGCAGGGAACAGGACCTGCTGGACCACCTGGGACTCCGGATTGGTGGCTATGTTGGTGAGTAATAATCAATTACATGGGAATAATAGGAATGTGTGTGTGAACATGTGATGATTGGTAGCCAATCTGCAAAATAAGTAGCTGACTGCGTGTTATACTAGGGAAACCTAGGCCCATGGGCATACACATAAATCCCCATTTTTGCTACACATGTACACCCAATAACAGCAGTAAAATGCAACATCTATTTGTATTTTGCTAAGTAGCCCCCTCTCTGCGTCACAAAATGATGCAAATGCTGCGCTACAAAGGTATACATATGTGTCCAAATGTGTATTTGTTGCAGGGTGTGTATGAAGACCTATGCTACCAGGCCGATGCCTCATTTTTGCAACACATACCAGATGGCTGTAGCTGCATGGAATGTACTGTTGCATTTGTGTCTGAAAAGCAACACGTGAACTGCTCTATTTGTACTCTACTGGTCATAATGGCCAGTGAGTACGTCATGTAGAAACAACATACCTACATATGTAGACGCCATAGCTAGACCGAAAATTGCAAACACATGATGATGCTACACCTGTGTTTTGCCTTCACGTCACATGAAGTTAGTCATGTTGTCCACACATATGTCACATGTGTGTCTGGTTGCTGTGTGTTGAACCTGTCCACATAGCCTGTTTGATTGTGAGTGGTCATGCAGTCCTCATGGAACCAGTTGTGGAATGTTTCTCTCTGGGATGCACATGCTGAGATGTATGGATCACATGATTGTTCGGGCCTACTAATGGAGGATTAACTTGGACGACACATGACTGTCCTGGCCACTGCATGAGTGTAGTAGGGTGTGTCACTGGAGCAGGAGACTCATCCAATGATAATCTCGAATACAAAGTCAGCCAGGCAGGATGAGCATGTGTGAAAGTGTACCATTACCATGTAATATTCACACACTGTCATTGTAACAGAAATTATTTGTCTGTTCACCCAGTCTGAGTATAATCTTCCTTTCATGCTTTACAGGTGGACCAGCCCCGTACACCGTTGGTGAGGTAGCCCATTTTGACGACCCCGATACCTACAGTGAGTGTTGCCTAAGTGCTATTTACATTGTTTGGAAATGAAGCATGATGGATTACTGTGTGTTCAGGATAATTCATGATTTGATGTGCTGGCCGTTCATTGGCTTTGTTGTTTTGGTGTGATATCAAATTGGAATAATGTTTCTGTAAAGCAATACCTAGTCATCTCTCAGATTGAGGGGCAGTAGGTCATTCAATTAGTGCGACAATTGGGAATAGCATGACTCATTTTGAATACACTGGTCAATGTTAGACTTGGTCAGGAACTTGCCATTAACTGAGTCAGCATATCAGACTGACAGTCTCCCAGATAGCTTAGGCACATGGCTTCGATGACAAGTGCTTCTTCCTAGTTGAGGATGGACTGTGTACACTGTAGGTCGGATCTTCCGGGGGCATGTACTTCCACAAGGTGACCTCGAAGTGTGTGTGACTTGAGTGCAATGGCCTAGGTGTTCTGTTGAATCATGTGAATGGGTGTTCTACCTCCTCTGTGTGTGTTGTAAAACATGCCTCACTAATAGTATGTTATGTTTGGCTAAGTCATATCATTTTGACATGTGTGGACCTGGGATGTGACAAGGTTGGGCTGACTCCAACGTGTTGCTAGCCCTTCATAGGTGTTGTGTGTGAAGGCACATGCTTGTTGAACTTTCTGTACACTCCTGGTTGTGCATTGATCATGGGATTGTTGTTTGTTCTTCCCACACCACCCACAAAGACTGGGATGTTACTGTGAAACAGGGTACCTAGGACTGTAGCAACCAGTATGTTACACGTACTTAACACCTTTTGTGACTTGAGTTTGTACCTAGGTCCAGATGTAGCAAAATGTCTCCACATTGCAAATAGCATAATTTGATGTTAGTGAGTTGCAAACGTCTGTTTCCTAATCCGAAATGTTTTTGGTGGTCATGTACATATTCGCAAAATGCTTTTCTAAATGAAAAAAATAAAGGAGTTTACCAGCCCTACTTGCAAATCACAGTGGTAGGCAATCCCATTTGCTAACGAGTACCTGGTTGCAAAGTGAGTAGCTGTTATCATCCACTTGAAGTGGATGCTAACCAACTTGCTGACTGGAAGGGGTCCTCATTGTGAACCTTCACCTTTGTGAGTGGACCAAAATACTCCTGCACAAAACAGCCAGTGGTCTAGGGGAGCAATAATTATTGTGTAAATTACGAAAAATCAATTGTTGTGAATTTAAACAAATCGCAGCTCATTTTCCTTTCAGATAAAGGGCCTACACTTGGTGAAAAATAACTTGCTTCATTTAAAAGCAGTCACGTCTATGGAGTTCTGCTGTTCCCAGCAGGCCTCCATCCCCGTGAGTGCCCATAGTTGCTAAGGTGGTGCAAGTTGGAACCCACATCATTGATGTTCATGAGGTGGGATTTAGGGACCCCATAGTGACTCGCAGACGGTGTCAGAGACACCGTTCAGCTTTGCAATTTGCTAGTTGATTTCCCATCAATTCCTACATCTGGCCCATAGTGTCGACATATGATTCATGGCCAGGGGTTCAATCTTAGCACACAACTATTTCGAAATGCCATTGAGTGAGGAGTGTGATTCTTATCACATAGAATGACATATGTAGTGAAGTCAGTATGCGGACGAGCTGGTGCCATAATGTATAATGCCTTAGGTATGAATTGTATGAGTAGTTTAGGGTGATGTCATCCATCATGTAGAGACATGGATATGCTATATGTGATATGCCCTTCAGTATGCATGATTCACATGTACTTCCTCTGAGCCTTCCCGTGAACTATGTTGTAACAATTGCTGCAACCAATACATTGCTAGTAATGGACAAATTACCCAATGTGGTATTCAACCCACTGTAAATTCTATGCTCAATATTTGCCTTTTCCCTTCACAGCTGCAAACCTGAGTGCCGCAGCTCGCAACCAGTTTGAGCGCCGGGCAATGAGGTACAGCCACATCCTGCAGGTGCAGTGTGGGTATCGGAGGATGGCCCGCAGATACAATTCGGAACGGGCCTCCGGGGCGTGGTATGCCACACCACAGGCTCCCCCAACGGTGCCCCCAACAACCCCCGCCACTACATCCACCAGGTCTGGCCAAGTGGACCCAGCAACGGACCAGGCATCCTCATCCAGACCTGGACCCAGCCGTGTGGTGGGAGCAGGGCAGTCCCATGCCCACACCACTCCACCAACACAATCCACCTCCACCGGCACCCAGACCTGCACTGACCCTCCGATCAACCCAGCGGACTTCCACGCATTGTCAAGGAAATTGGACAGGTTGATTGGAAAAGTTGACACCCTGACGGAGGACATGGCTGGGGTGAAGAAGAAGGTGCGCTCCATCCGGCGAACACTACGGAGGCCAAATCAGTAGACATTTTGCCCTCCAGAACTTTTACCCCTCCCCTCTCACCTCTTTCCTATTTCACACTGTTAGTTGGGTTTGGGGGGTTAGTTAAAGGATAAGTGTAGGAAATTAGCTTATTTAGTGTTAGGTAAGAGGGTGGGGGGGTCCTTCTTCTTAATATCTTATCTTTTTGTGTGGGTGGGGGGCAATGTTGGGATTCCTGTTTAAAAAAAAAATAATAAAAATAAAAAAATACTATAAAAAAAAACAAATACAAAAAAATATATGTTTGTTTAGGATAGTGTAGTATGTGTGTAGGTTAGTAAGTGTTGTCCTGCATGTGTCTTGTCTCATAATGGTGGGTGGGGGGTTGATGTTTAGATCGTTTCGTTACATGTGTAGAGTAAGTTTAGCTTCGGTTAGTTAGGGACAGTTGTGGGTTAGTAGTAGTCAGGTTAGATTAGTGTAGGTTTATCTTTCCCTTAGTTGCCTCTTTTATTACTTATTGGAAATAAAAAAATTGTTAACCCTTTACCAGATGCGTTAGGTGCTACCTTTTCATGGCCTTGACATCAGTGTAGCAGAAAGTTTTAGTATGAGATTTGTGTCCTATGCTCGCTATCCCCAGGCTATTGAGGTTTAACATGCCAGCTACCCGTGTGCTAACTTGGTAAGTATCCACCATGTGGGAGAGCCACCATTGGTAGTGTGCATAGATCATCAAGATTTGGGGTTGGTATGTATCCTACTTCACAAAGAGTGCTTCCAGAGTTGATTTTGTAGGTAAATAGATAGGTCGGACAGCATTGTGAAGTTCAGGGAGAGCTTTGTAGATGAGTATTTGTTCACACTCTTGTCTTGTTGCTGTCATTGCTGACCTACATCATGTGTGTACTGCTTGAGCATGACTTTCCTTCATGGTAGTATACGCTGTAAGGGTGATTGATGCAGTGTAATTTGGTTATCATTCCTTTCATTTTACAGCATAATGTCTTGTTTTAGTATTGCAAGGTGCCTACATTTCTCAGCCACCATTAGTTGTCTAGAATAGCTATGGATGGGGCCTCATTCTGTCCAACACAGCATGATTGTGTGTGCTTAGTCCCTACATCAGTTATTTTCCTCAGTCTAGTAAAGCTATGATGCAATCCTGGCCACTGCACAGATGTTTCAGTATACATGAAATCAGGACAGTAGTATAGAGAATCGACATGGTTGCCAAACAGCCACTTTGGAGTTATGTACTGCACAGTTGAAGTGTGAAATGACACAGAGACACAATAGGTGTGCAAGTGATATTTATTTTTAGGTGGAGTAGTGCAAAAAGTCCATTAACAATGTTAGGTGAGTCCGTTCTGGTGCATTCTTAAATGGTGATCCTATTTACAGGGTGTGGATGATGCTCCTGACATGCTGGGGTGATGTCACAGACGGTGCAGAGGAACAGGAATTGCCAAATGGTAGGAGAGAAACATTTACAGCCAATGTGGACAAGTTAAACAGTAGATTGCCGAACAGTCATTGAGGGTAGTTGGAGTGAGGCTGGCATGTGTCAAAACGTAGGACCTTGGTCAGAGTAGGGCATGGTGCAGGGACTAGGGCTTTCGGGTACTCTTGCGACTGAATGTTATCTGTTCCATGTCTTCTTCTTCTGATGTGTGTGTTGCCTGGTGTGTCCTTGTTGTTGTTGGTTGTGAAGGGGCAACACACACCTCAGTGTCAGAAGACATGGAGGCAGACATCCCGGGGGCTGATCCCTGTCCAGTTATGAAGGGCAGTACTGCAGCAAGGAGAGCGTGCTGGTTTTTCAGAATGGCAGCCACATCCCGATGGTAGGCAGCCAGGTCGGCCCTGAGGGGTTCGATGTTGCATTCGTGCACACGCTGACTGGCTTGCTGTTGGAGTTGTTTGGTCAACTGGATGACAGCTGTGCAGATTGCCTTCTGTGTTACTAAAAGTTCCTCCAACAGCGATGTTCTGGCTTGCATTGCAGCTGCCTGATCAGCAGTTGACAGCATGCACGAACGCACCCCCTCAAGGCTGGCTGCCATAGTTTGCATCCCCACCCGCACCTCCTTGGCCAGCTCCCGCTGGACCCCAACGACTGTTCTTTCGAAGCTGGTGCCAGTGTCGTCAGAGTCCTCAGCTGTGTTGGAGCTGGCAGGTCTTACAATTGGGGTGGCGGGTGGTTCTACTGTGGTGGCTGCTTCTTCTTGGCTCCTCCTTGTTACTGAAGGGGGGGTTTGGAGGCTTTCGAGGACCATGTCAATGGTCTCTTGTGTGAGGTTGATGGTCTCGTCATCCATGTCATCAGGGAACTCATGGACAGGCATATCGGCAGGAGATCCGTGTTCCTCTGCAAAGAAACAGGGTACAATTAGTGTGTCTGTGTTGAGATCATTTAGCACTAAGATACAAGCCTTTGGATGCCTTAACTTTGTACTCTGATTTTGTCTTGGTATCTGCTGTCCGTCATAGGGCATTGTTGTAGGCCTATGGCCCACCTGTGTGTCACATGTATGATATGGAGCTATCAGACATGCCTGCCAGGTCATCTCTAGGTGTTGATTTGTAATTATTTCGGAATATGCATTTTTTTGTCGTACTCCTCCCTCGGTGTTTTACTATTGTTATGGAGGGACATTTGTTTGGGTGGGCTCTCATTATCCTACATGTGATTCTTGGCTTTCTAGGCAGCAGGATAGCTAATGGTGTGGGGGACTAAGTTTGACCCACTTGTAAATAACTCTGTCACCCAGATATTCTATTTAGCTCAGACAGACTAGCAGTGCCTCTGGTCTCCCACAACAGAGGAATGTTTAGAAGTCCAAGCCCATGACGTCTTTGGGACTTCTCAGGGAAGTGGTGGTCACTCAGGTCCTACACATTTCTATCTTTTCTGGTATGTTCCCATACACAAATGACACAGACAGTATTTGTTTGATATGAAGTTTCATTCTACAACTGACTTGTAGGAATTTAGGTGTGAGCCCCAATAACCAAAACAATACACACAGTTAGAACTGAAATAGTCCGCAGGAGAGTAATACATTGGTACACAGCTATCATGGTGCCTAACAGTTTCTACTCTCCCTCTGCTTGTTCTATATATAGCACTGCATGTTAAGTTTGGAGCTTGGCTGTCTGAATCACAGGGGAGACATCATCCCTCATATCAGAGGAATGGGCTGGGATCTGGTTGTGCATCAGCAGCAAGGCAGGCAGCATCTAGATGTGATTTTCTGTTTGTAAACTCCCCCATGCGTGTCTTGGGACGAGGAAGTGAATTTAAAAGACATATGTCATTGTGATGACAAAGTTTCCCTACGCAGGAATGGCAAACCTTAACCCCTACCACATCTATCATCAACGAACCAGACGGTATCCTTGACTGGGGCACAGAGTGAATATGTTCTGGCAAACTCCAGTGCAGAAGTAGGCAAAACAGGGTGATTTGACTAATTGCCAACACCTTAGGACTGACTATTTGCTACATTAACTGATAGGAAGGGCAATGAGATTCATTTAGTGCAAAGTGCTCT
Source organism: Pleurodeles waltl (assembly GCF_031143425.1). NCBI lineage: Eukaryota > Metazoa > Chordata > Amphibia > Caudata > Salamandridae > Pleurodeles > Pleurodeles waltl. Next base: position 716,582,851 of record NC_090444.1, read on the forward strand.
GAGGCACTTAGATGTGAGCAAATGAGTATAAGTACATTCAGGGTAAGATGCACAAAGGCCTCCAGCCTGAGGCTATTGTGCAAAGTATACGTTTCACTTGCCACGCTACACTTTGACTGACTGTGGGTGTTGTGACTGCCCTGCCAGCACACTTGCCTCACAGGCCCTGCACCATACACTTTTTATTCACATTGCATGATCTGTACATGTTAGGTGGCATGACCTATGTATGTCAATGTTAGGATGTGGTATGGATGTAAACATTGTTGATGTTTGTATCTGATGGGGTCTCATGTGTGTCTTACTGGATTGGCCTGTTTATCGTATGAATGTCCTATTTTTTGGTTAGACTGTGCAGATGTGTTTCATTGACCAGTTGCCTGTGTCCCCTCGTCAATGTTGTTGTCTGAGCAGTATGACATTTGTGATGTAGCATTGTTAGGCAGGCAAGTGAGGGACCCTGACGTATGCAGCATGTGTGTGTCGTTAGTGCTGTGTGGCTCCTATTGCTGTTTACTTAGGCTTATGTATGTGTCAGTTATGGACATTCGGCATTTAAGTGTACTGGTACCTTTGTCTTATTTCTAGGAGTAGTTGCAGATGTCATCCTCACCCCCTAATTTAGGAATGTATGTTCCAGGGTGGGGTTCCTGCCATTTGGTACTATAGCTGCCCAGAGATGAGAGGTGTTATTGTCAACTGTGGTGGCAGTTAAGTTGCAGTTGTTGTATTTGCTACTGCATTACAGGTAGGGACCTAGTTGATGGGGAATAGTTTGTGCAAAACAAGTGCCTGGATGTGGATTCAGGGTAGTGTCCTTCCCACCTGTCACTGGTTTCCCTTGGCTCTCTTGTTGTAATTACAGGATGTCCCCGTGGGACTGTAGTGGTAGCAGTATTTTGTCGTGCCCCGGCTATGGTCAGTACTGGCCATTCCCCCCTGCCGTGCCCCTTTCCCCATGCCACTTCATATATGTGCTAAGTTACATGCATTGTGTAGTAGGTATCCCCCCCCTGCTTACAGTCCCCATTATTGCATTGTAATTCCCCATGCGACTTACCCTGCATGTGCGTAGTGTCGTGGTAGTCTGCGCTGTCCAGTCCTTGTATCCCTGTGACGATCTCCTCCGGGATGACGGCTGCGACCATCTCCTCCATGTGGTCCAGGGCCTCCAGTTGTGCTGGACTCCCCCCTCCAGTCTGCATTGCTGCCTTCCTGTTCCTGGCCATTTTCTCTTTGGTCCTACGTTTACAGTCATGCCAGCGTTTCTTACACTCGGTGACTGTCCGGCGTTCTTCAGCCACACTGTTTATCTTGTCCACAATTTCTTTCCAGATGGCCTCTCTCCTACTGAGTGGCAATTTTGAGGATATGAAAAGTTGGTGCTGGTGTTCCGTCACCTCTTTCACCAGGATTTCCTGCTCCTCTGCACTGAAGCGACACTTTCTTTTTTTCTTTAACATGTCCTGGTTCCTGTATGCTTCCTCCTGGGTGGGTCCTGGTCTGCTCTCATCCTCCTGGGGTCTGTTGGGGCATCTAGGATCCATTTTGGGTCTCCTCTCCTGTAAGTGCAGTTTTCGCGCAAAAATGTCACGCAATAGCGTGAAAAAAAACGGCGTTTTCACGATTGCGCTGTCGTAAATCGACCCACAGTGATTTGCGTCCCTTTTACGTGGGTTTCCCTTACGACAGACCGACGCTGTTTGCGTCACGAAATAATGACTCCCACCTGTTGGTTGCGCCGCCGTACGTCAAAGTATAAATTTGACGCCCGAATGGCGCATCCAAATGGCGTTAGACGGCGCAAATTTTTTTGACGCAAAACTGCGATAGCGCAGTTTTGCGTCAAAAAGTATAAATATGGGCCTAGGTATTCTTAAATACATACATAAAATAAACAATGCATATAAACTGTTTTTATGGCTTAACACTCCATTTTGAAAAAATATTTCTCGCCAAGAGTTTACAATGCATTATATATGAGCATTTAATCATACACAGATATCCCTACAAAATTATAAAAAATGATATAATTCAGCATCCAGATTCATCCCCAGTTCTATGGTTCTCAATTTGATAATCCACTTTGCTTCATTCCGTCTTAGATCCAGAGTCCTATTTCCACCTTTGGGATTAACTGGAGTATGGCTAATGCCCATATATTTTATTGTTGGAATTTCTGCAATTGGATGTTTCTTGTTCATTTGCGGTACTATAGGCGATGTCATATTGTTATTTCTCAGGGCATGAATGTGCTCCTGAATGCGTTCCTTTAGGGGCCCGATGGTACTACCCACATAAATTTTGCAACATTCACATTTCAATATGTATACAACAAATTTAGTATTACAATTAATGAAGCTTGAGATCTTATATGTATCACTTCCATTAAAATTAAGGCCCATATTTATACTTTTTGACGCTAAACTGCGTTAACGCAGTTTAGCGTCAAAAAATTTAGCGCCGTCTAACGCCATTCTGAAGCGCCATGCGGGCGCCGTATTTATGGAATGGCGTTAGCCGGCGCAAGCAGACCGGCGCTGCCTGGTTTGCGTGGAAAAAAACCACGTACACCAGACAGCGCCGGCGTAGGGGGAAAATGGCGTATGGGCGTCTTAAAATGGGGCAAGTCAGGTTACGTCGAAAAAATCGTCGTAACCCGACTTGCGCCATTTTTTAACGACGCCCATCCCCCATCAACATGACTCCTATCATTGTAAAGATAGGAGTCATGCCCCCTTGCCCAATGGCCATGCCCAGGGGACTTATGTCCCCTGGGCATGGTCATTGGGCATAGTGGCATGTAGGGGGGCACAAATCAGGCCCCCCTATGCCAAAAAAAATTATTTAAAAAAAAAAAAATAATACTTACCTGAACTTACCTGAATGTCCCTGGGGTGGGTCCCTCCGTCCTTGGGTGTCCTCCTGGGGTGGGCAAGGGTGGCAGGGGGGGTCCCTGGGGGCAGGGGAGGGCACTCTGGGCTCATTTTGAGCCCACTTGTCCCTTAACACCATGCCTGACCCAGGCGTTAAAAAGCGGCGCAAATGCGCCGTTTTTGGCCACGCCCACTCCCGGGCGTCATTTTTGCCCGGGAGTATAAATACCACGTAAAGGCCTGGGAGTCATTTTTTAAGACGGGAACGCCTCCCTTGCATATCATTAACGCAAGGAAGGGGTTCACGCTAAAAAATGACGCCCACTCCGGGCACTTTGGCGCCCGAAGCGTCTAACGCCATAGTATAAATATGGCGTTAGTTTGCGTTAGTTTAGCGTCGAATTTGCGTCGAAAAAAACGACGCAAATTCGGCGCAACCAGAGTATAAATACGGCCCTAAATTCCAAAGTTTTGTGTAGAGCTAGATTGCACACATTACAGTGACTACATCTATAGAAGCCTCTAATTTTTTCAGCAAGTCATAGGTTTGTTTTCCTTTATAGGGCTCCTACAAACATAATTTCTGATAGTTTTTCCCCTTCTATGAACCATTTTTGGCCTCTTAGGTATTATCGCTGTAAAAGTGCAATCAGTCTGCAAGACATTCCAATGTTTGCACAAAATGCAGTATATATTTTGACTATTTTGAGTATAGGCCGTACAAAAATTCAGAGTTGTATATGGTGATTTATCTTGGGATCTCTTATGTCTATTCAGTAATGATGTTCTACATATTTGATCTGTCTTTTTTCTTGCTGCCTCTATGATATCTCTAGAATAACCCCTTTGTAAGAATCTCTTTTCCAGATTGTCTAGTTCAATATTGCATGTACTCAGTTCACTGCAATTTCTTTTAAGTCTATTCATTTCTCCATAGGGAATCGCTGATATCTGATTTTTAGGATGAGCACTTTCAGCATGCAATAAAGTTTTGCCTGCTGTTGGTTTGCGATAGATCGTAGTGTGAACTTTATTGTTTTTAGAAACAATTTTTAGATCTAAAAAGCAAATGCTATTTTGACTATATTCATATGTCATTTTTATGTTGAATGTATTTTCATTGATGTAATCATAAAAATCTACCAACTGTTGTTCCGATCCTGTCCAAATCATTAATACATTGTCAATGTACCTCCCCCAAAAAAATATGTTCTCAGTCAAATGGGGGGGACCTTCCTTCCATATATGAGTCGCCTCAAGTAGACCCATATAGAGGTTTGCATAGGATGGTGAAAAGCGAGAGCCCATAGCTACTCCTTGTGCTTGTCTAAACCATCGACCCTCATGCATAAAAACATTGTTCTCCAGTATAAATTCTACCATACGTAGTAGCATATCAGTATGTTCCAAATGGGATGCTGACCTCCCAGATAGAAAATGGCGTACTGCTTGAAAGACTTTGTCCTTGGGTATACATGTATAGAGAGACGATACATCGAATGTTACCATCTCTGGTGTCCATATAATATCCTCTAATTTCATGAAGATAGTTTATGTGTCTTGTAAGTAGGAGGATATATTCTTAACAACAGGTTGGAAATAGCTGTCTATAAATTCCGAGAGCCTTTCAGTCGGTGTCCCTATCACTGATATAATAGGTCTACCTGGTGGTGATGTCTTGTTTTTATGTAATTTAGGCAACACATATATACATGGTACTGTAGGATATAGGTTAAGTACATATTTGAATTCCAAATCTGAAATTAGACCCTTGTCCCGCCACATTGTTAGCAGTTGTAAACAATTCTTTCCATAGGGTGTCTTTTAGTCTTATATACGCTACATTGTCCATCAATTGTCTGTCAATTTCCCTAATATAGTCCGTTCTATTGAGGATGACAATATTGCCTCCCTTGTCAGCCTCCTTAATGACTATGGTGGTCATTACAACCCTGGCGGTCGGTGTTAAAGCGGCGGTAAAACCGCCACCAGCCCGTCAGAAAAAAAATGGAATCACGACCATGGCGGAAACCGCCAACAAAGACAGTCACTTTAACACTCAGACTGCCACGGCGGTACAAACACCGCAGCGGTAACCGCCAACAGACAGGTGGAAGACAATGTACCCCCCACAGTATTATAACAGGCCAATCCACCACCTTTTCCAGAGCGGTTTCACTGCAAACAAAAACACAGCGGAAACAGGACTTGGAAGGGAAAACGCTCACGTCTACACACCCCACGAGGAACCAGGACGCCATGGAGCAGGAACTTCATATTCTCCCTGCCTTTGTCTTCCTGCTCCTCTACCAGGAGCATGAACGCCGGCGGCGAAGACCACAGTGAGTACTGCACCTATGACACAGGGGCGGGGGGAGGGAAAAGAGAGTGACACACACACGCAACACCCCCACCCCCACCCACTACAACACACACACCAATACATGTTGATACAATATAAGTACACCCTCCAACCCCCCCGGAAGAATGCAAAGACAAAATTAAATGATTTGAACGATTGCAATCTATTAAAATCCAGTACTCAAAAATATATATACACTATAAACAAATATATACACCAATAATACAAGTCCAGGTATTGCACCATTAAAGTCCGTGGACCACTGGGCCAAAAATGCATGGGCGAGGCCCACACAAGATACCCAATCAAAACGGAGAGAACACTGCAGGGGCATCAGATCGAAATAAAACAGGCACCTCAGGGGGAAGGGAAGGGGGGCACCTCAGCCGGATGAGTGCACGACGCCAGATCCAGGAGGGGGCTCCATACCCAGTGCTGTATCCTGGGGAGTGCAAAGCCACAGTCTCTCAAGTCTCTCAAGTCGGTGGTTTGCCCACTGCTTTATCCTGGGAAGTGCAAAGCCACAGTCTCTCAAGTCTCTCAAGTGGGTGGTTTGCCCACTACTTTATCCTGGGGAGTCCAAAGCCACAGTCTCTCAAGTGGGTGGTTTGCCCACTGCTTTATCCTGGGGAGTGTAAAGCCCCAGTCTCTCAAGTGGATAACAGTCTCCACTGGTTCTTGAGGGGGCTTTGTGCCCAGAGTGCTTGATCCTGCCAAACACTGAGGTAGTGGATGTGATACTCCACTGGTTCTGGAGGGGGCTTTGTGCCCAGAGTGCTTCATCCTGCTCGTGGCGGCCTCAATAGCGGCGGTGCTTGCAGCGCTCATTGGCCTGCGGTAAAGGTGGGTAACTCAGTGAGCATATTGCTGGCGGCGGTGTCCTTGGCAGCAGTGCTGGTGGCAGCGGTGTCCTGGGCAGCGGTGCTGGTGGCGGCGGTGTCCTGGGCAGCGGTGCTCGTTGGCGTGGTCTCCTTAGCAGCGGTGCTGGTCGCAGCGGTGTCCTTGGCAGCGGTGTTGGTGGCAGCGGTATCCTGGGCAGCGGTGCTGGTGGCGGCGGTGTTCTGGGCAGTGGTGCTGGTGGCGGCGGTGTCCTTGGCGGCGGTGTCCTTGGCGGCGGTGCTGGTGGAGGTCCTGTCCGCCGTGCTGGTTTGGGGCGACTTGCCTTTCTTTCTGTGCCCCTTCCCCACCTTGGATGGTGGTGCAGCTGTCTTCCCAGTCCCAACAGTAGTCCTGGGAGAGCCCTTAGTGGGAGGTGTTTTGCCCTTCTCCCTCCGGGCAGTCGCCAACTTCTTGTGCTTCTGAGGTGGGGGACTGTCCGTGGTCTGGCTCCTTGGCACACTGGCTGCTCTGCTGCTCTGCTGCTTGGCGCACTCCAGAAGCCGGTTACTGCTGGCACCACTGTTCCTGCTGATGTGGTGGCTGAGGTGCTGGGTTGGGACCTGGAAAGGTGTGCCCTAGGGGACTGAAGGGGTGGGCGAGGTGAGGGGAAGAGGTCAAGGTTGGACAGGAAACGTTTTGAGACACACTGGGATGGGTAGATGGAGGGGGTATGGGAGTGGAGGAAGAGGTAGTGGTTGTAGGAGGTGTACGTTTGCTGACTTTGGGTGAAGGTGCATGGGCTGGAGGCTGTTGTGAGGTGGATGGCTGTTGGGTGGGTATGTGACTGCGTTTGTGTACCTTGGGAGGTGGGCCCACAGACACACTGGGAGAGGACACAGGGGATGTGTGAATGGTAGTGGGGGTGGTGAGTGCACGTGAGCGGTGTGTGGTGATGGGTGTGCTGGTGATGGACGTAGTGGCTGAAAATGTAGTGCATGCAGGTGTGAGTGGAGACGTGACAGGGAGGGAGGAGGGGGACACAGTGGAGGCAGTGGATGTTGGTATGTCTGCATGGGAATGATGCTTGTGTGAGTGCCTGTGGGATGTGTGGTGCTTCTGTTTACCAGAGCTTCCCTTGTGTGTTGAGGTGTGTGCATGCTGGTCTGAGGGTGTGCTTGGGATAGGCTGAGGTACAGGGGTTTGGGTGGAGGAAGTTGGAGGGGGGAGGCTGGACACAGGGACAATGGCTGCCATCAGTGCTGAGGCCAGAGTCTGAAAAGCTCGCTGTTGGGCTGCCTGACCAGAATGAATGCCCTCCAGGTATGCATTCGTCTTTTGCAACTGCCTCTCTACACTCTGGATGGCATTCAGAATGGTAGACTGCCCAACAGTGAGGGATCTGAGGAGGTCAATGGCCTCCTCACTAAGGGCAGCAGGGCTGACAGGGGCAGGGGCTGAGGTGCCTGGGGCGAAGAAGATGCCCACCCTCTTGCGTGAGCGGCCACGGGGCACACGCTGAGGGGCTGCTGGGAGGGCGGTGCTGGTAGGGGGGGGTGGCAGCTGTACCTGTAGATGCAGGGGGCACAGAGGGGCCCGCCACCACAAGGGAGCTCCCATCAGAGGAGGAGTCCGTGTCGCTGGTCTCAGCTCCTGTCCCCACCGTGGAGCTCCCCTCGCCCTCCGTCCAACTGGTGGTTTCAGACTCCGTTGTCTCACCCTCCAGGGCCATGTGGGATACAGCTCCCTCCTGCTCCGGTGCCACTGCTCCTCCGCCTGATGATGCTATTGCACACAAGAACAGGGAGACCACAAAAAGGAGGGGGAGACAGAAGAAAGACATGTTCAGTGCATGCAATACCGCTACCTTTGGTGGACACTACAGACACAGAAGCCCTCTGCACTACGCCCTGCACTTTGAGTTCTCTAATTCATCACAGGGACATGGGGTACAAGGCATATGCCCCATTGCTGCACACATGGAAGTCACAGGAGCCTGACTAGGTGTAGTTGACTCTGAACACTGGTGGGGTGGGGTGCCACATGGCCTGCCTTACGAAGGGACCTTGCCTACTAAACTCGCCCTGGCCTAGGGGAACCCACAGCCCACCTCCCCACCCAGACACCTCCAATGCGTGCTGAATCAGCAGAATGATAGTGTACTCACCCCCTTGTGTCTGCTGTGATGCTCTCAAGCACCTATCCAGCTCCGGATACACCACCGCCAGAATCCGGAACATCAGGGGGGTCATGGTGTGACGGGCATCCCTCCCACGTTGGGAGGCCATCCCCAGCTGGGCCTCCGCCGCCTTCTTGCTCCAGCGGCGAATTCCTCCAATCTTTTACTGCAGTGGGTGCTCCATCTGTGGTGGACCCCCAGGGTCTGGACTTCCTTGGTGATGACACGCCAAATATCCTTCTTCTGGTGGGCGCTGACCTACAGGAATAGTACCGGGGAAAAGGAGAAGATATAACCGTCCAGACCATCACAGTCATTGGCCCGCATCCCTACGCTTGCCATGACGCACATGCACTCACATTTGTTTCATGCATGCCTCATTCTCCCCCCCCTATCTTCCATCCACAACACTCCACAGACATTGCCCATACAGCAGGCTCACATTGTACTCACCTGTTTGTCTGGAGGACCGTAGAGTAGCGTGTACTGGGGGAGGACCCCATCCACTAGTTTCTCCAACTCATCCGTGCTGAAGGCAGGGGCCCTTTCCCCAGACACATGAGCCATTGTCTCTTCCAGACTGAGGTCACTGCAGCACTTGCAGTGTAGGTCCTCTCCTGTCGAAGTTCTGGTATCAAGTGAGTGAACAGAGAGAAAATGGCGGTCACGTCCGCGGCGGTGAGTACCGGCACCACCGGCGTACATCGTCATTGGCTCCTGGGACCCATAGGACCCTTTGTACGCCAAGGACACCGCCGCCACCAGCACCACTGCCAAGGACACCGCCGCCACCAGAACCGCTGCCAAGGACACCGCCGCCACCAGCACCGCTGCCAAGGACACCGCCGCCACCAGCACCGCTGCCAAGGACACTGCCACCACCAGCACCGCTGCCAAGGACACCGCTGCCACCATCACCGCTGCCCAGGACACCGCCGCCACCAGCACCGCTGCCCAGGACACCGCCGCCACCAGCACTGCTGCCCAGGACACCGCCGCCACCATCTCCGCTGCCAAGGACACTGCCGCCTTTCCCCCTCCCCTGTGTCGTAGGGGCAGTACTCACTGTGGTCTTTTCCACCGGCTTTCGTGCTCCTGGTAGAGGAGCAAGAAGACAAAGGCAGGGAGAATATGAAGTTCCAGCTCCATGGCGTCCTGGTTCCTTGTAGGGTATGTAGAGGTGAGCGTATTCCCTTCCAAGTCCTGTTTCCGCTGTGTTTTTTTTCGCGGTGAAACTGCCCCCGAAAAGGTGGCTGATTGGCCTGTTGTAATACTGTGGGCGGTACATTGTCTTCCGCCCTTCTGTTGGCGGTTACCGCTGCGGTGTTTGTTTGTACCGAAGTGGCGGTCGGAGTGTTAAAGTGGCTGTCTTTGTTAGCAGTTTCCGCCATGGTCGTGATTCAATTTTTTTTTCCGCCGGCCTGTTGTTGGTTTTACCGCTGCTTTAACACCGACCGCCAGGGTTGTAATGACCACCTTGGTGTTCATGTGTTTGGTTAATATACGAACACTTAAGCATTATGGATGGAGATAAATATTGTTATGACTAGTTTCTTATAAGCATTTTTAATTATACAATTGAGTTGTCTGGTACGTTTATCCATATGAATGGTTCCTATTGGTAGGCAGTCGCACTGACAGATGGGTAGAATTTCTGTTTTGGAGATATGTTGGGCATTTCCCAAATAATTAAATCAACATTTGTGATCAAGCTATAGGCTTGAAATTGTTGTGAATATTACTACCATATTTACAGATAGATGAATATTATTGTTTGGATTGTTATCATGGTGTATGAATTACTTGGGAACATGTCTCTTCCTCGTTTAGGATCGGAAATATCGAGATTAAGTGAATAAAGAAGTAGAATTTGGGTCCTATTGAGAAGACTCTTTATGAACATGTTTGCTTGCAGTAAGGTTGGTGTAAGATTTAATATATCTAGTGCTACATATAATAATGATTTTTAACTTAGAAACAAATTGTGCTCTCCTCTCCCTCTTTTGTTTTCTCTTATAGCTATAGATACTATGGTTGGACTTAGGAGTATACAATTGAGTAAGGTACTTATTGTTATTAGTAACAAGCATGAATAGTCTGGGGATGACTTGAGGCATTAGTTTAAGATGATCACAGTGAAATGATTTATGGAATTTGGGGACTTATTCAGATTTATACTTTATGTATGGTTGGATTAATTAAAAACACATCGTTATTTCTATTTCCGGAGTACGTGGTGTTCTTACGTTTTCCTACTAATTCATGCTTAACTTTTTCTATTAATAATTGACTAATATTTATAATGGACATTGGTTGTTGGTTCTATTTTCATAATTTAGAATTATTGATATTTATTTTTGGGAGATTTTAAATGTTCTTATACATTTTTTGAAATGTTTATAAATAATGTATATAGTGCTTTGGGTAAGTTTTGTAAATTAAGTTGGTAATTGAATGTTTTGTGTTAATAATTTATCAGCCCTGAAGAAGTCCATATTTGCACGAAACACGTGTTGGCCGAAGCTCTACATGGGCTGAATATCACGTTTTGTGGCCCCCTTTCTTCAACATTGGATCACCTTAGAAAGGATTTATAGTTTTTTTTAGTGATAGATATAATATTGTGATATAATTGTTTTTGTATTGTTTCAGATTGTATATGTTGTTTAGAATAACATTTTGTTATGTATAACCAATTGTTTCATATGTTGTAACAGAACCAACACCTTTGTTAAATATATGTATCCTAGCATTATAAATGAATACAAATTTATTAGGCTTCTTTGAATCTAAAAATTGATCTAAATTACGTTCAAGCAAATTATAATTAGTGTACTCCGCTATTCTTTTTGTTTTCTGATTATAGAGGACCCGCAGGAGTACCTGAACAGGCACTTAGAACATCTGAGGACATCGGTCGACTCAGTCACAAAGGAGGGTCCCACGACGTCGGAGTCCAACTCAGTGAGTTGGGCAATGCAGGACGGAGTGCTGGGAACCTGGGCTAGGCTGTGAATGAAGGAAGTCTTGCAAAAGTGCACAGAAGCCCGAGCAGCTGCAGTTCACACAGTACACAGGATTACTGTCTGGCATGGGGAGGCAAGGGCTTACCTCCACCAAATTTGGACAGAAGGGCCACTGGACTGTCGAAGACACTTGGACCCAGCTCCTGTGTTCCAGGGACTACGCTCGTCAGGATGAGAGGGGACCCAGAGGACCGGTGATGCAGAAGTTTGGTGCCTGCGTTAGCAGGGGGAAGATACTGTCGACCCACGGGAGATTTCTTCTTGGCTTCCAGTGCAGGGTGAAGGCAGACAGCCCTCAGAGGATGCACCACCAGGAAACAGTCGAGAAAGCTGGCAGGATGAGGCGCTACAATGTTGCTGGTAGTCTTCTTGCTACTTTGTTGCGGTTATGCAGGCGTCCTAGAGCAGTCAGCGGTCAATCCTTGGCAGACATCGAAGAGGGACACACACCCACATTACCCACAACCCCTTACGAACACCAATTGCCAACAGGGAGAGACCGCAAGACCACTCACACAACCAGAGCCACATACCACCATCACCTATACACCACCCATGCACCTCACAACACACACCCCAACACATCACCCTACACACCTTCACCCACACTACTTACACAACACCCATGGCACCACAACAACACCCCAGATTCTCTGAGGAGGAGCTAAGTTCATGATGGAGGAAATCATTTGGGTAGAGCCACAGCCATCTGGAGCGCAGGTGCAGCAAATATTCATTGCTAGGAAGAAGGAGCTATGGGGGAGGATCGAGAAGAGGGTTAACGCCGTGGGATAGTACCCCAGAACAAAGGATGACATCAGAAAGAGGTGGAACGACCTACGGGGGAAGGTAAGTTCCACTGCAGCAAGACACCAACTCGCTGTACAGAGGACTGCGGTGGACCCCCACCTTCTCCCCCACAACTAACAACATGGGAGGAGCAAGTCTTGGCAATCCTGCAGCCTGAGGGCCTGGCAGGAGTAGCAGGAGGACTGGACTCTGGTAAGTCAACTTTCTATTTCTTTCACCCCCCTACCTCCATGCCATCACATACCCCCACTCTCACTCCCATCACTCCACCACTACCCACACACCCACCATCACATCTTACTCATCCCTATGCCAAGCCCTGCCTGCCATACCAATGCATTGACACCACTCCCAGCCCTGCATGGACACCTACAACTAAAGCATGCACACTGGAGAGAATCAGCTAGCCCACCACATACCAACTCACACAAGTGAAAGATGCCAGGGCAAAAACAACCATAGAGGGCAACCCATCCATGCACAATATGTCACACACAGAAAAAATAACACTGCATTTACATCATCACAGGTATCCCAGCTAATGTCACTTGAGAAGATGTACCAGCAGCATCCAGTCCCCCCACAGAAGAGCCCCACAGTGATGACAGTGACTCTGGTCGCCTGGATTTGTATGTCCAACATGGACCATCAGGGACCTCCGGACAGTCTGTTGCCCATCTACAGTCACACACCACCACAGAGCCTCCACCATCAGCAAACACCACCAGATCACCCATCTAGATTGCCCATATCTCTGTCCCCAGGACACTTCAATCAGCAGTGTGTCCACCACTACAGAGACCCCAGGGCACTCCACAAACCCAAGACAATCAGGGACCTGGGGTCAGTGGCAGTGGGCATGCGGTTCAGGGGAAAGAGGCACAGGACAACAGGGAAGCTGGGAGGACTGCTGTGCACCAGGGGAAGGACAGGCCCAGGGAACCAACTCTCCAGGAGGCACTCACCGAGATCCTGGGAGCATACCAATATTCCCAGAATACGCTGGGCCAGATCCTGGACAACATGCAGGAGAACAGGTGGCTGCAAGAGGGACAGTACCAGGGGATCAGGGAGGACTTGAAGGCCATTAACACCACTCTGGTCTCCATTGCAGGGGTGCTGGCAGACTTGGTCAACATTATGAGAGAGGCAGTGTCACACCAGCGGGCCCCTGCCACTAGCCAGACTACTGAACAGCCCTCTACCTCCGCTGCTGCTAGTGGACAGAAGGCCCAGCCACAGGACCAACAGACCCCCAGCACCCCTCCCCCTGGAGAAGGAGAACCACCCCGCAAACGTTCCCTGCGATCCAGACTGAATCCAGACTGAAGCCAGAGACACTTGCCAAGACCCCCGCCAGGAAATGAGACTCTCCTGATTGTCACCCTTGTGTCCCACTCTGTCACCATGTCCACCTTGAACTGCCATTGCTCCCCTTCCTATGTCGCCTTGGACAATTCACCTGTGCTACAAATAGACTCCTCCACTCACGCCAGCCCACTGCACCTCCCCCTTTTCATCTTAGCACTGCAATAAATACAATTTGAAAAAATACAACTATGGAGTATGTCAAATGATTGAAGTATGTATTCGTTTAACAAGGTATAAACATTGCAATACAACTGTACAGTAATGTTAACATAGGATAGACCTGTAGTTGGCTGCAGTGACAACACCAGGAGTGATAGTGGGGCACCAACATTTGCAAAAAGAGTTGCCAAAGGGTACAGTGAGTGGGCATAGAAGTGGGAAATCACAGCCTGCCAGTGACAATGTGAAACAAAAAACTGACAATGAAATGTGAAGTAACACTGTCTTACCTGTGTGTCATTGGAAGTATTGTCTAATTACTACAGATCTGTTGCCCTCATCCTCTGCCTCCTCATCTTCACTGTCCACAGAGTCCACTGCTGCCACATTGCAATCTCCAGCCTCCTCCTCCAGCAGAAAAGGCACATGGTGTCTCAAGGCAAGGTTATGCAACATGCAGCATGCCACCATTATCTGGCAGACCTTCTTAGGTGAGTGGCACAGGGATCCACCAGTCAGATGGAGGCACCTGAACCTGGCCGTCAGGAGGCCAAAGGTATGTTCAATAATCCTTCTTGTTCGCCCATGTGCCTCATTGTAAGGTTCCTCAGCCCTTGCCCTGGCATTCCTCACAGGGGTCAGTAGCCATGATAGGTTGGGGTAACCTGAGTCACCTGCAAATATCGAGGGACAACTGTTAGCCACACACTATTCCTTATGGCCCCCACCATACCCATATACCAACATCCACTGGGTGGGAACCAGGGCTCACCTATTAGCCACACAAATTGCTTCTGTAGTTGGACCATCACATTTGGGATGCTGCTATTCCTCAGGATAAAAGCATCATGCACAGACCAAGGATACTTCGCATTGACATGGGAGATGTACTGGTCCGCGAAACACACCATCTGCACATTCATTGAGTAAAATTCTTTTTGATTTCTGAAGACCTTTTCATTTTGCCAGGGTGGGGCAAATGCAACATGTGTTCCATCAATCTTCCCAATTATGTTTGGGATATGTCCCATTGCATAGAAGTCAGCCTACATAGTGGGCAAATCCGCCACCTGGGGGAAAACAATATAGCTGCACATGTGTTTTAATCAGGGCACCCAACACTCTTGTCAGAACTATTGAGAACATTGGCTGTGACATTCCTGCTGCCAAGCCCACTTCACTTGGGAAGAACCAGTTGCCAAGAAATGGAGCACAGATAGCACTTGCACAAGTGGGGGGATCCCAGTGGGGTGATGGCTAGCAGATATCAGGTCAGGCTCCCATTGGGCACACAGCTCCGTGATAGTAGCCCTGTCAAGTTTGTAGGTGAGTATGTGTCTATCCTCCATTGTTGCAAAGTCCACGAGGGGTCTGTACCCGGAGGGATGTCTCCATCTCCTATTCATCCGCAGCGGTTTCAATCTGTGGGGCAAAAGGGTGAGGAGCCGGTCACAAAATGTAGATAGTAGCCACTACAGTTCAATGCATTATGTGTATTGTATATGTATTACTGGCATATGTCCTGTATGTACAATTGTGATCTGTGATGCAATTATGTTCCATGCACTTCCCCCCACCCCTGAAATGTTGTCCACCTGTCCTGTGTGGAGGGACAGGTCGAAGTGAGGTAATTCTGCTGACGTTGTGTGCCGTTGTGGGAGGCAGTCGGGAACTGCCGTGCAACTCCTCATTGGTTATAATTGGGCCCTATGGGTTACAGTGGCCAATGATCATGTACGACGGCGGTGACAGTATGCACCGACGTGGACGTCACCGCCATTTTCTATATGTTCACTCACTTGCTACCTGACCTTCAACAGGAGAGGACCTACACTACATATGCTGCTGTGGCCTGTGTCTGGAACCTACCATGGCCTGTGTGACTGGGGAAAGGGCCCCTGCCTTCACCTCGGCGGAGTTGGAGAGTCTAGTGGATGGGGTCCTACCCCAGTACGGAATGCTGTATGGGCCTCCAGACCAACACGTGAGTATACTGTGAGCACGATACATGGGGCATGAATGCATGGAGTGGTGTGTGTGAAGGCCTTGTGTAGGGGGGTGGGTTAGTGGATGGGCCCTGGGCAGCATGAAGCATGTATGCTGGGCCATGTCTGTGCAAAAAGGGATGGGAAAGGCTATGGTGGGCCATGAGTGTAACAGGCAGGACGGTCTAACTAATAACTTTCCCTGTCTGTATTTTCTCTGCAGGTCAGTGGCCATCAATAGACAGGCATATGGCGTGCCATCGACAAGGACGCATGGACCCTGGGGGTCTATGGCAGGCGAAGCACCCACTGTCGCAAATGGTGGGAGGACCTGAGACGCTGGCCACAGAAGACGGCAGAGGTCCAGCTGGGAATGGCCTCCCAATGAGGAAGGCTTGTCTGTCGAACTTTGACCCCTATGATCACCTGCATACTAGCGGTCTCCTATCCGGAGCTAGATAGGCACTTGAGGGCATCACAGCAGCCACAAGGGGGTGAGTACAGTGCCCATCATTACAACTTACGCATGGTAGGGTGGTATCCGGGTGGGGAATGTGTGTCAGTGGGTGCCCCTAGGCCAGGCCTGACACTGCAGAGTAGGTCCCATGTTGGCCAGGGTTCTGATGGGTAAATCCGCCAACCTAGCTAGTAAGCATCCACTACTGGGCAGGGCTGTGTGGGTCCCAGGTATGCTGCAGTTGGCGGTACGTGTCCCTCCCCATGTCCTGATGACTAGCATTGTTACTGGTAGTGCATTGCATAGTGTGCAGGGCTTTTCCCTGTATGTGAGGGTGGTATGTACACCAACTGTGGTTTTAGTGCAACCATTGACCAGGTATATCCTTTGTCTCTCCCCCCCCTTTTTGTTTTGTCATGCTGTCCTTAAGAGCATCATCTGGCGGAGGAGCAGAGGCACTGGCGATGAAGGGAGCTTCATCCCACAGGACCCAGGAGGCAGAGACAACTGACGCTGAGGGCACCAGTGGGACGGAGGTCGAGGGGAGCATCACAGCAGGGACTGGAGGGGACAGTTCAGACACTGATACCTCCTCCGATGGAAGCTGCCTGGTGGTGGCGGACACCTCTGTGACCACCCCAGCTACAGATACAGCCGCCACCCCGTACCAGCACCACCCTCCCAGCAGCCCCTCATCGAGTTGCCTGTGCCCGCTCACCCAGGAGGGTGGCCATCTGCTTCGCCCCAGGCACCTCAGGGCCTGCCCCTGTCAGCCCTGTTGCCCTGAGTGAGGAGGCTATTGACCTCCTGATATCCATCTCTGTTGGGCAGTCAACCATTGTGAATGCCATCCGGGGGCTGGCAGCCCAAATGCAACAGACCAATGAATATCTGGAGGGCATTCACACTGGCTTGGTGGCCCAACAGAGATCAATCCAGGCTCTGGCCTACTCTCTGATGGCAGCCAATGTCCCTGTTTCCACCCTCCAACTGCCTCTGCCCAATCCCATTCCCCTCAACCCCAACCCCAACCCATCCCAAGCACACAGACAGATGAGCATGCACAAAGGACAACACACAAGAGTGGACATGGCAAACACAAGCACCACACATCATCCCACAGGCACTCACACAAACACCATCCAGATACAGACATACCAACATCCACTGCCTCCACTGTGGCTCCCTCTTCCTCCACCTCACTCCCAGTTGCGTCTACACTCACGCCTGCATGCACTACATCCTCATCTACTACCACCATCACCAGCACACCTATAAGAACAAACACCTCAATGGCAGTCACCACCCCAACATCCATGCACACACCCCTGTCTCCTCTCCCACTGTGTCTGTGCCCCCCTCCCTAGGTACACAAATGCAAGCACTCAGACACCCAACAGCCATCCACCTCACAACTGCATCCAGCCCATGCACCTGCACCCAAACACAGCAGACACCTCCTACAACCACTCCCTTGTCCTCCTCTCCCAAACCTTCTCCCTCTTTCCGCCCCAATGTCCCTAAGAAGTTTTTCCTCTCCACCATTGACCTCTTCCCTACCCCTCCCCCGTCCTTCACGTCTGGCCAGGGTGTATAAAACCCAGGCAAGCACCTCAGCCACCCAGTCCACGGGCCCAGTAGTGTCCACAGCAACTTGTGGTGGTAATAGATCGAGGACACCAGCTAACCACATGGAAAGGGTGACTGCCCCAAGTGCTGGCAGGAAGGGAAAGGAGCCCTCCCAAGCTGCTGCCATAAAGGTCAAGGTGCCACCCCCAGCTGCTGCCAGGAAGGTCAAGGTTCCACCTCCAGCTGCTGCCAGGAAGAGCAAGGAGCAATCCCCAGCTGCTGCCAGGAAGGGCAGGGAGGAATCCACAGCTGCTGGCAGGAAGGGCAATGGGCCTGCGCCAGCAGGCATAAAGGAAAAGAAGCTTGGTGCTGGGACTCAGGCGGAGCCCCCACCACCAACCATGGTGGTGCAGCCATCCAAGGCTGCAGGGGATGGGCTGGAGCCTCCCCCCACCACCATCAGTAGCACCGCCACCATCAGCAGTGGGCAGCTGTCCGAGGCTGCAGGGGATGTGCTGGAGCCTCCTCCCACCACCATCAGCAGCAGCAGCACCACCACCACCAGCAGTGGGAAGCCATCCGAAGCTGCAGGGGATGGGCTGGAGCTTCCCCCCACCACCATCAGCAGCAGCATCACCGCCACCACCAGCAGTGGGCTACCATCTGAAGCTGCAGGGGATGGGCTGGAGCTTCCCCCCACCACCATCAGCAGCAGCACCACCACCACTGAGTAGCTGTCACCACCGGTGGACAGTTTATAGTCCTGCCTCCAAGGGCTGTTGTGCGGCCTGCCCCGTTCACATCCAGTGGGTATGACACCCAGCTGAGAGACTGTGACCTTGCACTCCCCAGGATCAAGAGCACAGGGTACGATGTCCCCTCCAGAACCAGTGGGTATGGCACCCACTCACCCCATCCTCTCCAGGGTGAAGATCACAGGGCATGATGCCCCCTCCAGAACCAGTGGGTAAGCCACCCACCAACCCCACCCTCCCCAGGATCAAGAGCACAGGGCACGATGTCCCTCCAGAACCAGTGGTTATGGCACCCACTCACCCCATCCTCAGCAGGATCCAAAGCATAGGGCACAATGCCCCCTCCAGAGCATGTGGGCAAGTCACCCACTTGAGAGGCTGAGGCCTTGCACTCCCCAGGACCATGCACAGGGCATGTTGCGCCCTCCAGGGCCAGTGGGCAAGTCACCCACGTGAGAGACTGTGGCCTTGCACTCCCCAGGACAAAGCGCACAGGGCATGTTGCCACCTCCAGAACCAGTGGGCAAGACACCCACTTGAGAGACTGTGGCCTTGCCCTCCCCAGGACAGCGCACAGGGCATGTTGCCCCATCCAGGACCAGTGGTGTTGTTCCATCTGCCGGCTGAGGTGCCCCCCATTCCCTGTCCCCCTGAGGTGCCTGCCTATTTTCGAACTGATGCCCCTGCAGTGTTCTCCCCGTGTTGTTGCAGGAGTCAAGTGGGGCCTTGGACTTTGTAATGTGGCCCTGTGGCCCACGTAGATTGAGGACTGGGCAGTATCCCTTGTTTGTACATACGTATATACTTTTAGATTGAATTTTCTTATTTCTACTATATTAATATTATTACACTCACTTTCATGGATTCCTGTGGTCCTTGCATTATTCCTGAGGGGCACGGGGTAAATATGTTATGTTAGTGCATCTGCTTGTGTGTATGGTGTTGGGGGTGCGGGTGTTGCGTGTGTGTGTCACTATGTTTTTCCTCCCCCCTTCCCCTGTGTGCTAGGCGGCTGTACTCACCGTAGTCGTCTTCGCCGTCGCTGGTGTTTGTGGTGGAGCAGGACGTAGAAAATAATTGGAAAAATCTGCAGTTCGGGCTCCATGGCGGTGTGGTTCTTCCCTGAGCCTTCAATGTTGATTTGTTTCCCTTCTGTGCAGTGTTTCCACCACGCTTTTGATGTAGTTGGTACTGTCCCGGAAAAGGTGGCGGATTGGCCTGTCATAATACAGTGGGTGGAACATTGGCTTCGGCCTGGCTGTTGGCGGCTACCGCCGTGGTGCATGTCAATTCTGCCCTGGCGGTAGGTGTGGTAAAGTGGCTGTCTGTCTGAGCTCTTTCCGCCATGGTCATTATTTGGCGGTATTTACCACCAGCCTGTTGATGGTATTACCGCCACTTTATCACCGACCGCCAGGGTTGAAATGAGGGCCTTTATCTCTACAGTCAGATTTACTGTATCAGAGGTGAGTCTGGTTCCTTTAAGTCTTCCCAGAGAGAGTGTGGAAATCTGTAATGTAAAGCCCTCAAAATGCCAGAGTGACAGGCAGAACGTCTACTACAGCTTGTTTCCTCTCTCTCTTTCACTCTCCATTTTCCCCTTTTATAAATTAATGGGTTGGATATTCAAATTCCTCCGCTTACTGCTCTGACTTGGTGGCATGTGGTGAGGTAGCATTGGAATTCCTTCCTCCCACAGATATCCTAACAGGGTAATAATAGGATCTCTGTGTACCTTACTTCTTTTCATTATAATTTATTTTATTATTCTCAGTGCTAGGTTGTAACTGTGGTGTTTACAGTTTTTCCCAAAAGTATCTTGTTTCACAGAGACATGGAGTGGAGGGATCATTTATGGTTACTCCAGTTCTATATGGCAGAATAAAGTCATAGCATATCTTTGGTATCTGACCAAACATCTGCATTACTTTTGATATGACGGAGAACTACTGGTGCTATGGTATCAGTTACCTATCAAGTTCAATCTCAGGTCTACAGCAGGAAAAGCACTGTGCTCCCCCTTGATTTGTATTGAGAACATCGAGTATCACTGCTATAGGTAGCTTGCCATGCATAGTGCTATACACAATAGCAAATATTTTTCCCCATGACTACCGCTGTTGAGGAGTTTTTACCATTGCCATTGGGAGTAACTTATTCATTATGTAGGGTTTATCCTTTGGTGTTGAATAAAGATGAACTGACAGGAACGGATTGGTCTTCTATCAATCAAGAACAGAATTTCATTTCATTCTGCTGCACAGCACCTCTACTATTATAGCCTCTACTACTGTAACCTGTCACCTTAGTGCCCAGATATTATAATACATATTTCTTATATATTGGTATCACCTGCCTCAACATTTCCTTAGTTTCTTCAAACAATAGTGTTGTGTATGTAACCCAGCAAGTCATATCTGTCCTGGCAAAGTACATGCCACGTCTGTACTGTTTGTGTCACATAAAGCAATCTTCCTTGGGACAAGATCATGTTTGAAATGTATGCTAATATGACCAGTAAACCTATACAATGTCTAATACACTGGAGGATTTATTAAATTACACCTTGTGAATAGCCCTTCTGCCTCTCTAGTTTCTATTTAAACCGACGAGTAGAACACTTCAGTCAAATATAAGGGGCTCGACCTGTTCGACCTATGACTCACCTATTATTCATCAGATCAATTAAAAAGCAGTTTATGTTCACTTACAACATCACATCAATGCCAACCATCTCTTGCACAACTACTAATCTGGCTTCAACTTATGTTTCAGCATAGAGACCGCTACTTTACACATCATTGACTATGCCCTATTGAGTACAGATGCAGATAACCCTGGTCTCCTGATATTCCTAGACCTCTGAGCTGCCTTCAACACAGGTGACAATCCCTGCCTTGTACACACTCTGGATTTCCAAATGGGATACTCCAGCAATTTTCTTCACTGCTCCCCTTCCTAGCTTTCCAACCAACACCACTTTGTTCACATGGGTACCCCTAGGTCGACATAGATTTCTATTACCCGTGGAGTTGCCCTGGGTTTTATATTGTCTCCTGTCATTTTCAACCACTAAATAGAGCCACTTGGTGCTCTACTCAGAAATAACAGATTCACTAATTTGCTGACAATACCCAACTCTACTTGAAAGTCTTCTCTGCTCCAGGCATCCAGTACCTCAAACAATAACTGCATATCATCCACACCTAGATGTCCAGTGCCTACCTGAAGTTCAACCCAACAAAACAGAACTCCTGTTATTTGCCAAGAACAACAAGCAGAAAACAGTACAAACCTGTCTCGAAGACATGAACCTAAATGTCTTCAAACACCAACTTTCACGAATAGCAAATCCCTTGTATTCATCCTGAAAAAAGACTCTCACCCTCAAGAAAAAAACTCCCAAAAAATAAAGTCAGCCTGGTACCAGCTCTCTATCCAAAGAAACTAAAACAATTCCTTCCAGAAAGTCACTTCAGAACTACTGTTCAAGCCCTTGTACATATGGATGGTGGCAATACCCTACTCCATGGCTTCCCCGACTCCACACTGGTACCCCTTAAAGGCATCCTATACGCTGCAGTACATCTCACCCAAGGAGTGAACAAATATGAGCACATTACCCCCATCCTGATTGCACTCCTGTTGTCAGCCTGCCCCATCTTCAAAACAAGCTGCACCATATAGAAAGCCATAATGACCAGCACACTGCTTATCTTTTTGAGAGACTTACTATGTTTGGTGGTTCTTTGCACACCTGCAGCAAGAAAAGCATTAGACTGCAGACTAAGAAGTGTGAAAAACCAGGACTTGGGACAACATCCCAGTATCAATTATGACTGCTGTAATGTTCTTCCAATTTACAAAAGAGTGGAAGACTCATCCTGTTAAAGAAACATCACAGTGCAATAACCGTCTGCAACTCAGTTACCTCTCCTACCACCTGTTTACTTTATGCTTGTCATTGTCTCTGTACAGCGCTCCACTGACATTTGGCTAGATTCACGTAATAGAAAACCATACACGTACATACATTGCCATTTCATACCCATCACTGAGAGTTCCCTTGCTGTCAGATGGGCAGTAAGGTTAGGGCACCTACTCTCCCAATGTTTCAATTTCTTTCCCTCCATTTTTCCTTGTAGCTAAAGGTAGCAGCTGAGAATAGTAGATTCAGGGCACATTACTCTGGTTGTAAGCCTGTAAGGCTGCTGTAAATATTGTGGGCTTGATCAATTTAGGTAAATTACAGTTTTGAGTAATTTACACTTTTGGGTAAGTTCACTACTTTTTACTTAGTCACAAAATCCAAATGTAAGTTAATACTAACAAAACACAAACATTAGTAAGTACCACAGCACACATGGTGAACCAGTGGTACCACACACCATCTCATTAAAAATAATGGAGGTACCAAATTAAAATAAAAACCCTTTGGGAAATAAAGCTAAATTAAATTATTTAAAATAGTTAAAATATAAATAAATATAATGTAATGTTAATTATATATAAAATAGCACATGTTTATCATTTAATCATAAAATATTTTAATCCCCCACTTTGAATTTAAATATTAAAGTAACAATAGTTATTGAAATGTAACTAAAGTAATTTAAATTAATTCCACACATCACATTTAAAAATTATTAACACAGAATAAAAAGTATTTTTTCATTAGAAGGGAGTTATTTTTTTTAATTTAAACTTGTATTTATTTAATATATTTCCATTACGTAACGATTTATTTCAAAACTAAGTTAATAACCCTGTAGCATTTTTTTTATTTTATTCTACATTCAAAATAGATATATAGAATTACTTTACAGTAATGTTTATTCTAAACATATTTGTAATATTTATTTTCAGGGTTAACCACAACAAAAAATAAACAAAAAAACGTAAAATAATTATAGTGTAATTTACCTGTGTGAGTCAGTCTGGTGTTCAACAAGCTCCATGACTAAAGGCCTCATTATCACTTTTGCAGTTGGACCAGCCGACCGCTAAAGCTGCAAGGAGGATGCCGCAGTCAAGTGGTCAGTGCCCCCCCAGTCATATTACGATGTTTTCACCAGGCTGACCGGCGGAAACCTCATATTATGTGCCACACCATTGGCCTTGACTCCCTCGAGGGAACCAAGGCCAATACCGTCACACAACAGCACACTTGGCATGCACACTGTCTGCAGCGCATTCTGAGGGTGCTGGCAGTGGAGCCCATGCCGTGGGCATGGGCAGTGTGTGGACCCCCTGTGCTGCCCAGCACCAGCTTTCCACCAGCCTTTCCATAGCAGTTAAACTGCCATGTAAAGGCTGGCAGAAAGTGGACTAGTGATCAGCCCAGTGGTCCTGCTATGGGCACCACCAGGGCTGACCACTACTCTAACCACTGCCACCCCATTGGGATCTGTGATCCTGGCAGTCGCGGTGGTCCCCAAGCAGCCTGACCGCCAGGATTCTAAGCTGGCAGTCAGACCGCCAGCGGTAATAAGGTCCTAAGATTTGTTTAATGTTTGTTTGAAAAAATTTCAACAAGCTTTCTGTCTAAGACTTTCTTATTGTTTATTCAACCAATGTTCAACAATGTTCAACAAGTATTTTGATTAAACTGTGTTTAATGTTAATTTTATCAGTTTTCATCTGTCCAAACTTTATAAAAAACTCACATATCTGACCAGAAGTTACAGAGGAGCTTTGTGCTAGCGATATTGGACAGAAAAGGCACAAATTCAGCACTGACACTAATCAAAGATTGCTGTTTGACAGGTAGCCTTAACTGGCAGTTCATCGTGATGCACTTATTGAAAAGCTTTTGAACAAGAAAGAAGGCTTGCTATCCAGACAAAGCAAAAAGGACATATTGTTCTGAAAACCGTTATGAAATGCCACATCACCTCTGAAATTCAGAATTGGGCAGTTTATTTACAAATCTGCTAGACCTCACATAGCATCTACAAATAGTATGTAGAAGGTGCTAGGACTATAAAATGCAAGAACCAGGTTACATTTGTTTCCTTTTTACTACTTATAAATTGCTTTGCTGCATTACTGTTTATATTCTCTGTGGTTACAATTCATATCATCTGCACTGGGTTAGGATTTAAAGTTAAACATGTATAATTCATATTTTGTTTACTAGTGCTTTTTAAGTGTGTTTTTCCTTCAGGAAAGAGGGTTTGGGTGTCCACTAGCCCTAAACTGTTACCAGAAGTGCTTCTTATGCAAACATTGCTCAGTAGGTTGTGTATTGGTGAAGTCCAATTGGATTTCTGATATGAGTTGGCACACTGACTGATTTCTTAACGCCAAGTGTTCAGAAAAGCAAACCCTGCGGCTCTAGGAAGATTTAGAGAACATATCATTTTGACACCTGGCCACATGGACCAGAGTAATCTTGATCTTTGAGACGTTTTGTACGACTAATTATCATGGTTTAGCAGACATGTCTGTTGAATGTAATATTGGTTACCTCCTTTAGTCTAGTAGGTAGCAACTATTTGCTGAAGTTTTGTCAAGCTTACCATATAAAAGGTAAATTCCACATAATTGTGATTTCTGGGTTTTAAATTTCATGTTTTTAAGAATATGTTTGTTGAGAGTGGTGCCAACAGCTCCTCATGCAATTAAGATTGACTTCAGGAAACCACAGACACAATATTGCCTTAGTAGGGGTGTTTCTAAGACAGTATGGTGACATGTTGTAAATGTACATTCTGCATATGCATTTAAAATATTTTGCTCATGGGTGGAGTCTGAGGCTGTAGAGCCCAAAACAGGAAAATTCCATACATACAGAGTAGCATCTTTGTCACAAAATTATCAAAACCACAAAGAAACAAGATGAGAGTCCATTCTTGATAGCTTGCACAACCAATCAGTTGGAAGCCATCTATATTCACAAAACACCCCAAGATAAGCACAGAATTCTGACTGTCTGCCTTCTGCTGGTGATTGTGAAACTCGTAGAATAATGCAACACCTGGCGAAGCGCATTTGTGGGTATCTACACTACTTTTAACGGCACACCCTCATTAGCTGTGCTACCAGATGTCAAGACAGGTACATAATGAACGTGAATGAAATTGGGTTACTGGTTGACTGGGATATGAGCCATGGTCAAGCAGCAAGCATAATCCTTATCAGTGTAAAGCATAAGCAAACACTAAGTTAACCTGTACTCAACCCCCTGAGGCAATGAAAACAGAATTTGTGCAACACTTTCAAGAGGTAATACACCACATAAAAAGGACCCCACACCAAGTTAGAACCATAAAGCCACATGTAATAAATAAAACAAGATCAAAATGACAAAATTCCAATCATAATGACACTGGCAATAAGTCCTGTGCACCGCTATGCCGACTGGAGCCAACATACTGCGACCGCAGCGGTATACCGCTACCCGTATTATGACATACACATAGCAATCTGTTACTATACAGCCACACATACAAGTCCGCCAGACCAAAGGTCTGTACCAAAACCCACACCGTTACGCCAACAGAACTACGCCCACAGCATTATGACCCACGAATCACCGCAGCAGACATTCCACCTCTGTAAACCATTGGCGATACATACCACCGCGCTCCAAATACACACACACATACAAAACAATACCACATTGGACAATTCAAACTATACACACCTGACACACATACACATACACACACCACACCCACACACCCACACCAATATAAAACACACAATATCCACAACCCTTTACGACTAGAAAAATTGACAACAGAGAGAGAGAGAGTTAGACACCAAGAGCACTCACAGAACCAGAGCCACGGAACACCATCACCCATACACCATCCACACACCTCACAGCACACACCCCAACACATCACCCCACACACCCTCACACACACTACACCCATCGCACCACAAAGGTACCCCAGGTTCTCAGAGGAGGAGCTAAGGGTCATGGTGGAGGAAATCATCCGGGAGGAGCCACAGCTATTCGGATCACAGGTGCAGCAGACATCCATCACTAGGAAGATGGAGCTATGGCGGAGAATCGTGGATAGGGTCAATGCCTGGGACAGCACCCAAGAACAAGGGATGACATCAGGAAGAGGTGGAATGATCTACGGGGGAAGGTGCGTTCCATGGTAGCAAGACACCAGAGAGCAGTAAAGAGGACTGGCAGTGGACCCCCACCTCCTCCCCCACAACTAACAACATGGGAGAAGCAAGTCTTGGCAATACTGCATCCTGAGGGCCTGGCAGGAGTAGCTGGAGTACTGACCTCTGTTAAGCCAAATCTCTATTACTATCACCCCCCCTACCTGCATGCCATCACAAATCCCCACCCCTACCCTCACCCCCATCACCTCACCACCTCACATACACCCCACCATCACACCCCACCCATCCCAATACCAAGCCCTGCATGCACTACCAATGCATGGACATCACTCACATCCCTGCATGGCCACCCATCACTAAATCATGCACATTAGAGAGAATCACCTAGGCCACAAAGTAACTACTCACACAAGGCAAAGCTGGCAGGGCAATTGCAATCATACAGGGCAACACACCCATGCACAACATGTCACATGCAGAAACAATAACACTGCATTTACAACCCCACAGGTCCCACACCCAACGTCACCGGAGAGGAGGTGCCAGCAACATCCAGTCCCCCCACAGAAGAGGCCCACAGTGATGACAGCAGCTCTGCACGCCTGGATCAGGATGACTAACCTGGCCCATCAGGGACCTCTGGACATTTGGTTAGTTACCCAGGCACAGTCCCATACCACCACAGAGGCTCCCCCCTCAGGAAACACTACCACATCACCCACCCAGTGGGCCCATACCTCTGTCCCCAGGACCCGTCAATCAGCAGTGTGTCCACCACTACAGGGATCCCAGGGCACACCACAAACACAGGACGATCAGGGACCTGGGGTCAATGGTAGTGGGCACACGGTTCAGGGGACAGAGGCACAGGACAACAGGGACGCTGGGAGGACTGCTATGTGATAGGGGGAGGACAGGCCCAGGGAACCGATTCTCCACGAGACACTCACCAACATCCTGGGAGCATACCACCATTTCCAGGAGACGATGGGCCAAATACTGGCCAAGTTGCAGGAGACCCAGCGGCTGCAGGAGGGACAGTACCTGGGTATCAGGGAGGACCTGAGGGACATCCACACCACCCTGGTCACCATTGCAGGGGTGCTGGCAGACATGGCCAACACCATGAGGGCGCCAGTGGCACACCAACGGGCCCCTGACACTAGCCACACCAATGAACAGCCCTCCACCTCTGCTGATGCTAGTGGACAGGAGGCCCCGCCACAGGAACAACAGGCCACCAGCATCCCACCCCCTGCAGAAGGAGAACCACCACGCAAACGGTCCCTGCGATCCAGGCAGAAGCCAGAGACTATTGCCAAGACCCCCGCCAGGAAATAAGACTCTCCTGATTGTCACCCTTGTGTCCCACTCTGTCATCCTGTCCACCTTGAACTGCCATTGCTCCACTTCCTATGGCCCCTTGGACAATGCACCTGTGTGAGAAAGTAGCCTCTTTCTAGCCTTGTTACCCCCACTTTTGGCCTGTTTGTGAGTGTATGTCAGGGTGTTTTCACTGTCTCACTGGGATCCTGCTAGCCAGGGCCCAGTGCTCATAGTGAAAACCCTATGTTTTCAGTATGTTTGTTATGTGTCATTGGGACCCTGCTAGCCAGGACCCCAGTGCTCATATGTGTGTGGCCTATATGTATGTGTTCCCTGTGTGATGCCTAACTGTCTCACTGAGGCTCTGCTAATCAGAACCTCAGTGGTTATGCTCTCTCATTTCTTTCCAAATTGTCACTAACAGGCTAGTGACCAATTTTACCAATTTACATTGGCATACTGGAACAACCTTATAATTCCTTAGTATATCGTACTGAGGTACCCAGGGTATTGGGGTTCCAGGAGATCCCTATGGGCTGCAGCATTTCTTTTGCCACCCATAGGGAGCTCTGACAATTCTTACACAGGCCTGCCACTGCAGCCTGAGTGAAATAACGTCCACGTTATTTCACAGCCATTTTACACTGCACTTAAGTAACTTATAAGTCACCTATATGTCTAACCTTTACCTGGTAAAGGTTGGGTGCTAAGTTACTTAGTGTGTGGGCACCCTGGCACTAGCCAAGGTGCCCCCACATTGTTCAGGGCCAATTCCCCGGACTTTGTGAGTGCGGGGACACCATTACACGCGTGCACTATACATAGGTCACTACCTATGTATAGCTTCACAATGGTAACTCCGAATATGGCCATGTAACATGTCTAAGATCATGGAATTGCCCCCCCAATGCCATCCTGGTATTGGGGAGACAATCCCATGATTCCCCGGGTCTCTAGCACAGACCCGGGTACTGCCAAACTGCCTTTCCCGGGGTTTCACTGCAGCTGCTGCTGCTGCCAACCCCTCAGACAGGTTTCTGCCCTCCTGGGGTCCAGCCAGGCTTGGCCCAGGAAGGCAGAACAAAGAACTTCCTCAGAGAGAGGGTGTTACACCCTCTCCCTTTGGAATAAGGTGTCAGGGCTGGGGAGGAGTAGCCTCCCCCAGCCTCTGGAAATGCTTTGATGGGCACAGATGGTGCCCATCTCTGCATAAGCCAGTCTACACCGGTTCAGGGATCCCCCAGCCCTGCTCTGGCGCGAAACTGGACAAAGGAAAGGGGAGTGACCACTCCCCTGACCTGCACCTCCCCTGGGAGGTGCCCAGAGCTCCTCCAGTGTGCTCCAGACCTCTGCCATCTTGGAAACAGAGGTGCTGCTGGCACACTAGACTGCTCTGAGTGGCCAGGGCCAGCAGGTGACGTCAGAGACTCCTTCTGATAGGCTCCTTCAGGTGTTGCTAGCCTATCCTCTCTCCTGGGTAGCCAAACCTCCTTTTCTGGCTATTTAGGGTCTCTGCTTTGGGGAATTCTTCAGATAACGAATGCAAGAGCTCATCAGAGTTCCTCTGCATCTCTCTCTTCACCTTCTGCCAAGGAATCGACTGCTGACCGCGCTGGAAGCCTGCAAAACTGCAACAAAGTAGCAATGACGACTACTGCGACACTGTAACGCTGATCCTGCCGCCTTCTCGACTGTTTTCCTGGTGGTGCATGCTGTGGGGGTAGTCTGCCTCCTCTCTGCACTAGAAGCTCCGAAGAAATCTCCTGTGGGTCGACGGAATCTTCCCCCTGCAACCGCAGGCACCAAAGAACTGCATCACCGGTCCTCTGGGTCTCCTCTCAGCACGAAGAGCGAGGTCCCTTGAACTCAGCAACTCTGTCCAAGTGACTCCCACAGTCCAGTGACTCTTCAGTCCAAGTTTGGTGGAGGTAAGTCCTTCCCTCCCCACGCCAGACTGCATTGCTGGGAACCGCGTTTTTTGCAGCTACTCTTGCTCCTGTGCACTCACCGAGGATTTCCTTTGTGCACAGCCAAGCCTGGGTCCCCGACACTCTAACCTGCATTGCACGACCTCCTGAGTTGGGACTCTCTTGTGCAACTTCGGGTGAGCACCGATTCACTCCACTTCGTAGTGCCTGTTCAGGCACTTCTGTGGATGCTGCTTGCTTCTGAGTGGGCTCCTTCTCTTGCTGGATGCCCCCTCTGTCCCCTCACGCAATTGGTGACATCCTGGTCCCTCCTGGGCCACAGCAGCATCCAAAAACCCTAACCGCGACCCTTGCAGCTAGCAAGGCTTGTTTGCGGTCTTTCTGCAGGAAAACACTTCTGCACAACTCTTCACGACGTGGGACATCCATCCTCCAAAGGGGAAGTTTCTAGCCCTTGTCGTTCGTGCAGAATCCTCAGCTTCTACCATCCGGTGGCAGCTTCTTTGCATCCAAAGCTGGCATTTCCTGGGCATCTGCCCACTCCCGACTTTATCGTGACTTTTGGACTTGGTCCCCTTGTTCCACAGGTACTCTTGTCTGGAAATCCATCATTGTTGCATTGCTGGTGTTGGTCTTTCCTGCAGAATTCTCCTATCACGACTTCTGTGCTCTTTGGGGAACTTAGGTGCACTTTGCACCCACTTTTCAGGGTCTTGGGGTGGGCTATTTTTCTAACCCTCACTGTTTTCTTACAGTCCCAGCGACCCTCTACGAGGTCACATAGGTTTGAGGTCCATTCGTGGTTCGCATTCCACTTCTAGAGTATATGGTTTGTGTTGCCCCTATCCCTATGTGCCCCCATTGCATTCTATTGTGACTATACATTGTTTGCACTGTTTTCTATTGCTATTACTGCATATTCTGGTTTTGTGTACATATATCTTGTATATATTTGCTATCCTCATACTGAGGGTACTCACTGAGATACTTTTGGCATATTGTCATAAAAATAAAGTACCTTTATTTTTAGTATATCTGTGTATTGTGTTTTCTTATGATATTGTGCATATGACACTAGTGGTACTGTAGGAGCTTCACTCGTCTCCTAGTTCAGCCTAAGCTGCTCTGCTAAGCTACCTTTTCTATCAGCCTAAGCTGCTAGACACCCCTATACACTAATAAGGGATACCTGGGCCTGGTGCAAGGTGTAAGTACCCCTTGGTACTCACTACAAGCCAGTCCAGCCTCCTACAACCTGTGATACAAATAGACTGGACTATATCCTGGACTCTCCTCCACTCCCCCCCAGCCTATACAAATACCCCATCCACTTATTAGCACATGACTAAACATCCTTGTAAAAAATACAAGTATTGAGTCTGTCAAGTGATTGAACTATGTATTTGTAGACATTGCAATTCAACTGTACAGTCATGTATACTTAGGTATGACCTGTAGTTTGCTGCAGTCAATACACCAGGAGCCAGAGTGAGGCACAGATATCTGTGAATAGACATGTCAAAGGGTACAGTAAGTGTCCATAGTAGTCGGAACATCAGCCTGCCAGTGAAAACTTACAACACAAAACTGCAATGGTAGGTGAAGTTACAGTGTCTTACCTGTGTGTCACTGGAAGTACTGTCGAATCATTGCTGTTCTGTTGTCCACATCCTCATCCTGTGCCTCATCTTCGTCACGGTCCACAGGCTCCACTGATGCCACACGCCCATCTCCAGCCTCATCCTCCTGTAGAAAAGGCACCTGGTGTTTCAAGGCAAGGTTATGCAACATACAGCATGCCACAGTGATCTGGCACACCTTTTTGGGTGAGTAGCAGAGGGAACCACAGGTTAAATGGAGGCACCGAAATCTGGCCTTCAGAAGGCCAAAGGATCGCTCTATAGTTCTTCTTGTTCACCCATGTGTCTCATTGTAACGTTCCTCTGCCCTTGTCCTGGCATTCCTCACTGAGGTCAGTAGCCATGAGAGGTTTGGGTAACCAGAGTCACCTGCAAATACCGAGGGATACCTGTTAGCCAGACACTAACCCTTGGGGCCAACCCCACACCCATATACCAACATCCACTGGGTGGGGACCATGGGCTCACCTATTAGCCACACCCGGTGCCTCTGGAGTTGAGCCATCACATATGGGATGCTGCTATTCCACAGGACAAAGGCACCATGCACAGAGCCAGGATACTTTGCATTGACGCGGGAGATGTACTGGTCCGCCAGACACACTTTCTGCACATTCATAGAGTAAAAGCTCTTTCAATTTCGGAAAACCTGTTCATTTCTATGGGGGGAGAGGGGGACAAAGGTAATATGTGTACCATCTATTACCCCAATCCCCAATTATGTGGGGGATATGTCCCATTGCATAGAAATCAGCTTTCACTGTGGCCAAATCCTCCACCTGGGGGAAAACGATGTAGCTGCGCATGTGTTTAATCAGGGCAGACAACACTCTGGTCAGCACGTTTGAGAACATTGACTGCGACATTCCAGCTGCCAAGCCCACTGTCACTTGGAAGGAGCCAGTTGCCAAGAAATGGAGCACAGATAGGGCTTGCACAAGAGGGAGGATCCCAGTGGGGCGAGGGATAGCTGAGATCAGGTCTGGCTCCAATTGGGCACACAGCTTTCGGATTGTGGTCATATAGGTGAGGATAATGTGCCTGTCCTCCATTGTTGCCAAGTCCACCAGGGGCCTGTACACGGGAGAGGCCTCCATCTCCTATTCATCCGCAGCGGTTGTAATCTAGGGGGCAAAACGATGAGCATCTGGTCAGTTTTAAACATTTCCTAAATGTACGGTGCATTGCATGTTGTTACAGAAAGAGTATGTTGATGTTTAGCCCCAAAATGTGCCAATGTGTGCTGTGATGCAGTTAGGTGCCATGGCCTGCCCCCCCTAAATGGCAAGCTTGAATCGTGTGGCATAGCAACCATGTGACCCACGTCTGGGCGTGCGCTTCCCACTTATGGTGACAAATGCAAAAAGAACAGATGATGGACGGAATGCTGAACAATGTCAAACATTCACCCCCAGTCACAGATTTGGGCCTAAAGAACCAGTTACTTACCTTCGGTAACGTCTTTTCTGGTGGATACACTAGCTACCTGTGGATTCCTCACCTAAAGAATTTTCCCCACGCGCCAGCTTTCAACGGAAATTTTCTTCTAGCTCTGCACGTCGACGATGACGTCACAATTGCCCGACTCCCACGCGACGCCGTATGACATCATCTAGGCAATAAGAGGTCCTCGTCGACGTGCAGACATCAGTTATCACCATTTTTTACATGCCTTTGAGGTGAACAGGTGAACATTGACATTACAGATGTGATATGAGTACATCAATGAAACTTTTAATCGAATATTATGAAGCATAATTAAGAAAAATCAACAACACGAAACATATGCATAAAAATATATACCAATAAACACATGTTTCCTTTATATATATATATATATATATATATATATAGCAAACAAATTGGTCACAAAAGCGGTGCGCACTTACTGCTGGTGCAAGTGTAGGGGATTGACCACTCCCCTCGTTAAATGTCAAATATCAAAAGAATCACTGCACTCCCAGGAGATTCATATCAACCCATTTATTGGTAATAATCGTCAGCATTTCAACTATTACCACCTACTCGTTTCAACTTCCATCTTGATCACGGTGGTTTAACATGGATTGATTGCACCTGATTAATGATTTTTAACTTGAAGCATTGTGGGAGTTGTTGTCCATAATGTATATAACTATCAGCAATGGCATATTAATTCAGGCGGCAGCATCATACGATCAAAGATTTACAAGAGCATTTAACATCCTTATAGTTTTCCCCAATACTCCGTTGTTTTCAAAGTTCTTTCGAAAAAATGTTCTGTTTATAACACGTTTCCTTTCAGCTCAATGCTGCAGACACTGTTGTTGCCTTTCCAATGCTCGGTGTCTTATGTTCACTCTCCCACACCTGCCTGCTTTGGAATATTAAAAGTTCATGTAGATAAGCTCCCGGGCCTGTAACTTCTGTCTGTTTCACAGTGTACCGGCCGCATCGATGCCATAAGGGAAGAGTTTAAAAACGTTGCAGAATTTTCAACACGGCGCATTTGAAGCCACCAGCCATCAAGTTTATTTGAAATCTTCAAGTGTAAGACTACACACGCAAGGGATTAGTATCCCCCTTTCCATTCTTCACAACGTATTCGCTCTTCTCCAAATGGTCCCGGGCGCTGCCACTCGTAATTATAATAGCAAACAAATTGGTCACAAAAGCGGCGCGCACTTACTGCTGATGCAAGTGTAGGGGATTGACCACTCCCCTCGTTAAATGTCAAATCAAAAGAATCACTGCACTCCCAGGAGATTCATATCAACCCATTTAATGGTAATAATCGTCAGCATTTCAACCATTACCACCTACGCGTTTCAACTTCCGTCTTGATCACGGTGGTTTAACATGGATTGATTGCACCTGATTAATGATTTTTAACTTGAAGCATTGTGGGAGTTGTTGTCCATAATGTATATAACTATCAGCAATGGCATAATAATTCAGGCGGCAGCATCATACGATCAAAGATTTACAAGAGCATTTAACATCCTTATAGTTTTCCCCAATATTCTGTTGTTTTCAAAGTTCTTTCGAAAAAAAAATCTGTTTATAACACGTTTCCTTTCAGCTCAATGCTGCAGACACTGTTGTTGCCTTTCCAATGCTCGGTGTCTTATGTTCACTCTCCCACACCTGCCTGCTTTGGAATATTAAAAGTTCATGTAGATAAGCTCCCGGGCCTGTAACTTCTGTCTGTTTCACAGTGTACCGGCCGCATCGATGCCATAAGGGAAGAGTTTAAAAACGTTGCAGAATTTTCAACACAGCGCATTTGAAGCCACCAGCCATCAAGCTTATTTGAAATCTTCAAGTGTAAGAGTACACACGCAAGGGATTAGTATCCCCCTTTCCATTCTTCACAACGTATTCGCTCTTCTCCAAATGGTCCCGGGCGCTGCCACTCGTAATTATAATAGCAAACAAATTGGTCACAAAAGCGGCGCACACTTACTGCTGGTGCAAGTGTAGGGGATTGACCACTCCCCTCGTTAAATGTCAAATCAAAAGAATCACTGCACTCCCTGGAGATTAAATATATATACAAAAACCTTGCATCAGCAAATACATATGTACAATATATGTGCACTCACCCAAGGAATTCTTGGTAAGACCAGTCAAGCAACGGGGAGGCGGGTGCAACCGTGAGGAATCCACAGGTAGCTAGTGTATCCACCAGAAAAGGCGTTACGGAAGGTAAGTAACTAGTTCTTCTGATGGATACAACTACCTGTGGATTCCTCACCTAAAGAATAGAGTCCCAAAGCAGTACCACCTCCGGAGGTGGGTGCCTGAATGGTCAAACCAAGAAGTCCTGCAGCACTGAGCGTGCAAAATGGCCATCCCACCTAACCTCAGAGTCCAAACAATAATGCTTGGCAAAAGTGTGGAGGGATGCCCAAGTTGCAGCTTTGCAGATGTCAACCACAGGAACACCTCTAGCAAAGGCAGATGAAGCAGCCTTAGTCCTAGTGGAATGGGCTTGGAGCCCTACAGGAGGTTCTTTCTTTGCTAATGAATAACATAACTTGATGCAAAGAATGACCCACCTGGACAGCGTTCTCTTGTGGACAGCTTTGCCTCTCCTCTTCCCTACGTAATCAATGAAGAGCTGATCATCTTGCCTAAACTCCCTCGTCCTATCGACGAAGAAGCTCAACGCTCTTCACGGATCCAACCGGTGAAGTCTCTCTTCCTCCTTAGATGGGTGAGGTGGAGGATAGAAAGAAGAGAGATTAATGGACTGTCCCAAATGAAAGAGTGTAACAACCTTTGGAAGGAAAGCCGCCTTGGTCCTTACCGCCACTCTGTCCCTGTAAAAGGAAATATAAGGGGGCTCTATGCTAAGAGCCTGGAGCTCACTCACTCTTCTAGCCGATGGTATGGCCCCCAGAAAAACAGTCTTCAAAATTAGAAGCCTCAATGGACAACAGTGCATTGGCTCAAATGGCGATCCCATAAGAAAGGTCAGAACCAAGTTAAAATCCCACTGTGGCATAACAAATGGAGTGGGCGGAAACTTATTAGTAAGACCCTTAAGGAACCTTAAAACAATGGGCGACTTAAACAAGGATGGTTGAGCTGGAAGGCACAGAAAAGCAGACAGCGCTGATAAATAACCCTTAACTGTGGCAACTGCACAACCCCTCTGAGCCAAGGATAGAGCAAATAACAATACATCCGACAGAAGGGCCCTCAAGGGATCAATTTGGTTCTCTCCACACCAACTTACAAATCTGGCCCATCTGCTTGCATAGATCGATTTGGTGGAGTGTCGCCTGGCCGATAAAATAACTTCCACCACCTCCGACGGGAGAGAAAAGGAGCTCAGATTGCCCCGTTCAATCTCCAGGCATTAAGGTGCTGGCTCTGGAGGTGGGGGTGTAGAACCTGCCCCTGCGACTGCAACAGGAGGTCTTCCCTGCACGGGAGATGGAGCGGAGGGCACAGAGAGAGTTGGAGAAGATCCGAGTACCATACCCTCCTTGGCCAATCCGGGCTATTAAGATGACTTGTGCTTGATCTTGGCAGATCTTCCTCAACACCCGAGGAATCAAGGGTATGGGGGAAAAGCGTAATGCAACTGACCCTTCCAGGACATATGAAACGTGTCCCCCAAAGCTCCTTGCACCGGATACTGGAGGCTGCAAAACGACGGGCAGTGCGCATTCTCCCAAATGGCAAACCGATCTATCTGTGGATATCCCCACGTCTGGAAGATGTAAAGAGTCAGATCTGGATGAAGACGCCACTCGTGATCGGTCGAGATGAGCCGACTGAGACTGTCCGCACGCACATTCAGAACTCCGGCCAAATGATTTGCTACCAAGCAAATCCGGTGGTCCTGAAGGCAGGATCAGAGCCAAAGAGCTTCTCTGCAGAGAGGATACGACCCCACTCCTCCCTGTTTGTTTATATACCACATCACTGTAGTATTGTCCGTCAGGACCTGAACCGACTGACCGCGAAGGGAAGGGAGGAAGGCCTTGAGAGCCAGACGTATCGCCTGCAGTTCCAACAGATTGATGTGAAACATCTGTTCCACTGGAGACCAACAACCTTTGATCTTCAGGTCCCCCAGATGAGCTCCCCACTCTAGAGTGGAAGCATCCGTTACAACTGTGGCCACTGGCGAAGGTAGCAAGAACGGCCTTCCTTGCAACAGGTTGCCGACCGGATCCCACAATTGAAGATCTGCTGCAGCGTCTCTGGAGATCCGTATCGAGTCCTCGAGATCTCCCTTGTGTTGAAACCGACGCACCACTGAAGAGCCCTCATGTGCCAGCGGGCATGAGTGACCAGCAGAATGCAAGAAGCGAACAGACCGAGCAGATGAAGGACCTTGAGGACTGGAACGACGCTCCATCTTGAAACATTGGAATCAACGCCTTAATGTCCTGAATCCGCTGCGGCGGAGGAAAGGCCAGATTCAATGTTGTGTCCAGTACCGCCCCTATGAACAGGAGGTGTTGAGACTGCTCTAGGTGAGATTTGGGCACGTTCACTGAAAAGCCCAGGTCGAACAACAACTGGGTTGTCCATTGCAAGTGATGCTGCAAGAGCTCCGGAGACTTGGCTTTCATCAACCAAACGTCCAGATAAGGAAATACTGCCCCTTTCCTCTGAGCTCCACTGCAACCACCGCCATCACCTTCGTGAAGACTCGAGGTGCCGAAGTAAGACCAAACGGAAGGACCGCAAACTGATAGTGTTGCGACCCCACCACAAACTGGAGATACTTCCTGTGCGACTTGAGGATCGGGATATGGAAGTAAGTCGACAGACACCATCCAATTTCCTTTGTTCAACGCCAAAAGAACCTGTGACAGGGTCAGCATCTTGAACTTTTCCTGCTTGAGGAACCAATTCGAAATCCTCAGGTCCAGGATTGGCCTCAACCGACCATCCTTTTTGGGGATCAGGAAGTACCTTGAATAGCAGCCCTGACCCCTCTCCTGCTCTGGGACCAACTCCACTGCGCCTTTTGACAAAAGGGACATCACCTCCTGTTGAAGTAACAGAAGATGGTCTTTCGAACAGAAGGATGGGCAGGAAGGGATGGGAGGAGGAAACTCCCAAAAGGGAAGAGCATAACCTTTCCCCACAATATCGGTGACCCAGGAGTCTGATGTTATTGACTCCCACATGCGAAGAAAGTGAGATAGTCTCCCCCCTACAGGAGATGTGTGAACAGGGAGTGATGGAGAACTAAGGTTGCTTTCCCTGCTGCACCCCTCCGGAAGAAGAGGAAGAGGCAGAGTGCTGCTGGGCAGCCCCTCTAGTGCGTACTCTACCCCTGCCCCTGAACGGACCTATAAGGAAGAGTTGCTGACGATTGCTGTCCTGGCGCATGGAGCCTGCCACGAAAGGAAGCGCCACGACCAAATCCT
Organism: Pleurodeles waltl; assembly: GCF_031143425.1. Lineage (NCBI taxonomy): Eukaryota > Metazoa > Chordata > Amphibia > Caudata > Salamandridae > Pleurodeles > Pleurodeles waltl. Next base: position 716,621,085 of record NC_090444.1, read on the forward strand.
CTAAACCTCTTAAATGATTTTAAAGAAGAGGAGGTGGCTGCTTGCAGTCCCAAGGATCTTGTTGTGGCTCTACTCTTCTTAAACTGCTCCAAGGCAGAGTTTGCTTTCGATCCAAAGAGTCTGTCTCCATCAAATGGCAGGTCAAGCAGTGTGGTCTGAACATCAGGAGAGAACCCTGATGACTGCAGCCAGGCATGCCTCCTCGTCGCTATGGATGTGCCCATAGCCCTGGCCACTGAGTCGGAGGTGTCCAGCCCAGATTGAATCACCTGGGTCGCTGCAGCCTGAGCGTCCGACAAAAGGTTCTGCACCTCCTGCGACATTCCAGGGTGCCCCTTAGCCTTGTCCATAAGGGCATAAATGTAACGTCCTAAAATGCAAGTAGCATTTGTAGATTTCAAAGCCATGCTACATGACGAGAAGGCCTTTTTAGCTGACTGGTCCATTCTCTTAGACTCCCTGTCTGCAGGAACTCCATGAAACGATCCAGGAGCAGAACGAGAGGAACAGGAAGCTTGCACAACCAAACTCTCCGGAGTCGGGTTCTTGGACAAAACTGCTGGATCACCTAGGGCCACTCGGTATCGTCTCGCCACCGGCCTATTCACGGCAGTCGAAGTCACTGGCTTCTTCCAAACTTCCCTAATAGGGTCCATAAGAGCCTCATTGAATGGAAGAAGCGGCTCCGCCACAGCTGATGCTGGGTGCAACACCTCAGTAAGGATGTTGGTCTTAACCTCTGCAACAGGAAGAGGAAGGTCCAAAAAGTCTGCTGCCTTCCGCACCACGGCCTGAAAAGAGGCAGCCTCCTCTGTATACTCCCCCGGAGAAGCAGAGTCCCACTCCGGGGAAGTGTCTAGACCGCTTGCTGTGTCCAAACCTTGCAGGTCCCCTGAAGGCTCCATGATCTCCCCTTCCTCCAAGTGTTGTTTCTCATATTCCTGCTCCTCCAGTAGCCTTACAGCCAACCTTCTGGAGCGGAGTCTGGACTCGAGCCCCCGCTTCGATAAGGCGTCAGCCGACGCGGAAGACCTCGGACGGCGTCGACCCATTGAGTCATCCGACGTCGGATCCCTCTGCGCCACAGGCATCTTCAAGGTGGATAGGATCCGTGGTGAATCCATCGACGCCGGGACGGTGGATGTCGTCGGCATCACCGGTCTTCTGGGCGACGCCATAGGCATTGGTGCCGAAGCGGTACTTCCCGAAGGAAGAAAGGGCGTAAAGGGCGTCGGCCGGTAAGAGGCCGGAACACCCATGTCAAAGGCAAAAGGGCCCGACGGCCCCACATGCACACCTCCAGGCGCCATGGTGGCAAATATATTAAACATAGCATTAAGAAATGCTGCCGGATCCGTGCCCAGCGCCGGGAACGCTGGATAAGTTTGAGGAGCCTGTGCTTGAGGTGAAGCCGGCATCGGGTCAGGCATCTCCTGCTCCGAAGAAGCCCTCGGCTCCTGTTGTGGGTCAACTTTATACACCGACAGAGGAGACGCTGGTGAAGCTGGAGTCGTCGGAGGCGGAGACGGAACAGTTGGGCTGACCTCCCACGTCAGTCGGCGCCGAGCCGATGGTGATCTCGAACCGGAGCGGTCCCTGCTCGACCGACGCCGTGATCCATGTCGACGCCGAGAGTCCCCATGAAGTCGATGAGACCTCGAGGATTTTGAAGAAGATTCTCTGTGGTGATGCTTCTCCTTCTTCTTTTTGGACCGAGCCAGAAACAATTTGGCCTACCGTTCTTTCAGGGCCTTTGGATTCATGCGTTGGCATGAACCGCACAACTCAACTTCGTGGTCAGAACTAAGGCACCACAAGCAACTGTCTTGTGGGTCCGTGACCGACATCCGACCTCCGCACTGCTTACAGGGTTTAAAACCCGACTTCCTAGGCTGCGACATAGTCACACCGAAGTGAAACTGTAGCTCCCTGGTAGCCTCGAAGAAAAACACGTTACTCGAAGGCACGGAAAAAAGGGAACTGACATCTGCACGTCGACGAGGACCTCTTATTGCCTGGATGACGTTATACTGCATTGCGTAGGAGTCGGGCAATTGTGACGTCATCGTCGACGTGCAGAGCTAGAAGAAAATTTCCGTTGAAAGCTGCCACGTGGGGAAAATTCTTTAGGTGACGAATCCACAGGTAGTTGTATCCATCAGAATCCATAGTTTTTTGCTTGCCATGCCATTCCAGTTTCGACCCAGACATGTGCAAATTAGTCTTGAACCTATGCCACATGGGAACAGTCCAGCCTGTAATTGCAGACCAGGTCCTCCCTGGACCAGAAAAAAATATCCTGGGAACGGTTATGGGGTATCCCCCCTCATCAACCAGGATAACTTGAATCTGGTGACCTAATAAGCACTGGACCCACATCTAGGCATACCCTTCCCCCATTCTAAAAGTGGAATTTTCAGAATTGCAATTAAAAATCTAACTTCACCATAAGTTAGGATTTTAAACTGTGGTTCCAGAGATACCAAACATGAACTTATTACCTATTCCAATTTGGAAATTACACTTCCAAAATGCAATAGGTTAACACCAATGTTATCCTTTGGGAGAGATAGGCCTTGCTGTAGTGAAAAATGAATTTAAGAAATGTTGTCTACCAGAACACGCAAAACTAAAAGTGCATGTTCTACTTTGTAAATTAATTGCGCCCCGTCGTCTTGGCTGTCCAGGTCCTATCCCAAGGGTGTCTTATATGTATTAAAAAGGAAGGTTTGGGCCTGGCAAAAGGTTTACTTTGCCATGTTGAAATGACAGTTTAAAACTGCACAAAAACAGGCTGCACTGGCAGGCCTGAGGAAAGTTTAAAGGGCGACTTAAGTGAGTTGCACACACAGTGGTGCAGACAGACAAGTAGCATATAATTTACAGGCTCTGGGCAAATATAGTGCCATTTTACTGGGGACTTATAAGTAAACTAAACATGCCTATTGGTTCTAAGTTATTGTTACCATGTTTTAAGCAGAGAGCACAAGCGCTTTAGCACCAGTTAGCAGTGGTAAAGTGCACAGAGTCCTAAGGCCAACAAAAACAAAATCAACAAAAAATAGGAGGAATGAAATCAAAAGGTTTGGGGATGACTCTGCAGAAACGGCCAAGTCGAACAGTGGATGTGCATCTGCTCTTGATTATGTATGGAATTAACTGGAAATTATGATGCAGGTTCCTCAATTTTTTTAGTAACATTCACGGAGAAGCCACACCCATGCAATATGTCAAAGAAATAACCCAAAAATTATTTCAGAAGTTTACACATCTGTAGCCCATGATGCCTGAGATTCATGAACCATTAAACTGTATCTGAAACAAAAAGTGAGAGTGAGTATAATGGCAAAGATAAAGCCTTGCAGGACACTGAAAAGAAGTAGAACGTAAAACACAAGGACTGGACCTCGCCCAGCTCAGGAGTTTACCCTCATTGGACACAATTGAAGGACTGTAATAAAATTTTAATCCGGACCTGTATCATTATTCTGAAAGTCCCTTTTCCTGTCAGGGCAAGCAGGAGTAAAAAAACTGAGTACAGCAGGAAAGACAAGTATGTAAAGTGGAAAAATGAATCAGGAAGTGAAGCTGAGGTCACTGTAAAGAAAGAAGAGTAGGCTTTAGACTTTAAGACTCGCTATAAAAAGAAAAAAAATAGCTGGAATAACTAAGAAACATGCCATGCAAAATACAGATATTTCTGCAGAACTTTCCTTGGTTGATGGAGTTTCTGGAAAGCGCAGCAGGAGTGCAGACAGTTCACCAGACTCTCAACAGCATCTGGTGGTGACTATAACATAGAGATAAAGACTGAGGGGAAAATATCATGCAGAATAAAAGCAATATTATGGCCACATTTATTGGATGCTTATAATATCATTCTTGCTGAAGATGACTGGCAGACAGTTTTCCCAGGGGGTGGACCTCAGGGTGAGGAGGTAATAATGCAAGTCTTTCCCTCCTTAGTGCCTAAATACCTCAGGGAAAAATATGTAAGCAAGTGGACTTTAAACCAGGATTCAGTCTTGTATAGGGAGGGTGGGACAAAGGATCAGTTCCCATGTCATTCCCTTAACGTATGTGTTCCAAGTGCTGGCTCAATATTTTCTGAAGCCAGTCTAAATGCAACAAAAAAAACATATTTTAGACCTACTACAATCAGGGCAATATGGTGCTTGTCAATTTACAATGAAAGTACCTCCTTTTCCAATTTTAACATTGATAGTTCACAGCACTGGCCCAATACCTGAACCTCATGCATAAAAATATAAAATGATCCCAAATATTACAGTGGGGTTTAGGACAAAGAAGGGGCCTGAAGCCAGTATCTAACAGTGTTTTCATTCAGTGGGTTTCAATACTCGTAGGAGAGGTTGCCTCTGGAATTTAAGAATAGCTGGGGCCTATGTGTAGGAAGAATTATGGAGATCTTACAAGAAGATCCAGAGGCTATGTCTCACATTGATGCCAGTTACCTCAAAAACTATGACTTGGCTGAACATATGTAATATTCCATGGATATGAAATATTCAGTGGACGTAGAGGGTTGGCATCTGACTTCCAACAGAAGTGTGCTACTTTACAACCTACAAATGCATTGGAAACGCTACACACTCTGGTAATTTCAGAGGAGCTTACTTGCCACACTATGCTGATCGAGTGAAGCACTTGTATAATAGCTATCCTATGAGAAGTGCAAGCAGACATGTTAGATATTAAACATTTAAAAAACTAGAGATAACAAAACAAACCTAGAGCCTGATTTGGATCCTGATGGTCTTATCGCCAATCTGTGTCAGCGGAGGACCCGAAAAGACCATCAAGGTGACGGTGTTCTACCCACCGTATTTAGGTGTACTATGGTCAAGCCACAACAGAGTGCTCTCCCTAGCTGTCAGGCTAGCGGGGTCCCATCACCCATATTTAGATGTGACAGTCCTGCAGGTGGTGTACTGGCAGCGGTTTGCTGACAGAGGGAGGACAGCTCTGGACCCAATGTACATTGGACAATGGCATTCATTGGCCATGGATTAGAGGTACATTTCACACGCACACACACACACACACACGTGCACACACACACACACACACTGTACCTTTTACCATATGTGAACCCCTGCAACACACATGACACAACCACAACAACCAAGACACCTACACACATCTACACAAACACACTCACACATCACAACTACATACATCACAACAAAGAATGCCACACAACACTCACCTTGATGTGGCACGCAGCAACACAACACACAATACAACATACACAACAACATCAATGTCATTTGAAAATTGCACCCACATTGACACAACCACATCACCCAGTACACCTCCCTCCAACTCACACAGCCAATCGCATTGCACACACACATAAACATACTGACTCACACACACAACTCTAAGCACCATGACAGTTGCAGGTCCCCTTGCAATGAGCACACAAGGACACAGTTGGAAGGTGTGACTGCACTGTCATTGTCATGCCAGCGTTCATTTGGCAATAAATCCTGACACTATAATGACAGTTGTGTATGTGTGCGAAATGTGTTGTGTACCAATGTGTCCCCATCCGTGTGTGACCCACTCATATCCCCAAAATATGCATGTCACAGTAAATTAAAACAATTAATGTGACATGCATATGTCTGTAATGGTCCCGAACTCATGTGCAATGACCCCCTCCAATGCATACTTCCAATGCAGGTTCCCCACCTTCAGGTCTGGTGGTGGGGGGGTCCCGTCGTCAGGTGTCAGCAGCGAGGGAGAGTGTTGCCCAGTCATGTCCAGACAGAAACGGACGAAAAACTGTGAAAGATGAGTTTGCACCTTTCCCCACCCCGCCAATCAGCCAAGTCAGAAGTAGAGGTCGGACCGCCACTTTTTGCTTGACTGTAAGGCACATCTAAATCTGCACTGTGGTAAGTGTGACCCACCACCAGCCACTATTTACAGTGGCTCTGTGGCAATGGATAGGAATCCTTGACAGAGTCAGCAGGACCCGGGCGAGTTATTGTCTATGGGACTGCCAACATCTAAATCGGATTGTCACGTAGGCTCTCATTATTCTAATGAGACTACTGGATTTTGAGCAGAAAGATCGTCCACGCTGTGGGAGACTAAGTCTAACCCACTATGGGTGACCCTTGTCACTCTAAATCCGGGTTTTGCTCCGGCTAACTAGCAGTGCCTCGTCTCAACCAAGAGGTAGAGATGATTGGGCAGCCGAATGCATGACATATTGTACTTCTCAGGGAAGTCGTTCTCACTCAAGTCGCATCCGGTTCTCTCATTCACAATTCGGTCTCATATATAAATGACAATAAAAAGCAGTATAAGTTTTAAAGACTGGTTTGATAAAATGACTGCTTTTAAGATAGCAAAGCGAGAGCTGCAATAACCAGGACGACACAACATGACAATATTAAAATGGTGATGAGGGGAGTGAAGCATAAGAATAACGCCATCATACTGTCACTAGAACCTATGGACTATTTCCTGTCTAAGTCATAATCTGAGCACAGCATGTTAAGCTCTAGTTCTGCCTTTCAGGTACCCCCGGGAGGACTTCAACCCTCATACCTGAGCAAAGGCCTGTAGCCTACGTTAGTATCTGCAGCAAAGCATTCAGTGATCAACATACAGTTGTGGTTCCCTGGCTGGAATCTCCCTCTTAACGTGTAATGGGACTAGGAAGTGTTTTTATAATAACACAGCTGATGTTCTAAGAAAATGTCCCTACGTAAGGATAGGTATTTTCTACGAATGTTGGAGACTAAACTTCTATCACGTTCACCGGCAATGTACCAAACTGTAGCCTTGACTGAAGCACAAAGTGATCAGGAATGTCTTGTTTGTGAACACAGTGCTGGGCTAAGCAAAACAGTTAGATAGATGAAAATAAAACAAGACCGTAAAACTGGTTATTGTAAAAATAACAATGCGAAGCCAAATAAAATATATCTGGGTCAAAGTGCACAGCAGCCTAGTGTGTTAAACTAACGTGCATGGAGCTATAACTAAAATGGCTACACAACAGGATGGGTGGACTGCGTGCTTCCCATAAAAAAATTGGCAGCGGACCCATTACCGCCAAGATCCAAATCAGGCCCTTACTAATTAGAGTTATTCCCACTGCCTTAGGGTATAGAAATGTTGTTTACAAAGAGGGAAAGACAATTCCCATAGCGTATTGATCACATCTGTACTCCACTGCTGAAGCAGGCTTCACTCCCACAGAGAAAATTCTTACTGTGGTGCAGACTGAAATGCTGGCACAGTAGCCTTTGGCTCAGGGGAAACCAATAAGTGAAGTCTCCTCACACAAGAATGTTTTGTGTTAGTACACTCAAAGTGTTCTTCAAATGCCTAATGCTCTTCTTCTGCTACACTGCGAATTCAAGCTACTACATACAAACACTAAAATACTAGACAGTTTCACTGCACAGTCCACAAAAAAACACACGCCCTGTTGCTTGTGGCATAAAAAGTAGTTCTATCCGTTCCTAAACTAATAGTTTAAGATTTGGCACTTTATGTGCAAGGGTACAATGTAGATCTACAACAGATCAGGGAAAAAGTGGATGTTTTTCAGGATAAGTTTCGTTTGAACATTGTGTAGCACACCAGCACACCAGGGATCATAAAAGTTAGGAAATTCCTGCTGAAGGGGACTTTGCAGCCGATTTGCCTGCAAAAGCAGTACAGCCCCTTCAGGTAGATGCAGCAAGGAAAAGTTACATACCTGTAGACATAGTTCTACGTCGTAGGAATCTTCATTGAAGTCATAAACCTTAAATAATTCTGTGTTGCTTGTGAGGACCTCAGAACACCTTCTTCGATATATATTTTAAGAATCCAGGAAAAACAACTTGAAAATTGTTCATAACAGTCATTTTCCATAGAGTCAAAGTGTAGACTGTCAGCTATGTATTTTCCTGATGAATGTTGGAGGGGAGATACCTGTGAACATTTGCACCAATAGTCTTTAAATTTGCAGTGCTGGGTCATAGGAAAAAGGTTGCCCAGAAACCACGGACAGCATGAAAAAGAAAAGACAGTCTGAAAGGCTATCACTGAGAAGGTTAGATAAGGCACCTGTAAGGAAATGCCTCCTTGGCATGGTTACCCCCTGACTTTTTGCCTTTGCTGATGCCAAGTTAAGATTTGAAAGTGTGCTGAGGCCTGCTAACCAGGCCCCAGCACCAGTGTTCTTTCCCTAAAACTGTACCTTTGTTTCCACAATTGGCACACCCTGGCATCCAGGTAAGTCCCTTCTAACTGGTACCACTGGTACCAAGGGCCCTGATGCCAGGGAAGGTCTCTAAGGGCTGCAGCATGTCTTATGCCACCCTGGGGACCCCTCACTCAGCACAGAGTCACTGCTTGCCAGCTTGTGTGTGCTGGTGGGGAGAAAATGACTAAATCGACATGGCACTCCCCTCAGGGTGCCATGCCAACCTCACACTGCCTATGGCATAGATGAGTCACCCCTCTAGCAGGCCTTACAACCCTAAGGCAGGGTGCACTATACCATAGGGGAGGGCATAGGTGCATGAGCACTATGCCCCTACAGTGTCTAAGCGAAACCTTAGACATTGTAAGTGCAGGGTAGCCATAAGAGTATATGGTCTGGGAGTCTGTCATACACAAAACTCCACAGCACCATAATGGCTACACTGAAAACTGGGAAGTTTGGTATCAAACTTCTCAGCACAATAAATGCACACTGATGCCAGTGTACACTTTATTGTGAAATACACCCCAGAGGGCATCTTAGAGATGCCCCCTGAAAACATACCCGACTTCCAGTGTAGGCTGCCTAGTTTTGCCCGCCTGCCACACACCAGACATGTTGCTGGCCACATGGGGAGAGTGCCTTTGTCACTCTGTGGCCAGTTATAAAGCCTGTACTGGGTGGAGGTGCTTCTCACCGCCCCCTGCAGGGGCTGTACCACCTGGCGGTGAGCCTCTAAGGCTCACCCCCTTTGTTACAGCGCCACAGGGCATTCCAGCTAGTGGAGATGCCGCCCCCTCCGGCCATGGCCCCACTTTTGGCAGCAAGGCCGGAAAAGATAATGAGAAAAACAAGGAGGAGTCACTGGCCAGTCAGGACAACCCCTAAGGTGTCCTGAGCTGAGGTGACTCTGACTTTTAGAAATCCTCCATCTTGCAGATGGAGGATTCCCCCGATAGGATTAGGGATGTGCCCCCCCTCCCCTCAGGGAGGAGGCACAAAGAGGGTGTAGCCACCCTCAGGGCTAGTAGCCATTGGCTACTAACCCCCAGACCTAAACCCACCCCTAAATTGAGTATTTAGGGGCCCCCAGAACCATGTAAGATAGATTCCTGCAACCTGAAGACGAAGAAGGACTGCTAACCTGAAAGCCCTGCAGAGAAGACGGAGACACCAACTGCTTCAGCCCCAGCCCTACCGGCCTATCTCCCCACTTCAAGAAAAACTGCAACAGCGACGCGTCCCCCAGGGTCCAGCCACCTCTGAAGCCTCAGAGGAATGCCCTGCATCTAAAAAGACCAAGAACTCCTGAGGACAGCGGCCCTGTTCCACAAAGACAACAAATTTGCAACAAAGAAGCAACTTTTAAAGACCACAGGTTTCCCGCCGGAAGCGTGAGACTTTCCACTCTGCACCCGACGCCCCCGGCTCGACCTGCAGAGAACCAACACTACAGGGAGGACTCCCCGGCAACTGCGACCCTGTGAGTAGCCAGAGTTGACCCCCCTAAACGCCCCCAGTGACACCTGCAGAGGAAATCCAGAAGCTCCCCCTGACCGCGACTGCCTGCTTCTAAGAACCCGACGCCTGGTAAAGACACTGCACCCACAGCCCCCAGGACCTGAAGGATCCGACCTCCAGTGCAGAAGCGGCCCCCAGGTGGCCCTCTCCCTTGCCCAGGTGGTGGCTACCCTGAAGAGCCCCCCCCTCTTGCCTGCCTGCTTCGCTGAAGAGACCCCTGTGTCTCCCACTGAACTCCATTGCAAACCCGACGCCTGTTTGCACTCTGCACCCGGCCGCCCCCGTGCCGCTGAGGGTGTACTTTTTGTGCTGACTTGTGTCCCCCCCCCCGGTGCCCTACAAAACCCCCCTGGTCTGCCCTCCGAAGTCGTGGGTACTTACCTGCTGGCAGACTGGAACCGGGGCACCCCCTTCTCCATTGAAGCCTAAGCGTTTTGGGCACCACTTTGACCTCTGCACCTGACCGACCCTGAGCTGCTGGTGTGGTAACTTTGGGGTTGCCCTGAACCCCTAACGGTGGGCTACCTTGGACCCAACTTTGAACCCTGTAGGTGGTTTACTTACCTGCAAAACTAACAAATACTTACCTCCCCCAGGAACAGTTGAAATTTGCACAGTGTCTAGTTTTAAAATAGCTTTTTGCCATTTTTGTGAAAACTGTACATGCTATTTTGCTGATTCAAAGTTCCTATGATACCTGAGTGAAGTACCATTCATTTAAAAATATTGATTGTAAATCTTGAACCTGTGGTTCTTAAAATAAACGAAGAAAATATATTTTTCTATACAAACACCTATTGGCCTGGAATTGCCTTTGAGTGTGTGTTCCTCATTTATTGCCTGTGTGTGTACAACAAATGCTTAACACTACCCTCTGATAAGCCTACTGCTCGACCACACTACCACAAAATACAGCATTAGAATTATCTCTTTTTGCCACTATCTTACCTCTAAGGGGAACCCTTGGACTCTGTGCATGCTATTTCTTACTTTGAAATAGTACATACAGAGCCAACTTCCTACAGCACCTGTGCCTTTAAGGACCCCAGAAGTACTGCATCCCACAATGCACTGCAGTGGTAGTTCGCCTCAGATAGTCAGTTCTTTTTTACACAATGCACAGGATACAAATTTACTGACAGCCAGGGAGGAGGAAGGGTCTTGATGACTTTGATGGAGGGTTCTATGATGCAGAACTATGTCAACAGGTATGTAACGTTTCCTTCTGCATCATGGGAACTTCACTAATAGTCATAAACCTTGAATAAATTAGCAAGCTGAGAGAAACTCCCCACACTGCAGCTGTAAGGTATCCATGCACTGTGAATCTGTTGTGAAAAAGTAAGGAGTTCAGGCCCACCAGTACAAGCCAACTATTTGAATCGTTTTCTCAATGGTTTTTTTCCAAATTTTGACTGAGTATCAGTTTCAAGGCAGTATTCTCTGGTAAACGCGTGTAAAGACCTCCAGGTAGCTGCTTTACAAATGTCCACGATTGGAATCTGTCTAACCGAATCTGTAGTTGCTGCTTTTCCTCTCGTCGAGTGAGCTTTAGGCTTGCCTGGTAAAGGCTTTTTTGCAATCTGGTAGCATAAAAAAATGCATTGGACTATCCATCTAGTTATGGATTGTTTAGAGGTTGCCAATCCCTGCCTTAAAGAACCATAATTTATGAACAGGTGGGTTGATTTACAAATAGATTTGTATATATATCTAAATATAAATGCAGCACTCTTAACATCAGGAGAATGTTATGTTCTCTCTCTGCCATTGTAAGGCTTGGAAAAAAGGTAGGTAGAGTAATAGATTGGTTAATATGGAAATCTGATCCTACTTCACGCAAAAAGGAAAAACTGTGAAAGGTTCTACTGAAGACTGAGCCTGTAACTCACTACCTCTACGAGCCCAAATAGTGGCTATTAAAAAAGCTATTTTTCATGATGAGAGTTGCAGCGTTGCTTTATAGAGTGGTTCAAATGGAGGTCCCATCAATTTTGACAATACCAAGTTCAACTTCCAAAGAGTGAAAGTCTCCTGACAGGAGGAAAGATGTTTTTCCAGACCTTCCACAAATTATTTCACTACAGGACTCTTGAAGAAAGACTGGTGCATTAGTGATTTACAAAATGCAGCAAGTGCTGCCAAATGTACTTTATTTGTAGGCCTGATTTGGCCAGGTACACTAAGTACGGGAGGATAACATTTGACTGTACTTTAATAGGATCACGGTTGTTAGCAAGACACCCTATGCAGAAGTGTTTCCATTTAAAAGCGGAGCATGCTTTTGTGGCCGGAACTTTATCTTCTTTCAAAATGTTCATGCAATCTTCTGAAAGATTTAAATGGTCATGCTGGGTGATCTTAAGAGACAAGCTGTCAAATTCAGCGATTGGATCATTGGATATAGGATTTTGCCCTAGAGTCTCAAGAGGTGATCCAGTCTGAGCAGAAGGCACTTGTGATCGACTATGGACAGTTGGAGGAGATCTGTGTACCACCACTGTCTCGGCCAATTTGGAGCAATGAATATCATTGTTATCTGCGACTTCATCAACTTCTGAATTACTCGTGGCATGAATGGAATTGGTGGAAAAACATACACAAATGGAGTCAACCGTTTTATCAAAAGGGCAATGCCCAGAGACTGTGGTTCCACTGCCCTGGATGCATAGTCTCAGCGTTTTTTTTTTGGGGGGGGGCAGTGGCAAACAAATCTAACGTTGGCATGCCCCATTCTTTGAAGATGTTGTCCACTACTTTATCACTGAGAACCCACTCGTGATTTTCCTTGTGAAAACGGATGAATCTCCCTCAATGATTTGTGTTCCTGAAATGTGAAAAGCTGGGATGGAAAGCCCTCTTGCTAACGCCCAATGCCTCATTGTTCAAGCTTGGAGAGATAATTGTCTTGACCTTGCTCCACCTTGTTTGTTTATGTAAAACATTATAGTGATGTTGTCTATTTGGATCATAAGGGCTCTTCGTGTGAGAGATGGTAGAAAAGCTTTGAGAGACAAGTATGAGGCTTTTACTTCTAATAAGATTATATGATACAATTTCTCCTTCCGAGACCAAAGACCTTGAATGGTAAGCTAGTTCATATGGTCACCCAATCCTGTCAGTGAGGCGTCTGTGATGATGGTTTGAGATGTTTCTTTCTGAAAATGAACTCCAGAAGATTCTGTGGGTTGGTCCACCAGGAGAGAGAATGACATGCATTCTCCGTTAGGATGATCTGATCTTTCCAGTTTACCATCTTTTGTGACAATTGATCCTCTAGGCAAATTTGGAGAGGTCTCCTGAAGAGATGTGTATTTAGTACTATGAAGATACAGGTTGCCATTGGTCCCAGAAGAGATGCTACCCAATAGACAGATGGACTGGTCTGTTGCAGAATCTGTGCACCCTTCCTTTGGACTGAAGGTACTCTCTCCTCTGAAGGAAACACTTTTTCTCTTCGTGTGTCTATTGTTGCCCCTAGAAAAGTGAGGCACTGGACTGGAGGGGATTTTGATTTTTCTGCATTGACTCGTAGTCCCACATTTGCTAGAAGAGTTGTTGTGGTAGCATGATCTTTCTTTGCTTTGTTCAGAGAGTCTGCACTCATCAGCCTCTTGTGTAGGTATGGATATAAGAAAATACATTTTTTCCTTAGATGTGTCGAAACCACTCCCATGCATTTGGAAAGGGTTTGAGGGGTGATTTCAGACCGAAAGGAAGTACTGCATACTGATGGGAGGTTCCTGGAATGTGAAAGTATGATCTTGGAGGTCCATCGCACAAAGCCAGTTGTCCTTTCTTATGAGTGGAATGTTAAATAGAGTGATAGCATTATGAACTTTTCTTTTTTGATAAATTTGTTAAGTGGTCTGAAATCCTACATGAGGTTGTGTAAATGGGAAGTCATGAATTGTTGTGGAGGTGCTGACACTGGGGTGTTTGTGAAGTGGAGTGCATATCCTCTTTCGATGATGTTCAAAACCAATCTATCCGATGCTATCCTTTTCCACTCTTCTAGAAAAAATTTCACCGCTCCCCCCACAGGAGTGGGAAACTGCAAAGTGGGTGTGTATCTCTCATTGTCTGGAGTGAGGAAAGCTTTTGCCCTTGGTCTGCGAAGGCTTGTGAGGCAAAGATTTCCTTTTCCGATACCTGCTTTGGAAAGGCCGTTGTGCTTGTCGTTGTCGCCGCGGGTACTGGTAAGGCCAGATGGGAGTTTGTCTGTCTCCAGGTTTGTACTGCTTTTTAAAAGCCTTCTTTTGTTGTCAGGAGTGAATTCCTCAAGAGCAGTACCCTCAAATGCCCACCTTCTGGCAGAGGCAGGAGACCTGGAACAGCGGTAGAAGATGATTAGTACAGGGTCCAATTAGTGAGTAACACACTAGCATATATAATTCTATGTATATATATAGGTAGATATATTGCACTTGAGAATAGGCTTTACCTGTTTATCTGTGGGGATTTAAAGGTGGTAATAGCAAGCAAGCATCTGTCTCTAGTAACCACATTATTATTCATGTCTTGAAGAGACATTTACTAGGTTTCTATTTCACTCAATTGGAAGGTCCAAATACTCTGGCTACTTTTCATTCATTCAGTTCTTGACATAAATTTGGCACTTTAAGTTTAATTTAATTCAGACTTATCTCAGAAATCACAAACATATGCATTCCATGTGTCACAAAGTCTGCATCTCAACAGTGTTAATCACAATGTTAATCACCAGTGCCCTTACTGAGCGCTGTTATCATGAAACAATCAAGAGCGTCTTTTTGCTATAATTTAAATGATGACATACTCGTACTGCTCAAAGGTGCTCCTCATTGTTGTTGAAACCATATACATGGGCGAGAAGCCCTTGTCCAGCTGTACGCCCTTATAATTGGGAAGAGTTTTAATGCTGCCTCTGAAATAAAGCGCAAGCGCTGAAACGTTTTTCCTACCTGGGTTCAGGTGGAAATCTCAGTGCAGCACGGGAGCCGGAGTAACACTAAAAACAAGCTCATGACTCAGAGCGTGGAGCATATTTTTATGATGGCCGACAGCAAGATGTCGGCTGTGAATCCTTAAGTATTGCGAGACGTTGCCGGAGACGACGTGCAACTTTAAAACAAGTAAGGTATCTCACATGATAGTGTAGTGCAACCATAGCTAATTTCTTCTTGTATAAGAGCTTGCACTGTGCATTACAGTGTCTGGCACTGTACTATATTTGGTGAGGCTATGAGCATTTGCTGAGGCCATTGAGCAACATCCATATGCAGAAAAAGTAGCGTACCTGCTACAGGTGCCACTGAAATCAGTGTCCTTGAAACTCGGCAAATGGGTGATGCAAGTAGCGTCCTGCCAGAGAGTGTGAGCATGTAAGTTCCAGAGCACGCTGTACATGTCAGCACATCGGGGTATATTTAAGAGCCCCTGGCGGCACCTTAGCGCCACCATAGTGTAATTTGTTTGACACCAATGCAGCGCTAAAGTGGTATTTTCCCCGCACCAAATTTACAAAGTGGCGCAATGCATGCATTGCACCACTTTGTAATCCCTTGCACCACATTATGCCTACCCCAGACATAATGTAAGCAAAGGGGCATTCCCTCATTGGGGGGCCGAAAAAATGGTGCATGGAAATCTTGGTGATTTCCTTGCGCCATTTTTTTTCCAGCACTTTTAACGCTTGCTCAGGGAGCGTGTTAAAAGGGGGCATACCAATATTTATAATAATGGGCCACTATGTACTCTGCAGAAGTAGTGCCAAAATGCTGCCGCTACTGCTGCAGAGTACCTCAATAGCATTAAAAAAATGATGCTATTGCCCCCTACTCTGTGCCATGATGCGTGGGTAGGGGGTTGTTAAGGGGCGCAAGGAAAGTGGAGCTGCAGTAGCTGCAGCACCACTTTTCTTAAATCTTCCCCATAGTGTTTCAATTAGTGTCTTGGTTCTGGACATACAACACAGTGAGTTCTGGGCATGACAAGACCGCGGTTCTGGGACAGAGCTGTAGTGGTTAAGCATCCTGGAGGGAGGATGGCCTGGCGAACCATGACATTTGCTCTCCAAGGCCGACTTCTTTGAGCATTTCTACTTCCTTCTTTAATTGAAGCATTTCCTTCTCTGTATGCTGTCCAAAAAGGGAAGAACCAGAGAACGGCAAGTTGGCAATTTTCAGTTGGGTATCTGGTTTCAGAGACTAATGCCTTTGCCAAGAAGCTCGCCTCAGAGAGATGTCATGACGGAAAGCAGGGTCCGATACATGCACTGAATCACTGCAGCACTGATGGATTGGTTGGAGATTAGGGAACCTTCATTGACCATCTCGAGGTAGTTTTGTTGTCATTGACTTGGAAAGTCATCTATGAATGCTTTCATGCCATCCCAAATATCTCAATGATATCTGCCCATTAATCCTGCTGAATTGGCATTTTGTAAATGTGTTGAGGATGTTACGAGGTGCAGTGGTTTCCGGAGCCAAAGCATGTCTCCGCAGTACCGCTGTTGCAATAATAGAATCTGGCTTCGGATCAGCTTTTAGAAAATGCGTGTCTTGTTGCGGAGGCTTGTATTTCTTCAACAGCCTCTTTGTTGCTGATTTTACTGTGACTGATGCTAAAAAAATGTCTTCCACAATGTCCATGAGACCTGGAAGAAGAGGGAGAACAGACCTCAGGGTAGCCCTTGGTTGCAGGGTCTCCACGATCACTGAGACTGCGGGTTGTGGAGTGTCTAGTGTGATATTTATCTTAGATGCTCCGCTCACAAAGGCGTCTTCGAATGTGATGATGTTGTTGACTGGTAAAACCCTAGTTGGGGACAGCTAGAGAGGTTGTTGTGTACAACACGTTAGAAGTCTTATCAGGGGTTCTTGACATTGATCTTGTTCATGGAACCATGGTTCTTACATGCAAACTTGATCGGGATGGAGCCTTCCATTTCTCAACTGGAGACATAGATGTTGCTCTAGAACACTGTTGTACTGGAGACATCTGTTAAGGCTGTGAATGATGCTGCACAGGGTCAATAGTGAAATTATAGGTCTAACAGGATTAAGACCAGTATCTGGTTCAGGAGATGGTGCCTTTGAATGCTGCGGCACTCTAGACCAGTGAGAGGAAGATGAAACATCTACCTGAGGATCTCTCGACATTGAGAGTGGTGTTATCGGCGTTGTGAATCGTGCATATCCTTTTGGTCAAACCTGTATTTTCAGTGAAAAGACATGTCTCTTTGACGCTGCGTGGGTCTTTATTTTTCAACAGCAAGTGCTGTTATTTCTAAGCCGATCGGTGAGATCTTGAGGACGAGTGATGAGACTTCGACACCAACCAATGTGACCTTGATGTCAAGTGATGGGACTTCGACATCGATCGTGAGTGAGATGGCAGTGCTGTTGGGGTCTTTAATGTCATAGGTATTCCTGCCGCTGATTTAAACATTGCACAGTGATGGTAATGGAGCCCTGTTGACGTTGAGCCCTCCTTGGAAGGGGAACAGGACGGTGCCAAACCTCTCAACGGCAAAGTTAATGTCTTGAGAGTGGTGTTGGTACTGGTGTCGATAGGGATACTTTTTAGTCACAGATCTTTTGTGGGAGTCTGAATCTGTTTTATGCCCCTTCTCTGGATAGTGGTGAGGGGAAGAACTCTCCATTCTCTTCCTCTTCTTCCTTTCTTGATCAACCTTCATGTCTTCCATCCAGCCATGCAGCTTGATTGAGGTGTTGAGATGGCAAACACACCACACATACCTTATGGGCACCTGAACGTGCCTTCTTTCTGCCACAGAAAGAACATGCAGTGAATAGAGCTGGCATATTGATATTTTCTTCAAAATTCCCAAAAAAGGATTATGCTTGACAGAAGTTGTGGTAAATTGTCAATTAGTAAGATTTTAAAAGCGCTGGAATAGGTATGGGTAAAGGTTTTTAGGTGAAGAAAACACCCAAGGTGTTCATAGATCCTGCCTGAAGAAGCCGCAAAAAAGAATTGACTCTCTGAGGCACACTGCGACTGTAGTGCATTGTGGAATGGGGTTCCTCTGGGGTCCTTAAAGGTGCCTTCTCAGGGATAGCCTATCAGGCTGTCTTTCCTTCTCATGTCGTCTGTGGTTTCTGGGAAGTCTTTTTCCTGTGATAAATTATTACAAGTTTAAAGGCTTTATTGATGCATATTTTCCCAGTTATCTCCCATCCAGCATTCATCAGGATAATACATCTGACAGTCTACACTGTGACTACATGGAAAATGGCTTTCATTGATAAATACTTTTCAAGTTATTTTTTCTGGATTCTTAAAATATATATTTTAGGTGTTCTGGGGTCCACAGAAGCAGCACAGAATTATTCAAGATGTATGACTATCAATGAAGATCCTACAATGCAGAACCAAGGGCCTGATTTACAAAGTCTTTTTCTGTGTGCAAACTGCATGATTTGCAGAATTCGGCCGTTTGCGCACAGAAAAAATGCATTTTAGTATATGCAAATGCTATTTTGCGATTCAGTAATGTATTTACCGAATCGGAAAATAGGTTTGCGAGTCACAGTTAGGAAGGGGTGTGCCAAGGGTGTCCCCTCCTTATTGCTAGTCACAGTGGTATGTATGATTGTTTTGTGACCGTGAACGTGGTCGCAAAACAATTGCAGTTAACACGATTTCAAATTGGTGTTAACCCATTCGTGAATGGTAGCAAAAACATTTTTTAAGAGCAGGCAGTGATCCTATGGACCAGTGCCTACTCTTAAAAAATGTAATTGAAATGTTTCCTTTTTTGTTTTTCAAACGCAGCCCGTTTACCTTTGAGTAAAACGGGCTGCGTTTGAAAAAAATATATTTTTTTCACTGAACAGCATTTACATACATGGTGATCTGCTGACTACAGTAGGCCATCATTCCTGTGATTTTTGCGATTCCCAGTGGGTCTCAAATTGCGACCTACCTCATTAATATTAATGAGGTAAGCCTATTTGCGACCCACTGGGAATCGCAAAAGAAACACAGTGGTGTTTCCTACATTTAGAATTGCACTTGCCTAATTGCGATTCACATGAAATCGCAATTAGGAAATCGATGTCCCAAACGTTTGTACATGTAGCCCCAGATCCCAAACCACAAACCAATACAAACAACATTAAAATGAGAGAAATCTGCAGACAACTTTGCCTGTAAATACTCTTACCCCCTCACTCAATATAACGTTCCAATTGTGTGCCAATTGGAATGGGAGATAAATATATAACTAATGAGCGAGTTAGATTAGATGTATTTGAGACAGGTCATCGCAGAGATCGCAGAAGTGTGTGCAGCACACTATAGCAAGATATATTTGTCCTCCACTACCGGTACCAAGAGGATAGACAAAATTCCCTCAAAGACATAGAATTCAGCAGTCTTTCAACTGAAAATGGGCAGCTCCTAGATGCTGAGACTTAGGTCACCAAAGTCACTGCTGCTGTTGCAACTCTGGATTGTAGGAAAGCCCTGAGACCTAATGGTATACCCACTGTGCTATGCAAAAGTATGACCTCCTAGCTGTAAACAGAGGTGCTTCACAAGCTATTTGAGGCAGAGAGGAAGAGCATACTCTGACAAAAGACCAGAGATTTACAATCTTCGGGCTCATCCCAGAAGAGGGTAAACCACCCAACAAAAGTGCTTCATACAGGCCAGTCTTGCTGCTCAATGTCGAGGTCAAAATCCTAGTCAAAGTGTTGGAGATAAGAACTAAGCGTGCAATATTAACACTCATCTACCCAGACCAGTTGGGCTTCATGGCCAACAGAAGTTTTAAACTCAACCTGTGCTGTGTGTACAGGATCCAAGGATTCATTGGTAAGATACAAGAAGAAACTCTTGTGATGTATCTTGCCGCCACAATGGCGTTTGATATGCTGCAGTGTCCAATATGTCTGCGGTCCTGAGACAATGGCCTTTGGCCCCTGACTCATATAATGAAACTCCTTTACCAGCAACTGCTAGTGATGGTTAGGTCAATGGTATGCACTCTTGCCTGTTCAAGCTTGGAAAGGGCACACACTGTATAGGCCAGGTGATACCCGGTTATCCAGGGCCTGAGGTGGGTAGACACTTGGGGGCAGAAAATATTGCTATATGTGGATGACATATTGTTATATGCAGCTGACCTGAAATAGACAGTTCGAGAATACTACAGAAATGAAAACATTTGGCCACGTTTCTGGGTGCAGAACAACTGGGGGAAATCCTGAATATATCCTGTCAGGGAGGCAGGCCATGGCTCCCATTGAATTGAATATTGCCACTGGCACATGCAGGGTTCAAATATCTTGCTAGCTACATTATCAGAAGGCACAACAGGTTCCTTGACATAAATCTCTGCTGTCTGCTAGACAGATTCAAAGAAGATGTGAGGCACTGGTGGGCACTTCAGCTATAGTTGTTGGGCAGAGCAGCTTTGTTCAAGATGCTGACCTTGCCCAGATTTCTTTATGCCTGCAGAATACTCCATTCAGCGTACTTTCAGACTTTTTCCAGAAGGTGTAGACAGAATTGTGGCTCCTTCTGTGGAATGAAGGCCCCTGTCTGGTCAGCAATACATAAACTGACCAGGGGAGTCTACGATAGGAGTATAGTCTTATCAGATATTAAAAATACTACTCAGCAGCCCAGCTTGAAACAATCAATATGTTTGTGGCCCTTGACAAACGAGCAGTCAGGGTCGACAGATATATGATGGGAGTTGGGGATACCCCACAATTTTATACAGGACTAAACCCAAAGGGAAGCTACCAACCCACACCCAAACAGTAGTGGCAGTCTGGACAGCCGACGGCATGACTGGGGTGGAAGGGAACTCTAAAGGACCAGACGTCTCTCCAAAGAGTGACATATTAACACCAGTGGGAATCAGTGGAAACCTTGAGCAGTTCACAAAACGGGAAACTAATAGATATCACAGAACTAGGGGATCTATGGCAAGGGGTGACGTAATCTCTTTTTGAGACTCTCATGAAAGATTACTATTCTGCAAACAATAAAAAATACAGATATCTGAAAGTTAGATAGGCCCTAGTCTCACACTTGAAAAAAAAGGAAACATTGGTGGAGGTGTCCCCCTGGGGGATAGGTTGCTGGCAGGCCCCTTAAGCATGGGCACAGTATCACTGTTATGCAAAAAGATACTCAGTTACTCCCCGTATTGCCTCTAGAAATTGAAAACTGACTGATAAAAAGACATGGGTGAATTTGAAGAGCAGGGATGGAAAGAGGCAATAAGGGACCCTACGGACATCGCCATAAGGGCAAGATTCTGACAAATACAGCTCTGCATCTGACATAACCCATATTACTTACAAACAATTCTACGTAAGATGGGTAAGAGCATCTTAGGTAGAATTTCTGTTCATCAGGGAGTGTGGCCAAGTAGGCTCCTTAATTCACATTGTGTTGGAAGTCCAAAGATCCAGGGATATTGGGAGCAGCATTAGGAAGTTAGGTCTATCAATCGCAAGACCCGCCAAGTGGCTCATACTAAAAATATGGGGGAAGAAAAAGTACTGAAATACCCCAAATTGTGTATGACACATGGCTTAAAATTGGCAAAATGGAACATAGTGAGGTGTGGGGGACTGTTGTAATACCAGAAATCATTGACTGGAAAAAAAAAGTCATGGACCGGTGCATGCAACCACAGACGGTGGTCTATGAGGGAAGAGGCTGCCCAAAGAAATGGGAGAATATATGAGAAACGTGGAGGTCTTATTGGGGCTCTAAATGGGGCATAAACTAACGAAACCAGCAGGGAGAATAAATCCTTGTCAACATTTTTGGTGACAGATTGTTGTAACTGCTTGTTAAAATGTAATAAAAATAATTAAAATAAAGTTGTGTTAGCACCATTCAAGATATGTTACTTTGGTCTTGACCTTGTCCCTTTTGTGAGCCCTTTCTGTTGCTGCTGTCTCAAGATATTTGACTCTGGGTGGAAGAGTATGTTAAAGGCCTCTATCAAATCAGTGAACCGAACAAACAGCATTGGCATAGCGCAGTTCTGTCACCTCTAGTGGTATCCGGGTGCTGAGGGTGCTTTATCTCCATTGAAAAGCCAGGTCTTGAGCTTTTTCTGAAGTCCACCACGGAGGGTGACGTTCAAAGGCAGAGGGGCAGGTTGTTCCAGGACTTTATGGCGATGTAGGATAAGGAAGGAATGGTTTCTTACCTGTAACTCCAGTTCTCTCGTAGGGGTATTTCCATGATAGTCATAAGCACTGAATAGTTCCGCGCGCCTGCGGGGACCCCGGAGCACTGATGTGAAGTATATTCTTAAGTGCCAACACCAGCCATTTGGAGAAAAGGTCTGTCAAAAAACACTTAAGAATAACATTGTGCAGCCTAGGTGAACAGCTACACAGGCCAAATTGTTAAAAGAAAATCAATAGTAGTGTAAATTCATGTTCAAACACCTATTTATTCTAGAAATGTAATAACAAATACATTCTCAAACTTTATTTACACCTCTGATGAGAATAAAAACAATGCAGGGCAGTGTAGCCCATAGGCTGCCATTATACAGAATGTAAATAGAGCTGTGCCTTTAAGAAAGCAAAGTCTTCCTGTATCCCATCATGCACAGCAACAGGCAGTTGCCTCAGTTCTTTTTGAAGGCTTTTAACCTGGAACAAGCTTTGTTGGAGTATCAACATCAACCATATTTATGGCAACTTTTTCTATGTGAACTCCACCGGGGAGGAGGGAGGGTTGCTTATGACTATCATGGAAATACCCCTACGAGAGAACTGGAGTTACAGGTAAGAAACCATTCCTTCTCTCGTAGGGGATTTCCATGTATAGTCATAAGCACTGAATAGAGTAGCAAGCCCATCCCCATAACCGGGGTGGAGTAGACAGAAAAAATAGTACCAAAACACTAAAGTTATGCAAATAAGTTCTTAAGCAAGGCCTGTCCAACCTGTGCATCCGCCCTAGCGTCTGTATCAAGGCAGTAATGCTTAGTAAAGGTATGGACAGACTTCCAAGTGGCAGCCTTACATATTTCTGCCAAAGGTATATTTCTCATTAAGGCTGTAGTAGCTGCCTTCCCTCTAGTAGAGTGGGCTTTTGGTCTACCACCGAGGGACTTGTTCGCTAACTGGTAACATAACATTATACATGAAACAATCCACCTGGATAGTGATTGCTTAGACGTGCCCAACCCTGTTCTAAGTGGGCCATAGTTAACAAAAAGCTGTTGTGATTTACGTAAGCATTTTGTCCTGTCCAAGTAAAATTTCAAAACCCTCTTTACATCCAGAGAGTGCAGCGTTCTCTCAGCAGGAGTAGCTGGATTCTGAAAGAAAGTTGGAAGTGAAATGGTTTGATTCACATGAAAATCGGAGACGACTTTCGGTAAAAATTTTGGATGAGTTCTCATTACCACTTTCGCAGAATGAAAAACCGTGTAGGGTTCCTGAGAGCAAAGGGCTTGGATTTCACTGACCCTACGCGCTGAAGTGATTGCCACCAGAAAAGCAGTTTTCCATGTGAGATGTTGAAGCGATGCCTTATGTATTGGCTCGAATGGAGGTAGCATCAGGCGCGATAGGACAACATTCAATTCCCATGGAGGAGACGGCCTTCTAATGGGGGGAAAAACCTTTCTTAAACCCTCCAGGAAGTCTTTAATAATTGGAATTCGAAAAAAGGAAGGTTGTGATGGGCTCTTCCTGTATGCTGTTAGAGCCGCCAAATGTACCTTTATTGATGATAATTGTAAGCCCGATTTTGCCAATGTTAGGAGGTATGGCAGAATAGACTCTTCTCCACAGGATATCGGGTCAATGTTGTTGTCTAAACACCACACACAAAATCTCTTCCACTTGCTTGCATAAGTGGATCGTGTGGAAGGGCGCTTAGCTTCTCTCAGGATTTCCATACAGTCCTGAGGTAAGTTCAAGTGTCCATATTGCACTAGCTCAGGAGCCATGCTGCCAAACTCAGTGATGAGAGGTTGGGATGAGATATCTGCCCTCCGAACTTCGTGAGCAGGTCCGGACGATAAGGGAGCCTGATGTGTGGTTTGAGTGACCGGTGAAGAAGGTCTGGGAACCACCATTGTCGTGGCCATTCCGGAGCAATCAGGATCATTTTGGACTGAGCATTGGATAACTTCTGGAGGACCGCCGGAATCAGGGGAAGCGGTGGAAAGGCGTAAAGAAATGCTCCTGACCAGCTTATCCACAGGGCATTCCCCAGTGTCCCTGGATGGTAATATCTGGAGGCGAAGTTTTGGCATTTTTTGTTTTCTGGAGTTGCGAACAGGTCTATAGAGGGGGAACCCCATAGTGCGAAAATGGAATGAACGACGTCGTCGTGTAGAACCCACTCGTGGTTCTCGTCCATTACTCGGCTGAGAGCATCCGCTTGCACATTCTGGATGCCCGGCAGGTGAGTTGCTACTAGCGACATGTTCCTGGCTAGAAGCCAATGCCAGATTGTCTGAGCCTCCCTGGATAAAATCCTGGACCTGGTGCCTCCTTGTTTGTTTACATAGTACATGGTGGCCACATTGTCCGTCTGAAGAAGGAGAGTTCCCGCTCTCAGAGAGGGAAGGAAAGCTTTGAGCGCAAGGTGGACCGCTCGAAGTTCCAGCAGGTTGATGTGATAGAGACTCTCTTTCTGTGACCACTTGCCTTGGACTCGAAGATGCCCCATGTGCGCTCCCCAATCCGAGCAGTGACGCATCTGTTACGATGGTTTGAGCTGGAGGCTGTTGTTGGAACGGAATCCCCACCAAGAGATTGTCGGGTAGACACCACCACTTGAGGGACTGTAAGGCGTGGGGGGAAAGGAGGACTTTGTTCTCCCATTCGTTCATTAGTTGACTCCATTGATCCTCCAGGTTTTCCTGTAATGGTCTCATATGGAGGCGAGCATTGGGAACGAGATGGATACAAGACGCCATCGAGCCCAGTAGGGAAGCTATTACTCTTGCAGTGGTCTGTGGAGCCTTTTGCAGTTGCTTGCACTTTTGGAGAATCGATAATCGTCGTTCCTCCGAAGGAAACACCTTTCCTAGATTTGTATCTATAATGGCTCCTAAGTAATGCAACCTCTGAACCGGTGTTGCTGTGGATTTCAGGAGATTTACTTGAAGACCGAGTTTCTGTAACAGCTGTAGAGTCCATTTGAAATGTTGTTGCGTCTCTAGATAACTGGAGACCTTTATGAGCCAATCGTCTAGATAGGGGTAGACAAAAATTCGATGCTTCCTCAAATGGGCGGCTACCACCGCCATGCATTTGGAAAAGGTCCTCGGCGCTGATTTTAGGCCGAAGGGCAGAACCGCAAATTGGTATTGATGTTTTCCGACGGTGAACCTTAAGAATTTTCGATGTTTCTTGGCCACCGGAATATGAAAATAAGCGTCGCAAAGGTCTACCGCACAGAGCCAGTCGCCCTGACGAAGATGTGGGTAAATTTGGTGCAAGGATAGCATCCTGAATTTCTCTTTGCGAATCCACTTGTTTGCTGTCCTTAGGTCTAAAATGGGACGAAACTCTTGCTTGTCTTTTTTTGGCACAAGGAAATACCTCGAATAAATCCCCTTCCCTTGCTGGCTGATCGGGACGGGTTCTATGGCTCATTTTGCAATAGGATGTTGACTTCTAACTGAAGAGCTTCGAGGTGTCGGTTGGTTGTTTTGGGTGGAACAGATGGTGGAGGACTGGTGAATCTGAGAACGTAACCATGTCTCACAATATTCAAAACCCAGGCGTCTGATGTGATGCGTAGCCACTCGTCCAGATGATTTGAGATACTTCCCCCTACCGGAGTGGTT
Source organism: Pleurodeles waltl (assembly GCF_031143425.1). Taxonomy (NCBI): domain Eukaryota; kingdom Metazoa; phylum Chordata; class Amphibia; order Caudata; family Salamandridae; genus Pleurodeles; species Pleurodeles waltl. Next base: position 716,646,653 of record NC_090444.1, read on the forward strand.
AACGGAGGAGGGGGAAGCAAAGATTCAGGGCTTAGACGCGGGCACCTGTCGAGGTGTCTGGGTCTGAGGTGTTGAACGACCCCTTGTCGACCTTCTGGAGAAGCCCCTCTGATGCTGCTGCTGCTGCTGTTGCTGAGGGCGTGAAGACGTCCAATGTGGAGTCTGATACCTGTGGGTGAACAGTCTTCTTTAATATGGGCGGAATCCTTTTCGCTGTTCTTTAGGTCGCTCCATGCCTACCGCTTTCAGGGTATCCAGCTCCGACTTCATTCTGGCCATCTCATCATCGGCATGAGAGCCGAACAAAGTGGAGCCTGAGAAAGGCAGGTTCTGTATCCTCTGCTGTGCTTCGGGTTTAAGCGATGTAAGCCGCAGCCATGCATGTCTCCTGAGCGCTATACCATGAGCATAGTTATGTGCGGATAGTGTTGAAGAATCCGCCGCAGCACTTATAATCTGGTTAGAAACCATAGCTCCCTCGCTCACGACCTCTAGGAAATCTTCCCTTTTGTCCCTAGGGAGATGCTCCGCGAACTGCAGTATAGAGTCCCAGAGGGATCGATCATATCTCCCTAATAAAGCAGTGGCACTGGCTGCTTTCATGGTGATGGATGCCGTCAAGCATACTTTTCTTCCTGCAGCATCGATCTTTCTGCTCTCTTTGTCTGGAGGAGCAGAGGAAGACGGTGACGTCGAATGCGATTTCTTCGCTGCCACTATAACTACCGAGTCTGGTACTGGGTCCGACCTCAAGAATAGAGGATCTTGCTCTGGTGGATGGTACTTTTTAATGAGTCTGGAAGGAGCAGACTTTGTTGTAGCCGGCGTGAGAAAAATGTCCATTGCTGGCTCAATAAGACCCGGAACCAGTGGAAGTAAAGGTCGTGAAGATGTCCTTTGATGCAAGGTCTCAAAGATCACTGATGTCGATGGGGCCGGAGCTGCTAGCGGGATATTCAGCTTGGTTGCCCCTCTCACTAAGACCTCCTGAAATGTGTTGACATCATCTATGGGAGACACTCTTGGGGACGGTGAGTCCGATAAGGTTGGAGAGTAGTCCCGTGTGGACGATGAAGAATGTCCATGATGTGATTCCTGACGACGGTGCCTAGAGGTAGATGTACGCCTCGAGGAATAACCAGAACGCCCTGCAGATCGCGTTGGAGTCCTCGGAACAGGCTCTGGAGGAGGCGCCGGAAGAGGAGCCGTAGGTGTTACCGGCGTCTGTGGTAACGGCGACTGCCTTTGCGAGAGCTGTGGCGATGCTGGAAGTAGGATAAGCGAGGCCGAGGATTCCGAGGTTGTATAAACCCTTCTAGGCCTCTTAGATGGTCTTCTCGACGTCGAAGCACTCCTCGACGTCGAACTGCGGTGACGGCGAGTGCCTCTAGACGTCGACTCGTCTCGCCGCTGAGAACCTCTCGACGACGAACCTCGACGTCGGTGCAGTGACGGTGAACGCCTCCGACGGCGAACACTCTCTCTCGACGGCGATCTCCCTCGCCGTGTCGACGGCGAGCCCGACTCGGATCTCCTTGGCGTGGACTGTGTTCGCCGTGTCGACGGCGACCCAGATCCTCTCGACATCGGGTGTCTTCGCCGCCTCGACGGCGAAATAGCTGTCGACGGCGAACGATGTCTTTTTCTCGCCGGCGAAGCACTCCTCGACGGCGAACATGTTGGCGACGTTCCCTGCTTCGACGTCGACGCTCTCGACGTCGTCGGAGATCTATGTCGTTTTTCAGCAGGTCTGGAAGGAGTCATGGAGGAAACAGGTTGAGCCCTGGTAGAAGTCTGACCTTCTCCTCGCTCTGTAGTGGAATGGCCACTTTTTCTCCTGTCCTCTCTCGCCTGAAGTCGGATCTTCTCTCTATCACGAAGGGTTCTTCTAGAGAAGGTTTTACAAATGTCACACGACTCCGGTTTGTGGCTGGATGGAAGACAAATTATACAGACCCTATGTGGATCTGTTTTAGCCTTCTTTCTGCCACAAGAAGGACATTTATCAAAAAGTGAAGGCATTTCTAACTAGAAAAACCTCAAAAATTCTGTCAAAAATTAACAGAATTCAGTAGAAAATTATCACTCAAAGGTAAAAACGTCGAGTGAAAATGAAATTCAGAAGATATTTCAATGAATTTCTGTCACAAAAAGCTTTGTGAGGTAGAGCTCAATGCTTCAGGGTCCTGTCAGCAGGAGCCGGAAAAAAGAACTGAGGCAACTGCCTGTTGCTGTGCATGATGGGATACAGGAAGACTTTGCTTTCTTAAAGGCACAGCTCTATTTACATTCTGTATAATGGCAGCCTATGGGCTACACTGCCCTGCATTGTTTTTATTCTCATCAGAGGTGTAAATAAAGTATGAGAATGTATTTGTTATTACATTTCTAGAATAAATAGGTGTTTGAACATGAATTTACACTGCTATTGATTTTCTTTTAACAATTTGGCCTGTGTAGCTGTTCACATAGGCTGCACAATGTTATTCTTAAGTGTTTTTTGACAGACCTTTTCTCCAAACGGCTGGTGTTGGCACTTAAGAATATACTTCACATCAGTGCTCCGGGGTCCCCGCAGGCGCGCGGAACTATTCAGTGCTTATGACTATACATGGAAATCCCCTACGAGAGAACTTCCCCTACTGCAGCTGTGACGGCTACAGGGAGAGTGGGGGTGCAAGGGCGAGTGAGGCAGATTCCAGGTGTCTTGCGGGCAGGGGAAGTTCAGTCAATGGTTGATGTAGGATGGTCCCTGCTTGTGTAGAGCCTTGTATGCATTTGTGAGGATTTTAAACTGGCACTTGCTATGCTGGAGTGCCAATGAAGGTGGTTGAGGTGGGGGAGTGATGTGGGTCCATTTAGGGAGGTCAAGGATGAGTCTGTCTGCAGGGTTCCGAATGATCTGAAGTGTTCTAAGGTGATGGGTGGAAATTACGGCAGAGAAGGCACTGCGTAGTCAAGGTGACTGGTGATGAGAGCTTGCATGACGGTCATTTTGGCGTTAATTGTTATCCATCTGAAGATTTTGCGGAGCTTGCAGAGGATGTCGAAGCAGGAGGAGGCGACCAAGTTGACTTGCCTTTTTTATGGTCAGTTGGCTGTCGAGGTTGATGCCCAGGTTGCGTGCAAGGTCTGTGGGTGCAGGAGTTGGTCCAAGTTCTACTGGCCACCAGCTGTGGTTCCATATGGAGTTGTTCTTCCCAAAGATCAGTACCTTTGTTTTGTCAGAGTTGAGTTTAGGCAATTTAGACTCATCCAATTGGCTACGTTGGTCATGATGTTGCAGATGTTGGTTTTGGCATTGGCGAGGTCGCTGGGCAGCGAGAGGATGAGTTTAGTGTGATGTTGAGTTTGTGGGATCTGACAACATCTGCTAGGGGGGTGATGTAGATGTTGAACAAGGTGGGGCTGAGGGTTGATGCTTGGGGTACACTTGTACTGGGTGAGGAGGTGAAAGGGGCAGTCAAATGCTCTCTGTGCATCCTGTGAGAAAGGATGAATCCCACTTGAGGGCATTTTGCAGTATGCCGATGTTGATGAGTGTGAGGTGGGAGACAGTGTTGAACTCAGCAGCGAGGTCGAGGTGTATACGGGATCTTACAGGGACAGGATGATTTGTCAATTGAACTAGATTGCATGCACAGTGGAAGTCACTCAGAATTAACATGAACTACCTCAAGACCCAGCACATACTATATAGATCACGTTTCACTTTCTGCCTCCAATCCAAAATGAACTGCAACCATTGTTCACTGTCATCCAGGAAGGAAGCAATTAGAGTGCTGTGCACCAAACTTACTTTGGTTGAGAAATCCATACATAGAACACAAACACAAAGGATAGCATACTGAATTGGAACCTAAGATACACAAACCCTGGAAGCACAGCCACTAAATATCAAACCAAAATATTAGGGAAAAAAGGAAAGTGGTTACATTGCTAGTTTATAAACCTAATATCACCAGAAAACTCATTTAAATGTAAAGCCATCAAAGAAGATGGATTGGTATATATCACAGACTAAGCAATAATTAAGCAATATTATGTTACCCTTTATAGAGCCAAACCGTGTGACCCAACTCTTCATGACAATCCCAGAGATCCCACCAGAGCTGCTTCACTTGCTGGAAGATCCTTTCTATGAAGAAGAGACTTGTGCTGCTACTAAAACTTCCTGAAAATTAAGGCTCTGAAAGGTGTTTGGCAATATTGTTGTCACACACCTGACAAACGTTTCTAACTCCTTTCTGCAAATGGGTCAGCGTGACAGAAAAGACTCTGACCATGAATCCAAAGCCAAAAAAGACCCACTACTATGTAGATATTAGCGACCAATGACCTTGAGGAGTTGCAGAATAAAGATATATACCAAGATCATCCCAACTAGACTTTCACATGTTTGGCCTTTGGTGGTGTTGCCCTATTGGGGGGAGGGTATTAAAAACAGGAAAAATTGAGGTAACACCAGACTTGCCTATCACATGATCAATAAAGCTACCTTCGCTGACAGGTAAATGTTCCTTATAGAATTAGACCCGGAGAATACATTTGACAGAGTACACTGGAACTTTATTTTTGAAGTTTTGGAACAATCAGGCCTAGGGCCGAGGATGATTTTGTTCCAAAAGGTCAATGTTGAAGGTTCTTCAGTCCAGAGACTGAGACATGGCTACCTCATGTCCTCCCTGGTATCTACCCTTTCCCTGGAGCTGCTCATTCATAAAATACATAATAATTGCTCCTTTAGTGGACTACCTACACTATCTAGACACGTCAAACAGGCCCTGTTCGCAGTGGACATTCTGTGTTTTATGAGTGAATTTGATCAGTCCTGGCCCCGTTGACAAACTGCCAGAACTTTGTGGATGTTTCTGAATTTAAGATTAACTATCTAAAGTACAGGGTATGGTTGTGGCGGCTGGAGCATAGTGGGAGGAATTATAAAAAAATGGGTTCAAGTGGTCAGTCAGGGACAGAATACTTGGGAGTGGTTCTCACTCCTAATGTTTAAAGAACATATGACAGCAACATTCTGACCCTGTTGGATGTTCTGTTCAAAAATGTCTCAAGGGTGTTGCAGGTTAGACATCTCCTGGATTGGAAGGGTTAATGGCATTAAGACCAAATTTATGCCCAGACAGATCTTTGTAATTAGAGCCCTTCCTGACAAAACATTCCTAATAGAGACAATAAAAGCTGTTCAGAAGAGACTTTGGATGTGTATGTGGAACAGTAAGATTCCACAGAAACCTGGTTTATGTTGTTTAGGGCCTGTAATGAAGATGGCTTCGGGGATCGAGATGTGAGCTGTCACAAACCTACAACACAAATGGCCACAGGCCTGATATTTGGTGATACCTACCCAGGTTTGCCCCTAGAAGAGTCTGGGTCAAGAAATGTTAAAGACATTCCTGGCCAACCACCTCTACATGGCCCTAAGAATCACAACTTTCAGGACACTTCTTCAGTTCACCCGAATCACCCTAGCTCACGAGTGTTTAGGTTTCCACAGCCACTGTAAACAGTACTAACTTCCTGCTGAGAATAAAATATACTAGATACTTACGATGAGATGAAATGTAGTCTCCTCTACAGTTAGCACTATTACATATTACATAATGGAGTATTAATGACAAGAGAGGAATGTACTAAAAAAGTTCAATTGGAGCCAGCAGATTTTACTGTCTCATCCAATTACTTTACTGGGCTCACCAAGACAAGATACAGAAAGGGGCTATTAGAGACACAATGACAATGGAAGACTTGTTTAAGGAAAATACTACATCACAGCTGTGCCTCGTTTGTACAGCCTGTTATAGTAGATGTTTGCTCTAACCAAACAATGATTTGCATTAGGCAATGGTCCACAGAACTTCTGACTGAAATCCCAGAAAGCCCTTCCATCCTTAACTGGTGAAGAGCAGCTCAATTATCAATTTGTATACAGTACAGAGAGAATGCATAGAAAGTGATGCTAAAATGGAGCCTGATATTAGTCCAATTGAAAACAAACCTCAGGCAGCCCTAAGGTTTATTGAAGGGGGTAAGGGTCACAGGCTTTTATCTACACATATAATGGACATGTGAGTGTAAGATAGTGGAGTGAAATCCTGACCCTGATCAAAGACATAACTAATATGCAGCTGAACCTCTTATCGTTTTATTGGGAGAAGTGGATGAAGAGGGCTAATATCCGTTGACCTCTCAAACCTGCAAATTGAATTCACACTTCATAATGGCATAAACTGACAATAGCCCAGACATGGAAAGCCACTGATATCCTGACTGTAGAGATGTTGTGGTCAAAAGTTTGGCATTTATATGCCGTGCAGTAGTTAACCGTAACTATGAGAGAGCGAATCATTGCTGGCCTTGTTTGGTTGACTAACCGGCTTGAAGGTCAACTGGCAGAAATCTTTCTTATTTCCCTTGTCAGTGCGAGAGGATCTGCCGGAGGGGCTGGGCAATGTGACCTGGGAACTCAGATGCATTCCTCACCTGGGAGTTAAAATCTACCACTCCAGGGCCGACCTATTAGAGGGTTACATAGGGGGCACCATAAGGGCCTTGAGAACAAGCATGGCTTTTTGGAGCTTGCTTCCGATCACAGTGGCAGGGAGAATAGCGGTCATTAAGATGGTGGCACTCCCACACCTGTTTTATTTATTTGTGACTCTGCCAGTGTGGATCCCAGCGACAGTCTTCAGGGAGTTGGACTCCATGCTTACGGCATTCATTTGGGGGAAGAGGAGACACATAGTAGCACTCGCCAAGCTGAAGAGACCCAGAGTGGGAGGAGGGTTAGCTGTTCCTGACTTTGCTTCCTATTATTTGGCTGCTCAGCTGCAGTGGCTGACTCGATGGGTGGCGGAGCGAAGGATCGGCGAGAGAGAAGACAACTCCTTGGCTCCTCCGGCATCGCTATTAGCGGGAATGTTCTTTGGCCGCCCTGCTTTGGGACCCGGGCTCTCTCACGAGGTCGGGGTTCTCAGCCAGTGTTGGAGGCGCTGCCTGAGGTGCTCAGGTCTATCAGCACCGTATGGGCCTGAGATTCCACTGATGTGGCTGCAGTGGTTGCCCTGTGCGGGGGATTGGAGAAGACTCTTGACCTGGGAGGGGGCCCGTGTCATACAGATGGGGGACCTTTACCGGGAGGGCTGCCTTCTGCCTTTTGAGGATTTTCGACAGGCCCATGATTTGCCGCAGGGCCAATTTCTCCTGCACCGAGCAGTCACGCAGGCAATACGTGAGTACTGGTAATCGGGACGTGGAGAGCCTCCTCCTCATCTCCCGAGTACCTATATATTGACCTCGGACAGGCTTCTGATGGCCGTCACGACTCTGTACCGGAAAATTAATACGGGGACACTGGGACCACTTGAGGAGCTGAAACACAAATCAGAAGGCAGACATAGCGACCCAGATTTCGGAAGAAGATTGGGATCAAATACTAGAAAGGGTACCGAAGGTTTCCAGAAATGCCAGATTTCAGCTCATACAATTTTATATCCTACAAAGAACTTACCTTACCCCGCAGAGATTGCGGGACCACTTCCAAGTCCGAGATGCAAGGTGCCCCCGCTGCGGAGTGGAGGCTGCCGACTTCATACATATGCTCTGGTCTTGTCCTCTGTTGAAGGCATACTGGAGCTCGGTGGTGAGGGAGGTGGTGGACACAGTTGAGCTTGAGGTTGCTTGCACAGCTGCACACTGCTTGCTACACTTTTTCCCACACACCCCCAAGAATCGTGCCACTAGTAGGTTTCAGGATCTTGCATTCATCCTTGCTAAATGAGAGCTGACGAAGATCTGGAAAAGCGTCACTGGCCCTCATCTTCCCAACTGGAGGAGAGAGTTCAAGAAATGGTCTGGGAGCGAAAGACTGGTCCTGCATGTGGAGCTTCATAGGGGTAGAGGGTCCCCTGAACTGAAGGAGGCCTGGGACCAATTAGATGAAAAACTGCAAGACCATACGCCCTGCACAACAGGGGTGGACCCGGCTCCCGTGGCTACCATCTGACAGGATGCAACACACTGTAGTCTATTAGACAGGTTACGCAGGGACTAGGAAGCATGCCCAAATTTTACACACAGTGGATACAATGAGAGGCTCGGGTAGCATGGGTGGATCGACAACGATTTCATTACACCGGGTGGCACAAGGGTGACATCGGGAATACGGGGGGGGGGTTAAGGGTTAGTTAAGTAGTTTAAGTGTTATTTCTAAGTCACGCTCGACAGATTCCTCTGCATACACTCCATATCCTTAGACACTCACACTTGTTGTGGGCCCATGGATGCTCATAATTAGCATGTTTACATTATTACGTACAAGTTTTACGATAATTGCATTTATGTATGCTACTCAGCCCAACATGCACAGCCTAAGCTGCGGGAACTTATGTGAGTATTGCAGTGGCTTGATATGTAACCGAAAACTAATAAAATATGTTTTAAAAAAAACTATGAGAGAGCGACAGGTCCAAAATACAGAACTATAAGTGAACGACAGGTCCAAAAGTAAAAAAGAGAAACGTCAGGTATGCACTTACACCCTCCGCCACATCTGATACTTACCGCTGTAGATGGCCCATCCTCCTGGTGTTTGCTGGAGAGCTTGACCTGGAAATGTTTCCTCTGCACTCAATGTCACTTTGCCTTGCATTCTCACAGCTGTCCATGAACATGGGATCCTCTGGTTAAATTAACACTTTTGGGGGAATGTAATTAATACCTACGTGCCATGGCTTGCAGCTGGTATTTCATTTTTTAAATAAAGTTGTTTAAAACAGTATGCATAGAGGCAGACTAGGCATGTAAGTGGGGAACAGGAACATGAGTGGGTGACCTCAATTTCCATGAAATGAAATGGACTGGAGGACAGCAAAGCTGCCATTACAATATCACTGGAGAGGTCATATGGCCTAGACTGACGTACCCTTTCCGCAGCATCAACAGGTCATAGGGGGCAAGTACAATGGATTTATTAGTCAAGAGGGAACGGTTTGGGAATACAGTGAAGAAACTGGGAAGAGCACCCAACTAACTTTTTCTGGTCACACATATTTGTACCAAAAAGCATGGGTGAAAGTTAGAGTTAGTATATAAGTCAGGTTGATTTTTATCTGCAAATTAGTGTTTGAGAGTTTACATGGGGATTGAGGATATATGGGAACCTTTTGTTGGAATGACTGCATGTGATGGGGTTGGGTGGGAGCAGCAAACAGCTGTTCTCAGGAAAGGTTGTGATGTGGAGGATTAAAAAGAGCAGAGAGGAATACCACCAAGGGCTGCTGTGCTGTGAAGACCACAGATGGCTATTGCATAAGAGAAAACGGTTTGCTACTGGAAGGAAGCAGTGAACAATTAAGTTTCCAACTTATATCTAAGACTGAATAACCCTGCTCAAAAGTTAGAGACTTTCCAGCAATTAAGACAGGAGAGCATGGATGTCTGCTTCCTGTGAGAAACCGATTGGTTGCGGGAGGCCCAGTTAGGACTCAGTTCCTGTTACTTCACATAGCAATAGTAAACCCTGGTACAAGGAGACTCAAGAGGTGGGATTTGATTGCCAAATAACTTCCATGCATAGATCAAAACTGCTTCAAGGATCCATCAGTTGTATGGCTTTTATTGAATGGATTGTTACAGAGGTTCCACTTATTTTTGGTCTCAATTTATGACCCAAATGTGAGAAATGTTCCTTTGTGCAACACTACCGTGGGTAGTGTGGAAGACTACAGGATCACTCATGATTGTGGGTGACCTCAATACTGCTAAAGATGCTGATAAGGATAGGAAATACCAGAGATCTGGAGTGATCTGTGTTATTATGGCCAAGTGTTGGGGATGCTTTCAGATACAGAAATAGTGGACATCTGGGATATTGGCACACAACTTCCTTTACTCATCCTCACATAAACCCTATGCCAGCAGTGATTATATCTTGGTGTTCGGAGGTACCACTATCCGGCCACGGTTACTGCCCAGCACCTTGAATAAGGAGGATAATTACCTAAAAGATAGGTTTTCAGGATGGAAACTCAATGGCTGGTTCCTTAAAAATCAAGAAGTGGTAAAAGGGTCAGGGATACCATAAAGGAAAACCTGCACCATAATGAGATGGGGTAGGTGGAAATGGTGCTTAGGTGGAATGTTCTTAAGGCAGTGAACTGGAGGTATTATATACCTAAGCCTTCAGTGCTAAAAAGAGAGAGGGAAGACCAGTTTGCCTCCTTGAGACATGCAATGATAACCCTAGAGGGGCATCATAAGGACACTCTCTCTAAGCGCTTATGGTGGAAAATCGTTGAAGTTTTAGGTCAGATTTTAATCAGACGATTTGGCGAAGAATAAGGCGAAGCATGCACTCAATCACCTGTACCTTAAATATTATGAGGAGGACAACAAGGTAGGGTTCTACTTGCCATCTGGTTGAGGACTGCACTAACACATAAGTAAGACACAGGGCAGAGGGTGATGGCGTCACTAAAAAAGGAGCAAAACAATGTGCCTTTCAGGAATGTCACCACCATCTATATGAAATAGAGAGCTGTGGACTGAAGGCAAGCAGTTCCTACTTGGGGGCAGTTCCCTGCCAAGGATATTGGTGAAAGAGGGCTATAGGAGGGGCAATCCAATGACGGAGAAGGCCCTGGCAGTCCTAAAGTGCCTTCAAATAGGAATAGCTCCTTGTTCAGATGGGTTCACGGCAGGCTTTTATAACATATTTTCTTCTGTTGTTTTGGGGGGTACCTTTGAATCTATTTAACACTTTTAGGAGCACGCACAAGGTAACTCCTAAAATGAAAGATGCCACTATCCCCCTACCGTTGAATTCAGCCTTCAACTGCGTGGATAAATTGTTGATAGTCACAGGAACTGAGCCAACTCCTGCTGCACATGGCCAAAGACCATGCACAACAGGAGCTGTTCCTTTAAAAAAACTGAAAGTTACAGTAGTTCATTGAAAAAAATTAAGTTAGAAAACATTACAGTTTAGGTAATACAAAAACTAACATTCTCATGGGAAAAATCAGAAAAAGAATAATTGAAAAAATGGGTAAAGTAACATTATGGATCTAAAGCAAAAATTACAAACCACTGAAATTTACCAAATATAGTTTGCCACATAAACCATACCTGCTCACTGACTCTAAGGGCAATCCATTTTACACTACAACAATCTATGACCCTTGTGACATTTTGGAAACCATTTGCCACATAAAATTTGGCTCGCACTACATTGACCCACTGTAGGATTCTAGAAACTAAAATGTGTTGCACACCTACATTTGGAAGGGCTTCCATGACTTGAATCACTATTTTGGAAAAAGTAAGATGCCAAAATACAATGCCCACTGTGTACTGGTAAAAGCAACTTGCAGAATAATGAAGCATTGGAAGTAATTTTACCAAAGAGTTTGGCTAAAGAACATGTCCAAGGGCAGACAGATGTGTTGGATAGTGTTTGTGTCAAGCCAATACATTGGCCGAACGTCATTCAATGAAAAGTTTGAAGACTGGTATTGCTTTTTGTATCCCTGCAGACTGCTTTTGTTCATCTAGCAGCATCATATTTTATATCATTAGTGAAACCTTGTAAAGTGAAATGAAACTCCCAGTAATCGCTGTGTCCAGGTTTGTGCTTGTGAGTGTTTTCAATCAGGGTGTGGTGAAACATTCTGTTCCACCGGCAGCAATGGTGGAATTTTGGCAACTCTGTGTTACTCTTGTAACAGGGATTACTGGCCAAATTCTGCCAATTGTTTTTCATGGGCAGCTCCAGAATGGTAACTTGGTGAGTGCGAGTGAGATTTGGTGTCCCTATCACTATTCCCGGTTTCTAGAGTTTCATCCAGCGAGGTATTTTGTAATTCAGGAAGTCACACGCTCTTGTGACCAATCGTGGTCAGAAGGTGCTCTTGAGTAGAAAATCAGTCAAATCAACTCAAGGAGCTATGCTCTTTGGTGTGCCGCGTGGTGCCGTTTGCACTGATTTTCAGCATGGAACAGACTCCCAACGTTAAATCACAGCGCAAGCAGGGTGACATGCCTATGTGTGCCTGTTGGCAGAACACAGCGGAATCTCACAGTGTTTTTATGTAACTCAATGGAATTTTGTGGAGTCAAACTTTGCGTGTTTCGCCCACCCCTAGTTTAAGGTGTTACTGAGGAGTGAATTATTTGCCCGAGTGTTAAGTTGGCCTCACTGGTCCTATAAAGTTTGCGCATACACTGATAGTACACATTTACCACCTTCTTTTTCATGGGAGAGGCTTTTTGGAGTAATTTTGTCTTCCCAGCCGTTTGCTATGTAGCTTGTGAATCGAGGGTTTTACTGCTTGCAAAGTCAGCAAAAACTTCCCACATACTTGTGATCCTTTAATATGATTTCACAAAGAACAATCCCTAAAAGTATGAGTATTAAGTTGAACTCACAACTCAGAATGAAGGGCATGGCCAAGAACCCTGAAATGTAAATTGTGTTCTACCTGCTCCACTGCACTGTACTCTGATGAGGCTTTTCTGGGCTTGATTTCATACTCTGATTCGATCTATGTATATTTGTCCAACAAATGCCCAAAGTCTTACATTTTCAATTGTCAAAAGAGAAAAACGATAGTAATTGGTATACTTACCTTTGCTTTATACATACGTCTGCATCCATAGGACCCAAATGCCAAAGCGGTTATTCTAGATAGTATTGAGACATATAAAGCCGTCAAAGTCAACATACTCACAGATGTTAACCAGAGTTCTGCATTTCCTGATGGAAATAACATTACAAATATAAAATGAAACCTCAGTGATAAATACAACAATGCATGTACACAGTAGACAAAACTTCTCTTTAGGCATGTAGATAAAAATATTACCATTTGCAAATTAAAATGATTTGTAAATAGATGCATACACATTAAAAAAGAAAATATACTTTGTGGTATCTCTAGTGCTGTGTATCCTTGAGCGCTTTCCAAATTATAGAAACTACTACCATGTGTTAATGACTAAAATGTGTTTAATGAATGCTGCTATGAGAAAAGATTAGTTAACGTTATTACAGTTTCAACAACCTATTGCATCCCAGGCATACTGACCACATTTCCATATATTTGATGGCCACTTGTCACAACTCCATGTCATAAATAAAATGTATGGAAACGATTGAGTCAATACTTTTAATAAAGGGGTTTTTCTTATGTTGCCTTCATTCTTTTTAGTTTGCCTCTTCCATTATATAATGGTACTGACCATTAAAATAACAGTCTTAGCAACTGAACTCTGGAGTCATTACCAGGTACGTTTTTGTCAACATATTTATAAGGAGTGATTGAGTTTTCATCACCGATCTTAAGAATGTAATACAGTCTTCACTTTGGCTTAAAAATTAAAATTAAAAACAAATATTCAAGTAAAATCCAATCATAATATTAAAAATGCATATCAATTCGTATTATTTATTGACAGTTCTCCCTATATTCGTAACAACAATACTTTAACAAAAGTCTTCTGAGGAAGCTTGATTTGAGTACAAACACAGAGTATAAGTACCAGATCTGTTTGCGTGTGTTATTCATTTTCTTTTACTTTTAATCCTTAATTTCATTTTGCTTTTACTCTTTATTTCTTTAATTTTAACATTAGTATATTAGCTTTGTACACTACCGTGGCCATAGCCACCAGGGGCATTTCAGGGACCTGCCAGTCCATATTTATATTTGACCCCCTCAAATCACCAATGCAGGTGTCACAGTATTATCGAAACCTCAGTAGTAACTCTGATTTTGCATTTGAATCCATACAGTCTAATCGGAAAAAATGCTGGAGTTCAAAAGGTGAATGAACAAGAAAAATGCCTTTTTCACTTTGTTACTTTTTCTGGTGCTCAAACACAGGTTACATGTCAGACTGTCTTCTGACAAATTGGTGCTTATTTTTTAAAATGGAAATGTTGTTTACTTTTCTTTTTTGCACTGCAAAGTGTGAGGATTTTGTAAAGTGAACTATGTGGCAATCTCAATATGGCCACTGGAATTATGTGTCAGGGGAGGCCCAAATTATGCAACAAGGTTGACTAAATTATGCGTCAGGAAAACACATTATGTAGTTTCATGTGGCACATTTTGGGAGAGTACAACTTTATTATTTTGGCATTTTTACACGTTAGCACTGTCTGGACAAACGTTGCATTTCACTAGTACCTGCGTGACTTCCAATTACAGCTATAAGTAACTGAAAAGTGACCAGTCAACCTTCGTGAAGAACCTCCCATTGAGTGTCAGCACATGTTGCAGCATTTTTAGTAACTTTTCATCCTCTTGAGCTAGAAACATTTATTTGTTAAAAACTGCATATTGTGCAGCATATGAATTATGTTGCCAATGCAGAAAATCTATAATTATGAGGAAAACACCACTGCCACACAACCACATAATCGAAGTGGCCTCATGTACAGGGAGTGTGATTAGAAAAACTGTAGGATGTTAATTTGTTTACAATACAAAAAAATGTAAATATCTGTAAATTAACTAACATTTCAACATGCACCAGCAGTTATGAAAGCACACGTGAAGCACATTGCGGCATATTTAAGAGCCCCTAACTCCATTCCAATGTCACATTAGCGTCATTTTTTAACGCTAATTTGGTGTTAGAAGGCCAAAAACGCCACGCCATATTTACAAAGTGGCGCAAATGCCTTCACCAGTCATAATACATTCAAATCTAAGAGATTTGTTTGCGGCATTTTTTTCAGCAATTTTAACGCTTGCTCAGAGCAGGCATTTAAAGGAGGCTTCCATTAGTTACAATGGGCCTCTGGGTGCTTTGCAGGGTTAGCATCAACATTGTTTACACTAATCCTGCAAAGCACTGAACTAGCATAAAAAATTCTGTCCCCTAATGCCACCATGTGTGTACCATATTTTAAATATGGTACACACATGGTGGCATTAGGGGGGCGCTAAGGGGTGCTGCGCCACTTTTCTTAAATATACCCCATTTTGTTTTGTAATTCTGAAGTGTGATGGAAACAAAGATTTTTTAGGGAAAAAAAACAAATCTTGGTGATGTACAAATGATATATATTGTATTACAGCATGTGTATAGTGCTTACTACACTTATGTGTGGCACTGAGGCTCTTATATACATAGGCAACAACCAACGCGTACAGAGTGGTGAGTGGGTGGAAGGTTGTGGTCTTTGTTTTAAGATCCTATTTGGGAATTGTTTCCAAGTTCTGAGTAATGGCCACCAAGGTGCATTATCATCTTCTGGGATGCAGTGCATAGGAGTGTGGTGGATGATTTGGTGTCAGAGACAGATATGTAGTTTATGTTTTTTTAGTACTCCAGCAGTTTTGAACAGATTTGCCAGTCCCCATTATGATATTTCATATAGTTAAAGTCTGCTTAGCTAATTGGGTTGTCCAACCAGAAACTTTGTGTGTAGTTGTGGGCCTGAGCTAGCATGGTTGTAAACAGAGAGAAGTGGAGAGATCTGCTGGGCTGTGCATTGTTACTTTCATCCTATGTCTGAGTGTCATTGTGAGACGTAAAGACGTGGCAATAGTGTATCGATGTTTGGAACCTGCAGTTGTGAACTAGATTGTTTCCAATCTTTGGATAGTAAGATGAAGATTGAGCTTGAGGGTGGGACTGTGTTTCAGGGTTCTGTTGCTGGAATGTGTGGTGGTGTAGTTGCTTTGAAAAATAGCCATGATTTCAACTGCTTTCTGAAGTATATATGTTGCTGGATACTTGAAATGCTGGCTAGAGGTGAGATCAGAATCTTGGCAGCTTGTAATGAGAAAGTAGTGTTTTCTATGGATTGCTTATGGTAAGGTGGTATGATGAGAAGTGGGGCAAGCCTTGAGTGCAGAGTCCTGCTTTGTTTGTATTATTATATGAATTTAGCTTGCTTTGCAGCAGCCCCCATAATAAGTAGCCACTGGAGTGATTGTAAGATTGAAGTTGTGTTCTCTTGGGTGAAGGCATAGAAGAAGTCTTGCAGCAGCATTTTGGATGAGTTGTATTTTGTACTTGATGAATGCGGGTTCACCAAGGCATAGGCTGTTGGCATATTCAAGCTTGGAGATTACAAGTGTGAGAATACCTTGAAGTTTCTGTCAGTATCCAAGGTATGGGAGGATGCAATATAGCACTCTGTTAGACATTAATAATTTGGTCTCAAACAGAGGTCTAAATCTGTAGTTAACCGTAGGTTTCTGACTCCTCTTGATATTGTTGGTGGGGATTTATGTTCCTTCACCTTATGGCGGTAGGCTGGTATTTTTGCCATTGTCCCCTGGTCATTATCTCTGTCTTTCCGGTATTTAGCTTGAGATGGTTATTCATCATCCATGTGTTTATGGCCCAAAGGCAGTCATCAAGTTTTAAATTGTAGAGTTTTTCCAGACCATCCATTTTTCAATCTGCAGGTGAGGTTGAAAGATTTAATCAGGTTGGGTGAGAGAGTTAGATAGATGTTGAATAATAAAAGGGATATGAAGGACCCTTGAGGGATGCTGGTGTTGCGTGTGAGGAGCTAATGTGAAAGTGGTACCAACACTAGTTCAAAGTTATAAGTGAGAGGCCAAAAATTCAATGGGCATTAGCTGAACTCCCTTCTCAACTTTCAAATATAGTATGTCAATCAAGAATTTGCAGTATGAAAATATGGTGGGCGAAAAATACTGGATTGGGATTCAGCCCCAGGCAATTGCCAGTGGCCGAGATTAATTCAACCATTCCATCCATCACCTTGTTGGTTTTGTATTTGACAACCTAAGTGCACTGGGTATACCCATACATGTGTTACAAGCTTACTGTTCCACTATAGCCAATTTATGCCCAGAGCCACAGGAATTGTGGGATTGTGTGGCTGTGGTGATTTTTGTGTAATTATACATTTGCAGCATCTGTCGCATAATCTGCAGATTTTAAAAAAAAATGTTTCTAGCTCAAACGGTTCAAAAGTTACTAAAAATTCTGTGATGTGTTGCTGCACAGTGAAAGGCCATTTGCCAAGGTTGACTGGTCACCTTTCTGTTGCTTATCGCTATATCTGGGTGCTGAACTCTTCCTATTGAGGGGGAACGAATGCCCCGACAGTGTTAAGAAGGGTAAAAATAATGATGAAATACTATCACAAGGTGTGCCGAGTTGTGCCACATAATTTGCTTTTTGTTGCTGCATAATTTACTCAAATCTGCTGCATAATCTGGCCTTTTCCTGCTGCATAATTCCTGTGGTCCTGGCTATACCTGGCTGAAGAGCCCTAACTATGGCAAACACGGTCCTAGGTTGCTTGTGTTCCGGTTCAGTGAGGACCTGCCCTGGCAGTTTGGGCTGGACTGTTCCCATGAGGCACGGAGTCAAGATTGATTTGCACATGGCTGGGTCAAAACTGAGGTAGCCTGGAGGGCAAAAAACTTTGGATTAGGACTCAGCACGGAGCGATTGCCAGTGGCTGAGATTAATTCAAGCATTCCATCCATAACATTGTTGTTTTTGTATTGGTCTCCTTTTATAGAACACCTTTTGCACAACTTGCCTGTAACTAAGAGGGTTGTATGCCAATGTCGTAGAGTACTTCAAGTCCATGCAGTTGTGACTGGTGCTTTAGATCAAATGTAATTGAAATTTTCATCTTCGGTCACAACCTTATAGTGAAATTCTTTGCGGGACCATGTCAGCTTCCACTACAAAATGGTATCTAAATTCTACTTAGTTTTTCACCATTGTTGTATCCCTAAAATGTTTAAAGAACAAGTTACTTAACTTTGTTAACGTTTTTTCTGGTGGATACATTAGCTACCTGTTCATTCCTCACCTTATGAATTCTCCCAATGTGCCAGCATTCAACGGAAACTTTGTTCCCAGCTCTTCACGTCGACGAGGACGTCACAATTGCACGGCTCCGCCCGCGACTCTGCCTGACGTAATCGTGGCAATAAGAAGTCCTCGCCGGCATGCTGACGTCAGTTTCACCCTTTTTTTACGTGCCTTTGAGGTGAACAGGTGAAAAACAACCTCACGAAAGCACACATGTATATATAGATATTGCAATACAAATATAATATAAATACAGCATTTATTTATCTAAAAAATAATCAAAAAAGTAAATACATTTATAATAAAGAAGTCTTGATATGACCAGACAGGCAACTGGTGGGACTGTGAGGAATAGACAGCTAGCTACTGTCTCCACCAGAAAAAACATTACCGAAGGTAAGTAACTTGCTCTTCTGATGGATACAACGACCTGTGGATTCCTCACCTTATGAATAGAGTCCCAAAGCAGTACCACACTCGGAGACGGATGCCTTACCGTTCACACGAAGAAATCCTGCAGCACCGAACGTGCAAAATGGCCGTCCCTACTAACTTCTGAATATAAGCAATAATGCTTCACAAAAGTATGGGGGGAAGCCCAAGTTGCTGCCTCACAAATACCTACTACAGGAACACCTCTAGCAAATGCCGAAGTGGCAGACTTAGACCTGGTGGAATGAGCTCTAATACCCTCAGGAGGAACCTTCTTTGCCAAGGAATAACAGATTGTAATGCAAAGAATGACCCACCTGGATATGGTTCTTTTAAGACAGCTCTGCCTTTCATCTTGCCCACATATCCAACGGAGAGTTTGTCATCCAAACGAAAGTCCTTTGTTCTTTCAACATAGAAACTGAGAGCTCTTCTCGGGTCTAAGCGATGGAGTCTTTCTTCCTCTTCTTAAGTGTGAGGAGGAGAATAGAAGGATGAAAGAGTAATAGACTGCCCCTTATGGATGGGAGTGACAACCTTAGGAAGGAAAGCCGCCCTGGTTCTCAGCACCACTTTGTCAGCATAGAATGACGTAAAGGGAGGTTTGACACTAAGAACCTGAAGCTCACTCACACGCCTAGCAGATGTGATAGCAACAAGGAAAACTGTCTTTAAGACTAACAACCTTAAAGGACAAGAATGCATTGGTTCAAACGGTGAATCCATTAAAAAAGTCAAAACCAAATTTAAATCCAACTGAGGCATAAAAAAAACAGTTAGAGGAAACTTATTAGTTAGGTCTTTCAAGAACCTAACACCCATAGGCGATTTGAACAAGGAAGGTTGATCAGAAAGGCACAGAAAGGCCGACAGCGCCAATAAATAGCCCTTGACAGTCTCAACTGCACAACCGTTCTGTGCTAAAGTTAAGGCAAACATCAGAACATCAGACAAATGGGCTTTCAAGGGATCAATTTGTCTCTCTCCACACCAAGCGACCATCTGCCGGCCTAAACAGTCTTGGTGGAGTGTCACCTGGCTGATACGATAACATCCACCACTTCTGGTGGGAGAGAAAAGGAACTCAGATTGCCCCGTTCAATCTCCAGGCATGTAGGTGCAGGCTCTGGAGGTGGGGGTGTAGAACCTTCCCCTGCGACTGCAAGAGGAGGTCTGCCCTGTGAGGGAGATGGAGCGGAGGGCACAGTGAGAGTTGGAGATGGTCTGTGTACCACATCCTTTTCAGCCAATCCAGAGCTATTAAAATGACTTGATCTCGATCTTGGCGAATCTTCCTCAGAACCTGAGGAATCAAGGGTATGGGGGGAAACGCGTGAAGTAACTGGTCGCACCAAGGCATCTGAAACTTGCCCCCCAACGCTCATTGCACTGGATACTGGAGGCAGAACGATGGGCTGTGCGCTTTCTCCCGTGTGGCAAACAGGTCTATCTGTGGAAAACCCCACAACCGGAAGATGTGCAGGACCAGGTCCGGATGGAGACATCACTCATGATCGGCCGAGAAATGCCGACTGAGAATGTCGGCACGTACGTTGAGAACTCCGGCCAGTTGGTTTGCTACTATGCAAATCCAATGGTCCTGTGCCCAGAACCAGAGCTGCAGAGCCTTTCTGCAGAGAAGGTACGACCCGACACCTCCCTGCTTGTTGACATACCACATTGTGGTAGTGTTGTCCGTCAAGACTTGAACTGACTGACCGCGAAGGGACGGGAGGAAGGCCTTGAGAGCCAGATGTGTCACCCACAATTGTAACAGATTGATATGAAACATCTGTTCCACTGGAGACCAACAACCTTTGATCTTCAGGTCCCCCTTAGAGTGGAAGCATCCGTAATGACCGTGGCCACCAGTGGTGAAAGAGAAAACAGCCTTCCCTGAGAACGGTTGCCGCCCACAGTCCACCATCGTAGATCCATTACAGAGTCTCTGGAGATCATTATCGACTCCTCGAGATCCCCTTTGTGGTGAAACCACTGCTTGCGGAGGCATCACTGAAGAGCCCTCATGTGCCAGCGTGCATGAGTGACCAAAAGAATGCAAGAAGCAAACAGAACAAGCAGACGTAGGACCTTGAGGACTGGAACAACCGCTCCATTTCGAAACATTGGAATCAATGCCTGAATGTCCTGAATCTGCTGAGGCAGAGGATAGGCCCGATTCAATGTTGTATCCAGTATTGCCCCTCTGAACAGGAGACGTTGGGAGGGCTCCAGGTGAGACTTGGGCACGTTTACCATAAAGCCCAGACTGAACAACAACTGCGTTGTCATTTGGAGGTGATGCAGCACAAGCTCTGGGGACTGAGGTTTGATCAGACAATCATCCAGGTATGGGAATACCGATATTCCCTTCCTTCTGAGATTTGTGGCAACCACCGCCATCACCTTCATGAAGACTTGAGGTGCGGAAGACCAAAAGGAAGGACCGCAAACTGGTAGTGTTGCGACCCCACCAGAAACCACCATCACGTTCGTGAAGACTCGAGGTGCGGAAGACCAAAAGGAAGGACCACAAACTGGTAGTGTTGCAACCCCACCACAAACCAGAGATGCTTCCTGTGTGACTTGAGAATGGGGATATGAAAGTAAGCGTCCTGCAAGTCGACAGACACCATCCAATCCTCTTTGTTCAATGCCAGAAGCACCTGCGCTAGAGTCAGCATCTCAAATTTAATCTGTTTGAGGAACCAATTTAAAATCCACAGATCCAGGATAGGCCTCAATCAACCATCCTTCTTGGAAATCAGGAAATATCTTGAATAGCAACCCTGACCCCTTACATGCTCTGGAACCAATTCCACTGCACCTTTTGATAAAAGGACTTGAACCTCCTGCTGCAACAACAGGAAATGATCTTCTGAACAAAACAAAGGATGGGGAGGGATGGGAGGGATGGGAGGGGGAACTCCCGAAAAGGAAGCGCATACCCTTTCCCCACAATATTTAGTACCCAGGAGTCCGACGTGACTAACTCCCACTCATGGAGAAAATGAAATAACCTTCCCCCTACGGGAGAAGCATGTCTTAAAATGGATGGAAAACTAGGGCTGCTTTCCTTGTTGTGCTCCCCAGAGGAAGAGGATGAGGCAGGGTGCTGCTGGTGGCTCCTCGTGTCCTAACCCTCCCCCACCCTCTAAAGTACCTATTTGGAAGGTTGGCAGGCTGCTGAGTCGTGGATTGAGGTCTTCCACAATAAGGGGCTCCATGGCCAAACACCCTAAACCTTCGAAAGGATCTGAAAGGAGTAGATGTTGAAGTTTGCAGTCCCAAAGACTTTGCCATGGCCCTACTGTCTTTGAAGCGCTCTAAGGCAGAGTCTGCTTTGGCCCCAAACAACTTTTCACAGTTGAAAGGGAGGTCCAATAAAGTTGTCTGGACATCTGTCAAAAACCCAGAAGGCCTTAGTCATGCATGTTTCCTGGTGGCAACTGAAGTACCCATTGTCCTGGCCACTGAGTCTGTAGTATCCAGACCAGATGATCTGTTTGGCCACAGCTTGGGTTTCCAACAGGAGCTCGTCGAACTGCCCCTGCATACCCTGCAGCAAGTTACGCACATATCTACCCAACACACAGGTAGCATTGACCGATTATAGGGCCATACTGCAAGATGGGAAAGTCTTTTTAGCCACTTGCTCCATCCTCTTGGACTCCCTGTCCAATGGAGTAACAGGACAGGAGCCTGGTGCAGAAGGAGCTGAACAAGAAGCCTGTACCACCAAGCTCTCAGGAGTCGGATGCTGTGACAAAAATCCTGGATCCCCAGGAGCAACCCTGTACCTCCTTGCTACAGTTCTGGACACAGCTGGTGATGTAACAGGCTTTCTCCAGACCTCTAAAATAGGCTCTTTAAGAGCATCATTGAAAGGGAGCAAGGGCTCCACTGAAGTAGAGGAAGGATGTAAGACTTCAGTCAAAATGTTTGTTTTAATTTCAGCAGCTGTCAATTGAAGCCCCAAAAAATCTTCAGCCTTCTTAATGTAAGGAAGCCGCCTCTTCCGTAAATTCCCCCAGGGATGAAAGATCCCACTCAGGGGAAGTGTCCAGCCCACTAACTGAGTGCGGGCCCTGAAATTCTCCCAAGGGCTGAGCAATCTCACCTTCTCCAATAGCCTTCTCTGGTAGTCTTGCTCTTCCAAGAGCCTCAGCGCTCTTATCCGCGACCTCAACCTTGTCTCCAACCTCGGGATCAACAGAGAGTTAGCCGACAACAACGACACCGGCTTCAAAACAGATGGGCGCAGTAAGGGAGAAGAGTTGACTCCATCTGCACCGTCAGCATACGAGGCACTGTCATCTGCGCCGTCGGCCCATAAGGCAATGTCATCGGGGCCGAATCGGCACCCACAGCCTGATAAAAAGTCACAAACTGAGCCGACTTCTATGGAGAAGGAGAATGCCAAAGGACCCGTGGGACCAGCCGGTGCACCAGCAGGGGCCCAAGCCTTATTAAAAATATTGAACATGGCATTCAGAAAACGCCGCCGGATACGCTCCCGGTGTCGGGAAAGCAGGAAACCTTTGATCTTCATGCAGCGGTTGGGTCAGATCCGGAACCTGTGCCACTGACTCCTGAACCCCAGTCGAAAAGTGAGTTGGAGGACTCGCTGGGGACTCAACCACCTCGATAAGCGATGGCTCCGGAGAAGCCTGAGGAGTTTGAGGCTGGGAGTTACAATAGGACTAACCTCCACGCCATACAACGCTTCTTGATGGAGAACAAGATCGAGTCCAATCTCTAGAAGAATGACGTAGAGAGTCGTGCCGGTGCCGCTTTTTGTGTGACCTCGACGACTTATGTGATGACGAGTCCTTAGTCTTGGACCTTCGTTGACTTCTGTGTCCTTTCTTCACCTTAGCTAAAAAGAGCTTAGCTTCTCTTTCTTTCAGCACCTTTGGATTCATCCTTTGGCAGGACACTCACTCTTCTACGTCGTGGTCCGAACTGAGACACCATAAACAGTCATCATGAGGGTCCGTGACAGACATACGACCTCCGCACTCACAACAAGATTTAAACCCTGACTTCTAAGAAGGAGACATTGTAACAGGTACAATAAGACACCTTCAAAACAGTAGCTTCTCGAGAGCTAGGAGAAAACCATTAGTGTTGAAGGCACGGAAAAAAAGAGAACTGACGTCAGCACGCCGTGAGGACTTCTTTTTGCCACAATGACGTCAGACGGAGTCTCGTGCGGAGCTGTGTAATTGTGATGTCCTCGTCCACGTGAAGAGATGGGAAGAAAGTTTCTGTTGAATGCAGGCGCATTGGGAGAATTCATAAGGTGAGGATTCTGCAGGTAGTTGGATTCATCAGAAACACAGTTTGGTGCTAATTTCTCAAAATGTTCTTGATAGATATGCTCCAAGCTCTCTGTAAAGTTATTTTAAATTAGTGGCAAGTTAAATTAAATTAAATTAAATTAAAACTCCACTTATGGAGTTGGGCAGAACTGGGGAACCCCACACTTTACAAAGCACATGGATTTTCCGAACTTTATGTGACGTATTATCTTTTCGGTCTTTCTAGGTGTGATTTCCTGATGCAGAATGTCCAAGGTAGGCTATCCTCTAACAAAAAAATGCTAAGTGTAGAAGTAGTAAACCCACCACCTCAGGTTAGAGGTGTGGTAGGGAGGCTCTAAGCTGAGACCAGCTTTTTTTTTTTTTAAATCTACATAAGCTTTGCATTTCACAGAGCTTGAACGGTTTAGAAAATACACATAGTTGCAAGTCAGCTTACTTTACAACTTTGCACTCCTCTATTTTAAATACCATCTAATTGATAGGATTAGATTGTGGAAGTTGATTGAGTGTGCTTTATTATATGCCATTGAAAAAACACATATTTCTTGACAAAGGATGACACTGTGTGCCCCCTGAATATCGAAATTAGAATATCGGTGGCACAGAATATCGAGGACAGAATATCAAATCAAAATTATCAGCAGGTAAGTGTAGATTTTCTATACCTTACTCCACCTTTATGTACCTATGTGATATATATATATATATCTACAACTTCGAAGTATGTAGATGTGGAGTTAGGAAAGGTAAATCTATACTTTACCTCCTTATGCTCCTACCTTTCAATATTTTCTCCTTGATATACTTGACCTCGATATTCTGGGGGTCAGTATAGAGTAGCACAACTAGTATTTGGGAAGTAATGCATCTATGGAGCACCGCTGTAATGTTTGGTCATAGATTATGGCCATGCCCTCCTAAGAATATACTTCTGGCTAAGGGCCTGTGAGTAAGGGGTGTGACAAGGGCTTGTTAATGGGCAGCTATCATAGGGACGCCTTAAGCAGGAAAAGCGAGAACAGTAGTGGAATGTAAGCAGTCCCTGTGCATAGAAAATCATTTCTACAATCTTAAGGTGCAGTTCTTAACTTTGCTTCGAAACCATACATTTTTTAAATATATAACTGAAGCCTCTAAAAGTAAATGCTTACCTATTCTTTTCTCTATATAGGATGAACAGGCCCTAGCCTGGCGGCCTGCCACTTCATCAGACAATAACACAACAGACTCTCTAATCTAAAATTTGTGTGTGACTACGAGTGGTTCGCAACCCCCTTTATTTGTGCCCTTTCAACACCTGCTGGCTTACTGGTGCGTTTTGCGTATGTCAAGTGTATGTAGATGCCAGTTGGCACTCTATACTACGAAGGTGGGCGAGCCAACACACAAGCAGGGTGAGCAGAGCCAAGCCAATAGTCTGCTGGGACTCTAAGAGCCCACATCATATGAACCGAGCCCTGAAAATTGTTGCAATCTAACCCATGCAACTAAAATCGTGCAAATGTGATAGCCTATTAAAAAGTGAAACAAAAGTGTTTTTCTTTAACATGCAGAAACCTTTCACCTTTTAACAGCTAATTATTTTTGTGCAGCACACACTACGGACTTAAAGAACAAAAAGGAGGATCGGAAAAAATATTTGCCTAGGATCACACAATTTGTGCAAGTGAAGGAACCCGGGATAGATCCCACCAAAGACTGGTCTGATTTCAAATTATGCATCGTTTAACTTCAACGTTTATGCTTTGTTTTTAATTCTATGTGTATGATGGTTGAGTGTGGGAAGCTGTGAGCAGCTGCAACATAACAACTCTCCTTCTTTAGGGTTAGGGCTTTCAAGAGTACCTCGAGCAGAGCCAGGCCTCTGGCTCAAGATTCGCCTGAGACTTACATGGCTATCTCACCTCTAATTTGCTATGGTCCGTGTATTTGGGAGTATACTAATACCAATGTATTACAAACTTGTAATGAGGACTTTATATTATATGGAGGATTCAACTAGGCTGCAGTATTGCTATTGATATTAATTTAGGCATATACACCCACCTCACTCAACAGAGCAATAACTGACTGCCTTCAAATGGATGGCCATTTGAAGATTGGATGGATAAATTGTGTTAAAAGTACATATTCCGAGTTTGGCAGGCCTAATTTGTACTTTGATTCTAGTATTATTCTTAAAAAATTGAATGTGAACCAAGAATGCATTTTCTTAGATCAGTCGTCAGCAGAGGGAGTCTGTTGAGTTCTCCAACCTACAGTCAGGTTTTATGTAATGTTGAGGAATCCTCATTCAACAGATCCTTATTTATTTATCGTTAGTTACTAGCCACTGGGAGAGCTATTTTACCTGAATTAGACCTAGTATTATTCTTTCTCCAAAGGGTGGATGAGTTCTAATTAGGTCTTAACAGTCTCGTGTTTTTACAAAAAATATACAAAAATAACTTACAAATGTAGGGTATTTCAAACAACACTTTTCCACCATCAGTTTTTTCAAATGTCACTCAAATCATGACCCTTCCCCCCACAAGCCAAAGTACACAATAAAAAACAATCCCACTCCAGCCACTTGATGCTTTCACTTTGATTGAGTGCTTTTTCCCTTGCACATATAAAATTAGTTCCCAAGGAACAGAACATTTTAGACACTGGTACATCCTAGTAACTGATCGTCTCTATATATATTAGGCTGTCACCAACACTCAAGATATTTATTGTATGTTGCAATGTTGACTCCTCACTGTAAACCAGCTTTGGTATACCTATTTATCCTACAGAAAACAAGCACAATAGAGTAGCTTGCATGTATGCGTTAATATGTAGATTGAAGCTGGACCCACTCCGTTTCTGACTGAAATTTCATGCACTTTTATCTGACTACTATTAATAACTTGTGGAACTCTGCTTGACAAGAGATTTTCAATGCTTTTGCATCTTACTTGAGAGAGACCGGTAGTAATGCCTTGCGGAACTGCAGGTTAACTATAACTTGCGTCCTGCCATACACTCCTCATGAACTCTCATATTAAATCATTAATTACGTTTTATGAGATCATTGATGACATCAGTGATGATTTTTCAAATAGCATTGATAACATCACTGATGACGTCAACCGAATGCAATGTCCTAACATTCCATAGCCTCTTTACTGTTAATAGGTATAAGCTTTAGCAACAACCTTGGCATCCTAATGGGTCTTTGGTGTGTGAAAGAACTCTGTGAATGGTTGTGAAAAAGATGAAGGTTGCACAGAGCAGAGACTTGCTGACTCATGTCTCGCTGATTGCCCACAATAGGTCACCTACATGAAGAAGGTTTGCTACAGGGCTAAGTTTGTATGTAGTAGGTTCCAGTCGCGGCCCACTCCTATGTAAAAGGCGGGGCCGGATGCGGCATGTGGGGAAGGGGGGAGCGGGATATTGAATAATGAAAAGAAAGAAAGAAAGAAAAAAACGTACCTCCTCTGTTGCGGTCGCTCCTCTGTCCCTCGTCGCTGGCACTGCAGGCACAGGCTCCCAGCCTGCCCTGCGCCAATCCTGACACTGCTCAGAGCTGGAGAGAGCCTATAGCGCACGTGTGTTTGGCCGGCCCCAGACGGCAGGCCAAACACACATGCGCTTTGAGAGGCGTGCTCTGTGTACACCCTCCGAGGCTGTCATCCCCTATGCCCAACTCCTTTCACTACAAAGGAATAATAAACCTAGTTTATTATTCCTCCATGGTGAAAGCTTCTGCTGCTGACAGGGGGGTGACGCTCCTCCGCCCTTATAGAGGAGCTACCCCTGGTACGTTCTTGGGGCCATATTTATCAACTTTTGACACAATGCAGCACTGCGTGAAAGGGCAGAAATGCACCATATCTATCAAGATTCTCCTGCTCTTTTCTTATGCTTGTACTTGTTTGGTTGCCCAGCGCCAATGCATCATGGTGCAAGGGTGCCTGCATGGCAGGCAGGATTGTTTTTGTGTAGAACGGAAGACATTCCTGCACAAAAAAATCCTTTGGGGCTTTTTCCTTTTGCAGCACACTTGCAAAGTGAAAAAACAAGAAAAAATAAAGATACTACTCCTTGTTAAACCTCCCCTGGGAAGTCTGGGAATGCGACAAAATCCATGGGTGGATGTGTGGGAACACCCATGATCTACCCTTGAAATGCATTTGTAGGGCAGAGTAACGCAAGGCAGGCAACTTGTGCTGGCTTGCGTTACTCCGGACTTACCAAGCCATGCAGGACCATGCAAAGTGGCCTTGTGTAGCTTGATAAATCTCATTCTAGGTTTTGGATTATCTTGTATCCTCTTGTGTGGTGCAAGGGTGACACAAAACCTTTGATAAATCTTGCCACAGGTTTTTTTAGAGATCCCTGAATGTCTGGAGAGAATGGACTGTACATGAGAACTTGTCCATAGGGCTGAAAACTGTACGTACCAGGTACTAGCTCACCCGTGTGTGCTTGGTTGCCCACAAGAGGTCGGCTAGCCACAAAGTTTTCATTACAGGGTGAATGCTGTGCTTAGTAGAGTTTCACGGGTGTCTAAAGCGAGTGAGCTCTCAACTGAGGGGTTATACACAGGGCAAAGAATATTGGCAGCAGGAGCTTTCCTATCCTTTTCTGGTTTACTGCTGGAAAGTGTTAGGAATAGGGAAAGACTGTGCATAGTAGGGATTTGGCTGTTGGGAGGGAAGTGTCAATCCTTGAAGAGTAGTGCACAGGGGGAACACCATGTACAGCAGGGGTTTATACATCCTTCTCCAGAAAATTACCAACATACAGTCTATCCACTAAGTATTTAGTGCAGTGTGACGGCCGTGGATTGAAGGAGCTTGGTTCACCTAAGTGGGCTTGTGTGTCAGAAGAATATGTTGGCCCTCATTATGACATTGGCGGTAAGTCCCACTTACCGCCACCCTGACTGCTGCCAACATACCGCCGCCGTGGCTGATATCCATTCATCATATTATGACACACATACACCAATCCATCACTATTCAGCCACACACACAAGTCTGCCACATCAAAGGTCAGTGATAAACTTGCAGTATCCAAAACCACACCGTTACGCCAACAGAACTACACCCACCCCATTATGACCCACGAATCACCACAGTGGATATTCAGTGGTGGTAAACAGACAGTTGCGCTCAAAATACACACACACATACGAAACAAGACCACATTGGACAATTCTAACAATACACACCTGTCACCCATACACACACCACACCCACACACCCACACCACTATAAAACACACACCCACAGTACCCACAACCCTTAACGTCTACAAACCATTGGCACGAGACAGACACCATGACCACAGACAAAACCAGAGCCACACACCACCATCACCTATACACCACCCACGCACCCCAAATCACACACCCCAAGACATCACCCTACACACCCTCACCCACACAACTCACACAACACCCATGGCACCACAAAGACACCCCTGATTCTCGGAGGAGGAGCTAAGGGTCATGGTGGAGGAAATCATCCGGGAAGAACCACAGCTATTTGGAGCACACGTGCAGCAGATATCCATTGCTAGGAAGATGGAGCTATGGCACAGGATCACGGTGTGCACGCTCTGAGGACTCCCTGTCTTCACCCTGCACCAGAAGAACCAAAGAAATCTCCTGTGGAGTGACAGAGTAACTCCCCTGCTCAAGTAGGCACCTTCTAAATCGAAGACCGGTTCTCTTGGACTCCTCTCCTGGCGACGAGCATGTTCCTTGGGACGCAGAGGGTGGACCCCATTGACACAGACTGTCCTGAGGTCCTGCTGTCCCAATTTGGAGGAGGTAAGACCTTGCCTTCCCCGAGAACGACAGCACCCCTGTGTACTGCGTCTTCTTCACCTCCTGAGGCCTCTGTGCACTATTTGCAAAATTCCTTTGTGCACACCCTGGCCCAGGTCCCCTACACTCTATCCTGTGACGCTCAACTCTCTCAGTTGTTCTCCGGCGGCGTGGGACCTTTCTTTGAAGTGCTGCACCCACTGCATTTTGCACCTCCTTTGTCCCCGTGTTGTGGGACTCCTGTGGGTGCTATCTGGTGTTCTGAGGGCTCTCAGAAGTGCTGAGAGCCCCCTCTTCCTCCTCACACAAAGTTGAGGCCCCAGGTCCCTCCTGGGTCCAGCTAGCACCTACTTGACGCAGAACGCGACTTTGCCGGAACCAACGCTTGTTGGAGGAATCCAGCGCCAAAACTCGCCTTCATCCAACTTCTCTCCTTGGGACATCCAGTGCATCATGCAAGAACCCGCTGACATCTTCCTAGGGTGCATTTCTACAGTCTTCGTCCAACCGGGGATTCTTCTTTTGCACCCTCTTCTGGGTTGGCAGGGGCTCCTGTCCTTCCTGGAACTTCTTTCGACTTCTGTACTTGGTTTCCTTCCTTTGCAGGTCTTCAGGTCCAGGAATCCACCATTTGTTGTTTGCAGTCTTGCTTGGTTCTTGCAATAACTCTAATCACAACTTGTAGTGTGTCCTAAGGAAACTTGCAGTATTTTACCCCTGCTTTTCTGGGCTCTGGGGTGGGGTATTTTACTTACCTTTACTGTATTCTTACTCTGGTGATTACAACCAGGCAGGCTCAAAAGAGCAAACTGATAATCCTGGGGAGGGTCCTTCCACTGATCTTCCTGGTAACAGGCCCCCTAGTATAACTGGGAGTGGGAAGGGTTCACACACTAGTAGGGCTCCATTCACCCCTAGAGGCCCGGTCACTAGAGTGACCCCTGTTAGAGAAAGATCAGCCTCTGCACATTCCCATGTTACCTCTGTTTCAGAGGTATCCCACTCTTCTAACCCTGAGGACCAGTTCCTAGAAAGGGAACTCAGAAAGCTGAGGTTAGAGGAGGCCAGGTTGAGGCTACAGCAGCAACAGTTGGCCTTAGACAGGGAATCCTTGGCTGTGGAAAATGAAAGGCAGGGTTTGGGCTTAGTTCCCCATGGTGGCAGAAGCAGTTTCAGAATTTCAAATGTTAGGGAACCCTCATTTGACTCCCGGAATCTGCAAAAAGTTGTCCCTCCTTACAAGGATGGAGATGAAATCTATAAGTGGTTTGCTGCACTTGAGAGGGCCTGTAAAGTTCAGAGGGTCCCTAATGTATAGTGGGCTGCTATTCTGTGGTGATCCTTCTCTGGCAAGGGGAGAGACAGACTCCTTATTGTTAGAGAGGACAATGCAGATAATTATCAAATTCTTAAAAGTGCACTCTTAGATGTTCTGGGCTTAACCACTGAACAATAAAGGATAAAGTTCAGAGAGACCAGAAAAGAGTCATCACAGGATTGGACCGATTTTGTAGATGCATGTAGGATGCATGGGATTGGCCCCCCAGTACCAGATTTGGAATGGGGGGACAATTCAATGATCTTAGACACCTTACATTGCCATATTCGGAGTTACCATTGTGAAGCTATAGTTTTTGACCTATATGTAGTGCAAGCGTGTAATGGTGTCCCTGCCCTCACGAAATCCACGGGATTGGCCCTGGACAGCATGGGGGCACCTTTGCTAGTACAAGGGTGCCCTCACACTTAGTAACTTTGCACCTAGCCTTCAGTAAATGAAGGTTAGACACATAGGTGACTTATAAGTTACTTAAGTGCAGTGAAAATGGCTGTGAAATAGTGTGTGCACTATTTCACGCAGGCTGCAATGGCAGTCATGTGAAAGGGTTTGTCTGAGCTCCTTATGGGTGGCAAAAGAAATGATGCAGCCCATAAGGATCTCCTGGAACCCCAATGCCCTTGGTACCTAGGTACCATATACTAGGGACTTATAAGGGGGTCCAGTGTGCCAAATGGAATTGGAATATGAAGTCACTAAACTATAGTGAATATTTTGGAAGCCGAGAGAGCATAAGCACTGAAGTTCTGGTTATCAGAGCTTCAGTGACACAGTTAAGCACTACTGACAACACACACATTAGGCCACAAACTATGAGCGCTGGGGTCCTGACCAGCAGGATCCCAGTGAGACGAGCAAAACATACTGACATACAGGTAGAAATTGGGGGTAACATGCCAAGAAGGATTTTACTTTCCTACACCCATTGGTCGCTACTGGGTACTCCCCAAAACATCCACTAAATACAGTATTTATTGGGCACCCCTGGACCAGAGAATCAGATTCCAAAGACATAAAGAAGACCAGCCCCAAGGCTAGAGAACTGAAGTCCTGTTGCACCAAGAAGAAGGTGCCAAACCCTGCCTGCTGCACCCATGACTCGACAACAAAGACCAGAATACCAGTGAAGTCCACTTCACTGATGTAATTCTGACCAGAGACCCAGATGCCGCAGCCAAACCATATTCCACCTGACAGATCGTGAGGACAAACTCTGCCAGTGTGCCAAGTTTGGTGGCACTGCGACCTCCAGTGGCCAAATCATGCAATAGCCCCAGGTACTGGTCACCTAATGTCGGACATCACTCCGGCCTTAAAAAAGACCAGGAGGAAGCCCCAGTTGAAGGACTTCCAAAAACACTAAGGCCCATATTTATACTTTTTTAGCGCTGCATGTGCATCATTTTTTGACGCAAAATCAGCACAAACTTACAAAATACAATTGTATTTTGTAAGTTTGCGCTGCTTTTGTGCCACAAATGAGGTGCTAAAAAGTATAAATATGGACCTAAGGCCTCCCACCAGAGCGGCCCTGCTGATCTGCAAGCAGCCCTTAACACGACCTACATCCTGCTTCCAAGGGCACCTTTGCGCACAGCTCCTGGCTCACTGATTCACTCTGCACCCGGTCGCCCTGTGCCCTGCACCGAAGAACCAGCTGTGCCCTAAGGATCCCCCATCCCTTGCAACCTCTACACTCCAGGGAGACTCACCGGACTCACCTTGAAGTCTGCCTGTGCAGTGCTTTTCCAAGTGGTCCCCGCAGTGGCATGGCACCAGTTCCAACAACTTTCAATTGCTGCCCCCACTGGAACTGGGAGCCGCTCAAACTTCTCCAGCTGGTCCACAGGGCAACCGATGACCTTGACGTACCTACGAAAGGAGACATTGGTGTAGGAGGCTGGCCCTCTTTGTAGTGTACAAACTAGGCACACAGTAGAGGGGGTCCAGGTAACCACACATTGGTTTCCAGAGGCAAAAACTAGATCACCTAATGCTCTAATTTTTTAGGTAGCTTGGTCGAGCAGTTAGGCTAATCTTGGAGAAGTGCAAAGCATTTGTTGTACTCACAGTATCAATCATGCGACTCACACACTCAAAGGAATAACTCAAGACCAATTTATAAACATACTTCAGATTTTAATATAACTTTTAAGACCAAGATTATCAAAATTGGTTATGTACTTTTTAAGTTATGAATTTTTCAAGTTTTAATAAATGCAGTCTTTCTGTGCGTAATTACACACCATAGGAATCAATAGAAGACCACCAGTAAAAATGCATATAAAATCATACGTTTGCTTTACCAAGCTTAGCTTTGGCAGGTTGGCCACAGTTGTCGGTGGGCATGCTGTGCCAACAGGAGAGGTTCAGGTGTCTGCTGTGTTCTGGCGGGAGCAGTGTTGGAAAGACTGCTGGAGCTGGTGCAGGGCCACTGTGAAGGACCACTTGGAAAAGGTCTGCAGGAGAAGGTTTAAAGGCGTTGCCTTGGGGGTCACCTTGTGGTGTTGAAGTTGCAAGGGGTGAGGGACTCTTAGGGTATAGCTGGTTCCTTGTTGCAGGGCAAGTTGTTGATCCATGGGTTAGTGCAAAGATGCCTCTCTGGTCCAGATGCAGGTCGCGGTCAGGGCAGCGTGCAGGACAACGGGGGCACTCTAGTGGGAGGTCCAGGGTGTTCCTGAAGTCCTTTGACTGGGGCTTCCCTCTGGTCCAGTTGCAGCTCAGGGGGATCTGTTTCACTTGGTTTCTGATGTCCAAGGACCAGTACCTGGGGTGTTAACATTGGAGGGTGCAGTGCCACCAAACTTGGCAGACTTGCGGCGTTTGTCCTGGCGGTTCTCAGTGTGTTGTCGGGTCCGGCTGCAACTTCCGGATCAAGAGATATTGGTCGGTCAGTGAAGTGACCCTCACTGGATTGTTGGTCTTTGTTGGTTTGCAGAGTGGTGCCTCCACTCAGAAGGGAGGTATGAGGCAATTTGTGAAGCCTGGGGGTCCCCTGGGTTTCACGGGGTCAGTCCAGTGTCCAGCTCTTTCTCACCGGCAATTGATGAGTCCTGGCTGTAGCAGGCAGGGTTTGACGCCTTTTCTTGATGCTCCAGATCCACAGTTCTCTTGCTTTGGGTCTTCTTTGGTGCTGGTATTCTTTGTCCTTTTGAATCTAAAGTCTAGGGGTGCCCACTAAATACTGAATTTAGAGTGCATTTTAGGGGGAACCTGGTAGTGTCCAATGGGACACTTACCCTTGGGTGGCTACACCCACTAAAGTGACCACTTCCTGTGGGAAGGGTCACTTCCCTAAACCTCATTAGCTATTTTCCTCTATCCCAAGATGGAGGAAACTGGCAAAGAGGGCCCACTTCGCAGGAAACACCTTAGAGGTGGTGCATGCCTGGTGAGGTCACTCCTACACTTTGTTAGGTTTCCTGCTTTTGACCCTACTAAAAGTGGGGGTTTACAGAGGGGGACGCCTGCTGCTGCTAGACAGCAGGCTTTGGGGTCGAGTTTCAAGGGAAGTATGCCCCGTGAAGCTCAACGCCAGGACAGTGCACATTCCTGGGTGACAGGGTGTTAGCTCCTCCACCCAGGAAGGGCACTGTCTTACAAACTGGAGAGGCAGGCTTCTCCCCCAAGGTTTGTATATTGGCTGTCTGGAGGTGGTAGCTGGATAAGATCAGTCAGCAACCATGCCAGGATAGATAGCTTTTGCATGGGGCACCTCTATCGTGGCCCCTGGGTACATTTAGGGATAAACCCAAGACTGGCACTATTTTGGATTCATCATTCTGAGTTGTTTGATACCAAACAACCCACAGTTCAGAGAGGCCATCATGTAGCTGGGAAATTCGTGTTGACCAGTGTCCAGCACATGTACTAAAATGGCTGCTCTGTTCACTCACTATGTCCCAGGTTTGGCAAGGACACAGTGAGGGCATATTGCTCATGCAGCTATGCCCTCACAACTAATATGGAGCACCCTATCTTAGGGGTATAAGGGCTACCAGAGGGGTGTCTTACCCATAGTAAATGCAGTGTATGGGGGACAGGCACAAAGAGATTGTGCAATGTTGAGTTTGAGTTTTTGGTTTGCACCAGAACACTCAGCCTAAAATGGCAGTGATGGGTGTATCTGGATGCATTTCCCTAGAGGGTGGCTCAATCAGTGTTGCTGCCCTCAGGGGCCAACACATAGTACCCCATGCCCTGGGCATATAGGTGCCCACTTACTAGGGACTTATAGTGGTAGCTAATGGTGCATCCAATAGTGCCATTGCATCACAACAGATTTAGGGAGAGAGCTCTGGCCCAGGGTAACTGGTTAGCAGGGCCCCTGGGCACTACAATTTCTAGGATACATCAACATCAGGCAAAAGGTGGGGGATAACCATGTCAAAAAGAGGCCCTTTCTCACAATTGGTAAACACATTGTCTGACTTCATATGCATTTTTAAAGGATTTCTCCATTGATTCCTATAGTGCATAATTACGCACAAAACTGAGACATTATCTAATTTTTAAAAGTTCATAACTTAAAAAGTACTTACCCGATTTTAATGATCTTGGTCTTAAACATTTTATAAAAATCTGAAGTATTGTTGTAAATTGGTCTTGAGTTATTCTTTTGAGTGTGTGTCTTAATTTATTGATACAGTGAGTACAAGAAATGCTTTGCACTTCTCCAAAGATGAGCCTAACTGCTCCGCCAAGCTACTATAAAAAGTAGAGCATTTGGTGATCTAGTTTTTACCTCTGTAAACCAACATGCGGTTGCCCGGACTCTCTGCACAGTGTGCCTAGCTTTGCACACTACATAGAGAGACAGCCTCCTACAGGTGCAAGCTATAGTCTGTTTAGTAAACTATAACTGGGAAACTTCAATGTTTTTGAGTTTCTAACCTTAAACTTTAACTCACATTTTCACCTAATTATAACTTCACTTCCCCTTTGTTTTTTTTCAGTGAATTGCTGAAGATTTTTTCAAAGTAATGAAATACATAATTACTAGTGTTAACTATAATGTCACTATAACCTTTATTTTTTCAGTGAATTTCCAGTTTTTTTTAAATTTTAAATTAAGATCTTATTATAAGTAATCAATTCTCAATTCTGTCCTTACAGGGAACCAAGTAGCCCATTATAACACTTCACTCTCAGGGTAGCACAGTAAAGCAATTCAGGGCCTACTCAGGGCAGATGGGGTGGACTAGAAATCTCCATTCACTGACACACAACAATAACACTCAAAAAATGACTGTCCAGTCAGTGTTTTTTCTTTTAAAAAGGAAAAGTACATTTATTAGTAAATGTTAAGCATTACATTTCAAATATGTACATTTGGTACACCTACATATCTTTAGTGACATTCTCACATCACTTTTGACCCCTAGTGGATCATGACTACCATAATAACAATCCTCCCTACCTTAAAAAAATGCAAAATCACAATATAAGGGTATTCCATTTCAAATAAGGCAGGTCTGTTGCCTTTGTCAAGGAGTGACCACATCAATATAAAAGCAGCCTAATGGCTTTGTCAAGATGTCAGTTGCTGTATAAAACAGTATTCAACATTAAAACCAAAAGAATCCAAAACCATATAAAAAACATGCATTTTTAATAACAATTGCTGTAATGTTTGTGATTAAACCTTGCACTAAAGCATTTGCAATCAAAAGAACGTTAAACATGTGTCAGAGCCTTCCATGTACACTCATGTAATGAAGCCATACGACCAACCAACAGGGGTTACCTGCAATCATCAGCTAAAGAGCAAAAGCTCCAACTATGGGAACGCTTAAAAACATAAAGGTAAGGTTACTTTTAATAAATATTTTTGGGAGGGGCTGCTGCACCCCTTGTGGCCCACAACAAACATCAGATAACATGTTGGGGATGCCTCAGCCCAGATTGAGGCACCACAAATGGGGAAAAAATGAAAATTAGCCCAGGGAGGGCCTTACGGTATGTTCCTTGCCAGGAGCTGCAAATAATAAATTGCCTGCTACGGATGCTTGTTTTAGTTTAGTTGTTGAGGCATTGCACCACTTATTTAAACTTTTTGTGGGGTGCCGCAGTTGCATTCGGAACACCCACAGATTCCTCCTTTATTGGAGGCTTGTCCCAAGACACATGTGGCCCGCCAGCTCCCTGAATGCAGCTTCCTTGCCTTTTTCTCTTGGCTCTCACCAGTGAGAGCAAAATGGTTTTTCCCTGCTCGCTTTGAGGGTAGTAGGGAGCTGTGCGGAAGCACGACCCACACTGCCTCAAACATGGGTAAGGGGGGGCGGGCAACACATCAGCCACTCCAATCCACATTCTCTCCCCAAGACTTTGTTGCTTTGGGCCCTAGGGGAAGGGATCCCCAGGCCATAACATGGCACGGGGAAGGGTGGCCTCCTGACCCTCCCCCAAATATTAAATAAATGTACACCAAATTCTGAGTCCTGGCCTACCCTGGCAAAAATTCAATAAAATATGGGGACCCTCCATTTTTTTTCTTTTTGGTACCAATGGACCCGCGACGTGATAAAAAATATATTTTTGAATTTGGGCCTCAGCAGGGCAGTCCCTCTGGGACCCCCCTCAACAAGAGCTAGGGCATGAGGGTTCCAAGTCCTGTAATGGTAGCAACAAAATTTCTACTCATGTTGCAGTCAGCCAATCAGAGTGTTCACTCCAATAAAAGCACTCTCAGCCAATCAGAAGGCTTGGACTTTTCAATTTCTGCCCAACTATCAATATATCTAAACATTTTGACCTTCATTTCTCCAAAACTACCGAACGGAGCAACACCAAATCACAAGAAAAATCTAGCTTTCTGACTAATTTGGTGTAACTTTTTCAAGCCATTTTTCTTTATCACTGTCTAATTTTCCATGTTGAAATTGTTTGGGGAAAACCCTTTTTGAGACCCCCCACCCCACCCAATTTTCCAAATTCAAGCTTTGTAGATCACCCCAAAACTTTCTAAGGAGCCAAGGCAGATACACTTTTTAAAAAAAAAGTTTCATAAAGATTCATTAAACTGAGCCAAAGTTAACATTAAAACAAAAACGTTCTTCCTATTAAAAGTCCTTCCCAACTATAATTAAATACTGATGACCACCACTATCTATCTATCTATCTATCTATCTATCTATCTATCTATCTATCTATCTATCTATCTATCTATCTATCTATCTATCTATCTATCTATCTTTCTATCTACCCACACACCACTGTGTATTTATAGTTTGGATCGTGTTTCCATAGGAAATTGATTTATTTTATTTTGCTAATAACTTTAGCAGCCTCTGATGAATCAGGCAGTACTGGGGGTAAAAAGACTAATCAAGCATCCTGCTTGGCTGATCTGCTAGGCTGGGACCAGCCTTGCAAGACTGACCACTGTGATTTGCTGGCTGCAACATGAAGAGAAATGCTGTGGCCCTCCATTTTAGGATTCAGGGTCCCAGACCCCATGACCTGAAAATTCAAATAAACCAACATATGAGGGGGGAGGGTAGGGGTACTCTGACCCCAACCCTAAGGATCACAGTTAAAACCAATTTTTGTTTTTGGTGTCAGCTGAGGTTTGCAGTACTCTTGTGGTACTTAGTGTGGTCCCTCAATGAAAAGTAATGGGAGGACTGCAAAACTGCAATATTACTGTAGAAATTACAGCAACATTATCGCAGGACCAAAACAAAGGGTGGGCATCCGTGGGGGGATTGGGTGTGGAGCCTGATGGCAGGCCATGCCCTGAATAAAATCCCACAACTGGCTACAGGCCATTGGTCACCCATAGGGGGTTGTGCACCTGTGTGTGTTGGTTGCAGGGCCTGGCTGCAGGCTGTGTATGCCCAAAGTCTGTGTCAGGGATTGAGTGCCTGCAGGGGGTTGGTTGAAGTGTCTTGCCATAGGCCAGCCCTCGCACCCAAACCACCACTGTGCACAGCCACAGGAGGAAGACCATGCACAATGAGAGAAAGGATGCCCACCCCCTGCTGTGCACAGTGGGGGCCTCGGCACACAACACCCCTGTGTACACGGCCAAAGGCTGTGCTTTGCATGGTTGATGGATAGCTAGGAATGGTAGTAAAATATTACTTCACAATAAGAAAACGCTAAAGGTTCACTGAACATACCTCAGGGTAAAGTGACATTATAGTTATGCATGGTAATACCATACCAAACGTTACAATAAGAAAAAACAAAGGTTAAAGTGACATTATAGCTAAGTGAAAATGTAATTTAAAAAAGTATCATTTTGTACGACAATACTACAACTAGGCAGTTATTTCAATTCATTCATAACTATAGCTTGCACACTTGCCATACAATTCTGATGACCTCATATATTATTTCACCCTTGACATGCTCTATGGTATCATTGAATCCCATGGACAGTGTTGTTATCAATTATGTAATTTCAGATGTAATTAGGGATGTTATCAATTTATTCAATGTACATGCCAAGAGTGATGCAATTTGTGAGGATTTGTGCATGGTGGTGTTATAGTTTTTCTTCAGTTAACTATAGCTGGTGAATTTCAGTATTGTTTTTATTTTAAAATTATATTTTCACTGGCATTTTCAACTAACCATAACCTTACATTAATCTTTGAATTTTGAGTGAATTTCAAAGCTTTTTAATGTAAACTTAGATATTATTACCATGCATCCTGTAATATCACTTTAACCTTTGTTTTTGTCTGTGAATTTCTGTGTTTTGTTAACAGGAAGTAACAATATGAAAGAATGTAATTTTAAGTAAAGCAGACCCACTGCCTTTGTGAAAGGGACCAGAACACCAAGATATAAAAGATAGGCCTATTTGTTTTTATCAAAGGGTAATTTCCAAGTTATTTTATAGATAAAGGTGTTCTTCTAAGTAAAGCAGACCAACTGGCATTGTTGAAGTGTCAGAATGGCAAAATATCAAAGACAGGCCTATTGGCTTTATCAGAGAGGGCAGCACATCAACATTTATTAGGCAGACCTATTTTGATTTGGTAAAAAAAAATCACCACAATCATTTAGCAATAATTTATCAATAACAATAACACAATGCATTCTTTATTAATACACATCTGATAATGCTCAATAATAATAACCAACACAAAAACAGCAAGAATAAAACATTTTTATTCAAAGCAATCATGAACATGTGTTTGACCCTTACTTTAACATTCTTCAACCTTAAAATGCAGCTATAAAACAAACCACAAGGGGTCCCTGCACTCCAAATGAAGAGTGTACATCTCCAGCTCAGAATGTTTTGTTAATGATGTTAAGCTCTCCAGGATTTATGCATTCACTGACGTAGGAAACGTACAGTATTTTTTTGTTTTTGTTTACAATTCCAAGGGGGCTGCTGTAGTTCCTGCAGTCCCACACAAAACCTACTTTAATCACTGGTGGTGCCCTTGCCCCTCCTGGGGCACCACAAGTAGCTTAATGTTTTTGAAAGCAGACACAGGGGTTTATGGGTTGCTCCAGTGTGGGAGCAGTGAACAGTATATGAGCTGCCTTCACTGTTTTTCTTCCTGTATGTTAAAGGCAGCACAGGGAGCCCACACTGATACACATGTTTCATTTTGGGTGCCCTGATCCCACCTAGGGCACCTGTTGCCAATACTTTTTTTATTATGGCTGCCCAGGGAGCCCACTCCTGCACCGCTGTGCAATGTTATTTTTTTTTTTTTACTTGGTAGTTTTTGAGAAATTAAGGTTCGCAATGTATAGATATTAAGTGCTACTGGACTTCTGCAGGACCGGCAGATCAAATTTGGACAGCTGATTGGCTGCTATCAAAGATGTTTGGCAGCCATTTCAGAACTCATTCGCTCAGTACATGTGTCATGGAGAAGCACTGAAATGACATAGGAGGGGCAGAATAGGGAAACTCTGACCTCCCTAGCCCCCTGTGTAGGAGGCTGGCCTGGTTTGTGGTGGGTACCTTGGGTACTTACACCTTATACCAGGTCCAGTTATCCCTTATTAGTGAAGCAGTGGTGTTCTAGCAGCTTAGGCTAATAGAGGTAGCTATAGCAGAGCAGCTTAGGCTGAACTAGGAGACATGCAAAGCTCATCCAATACCACTTATAGTTACACAGTACTTATACACAACTAAAGACAATACTCAGTGTCACCAAAAATAAAGGTAGTTTATTGGGTGACACAGTACCAAAAATATCTTAGAGGCAATACTCCTTCTGGAGGTAAGTATTTTGCACAGTATATACAATAGACACCAAAATAAGGTAAGTAATTAGATATAGGATAATGCAAACAATAGGAAATGGTATAGAATGCAATGGGAGAAAATAGGTCAAGGGGCAACACAAACCATATACTAAGAAAGTGGAATGCAAATCATGATTTTCCCCCTAGAGAAGTGTAGTGTGTGCAGAATCGCTGATAGAGTAAGACTACAGTAAAGGTAAGTAAATCACTACCACCCCAGAGCCCAGAAAAGCAGGAATAAAGTACTGCAAGCTTCCTTAGGACACACTACACCTCATGATTGGAATTATTGCAAGAACCAACCAAGTCTGCAAACAACAAACAGTGGATTCCTGGACCTGAAGACATGCAAAAGAAGGAGAACAAGTCCAGAAGTCGAAAGAAGTTCCATGAAGGACAGGAGCACCTGCCAACCCAGAAGAGGGTGCAAAAGAAGAGTCCCTGGTTGGATGAAGACTGCAGAAATGCACCCTAGGAAGATGCCAGTGGGTTCCTGCATGATGCAAAGGATATCCCACGTTGTGAAGTTGGATGCAGGCGAGTTTTGGTGCTGGATTCCTCCAACAAGCCTTGCTTCCGGCAAAGTTGTGTTTTGCGTCAACTAGGCACTCTCTGGTCCCAGGAGGGACCTGGGCACCTCACTTCTGTGTGAGGAGGAAGTGGGGGCTTTCAGCACTTCAGAGAGCCCTCAGGGCACCAGATAGCACCCACGGGAGTCCCAGGACATGGGGACAAAGGAGGTGCAAAATGCAGTTGGTGCAGCACTACACAGGAAGGTCCCACCCTGCCGGAGAACAACTCAGTGAGTTGAGCGTCGCAGGATAGAGTGCTGGGGACCTGGGCCAGGCTGTGCATGAAGGAATTTTGCACAGAGGCCTTAGGAGGTGAGGAAGACGTGGTGCACAGGGGTACTGTCATTCTGGGGAAAGGCAAGGTCTTACTTCCTTCAATTTGCGACAGCAGGACCTCTGGACAGTCTGTGTTGATGGGGTCCACCCTCTGTGTTTCAAGAAGCACGCTCGTCGCTGTGAGAGGAATCCAAGAGAACCTGCGTGAGCAGTGGAGTGACTCTGTCATCCCACAGGAGATTTCTTCGGTCCTTCTGGTGCAGGGTGAAGACGGGGAGTCCTCAGAGCGTGCACACCATGGGAACTGTTGTAGTTGCTGGCTGGAGCTGAAGTTGCAGAGGAAAAGTATCCCTTGTGGATACTTTGTTGCTGTTACAGCGGTTCCTGGAGCAGGCTGCGGTGGATCCGAGGTCAGAGGATGAAGTTGTAGCTGCAGAGGACCCCCACACCTTGCAAAGCAAGATGGCTGAAGCCTGGGACACACTGGAGGAGCTCTGGGCACCACCCCTAGGGTGGTGATGGACAGGGGAGTGGTCACTCCCCTTTCCTTTGTCCAGTTTCGTGCCAGAGCAGGGGACAAGGTGTCCCTGAACCGCTGTAGACTGGTTTATGCAAGGAGGGCACCATCTGTGCCCTTCAAAGCATTTCCAGAGGCTGGGGGAGGCTACCCCTCCCCAGCCTGTAACACCTATTTTCAAAGGGAGAGGATGTATCACCCTTCTCCCAAAGGAAATGCTTTGTACTGCCTTCCTGGGACTGAGCTACTCAGACCCCAGCAGGGCAGACCCCTGTCTGCGAGGTGGCAGCAACTGTAACTGTAGTGGAAGCCTCAGAGAGCTGGTTTGGCAGTACTGGGGGCTAACACAGGCTAACATCATTCCCTAGCACCATCCGTGCGTAATATTTAAAATATGGCGCACTGTGGCACTAAGTAATGGCACTCAGCAGTGCACCTATG
The DNA here is from genome assembly GCF_031143425.1 of Pleurodeles waltl. NCBI lineage: Eukaryota > Metazoa > Chordata > Amphibia > Caudata > Salamandridae > Pleurodeles > Pleurodeles waltl. The sequence goes on from NC_090444.1 coordinate 716,689,425, forward strand.
GGGGAACTACCTATGCTGGGGTCCCTAAACCTCCATGCCCTACCATATAATAGGGACTTATAGGTAGGATAACTTTGCAATTATAATGAGCCTAATTTGCATATCCACTTTACACAGAGCTCTGGCCCTGGGACTGATAAGCAGTACCCAGGGCACAGCCAAGAGTCAGTAACCACCAGTACCTGTCCAAAAAGTGTGGGGGTGACCAGGGCAAAAAGGAGGACTTTCCTACACTGCCCCCCCACCCTACCCCCCAGATGAAAGGTGATGGGTACTAACCTACACCCTGTTAGTCCTCATCAGCTAAGTGGAAAAACCTGGAAAGGCCGTCTGCATTGGCATGGGCAGTCCCAGGTCTGTGCTCCACTGTGAAGTCCATCCCCTGTAGGGAAATGGACCACCTTAACAGTTTAGGGTTCTCCCCCTTCATTTGCATCAACCATCTGAGAGGTCTGTGGTCAGTTTGTACACGGAAGTGAGTGCCAAACAGGTATGGCCTCAACCTCTTCAGGGGCCAGACCACAGCAAAGGCCTCCCTCTCAATGGCACTCCATCTTTTTTCTCTGGGGAGTAGTCACCTGCTGATGAAGGCAACTGGTTGATCTTGGCCCTCTTCATTAACTTGTGCTAACACTGGCCCAATCCCTTCCTCTGCATGTAGGAGGCTGGCCTGGATTATAGTGGGTATTTTGTGGTACTTACACCTTGTTCCAGGTCCAGTTATCTCTCATTAGTAGATGAGTGGTGTTCTAACAGCTTAGGCTGATAGAGGTAGCTATAGCAGAGCAGCTTAGGCTGAACTAGGAGACATGCAAAGCTCCTACTATACCACTTATATAACTTAGCACTATATCACAAGAAAACACAATACTCAGAGTAACTAAGAATAAAGGTACTTTATTTTAGTGACAATGGGGGTCATTACAACATCGGCGTTAAAAGCCGCTTACCGCCGTGCAGAAGACCGCCAACACACCGCTGCGGCCGCGGAATTCCGCCACAGCTATCATGACCCACATCTCGGATTCCTCCGAAATTCAGACACCCACACAAGTCCGCCACACCAAAGGTCAGTGATAAACTGGCGAAAACAAAACCTCCACCGTCACGCCAACAGAAATACGGCCACACTATCACGGCACATGAATCCACGCGGCGGTCTTTCAACCACGGTATTCCATTGGCGGTACACACCGCCGCGCTCAAAATACACACACATCTCCAAAACACCGCCACATTGGACAATTCAAAATATACACACCTGATACACATACAAACACCACTCCCACACACCCAATACAATATAAAACACACACCCAAATCACCCACAAACCCCTACGACCAAAACTTATAGATGAAGGCTACAGACAGGGAGCACAGCAATAGACAACCCCACCACAGAGGCACACAACACCATCACCCATACAACATCCATGCACAAAACACCACACACCACCACACATCACCACACTCAACAACACATACACCACCCCACACATCACCTACACCGCCCCATGTCACGCCAAAGACACCCCAGGTTTTCCGAGGAGGAGCTCAGGGTCATGGTGGAGGAAATCGTACGGGTAGAGCCACAGCTATTTGGATCACAGGTGCAGCACACCTCTATAGCTAGAAAGATGGAGCTATGGCGAAGAATCGTCGACAGGGTCAACGCTGTGGGACAGCATCCAAAAAATCGGGAGGACATCAGGAAGAGGTGAAACGACCTACGGGGGAAGGTGCGTTCAGTGGTCTCCAGGCACAACATCGCAATTCAGCGGACTGGCAGCGGACCCCCACCTCCTCCCCCACAACTAACAACATGGGAGGAGCAGGTCTTGACCATCATGCATCCAGAGGGCCTCGGAGGAGTCGGTGGAGGAATGGACACTGGTAAGTCAAATCTTAACTATCATATCCCCCACCCTACCTGCATGCTATCACACACCCCCACCCTCACCCCCTCCCCTATCACTACAACTCCTCACTAATGTACTAATAACACAAACCACACATCCCAACACCAAGCCCTGCATGACACAACTAAGCATGGACACCCATCACTAAAGCATGCTCACTGCACATACCCATAACACCCCCCCAACCATAATCACACAAGCCCCCACACAGGAATGCTTGCACTGGGGTACACGCACACCCACCCATTGCACACCATGACACACACACATGCAATAATCATGCTCTTATACCCCTGCAGGACCACTACGTAACGTCACCAGACAGGATGGTCCAGACATCTCCACCCCACCCACAGAAGAGGCCCACAGTGACGACAGCAGCTCTGGCCAACTGGATCCAGATGACCAGTCCGGACCATCGTGGGCCTCAGGACAGTCGGTTCCCCTCGCACAGGCACAGCCCAACACTGACCTTCCACCCTCTGGTAACACCAGCACAGCACCCACCCAGTGGGCCCATACCTCCGTACCCAGGACACGTCAATCAGCTGTGTGTCCACCACTACAGGGAACCCAGGATAACCCACCACCCCAACAACAACAGGGACCTGGGGGCAGTGGTAGTGGGCACACGGTCCAGGGGACGGAGGCACAGGAACACAGGGGAACGGGGAGGGCTGCTGTGCGACAGGGGGCGGACAGGCCAAGGGAACCCACTCTCCATGAGGCCCTCTCCTCCATCATGGGAGCATACCACCACTCCCAGGAGACGATGGCGACGGTCCTGGCCAAGTTTCAGGAGACCCAGCGCCTGCAGGACAAACAGTATTTGGGCTTCAGGGAGGAGCTCAGAACCATCAGCTCCGCCCTGGGCACCATCGTAGGGGTGCTGAAGGACATACAAAAGACCATGAGGGACACTGTGGCGCTCCAAGGGGCCCCTGACACTAGCATGGATGATGAACTGCCCACCACCTCCGCCGGCGCTAGTGGACAGGACGCCCCGCCACAGGACCACCACACCAGCACCCCACCCCCTGCAGACAGAGAACCACCCCGCAAGCGGTCCCTGAGATCCAGGAACAGGACAGAGCAAGATGGCAAGACCCCCGCCAGGAAATGAGACCACCCTGATTGTCATCCCACTGTCCCACTTTGTCACCCTGTGCATACTTAAACTGCCCCAGCTCCACTTCCTATGCCAATATGGGCAGTGCACCTGTGAGACTAATAGACTGGACTCTGCCATTGACATTCCTCCACCTTAACCCATCACCATTTTGCCACCCCCTCCAATAATTAGCACTTCAATAAACACCCTTGAACCACAAAACAATCTGGAGTCAGTCTGTGATTTTGAAAATGTGTATTAGCTATGACAGTGACAAAATGCGTTTTCAAATGTAATGCCAACATACCTATGTCACACATCACAAGTCCATGAAGGATGCAAGCAGATGACACACGTTGGTAACCACACCTGTGAAACCGTAATGGAAATGTACAACTCAGTTACCAAATACTGCTTCAAATTGACAGACAGGATAGAGGTAGAAGTGTGAAAGTGAATGTAATAGTTAAAAAAAAAATCTCACCTGTGTGTCACTGGAAATATTGCTGTCTGACTGACTCCCTGTTGTCTATGTCTTCTTCATCAGCTTCCTCCTCATCATTGTCCACAGGCTCCACAGCAGCCACAACACCGTCAACTGGACCATCCTCCTGCAGAAAAGGCACCTGGCGTCGCAAAGCAAGATTGTGAAGCATCGAGCAGGAGATGATGATCTGGCACACCTTCCTTGGTGAGTAGAATAGGGAACCACCTGTCATATGGAGGCACCTGAACCTGGCTTTCAGGAGGCCGAAGGTGCGTTCGATCACCCTCCTAGTCCGCCCATGTGCCTCATTGTAGCGTTCCTCTGCCCTGGTCCTGGGATTCCTCACTGGGGTCAGTAGCCATGACAGGTTGGGGTAACCAGAGTCCCCTAATAGCCACACACGGTGCCTCTGGAGTTGACCCATCACATACGGGATGCTGCTATTCCGCAGGATGTAGGCGTCATGCACAGAGCCAGGGAACATAGCATTTACCTGGGAGATGTACTGGTCTGCCAAACATACCATCTGTACATTCATGGAATGATAACTCTTCCGGTTCCTGTACACCTGTTCACTCCTGCGGGGGGGACCAGAGCTACATGGGTGCCATCAGTAGCACCTATGATGTTGGGGATATGTCCCAGGGCATAGAAGTCACCTTTAACTATAGCCAAATCCTCCACATGAGGGAAAACGATGTAGCTCCTCACGTGTTTCAGCAGGGCAGACAACACTCTGGACAACACGTTGGAAAACATAGGCTGGGAATCCCTGATGCCATGGCCACTGTTGTTTGAAATGATCCACTTGCAAGGAAATGGAGCACTGATAGCACCTGCACTTCATGGGGTATTCCTGTGGGATGGCGGATTGGTGAGATCAGGTCTGGCTCCAACTGGGTACACAGTTCCTGGATTGTGGCACGGTCAAACCTATAGGTGATAATCAAATGTCGCTCTTCCATTGTTAACAGGTCCACCAGCGGTCGGTACACCTGAGGATTCCGCCATCTCCTCAAATGTCCCAGCTGACGGTGCCTAAGAAGGACAACAGCGACCACAGAGTCAACAAATTCTCAGGTATGTACCCACAGCTACACAGAACACGACACCAAATACAAAACTCTTCCTGTATGTGTGTTGAGTGTAGGCCTAGGTATATGTGACGCAGTACTAAATGAAGCCATGTGGGCCCCTGAAATGGCGGCTGCCTGACCTCTAAACTGGGACAATGGGATGTGAGGTAACTGCACTGGCGTACACCGTCGCGGTAGGCGGTCGTAGACCGCGGCGCAATGCTGCATTGGTTAACATTGGACCCTATGGGTCCCAGGAGCCAATGATGAATTGCGCCGGCAGTGATGATACGCACCGCCGCGGACGTCACTGCCGCGGACGTGACAGCCATTTTCTATCTGTTCAATCACTCGATACCTGATCTTCGACAGGAGAGGACCTACACTGCAAGTGCTGCTGTGACCTTGGTCTGGAAGAGATAATGCCTGCTGTGTCTGCGGAAAGGGCCCCTGCCTTCACTTCTCAGGAGTTGGAGAAGCTCATGGACGGGGTCCTCCCGCAGTACACGCTACTCTACGGTCCTCCAGACCAACAGGTAAGTACACAGGGAGCACGTTGTATGGGCTAAGCTGGGTGGAGAGGGCTGGATGTCAGTAGGAAGGGGGCAGAGGTCTGCGACCATGAAGGACTGTGAATGCATGTGCCACATGGCAAGGGTAGGGATGGGGGCCAGTCACTTCGACGGTGCAGTTGGTAATGACTTCTCTTCTTCCCCTGTACATGTCATGTAGGTCAGCACCCACCAGAAGAAGGACATTTGGCGTGCCATCGCCAAGGACGTCCGGACCCTGGGGGTCCACCAGAGACGGGGCACCCACTGCCGTAAAAGATGGGAGGACATTCGCCGCTGGAGCAAGAAGACGGCGGAGGCTCAGCTGGGGATGGCCTCCCAACGTGGGAGGGGTGCCCGTCGCACCATGACCCCCCTGATGTTCCGAATCCTGGCGGTGGCGTACCCTGAGTTGGATGGGCGCTTGAGGGCATCACAGCAGACACAAGGGGGTGAGTACACTCTCATTCTGCGGACTTAGCGTGCAGTGGAGGGGTCTGGGTGGGGGAGGAGGGCTGTGGGTTTCCCTAGGCCAGGGCGAGTTCCATAGGCTAGGCCCCTTCGTAAGGCATGGCCCTGTGGCCCCCCACCCCACCTCTGTAGAGTGCCAAGTACAGGTATACATGCCCCTGTGTCATCTATGTAGACAGATGACACTTATAGCCATGTAGGCCATATCCCAGAAATTGCATCTGTAGAGGCCAAGAGCACGGCGTAGTGCAGGGGGCTGCTGTGTCTGTATTGTCCGCCAATGGTAGAGGTAAGCCATGCACTCAACCTGTTTTTCTTCTGTTTCCCCACCCCTTTTTGTGCTCTCCCTGTTCTTTTGTGCATCAGCATCATCAGGCGGAGGTACAGTGGCACCGGAGCACGAGGGAGCAGCATCCCACAAGGCCATGGAGGGCCAAACCACGGACTCCGAATACACCAGTGGGACGGAGGGCGAGGGGAGCTTCACGTCGGTCACCGGATCAGCAACCAGCCACACTGACTCGTTCGCCGATGGGGGCTCCCTTGTGGTGGCGGCACCATCTGTGCCCCCCACTTCTACAGGTACAGCCGCCACCTCCCCTACCAGCCCCGCCCTCCCAGCAGCCCCTCAGCATTTGCCCCGTGCCCGCTCACCCAGGAGGGTGGGTATCACCTTCGCCCCAGGCACCTCAGGCCCTGCCCCAGTCACCCCTGCTGCCCTCAGTGAGGAGGCCATTGACCTCCTCAGGTCACTCACTGTTGGGCAGTCTACCATTGTGAATGCCATCCAGGGTGTAGAACGAGAGTTGCAACACGGTAATGCATTCTTGGAGGGCATTCATTCTGGTCAGGCTGTCCTTCAGCGAACCCTGCAATCTCTGGTCTCAGCAGTGATGGCAGCCATTGTCCCTGTGTCTAGCCTCCCCCCTCCAACTTCCTCCACCCAGACCCAATCTCCTGTACCCCAGCCCATCCCAAGCACACCTACAGACCAGCATGCACACAAGTCAACACACACAAGTAGCTCAAGCAAACATAGGCACCACACACACCACAGGCACTCACGCAAGCCTCACCCACATACAGACACAGCAACATCAACTGCCTCCACTGTGTCCCCCTCCTCCTCTTCTCTCTCCTCCCTCCCAGTCTCGTCTACACACACACCTGCATGCACCACATCTACAGGCACCATGAATCGCACCAGGACACCCAGCACCACAAGCCGCTCACCTGCACTCACCACCTCCACTGCCATTTACACGTCCCCTGTGTCCTCTCCCAGTGTGTCTGTGACGCCCCCTCCCAAAGTACACAAACGCCGGCAATCACTCACCCAACATCCATCCACCTCACTACAGCCTCCAGTACCTGCACCCAAAACAGCTAAAGTGACACCTCTGACAACCACCTCCTCTTCCTCCACTCCCAGACCCCCTCCAGCTACCCATCCCAGTGTTAGTCAGAAACTGTCCCTCTGTAAAGTTGAACTTTTTGCCCCCCCCCTCCAATTCATCAGTCCCGTCGTAGCGCCTCAGCCAAAAAGCCTCCAATACCAATGGTGCCTGTTCAAGGTTTGTGGAGTGCAACGGCCACCTGGGCAGGCAGTAGGACCCGGAGCCAAGGCACTGGCAGCCCACCCCCTGTAAAGGCTCTAAAATTGGAGAGTGGACAACGGGACCGTGTTAAGACTCCTGGTGGGAAAACAACTCACATGGGTTCCAAGGGGATTGGAGAGTCAGCTGTGACTCCACCAAAGGTGGGGAAGGGCCAGAGGAAGTCTGCCCAGCCTGTTGTGAGTGTCACGGCGGAGAAGTGCGCCATCATTTCCGGCGGTCGAGACACAACCACCAGCACCGTTGTCACTGGTCCAGAGACCACCGCCAGAGTCACAGCCCAGGAGGGCCCAAGTATCATCACTGGTCCAGAGACCACCGCCAGAGTCACAGCCCAGAAGGGCCCAAGTATCTTCACTGGTCCAGAGACCACCGCCAGAGTCACAGCCCAGGAGGGCCCAAGTATCGTCACTGGTCAGGAGACCACCGCCGGAGTCAGTGCCCAGGAGGGCCCAAGTATCATCACTGGTCCAGAGACCACCGCCGGAGTCAGTGCCCAGGAGGGCACAAGTATTGTCACTGGTCCAGAGACCACCGCCGGAGTCAGTGCCCAGGAGGGCCCAAGAATCGTCACTGGTCAGGAGACCACCGCCACCGCCGGAGTCAGTGCCCAGGAGGGCCCAAGTATCGTCACTGGTCAGGAGACCACCGCCACCGCCGGAGTCAGTGCCCAGGAGGGCCCAAGTATCGTCACTGGTCGAGAGACCACCGCCAGAGTCACAGCCCAGGAGGGCCCAAGTATCGTCACTGGTCCAGAGACCACCACCAGAGTCACAGCCCAGGAGGGACCAAGTATCGTTACTGGTCCGGAGACCACCGCCGGAGTCACAGCCCAGGAGGGCCCAAGTATCGTCACTGGTCCGGAGACCACCGCCGGAGTCACAGCCCAGGAGTGCCCAAGTATCGTCACTAGTCAGGAGACCACCGCCAGAGTCAGTGCCCAGGAGGGCACAAGTATCGTCACTGGTCCAGAGACCACCGCCGGAGTCAGTGCCCACGAGGGCACAAGTATCCTCACTGGTCAGGAGACCACCGCCACTGCCGGATTCAGTGCCCTGGAGGGCCCCGCCTGCCACAGCCCCGCTGGGCAATGATGGAACGTCATGCCACACACCAATGTCCAGTGTTGAGAACGTCATGCCACACACCAATGTCCAGTGTAGAAGACGTCATGCCACACACCAATGTCCAGTGTAGAGAACCTCATGCCACACACCAATGTCCTTATCAGAACCGCCATGTCAAAGCACCGCTGAACAGGGTAAAGACCGCCATGGCAAAGCACCGCTGAACAGTCCTGAACAGCCATGTCAAAGCACCGCTGAACAGGGCAAAGACCGCCATGGCAAAGCACCGCTGAACAGTCCTGAACCGTTGTGTCAAAGCACCGCTGAACAGGGCAAAGACCGCCATGGCAAAGCATCGCTGAACAGTCCTGAACCGCCATGTCAAAGCACCGCTGAACAGGGCAAAGAGCGCCATGGCAAAGCACCTCTGAACAGGGCAAAGACCGCCATGGCAAAGCACCGCTGAACAGTCCTGAACTGCCATGTCAAAGCACCGCTGAACAGGGCAAAGACCGCCATGGCAAAGCACCGCTGAACAGTCCTGAACCGCCATGTCAAAGCACCGCTGAACAGGGTAAAGACCGCCATGGCAAAGCACCTCTGAACAGTCCTGAAACGCCATGTCAAAGCACCGCTGAACAGGGCAAAGACCGCCATGGCAAAGCACCGCTGAACAGTCCTGAACCGCCATGTCAAAGCACCGCTGAACAGGGCAAAGACCGCCATGGCAAAGCACCGCTGAACAGGGCAAGCACCGGGTAGGAATGAATGGACCGCCACATCAGGCATCCTTATCCCATTTGCAGCTGGGACAGTGACAGGACACGACCTTTCACGGGGAGACTCATCCAGTCTGGGCACCAGTCCCCCCCAGTACCTGTAGAGACCTGCATCAACTTGAGAGACTGTGGCTTTGCACTCCCCAGGATGGCACAGTGGGCAACCCACCCACTGTATAGACTTGAGAGACTGTGGCTTTGCACTCCCCAGGATGGCACAGTGGGCAAACCACCCACTGTAGAGACTTGAGAGACTGTGGCTTTGCATTCCCCAGGATGGCACAGTGGGCAAACCACCCACTGTAGAGACTTGAGAGACTGTGGCTTTGCACTCCCCAGGATGGCACAGTGGGCAAACCACCCACTGTAGAGACTTGAGAGACTGTGGCTTTGCACTCCCCAGGATAGCATAAATGGGCATGGAGCCCCGTCGTGGATCTGGCTTTGCAGTCATCCGGCTGACGTGCCCCCCCTTCCCTTCCCCCTGAGGTGCCTGTAGTATTTGGAGTTCCGGCTCCATGGAGTCCTCGTTTCTCGTGGGATATATTCAGGTGAGCGTTTTCCCATAGCAAAAGCTGTTTCCGCCGTGTTTTTATCCACAGTGAATTCGCCCCGGAAAAGGTGGCGGATTGGCGGGTTGTAATACTGTGGGCGGTACATTGTCTCCCGCCTGCCTGTTGGCGGTGACCGCCGCGCTGCTTGTCTGTACCGCCGTGGCGGGCGAAGTGTTAAAGTGGCTGTCTTTGTTGGCGGTTTCCGCCAGGGTCATAATTCCCTTTTTTTGTCCGCCTGCCTGTTTGCGGTATTTCCGCAGCTTTAACACCGTCCGCCAGGGTTGTAATGACCACCAATATGCCAAAAGTATCTCAGAGGATATACTCCCTTAGGAGGTAAGTAATATACACAAAATATACACACACAAACCAAACCAGGTAAGTAAACAGTTAGAAAAGTAGTGAAAACACTGTAGAACACGATAGAATGCAATAGGGAGAAAAAGGCCTAGGAGCAACACGAACCATATACTCCAAAAGTGGAATGCGAACCACGAATGGACCCCAGGCCTAGTGTAGTGTGTAGAGGGTCACCGGGAGTGTAAGAAAACCCTAAGGGTGTCCAAGATACCCCACCCCAAGACCCTGAAAAGTAGGAGTAAAGTTTCCCTACTACCCCAGAAAGACAGTAACGTTGAGGTAGGGGATTCTGCAAGGACAACGACTGACTGCAAAGCACTGAAGACGGATTCCTGGACCTGAGGACCTGTAAAGGAAGGGGACCAAGTCCAAGAGTCACGCAAGTGTCCGGGGGGGGGCAGGAGCCCACCAAACCCCAGATGAATGTGCAAAAGGGCTGCCTCCGGGTGGAAGAAGCCGAAGATTCTGCAACAACGGAAGGTGCCAGGAACTTCTCCTTTGGTCAGAAGATGTCCCACGGCGTGCTGGAGGATGCAGAGTTGTTTCCATGCAAAAATACCACAAAGAAGCCTTGCTAGCTGCAAGAGTCGAGGTTGAGGATTTTGGGTGCTGCCAGGGCCCAGGAAGGATCCGGAGGTTGCCCCTTGGAGGAGGAGACAGAGGGGGCGTTCAGCAACACAGAGAGCCCATGCAGAAGCAGGCAGCACCCGCAGAAGTACCTGAACAGGTGCTCAGAAGATCTGAGGACAATGGTCGACTCAGAACAACAAAAGATGGTCCCACGACATCAGAGTCCAACTAAGTGAGTTGGGCAATGCAGGACGGAGTGCTGGGGACCTGGGTTAGGCTGTGCACAAAGGAAGTCTTGCAAAAGTGCACAGAAGCCCGAGCAGCTGCAGTTCAAGCAGCACACAGGATTACTGTCTGGCGTGAGGAGGCAAGGACTTACCTCCACCAAATTTGGACAGAAGGGCCACTGGACTTTCGGGGACACTTGGATCCAGTTCCTGTGTTCCAGGGACCATGCTCGTCAAGATGAGAGGGGACCCAGAGGACCGGTGATGCAGAAGTTTGGTGCCTGCATTGGCAGGGGGAAGATTCCGTCAACCCACTGGAGATTTCTTCTTGGCTTCCAGTGCAGGGTGAAGGCAGACAGCCCTCAGAGCATGCACCACCAGGAAACAGTCGAGAAAGCCGGGAGGATGAGGCGCTATAATATTGCTGGTAGTCTTCTTGCTACTTTGTTGCGGTTTTGCAGGCATCCTGGAGCAGTCAGCGGTCGCCTCTTGGCAGAGGTCGAAAAGGGAAGTGCTCTTGCATTCGTTATCTGATGAGATACCCACAGGAGAGACCCTAAAAAGTCCTCAGAGGAGGATTGGCTACAGAGAAAGGTAAGCATCTATCAGGAGGGGTCTCTGACATCACTTGCTGGCACTGGCCACTCAGAGGTTTCCATTGTGCCCTCACACCTCTGCATCCAAGATGGCAGACGTCTGGGACACACTGGAGGAGCTCTGGGCACCTCCCCTGGGAGGTGCTGGTCAGGGGAGTGGTCACTCCCCTTTCCTTTGTCCAGTTTCGTGCCAGAGCAGGCTTGGGGGATTCCTGAACCAGTGTAGACTAGCTTATGCAAGGAAGTCGCCATCTGTGCCCTCCAAAGCATTTCCAGAGGCCAGGAGAGGCTACCCCTCTCAGACCCTTCACACCTATTTCCAAAGGGAGAGGGTGTAACACCCTCTCTCAGAGGAAATCCTTTGTTTTGCCTTCCTGTGACTAGGCTGCCCAGGCCCCAGGGGGGCAGAAACCTGTCTGAGGGTTGGCAGCAGCGGTAGCTGCAGAGAAAACCCCAGAAAGTTAGTTTGGCAGTACCCGGGCTCTATGCTGGAGACCCGGGAATGCATGGAATTCTCCCCCCCCCAATTCCAGAATGGTATTGGGGTGACAATTCCATGATCCTAGACATGTTACATGGCCATGTTCGGAGTTACCATGGTGACGCTACATATAGGTATTGACCTATATGTAGGGCACGCATGTAATGGTGTCCCCGCACTCACAAAGTCCGGGGAAATTGCCCTGAACAATGTGGGGATGCCTTGGCTAGTGCCAGGGTGCCCTCACACTAAGTAACTTTGCACCTAACCTTCACTAAGTGAGGGTTAGACACATAGGTGACTTATAAGTTACTTAAGTGCAGTGTAAAATGGCAGTGAAAAAACATGGACGTTATTTCACTCAGGCTGCAGTGGCAGTCCTGTGTAAGAATTGTCTGAGCTCCCTATGGGAGGCAAAAGAAATGCTGCAGCCCATAGGGATCTCCTGGAACCCCAATACCCTGGGTACCTAGGTACCATATACTAGGGAATTAGAAGGGTGTTCCAGTGTGCCAATCAAAATTGGTAAAATTCATCACTAGCCTGCAGTGACAATTTTAAAAGCAGAGAGAGCATAAACACTGATGTTCTGGTTAGCAGAGCCTCAGTGATACAGTTAGGCACCACACAGGGAACACATACAGGGCATACTTTATGAGCCCTCAGGTCCTGGATAACAGGATACCAGTGACACAGGCAAAAACAAACATACATACAGAAAAATGGGGGTAACATGCCAGGCACTGAAGCATCTGTTTGCACTAGAAACTCCTTGCTATAGTCAGGGGCCAGTAACACTGGCGCTGAAGACATAGCCTGTTTTGGGTGTCAAAAGCTTTCTGACACTCTGGGGTCCAAATGGCCTTCTTGGGCTGTTTCTTGGAGGTAAGCTCAGTCAGAGGGGCCACTATGGTCCCATAATTCTGAACAAACCTCCTATAGTACCGAGTCAGGCCAAGAAGGGCCCTGACCTGAGTTTGGGTTTTAGGAGCCTCCCAATCCAGGATAGTCTGGATCTTGGGCTGCAGAGGTTGTACATGGCCTCCACCAACAAGGTGGCCCAGGTACACAACTGAGCTTTGCCCTATCTGGCACTTACTTGCCTTGATAGTCAGGCCTGCTTGAAGCAGGCCCTGAAGCACTTCCTTCAGGTGGACCAGGTGGTCCTCCCAGGTGGAACTGAATACAGCCATTTCATCCAGATAAGCTGCACTGAAAGATTCTAACCCAGACAGGACTCTATTCACCAACGGTTGGAAGGTGGCAGGAGCATTTTTCAGGCCAAAGGGCATCACCTTGAACTGAAAGTGGCCCTCTGGTGTGGAAAATGCTGACCTCTCCTTAGGTCCTGGACTTAAGGCAACCTGCCAGTATCCTGAGGTCAGATCAAATGTGCTCAGGAATTTGGCAGTCCCCAACCTATCAATGAGCTCATCAGCTCTAGGTATGGGGTGAGCATGAGTCCTAGTGACTGCATTTAGACCTCTGTAGTCCACACATAATCTCAATTCCTTCTTAGCACCATGGGAATTAGGTTTGGGCACCAGTACCACTGGACTGGACCAAGGACTGTCAGAGGACTCAATTACCTTGAGCTCCAACATCTTAGCCACTTCAGCTTTGATATTGGCCTTGACCTGGTCAGACAGCGTGTACAGCTTGTTTTTGACAGGTGAGCTGTCACTAGTGTCAATGTCATGGACACACCAATTAGTGAGTCCAGGGGTCAGGGAGAACAGACTAGCAAACTGCTCCAAATCCTGTCTACAGTCTTTTTGTTGCTGGTCTGTCAACTTGGGAGAGAGTACCACTCACTCCACTGGCCCATCTTGTTCATTTGAGGACAGGAGGTCTGGCGGAGGTTCACTCTCCTCCTCCTTCCCTTCATCAGTGACCATCAGCATGGTCATGTCTGCCCTGTCCTGGTGGGGTTTCAACCTGTTGACATGCAAGATCCTATGAGGATTCCTGGAGGTGCCAAGGTCCACCAAGTAGGTGACCTCACCCTTTTTCTCCACAAAGACTCTCTCACCAAGCACAATGGGCCTCTTACAGGGTGCCCAAACAGCAACCCAAAGGGGCTGAATCCAACCCCTTTCTGTGGCACCTCTCTGTAGGCAAACAGCAGGCATGGGAGGAGAACATCCCTTCTCCTCCTGAGTTTGCCAGACAACCCATGATCATGCCCTTCATGGTCTTATTAAGTCTTTCCACCAGACCATTGGTCTGTGGATGATAGGGGGTGGTGAACTTAAAAGTAACACCACACACATCCCACATGGCTTTCAGATAGGCAGACATACAATTGGTGTCCCTATCTGAGACCACCTCCTTTGGGAATCCTACTCTGGTGAACACACCAAGTAGGGCCCTAGCCACTATGGGAGCAGTGACTGTCCGGAGGGGTATTGCCTCAGGGTACCTGGTGGCATGGTCCACAACCACCAAAATGTACCTGTTGCCTGAGGCAGTTGGTGGGTCTAGGGGACCAACAATGTCAATCCCCACCCTCTCAAAGGGAGTCCCAACAACTGGCAGTGGTATCAAGGGAGCCTTTGGCTTGCCCCCTGCCTTGCCACTGCCTTGGCAGGTAACATAGGAGCTGCAAAACTCATTGACTTTTTCTGACATTTGGGGCCAATAAAAGTGGTTGACCAGCCTGTTCCAGGTCTTGGTCTGTCCCAAATGTCCAGCTAAGGGGATATCATGGCTTAAGGTGAGGAGGAATTCTCTATACTTCTGGGGGACCACCACTGTCCTGGTTGCCCCTGGTTTGGGGTCTCTTGCCTCAGTGTAGAGAACTCCATTCTCCCAGTAAACCTTGTAGGTCCCACTGGTATCCCCTTGTTCTTGCCTGGCAGCAGTCTGCCTTAGGCCCTCAAGAGTGGGGCACTCTCTTTGTCCCTGGCACAACGTTTCTCTGGTGGGCCCACCTGCCCCTTGCAGTTCTGCCAAGTCAGGAAGAGCTTGCAGGGGAAGTGGCCCTCCCTCAGAGGTCAGATCCTCCCCCTCAGATTTGGATTCCTCCTGATCCTCTGTACTTGTGGGGGCTGGCAAGCCAGACCCTGTGCCCTTTCTCTTCTTCTTGGAGGCTTGGCCCATTGTTCCAGGGTCCAAGTGTCTAGCACTTCCCTGTGACACAGCATACACCCAGTCAGGAAGGTCCAGCATCTTTGCATGGACCTTTCTCTCCACCTCTGACCATTCAGATACTTCAAGATCATTTCCCAGCAGACACTCTACTTGGAGGGCAGCAGCTACAGTTATCTTCTTTGGGACAGTCACACCTCCCCATTCCAGGCTCACCGTGGCCATGGGATGGAGTTGGGTTCTGCTATCTGCATAAGTCACTTGGTGGAAGACACCAGGTAAGATCTGTTCTGGAGAAACCAGCCTCTCTGTGACCATTGTCACACTGGCCTCTGTATCTCTCAGAGCTTCCAACTCAGTCCCATTGACTTTAGGCCTCTGCCTATACCTCTCCATGCTGGGAGGGAAGGTGGCCATAGTTGCAATGTCCACCCCACCCACTGATACTAAGGTGACCTCTGTGTACCCTGATCCCAGCCCTGGGCCAACTTCTACCCCCATCCTTACACTAGCAATCCCCTGGGATTGCCCACAAGTGGGGGGCTTCTTCGAGCAGATACCATCTCCTCTTTTGTGTCCAGGTTGATGACACTCAAAACACTTGCCGGCCTTAGCAAGCTCCTGAAACTTTCCTGCTTTATCAGGATCATAATGCTTTCCCTGATACCCTTTCCCCTTAGAAGTGGAAGGGCTCGGGGCTCACCCACCCTGAGAAGTTTTTGGGGACTCTTGTGAGGACTCTTTGGGTTTTTTATCATATTTCCCTTGGATCTTCCCCTGAGAAGAACCATGTCCTCCCTTTTTCTGATCACCTCCTGGGGGTTTCTGATTAACCCTAGTTCTTAACCAGTCATCTGCTGCCTCCCCCAGCTCTCTGGGGTTGGTCAACTTAGAGTCAACTAGATACTGGCGGAGCTTCTTTTGGACACAGTTGGTTAGAAGGAGCTCCCTCATAATCAAATTGTCCAGCCCCTCAAAGGTACTTACCTTGTTGCCCTGTATCCAGCCCTCTAGTGCTTTAACTGAGATGTCAACAAAGTCCACCCAGGACTGGGTGCTTGTCTTTTGGGTGTCCCTAAACTTGAGCCTATACTGCTCTGGGGTCAGACCAAACTTTTTAATCAAACATCTCTTCATACTGGGTTATGAATCTGCCTCCTCCCCCCTCAAGGTTAGAAGCCTATCCCTCCCAGAGTTGGGGACCAACTCCCAAAGAAGTGAACCCCAGTAATGAGGTTTGACTCCTCGTCTGGAGGGCCCTCTCAAAGGCCCCCAGCCACTTATCTATGTCATCCCCCTCTACATAGGCAGGAACCACCCCCTTGGGGAATCTGGGGAAATAAAACACCCATGGACACCTCAGCTTCTCTGTCACTGCCACCATCCCCTTTCCCTTCCCTTGCCCACTTCATCTTTTCTAGGGCCAACTTCTCTGCCTCCAAAGCCATGAATGCTAGCTGGGCCTCCAGCTCTCTTTCCCTGAGGGACAGGTTCTCTCCTCCTGAAGGGACCCCCTTCCCCCAACTAGCTTTGGGTATGACCCTAGTGACTGTGTGTAGTGAGGACTGGTCTTCCTCCTCCTCACTTAGGCTCAGATGCCCTCCCTCCCGTAGTGGTTGTAGCTAGCATCCTCCCCTGCTTCTTTCTCCTCTGGAGCTTCCTCTGAGTCTACCTCTTGGGCCTCAGCCCATGCTGTCAAGGATTTAATCAGGACATGCTTCCTGAGGTCAATGGTTGCAGGCAACCCCCTTTCAGTACACAACCCCCTAAGCTGGACTACTGTTAGTGTGGGTAGGCTAGCCAGATCAAGCTCCATGGTTCCCTAGTTTTGTGTCAACAAATACTTTTTGCAAAAATTTGCACTAGGACAATTTAAAGGATTTTTTATTTGTTTTACTTAAAACTGTAACGTGATACTGAACACAAGTACAGGATCACACGACTGCACACCAAAAATGTTGGAAAATGTGTTATTGGTAAGGGCAGGTAAGTACCTACACTTAGCAATAGGCCACTAACCTCCACTTAGGTCCAGTTAGGTCTCAGTAAATTAAACCCAGCTCAACCCTTGGTATCTTGGCAACGAGTGACAAGGCTTAACTTAGGAGACAGAGTGTAAAGCATTCAAATACCACAAAAGAGTAATTAAATAAAACACAGGAAACAGTATAAAAATCCAAAACCAATTTATAAAAATAGATTATATTTTTATCTTTAAAATGACACAAAAATGAATAAAATCGGACCAGGGGAACTGTAGATATGACTTTTTAAAGGAATTATTGTTTTCTAGCGCCTAGAAACAAAAAGGCCAATCTGGTCATCTGGTCTCACCTCGACCGGGGCAAAGTCAAAGTTTAAGGCCGACCGCGATGGTGCCCTGCTCGGCTACAGCCCGCGGGAGGACCCGGTCAAAAGTTTACATTCGGACTTAGTTGTTTTTCTGAAGATTTTCTTCAGCGGGACGAACCTGCCAGTCCAATCGGAGCTCTTCTCCGGATACGCGTCGCCAGAGCCCTTGGTGGAGATTTTTACTTTTGGACTTAGTTGTTTTTTCAAGGTGAAAATCCTTCGACCGGGGTAAACCTGGATCTTGATCCGACGTCCTTGGAGCCCTCCTCGGATACACTGGCTGGGAGGTCCCGGTCAACTTTCTACGTTCGGACTTAGGGCCTGATTACAACTTTGGAGGAGGTGTTAATCCGTCCTAAAAGTGACGGTAAAGTGACGGATACACCACCAGCCATATTACGAGTCCATTATATCCTATGGAACTCATAATACGGCTGGTGGTATATACGTCACATTTGGGACGGATTAACACCTCCTCCAAAGTTGTAATCAGGCCCTTAGTCTCTTTTTTGGAGATTTTCTTCACCGAGACTAACCTGTTAATCAGGCCGGGTTGCGGGTGAGGCAAGCCAGCTAGAGTTGCCGCAGCGGATCGGTCCCTCTATGGAGCTTTTTTTTTCAAAAGTTCTCCAAACTTCTGGATCTTCTCCCAGATGTTGCTTTAAGGTTCTTTTGGGATCCACAGCTCACCCCAAGGTTCCAGAGGCTCTGAGATAATACTTGGGGGGGGGGGGTGGACTGCAACTCCCAGAATGCACCTGGCGCAAACTCCTTTTTGGCCACTGGACAGTGGTCAGCTGGTTGGTTTCTTCAGGAGTTGGTGCAGGGGACTCTGGTTAGCAATTTTTCACCTGTAGCAAACAGGGAGTCCCTCCTTGAACAAGTTGAAGCCAGGCAAAGTCCTTCTTGTGGTGAAGCCCAAGTGTGCAGCTGGTGTAGTCCTTCAGAGTGCAGGGTCCAGGTGCAGGCCAGGGGTCCAGCAGGGCAGTCCTTCTTCTCCTGTGGTTCTTCCTTGTTGGAATCTGATGGGCATCTGAGGTGTGGGTGCAGGTCTGCCCGTTTTATCCTTGCTCCTGGGTGAAGAACAGGGGGGTCCTGGTTCTCCAATCAGGTGCAGGGTCCTTCCCCCTGTGATGACCACTTCCTGGGAAGTGTGACACAAATCAATCCCAGGAGGCAACATTCCTCAAAAATCCATCATGGCTGATGTGGCTAAAAATCCTAAACACACCCCTCACCTGCCCTCTCCTAATCTAATCAAGGGGGCACCTAACTGTCTGGGTTTTCAGGATGTGGGGGTGTTGCCGGGTTGCTCTGAGTGTCCTTCTCTGCCTTTGAAGACCAGTTTGGCAGCCCTCTCCCTTCCTGCCTCACCATCTGCTGAGGGGAGATCTCCTCCCACAGGCACATCTCTTTGTGTGAAGCCAGGCCACTTCACACCTCATCAAGGCAGCCTGGCCAGGCTGCCAGAGGCTGGCCAATCAGAGCACAGCAGCAAAAACACTGCAGGGCTGAAGTTGGCAACTTTTTAGGTACAGTTTAAAACTCTTTACCTGAACAAGTTATATTAAATCCAACAACTGGAAGTTGTGGGATTTATTATAACAATTCATTTGATACCAAACTCCTTGTATCTCTCACTTAAGGGGACTTATAAAAATCAAAATAAAGTCTCCCCATTCTAGCCTATGGAGGCCATTCACTACAATGAGGGAAAAACTAATTTGGCTGTTTTACCTCACCAGGGCTTATAAAACTATTTTGATAAGGTCCCTGCTTATAATTACATGGCACCCAGCCCTAGGAGCACATAGGGCACACCTTAGGGGTGACTTATATGTAAAAATAAGGTAGTTTAAGACTTTGGAACTACTTTTAACTCCAAAGTCGAATTTGCATGTAACTTTAATTTAAAAGCAGCCAGCAAGGCAGGCCTGCCTTCAAAATGACACTGTACAAGACAAGGGGAAACCCTGTAACTCTACCCTGCCCAGGGTAAATATAGCTCAATCGAGAAAAAGGATGGCAGGTAGAGATCAATTAAATCTTAAATTTAATTAAAGTAACAGACCTATATTCTGTTGCTATTGAGTTTATTTCTTCCTCAAATTTATTATGAACAAATTTTAGCTTGCCAAAACGAATCTATGGTGGTATCTAACAAATGTGCATTTCAAAATGACACTGGGCACCTCAGCAGTGCACCTATGGGGGCACTACCTATGCTGGGGTCCCTAAACCTCCATGCCCTACCATATACTAGGGACTTATAGGTAGGTTAACTTTGCCAATTATAATTAGCCTAATTTGCATATCCACTTTACACAGAGCACTGGCCCTGGGATTGGTAAGCAGTACCCATGGCATAGACAAGAGTCAGTAACCACCAGTACTTGTCCAAAAAGTGTGGGGGTGACCAGGGCAAAAAGGAGGACTTTCCTACACATGCCTTGAGAGACCCCAGGGAGACCCCAGTCACCCAAGTACCAGCCTGGAGGGTCCAGAAAAGTCCCAGGAGAAGGAGAAGAGGAAGCGCAAGAGCATGACATCCTTGTCAGAGAGGTGACGGAGCACCTACATCAGCTCTTTCTCACTTCCAAATTGCCAGTCGGTAGAGAGACGCAATACGGCAGGCAATAGTAGACATAGTCAACAGCATGGCAGAGGTGAAGAGGACTGTCACTGAGTGTAAGAAGCACAGAACCAAGGAGAAACTGGCTAGGGACCGAAAGTCAGCACTGCAGACAGGAGGTGGAAGGCCCGCACCACACAAATACCTAGATGAGCTGGAGGAGATGGTTGCAGCGGTCATCCCGGAGGAGCTGGTCACTGGAATTGCAGGACAGGACAGCGCAGATTACCTAGAACTATCACAAATGCAGGGTAAGTTGCAGGGGGGAATATCCTGAATTTCACAAATTTCAGAAGGGTGAGGCACATAAGACACACTCAATGGATGCTTAAGGGTTGCATCCTGACACATAGGCCATGAATCAAGACATGCCATCCCCACCCAAGTCACACATGTACTGACACTTTAGTTGTGCAATGCACTCCAACATACACCCAACATGGACATAAGCCACCCACAATGCTATACTCCACCATGTGAATATGCAGCACATTGACTGGAAGGGATGTACAAATAGTGTGGCTGTGTGTGTGCCACGACAACACCCATTGCATATTGTGAAAGCCCCTGTACCTACACAACGTAGACATCAGAGAATAGGACTGAAGTCAATACCACCCCAGAGGTGGCGTCAGGGTGGTGTAACTGTCCAAAATGCTCTCCTTCCTCCTTGTTTTATTGCCCTTCTCAAGTGTGCCACATCTTGCAGCACACATTGAAATGCCACCTTAGCATAAATACCTTGTACCTGTGTAGGACGGGACACCTCCTTGCACATAAACAAATTATCCCCTCAAGGCAGACACCCCTTCACCATGCTGCAACAATGCCTGTGTGGGTGCAGGGAGAACAAATCTGTGCAGGCGCAAGGGGAATTTCAGGGCTGTACTGTATTCTGATAAAAAATGGCACATCCCTGCATTTCTAGACTGTGCAGTGTCATGCAACACATATTCCTGCCACATTGTGCTGTACCACTTGAAAATAAATCGGCCCTAAAGCGTGCAGCCTGTGGAACACAACCCCCAGAGGGTGAACCCACAACAACTCACATACAGCTCTCTGCACCATATGCGAATGACCACAAAATAAAACACATATAACACATGGAGCATGTCTGTGAACATCATGTGTGCAGCTGTACAAGTAGCTTCGATCTCACCATCTGACAAGATAGAGGTGGTCATTACAACACTGGCGGTCGGTGTTAAAGCGGCGGTAAAACCGGCAACAGGCCGGCGGTAAAAAAAATGGAATCACGACCGTGGCGGCAACCGCCAACATAGGCAGCCACTTTAACACTCCGAACGCCACGGCGATACAAACAAACACCGCAGAGCTAACCACCAACAGACAGGCGGAGGGCAATGTACCGCCCACAGTATTACAACTCACCAATCCGCCACCTTTTCCAGGGCGGATTCACCGCGAACAACAACATGGCGGAAACAGGACTTGGAAGGTAAAACGCTCACCTCTACACACCCCACGAGGAACCAGGACGCCATGGAACCGGAGCTCCAAATTCTGCCAGCCTTTCTCTTCCTGCTCCTCTACCAGGAGCACGAACGCCGGCGGCGAAGACAACGGTGAGTACTGCACCTACGACACAGGGGAGGGAAAAAACAGTAACACACACGCAACACGCAAAACCCCCACCCCCACCCTCACCCACTACAACACACACACAAGCACATGTTGATACATCACAGTTACACCCCCCAACCCCCTCTGGAAGAATGCAAGGACAAAAGGAAATGAGTCGAATAATTGTGATATATTCAAAGACATGAATCAAAAATATATACAAATATATACATTTATACTATATACAATTATATACACCAAGAACACAAGTCCAAGGGATTCCACCATCATAGTTCGTGGTTCACTGGGCCCAAAAGGCATGGCAAGGCCCACACAAGATATCCGAACAAGACGGAGAGAACACTGCAGGGGCATCAGTTGGAAATAAAACAGGCACCTCAGGGGAAAGGGAAGGGGGGGCACCTCAGCCAGTTGAGTGCACGACGCCAGATACACGAGGGGGCTCCATGCCCACAGTGCAATCCTGGGGAGTGCAAAGCCACAGTCTCTCAAGTCTCTACAGTGGGTGGTTTGCCCACTGTTCAATCCTGGGGAGTGCAAAGCAACAGTCTCTCAAGTCTTTTCAGCGAGTGGATTGCCCACTGTTCAATCCTGGGGAGTAGAAAGCCACAGTCTCTCAAGTCTCTACAGTGGGTGGTTTGCCCACTGTTCAATCCTGGGGAGTGCAAAGCCACAGTCTCTCAAGTTGATAATATTCTCCACTGGTTCTGGAGGGGGGCTTTGTGCCCAGAGTGCTTCAACCTGCCAAGGACAGAGGTAGTGGATGTAAATCTCCACTGGTTCCGGGGGGGGCTTTGCGCCCAGAGTGCTTCATCCTGCCAAGGACAGAGGTAGTGGATGCCTTTCTCCACTGGTTCTGGAGGGGGCTTTGTGCCCAGAGTGCTCCATCCTGCCAGGGACAGAGTTAGTGGATGTAAATCTCCACTGGTTCTGGAGGGGGCTTTATGCCCAGAGTGCTTCATCCTGCTTGTGGCGGTCTCAGTAGCGTCAGAGCTCTTGTCGCTCATTGTCCTGCAGTGCTGGTGGCGGCGGTGTCCTGTTTAGCAGTGCTTGTGGCGGTCTTGTCCTGTTCAGCGGTGCTTGTGGCGGTCTTGTCCTGTTCAGCAGTGCTGATGGCGGCGGTGTCCTTGGCAGCGGTGTCCTTGGCAGCGGTGCTTGTTGTGGCGGTGTCCTTGGCAGCAGTTCAGCTGGTGGCGTTCTTGTCCTGGCCTGTGCGGCTGCTGACGGTCTCCTCCTGGGCAGTGTGGCTGCTGCTGGTGGTCCTGTCTGTGGCAGCGGGGCTGCTGGCAGTCTTCTCCTGGGCAGTGTGGCTGCTGCTGGCGGTCCTGTCTGTGGCAGCGGGGCTGCTGGCGGTCTTCTCCTGGGCAGCGGGCTGCTGCTGCCGGTCCTGTCTATGGCAGCGGGGCTGCTGGCGGTCTTCTCCTGGGCTGCAGGACTACTGCTGGCGGTTCTGTCTGTGGCAGCGGGCTGCTGGCAGTCTTCTCTTGGGCAGTGTGGCTGCTGCTGGCGGTCCTGTCTGTGGCAGTGGGGCTGCTGGCGGTCTTCTCCTGGGCAGTGCGGCTGCTGCTGGCGGTCGCCTTCTGGGCTGCTGGGCTGCTGCCGATCTTCTCCGCTGTGCTGATCTTCCCAGACTTGCCGGTTTTACTGTGTCCCTTCTCCACCTTGGATGGTGTCGCAGCTGCCTTCACACTCTCAACTGTACCCCTGGGGGCAGCTTTGGTGGCTGACTTCTTTCCCCTCTCCCGCCGGGCACTGGCCAACTTTTGATGCTTGACAGGTGGGGGACTGTCCGTGCTCTGGCTCCTTGCCACACTGGCTGCCCTGCTGCCTGGTGCACTCCACAATCCGGTGACTACTGGCACCACTGGTCCCGCTGATGTTGTGGCTGAGGTGCTAGGTTGGGACCTGGAGAGTCGGACACTAGGAGACTGAAGGGGTGGGGGAGGCGAGGGAAAGAGGTCAAGGTTGGACAGGAAAAGTTTTTTGGGACACACTGGGATGGGTAGCTGGAGGGGATTTGGGAGTGGAGGAAGAGGTAGTGGTTGTAGGAGGTGTTCGTTTGGTGACTTTGGGTGAAGGTGCAAGGGCTGGAGGCTGTCGTGAGGTGGATGGCGGTTGGGTGGGTATGTGGCTGCGTTTGTGTACCTTGGGAGGTGGCCTCAGAGACACCCTGGGAGAGGACACAGGGGACGTGTGAATGGTAGTGGGGTGGTGACTGCATGTGAGCGGGGTGTGGTGGTGTGTGTGCTGGTGATGGACATAGTGGCTGAGGATGTAGTACATGCAGGTGTGAGTGGAGACGAGACTGGGAGGGAGGAGGGAGACAAGGAGGAGGGGGACACAGTGGAGGCAGTGGATGTTGGTGTGTCTGCGTGTGTGTGATGCTTGCGTGAGTGCCTGTGGGATGTGTGGTGCTTATGTTTGCCAGAGCTTCCCTTGTGTGTTGAGGTGTGTGCATGCTGGTCTGATGGTGTACTTGGGATAAGCTGAGGTACAGGGGTGTGGGTTTGGGTGGAGGAAGTTGGAGGGGGAGGACAGGGACAATGGCTGCCATCAGTGCGGAGGCCAGAGTCTGAAAAGCTCGCTGAAGGGCTGCCTGACCAGAGTGAATGCCCTCCAGGAATGCATTGGTTTGTTGCAACTGCCTCTCTACACCCTGGATGGCATTCAAAATGGTAGGCTGCCCAACAGTGAGGGACCTGAGGAGGTCAATGGCCTCCTCACTGAGGGCAGCAGGGGTGACTGGGGCAGAGCCTGAGGTGCATGGGGCGAAGGTGATGCCCACCCTCCTGGGTGAGCGGGCACAGCGCAAAAGCTGAGGGACTGCTGGGAGTGTGGTGCTGGTAGGGGGGGTGGCGGCTGTACCTGTAGTTGACACTGTACACAGGTGGGGTGGGGTGCCACAGGGTCTGGCCGGAGAATGGAACTTAACTACCAAACTCGCCCTGGCCTAAGGGAACCCACAGCCCACCTCCCTCACCCAGACACCTCCAATGCACGCTGAATCAGCAGAATGAGAGTGTACTCACCCCCTTGTGGCTGCTGTGATGCTCTCAAGCGCCCATCCAACTCCGGGTACGCCACCGCCAGGATCCTGAACATCAGGGGGGTAATGGTGCGACGGGCACCCCTCCCACGTTGGGAGGCCATCCCCAGCTGGGCCTCCGCCATCTTCTTGCTCCAGCGGCGAATGTCCTCCCATCTTTTCCGGCAGTGGGTGCTCCGTGGACCCCATCCACTAGTTTCTCCAACTCCTCCGTGCTGAAAGCAGGGGCCCTTTCCCCAGACACACGAGCCATTGTCTCTTCCAGACTGAGGTCACAGCAGCACTTGCAGTGTAGGTCGTCTCCTGTCGAAGATCAGGTATCGAGTGATTGAACAGAGAGAAAATGGCGGTCATGTCAGCGGCAGTACTTACCGTCACCAACGGCGTACATCGTCATTGGCTCCTGGGATCTATAGGCTCCAATGTTAACCAATGCAGGATTGCGCTGCGGTCTTCGACTGCCTACTGCGACGGTGTACAACGCCAGCGCAGTTACCTCATATCCCCTTGTCCCACCTTGCAGGTCAGGCAGCCGCCATTTCAGGGGCCCACATGGTTTTATTTTTTACTGCATCACACATACCTAGGCCTTGACTTACCACTCATACAGGCAAATTTCAATTTATGAATATGTTCAGAATAAGCTGTGTTTCCGTACCTCTGATTTGGTTGACTCTGTGCTCGCTGTTCTCCTCCATAGGCACCGTCCACTGGGGCATGTGAGGAGATGGCAGCATCCTCTGGTGTACACACCACTGGTGGACCTATCGACAATGGAGGAAAGACATGTGATCATCACCTACAGGCTTGATTGTGCCACAATCCAGGAATTGTGTGCCCAGTTGGAGCCAGACCTGATGTCAGCTATCTGCCATCCCACAGGAATCCTCCCCTCTAGTGCAGGTGCTGTCAGTACTCCATTTCCTAGCAAGTGGGTCTTTTCAAACAACAGTGGCCATAGCATCAGGGATGTCCCAGCCTATGTTCTCAAACGTGTTGTCCAGAGTGTTGTCTGCCCTGCTGAAACACATGCAGAGCTACATCGTTTTCCCTCAGGTGGAGGAATTGCCTACAGTGAAAGGTGACTTTTATGCCCTGGGACATATCCCCAACATCATAGGTGCAATTGATGGGACACATGTGGCCTTGGTACCCCCCGCAGGAGTGAACAGGTGTACAGAAACCAGAAGAGTTACCATTCCATGAATGTGCAGATGGTGTGTTTGGCAGACCAGTACATCTCCAATGTTAATGCCAAATTCCCTGCCTCAGTACATGACGCTTACATTCTGCGGAATAGCAGCATCCCTTATGTGATGGGACAACTCCAGAGGCACCGGGTGTGGCTATTAGGTGAGCACCTGGACCCAAATCTGTGGGAATAGTTGTATGGGTCTGTGGATGTCCCTATGAGTTAGTGTGTGTCTAACAGTTGTCCCTCGCCATTTGCAGGTGACTCTGGTTACCCCAACCTGTCATGGCTACTGACCCCAGTGAGGAATCCCAGGACAAGGGCAGAGGAACGCTACAATGAGGCCGATGGGTGAACTAGGAGGATTATAGAGCGGACCTTCGGCCTCCTGAAGGCCAGGTTCAGGTGCCTCCATATGACATGTGGTTCCCTATTCTACTCACCAAAGAAGGTGTGCCAGATCATCGTGGCCTGCTGTATGCTTCACAACTTGGCTTTGCGACGACAGGTGCCTTTTCTGCAGGAGGATGGTCCAGATGGAGGTGTTGTGGCAACTGTGGAGCCTGTGGACAGTGAAGACGAGGAAGCAGAAGAAGAGAACATCGCCAACAGGAACACGGTGATCCTGCAATACTTCCAGTGAGACACAGGTAAGAAGACAAACCTACCTGCTACATCTAATTTAAATCTACTACCTCTCTACTGTCTGTCATTTTCACCCAGTGTATGGTCACTGAGTTGACACTTTCCCTTACGATTTCACAGATGTGGGTCCCACTTGTTTCCTCATGGACTAGAGCTGTGTGACATAGGTATGTTGACATTACATTTGAAAGAGCATTTTGGCACTGTAACTGCGAATACAATATTTCGAAATCACAGACAGACTCCAGATTGTTTTATACTGTAAGGGTGTTTATTTAAGTGCTCAATATTGGAGGGGGTTGTAAAATGGTGAGGGGTGATGGTGGAGGAATGTCCATGGCAGAGTCCATTCTATTAGTCTCACAGGTGCATTGTCCAAAGGGGCATAGGGAGTGGAGCTGGGGCAGTTTAAGTGTGGACAGGGTGACAAGGTGGGACAGAAGGATGACAATCAGGGTGGTCTCATTTCTTGGAGCGGGTCTTGGCATCATTCTCTGTCTTTGTCCTGGATCTCAGGGACAACTTGCGGGGTGGTTCTCCCTCTGCAGGGGGTGGGGTGCTGGTGTGGTGGTCCTGTGGCGGTGCCTCCAGTCCACTAGCACCGGCGGAGGTGGTGGGCAGTTCATCGTCCAGGCTAGTGTCAGGGGCCCCTTGTAGTGCCACAGTGTCCACCCTGGTGTTCACGAGTTCCTTCAGCACCCCTACAATGGTGTCTAGGGTGGAATTGATGGATTTGAGTTCCTCCCTTAACCCCAAATACTGTTCCTCCTGCAGCCGCTGGGTCTCCTGAAACTTGGCCAGTACCGTTGCCATCGTCTCCTGGGAATGGTGGTAGGCTCCCATGATGTTGGAGAGGGCCTTGTGGAGAGTGGGTTCCCTGGGCCTGTCCTCCCCGTGTCGCACAGCAGCCCTCCCAGTTCCCCTGTGTTCCTGGGCCTCTGTCCCCTGAACCGTGTGCCCACTACCACTGCCCCCAGGTCCCTGGTGGTGTGTTAGCCTGGGTTACCTGTAGTGGTGGACACAGTGCTGCTTGACGTGTCCTGTGGACAGAGGTATGGGCCAGCTGTGTTGGTGATGTGTGGGGTGGTATGTGTTGTGATGTGTGGGGTGATATTTAGTAGTGTGTTGTGTGAGGTGCGTGGATGTTGTGTGAGTGATGGTGTTGAGTGCCTATGGATGCTGGTTTGTAGATGGTGGTGTTTCTCTGTGGCCTTCAGTCACAATTGTGGTCGTAGGGGTTTGTGGGTGATATGGGTGTGTGTTTTATATTGTATTGGGTGTGTTGGAGTGGTGTGTGTATGTGTCTCAGGTGTGTGTATTTTGAATTGTCCAATGTGATAGTGTTTTGTATATGTGTGTGTATTTTGAGCGCAGCGGTGTGTACCGCCAATGGAATACCGCGGTTGAAAGACCGCTGCGTGGATTCGTGGGTCATGATAGTGTGGGCATATTTCTGTTGGCGTGGCGGTGGAGGTTTTGTTATCGCCAGTTTATCACTGACCTTTGGTGTGGCGGACCTGTGTGGGGGTCTAGATTTTGGCGGATTGCGGCCTTTGGGTTATAATGACCGTGGCGGAATTCCGCGGTCGCGGCGGTGTTTTGGCAGTCTTCTGCATGGCGGTATACGGCTTTTACCGCCAATATTGGAATGATCCCCAGAGTGTCTTGTGTGAAAGGCTGGTATACTGCTTAATGGCACATTGAACATGCGTGATAACTGGCACAATTGGCATCAATGTTGCACTACTGGCACACCATCACTAGCATGTAATGCAACTGTATAATTATTCTAATAGTAGTCGATATGGAACCAAGCTGCACATTTCCCAGTGTCCAAAATTCAACATCCTTACACCAACACATGCCTTTTGCTGATATCTTGTGTGCAAGAAAATGTTACAAAGTTAGGGAGGGACAATCTAATAGGGCAGACAATCCATAATAGTTGCACTGTCACCTCCAATTAGCACATGTGTGGGGCCTGCTACAGGTAGTTGAAAATGTAACATGTATGCCATGGCTCTAACTATGCCATGCTGCACTAGTCCCATCATTTATGATTCCAATGCATCATTGCACCAAAAGAGTGACAACACTACTGTGGTAATGTCCATCATGGTGAATAGGAAGGCTAATTACATGCCACCATTGTGTCAGTGGCATGGACAAGGAGCCTGCAAGGAAGTAGGTGGTGTGGGATAAAATCACTAAAGCCCAGATGTAATAGGCAATTATGGTGTTCCATGCAACACCAAATGTGGCAGCGTTGCGCACCATAATTTTTAAAATTCACTGATGGCCACTAGTCAGTGGAGTATGGGGCACCCTGTGTCACTCCCTGTGCTGCAGTTAAATTAGATGACATGTGGCAGCGCAGCAACCCTTGCACCATAGTGTAAGGGTGTCTGCGTTGATGGATAGATTGCTTATGTGCCGGAAGGTGTCCTTCCTGCGCATAAACAATGGTCCATGGCATTTTACTTCTTCTATGTGTGCTGCAACAAAAAACGAGGAAGGATAAAGGCATTCCTCCTCATTTTGCCATGCTAGCGCCACCCCTGCGGTGGCATTCGTTTTTGGTGCTGCCTCAGGTTACGACAACCTGTAAATCTGAGGCAGTGTCAAAATCAATGGGTGTTGTGGTGGATCATCCACCGCAACACCCATTGCACACCTCTCTGATGCAGAAAACTGCATCAGAGGGGCCCATATTTACAAGGAGGCAGAAGCCCACAAAAAAGTGCAGTTACACCTCCTTATAAATATGGAGCAGTGCTTAGTGCCACCGAACGTCATGAAAAGTCACACTCTGGTGGTGCTAGGTGCTCTTAAATATGCCCCAACGTGATGTAGGTGAAGGGACCCTCCTACAAGATGGCCATAAGCCACAATAAGTGACTTAGCGCCACATTGTAACACCGTCACAGGGCATTGCGCCACCCGAGCGTTATGAAAAGTGACACTCAGGTGGCAATAGGGGCACCTAAATATGCCCCAAATACATTGTGAGCTATACCCATATGTGATGCACGATGCTACACATAATGTACAACTACAACTTTGGGTCAGTAACATGTCACTGACCCTCCAGTAGCAAATAAATGATGTGCCATGTCAACAGCCACAAGAATCTAACATTGACTTTACACTATCTCATTGCAGAGGATGATGGCCTACCTCCTGCCAACCTGCCTGTCCTGGATTTTACAGATGACATGGATGACCAGCTGCTGACCATCAATGAAGAGACTCTCCAGTATGTCCTAGGATCCCTCCAGACACCACCTCCAGTCACAGGGAGGACACACAGCATTGCAGGGTTTACACATGAACCACCCAGCTACCAACACACACCACCAGCCAGTACTGACACAGCCGTGGAATCTGAGAACCCAGAGATCACCTTTCAGAGGACAGTGGTAGGAGTCCAGTGGGAGATGGCTAAGCAGGTGCGCCGCGTGGGGATGGAAAGCATGGCAGAGGGAGTGCAGCGGTACCTCAGTCATATTAAGGACAACTCAGCTGCCATAAGAGGCACCCACTCCCTGCTATGTGGACTCCAGCAGGCCCTGGCTGACAAAGCTGCTATCATGAGTCAGCGGCTACAACAATTGCCCTCCCAAACTGGCAGCAGCATGACAGACAACAGGCTGGGTTCTATGCAGAATACCCTGGAGTCCATACAGTGGGAAGCGGCCTCCTTCAGGAAAACACGGTTGCCTACAACCGTGATGTTACTGTGGTGTTGAAAAATCAGCAGTTCCTTCTTGCTGCAATGATACCTTATGTGTTCCCTCAAATGGCAGTTGCTGGGACCTTTGACTCCACATCTCTATCCCCCGATGTGTGTGTGGCCCCCTCAACCTCTACAACTGTACCAGCCATGGCACAGGAGCCACCACACACATCAAAGGAAAAATATGTGGAAGGAATAAAATTCACAAGGTAAACCACTCGGAAGCACCAGTCTGTGCTCCATGGACAGTATCTCATTAGTTCTGGGCTTAAGATCATGTCAGTGTTGCGACAGTAGGAAATGCGCTCTCTTCACTCAACCACTGTTGACTTGTCTGCTATGTACTGTCATTGTCTCCATTCTTACCAATTGGCAATTTGAAACTTCCTAACTAATACACACTTCTCATAACCATGTCTCATGACATGTCTCTCACCCCTGGACTCTGATTGTGCTACATATGGCTAAAGTTCACTCATGGGGTGTGTGAACTGGACATTGTATAGCATTTGAAAAAACACTTGCACCTGTAAATAAAGCAACTCTTATACATGTAGCATTTCTATGTTTACTGTGATCCACCTACTCAGCTAAATTATTGCATTGTGTGAATCCATGTCAATAAGAACAGAACATCATTACATGAGTGCATTACTGTCAGAGACAAAGCCACACACTAAAAGGTGAATGATGGTGTTGTCAGATACAACCAGCTTACTGAGTATTTTATACAAATATTGAACAGATATCGTTTGAAGTTGAGATATGGCATGTCTCTGCTCAGAACCAAGTCAACAGTAATTTATCCAGATGGGAGTACCAGTACAACTAATTTGTGTGGTACAGAAGAGGCTAACCTTATCAGTGATGGGCACCTGTTGGTGTTGCAGGATACAGTTCAAAACATGCCTGTTGTCATCTGTGCTACACTTGCCAACAATGAAACTACAAGACCCCACCAATGACAGTTAGAGTGCCATACTTACCTGTCCAAGATACATTTTACATACACAATGTGAATGGCTGGAACAGTGGAAGGAAAATTTATGGACTAGTTGATGTCCTTTAGCAGTCAATCTGACAGCTCCTTGGTCATAGAGGATGCACATGGTAATCCATGGAAATCAAGACAGTAAGCATACCCTAGGCCATTCCTCTAACTTGGCCAGTGGACATATGAGAACCCTCAATTCTCAATCAACATGGAAAAAAAGTC
This sequence comes from Pleurodeles waltl, assembly GCF_031143425.1. Classification (NCBI taxonomy): domain Eukaryota; kingdom Metazoa; phylum Chordata; class Amphibia; order Caudata; family Salamandridae; genus Pleurodeles; species Pleurodeles waltl. Next base: position 716,720,807 of record NC_090444.1, read on the forward strand.
TTAAACAAACAGGTTTTATTTTAAATAATTTAAAACTACATACTAAAAACTATCCTAAAAACTACCCACACTAAACTAACCTAAACTAACTTAACTTAACTGACAACTACACCTATCTAACCTATTCTAAACAAATCTTACACATGTTATACCACACTCTAAACATTGTCCCCCCACCCCCTTTAAGAAATAAGATACAAGTAGGACAACATAAACCATGACTACACATGTACTAACTTAACCTGTGGCCTAAACAAAAATATATAGGGGGTCATTCTGACCTCGGCGGTAAAAGCCGCTTACCGCCGGTCAGAAGGCCGCCACAATACCGCCGCGGTCAGCCGCCACGGACATTCTGACCCACAACTGCAAAACCTCCAAAAATCCGCCCTCCACTGCAGTCCGCCACATCAGCGGCCAGCGGTAAACTGGAGAAGACCAAACCTCCACCGCCACGCCAACAGAAATACGCCCATCCCATTATGACCCGCAAATCCACACAGCGGTCATTCAACCGCGGTATTCCATTGGCGGTACACACCGCCGCGGTCAAAATACACACACCTTTACAAACCCCTACCACATTGGATAATTTGAAAGGCACACACCTGAAACACATACACACACCACTCCCACACATCCAATACCATATAAAACACACACCCACATCACCCACAAACCCCTACCAACAAAAACCAGAGACGAAGGAGAGAGAGACACATCAGAGAATAGATAGCCAGACACACAGAGGCACACCACAACATCACACACACCACATAGAAGCACAAAGCACCACACACCAACACACACATCATCACATACACCACCCCACACCTCATACACACCACCCCATGGCACCACAAAGGCACCCACGCTTTTCGGACCAAGAACTCCGGGTCATGGTGGAGGAAATCATAAGAGTGGAACCCCAGCTCTTCGGCTCACAGGTTCAGCACACCACCATAGCAAGGAAGGCGGAGCTCTGGCAGCGGATCGTGGACAGGGTCAACGCGGTGGGACAGCATCCCAGAAATCGAGAGGACATCCGCAAACGATGGAACGACCTACGGGGGAAGGTGCGCTCGATGGTCTCGCGACACAACATCGCAGTGCAGAAGACTGGCGGGGGACCCCCACCCACCCCACCCGAATTCACAACATGGGAGCAAGAGGTACTAAACATCCTGCATCCTGATGGCCTCGCTGGAGTACACGGAGGAATGGACTCTGGTAAGTACAAGGCCAACCACTTCACCCCCCCCCAGCATGCTAACCCCCACCCTCACCCCCAACCCCCCAGCACACATCCTCCCTGAAAATGTCTCTCCAGCACAACCCACCCAACACCAACCCCTGCATGCCATCCCCAAACTATGGACACCCATCACCTAAGCATGACCACTGCACATACACACCCCCCCCCCCCACAAAACACCCTCACAACACCTCCCCCAAGGGAATGCCAGCACTGGGGGACAAGGGCACCCATAAAACGCAAGCTAATGCACACACAGAAACAATAACCATACCCTCTTACCCCATGCAGGACCCGAACGACAACACACCGGTCAGGAGGGACCAGAAATGTCCATCCAACCCCCGGAACAGGCCCCTAGTGATGACAGCAGCTCTGTCGACCTGGAACCTGATGACCAGCCCGGACCATCGGGGACCTCTGGGCAGTCGGTTCCCCTCACCCAGACACAGGCCACTGCAGACCCAACCCCCTCTGGGAACAACAGCACATCTCCCACCCAGCGGGCCCATGCCTCTGTCTCTAGGACAGGTCAAGCAGCGGTGTGTCTACCACTACAGGGCCCCCAGGGTAACCCACCAACCCAACAACAACAGGGACCTGGGGGCAGTGGGAGTGGGCACACCGTCCAGGGGACAGAGGCCCAGGGAAACAGGGCAACTTGGAGGGCTGCTGTGCGACAGGGGGGGGAGGAGAGGCCCAGGGAACCCACTCTCCAAGAGGCCCTCACCACCATCATGGCAGCCTACCACCACTCACAAGAGACGATGGCGACGGTACTGGCCAGGTTCCAGGAGATCCAGGCACAGCAGGAGCAACGCTACATGGGGTTCAGCGACCAACTCACCAACATCTCAACCGCTATGGGGAGCATAGTCCAGGCCCTGAACCGTATAGAGGACACATTTCGGGACCATGTGGCATCACACAGGGCCCCTGTCACTAGCCAGGAACAGGAACAGCCTACCACCTCCACCAGCGCTAGTGGACAGGAGGCCCCACCACAACGACAGCCCACCAGAACCCCACCTCCTGCTGAACAACAACCACCCCGCAAAAGGAGCCTGAGATAAAAAAAAACGACAGAGTAGGATGTCAAGACCCCCGCCAGCATCACATACCCCCTGAAGTCCTCCCACTGTTCCACATTGCCACCCTGTCAAACCTTGAACTGCCCCTGCTCCATCCTGCCACAGGCATATGGACAATGCACCTGTGAGACTGAGAACTGGACTCTGCCATGGACATTACTCCACCCCCACCCATCACTGTTTCACTATCATGTACCAATATCTATGCACTAATAATAAATCACACATTGCACTGAAATCAATCAGGACTCAGCCTGTCTTATTTACAAATGTATGACACATTACATATCAATTACGTATTATTAACATTGTGAATTACACATACCGAGGTAACTTAGCATTAGTCCATGGGCCAACCAAGCCGAGGTCACGCAGTGGCTCATACAGCACAGAAAAGGGAAGGGAAAATCAAACATCATGTTTATAGTTCTGGGGGGAAATCGACAAAGTGGAGATGCAGGAGGCTTTCAGGAAATGTAAAATGGCATGGGTGATTATTACCTGTGTGCTACTGGAAATACTGTTCTATTACTCTGTCCCTGTTGTCTGTGTCGTCCTCTGAGTCTTCCTCCTCTTCACTCTCCGCAGGCTCCACAGCTGCTTCAACACCACCATCTGCACCATCCTCCTGCAGGAAAGGAACCTGACGTCGCAATGCCAGATTGTGAAGCATACAGCAGGCCACGATGATGTGGCACACCTTCTTTGGTGAGTACATCAGGGATCCCCCTGTCATATGCAGGCACCTAAACCTGGCCTTCAGGAGGCCAAAGGTCCTTTCGATGATCCTCCTAGTTCGCCCATGGGCCTCATTGTACCGTTCCTCTGCCCTGGTCCGGGGATTCCTCACTGGGGTCAGTAGCCAAGGCAGGTTGGGGTAACCAGAGTCACCTATTAGCCACACACGTTGTCTCTGTAGCTGCTCCATCACATAGGGGATGCTGCTATTTCGCATAACATATGCGTCATGCACTGACCCTGGGAACTTGGCATTTACATGGGAGATGTACTGGTCAGCCAAACAGACCACCTGGACATTCATCGAATGATAACTTTTTCTGTTTCTGTACACCGGCTCATCGTCTTTTGGGGGTACCAAAGCCACATGGGTCCCATCAATGGCACCAATGATGTTGGGGATATGTCCAAGGGCATAGAAATCACCCTTCACTGTAGGCAAGTCACCCTCCTCTGGGAAAATGATGTAGCTCCGCATGAGTTTCATCAGGGCAGACAACACTCTGCTCAAAATCTTTGAAAACATAGGCTGAGACATTCCAGATGACATGGCCACTGTTGTCTGGAATGACCCAGTTGCCAAAAAATGGAGGACTGACAAAACCTGCACCAGAGGGGGAATCCCTGTGGGTTGGCGGATGGGGGACATCAGGGCTGGCTCCAGCTGGGCACACAGTTCATGGATAGTGGCACGGTCAAGTCTGTATCGAAGTATTATATGGCGTTCTTCCATTGTCGACAGGTCCACCAGCGGTCGGTACACGCGAGGATTCGTCCTTCTCCTCGCAAGTCCCAGCGGACGGTGCCTAGGAAGGACAACATGGAGCACAGAGTCAGGCAAACCACAGGTACGTACAGACAGCTTGCACAGTTAAAGAATGGCAATGGGTTGAAAGGCGTGTATGTGTGGCAATGCAAGGCCTAGGCCTGTGTGTCGCAGTCAAAATTAAGCCATTTAGGCCCTTGAAATGGCGGCTGCCTGACCTGTGAAGTGGGACAAATTGGATGTGAGGTCAATGCGCTTGCGGGGCACACTGTGGCGGTAGGCGGTCGAAGACCGCGGCGCAAAGCCGCATTGGTTAACATTGAACCCTATGGGTTTCAGGAGCCAATGACGATGTGCGCCGGCGGTCGCGGTACGCACCGCCGCGGTACGCACCGTCGCGGGCATGACCGCCATTTCCTAGCTGATTGATCACTCGAGACCTGATCATCCACAGGAGAAGACCTATACTGCAAGTGCTGCTGTGACCTCGTTCTGGAAGTGACAATGGCTGCTGCGACTGGGGAAAGGGCCCCTGCCTTCACGTCTGAAGAGTTGGAGAAGCTCGTGGATGGGGTCCTCCCCCAGTATGCGCTACTCTACGGTCCTCCAGACCAACAAGTGAGTACACCGGGTGCACATGGAATGGGCTATGCCTGTGTGGATTGGGGTGGATGTAAGTTGGTGGGGTGGGGGCGAATGAGGAGTGCAACGCACGACAGATGAGAGCATGTGCCATATGGCAAAGTTGGTGGGGGGGGGCAATCACATCTAACATGCAGGTCATTGATGATTTCCTCCTTTCCACCCTGTACATGTCAAATAGGTCAGCGCCCATCAGAAGATCGAGATTTGGCGTGCCATCGCCAAGGAAGTCCGGAACTTGGGGGTCCACAACAGACGGGGCACCCACTGCCGCAAGAGGTGGGAGGACATCTGCCGCGGAATAAGGAAGACCGCAGAAACACTGCTGGGGATGGCCTCCCAACCTAGGAGGGGTGCCAGTCGCACCATGACCCCCCTGATGTCCCGGATCCTGGCGGTGGCCTACCCTGAATTGGATGGGCGCTTTAAGACATCACAGCAGACACAAGGGGGTGAGTATCAGCACATTCTCCTATCTTTCTGCGCAGTGGAGGCGTCTGGGTGGGGGAGGAGGGCTGTGGGTGACATTAGGCCAGGGCGCTTTCTGTAGTGTAGTCCTCTCCCTTAGGCATGGCCCTGTGCCCCCGGCCCCCACCTCTGTAGGGTGACAAGTACAGCCATTGATGGTCCAGCATCACCCATGTGCGCGTTTGACGTCTCTTGGCCTGTTGTCCTAGTCAGTAGTACTGAGTAGTGTACCCCGAATGCGCGGCTTAGTGCATGAGGCTCCTGTGTCTGTCCTCTCCGCCAACGGTGTTGACATTGCATGCACTCAACCTGGTCTTCTTTTTTCTCCCCCCACCCTTTCTCTTCATCTTCTTGTGCATGTGTGCATTAGCATCATCAGGCGGAGGAGATTTGGCATCGGAGCACGAGGGAGCTGCAGGACACAAGGCCCCGGTGGGCCCAGGAACAGACACCGAGGGCACCAGTGATCCGGAGGGCGAGGGGAGCACCACGACGGGGACCGCTGGTGAGAGCAGCGACAGCGACACGTCCTCGGATGGGAGCTCCCTAGCGGTGGTGGCAACATCCGGGCCCCCTGCCTCTACAGGTACAGCCGCCACCCAGCGCACCAGCACCGCCCTCCCAGCAGCCCCTCAGCCTACGCTCCGTGCCCGCTCGCCCAGGAAGGCGCGCGTCTCCTTCGCCCCAGGCACCTCAGCCCCTGCCCCTGTTGCCCCTGCTGCCCTCAGTGAGGAGCTCATTGACATGGTGAGGACGCTCATTGTTGGGCAGACGACCCTTTTGAATGCCATCCAGGGTGTGCAAAGGGAGGTGCAACAGAGCAATGCGTACCTGGAGGGCATTCATTCGGGTCAGGCTGCCCATCAACGAGCGTTCACTGCTCTGGCCTCAGCACTGACGGCAGCCATTGTCCCTGTTTCCAGCCTCCCTCTTCTTACTGCCTCCAGCCTGTCTCTGTCTCCTGTTCCTCAGCCTATCCCATCCACACCATCAGACCAGCCTGCACACACCCAAGAGCAGCTCATCCAGACACAAGCACCACAGATCCCACAAACACTCACCCAAGCAACACCCAGATGCAGACATTCCAACAGTCACAACCACCTCTGTGTCCCCCTCCTCCTCGTCTCCCTCCTCCCTCCCTGTGACGTCTACACTCACACCTGCATGCACCCCAACATCAGCCAGTGCTTCCATCACCACCTCACCCTCCAGTACAGTCCACACTCGTGCAGTCACCACCCCCACTGCCATTTACACGTCCCCTGTGTCCTCTCCCACTGTGTCTGTCACCCCCTCTTCCAAGACACACAAACGCAGGCAGACACCCACCCAACAGCCATCCACCTCACGTCAGCCTACAGCACCAGCACCTTCACCCAATGACAGCACACCTGACTCTCCTACAACCACATCCTCTTCCTCCACTCCCATCACCACTTCTCCTACCCTTTACCTTGGACTTAAAAAGCTTTTCCTGGCTAGTCTTGACCTCTTTCCCTCCGATGAGCTCCCCCCTCCATCTGCAAAGAGTCCCAAGAGCACCGCAGCCACCACCAGCCCAGCTTCGAGTGTCACTGTTGTGCATGGGATCTGGAGTCCACCCTTTGCCAGCAGTGACACATCGATCAGCAGCAAGGACACGTCCAGCCCCCCCCCCCCGGCAAGAGGACCCGCAAAAACATGGGCCGCCGTGCGAGGACTGACAGGGCTGCCCCCAAGGAGCAATGTGCGGCCACTTCACCAGCCACACCATCTAGGGGAGGCAAGGGCCCGAGAGCCCCATCAAAGGAGCGGAAGGGCAGCAGGAGCGCGGAGAAGGTGGACCCCACATGTCACATCCCAGCTGGGAAGGAGGACACTAAAGAGGCCAGGAGTCCGTCCCCGAAGGGTCCAGAAACGTCACGGTCCGAGGGCGACTGAGCAGGGAGTCCAGGCAAGGTCTGGCTCCCTTGACCTGCTGGATGAGCACCGCTGAACAGGGCCCGCGGTGCAGAAGAGCACCGCTGAACAGGGCCCGCCGTGGAGAGGAGCACCGCTGAACAGGGCCCGCCGTGGAGAAGAGCACCGCTGAACAGGGCCCGCCGTGCAGAAGAGCACCGCTGAACAGGGCCCCGCCGTGAAGATAGGCACCGCTGAACAGGGCCCCGCCGTGAAGATAGGCACCGCTGAAGAGGGCCCGCCGTGCAGAAGAGCACAGCTGAACAGGGCCCGCCGTGCAGAAGAGCACCGCTGAACAGGGCCCCGCCGTGAAGATAGGCACCGCTGAAGAGGGCCCCGCCGTGAAGATAGGCACCGCTGAACAGGGCCCCGCCGTGAAGATAGGCACCGCTGAAGAGGGCCCGCCGTGAAGATAGGCACCGCTGAAGAGGGCCCCGCCATCTCAAGGACCGCTCCGCTGGGCCCTTCTTCTCAAGCACCGCTCCGCTGGGCCCTTCATCTCAAGCACCGCTCGGCTGGGCCCTTCTTCTCAAGCACCGCTCCGCTGGGCACCGCCGTCTCAAGCACCGCTCCGCTGGGCCCTTCATCTCAAGCACCGCTCCGCTGGGCACCGCCGTCTCAAGCACCGCTCCGCTGGGCCCTTCATCTCAAGCACCGCTCCGCTGGGCCCTTCTTCTCAAGCACCGCTCCGCTGGGCCCTTCTTCTCAAGCACCGCTCCGCTGGGCCCTTCATCTCAAGCACCGCTCCGCTGGGCACCGCCGTCTCAAGCACCGCTCCGCTGGGCCCTTCTTCTCAAGCACCGCTCCGCTGGGCCCTTCATCTCAAGCACCGCTCCGCTGGGCACCGCCGTCTCAAGCACCGCTCCGCTGGGCCCTTCTTCTCAAGCACCGCTCCGCTGGGCCCTTCATCTCAAGCACCGCTCCGCTGGGCACCGCCGTCTCAAGCACCGCTCCGCTGGGCCCTTCTTCTCAAGCACCGCTCCGCTGGGCCCTTCTTCTCAAGCACCGCTCCGCTGGGCCCTTCATCTCAAGCACCGCTCCGCTGGGCCCTTCTTCTCAAGCACGCTCCGCTGGGCCCTTCATCTCAAGCACCGCTCCGCTGGGCACCGCCGTCTCAAGCACCGCTCCGCTGGGCCCTTCATCTCAAGCACCGCTCCGCTGGGCCCTTCATCTCAAGCACCGCTCCGCTGGGCCCCGCCGTCTCAAGCACCGCTCCGCTGGGCCCTTCATCTCAAGCACCGCTCCGCTGGGCACCGCCGTCTCAAGCACCGCTCCGCTGGGCACCGCCGTCTCAAGCACCGCTCCGCTGGGCCCTTCATCTCAAGCACCGCTCCGCTGGGCCCTTCTTCTCAAGCACCGCTCCGCTGGGCCCTTCTTCTCAAGCACCGCTCCGCTGAGCCCTTCATCTCAAGCACCGCTCCGCTGGGCACCGCCGTCTCAAGCACCGCTCCGCTGGGCCCTTCTTCTCAAGCACCGCTCCGCTGGGCCCTTCATCTCAAGCACCGCTCCGCTGGGCACCGCCGTCTCAAGCACCGCTCCGCTGGGCCCTTCTTCTCAAGCACCGCTCCGCTGGGCCCTTCATCTCAAGCACCGCTCCACTGGGCACCGCCGTCTCAAGCACCGCTCCGCTGGGCCCTTCATCTCAAGCACCGCTCCGCTGGGCCCTTCATCTCAAGCACCGCTCCGCTGGGCCCCGCCGTCTCAAGCACCGCTCCGCTGGGCCCTTCATCTCAAGCACCGCTCCGCTGGGCACCGCCGTCTCAAGCACCGCTCCGCTGGGCCCTTCATCTCAAGCACCGCTCCGCTGGACCCTTCATCTCAAGCACCGCTCCGCTGGGCCCCGCCGTCTCAAGCACCGCTCCGCTGGGCCCTTCTTCTCAAGCACCGCTCCGCTGGGCCCTTCTTCTCAAGCACCGCTCCGCTGGGCACCGCCGTCTCAAGCACTGTTTATGGTTCACTGTGCCCACCATGCCTCCTCCTTGACCAGTGGAGACTGTCATCCACCTGATGGACTGTGGCTTTGCACTCCCCAGGATGGTACAGTGGGCAGCCCACCCACTGTAGAGACATTGAGAGACTGTGGTTTTGCACTCCCCAGGATGGTACAGTGGGCAGCCCACCCACTGTAGAGACATTGAGAGACTGTGGCTTTGCACTCCCCAGGATGGTACAGTGGGCATGGTGGCTCCTCGTGGATCTGGCGTCGTGGACTCATGTGGCTGTGGTGCCCCCCCCTTCCCTTCCCCCTGAGGTGCCTGTAGTTTTTACATCTGATGCCCCTGCAGTGTTCTCTCCAAAGGACTCAGGTCTCCTGTGTGGGCTTTGCCCTTGTTTCTCAAAACTTTGGCCCACGGACATGATGAATTCGTAGGATGTGCAGGACTTGTTACTTCAGTTATACACTGATGTGTATATCATTTGTTTTCTTGTAAATATCTTTCATGGTTGTACGATAATTTTCAGGAGCTTTTTGGTACATAAATATTTATTCCAAATTTGATTATGTCATAGCATTTTTCAGGGGTGTTTGAGTGGTGTCACTGTGACTTGTTGCTCTGCATTGGTGTGTACATAGTTGGGGGAGGGGGGTCGCATATGTGTGTGCCCGTAACCTTTCGTCCTCCCCCCTCCCGTGTGTCGTAGGTGCAGTACTCACCGTTGTCGTCTGCGCCGGACTTCGTACTCGTGGTAGATGAGAAGGTAGACGAGAGCAGGTAGGATGTTTAATTCGGGTTCCATGCTGTCCTCCTTCCTCCTGGAGTGCGTAGTGGTGTGCGTTTTCCCGTTCGTAGTCTGTTTCCACCGTGTTTTTATCGGCGGTGCTCCCGCCCCGAAAAAAGGTGGCGGATTGGTGAGTTGTGATAGTGTGGGCGGTACATTGTCTGCCGCCTGGCTGTTGCCGGTGACCGCCGCGCTGTTTGTTTGTACCGCCGTGGCGGTCGGAGTGTTAAAGTGGCTGTCTGTGTTGGCGGTTCCCGCCAGGGTCAGAATTCCATTGTTTTGACCGCCAGCCTGTTGGCGGGTTGGCCGCCGCTTTAACACCGACCGCCAGGGTTAGAATCACCCCCATATGTTTTTTTTTTTTTTTTTTACACATATACCCCAACATGACCCTCCACCCAACCCCCCAAATTAAAAAAGTACTGAAACCCACCCCCCAACTATACCTAATCTTACCCATGCCTACCCTACACTACTTTACTAACCTAACACTACCCATCTAAAACCCATTCTAAAACTATTTACAGCAGTAAAAGGGAGAGGGAAGGAGCTGGGAGGTTGTGCATGTGCTACAGCACATTGTTTTCAACTTTCCTTTGCAGCACTTCAACATTTTTCTATTTTAGCACTTTCCTGCTCCAGCCTGTCCAATCTGGCCATCATGGCAGTCTCATGTCACTTTCAAAGTTCGGGCTCAATACTGCCTGACTTGTGATAGGTGTGGCAGATGTGGATGTGGATGGTGTCAGACCATCAAAGGCCCCCTGGATCCCTGATGTCTTCCTCAATGTTGCAAGCTCTTTTGGTGGCTGCTATGGAGGTCCCCCATGTGGGAAGGCACGCCATGCCCCTGTGGCTTTTTCCTTCCGGAACCTTCTTGCCATCCTCTGGTACCTGCATACAAAATGTGACAGTACCTGTCTGCCCTTTTGTGGAAAGTATGACGTTCCTCAGGTGACATATTGGCAGCTGAAAAATGAGGAGAATCAAGCATTAAATACAGCATTGGATGGAGGTAGAACAGACATCTAATGTACACTGCATCCGCAGATGACACATGCAGTCCACCACACATTCCTCAACAATGACTTACTCCTAATCTATGACTTTTTCCTACCAGCCATCTATGGCATTATGTACATGTCACTGTGATGATGGCTAGCCATTGTTGATCATGAAGCCCAAGAGGTGAGTGGACCAATGCCTCCTTGCTCAACACATGTGTTGACAAACTTATGAGGATCACATAGCTCAACAAGTCTAGATTTCCAGTGTCCTTGTCAATATGGGGGGCTTTGTATGCAATCCACCTCTTTGACACCCCTGGTGCTACATCAAGGCTTGTCCAGGCATCATGGATGCAAGGTGGGCGTCATCAGATATGGGTGCTGATAACCTACCACCAGCTATTCTAAGGTTTGGTAAAGCTTCATTCAGATGTCCTGGTTAAAGACCTGGTCTGAGCATACTTTACATACTTTACATTGCTCATGATGTGCCCACATGTATAAATAATGCTATGTCCCCATTAAGTTTGGCTGAGGTATGACCGGCACATCAAAGTTGTCTACAGATTACATAACTAATGCCCCCTACCCTGTGCTATGTTGTCCTAAATGTGTAAAGCAGTACACATAAGGTGGCTGTAAGGGTGCCCCTAGTGCCACAGTGGGTACTGATACAGTATTCTTATAGATTTATGATCATGTGCACATGCATGTCAGACATCATCAAAGTACCAGGTATGTACTCAGCATTCACATTATATCCACATGTGATGTGAACAAGATCACTCACAAATATCATGATGGCAGGACCATGTTGGTAATTCTGCTGAGATATAGCTTGGGATGATCCATTGACATTTCCCACAACCACCTGTAGGAGGCTGGCCTGGCTTATAATGGGTACCTGATGGTACTTACACCTTGTGCCAGGTCCAGTTATCCCTTATTAGGAGATTAGCAGTGTTCTAGCAGCTTAGGCTGATAGAGGTAGCTATAGCAGAGCAGTTTAGGCTGAACTAGGAGACATGCAAAGCTCCCACTATACCACTTATTTCATAGAGCGCTTTATCATAAGAATCACAATACTCAGAGTTACTAAAAATAAAGGTACTTTACTTTAGTGACAATGTGTCAAAAATATCTCAGAGGATATACTCCCTTAGGAGGTAAGTTAAATTTACAAAATATACACACAAACTAAAATCAGGTAAGTAAGCAGTTAGGAAAGTAGTGCAAACACTGTAGAATACAATAGGTTGGAATAGGCCTAGGGGCAACACAAACCATATACTCCGAAAGTGGAATGCAAACCACTTAGGGACCCCAGGCCTAGTGTAGTGTGTAGAGGGGTCGCTGGGAGTGCAAGAAGGCACTAAAGGTGTCCAAGATACCCCACCCCAAGACCCTGAAAAGTAGGAGTAAAGTGACCCTACTTCCCCAGAAACACACAGTCGTGATAGGAGAATCTGCAAAGACAACAACTGACTGCGAAGCACTGAAGATGGATTACTGGACCTGAGGACCTGCAAAGGAAGGGGACCAAGTCCAAGAGTCACTAAAGTGTCCGGGGGGGCAGGAGCCCACTAAACCCCGGATGAAGGTGCAAAAAGGCTGCCTTTGGGGGGAAGAAGCTTAAGATTCTGCAACAACGGAAGATGGCAGGAACTTCTCCTTTGCACAGAAGATGTCCCATGGCATGCTGGAGGATGCAGAGTTGTTTCCATGCAGAAAGACTGCAAACAAGCCATGCTAGCTGCAAAGGTCATGGCTGAAGATAATTGGTGCTGCCTGGGCCCAGGAAGGACCAGGAGGTCGCCCCTTGGAGGAGGAGACAGAGGGGGCGCTCAGCAGCACACGCAGAAGCAGGCAGCACCCGCAGGAGTACCTGAACATGGGTTCAAGAAAACTGAGCACGGTGGTCGTCTCAACACTACAAAGGAGGGTCCCACGAAGCTGGTGGTCAACTCAGCGATTTGAGCAATGCAGGACGGAGTGCTGTGGTGCTGTGCGTGAAGGATTCCTTGCAAAAGTGCACAAAAGCCCTAGCAGCTGCAGTTCACGCAGTACACAGGATTACTGTTTGGCGTGGGGAGGCAAGGACTTACCTCCACCATATTCGACAGATGGACCACTGGATTGTTGGGGTCACTTGGATCCTGCTCCTGTGTTCCAGGGACCACTCTGGTCAAAATGAGAGGGGACCCAGAGAACCGGTGAAGCAGAAGTTTGGTACCTGCTGGAGCAGGGGGAAGATTCAGTCGGCCCACAGGAGATTTCTTCTTGGCTTCCAGTGCAGGGTGAAGGCAGACAGCCCTCAGAGCATGCACCACCAAGAAACAGTCGAGAAAGCCGGCAGGATTAGGCACTACAATGTTGCTGGTAGTCTTCTTGCTACTTTGTTGCGGTTTTGCAGACGTCATGGAGCAGTTAGCAGTCGATCCTTGGCAGAAGTAGAAGAGGGAGTTGTAGAGGAACTCTGGTGAGCTCTTGCATTTGTTATCTGATGAGAAGCCCACAGGAGAGACCCTAAAGAGCCCTCAGAGGAGGACTGGCCCCCTAGTCAGGTAAGGACCTATCAGGAGGGGTCTCTGACGTCACCTGCTGGCAATGGCCACTCAGAGGCCTCCATTGTGCCCTCACACCTCTGCATTCAAGATAGCAGAGGTCTGGGACACACTGGGGGAGCTCTGGGCACCACCCCTGGGGTGATGATGGAAAGGGGAGTGGTCACTCCCCTTTCCTTTGTCCAGTTTCGTTCCAGAGCAGGAGCTGTGGGATCCCTGAACCGGTGTAGACTGGCTTATGCAAGGAGGGCACCATCTGTGCCCTTCAAAGCATTTCCAGAGGCTGGGGGAGGCTGCACCTCCCCAGCCCTCAACACCTATTTCCAAAGGGAGAGGGTGTAACACCCTCTCTCAGAGGAAATTCTTTGTTCTGCCTTCCTGCGACTGGGCTGCCCAGACCTCAGGAGGGCAGAAGCCTGTCTGTGGGTCAGCAGCAGCGGTAGTTGCAGTGAAAACCCCAGAGAGCTGGTTAGGCAGTACACGGGGTCCATGCTGGAGCCCCAGGGATGCATGGGATTGCCACCACAATACCAGATTAGGCATGGGGGGACAATTCCATGATCCTAGTCATGTTACATGGCCATATTCGGATTTACCATTGTGAAGCTACATATATATATTGACCTATATGTAGTGCACGCCTGTAATGGTGTCCCCGCACTCACAAAGTCAGGGGAAATTGCCCTGAACTATGTGGGGACACCTTGGCTAGTGTCAGGGTGCCCTCACATTTAGTAACTTTGCACCTAACCTTTACCAAGTGAGGGTTAGATATATAGGTGACCTATAAGTTACTTAAGTGCAGTTTAAAACGGCTGTGAAATAACATGGACATTATTTAACTCAGGCTGCAGTGGCAGTCCTGTGTAAGAATGGTCTGAGCTCCCTATGGGTGGCAAAAGAAATGCTGCAGTCCATAGGGATCTCCTGGAACCCTAATACCCTGGGTACCTAGGTACCATATACTAGGAATTATAAGGGTTTTCCAGTGTGCCAATCAGAATTGGTAAAAATGGTCACTAGCCTACAGTGACAATTTTAAAGACAGAGAGAGCATAAGCAATGAGGTTCTGGTTAGCAGAGCCTCAGTGACACAGTTAGGCACCACACAGGGAACACATTCAGGCCACAACTATGAGTACTGGGGCCCTGGCTAGAAGGGTCCCAGTGAGACATATAAAACACATTGACAAATAGGATCTTCACTATGAGCACTGGGGTCCTGGCTAGCAGGATCCCTGTGAGACAGTAAAAACACACTGACATATACCCACAAACAGGCCAGAAGTGGTGGTAACAAGGCTAGAAAGAGGCTACCTTCCTACACAACCCCCCCAAACCAAGGACAATAAGGCTAACCTTGGCCAGTTGAGTCTTTATTGTCTAAGTGGTGATAAGTGGAGAGTAACTCTGCAATAGATTGGTTACTCCCTTTATCATCCACTGTATAGTTACGTCCCTGTGGGGATGTGAACCACCCTGTTTGGAGTTGTTTAGCTAGCCAACAATGTGAAGTTATATTCTCAGAGTTCCTATTAGTATGTTTTAGTTTAGAGCAGTGGGATTGATCCCCTGGGCCTATATCAAGTGATGGGAATGCCAGACAGGGATGCTGTCTCAATAAGTCCATAGCTGGGCAAACAGTTTGTCCATATGGCTGTAAGAGAGAACAGGGTTGCTGTTTCTCTTGAGTTGGAGCAGGGCAGGGCTGCTGTCCTATAAGCTCCACACTAGGGCAGGTCTGCTGTCCTAAGTGTTGTGAGGCAGTGCAGGGTTGTTGCACTAAAGTTTTTCTGGGAGTGTTTTAGGGATGCTCCCTGTTAACTAAACTGGTGCAATTTTTCACATCAGGATTAGTTATCCCACAGAGAGGTACTTTCACCTCAGGGAGTACAGCTGTAGTAGCTGATGGTTCCCTTGGTACAGGTTCCACCCCAGGAGAGGTTTCTCCCACCACAAGAATGGTATCCTTAATGACAGAGTGTGTAGGAGATACTTTGATGCCCTTTTTACCTGTTGTTGGAGAAGGATCCTGAGTTTTCAGGCCTTTTTCTCTTCTTTGCCTTTTCATTTCAGCTGAAATGAGAGGAAGCAAGTCCTCAGGGATACCCAGCATGGATGCATGGGTATTAAACTCTACCTCAGCCCAACCTGAGGTCTCTAGCTCATTACCTAAGAGACAGTCTACAGGTAAGCTAGGTGATACTACCACCTGCTTAGGGCCAGTAACTCCACCCCAACTAGGCTGAACTGTAGCTAAGGGGAGGAACTGAGTGGAGTTATGGACATCAATAATCTTGTACTGTTGTCCAATGAGGTGTTGTGCAAGAGACACCAGGTTTTCAGTCACCAAAGTGATACTGGCACCTGTGTCCCTTTAGGCTTGGGCTTCAACACCATTTATTGAAACTGACTGCCTGTACTTATCCATTGTAAGGGGACAAGCAGCCAGTGTGGCAAGGCCAATGCCACCAGGTGTGACAGAAACTCTCTTGGGACTGACTACCCCAGTTTCTAATATGAACCCAAAAGTGAACCCAACTATACCCTTATTTTGACTGTTGCCACCAGTCCCACCACTATTACCACTACTGCTAGGGGCAATAGAGTTTGATGTATTAGTGGTGGTAGGCTCAGGGGCTTTACCTGGGCAGGTCTTATCCCATGGCCAATGGCCTTTATTTTTACACACAGAGCACCAAGGCTTTTTAGTGTGTGTGGGTTGTGAAGAAGAAGAAGAAGATGATTTATCCCCACCCCCTGAAGAATGCTTATTATGTGAAGAAGGATCTTTAGTTTTACCTTTATCCCCATGCTCATCCTGAGATTTCTCACCATCTTTCTTCTTGCCCTCCTTGTCAACCACTCTATGAGCTTTTCTGCTCACTCTTGTTCTGACCCATTTGTCTGCCTTCTTTCCCAGTTCTTTTGGAGAGATCAGATCTGAGTCTACCAAGTAGTGGTGCAACAAGTCAGACACACAATTATTCAAATTATGCTCTCTCAGGATTAGATTATACAGGCTTTCATAGTCAGTCACCTTACTGCTGTGTAACCATACCCCCTTTTTCTGCCTGATGTCAGTGTGTTTAACTGTGTTCACTGGGATCCTGCTAACCAGGACCCCAGTGATTATGCTCTTTCTCCCAAAACTCTGTATTTCATCCCAAAATTGGCACACCGGTACCCCTTTATATGTCTCTAGTATATGGTACCTAGGTACCCAGGGCATTGGGGTTCCAGGGGATCCCTATAGGCTTCAGCATATATGTTGCCACCCATAGGGAGCCCAAGCAAAGGGTTCTGCAGGACTGCCATTGCAGCCTGCGTAAAAGGGTGCAAGCTCCCTTTCACTGCTACTTTTCACTGCACCAGGTCACTTATAAGTCATCCCTAGCCCAGAGGGCAGGGTGCAAACTACCTATGTTTGAGGGACTCCCTGCACTAGCAGAGGTGCCCCCATGAACTCCAGGTCCATTTTCCCGAACCTTGTGAGTGTGGGGACACCATTTTACGCTTGTCCTGGATGTAGGTCAATACTTATGTCCACCTACATATTGGTAACTCCAAGCATAGGCATGTTTGGCATCAAACATGTTGGAATCATACCCCAATGCTTTTGCAAGCATTGGTTGTATGATCCGATGCACTCTGGGGGCTCCTTAGAGGACCCCCAGTATTGCCGTTACAGCCTTCTGAGTGTTTCCGGGCAGCCAAAGCTGCTGTCACCTCCCAGACAGGTTTCTGCCCTACTGTTGCATAAGAAGCCCAAGCACAGGAAGGCAGAACAAAGGATTTCCTTTGGGAGAAGGGCGTTACACCGTCTCTTTTTGGAAATAGGAGGTGTTACAGGCTTGAGAGGGGTAGCCTCCCCAAACCACAGGCAATGCTTTGAAGGGCACATTTGGTGCCCTCCTCGCATAAAAATGTCTACAACAGTTCAGGGACCCGCAGTCCCTGCTCTGGTGCAAAACTGGACAAAGGAAAGGGGAGTGACCACTTCCTGGTCCATCACCACCCCAGGGGTGGTGCTCAGAGCTCCTCCAGAGGGTCCCTTGGTTTTGCCATCTTGGATTCAAGGTCAGCAGGGAACTCTGTGAGCATCTGAGTGGCTAGTACCAGTAGCTGACATTAGAGCCCCCTCCTGATAGGTGGTCACCCAGCTAGGTGACCAATCCCCCTTTGAGGGCTAATTAGGGTTTCTCTCTTGGGTGGGTCCTCACATTCAGATTGCAAGACTCCAGCAGGATTCCTCTGGAACCTCCACTATGACTTCTGACTAAAGAAATTGCATCTAGACGCTCCAGGGCCCGACAAGCTGCAACAAAGAAGCAAGACACCCCCTGCAACATTGTATCCATGGCTCCTTCCAGCACTGCAACATTTCCCCGGTTGTGCATCCTCTGAGGGCAGCCTGTCTTCAGCCTGCATCAAAAGAAAGAAGGAATCTCCCTTGGAGTGAAGGAATCACTCCCCTGCATCTGCAGGCACCAACTGCAACAAAACCTGCCTCATGGATCCCCTCTCCTGCTGGGCTGCATGTATCCTGCATCACAGGTGATAGACTGAAGCAGTTCCAACGGTCCTCTCTTCCAACTCTCCAACTTGGGTGGAGGTAAGCCCTTGTCTGCCCACACAGGACAGTACCCCCATGCACCATGTCCTTTGCAGCTGCCAAGGCTTTTTGGCATCTTTTCCACAAGATCTTCAGGCAACTTGAAGCTCCAGCCCCCAGCACTCCACCCTGTGAAGCACAACTCCCTGAGTGGTTCTCAACCGGCATGGGAACCTTTTTCATAGTGCTGCATGGGCCTCTTCTGCAACTGTTGTGTCCCTGTCCTGTGGGACTCCTGTGGGTGCTGCCTGGGCTTCTGTGGGCTCTCTGTGTTGCTGAGGCCCCCTCTGACTCTCCCTCCTGGGTAGAGTCCACCTGGTCTTTCTTGGTCCCTGGCAGCTCCACTTTCTGCTAACTGAGATTTTTGTATGTGCCAAGGCTTTTTGGCGGAATCCGAAGACGCATACCCAACTGCAATCCTCCTTCCGGCGTGAGGCATCACCTGCATCCTCCAGGAACACAACGTCTACTTCTTGGGGGCAGTGTTGACTCTCCTTCTTCATCGTCGACTCATCTCTTGCACTTTCAGATTGGTGGGTAGGGGCTCCTGCTCTTCCTTGACTCTGCTGTGCTTCTTGGTCTTGGTCCCCTTCTTCCACAGGTCATCTTCTCAAAAAATCCACTGTTGATGCCCTGCAGTCTCTTCTGGGTTTTGCATTTGTATTCTTTTCTTCTAAGTGGGTGTTCTAGGGAATTTACAGTGATTTACTCCTGCTTTCCTGGTTGCTGGGGTGGTTTGTGGTACTTACCTTTGGGCTTTCCTAGTACTCCTAGCTCCCCTCTACACACTCCGACTTTCGCATTCCACTTTTTTAGTATATGGCTTGCGCTCCCCCAGGGCTATTTGTCTCTTTTGTGATTTTCACTAATTGCACTGTTTTCTAACTGTTTTATGCCTCTATTCATACTAGTGTATATAATTTGTGTATTACTTACCTACTAAGGGAGTAGAGCCTCCATGGTATTTTTGGTATTTGTGTCATCAAAATAAAGTACCTTTATTTTTGTAGCAATGAGTGTTTGCTTCAGGTGTGTAAGTTCTAAGGGCCACATGTATGAATATGTGGGATTGCGATTCCCTAATTGCAAATACATGCAAATCGCAATTAGGGAATCGCAATTCCAAATGTAAGAAACTCCAATGAGTTTCTTTTGCAATTCCCAGTGGGTCACAAATAGACCTGCTTCATTAATACTAATAAATCACAAGGATGGTGGCCTTCTCGTGTCAGCAGACCACCATGCCTGTGATTGCTTTTAAATAAAGCAATCTTTTTTTTTTTTAAACGTAGCCCATTTTCCTTAAAGGAAAACAGGCTTCATTTAAAAAGAAAAAAAATAAACGTTTCAGTTTCATTTTTTAAGAGTAGGCAGGGGTCCGTGGGATGACTGCCTGCTCTTCAAAAATGTTTTTGTATGCATTCACAAAGGGGAAGGGGTCCCTTACGGAACCCTTCCCCTTTGTGAATGGGTTAGCACCAACTTGAAATTGCTGCTAACTGCGATTGTTTTGCAACTGCATTCATGGTCACAAAACAGTCATACATACCATTTAGATTCAGTATTAGGAAGGGACTCCCTGGACACACCCCTTCCTAATACTGAATCGCGAAACCCAAATTGCGATTTGGTAACAAGTTACCGAATGGCAGTTTGAAAGCATTTTTTGAGTTGCAAAAGTGCCGATTCTGCGATTCAGCCCGTTTGCGACTAGAAAAATGCTTTGTTCATCTGGCCCTAAGTGTGGCTACAGTGGCATTGCATGAGCTTTGCATATCTCCTAGATAAGCCTTGGCTGCTCATCCACAGTTAGCTCTAGAGAGCCTGGCTCCTAGACACTGACTACACTACACTCATAAGGGATACCTGGACCTGGTATAAGGTGTAAGTACCATAGGTACCTACCACACACCAGGCTAGCCTCCTACACCCATAATAACATGTGGCAGGCCTGTGGTACTACATCAGCACATGTGTGTGGGATAACAGACAACATTTGGGGCTTATGTGATACACAATGTGCAGGAAGAGGAAAGTGTTAGTAGTCTGGACCCAGTGCATAGTCAAGCTCCCTTAGATGGCCTTGGCTAATGACACAAAGGGACAGATCGAAAGAAAGTGGTTCTGCACCAAGTGCATCACTACAGTCCTTGTGGCCTTAAGTGCACACATTTCCCCACCAAGTGTGTGCCTAATGAGAACTAAGGCACAGCATGGTGCAGGTAGAGTCTAACAACATCTATTTATATGGAGGAAAATTATGTATTCAGCAGGAGGAGCAACAAAACAGATCATCACAACTTCTGCTGAGTACATAGGGGCCCATCATATACAATTATATGCCCCCTTATAACACCAGCTCTCAGCTGCCATTCAAAGTGCAGGAAATATGGCATTAAGTAATTTCTTATATTTTCCGTAGGGATGTACTTTTGCCCCCCCAACAGGTGTTGGGCTCCACTCCCATACATGATGCCTGGGGCAGGCCTCATGTTGTGCTGGTCAAAGCAGAGTGGCGTTATGCATGCATCACAACACTTTGTTATGATTGTGTAGGGAAAATGGAACTTCTGCCCTGTCTCTGCTTCATAATTGTATATTACAATGACAGTCCTAAGGTGGTGCTGGGGCTCTTAATACAGGGAGCATACTGCATGTCCAGATCCTTTGACAAAACATGATGAACTTAACCTTATCAGCACGTGCCATGCACATGCGAATAATGGTGTTGCTGTAGAAACAGGATACTTACCGATTGCTCCACCAATCTCAATGCCCGGGTGATCTAGTAGGTATCTTGCTCCCTTGCAATAAGGTCAACCCAACGGTATTTTAGTTGGTGATCATTGTGACCGTGCCAAATATTTGTGTCAGGTGGTGGAGCACCTTGTTCCAATGCTGCTTGCTGGCCTCTGTGGGGAAGTCCTGGATTACACAGCCACCAAGTAGAAGCATCATAGGGAGATAATGTTGCACAAGCTAAATGAAGGCCCTCAGCTCATCTGCAAACTTCTCGCCCATCCCCCCTTTCCCTGACATCATGTAGTGTATATTAACTGCAAATGCAGTTACAGGGAAAAATAAACATTTTAAACTACCCCAACTACCCAACAAACTATCCTACCCTCAGACAAACACCCCACAATAGAGTGACGGATACAGTACTGTGAAGTAAAAGTGAAAGTGAACTCAATGTACCATGTTTGCAGGCAGGATGTACTGTTTCATCATTTCTTGGGCGTGTGCGTCATGCTTTCAGTTATGCGCAGGTTTTGGGGCACATGGCAGTCATGCGTCTATTTTGTTCCATTGTGCATGAAATGGCCAGAGGACTTGCAACAGATGCTCACGGGCCAGGCGTCTTTTTGTTGCATAGAAAAGTGTGGTTAAGGTGTTTGCGTCTAAATTTTTGACGTATGACGGTCATGCGTCGAATCTGTCTCATTGTGCGTGAAAAGGCATGTGGGATATGCGCTCAGGGGCCAGGTGTCTTTTTGCTGCATAGAAAAGTATGAAGTTTAGGCATTTGCGTCTAAATTTTTGACACATGGCGGTCATGCGTCGATTTTGTCCCATTGTGCGTGAAAAGGCCTGTGGACTTGCGATAGACGCTCAGGGGCCAGGCATAATTTTTCTGGCGTGAACGGAGTATGGAAGTGAGCCATTTGCATCATAAATTTTAGATGCATGATGGAAATGTGTGAAATTTTGCTATATAGGCCTACAGTAGAGTGCACCCAGATTCAAATACCATTTAACATGAGCTATTCAATAATGTTGTCATAATGGTATAGCTACATGTGTGTGCCTATCCATTCATATGTTGATCGTGACATTGGAATGTTCAACCTATATGTTTGTTTATGTGTGTGATGCATGCAATGACTTATACCTTTTGCAAGCATGCATGTGTAGCTACACTGTGTCCACATACATGTTAGTACATGTGTACTATGAGTGGACATATGTATTAGAACACTCATCTGTGGGACATTGTTATATCTGATATACAAATGTACACATACCAACAACACAATATATATTATGGCCTATGTCCAATACACAGTAAGGCATGTGACAGCCATGACAATTTGTACTCAAAGGATGCAGTGGACTATGGCTGGGTTGAAATCATGTTACCCCTGGCAATTTGCATGTGCATGTGTGTGTGCACTCGGTGGAGTGTTGTTGGTTTAGCCTTCATGATGCTCTGTTACATGTGTGACATATAGTTCCCCATGCATCTTAGTTGCAGGAGATGGTAAAAACACATGTCAGTGAAGGTTGCTATATTCTGTGTGTGTGTAAAATTATGTGTAATGTCATTTCAGTAACATATTACCACAGTGGTGTGTTCATGGGATATGAAACCTCACATATTTATCTTCCTGCATGGACACATGTTGTACTTTGACAAATGTTTATGTAGTCATACCAGTGCCATCGATGTTTCCGTATGTCGGAACACATGTGAATGTTATTTTTTTTCTGTCAATGATCTTGTGATACATATACAATTACAATTGTGGTAAGTTTAATTTGTTCAGAGCCCAATAGACATTACCATGCCTGAGCCATTTATGTGTTACATGTGTACTGAGATATCTGGTATATGTGTGCATGCCACCAACTAGGCACTCACATTCACCCACATCATGGTTACTATGACTGTCACATACAATGGCATACCACTGTGTAGCAATGTTGCAGTCTGGCAAATATGGCAGCCTACTCTTCCTCACTACTGGAGTTTTTATACCTACACAAACCCATGGTTGTATGTGAAGGAGCATGTTTACAGAGCTCCCGATTACTCAGACCACTGTGCACATGCATCAATCTCCAGACAATGTAAAATGTTTTTGTAGCAAGAGTAGTGGTGTTCGGTTGTTTTGAGGGGGAATCTAGTCTCTTCATGATTGCTAATCAGCAGAGCAATGTACAGTCCCCTGAAAGCAGACATGCACAATTGTGATCAAACAGACTGGGCTATTACATTTTCCTCTGGGGTACTTGATGTCAGCCCTCTGAGGCCTGGCTACTTGCATGTGTTGGATATGTCCCATCAATTGATGTCCTTAGTAAATTTTCATGAGCAGCTTGGTTATGGGTTGTATCTCTGTGGTGACTTCTATTTTGGGAACATGCCAAGGGACAGATGGTGTTATCTGTCACTGCCTCCTATCATGTTGGCATGCAATGGCCAACTACCGGGTTACAGTAGTGGCAAACATGACTGGGTATGTACTGACCTAGCCACCCTCTCTGTACATATGTTGGGTGATCACATGTAGACATTGATGTGTTGCACAGTCAGTATTCATCAATGTGTGTTCTTTCTCCGTGTTTTACAGCATTACTTGCAAGGAATATTTTGTGCCCTACATTGCTGCCATTCTTTAGGCTGCTTACACTTTGCACACATCTTCTACAGCAACAGTGTCTGGTCATACATGGACAGGATGCAACTTGTGACTTGTGTAAATTGTAGATTCTACCACTGGCTACATGATAGTTACCGTCCCATTGCCGATATTTGCGAGATTTCATGAGTGCCACACACACATTACATCACACCTGCCACAGCACTTGTGGTGTCTCCAAGTGACCTCCCATGTTGTATTTGCAAGTATCTGTGGTTATCTCTGAGCTGTCTTTCCACATCCTTCGTTGAATATGGATATGAACTTATTCCTGCTTGCCACTACCTATGTAACTCTTACCATGACTGTATGAAATCATCACAGCGCTTCTCTTTTCATTAGCCAAATGCAACATATCTGTTTACGTCTACTTCCATTCATTTGAATTTGTCTCTGACATGTTTGGGCATTGCTGGACATAGTGGCACATCCCACACCTGATTGCCATGTTGGAGACCAAAACATCTTTGAGTTAATTCTACCTGTTGGTAGCTTGTTCTTGGTCTGGCATGTGTGTGACACAGAGAGGTGTGTATTGCTATGTGTTATGTGATATTGTTATACAGAGCATACTAGGTAACCACGCTGACACATGTCAACCATTGTTGGTACTTGCAAACCCTTTGCTACCTAGGACATACACCTGGACATAAGTCTTCACATGTATATCTAGAATATCTGTAGGCATGTGTCAAGACAGCATATTTGTGTTATGTGTGTATCAAGTGTACATAGGGAGTGAAACACACTCTGCCTACATTCCACCCAGACAATAAATTGGTGGTGCATTGTCCCATTTTATTCTAAGATGTTGACAATGGGTCATATGTTTGGATAGTGATTCAGTACCCATTGCTACTTCTTTTGTCAGGCAACCGCTAAAAGTGTGGGTGCTATAAGTGAGGTAAATTGCACCATGTGTCAGGGTTCTGCCCAATGGCAGTGACAGAACTTAATCCCAGGGATAGTCAGTGCAGGCTCTGCCTCTAACAATGGTTATAAACTCTGAACAGATACTGAAGGTCAATAGTTATCAATGATGTCCCCCCCCCTTGTCACACATGCACAGTGCAGGCACAACAGCAATTCCCCTGAGATGTGACACTGTTTGGTTCCTAAATTACTTAAACATCATTTGTTAACAGCCCCTTCCTTATGTATCCCTCCCTTGCATTCATCCTGGCAAGCGTGGTGGTGATGTGGGGAAAGGGGTAGGTATTAGCACATTGCCCGTTTGATGGCACGTTATATGTTGTGGTGCATGGATCTAGGCCTTTACGAGTCACATGCCCGCGAGTTACGTGTCACTGATATGTGACATGAAGGCACAGGACCCTCTTACATCACAAACTATGTTGCTACCATACTTGTAACTATTGTGTTTCTTTCCTACCCTCTGAGGTGTGAGTTATATTTCAATTGTATATGTAGTGGAGAATGGGTAGACCAAGGAAATTCAGGTGCAAAGTATTTTATTGGTGCTATTTACAAAGTGATAATGATTGTAAAAGTTCTGTACAATTTGTAGTCTCCTGCGAACTCCTGCGGCAGTGTTATATAGTTCCCTCTCTAACTGTGCTGTACCATTGTCATCATCCTCTTCGTTGGGGACATCTACCTTTTCATCCCAGGGCACATTTGTCCGTATACATACATTATGCAGGGTTGCACAGACAAGTATTATCTTACATAGCAGTGGTGGAGCATATAGCAGGCTTCCTCCTGTCAATGCTAGGCACCTAAACCTTGACTTCAGAAGCCGAAATGTCCTCTCCACCACATTGCAATAAAGGCCAGGCTTGTACATCATAATTAATGTGGGGCTGTGCCTATGTGTGACTTTCTTTACATTGACATGGCCTAGGCCATTCACATAGCTGAGCTATTCATCGTTTGGTGTAATGTGTGTGGGATCAGTATTTATATGTCAACCTGTGGACATTAGTAGTGGTTTAGGCTCAGCTTCAGTATTCAAAGGGGAAAAAGCTCCACCTGTCCTCAAGTGGCGCGCCAGTCAGGTTGTAGCTGTTTTCTGTACATGTGGATGTATATGTGTGTGTAATGTACAATGATTGTGGTGTAGTGTGAAATGTGGGATATGTGTTGTTGTCTATACATCTGTGTTCCCCTGGCCATGTGTGTTTAGTGTGGTGTATGTCTTGTTTCTTCTTCAAGGTTGGTGTGTTGTCTGTGTACTGATTGGTATGTTGTCTTACCTACGAGTAGGCCATTACCGTATTGGCCATCCTGGAACTGCTTGTTGATGGTGGAATGCTGGAATATGTACGCTGCTGGGGTATTTTGCAAGGATGTTTGTGAAGAGCCCACAGTGGTCCACAATGGCCTGCACATTTATAGAATGGGTGTGCTTGCTGTTCCTGTAGAGGTGTTTGGTTGCTACAGGTGTCACCATTTGGATATGGATACAGTCCATTGCACTCAGCACATGTGGGAACCCAGCAACTTGATAAAAACCTTATTTGGTTTCCTGCTGAGGTTGCAGGGTGTTTCGGAAGCATATGTGGTGGGGTGTGAAGCGTATGATTGTGTCCAGGGCCTTTGGAAGGAAGACTAAGAAGAATGGCTGGAAGATACCAGACACTTGTGCGCCCTTTGTCTGGAAAGATCCATATGTCAGCATATGGAGGACAGAGACGAGTTTGGCCATGGGTGGAATGGTTGTTGGTGTTTCCACCCTTGTAGTGTTGTCTGGCACAATGTGGTGCAGCAGGTGTACAATAGACTCCTGGTTCAGTCAGTAAGTCCTGATCACATCTTGTTCCCTGAGCCCAAGGATGGTTGTACGCTGTCCAATTATTCTCTCCTGCCTTCTGCTCTGCCTTTGTGACTGATGTGGTGGTGTTTGGTTCACTACAGTGGTGGTGGAAGGACCTTCTGTCTTCTCTGATGTCTGTGGCGTATGCCAAGCTGGACCAGTAACACTTCCATGTAGTCCTGGAGGTTGCAAATGCTCCTTCTGTGTGTTTCCTTAAGTGGTAGTTTGGGTAAAATTTGAAGCAAATAGGCCTTACCATCATTTTTTGGGTCCGCTTCCTTTGTGTGTGTCGTTTTAGCACTGGGATGTAAATATGGCACTGAAGGGCTAGCGTAATTTTTTGGAAGGGAACGCAATATGACGCAAGGTAGAGTGGCACTCCCAAAAAATGACGCTAACTCTGATATTTTGATGCTATACATTATACGGATCTAGCTTCAAAATATAAATATGTAGTTAAGTTAGCGCCACTTTCGCGGGAAAAAAATACGCAAAGGCGCCGCAAACTTACCATAAATATGGGCCTTACTTTTCTACTTTGAGTGAGAGTGGCATGTGTGAACCTCCCTTCATTGATCCAGGTACTGACCTCACAGACCCAATCCCCTGGGGCCTGAGCAAATTTATTTGTTTTTTTTATAAAAGTAATATATTGGGAAGTCAGGCCTCTTTTGGCCTGCTCCTTGAGCCAAGTATATGCTTGGGTGACCCCATACCCTGGGGCCGGCACAAGCATGATTGCTCCCACCTTGGGCACCAAAAGGAGCTCAAATGTACCTTCCTGCCTGTGAGAATGTGGGCAGAGAACAAACAGTGTGTTGCTCCTGCAGCAGCAGTAGAAAGTAAGGATGCTCCCAATAGACGGAACCATGGTCACTGTTGTCAGTTCCCACTGGTACCCTAGGATGGATGCTGGCTGTAGAGCTGGTGGGGCCACAGGGGCATTAAAGTTCCCCCATAGAACCCAGCAAAATAATGGATTGTGGGTACACCAGGTAGGACTAGTTCACAAACCAATAAAAGTGCGGCCAGCTCCTGCCAGCACCCAGGATGAGTGCTGGCTCTAGAGCCAGCAGTGCTACGGGGGCTTCAGGCCTCCCCCACAACCCCAACGTGAGAATAAGTTGTGGGTACCCCGGGTGTGCCAAGAGCAAACTAGTAAAATGACTGAGTTCAGCAAATCCAAAAAAATTTCATCCTTGCAACTAATGCACAGACACACCTGAAGCTGCTGCACCTTTCTGTCAAATTCCAGAAAGTCCTGCATAATTTCACATCACAGACCATTTGTTGGCAATCCTGTACTCAAGTTATATGGTGACTATGTGTAAGATGAGGCTAGCAGTGAAACCACACCTAAGACAGAAATATGTTCAAATGTTGGCAGCTGCAATCGCCACCTGAATTTCCAACAATATAATTGAGTGAGAATACAGACTAAGGCCCATATTTATACTTTTTTTGGCGCCGCATTTGCGCCACTTTTTGACACAAAAGCTGTAGTGAATCCTAGTTTGTTTTAACGGGATAACAGGAGTTAGCATAGCCGTAGGCTTGTAAACTCGTGCCCCCGTCACCAATTACTTTTAACCTACTTAGCTTGCTCTGTCTTAGTCCATTGAATTATTTATTTCCTTTAAAATGGCGGCCTTGTTTATAGTTAGGCCACTTGTTATGAGTTTTATTATCGGTGTCACTGCGCCAAGGCGTCAAGATCAAGCACGAAAGACAAACAAACAGTAGGAGTTCACACTTAGGGATTTTCCCTCTCTATACTTTCGAGGGATTGTTGATATTAATTGCCGTCCCAAGCATGCCTGTTATATATTGTTTTGAACTACACCTACGTCAGGGGACCTTGTAGATCTGTATAAATACATCACACTTTAGACAGATAATCAGAGGGATTCCGACCAGAGGTCATCGCCACCATCGCTGATACCGATGCTGCAGTCATCTTGACGCTGACCCAGTCTTCGTGTCCCTGCGGAGTTTGAGATACAGACCTCATTCCAAGGTAACAAGGGTTGGGGGCTCCTCTCATGGACACGGCTTTGGCAGATTAGGTTTAACGAACCCAGCTCTCCTTTAGGTAGGAGGTTAGGCCTATTCTCATTAGGGTATTAGGACATATTCCATCTTATACATACATATATATTTCTTTCATATATCGCAAAATGGTGGGGGTCGTCATAACAATGACTCTCTTCTTCACAATACTGTTGCTTGGTATATTCATTATCCTAATCATTGTAGTTCATGCAACTTATCGCAAATTGCAGTTATGTTGAATAAAAACTATTATAACTTCACTGCATCTGTGTTATTGCCTTTGTTTGTATGAGACATAATATATCTGTGAGAAAAGGGTAATTTCCGTTTAACCACGATAACCCTGAGAAATCTTACTTTGAGTCCATGCGTAAGCGACTGCTACAAATCACCTTTTACTACTGTGTTTCTGGTGAGGTACTGCTAGTGAGCCGGTAAGGTTTGGACAACAGTTACAACTAGTTATAGGAAAAGACTTAGGGGGTCATTCCGACCCTGGCGGTAAAATCCGCTAG
Source organism: Pleurodeles waltl (assembly GCF_031143425.1). Taxonomy (NCBI): domain Eukaryota; kingdom Metazoa; phylum Chordata; class Amphibia; order Caudata; family Salamandridae; genus Pleurodeles; species Pleurodeles waltl. Next base: position 716,749,381 of record NC_090444.1, read on the forward strand.
GGCCGTGAACGACGGAAAGCACCGCCAACAGGCTGGCGGTGCTTTCCTGCCCATTCTGACCGTGGCGGCATAGCAGACAGTGAAAATTGCGACGGGTGCAACTGCACCCGTCGCACCCCTGCAACACCGCCGGCTCCATTCGGAGCCGGCTTCTGTGTTGCAGGGCCTTTCCCGCTGGGCCGGCGGGCGCTCCTTTGGCGGGCACCCGCCGGCCCAGCGGGAAAGCCAGAATGGCCTCCGCGGTCTTTTGACCGCGGAGCGGCCAAATGGCGGTGACCGCATGGCGGGCGGCTACCGGTGACCGCATGGCGGGCGGCTACCGCCGCCCGCCGCAGTCAGAATGACCGCCTTAGTCACCTACAAACGAAAGTACTGTCATCCTGAGACCAGCAGTCTTGCTCAGAGCAAGAGTCCAAACTACGACAAAATGGCTCACACTTACAAAATACAATTGTATTTTGTAAGTGTGTGCCGCTTTTGCGTCAAAACATGACATAAATGCAGCGCCAAAAAAGTATAAATACGGGCCTAAGGGGCCAAATTGGAGTTGACCAGGTTTCCACACATACAAGGTAAGTACAGGAATATGGGATGCAGGACATTTAAAACTTGATGCCAAAGAAAGGAAGCCATCAATGTTTGTAATAAGCAAAACTAGTATGAAAAGTTACATAGAAGAAAAAGTTACTTACCTTTGATAACTAATACTATATTTTTTCAGCACATTCCTCACCATATAAATACTCTCAGTGCCAGAATGGACATGGATATCTTAACTGGTAGCTCAACAGCGTCACCAGGTGCCATCATGCAGCATCAGCTGCAACTATGCTTGCCCCAGATGTAGTGACATTGGGACATAAATGGTACCAATAAATGTGCAAGCATCAGTTCCTGGTATTTTTATCGTACACCATCAAGGCATTTAGAGAGAACATCAACAACAGCGATGATACTGCATAAGGTATGATTCTTTTTAATCAATGCACTAATTCTGAGGGGTAAAGGAGGGTAGTGAGGAGGTGTTCTGCCCTAATACAGTTTCAGAAATATTTTTGATATATAATACTGTTGCAGAGAAGGTGATGATGTACAGAATATCACAAAGCATATGCATGTATTGGGTCTTCCTATAGCGTGAACCTAGCCAAAAGGCAGCGGAGCTCTGTACAATCAGTCAAAGACAAGTTTCTGATCTGTTAGTCCATTATGATATAGTGATCTTAAAACAGGTATCACAGGTATGAATATCACTTGTGCTAATAAGATGCATTTAATATTGTTTTCTTTAACACTATAGTATATATTATCTAATTGTGATTATTTGTAATCTTTTATTAGTTGTAGTGTTATATGTTATTATGTGATTGTACATTTTTTATCATTTTATTTAGTATAGACTCTATATTTCTTCTTTGCAACATATTTCAAAAATGTAATTTCATTTCAAATGAAATTTCATTTTTTTGCAGTTTGGTGGATCTGGAGAAGTGCAAGGTGGGAAGACTTTTTATGAATAGTTTATTTATTTATAATTAGTTTATTTATGGATTATTTTGTATTTGATAATTATCCATTTAATAAATAAATTGATTTTATATGCATTGTTTTGTGCAACTGTTAGTTATTATTGCTTATCTTCATTTCTGATGAATATGAGGAGTATATTGTTTAGGAAATTAGTTTTTTTATTGTTATGTGCATGTATTTTATACATGACACATTTTGTTATATAATGTGTCTTATATTTTTGACAAGTTGTATTTATGGGGGAGTAGTGTAGAAAATGCTTTAAAAATATTTTTATTGATTTTTAATTGGATAATTTCTCTATTGATTATGTAAAGTATTTAAATTAGTCTAGTTCAGATATATGAATCTTAGGTTATTTTGATAACTTTCACCATTTATATTTTATTTTATGTTTTCAGTATTCATTATGTTCTGTTTATAATGTCTGAAAAATTATTGAAAAAGCTACTCTTATTTCAATTATTTTTGATGGGTTCTGATTTGTAGAAAAGTAGGAGGGGTGTTTAAATTATAGCTTTATTATTTTTAGATATTAAATGGTAAACTTTTTTATTAGTTAAGTAAATTGTGTTTTTAATATTTCATACTGTCTGTAATTATATCTTCATTTGGTTGTATTATTGTTTTAAAAAAGTAGTAACTTTAAATGCATTACTTATTCAAATGTTTTGTATGGTTAATTATAATTGCTTTACTTGTATTTTCTTGTGTTTTTCAATTAGTTAATTTGACCACTCTAAGACCCACCACATCCCTCAGTAAAAACAGCAAGGGGAGAACTGACTATGATATATTAGGGAACTAAAAGAATCACCAAATTCCTCACCTATCCATCCCAATATGCAGTGCATGTGCTGGAATATTTATGCAATAAAAGAACAATTAGCACTACCATATATCCAACCAAGATAAGGATCCTCAAATACATGTGTGCCCTTGACAATGGGGATGCCCACTGTCCCATGGCAAGACCTTTCAGGGAAAAACATTTTAGTGACAAAAATGCATTGGTGTATTATGTCATTAAGCAAGCCTCTAAACACATCACAGGAGGCAATAGGCTACAGGCCCTTAGAAGGATAGAGTCCAAGTATATCATTGACTTGGAAACAAAGGGTTTGTGTCAACACCAGGGCAGTGCGCTCTCTATTGGCAACTAGAATGCAAAAACCCAGCACTCTCAAAACAACGTAATTTATGCATTGTGCTGATAAGTTGTTGTTTAACCTTTTGCATTGCAGAGTTCAATCCTGAAGACTTATTTTTAATGTGCTTACAAATACTGTTCATTTGCAATGTATTGCTGCAGGTTTTCAGAGTGTGTTAGGGCGTGGTCCCTTTCCAGGGCCTTCTAGAGACTTTCCCTGCAGCATGCCTGGGTGTGGTTGTGGGCTGGGCCAAGACTCTATAAAAAGGAGCCAGCCCAGCTCCAAGTGCTCACTATTCAGAGGTCCCGGTGCAGAGCAGCAGCAACTTCCTGAGCTCCTGTCCCGGTGGCCTATTTTAATCTTCCAGACCTCTGCCCTTCATTCTTCATCGGTGATCCTTGTTCAGGGCGGTAAGATGGAGGTTCAGCTGGGCCCCCGACTTCGTTATTCTGGGGCACTCGACTTCTTGGGCCTAATTCTTTCATAATTAATAAGATTACTTTGTGTGTGTGAAAGGGGCGCTTGAGCGTTTGAGTAATTTACATGCTGTATCTAGAATCGACAAGATGCGCTATTCTCTCTTAGAGTTTAATTCTTGGTATTCACTGCGCGCTATCATTTCATGACTTTTACATTGTGACTTATGAATCAGCAAGTCGCGCGATTCGATTAATGAAGATTTAACCCTTGGTGTTGACTACACGCTACCGTTTCTTGACTTTTACATGGTGGCATGGTGGCTTACGAATCGGCAAATAACGCGATTCGTTTAATGGTGTTTTAATCCTAGGCATTCATTAAGCGCTACCTTTTATGACTTTCACATGGTGGCTTACGAATCGGCAAGTCGCGCGATTCGTGTAATGGTGATTTAACCCTTGGTGTTTATTATACTCTACCATTTCTTGACTTTACATGGTGGCTACAAATTGGCAAATAGCGCGATTCATTTAATGGTGATTTAATCCTTGGTATACATTGCACGTTACGGTTCCTAAACATTTACATGTTGGAACTCGAATCGGCAAGACGCACGATTCTCTCCTCGTATTTAATTCATGACATTTATTGCACGCTGTCATTTCTTGGCATTTACACGGTGGTATTTGAACCGGCAAGACGCGCGATTCTTTCCCCACGCTTAATTCATGTTGTTTATTGTATACCATCATTCTAAGACATTTAGGGGGTCATTCTGACCTTGGCGGTCCATGACCGCCATGGCGGAGGGCGGCGGAAGCACCGCCAACAGGCTGGCGGTGCTTCCTTGGCGATTCTGACCGCGGCGGTAAAGCCGCGGTCAGAAAAGGGGAGCCGGCGGTTTCCCGCCAGTTTCCCGCTGGCCCAGGAAATCCACAATGGCGGCGCTGCTTGCAGCCCCGCCATGGGGATTCCGACCGCCTTCCCGCCAGCCTGTTTCTGGCGGTGTCCACCGCCAGAACCAGGATGGCGGGAACGGGTGCCGTGGGGCCCCTGGGGGCCCCTGCACTGCCCATGCCACTGGCATGGGCAGTGCAGGGGCCCCCTAACAGGGCCCCACAAAGATTTTCACTGTCTGCTTGGCAGACAGTGAAAATTGAAACGGGTGCCACTACACCCGTCGCACCCCTTCAACTCCGCCGGCTCCATTCCGAGCCGGCTTCATTGTTGAAGGGGCTGTCCCGCTGGGCCGGCCGGCGGTCTTCTGGCGGTCACCCGCCGGCCCAGCGGGAAAGCCGGAATGGCCGCTGCGGTCTTTTGACCGCGGAGCGGTCTATCGGCGGGAAACGCTTGGCGGGCGGCGACTGCCGACCGCCGCAGTCAGAATGACCGCCTTAATTGGTACTATTCGAGTTAACCAGTCGTGTGATTTTATTTTTGGAATCCAGATTGTGGTATTCTTGGTGCACAATCATTCCATGGTGTTCATTATATATGTGAAAATCTGCAAAGTGCACAATTCATGTTCCAACATTTCAAGAGAACACACAAAGGCCACGGGTTTTAAGATGCAACATTGTATGATCCTAATATGTATTCTCGAAAAAGATTTCTATGATTGGTTTAGAACTTATTCAGAATGTTTTTCTGATTCTCATGCAAAGGAAAGTACTTGAATTTAAAAGTTTTGTTTAATCTATCTTGATTCCCTCACAGATATCCGGCCATCTTAAAGCCTAGTCATTTTAAGTCTAATTCTTAGGTTGTTCATGTTTTCAGAATAACAATGCACAGCTGGTGTTGGCTGAAGGGCCTGGCATGAGGCCAGTCCCTGCAACCAATCCTTATAACTGCAAAACCCTGCAGGCCCCGGTAGGAAAGTACCCTCTCGCTTGGCATGGTTACCCTCATTACTGCCTTATGTCAGTGTGCTTGACTGTGTTCACTAGGATCCTGCTAGCCAGGACTCCACTGATTATGCTCTCTCTCCCAAAGCTCTGTATTTCACCCACAACTGGCATACTGGTGCCCCCTTATGAGTCCCTAGTATATGGTACCTAGGTACCCAGGGCATTGCAGTTCCAGGGGATCCCTATGGGCTGCAGCATATGTTTTGCCACCCATTGGGAGCCCATGGAAAGGCTTCTGCAGGGCTGTCATTGTAGCCTGCCTAAAAAGGTGCAAGCACCCTTTCACTGCCATTTTCATTGCACCAGGTCACTTATAAGTCACCCTTATAGCAGGCCCTCGAGCCCTGAAGGGAGGGTGCAAAGTACCTGTGTGTGAGGGCACCCCTGAACTAGCAGAGGTGCCCCCACAAACTCCAGGACCATTTTCCCAGACTTAATGAGTGCGGGGACGCCATTTTACGCGTGTACTGGACATAGGTCACTACCTATGTCCAGCAACATAATGGTAACTCTGAACATAGGCCTGTTTGGCATCAAACATGTACAATCACACACCAAGGCTTTTGCAGGCATTGGTTGTATGATTCCATGCACTCTGGGGGCTCCTTAGAGGATTTCAGCCTACTGAGGTTTTCCAGGCAGCCCCAGCTGCTGCCACCTCAAAGAGGGGTTTCTGCCCTCCTGTTGCTTGAAAAGCTTGAGCCCAGGAAGGCAGAACAAAGGATTTTCTTTGGGAGAGGGGTATTACACCCTCTCACTTTAGAAATAGGTGTTCCAAGCTTGGGAGGGGTAGCCTCCCCAAGCCATTGGAAATGCTTTGAAGGGCACATTTGGTGCCCTCCTTGCAAGAACCAGTCTACACCAGTTCAGGGACCCGAGTCCCTGCTCTGGCATGAAACTGGACAAAGGAAAGGGGAGTGACCACTCCCCTGTCCATCACCACCACAAGGGTGGTGCCCAGAGCCCCTCCAGAGGGTCCCTTGGTTTTGCCATCTTGCATTCAAGTTTGTCAGGGAACAATGGGAGCATCTGAGAGGCCAGTGCCAGCAGGTGACGTAAGAGACCTCCCCTGAGAGGTGCTTACCTGGTTAGGTGATCAATCCCTCTTTCAGGGCTATTTAGGGCTCTTCTTTGGGTGGTTCCTCAGATTCGGATTGCCAGACTCCAGCAGGAATCCTCTCCATCCTCCACTTTGACTTCTCACTGAAGAACCTGCATCTGGACCCTCCAGGAACTCTACAAGCTGCAACAGAGAAGCAAGATGCCTCCTGCAACATTGTATCTCCGGCTACTGCCAGCAACTGCAAAAAGTTTCCCGGCTGCGCATCCTCTGAGGAAAGCCTGCACCAGAAGAGCAAAAGAATCTTTCTTGCAGTGAAGAGGTCACTCCCCTACTTCAGCAGACACCAACTGCGACGATGACCGGCTGCGTGGATCCCCTCTCCTGCAGAGCTGTGTGGATTCTGCATCACGGGTGGTTGACTGAAGTGGTCCAGACGGTCCTCTCTTCCAGCTGTCCCACTTTGGGTGGAGGTAAGACCTAGCCTCCCTATGCAAGACAATACCCCCTTGCACCACGTCTTTTGCAGCTTCCAAGGCTTGTTGGCATCCTTCCTCCAAGTCCTTCCATCAGCTTGTAGCTCCAGCCCCCAGCACTCTATCCTGTGACGCACAGCTTCCGGTTTGGTTCTCCAGCAGGGTGGGAGCCTTTTTTGTAGTGTTGCATGGGCCTCTTCTGCAACCTTCTAGTCCCCATGCTGTGGGACTCCTGTGTGCACTGCCTAGTCTTCAGTGGGCTCTCTGAGTTGCTGAGGGCCCCTTCTGACTCCTTGGTAGAGTCCACCTGGTCCTTCCTGGTCCCGGGCAGTACCGATTTCAGCTAACCGCAAGCTTTGCGTGTGGCAAGGCTTGTTGGCAGACCCCGACAAAGCAAACCTGACTGCAATCCTCCATCCAGCGAGCGACATCAATTGTACCATCCAGGAACCCAACTTCATCTTCTTGGGTGCAGTGCTGACTTTTCTTCTTCACCGGTGGTTCTCTTCATCTGGGTTTGCAGGGGCTTCTGCTCTTCCTGGACTCTTCTTTTCTTCTTGGACTTAGTCCCCTTCTTCCACAGGTCTTCTTGTCTAGGAATCCACTGTTGGTTTCTTGCAGTCACTTATGGGTTTTGCATAATTCTTCTTCTCGTTTCTGTGTGTGTTCTGGAAAGGTTACTGTGATTTATTCCTGCTTTCCTGGTCACTGGGGTGAGTTGTAGTAGTTACCTCTGGGCTTTCTAAGTACTCCCAGCTCCCCTCTACACACTACACTTGCCTAGTTTGGAGACCAATGTGAGAAAGTAGCCTCTTTCTAGCATGGTTACCCCCACTTTTCGCCTGCTTGTGAATGTGTGTCTGTGTGTTTTACTGTGTCACTGGGATCCTGCTAGCGAGGACCCCAGTGCTCATAGATAAAAACCTATATGTCAGTGTTTTTTGCCTGCCTCACTGGGATCCTGTTAGCCAGGACCTCAGTGCTCATAGTTTGTGGCCTAATGTGTGAGTTGTCAGTAGTGCTTAACTCTGTCACTGAGGCTCTGCTGATCAGAACCTCAGTGCTTATGCTCTCTCTACTTTTGAATTTGTCACTATAGGCTAGTGACTTCATTTACCAGATTCAATTGGCACACTGGATCACCCTTATAAGTCCCTGGTATATGGTACCTACGTACTCAGGGCATTGGGGTTCCAGGAGATCCTTATGGACTACAGCATTTAGTTTCCCACCCATGAGGAGCTCAGAAAAACCTTTCACAGGACTGTCACTGCAGCCTGCATGAAATAGTGCACACATTATTTCACAGCCATTTTCACTGCACTTAAGTAACTTATAAGTCACCTATGTGTCTAACCTTCATTTACTGAAGGTTAGGTGCAAAGTTACTATGTGTGAGGGCACCCTTCCACTAGTAAAAGTGCCCCCACATAGTTCAGGGCCAATTCCTGGGACTTTGTGAGTGCGGGACGCCATTACACGCGTGCACTACATATAGGTCAATTTCTATATGTAGTTTCACAATGGTAACTCCGAATATGGCCATGCAAGGTGTCTAAGATCATGGAATTGTCCTCCCATTCTAAATCTGGTATTGGGGAGCCAATTCCATGCTTCCATGGACCCCCAGTACTGCCAAACCAGCTCTCTAAGGCTTGCAATGCAGCTCCAGCTGCTGCCACCTCAGACAGGGTTCTGCCCTGTTGGGGTCTGAGCAGCTCAGTCCCAGGGAGGAAGAACAAAGCATTTCCTTTGGGAGCAGGGTGTTACACCCTCTCCCTTTGGAAATAGGTGTTACAGGCTGGGGAGGGGTAGGCTCTCCCAGCCTCTGGAAATGCTTTGAAGGGCACAGATGGTGCCCTCCTTGCATAAGCCAGTCTACACTGGTTCAGGGACCCCAGTCCCTGCTCTGGCGCGAAACTAGACAAAGGCAAGGGGAGTGACCCCTCCTCTGTCCATCACCCCCCGAGGGTGGTGCCCAGAGTTCCTCCGGTGTGTCCCAGAAATCAGCCAGCTTGTTTTCCAAGGTGTGGGTACACTCTGGAGATCTCTGAGTGGCCAGTGCCAGCAGGTGACGTCAGGGGCCCCTACTGATAGGTCCATACCTGATACCTCTCAGGTCTATTTAGGTTCTCTCTGTGGGTTCTCTTCAGATTGTACTTGCGAGTTTCCAGCAGGAAGCCTCTGCAACTACTACTTCATCCTCTGACCTCAGATCGAACGCAGACTGCTCCAGGAACCGCTGTAACAGCAACAAAGTATCCAGAACGGCTACTTTTCCTCTGCAACTTTAGCTCCAGCCAGCAACTGCAACAGTTTCCACAGTGTGCACGCTATGGTGACCCCCTGTCTTCACCCTGCACCAGAAGGACTGAAGAAATGTCCTGTGAAGTGACAGAGTCACTTCCCTGCTCCAGCAGGCACCTTCTAAGATGACGACCGGTTCTCTTGGACTCCTCTCCTGGCGACAATTGTGCTCCTTGGAGCGCAGGTGGTAGACCCTTTTGACACAGACTGTCCTAAGGTCCTGCTGTCCAAATTTAGAGGAGGTAAGAGCTTGCCTTCCCCATGTGCGACAGTACCCCTGTGCAAAGCATCATCTTCACCTCCTGAGGCCTCTGTGCACTATTTGCAAGAATCCTTCATGCACAACCTGGCCCAGGTCCCCAGCACTCTGTCCTGTGATGCTCAACTTGCTGAGTTGTTCTCCGGCGGTGTGGGACCTTCTTTTGTACTGCTGGAACAACCGCAATTTGCACCTTCTTTGTCCTCATGTCCTGGGGCCTCCGTTGGTGCTGCCTGGTCATCTGTGGGTTCCCTCTGCCTCCTCAGTCTGAGTTGAGGCTACCAGGTCCCCATGGGGCCAGGCAGCGCCACTTTGACTCAATCCACGACATTGCTTGAACCAAGGCTTGTTGGACGAATCCAGCGCCAAAACTTGCCTGCATCTAACATCTCCATGTGGGACATCTATTGCATCATGCAGGAACCCGCAGCCATCTTCCCTTGGTGCATTTCTGGGGTCTTCGTCCAACTGGAGACTCTTCTTTTGCACCCTCTTCTAGGTTGGCAGGGGCTCCTGTCCTTCCTGGAATCTTCTGCAACATCTGGACTTTGTCTCCTCTCTTTACAGTTCTTCAGGTCCAGGAATCCACCATTTGTTGTTTGCAGTCTTGCTTGGTTCTTGCAATAACTCTAATCACGACTTATAGTGTGTCCTAAGGAAAATTGCAGTACTTTACTCCTACTTTCCTGGGCTCTGGGGTGGGGTATTTTACTCACCTTTGTGGTATTCTAACTCTCCCAGCGATTCTCTACACATTACACTTGTCTAGGGGGGGATTTGTGATTCACATTCCACTTTCTTAGTATATGGTTTGTGTTGCCCCTAGACCTATTTTCTCCCATTGCATTCAATAGCATTTCCTATTGTTTGCACTATCTTATGTCTAATTACTTACCTTATTTTGGTGTCTAGTGTATGTATTGTGTATAATACTTACCTCTAGAAGGAGTATTGCCTCAAAGATATTTTTGGCCTTGTGTCACCTAAACAAACTACCTTTATTTTTGGTAACACTGAGTATTGTCTTTACTTGTGTATAAGTACTGTGCAGCTATAGTGGTATTGCAGGAGCTTTGCATGTCTCCTAGTTCAGCCTAAACTGCTCTGCTACAGCTATCTCTTTCAGCTTAAGCTGCTAGAACATTACTACATTTCACTAATATAGGATAACTGGACTTGGTATAAGGAGTAAGTACCCAAGGTACCCACTACAAACCAGGCCAGACTTCTACACGTGTGTGCACAGTCTCCACCAGACAGGGAACATATAAATAAAAACATTTAGGGGTTAGGGTAGTGCCCTGTGGGATGCTTCAGTAGGGTGAATGGTTGAGAGGAAGGTTTCATCTCAGACTTGGAAGGTAGGGAGATGGCTTTATAACTTTCTGCCAGGAAAAGATTGGCCATTGGCTTCTTCTACAGGGGTTTAACTATGGCACGTTTCCATTTGGGAGGGACATTACCACTGACCAAGGCCTAATGGAGGATGTCCGTTAGAGTCGACAGGATGATGTTCCTGCCTTTAATCAGAATATCTGGGGGATCTGGATCTAACGGTGAGCCTGACTTTATGGAGGTTAGGATTCCTTCTATGTCTTCCTTATTTAGGGTGGGAAATGGGTTTAGTTTTGCTGTGGCTACTAACTTTACGTGTGAGGTGGGACTAAAGATCACCCTTCTGGTAGGGAACTTAAGTTATTTTTTACTTTATTAATAACATTGTTTGCAAACATGTTACAGCAGTCCACAAAAGGAGGGGGGTCCTGCAGTACTGGTGGGTGGGTTCATGAGACTGTTTACCACCTTAAACAGTACCTTGGAAGATTTTGGGATATTCCATGTTTGTATTCAGGTAGGAGAATCTAGCATGTCTTATGACATGTTGGTACTTTTTTGTGGCTTTCTTATAGGTTTCTTTACTAAGATTGTCATAAGCTTTCCTTCATTTAGTTTCAATTCTTTTGGTCTCTTTTTTTAAGTTCCATCAGCTCAGGTGTATACCAAACGGCCTGGCCGTTAGTTTGCTTGGACTTTTGATGTGTACATGGAATTAAGGGATTCAAAATGTCATTTATCCAGCTCTCAAAATTTCAGTACATTTCTGTGGCATCCGCCCTTCATGGTGGGAGTGGAGTCATTAAGGGGCATATTTATACTCCGTTTGCGCCAAATTTGCGTCGTTTTTTTAGACGCAAATTCAGCGCAAAACTAACGCCATATTTATACTTTGGCGTTAGACGCGTCTAGCGCCAAAGTATGAGGAATGAGCGTCATTTTTTTGCGTGAACGCCTTCCTTGCGTTAATGAGATGCAAGGTAGGCGTTCCCGTCTAAAAAAATGACTGCGACGCAAATGCGTCGTATTTATACTCCCGGGCAAAAATCACGCCCGGGAGTGGGCGGGGCAAAAAACCCTGCATTTGCGCCTCTTTTTAACGCCTGGGTCAGGGCAGGCGTTAAGGGACCTGTGGGCTCAAAATGAGCCCACAGCTGCCCTCCCATGCCCTCAGGGACCCCCCCGCCACCCTTGCCCACCCCAGGAGGACACCCAAGGATGGAGGGACCCATCCCAGGGACATTCAGGTAAGTATAATTTTTTTATTATTTTTATTTATTTTTGGCATAGGGGTGCCTGATTTGTGCCCCCCTACATGCCACAATGCCCAATGACCATGCCCAGGGGACATAAGTCCCCTGGGCATGGCCATTGGGCAAGGGGGAATGACTCCTGTCTTTACTAAGACAGGAGTCATGTAAATGGCGTCTGGGCGTCGTTAAAAATGGCGCAAATCGGGTGGAGGCGATTTTTTTGCCTCTACCTGATTTGCCCCATTTTCAGACGCCCTAACGCCATTTTCCCCAACGCCGGCGCTGCCTGGTGTACGTGTTTTTTTTCCACGCACACCAGGCAGCGCCGGTCTGCTAGCGCCGGCTAACGCCATTCAATAAATACGGCGCCCGCATGGCGCTTCAGAATGGCGTTAGCCGGCGCTAATCTTTTTGGCGCAAAACTGCGATAGCGCAGTTTTGCGTCAAAAAGTATAAATATGGCCCTAAGAACGTGTGTCCATTTGCCAACATTTAGTTTGGACCATGACCATCTGGGTCTCAGGAGAAGAGCTGTTTGTGTACAATGCTAGGAATGTCAAGCCAGAAAGGGACCTAAGTAATGGTCCGATGACAGAATGGGGATTGCCTCCTCAGTGACTATGTTTGCATTGTTAGTGAAGGCAGGGTCAAGGAGGTGACCGCGACAATATGTAGGCGTCTTAATGATTTGTTTTAACTGTAGTGCTGCCAGATCTTGCACTGGCACACTGCTTTCCTCAACGTGCAGGTTAAGGTCTCCTAGCAGTGTAAAATTTGCTTTCTGCATTGATCAGCTCTTTCAGCTATTTCAGGTAGTGCTTGGACAGATTGTGTGGCAACGCCCGAGGGCTAATACATAAGCATCCCTAAAAAAGTGAAGGAGGGGGAGAGCACATGCAAGATTTGAAGGCTCTCCCTGTTCATGATCTTGATCGATGCAAACGTTCCCTCCAGTTATTATTTGAAGATAATGGTTATGCCACCACCACCACATCTATTCTTTTGATCACATTTGGAATTGGAATAACCTGGGGGAGGGATATCACTATGTCTGGTGTTGACTCCTGTCTGAGCCATGTTTAGGTAAGAAACATCCCCTCAGGTTTCATATCAACAAAGATGAACAGCTCTGAGAAATGTTTGGGCAGTGATATGCTATTAAGTAGATACATGTGGACCCTGTAGGCGTGGTGTGCACTTTTTAATGGTTCCTTGTTTCTGAAATGGGGTTTTGTAGAAGGCTGGCCTGGTTTGTAGTGGGTACCAAAGGTACTTACACCTTATACCAGGTCCAGATATCCCTTATTAGTGAACTGTAGTCAGTGTCTAGAAGCCAGGCTGACAAGAGGTAGTTGTAGCCAGAGCAGCCAAGGCTGAACTAGGGGACATGCAAAGCTCCTACAATACCACGGTAGTCACAAAGTACTTATACACATGAAAGACAATACTCGGTGTTACAAAAATAAAGGTACTTTATTTTAGTCACACAATGCCAGAAATACTTTGGAGGCTATACTCCTTTAGGAGGTAAGTAAATTACACAATATATACACTAGTAACCAGAAATAGGCAAGTACACAGTAGGAAAACAGTGCAAATAGTGAAAATCACAATAGGTTGCAATTGGTCTAGGGGGAACACAGACCATATACTAAAATAGTTGAATGCAAAAGTCGGTTTCCCACCTAGGCAAGTGTAGTGTGTGGAGGGGCGCTGGGAGTGTAAGAAAACACCAAAGGTAAATAATGTACCCCACCGAGAACCCAGGAAAGCAGGAGTAAAACACAGCACGTTTCCTAGAATACACTAGAAGTCATGATAGAAGATAATGCAAGAACCAGAAGAGACTGCAAGACATCAGCTATGGATTCCTGGACCTGAAAACCTGTGGAAGAAGGGAACCAAGTCCAAGAAGCACTGAAGAGTCCAGGGAGAACAGGCGCCTTTGCTAACTCGGATGAAGGTGCAAAAGAAGAACCACTGGTGAGAATACAAAGTCAGAATGGCACCAAAGAAGACAGATGCAGGTTCCTGGTTGGTGCAGAAGATGTCCCATGCTGGATGTATGAATGCAGTCTGGTTTGCATCGCTGGATTCCACCAACACGCCTTGACACACGCAAAGCTTGCGGCTAGTGGAAAATGGCGCTGCCCAGGACCAGGAGGGACCTAGTGGCCTCTACCCAGGAGGGGTAGACCGAGGGGGCTCTCATCATCTCGGAGAGCCCGCAGAATGCCAGGCAGCGTGCACAGGAGCACGACACAAAGGATTCCCACGCCGCCAGAGAACCACTAAGTAAGCTGTGCATGTAGGATGGAGTGCTGGGGGCCTAAGCTGTCCTGTGCCTGAAGAACTTCTTGGAAGGTCGCACACAATCCTTCGCAACTGCAAGTCATGAGGTGCATGGGGTACTGTCTTGCGTGGGGAGGCAAGCCCTTGCCTCCACCAAAGTTGTACAACTTGACACTGGAACTACTGGAGTCACTTTAGTCCACCACCCGTGTTGATGGATCCACGCCTGTCGCCTGGAGACGGAGTCCAAAACACTGTTCGTTGCTGGAGAGAGGTGCGTGCAGAAGCAGGGAAGTGACTCCATCACTCCACAGGAGATTCCTTCTGTTCTTCTGGTGCAGGCTGAAGACAGCCTGTCTTCGGAGGATGCGCAACCTGGAAACTGTTGCAGTTGCTGGCAGGAGCTGAAGATACAATGTTTCAGAAGTTGTCTGAACTTCTTTGATGTGGTTTTGTAGAGATCCTGGAGCAGTCAGCGGTTGATCCTTCGGTAGAAGATGAAGTAAAGGATGCTGAGGATTCCTGCTGTAGTCTTGCAATCCGAATCTGAAGAAACACCCAAAGGAGAGACCCTAAATAGCCTTGAGAGGGGGATTGGTCACCTAACCAGGTAAGCACCTATCAGAAGGGATCCCGTGAGTCACCTGCTGGCACTGGCTACTCAGATGCTCCCAGAGTGCCCCACCACCTTAGAGTCCAAGATGGCATAACCCAGGGACACTCTGGAGGAGCTCTGGGCACCACCCCTGGGGTGGTGATGGGCAGGGGAGTGATCACTCCCCTTTCCTTTGTCCAGTTTTGTGCTAGAGCAGGGACTGGGGGTCTCTGAACCGGTATAGACTGGATTATGCAAGGAGGGCACCATCTGTGCCTTTCAAAGTATTTTCAGAGGCTCTGGGAGGATACTCCTCCCATGCCTGTAACACCTATTTCCAAATGGAGAGGGGGGTAACACCCCTGTCACAAAATAAATGCTTTGTTCTGCCTTTCTTGGACTGAGCTGCTCAAGCCCCAGGAGGGCAGAAGCCAGTCTGTGAGGTGGCAGCAACTGGGGCTGCCTGAAAAACTCAGAAGGCTGGTATGGCAGTACTGGGGGTCCACTGTGGAGCCCCCAGAGGGCATGGAATTCTGCAACCAATACTGGAATCAGCACTGGGGTACAATTCCCATTTGTTAGACACCTTACATGGCCATATTTTGAGTTACCATTGTGAAGCTGTGCATAGGTATAGACCTGTGTACAGTGCACATTTAAAATGGGATCCCCGCACCCACCAAGTCCAGAAAATGGGCCTGGGCAACATGGGGGCACCTCTGCTGGTGTAGGAGTGCCTTCACACACAGCTACTCTGGACCCAGCCTTCAGGGTCTGAAGGCCTGACATATAGGTCACTTATAAGTGACCTGGTGCAGTGAAAATAGATGTGAAAAAGTGCATGCACTATTTCACACAGGCTGCAATGGCAGTCCTGTAGAATCCTTTGTATGGGCTCCCTATGAGTGGCAAAAGAAATGCTGCAGCCCATAAGCATTCCCTGGAGCCCCAATGCCCTGGGTACCTAGGTACCATATACTAGGGACTTATAATGGGGGCCAGTATGCCAATGTGGAGTGAAATACTGGGTTACCAGTATGTAAGGACAAATTTGGAAGCAGAGAGAGCATAATCACTGGAGTTCTGGCTAGCAGGACTCCAGTGACACAGTCACGCATACTGACAAAAACAGTGAAACAGACTGACAAGTAGACTACAAACCATGAGCACTGGGTTCCTGGCTAGCAGGATCCCAGTGACACAGTTAAAACACACTGACAAACAGGCCAAAAATGGAGGTAACCATGCTAGAAAGAGGCTACTTTCACATAGGTTTACAATTCCTCAGTCTGATGCTGCAGTCTTTGCAGAGACAGGGGAAGCTATGCAATGCTAAGGTGTGCATGCAGTTTTTACTCTATACCTTATTGAGTTGTCTCAGCTCCTCGGAAGAGTACATGGTGTATGTCAGAGTCACCAGATCCTCAGGGTCTGTGCACGTTCCCAACACTTCCACCACAAGACAGCTCCAATACTCTGATTAGAATTGTCACAGAGTCTAAGAGAGTCCAAGTGGGGAAAAGGGGATTAGGAAAGGAACAGCTGGGAAGGATACCTGTAGGAAGCAAAAAGGTTAAAACACACAATATCACGATTTTATCATATGAATCAATACTAGACTATGACTAAACATTGTCATTCTGAAAACATGGACAACCTAAGCATAGACTTAAAATGACTAGGCTTCAAGATGATTGGGTACCTGTGAGGGAATCAAGAAAGGTTAAATGCAACTTTCAAATTCAAGTACCATCCTTTGCCTGAGGATCAGGAAACAATCTGAATGATTTCTAAACCATCATATGAATCAGGTTTTGAGAAAACATGTTAGGAACACACAACATTACTTCTTGAACTCTGACTTTTTATTCCCTCAAATTGCCGGAACATGAATTGCGCACATTACAGATTTTCACATAGGTAGAAAATACCATTGAATGAATTGTGCACCATGAATAACACAAATTAAAAACTCTGGAAATAAATCATGCGACTTGCCAACTCGAAAACCACCAAGTAAATGCCTTAGAATGGAAGCGCATAATGAACACCGTGATTTTTTAACACAGAAAAGGAATTGCGTTCCTTTTCCGATTCGAAGGTCACCAAACGAATGTCAGGAAATGGTAGCGTACAATGAATAACATGAATTACACACAGGAAAAGAATTGCGCGTCTTGCCAATTCGAGTACCACCATATAAATGCTTAGGAATGGTAGCGCATAATGAATATCAAAGGTTAAAGCACAAGAAAATGAATTGCGCGTCTTGCTGATTTGAAGGCCACCATGTAACTGCCAAGGAATGGTAGCGCACAATGAATATCAAGGGTTGAAGTACAAGAAAACGAATCACGCGTCTTGCCGATTCGAAGGCCACCATGTAACTGCCAAGGAATGGTAGCGCACAATGAATATCAAGGGTTGAAGTACAAGAAAACGAATAACGCGTCCTGCCGATTCGAAGGCCACCATGTAACTGCCAAGGAATGGTAGCGCACAATGAATAACATGAATTAAGCACGAGAAAAGAATTGCGCGTCTTGCCAATTCGAATGCCACCATGTAACTGCCTTAGGAATGGTAGCGCACAATGAATATCAAGGGTTGAAGTACAAGAAAACGAATCACGCGTCTTGCCGATTCGTATGCCACCATATGACTTCCAAGGAATGGTAGCGCACAATGAATAACATGAATTAAGCACGAGAAAAGAATCTCGCGTCTTGCCGATTCGAGTATCGACATGTAAATGTCATGAAACGACCAAGCACACATTCACACGCGCAAGAGTCAAATCGCTTATCATGCAAAGATTAGGCCCAAGAACTCGAGCGGCTTTGATAACGGAGTCGGGGGCCCAGCCCGACCTCTGTCTTACCGCCCTGATCTAGGATCACCAAATGAATTGAAAAAAGGGCGAGGCCTGGAGGATCAAATTAGGCCGCCGGAACAGGAGCTCAGGAAGTTGCTGCTGCTCTGCACCGGACCTCTGAATAGTGAGCACGTGGAGCTGGGCTGGCTCCCTTATATAGAATCTTGGCCCAGCCCACAAACCACACCCAGGCATGCTGCAGGGAAAGCTTCTAGAAGGCCCTGGAAGGGGACCACACCCTGACACAGTCTGAAAGCCTGCAGCAGTACATCACATGTGAACAGTATTTATATGTATGCTGAACATGAGTCTTCAAGATTAAACTCTGCAATGCAAAAGGTTAAGTTACATCATATCAGCACAATGCATAAATTGTGTTAGCTTGAAGCTGTTAGGTTTTTGCATTCTAGTCGCCCGTAGAGCGCGTACTGCCCTGATGTTGACAGTGTAAAACGGGCCGGGTCTCTGACCGCTGGCCACGGTCAGATGCAAACAGGTGCAGATGGGCTTGCCTACTGTCCCCAGAGTGCCTTAAGTGGTGGGGCTAGACTAAAAACTTTAACCACTAGACCACAACTTCTGAAATGATACCTTTAATCAAGTGGTAGCAAATAGGAAGTGGCACTAGACATGGCCACTGAACACAGTAAACAGTACACACAAAGTAAAAATGGCCCCTGCCCCCACCAACAAAACAAATTAAATCGGTTTAGTTGATTTGGGGATAATCTCAGCAGAATCTAAGACTCCTTTAAAAAGAGAAGTACCTTGAAGAACCAATACTATCTGGGTCACCATGGAGCGATCCGAATGAGGAGACATAGCTCCCTCTTCATTTTTGTCACAACCCTCAGGATCAAAAGAAGCCAAGGAAAAGTGTGTGCATGAGCTCCTGACCAAATGATTAAAAAACATATTTCCCTGCCACTTGGGGCAAGTGTGCTTGCTGGCATAGTATCAGAAATTCTAGTTCCAATAGGTTGCAAATAAATCCAGATTTCGCTTGCCACAGCAGTGAAATGCGTGGTCCGATTGCCCTTGATTTAATTTTCATTCATGAAATGTATGGTGGTGCTTTGTTGAGAGTGTTGCCCCAAGAGTTCACTTTCCCTGGCACATGCTGCTATTTAAATAAGGATTCATATGGCCCAGTCCCACATGATTTCTGTTTCTTTCGAAACAAGGCATGAATGTGTTCATTCCTGTATGCTGATGCAATAATATTTCTGTTGGTTGTGTACACCAACACTGAGTTCTTTATTCTTGGAAGAAAGGAGTGTAAGCCTAGAGCTACGGCTCTTGGTTTGAGGAAATTGATATGCAGTTGTCTCTTTGGGTGACCACTTGTCACTGATTCTGCAACTGTGAACCTCAGCCTTCTAGGGAGGCGCTGAACATCATAATGTCTATGTTCTCCTGGAGAAAATTCAATACCAGCGTGGTATTCCAGTGTTATATCCACCAAGGTGTAACAATTTATGGGGATATGTAAAAATATTGGCCCTCCGCCACCCACCAAACTCGTCTCGCCTTCTGACTGCCTATTCGGCCAGAACACTGCCAGCCTTAATACAAGTTTCATGCTAGGCGGGCGGGCGGAAGCAGCCTTTCCGCCTGACAGTCCAGTGGGAAACAGGGCTTAACATTGACACCGACTCGTAATGGAGCTGGCGGCAATGTGGAGGTGTGGCAGGTGCCTGTAATTCAGGCAGTGGAAAGCACAACAGAGCTGTCAATGGGGGGCCCTGCACAGCACAGCACAGGCCAAGTGATTGGGGAGTCGTAATTCCCAGGCGCCACCCTGGTGGATTACAAATCGCCAAGACCGCCAGGATGGCGGCAACTTGGCAGTGTCGGCTGCTTTCACGGCGGTCCGACCTCCACCACGGGCCTGGCAGTTTCATGACCGCCAGGGTCATAATGAGGCCAATTGTGTTTTAAGCTTGCATAATAGTAAATCATCCTCTTCGTTGGATGGTACATTACATATTGCCTCTCTCCTGCATATTTATACTCTGACATGGTGACAGTTGGACCGTTGAGACAGTTGAGGTTTTTGAGTGGTGGAGTAGAGTATAATTACTGTTTCCCATTTTACTTAAGTGTGCCTCACTAGAGACGAGGACAGCCTGCTTGATAGGGGAAAGTTCATGTCTACCCCCCTCGTGCTAACTCTCCTCCTACGCAGAATTTATATTACTTCAACTTTGCAGGTTATATTAGTAATATGACTCTTGTGTTGTCCTTACTGTATGTGGCTAGTTCAGTGCATGACCTCTTGTTTTCTTCAGCAGTGTCAGCTTATGTACCTCCTTCTCATGATAGTTTGTCACCCCATCAACGATTCGTATGTGTGCTCCTGTGACCAAGTGACCCAGAAGAGTGCTGGTAGACACAAGTAAACTTCCTGTGGACATCTACCTCCTAGCAGGAGATGGGGTATAACCGGAGTTAGAGGGGACAGTGACCCTGAGATTCTCCTGCCATTCAGCGGGAGGGCAGACTATTCGCCCAACTGCCGGAAAGACGTTTCGAGGAAAAGCAAAGACTGTGAGAAAATGAAAAAGAAAGGTTGGTTAAAATATGACCAAAATAATTTTCTGTAAAAGAAAATCTGAATCAAAAAATAAAGAAAGGCTCCTGCTCCTAAAAAAAACTGTAAAAAACATAGCATAACCGTCACATAATATACACATCAAAAATATACCAATGTAAAATGGACTCACAACTTATAGTCACATCATAACAAGAACTGATAAAATGAATTACAGTGCACGCAGTATAATAAGGTCTATTTCACTTCACTACTTAACAACCAAACTCAATCTAACAAAAACTAAACTACCATAATAGACCAATGCACTGTTTTACACTGCTTACTCGTAGCCACATTCCTCCACCCCCAAAACCCTGAATAATAATTTAAATGTAGTCTGATCTTATCTGTGGGTCAGCAGAAGATAAAAGCAACTGAACTTGTCAACAATTATGTTAATAGAGTAAAAAATATAGAAAGCATTTGTAATGACCACTAAATAACAATAAAAAATATTGTTGCAATAGAAATGAATGAACTGTTTAAATTAATAATAAACATAAAATGTCTGTTTTGAAAAAAAAGTTGTTAAAATGTTAAAAAATATGGAAAAAATAAATTGAACATGCAAAATTATTTGTAAAACCTATTTTAAATGTAAATAGTATTATAAAATTAATATATTAAACTAGTACTAATTATTGTATAGTTTGATAATATGTTAACCTGAACATTTTCAAAGAAAAATTAATATGATTAAAAAAACTTTAAAGTGTGTAAAACAACATGTAATGATAATGTGAACTATATATGTATGGGTCTCTTGGAAAATTGTACCATATATTAACATCAGACATCAAATATATCAAATGTATTGTACAAAAACTGCAAACAACTATGCATTTTGCTATAGTTTGTGCTAGACCTGACAGCCTTAAGGTGGTCTTCTCTCCAATTTTTTGCCTCCCTCCCCTCCATTTTTTGACCTCTTGCTTACTGGTTTTAGGACTCTGTGAACTTTACCACTGCTAACCTGTGCTGAAGTGCTTGTCCTCTCTCCCCTAAATCATGTTAACGTTTGCCTAATCCCAATTGGCATTTTTAGTTTACTTCTAACGCCCTAGTAAAGTGCATTACATGTGCCCTGTAAATTAAATACTACTAGTGGCCTGCAGCACTCATTGTGCCACCCACTCCAGTAGCCCCCTAACCATGGCTCAGGCCTGTCCTTACAGAGCCTGTGTGCAGTTTTACTGCCACCGCATATTGGCATTTTAAACCCTTTGCCAAGCCTTAAACACCCCTTTTATTACACATAAGTCAGCCCTAAGGTAAGCACGTGGTAACCCATAGGGTAAGGTGCTGTGTAAGTAAAAGGTAGGCCATGTACTTTAAAGTTTTGCATGTCCTGGTAGTGATAAACTGTCAAATTCATTTTTCACTACTGTGAGGCCTACCCCTCTCATAGGTTAACATTGGGAATTCGTCATTATACTTTTAAGCTGTAATACCTGATTATACAGTATGATGGCTCTTTCTGGGAAAGAAGGGAATGGAGGGCTGACCTGATTCTTACACCTAAATAGGCATTACCTGTCACCACGCAAAGGGTTAAGTAACCCCTTCTTACAGTCTGGAGCCAGGGCTGGGGCAAAAGGACCTCTGTGCACTTCAAAAGTGTCCCTCACTTCAAAGACATGACTGGGTATACATACTGGGTTTCACCAAATCACTACACTTCTGGACCTGTAAAAACTTTGCCAGGAAGAAGGACTGCTGTGAGGTTTAAAGGACTGCTACTCTTCTGGACTGCTGGTATGCTGAACTCTGCCTTCTGTGCTCTTGCCCCGCTGAGCTGCCCTGCTGCCTGCTATTCTCCTGCCTGGGTGAGAAGGACTGGACCAGCATCACTTGAACCCAGAGTGAGCCCAAGAGCTTGCTGGCTTGCCACCTGTTGCTGAAGTCTCTGGGACACAAAAGACTTCCAACAACCCTGCTACATCCTGTGGACTCTGCCAACTGTGACTCCTGCCCTCCCAAGTGGTGCCAACCCAGTCCTGGCCCCTTAAAAGTGGATTTTCCTAGCTGCTCCTGCAAAGAACTGCACATTAACCTCATTGCTCTGATCGGAACTGACGCATTACAAGGCGGTTGACGCTTCACTACTGCATCAATGCTGCTGCGAGGATCAAGGACACCGCATCGCCATAGACGCACCCGTGCTGCAAGAATCAGAGCACAAAATTGCTGACTGCGCACCACATCATCCTCTCTGCGTGGCCCGGAATCGATTAATCAACTTTATCGTCCGGATTGATGCCAACGCAATGCTTCATTGCTTTCTTCAGTGCAGGCCCAAAACTGACGTATGAGCATTGTTGCACCTAACTGCACTGATCTCAAGGATCAAGGTACTCTTGCTCAACGTGCAATACATGGGTCTTTTAGCCAGTCCACGTTCCATTGCGTTTGGCTTGAAGCTTTGACTTTGACCTGATCTAGGACAACTAGATAGCCCTGGTTGGAGCTTTCTGTTTCTAAGCACTACAGTTATCATTTATTCTTAGAAGTTCATATGTCAACTTTTACTTATTGGATTTTTGAAGTTTTGGTCTTTTTTTATTCATAAAAATTACATTATTTTTCTAACCTGTGTGTATTGTTTTTGTGATGTCTTCACTTTGTCAATGCTTGTGTGTTGCAGAAATATTGTACACATTGCCTTTTAAGTTAAGCCTGACTGCTCAGTGCCTAGCTACCAGAGGGTGAGCACAGGATAATTTAGAGCGTGTTGTGACTCACTCTGACTAGGATTGTGGTTCCTACTTGAACAGGGTGCATAGCTCTGCTAATTAGATCCCCACTTTCTAACTGTTTGTAATTACAATTTAATGTAAACAATAAATGACATACACTTATGTCTGGTAAAAAAAATGTGAAAAGCAAAAGTTATGTGTTGTGGAGCCAGACGGTATGAATCCAGACTGATACAGCACCCCTAAATTAAGGAGAAGAGGCTGCAGTCAGGTCTCTAATATTTTAGATAGTATCTTTGCATCAGTATTGAAAAGGGATAGGGGTCAGTAGGATTCACAAATAGAGCTCACTGATGATCATGTCCAGACCCAGCGCCTTACCACTGGGGAGAGCGTTGATAGCCACTTTAATGTCATCCACCGTAATAGGGTGGGAATGATATTCCTATTGACCCGCAGAGAGCCATGACAGAGCGATATCACTCAAATAGTCTGGCAGATCATCTGCTGAAGCAGGGCCACTCATGTCATGGAGACTTGTGTAAAAGTCAGGGAAGCATTCTAAACTGGTAGGTGTATCATAGGTCATCCAACCAGCATAAGATGTGATTTTGATGATCTGATAATGTGCCCAGAGTACCTGCAATTTAGTCGCCAAAAAACATCACAGGCACCCCTCCACATGCCCTTGCCACATAGTGCCTGGCCATGTGGCTTATCTTTTAAAAAATAAAAAAGGATGATGGATAGAATGCTAAAACGTTTCAAACACTCATCCCCAGTCACAGATCTGGGTTGAATCCATCATTCTTTTTCTCACCATGCCATCCCAGTTTGGAGTCAGCCATATGCAAATCTGTTATGACTCTGCTCACCATGGGAACAGACCAGCCCTAACTGCTAGGTCAGGTCCTCCCTGGACCAGAAACAAGTGTCCTGGAACCAGTTTTGGGATATCACCCTGCATGAGCCAGGCTAGCTTGAATACAGTGGCACAGTGAGCAAGGGACCCACATGTGGGCATACCCTGGTCAACTTACGGCAACTTTAATACCATAAAAAGATGATGAAAGGTGTGCTGAAACTTTTAAAACACTCACCCCAAGTCACAGATCTGGGTTGAATACATCATTCTTTTGATCAACATGCCACCCCAGTTTGGACTCAGCCATGTGCAATTCAGTCTTGATCCTTGTCCACATGGGAACAGCCAAGCCCAAACTGCCAGGGCAGGTCCTCATCCTCCCTGGACCAGAAACAAGACAGTTTCAAAGTATCACCCCTCATCAGCCAGGCTAGCCGTGAGGAATCCACAGGTAGTTACTGTATCCACCAGAAAAAGCGTTACCGAAGGTAAGTAACTTAGGCCCTCATTCCGACCTTGGCGGGCGACTACCGCCGCCCGCCAGGCGGGAACCGCCAAGTGGCCGCCATGCGGCCACTTTACCGCGGCCCACATTCCGACATTCCCGCTGGGCCGGCGAGCGCTAACATGCCCAGCGGGAATGAGGCCGCAACACAGGAGGTGTTGCGGCTGTGCGACGGGTGCAGTTGCACCCGTCGCGCTTTTCACTGTCTGCCATGCAGACGGTGAAAAGCAGGCCGGGGCCCTGTTAGGGGGCCCCTGCACTGCCCATTCCAGTGGCATGGGCAGTGCAGGGGCCCCTGGACACCCGTTACCGCCAGCCTCTTCCTGGCGGTGTACACCGGCAAAAACAGGCTGGCGGTAAGGGGGTCATAATCCCCAGCGCAGCGCTGCCCTGGCGGATTATCACCGCCGGGGGAAAATCTGTGGGACACCGCCGTCCCCGGTGGTGCGACCGCAGCTTTACTGCCGCGGTCGGAATGGGGTTTGAAGCACCACCAGCCTGTTGCCGGTGCTTCCGTCATTCTTGCCCTGGCGGTCGAAGACCACCAGGGTCAGAATGACCCCCTTATTCTTCTGATGGATGCACCTACCTGTGGATTCCTCACCAAAAGAATAGAGTCCACAAGCAGTATAAACTCCGTGGTGGGTGCCCGAATGGTCAAACCAAGAAATCTTGCAGCACCGAGCGAGCAAAATGGCCATCCCTCCTGACCTCAGAGTCCAAACAGTAATGCTGGGCAAAAGTATGGAGGGATGCTCAGGTCGCTGCCCTGCAGATGTCAGCCACAGGAACACCTCTAGCCAAAGCCGATGAAGCTGCTTTGGCCCTGGTGGAATGGGCACGAAGCCCCACAGGTGGATCTCTCTTCGCCAAAGAATAGCAGATCTTAATACATAGAATGACCCACCTGGACAGCGTTCTCTTGTGGACCGCTCTTCCTTTCCTCTTCCCCACGTATCCCACGAAGAACTGTTCATCCTGTCTGAACTCTTTCGTCCTGGCGACGTAGAAGCTCAGTGCTCTTCGCGGATCCAGCCGGTGGAGTCTCTCTTCCTCCTTGGATGGGTGAGGTGGAGGGTAAAAGGAAGAGAGAGTAATTGACTGCCCCAGGTGAAAGGGTGTAACAACCTTCGGTAGGAAAACCGCCTTGGTCCTCAACACCACTTTGTCCTTGAAGAAGGAAAGGAATGGGGTTTCTACAGTTAGAGCCTGAAGCTCACTAACCCTTCTGGCAGATGTTATTGCCACCAGGAAAACAGTTTAAAATACTAGAAACCATCAAGAACAAGAGTGCATGGGTTCAAACGGGCCCCCATTAGAAAAGTTAAAACCAAGTTAAGGTCCCACTGATGCATAACGAATGGCGTGGGCGGATACTTATTAGTGAGTCCCTTTAGAAACTTTAAAACAATTGGTGATTTAAAGAAGGATGGTTGATCAGGAAGGCACAGAAAAGCAGATAGTGCAGACAGATAACCCTTAACAGTGGCAACTGAAAAACCTTTCTGTGCCAAATAGAGCGCAAATGACAAAATGTCAGATAAACCAGCTCTTAAAGGATCGAAACTGTTCTCTCCACACCAGCTTGTAAACTTAGCCCAACGATTTGCATAGATTGACTTGGTGGAGTGTCGCCTGGCCGATAGAATAACTTCCACCACATCTGGATGGAGAGAAAAGGAACTCAGATTGCCCTGTTCAATCTCCAGGCATGGAGATGCAGGCTCTGGAGGTGGGGGTGTAGAATCTGCCCCTGCGACTGCAAGAGGAGGTCCACCCTGCAAGGGAGACGGAGCGGAGGGCACTGAGAGATTTGGAGTAGGTCCGAATACCACACCTTTCTCGGCCAATCCGGAGCTATTAAGATGACTTGAGCTCGGTCCTGGCGGATTTTCCTGAGAACTCGAGGAATCAAGGGTATGGGGGGAAATGCGTAAAGCAACTGACCCTTCCAGGACATCTGAAACGCGTCCCCCAGAGCTCCTTGCAGCGGATACTGGAGGCTGCAAAACAGTGGGCACTGCGCATTCTCTCGAGTTGCAAACAGATCTATTTGTGGATATCCCCACATCTGGAAGATATACAGAACTAGATCTGGAGGAAGACGCCACTCAGGACTCCGGCCAAATGATGTGCAATCAAGCAGATTTTGTGGTCCTGAAGCCAGGACCAGAGTCGAAGAGCTTCTCTGCAGAGAAGATATGACCCCACTCCTCCCTGTTTGTTTATATATCACATCGCGGTCGTGTTGTCCGTTAGAACCTGGACTGACTGACCGCGAATGGAAGGGAGGAAGGCCCTGAGTGCCAGCCGTACTGCCCGCAATTCTAACAGATTGATGTGTAATTTCTGTTCTACTGGAGACCAAAGGCCTTTGAATTCCAGGTCCCCCAGATGAGCTCCCCACCCTAGAGTGGAAGCATCCGTTACCACTGAGGCCACTGGTGGGGGTAGCGAGAACGGCCTTCCTTGAGACAGGTTGTCGACCGCTGCCCACCATTGAAGATCCACTGCAGTGTCTCTGGAGATCTTTATTGAGTCCTCGAGATCCCCTTTGTGCTGAAACCACTGCCTGCGGACGCACCACTGGAGAGCCCTCATGTGCCAGCGTGCATGATTGACCAACAGTATGCAAGAAGCAAACAGACCGAGCAGACCAAGGACTTTGAGGATTCGAACTACCGCTCCATTTCGAAACATTGGAACCAAAGCCTGTATGTCCTAAACCCGGTGTGGCGGAGGAAAGGCCCGATTCAATGTCGTGTCCAATACTGCCCCTATGAACAGGAGGCGTCGAGAGGGCTCCAGGTGAGACTTGGGTGAGATAGCACCGCACGAGCTCTGGAGTACTGGCTTTGATCAACCAATCGTCCAGATAGGGAAACACAGCGATCCCTTTTCTTCTGAGCTCTGCCGCTACCACCGCCATCACCTTCGTGAAGACTCGAGGTGCTGAAGTAAGACCAAACGGGAGGACCGCAAACTGATAATGTTGTGATCCCACCACAAAACGGAGATACTTCCTGTGCGATCTGAGGATCGGAATATGAAAATACGCGTCCTGCAAATCGACAGACACCATCCAGTCTCCTTCGTTCAACGTCAAAAGAACCTGTGAGAGGGTCAGCATTTTGAACTTTTCCTGCTTGAGGAACCAATTCAAAATCCTCAAGTCCAAAATCGGTCTCAGCCGACCATCCTTCTTGGGAATCAGAAAGTATCTTGAATAGCACCCCTGACCCTTCTCTTGCTCGGGAACCAACTGTATTGCACCTTTTTGTAATAGGGATAATACCTCCTGCTGCAACAGGAGAAAATGGTCTTCCGAACAGAAGGATGGGCGGGGAGGGAGGGTGGGAGGAAATTCCCGAAAGGGAAAAGCGTACCCCCTCTTCACAATCTCGATGACCCAGGAGTCTGATGTTATGACCTCCCACATTGGAAAAAAAAGGGTAAGTCTCCCCCCTACTGGAGAAGAATGGACAGGGAATGGTGGAGGACTATGGCTGCTTTCCTTGCTGCACCCTTCCCGAGGAAGAGGAAGAGGCAGAGTGCTGCAAGGTAGCTCCTCTCGTACGGACTCTGCCCCTGCCCCTGAAGGACCTGTAAGGCAGGGTAGAAACAGTTTGTTGTGGTCCTTGCAGTCTTCCTCGAAAGGAACCACGACCAAATCCTTTAAATCTCCGAAAGCCTCTAAAGGTGGATGAGGCCGACGACTGGAGTCCCAAGGATCTAGCTGTCGCTCTGCTCTCTTTAAAACGTTCTAAGGCTGAGTGAGCGTTAGAACCGAAGAGCTTTTCCCCATCAAACGGAAGATCAAGGAGCGTAGCCTGCACGTCCGTCGAGAAGCCCGATGATCTAAGCCAAGACTGCCTCCTAGAGACTATGGTCGTGCCCATAGCCCTAGCCACCGAGTCCGAAGTGTCTAAACCAGACTGGATTACTTGCGTCGCAGCCGCTTGAGCATCCGAAAAGAGTTGCAGCATCTCCTGTGACACATTAGGATGGCCCTTTGCGTCTTCCATAAGGGCATGTATTTAACGTCCCAATATGCATGTGGCATTGGAAGATTTCAGGGCCATACTGCACGATGAAAATGTCTTCTTAGCAGTATGGTCCATCTTTTTCGACTCTCTATCAGCAGGAACCCCAGGAAACGAGCCAGGCGAGGATCTGGAGGAACATGAAGCTTGGACCACAAGGCTCCCGGAGATGGTTGCCTGGAAAGAAACACCGGATCCCCAGGCGCCGTCCTGTAATGCCGAGCCACCGCTCTGTTGACCGCAGCGGTGGATACAGGTTTCATCCAAATATCCTTAATAGGGTCCAGCAGAGCCACATTGAATGGAAGAAGAGGCTCAGCAGAAGCAGATGTCGGATGGAGGACCTCTGTCAATACATTTCTCTTAACCTCCGCGGTAGGAAGAGTAATATCCAAAAAGTCCGCAGCCTTACGATTGACCTTATGGAAAGAAGCTGCTTCCTCTGTAATCTCTCCCGGAGAAGCCAGATCCCATTCCTGGGTAGTGTCAAGGCCACTAGCCGAGTCCAGACCCTGGAAGTCACCTGAGGGCTCTACAACTTCTCCTTCCTCCAGGTGTTGCCTGGCGTACTCCTCCTCTTTCAAGAGACGAAGGGCCAGGTGCCTTGATCTAAGTCTGGACTCCAAGCCTGGAGTCGACAAGGCGTCGGCCGACGCCGAAGATCTCCATCGGCGCCGAACCCTGGATTCGTCCGAAGCCGGAGGCTCCGGCTCCACAGCGTTCTTGGACGTCGATGGGATCCTAGGCGAATCCGAAGGCGCCGTAACAGGTGTAGCCATCCTGATCGACGTCGTAGGCATCAGCGCCGCTTCAGACGCAGCAGATATAAACGGGGTGAACGGCGCCAACTTGAAAGACGCCGGAACACCTAAGTCGTAGGCTAAAGGACCAGACGGACCTGCATGACTTCCACCCGGCGCCATGGAAGCAAAGATGTTAAACATAGCGTTCAAAAACGCTGCAGGATCCGATCCCGGAGTCGGGAAAGCCAGGTACTGTTGCTGCTCCACCGGCACCGGCAAAGCTGCCAAAGAGGGTCCATGTAACTCCTGGCCAGGAGAACCTTCAGGCCTCTGGAGAGTCTCGACCTCAAAGACCGACCCAGGTGATGTCGGGGTCGCCGGAGGTGGAGGGGTGACGGTCGGGCTTATCTCCCACGTCGGACGACGCCAAGTCGACGGAGAAGCCGATCTAGACCTGGACCGTCCTTTGCTCGATCGGCGCCGAGATCCATGACGGCGCCGAGAGCCACTATGGTGATGACGAGACCTAGAGGATCTCGACGAAGACTCCCTCCTATGATGCCTCTCTTTCTTCTTCTTGGACCGGGCCAAGAATAACTTTGCCTCTCTTTCTTTGAGTGCCTTAGGGTTCATGCACTGGCACGAACCGCACGCCTCGACCTCATGATCAGAGCTAAGGCACCAGAGGCAGTTTTCGTGGGGGTCGGTAACCGACATCCGACCCCCACATTGGTTACAAGGCTTAAAGCCGGATTTTCTAGGCTGCGACATCGTAACCATCCGTTGGTAACAGTAGCTCCCTGTGAGCCTCGAAGAAACAACCGTTATTCGGGCACGGAAAAAAGGGAACTGACTTCTGCACGTCGACGTTGCCTTCTTATTGCCTAGATGACGTCATGTGGCGTCACATGGAGTCGGGCGATTGTGACGTCATCGTCATTCGTCATTGTGACGAATTCTTTTGGTGAGAAATCCACAGGTAGGTGTATCCATCAGAAAATGAATTTACTCAACAAAAGAGATGTCAACATGTTGAGTGCAATATTTTTTATAAAACAAAATATTTAAGGGGTATGAAAAACACATGAGGTGTTCAGACTTCCTGCCTGAAGGAGCCTGAAAAAAAAAGTGACACTCACAGGCAAACTGCCACTACAGTGCTTTGTGAGAAAGGGTGTGTAGGAAAGTTTCATCCTTCTTAGCATGTTACCCCCAATTTCTACCTGTTTGTCAGTGTGGTTTTACTGTTACACTGGGATCCTGCTAGTCAGGACCCCAGTGCTCATAGTTTGTGGCCTACATGGCAGTATATTTTACTGTGTTTTCAGTATCCTTGATTGAGTCTCTGGAGTCCTGCTAACCAGAACTCCAGTGCTTATGCTCTCTCTGTTTCCAGATTTGTCACTATAGTCTAGTGACTCCATATTCCATTCCAGATTGGCACACTGGACCCCCCTTATAATTCCCTAGTATATGGTACCTAGGTACCCAGGGCATTGGGGTTCCAGCAGATCCTTATGGGCTGCAGCATTTCTTTTTCCACCTATAAGGAGCTCATACAAACATTCCTTTGGGACTGCCATTGCAGCCTGAGTGAAATACTGCAAACACAGCCATTTTCTCTGCACCAGGTAACTTATAAGTCACCTATATGTCTAACGTTCAGTTATTGAAGGCAAGGTGCAAAGTTACTGTGTGTGAGGGCACCCCTGCACTAGCAGAGGTGCCCCACATTGTCCAGGACCAATTTCCTGGACTTCGTGAGTGCAGGGACACCATTATAAGGGTGCTCTACATATATGTCAATACAAAATGTAGCTTCACAATCGTAACTCCAAATATGGCCATGTGAGGTGTCTAAGATTGAGAAATTGAACCCCCAATCTGATTCTGGTATTGGGGGGCCCAATTCCATGCACCCTGGGGACTCGATCATGGACCCCCAGTACTGCCAAACCAGCTCTCTGAGGTTTCCACTGCAGCCCTAGCTGCTGCCACCTCACAGACAGGTTTCTGCCCTCCTGGGTATTGAGCAGAACAATGCATTTCCTTTAGGCGTGGGGTATTACACTCTCTTCATTGGAAATAGGAGGCATGTGGGCTATCCTCCCAGAGCCTCTGGAAATGCTTTGATGGGCACAAACAGTGCCCTCCTTGCATAATCCAGTCTAAACCAGTTCAGGGACCCCCAGTCCCTGCTCTGGTGTGAAACTGGACAAAGGAAGGGGTGACCACTCCCCTGTCCATCACCACCCCAGGGGTGGTGCCCAGAGCTCCTCCAGAGTGTCACTGGGTTCTGCCATCTTGTTTTCAGGATGGTCAGGGAGCATCTGAGTGGCCAGTGCCAGCAGGTGGCGTTGGAGACCCCTTCTGATAGGAGCTTACCTGGTTAGATGACCAATCTCCCTCTGAGGGCTATTTAGGATCTCTACTCTTGGTGTTTCCTCAGATTCGGTTTTGCAAGATTCCATCAGGACTCCGCGGCAACATCTGCTTCACCTTCTACCGTCGGATCAACCGCAGAACTTCTCCAGGAACCAAGAAGGCTACTGCAACTCTGTAACTTCAGCTCCTGCCAGCAACTGCAACAGTTTCCAGGTTGTGCACGCTCTGAGGACTGTCTCTCTTCATCCCGCACCAGAAGGACCAAAGGAATGTCCCATTGAGTCACTTCCCAGCTTCAGCAGGCACCCTCTGCAGTGACAACCGGTCCTCTGGGACTCTTCTGTTGACAAGAGTGATCCCTGGACCATAGGTGGTGGACCGAACTGATCCTGACTGTCCAAAGGACCAGCTGTCTAAATTTGGTGGAGATAAGGGCTTGCCTCGCCAAGCCAGACAGTACCCCTGTGCACCGCGTGCTTTTCAGCTGCTAGGGCTCCTGTGTATTTCTCCAAGAAATACTTCGTGCATCCCAAACCCAGGTCCCCAGGACTCCATCCTGCGACGCTCAGCTCCCTGAGTTGTTCTCCAGCAGCATGGGATCCCTTTGTGTAGTGCTGCAATGACTGTGATTTGCAACTCCCTTGTCCCCATGTCCTGGTACTCCTGTGGGTGCTGCCTGGTCTTCTGAGGGCTCTCTGAAGTGCTAAGAGCCCTCTCTGTCTCCTCAGTCCGAGTTGAGACCCCCAGCTCCCTCCTGAGCCCAGGTAGCGCCTTTTCCTGCCAACCAAAACAATTGCGTGAGCCAAGGCTTGTTGGAACGAAAACCAGTCTGCATCCAATGACTTGACGTGGAACATCTCTTGCACCAAGCAGGAACCCACAGCTGTCTTCTTTGGTGCATTTCTGACTTTTTTTTTCTAACCGGAGATTCCACTTTTGCACCTTCATCCGGGTTAGCAGGGGCTCCTGTTCTTCATCTGTTCTTGGACTTGGTCTCCTCTCTCCACAGGTCTTCAAGTCCAGGAATATATTGTTGGTGTCTTGCAGTATTGCTTGGTTTTTGCATAATCCTTTACCACAACTCCTACTGTGTTCTGAGGAAACTTGCTGTACTTTACGCCTGTTTTCCTGGGCTCTGGGATAGGGTACTTTACTTACCTTTGGTGTTTTCTTACACTCCCAGCACCCCTCTACCCACTACTCTTGCCTAGGTGGGGAACCAACTTTTGCATTCCACTATTTAGTATTTGGTTTGTGTTCCCCTAGACACATTTTAGCCTATGGTGATTTGCACTATTTTGTGACTGTGTACTTACCTGATTTTGGTTACTACTGTATGTTTTATGTGTTACTTACCTCCTATGGGAGTATAGCCTCTAAGACGTCTTTGGCCTTCTGTCACTGAAATAAAGTACCTTTGGTTTTGGTAACACTGAGTATTGTTTTTCTTGTGTGTAAGTACTGTGTTACTACAGTGGTATAGCAAGAGCTTTGCATGTCTCCTAGTTCTACCTTGGCTGCTCTGCCTACAGCTACCTCTAGACAGCCTGGCTTCTAGACACTGCCTACATTTCACTAATAAAGGATAACTGGACCTGGTATAAGGTGTAAGTACCTTAGGTTCCCAGTACAAACCAGGCCAGCCTCCTACAGGGTGCTTCTGAAGTCCTTAAAGGTACAGACTTCTTTTTTAGCTCCTTTCAGTGGTAGCCTATCAGACTGCATTTTCTCTTCATGCTGTTTGCACATGGGCATTCTTTTTTCCATGACAAAGGGTTGAGCATTCAAAGGCTATAGCAGTGTTTTTCAGTAATCCTTCTACAGCATTGAGAAGGAAAATACATTGCTGACAGACTACACTGAGACTTCAGGGAAAATAATTTTCAATTATGAACATTCTTCAATTTCATTTTTCTAAAGTGTAAATATATATTAAAGAAGGCATTCTGTAGTCCGTGCAGGCTGTGGGGAATTATTCAACGTTTATGACTATCAATGAAGATCCTAAGATGCAGAAGGTTAGATTTACTATTCCTACTCCAATGTAAACCATTTTAGGCAAGGTATTGGTCACTGAAGGGGCAGTTCACTAGTCCCACTCCAGTATGTTTCACTGTTTTTGTCAGTATGCTTTACTGTATCACTGGGATCCTGCTAACCAGGACCCCAGTGCTTATTCTCTCTCGTTCCAAATTTTTCCTTACATACTGGTAACCCAGTATTTCACTCCACATTGGCATACTGGACCCCTATTATAAGTCCCTAGTATATGGTACCTAGATACCCAGGGCATTGGCGTTCCAGGGGATCCATGTGGGCTACAGCATTTCTTTTGCCACCCATAGGGAGCCGATGCAAAAGCTTCTACAGGACTACCATTGCAGCCTGTGTGAAATAGTGCATGCACTTTTTCACAGCCATTTTCACTGCACCCGGTCACTTATAAGTCACCTGTATGCCAGACCTTCAGACCCTGAAGGCTGGGTGCAAAGTACCTGTGTGGGAAGGAACCCCTGCACTAGCAGAGGTGCCCCTACATCGTCCAGGCCCATTTTCCTGGACTTCGTGAGTGTGGGGACGCCATTTTAAGTGTGCACTGGACATAGGTCAATACCTATGTCCAGCTTCACAATGGTAACTCCGAATATGGCCATGTAAGGTGTCTAACAACTGGGAATTGTACCCCATTCCTGATTCCAGTATTGGTTGCATAATCCCATGCACTCTGGGGTCTCCACAGTGGACCCCCAGTACTGCCATAACAGCCTTCAAAGGGTTTCACTGCAGCACCAGCTGCTGATACCTCAAACACAGGCCTCTGCCCTCTGAGGCTTGAGCAGCTCAATCCCAGGAAGGTAGAACAATTAATTTCCCTTTGGAAATAGGTGTTACAGGCATGGGAGGAGTATCCTCCCAGAGCCTCTGGAAATGCTTTGAAGGGCACAGATGGTGCCCTCCTTGCATAATCCAGTCTATACCGGTTCAGGGACCCCTTCTTTCCTGCTCTGGCGGGAAACTGGACAAAGGAAAGTGGAGTGACCACCCCCCTGTCCATCACCACCCCAGGGGTGGTGCCCAGAGCTCCTCCAGAGTGTCCCTGGTTTTTGCCATCTTGGATTCTAAGGTGGTGGGGCACTCTGGGAGCATCTGAGTGGCCAGTGCCAGCAGGTGACGTCAGAGACCTCTCCTGATAGGTGCTTACCTGGTTAGGTGACAAATCTCCCCCTCTCAGGGCTATTTAGGGTCTCTCCTCTGGGTGTTTCTTCAGATTAGGATTGCAAGACTCCAGCAGGAATCCTCTGCATCCTTTACTTCATCTTCTACCGACGGATCAACCACTGACTGCTCCAGGAACTCTACAGAACTGCAACAAAGAAGATAAGACGACTTCTGCAACATTGTAACTTCAGCTCCTACCAGCAACTGCAACAGTTTCCTGGTCGTGCATCTTCCAAGGGCTGCCTGTCTTCAGCTTGCACCAGAAGAATCAAAGGAATCTCCTGTGCAGTGACGGAGCCACTTCTCTGCTTCAGCAGGCACCTCTCTGTAGCAACGATCGATGGCTTGGGTCCCCTCTCCAGACGACAGCCATGGATCCAGTGACACAGGTGGTGGACTAAAGTGACTCCAACAGGCCCAACGTCCAGTTGTCCAAATTTGGTGGAGGTAAGAGCTTGCCTCCCCACTCAAGACAGTACCCCCGTGCACCACATGACTTGAAGTTGCCAAGGCTTCTGTGCGTCCTTCCAAGAAGTTCTTCATGCACAGCACAGCTTAGGCCCCCAGCACTCCATCCTGCGATGCACAGCATCCTGAGTGATTCTCTGGCTGTGTTGGAATCCTTTGTGTCGTGCTGCGTGGGCCTCCATTTGCACCTCCTTTGTCCCCATGCTGTGGGACTCCTGTGCACGCTGCCTGGTTTTCTGAGGGCTCTCTGAGTTGCTGAGAGTCCCCTCTGTCTCTCCCTCCTGGGTAAAGGACACCAGGTCTCTCATGGTCCCGGGCAGCACCATTTTCCACCAACCGCGTGTTTTGCGTGAGCCAAGGCTTGTTGGCAGATTCCAGCGACGTAAACCAGACTGTATTCATCCATCCAGCGTGGGACACCTTCTGCACCAACCAGGAACCCGCATCTGTCTTCTTTGGTGCAATAATGACTTTGTCTTTTTCACCAGTGGTTCTTCTTTTGCACCTTCATTCGGGTTAGCATGGGCTCCTGTTCTCCCTGGACTCTTCAGTGCCTCTTGGACTTGGTCCCCTTCTTCCACAGGTTTTCAGGTCCAGGAATACATTGTTGGTGTCTTGCAGTCTCTTTTGGGTCTTCCTCACAACTTCTAGTGTGTTTTAGGAAACTTGCTGTGTTTTACTCCTGCTTTCCTGGGCTCTGGGGTGGGGTATTTTACTTACCTTTGGTGTTTTCTTACACTCCCAGCGCCCCTCTACACACTACACTTGTCTAGGTGGGAAACCGACTTTTGCATTCCACTATTTTAGTATATGGTTTGTGTTCCCCTAGGCCCATTGCAACCTGTTCTGATTTTCACTGTTTGCACTGTTTTCTGACTATTTACTTTCCTGTTTTGATTACTAGTGTATATATGTGTAAATTACTTACCTCCTAATGGATTATAGACTCCAAAGTATTTTTGGCATTGTGTGACTAAAATAAAGTACCTTTATTTTTGTAACACTGGCTATTGTCCTTCATGTGTGTGAGTACTGTGTGACTACAGTGGTATTGCAAGAGTTTTGCATGTCTCCTAGTTCAGCCTTTCCTGCTCTGCCTACAGCTACCTTGAGACAGCCTGGCTTCTAGACACTGACTACATTTCACTAATAAGGAATAACTGGACCTGGTATAAGGTGTAAGTACCTTTGGTACCCACTACAAACCAGGCCAGTCTCCTACAAATTTGTGGTATTTTGACATTAAAAATGCCATCTTTATTTGACAAATGTCCTGCTTGTGGGATAATGAAAGCCAACACACATCCCCAGGATGTCTGTATTATTTGTCTTTCAATACGTCATGTTCCTGAAGGTTGTCATCAGTGCAGGAAGTTTTTCCAGGTGAACCCTGAGGAAAAGGGAGATTTTCCTTCATGGCAGGGTAGAGCGGTGCAGGCAGCAGACACAGTCTGAAGGTGGGCCTCCAGATCGAGGAGAGGGTCAGTCCTCTACCAGGGCTCTGTCATCTACTTCTAGTGGACATGGAATGTCCAAAAAGAGGTTTCCAGTCCAGGAACAACATAATTCCCCATTGATATCAAGGTCATCAATGTCGAGACAAGGTACGGAACCAACCTTCTCACCGTCAGGGGCTGAATCAATGTAGAGAAGGAGGAAATCGGCGTCAAGACAGGATAGGTTGACATCGAAGACTCACATGCCATCGACACATAGGCAGAGATCAATGTCAAGGAGCAGGTCATGTTGAGACACACAGAGGGTCATTCTGACCCTGGTGGGCGGCGGACGCCGCCCGCCTGGCGGGAACCGCCAAATGGCTGCTCTGCGGTCAGAAGACCGCAGAGGCCATTTCGACTTTCCCGCTGGGCCGGCGGGCGACCGCCAAAAGAGCGCCCGCCGGCCCAGCGGGAAAGGCCCTGCAACATTGAAGCCGGCTCCAAATGGAGCCGGCGGTGTTGCAGGGGTGCGACGGGTGCTGTTAGGAGGCCCCTGCACTGCCCATGCCAGTGGCATGGGCAGTGCAGGGACCCCCAGGGGCCCCACGACACCCGTTCCCGCCATAACCGCCAGGAACAGGATGGCGGGAAGGGGGTCGGAATCCCCATGGCGGCGCTGCAAGCAGCGCCGCCATGGAAGATTCTCCCAGCCGGGGGAAATCCGGCGGGAAACCGCCGGACCCGGCTGGGCGACCGCGGCTTTACAGCCGCGGTCGGAATTGCAAAGGAAGCACCGCCAGCCTGTTGGCGGTGCTTCCGTGACCGCCAGGGTCAGAATTACCCCCACAATCTTATCAATGTCGAGGAGTGAATCAGCGTCAAGGAGCAGATCTATGTCTAGACATCATAGGAAGTCAATTTCGAGGAACATCTCGACATCTAGGACATGTTAGAGGAAAAAGAGACGCATTTCTTTGGCCACAGGATCTGAGTAATCTAGGATATACTCTCCATCTTCACCTATAGTCTTTCCAGATTGTCCTTCACCACCTCCTCCACCTCCACTGCCTGTGCGTTCACCACTATCACCACCTCCTCCGCTTCCTTCAGTGCCAATCCCACCAGTGTCAATACATCCTACGGAACCACCTAGTCCAAGCCCGAGATCATGTTCCAGAATGCACTATTGTTCACACGCACCGTAGACCACAGCCTTCACCGTCAAGGCAATCTCATCATTGCCATCAATCATTTAGATCAGGGTCACAATCACGGTTGAGACATGATTCCAGGCACGCATCCTCCACTTCTAAAGAACGCTATTCACTTACCCTTACAGACTCTCCACAACTTAGAATCTCCCCAGTGGATGATATTACCACCTTACAAGAGGTCTTAGTGAGAGGAGCGGTAAAATTAAATATCCAAATGTCAGTACCTACACCTTCGACATCAGTGATATTCAAGATGCTTCACCAACACACAGTGTCCAGACCACTCTTTCTTTTATTACCGAGCCTCTGGAACCGGCAATGGAACTCTTTTTAACATCGGCTTCAGCCAAGTCTGGACCAGTACTACGGTGGGAAATGATGCAACAGTGCACATGTGGATCTTACAGAACAATACAACTGTAAACAGTACATTATTCAAAGTGGTGAGGACATGTGATCATATTGTCGTGGGACATAGATACATGCATGTCTATACATTTAGGTGCCACACTGTTGGAGGACTATGTTATGAGGAGTTAAGTGTCTGTATGTTCGTGCAACACCACGTTGGAGGAATATGCCACAGGAGGAGGGCATAATGAATGTAAAATATAAACTGTAGGGAAGAATTTGATAACCTTGGTAACAATCTTGAGGAATGCCATGAACGGCCAGCCTATAGAGGATATAACTCCAAAAACATGACCAAAACAGTTCATGAAATAAAACTATAACCAAATTTATCTTTGAGGGATATTTGATTTGTTCTGTTGGTTCTATGATGATTTTAGAGGTACTGCCTAATAGGCGAATGATATCTAATTGGTTATTCTACAGCGAGCAAAACTCTCACTCATTCTGAAATTCATATGCTTTTCCTCGCTAAGCCCATACCTGGGCCCACCTATTCTGGCAAATCTTGCTTCAGACCAACAAAACAGAAGTTAACACTTTTCGAAATCATTTTTGTGACAACTGTAAAAATCTGAACAGAATTTTCTCTACTTAGGCTCATATTTATACTTTCTTTGCCCCGGATTTGCATAATTTTTTTAAGCAAATCTGGCGCAAACTTAACTCCATATTTATATTTTGGCGCTAGACATGTCTAGCGCTAAAATAGTTAAAGTCAGTTTTTGCCTGCGTAAAACTACTTTGCGTCAATGAAATGCAAGGTAGGTGTTCCCGGGCAAAAAATGACTCAAAGGCTCTAGCACCTTATTTATCCTCCCATGCAAAAATCACGCATGGGAGGAGGAGGACCTTAAATATTATTTAACGCCTGGGTATGGGCAGGCGTTAGGAGACATGTGGGCCTTTTTCCATGGTCTGAGACCATGGAAACCGCCCACAGGTGCCTCTCCCTGCCCCCAGGGGCACCCCCACACACCCGCACCCACACCTGGAGGACACCTAAGGATGAGGGGACCAATCCCAGGTAAGTCCAAGTAGATATTTTTAATTTTTTTCAAAGTGCCATGGGAGGGCCTAACTTGGGCCCCCATACATGGCACTGTGCCCATTGGCCATGCCCAGGGGACATAAGTCCCCTGGGCATGGCCATTGGGCTGGGGGTCATGACTCCTGTCTTTACTGTCATTACTGTCATTTTTTTTACTCTAACCTGACTAGCGCCATTCTTTCACGCACAAGCTCCAATTTTCCCTACGCCTCCCCTACCCGGTTAGCGTCATGTATTTTCACGCTAACCGGGCCTTAGAACCAGCTAGCGCCATTCCAAAAATATGATGCCCGGCTAGCGTCTTGGAATGGCGCTAGCTGGCGCTATACTTTTTCACTCACAACTGCGCTAATGCAGGTTTGCATGAAAAATTATAAATCTGGGCCTAAGAACCTTTACACAAGAATTAACGTTTTCATTTTTTCCTAATACAAAATACAAAAATGCGCTTTTAAACAAAGGACAGTTTGTGTCACCACCCAGTTACCAAATGTACATGTAATAGGAGCACTTTGAAGTCCCTCTTAGTATTTGAACATTCAGTTCAGTTCTTACTGCTGACAATCATGCACTGCGAGCTTCAGGGCAGACTCTATAGTTGACTTATTTCATGTCAGAAGTAAACCTAAGCTTATCAAACCAGATTGATTTTGACTTGTCAATACTGTATATTTGTCCGCAATGTTCTATGTCAGCCTTTGTGTGCTTTAATTCACACGTGGGTGCTGTAAGGATTCAATGCATCCCACACTGGCTATTTAACTTTTATGCCAATTGCACAGCTTTCATGCACTATACTTGGGAACTTAAGCAAATACACCAATTGGTATTTTTCCAGTAGTGAAATCTTTAGCGGGGAAAAGCATATATAGTCTGAGATTCCTCTGCAGTCTCTTACTGCCCTGAGATTCAATATACCAGGGATCCTGATAAACAAAATGGGGGAATCACAAAAAAAGATGGTAATTGAAAGTATGCATCACTTCTAAAGAATACTTGTACATTACCTGAAGGAAGAAATAACGTAGCATAGCTTATGGAAACCACATGACTCAATGTACGAAATAAGGAGGACACATACTGATGGTCCATTGAGGTATTCTAAAAGAAATGTGACATTCACAGAAGATTATTAGCATTTACAGTATCATAAACTAGTTTTTACCATTTACATGTTCAAATGTATATTTATCAAAGTTTTATAGCGATTGTTTTTATATAGCACAAACATGTTATCTTGTGGTCATATTTCTAGATAATACATAATGGGTAGCACAACAGGTGACCTTTGGTCTTTCCATGGTTAACAGTATAAACGGATGTATCAAAATGCAATTGTGTTGGCAGCCTTGGGTGTAAGGAAGTTACTGCTGATGGCAGTATGTTGATTGAAGGTGTAAACGATAACAATACATTCATAGTAGACTGGATCAAACACATAGAGGGTCATTTTGACCCTGGCAGGAACCGCCAAATGGCCGCTCCGCGGTCAGAAGACCGCGGATGCCATTCTGGCTTTCCCGCTGGGCCGGCGGGCGACCGCCAAAAGGGTGCCCGCCGGCCCAGCGGGAAAGACCCTGCAACAATGAAGCCGGCTCCGAATGGAGCCGGCGGAGTTGCAGGGGTGCGACGGGTGCAGTTGCACCCGTCACGATTTTCACTGTCTGCTAAGCAGACAGTGAAAATCTTTATGGGGCCCTGTTAGGGGGCCCCTGCACTGCCCATGCCAGAGGCATGGGCAGTGCAGGGGCCCCCAGGGGCCCCATGACACCTGTTCCCGCCATCCTGTTTCTGGCGGTGAAAACCGCCAGAAACAGGCTGGCGGGAAGGGGGTCAGAATCCCCAAGGCGGTGCTGCAAGCAGCGCCGCCATGGAGGATTCCCCCAGCCGGGGGAAATCCGACGGAAAACCGCCGGACCCGGCTGGGCGACCGCGGCTGTGGAATTCAAAATGAAGCACCGCCAGCCTGTTGGCGGTGCTTCAGCCGGCCTCCACCCTGGCGGTCATAGACCGCCAGGTTCAGAATGAGGCCCATAGTAATGTGGAGCTCTTTTTTCTGATGACCGTTGCAAATGTAAGGTTGCTTACAGAGAGAAAACAATTTAGGTTCTGTTCACCATATTTCCTTGTTATTATTGACAGAGTTTGGTTGCAGATTGTACGGATAAGGGTCTTCCCAACACCAATATTTTTTCAGTGGAAGTTCCTTCGTCAACATCATTACATTATAATACTTTCTGTCTAAGATGATAAATCTAAGAAACATTTACATTCTTAATTTTAAAATGTGATCTCCTCTCTAAAAAAGGCTGATCACCTGTGCACATGTTGCCAGTACTAAGTAGTTATTTCCTACTCAAGGCGAGTGTAGTAGGGTCTTACACCAAAAGGGTCATCCATTCCATCTAGCATTGATGGCAAATTCAGCTGATGGCATGAAGGCACTTTTCAATCGAGATAGAGGTTGCCATTAAAGAAAAACACACTGATATTGCTGGACATTGTGGAGCTCCTCAAGGCAGACTCACCAAGACTAAGATTTCGGCTTGGCTCTGGTGCTGTTGCATATGTGGGCAAGTACAGTTCAAGTTGCTCTTTGGTCAAATGCCTTCCTGGGCAACACAAAATTTGGGAACTGCATATCTTCATGAAGACCATGCAGTTTCTTCGTCGAGAAGGGCGGGCCAGTTTTTTTTTAGAACAGATGGACCTTACTGATAATACCCAATCACAGGAAAGTGGAGAGGGAGTCAAACCAGACATAGGTGGTCATTATGACATTGGCAGTCAGCTGACCGCTACACCAGTGATGGAGGTAGTACCGTTGCCAGGCCGGTTGTAATGATCCCTGTTAAACTTGACAGCCTTAGGGTGGTCACCCCTAACTTTTTGCCTGCCTCCTACCACTTTTGTGATTTTTTTTTGTGCTGGTTTTAGGATTCTGCTTATTTTACCACTGCTAACAAGTGTTAGAGTGCATATGCTCTCTTTCTTAAAACATAGTGACATTGGCTCATACCCAATTGGCTTATTTAATGTACTTATAAGTCCCCAATAAAGTGCACTACATCTACCCAGGGCCTGTAGATTAAATGCTACTAGTGGGCCTGCAGCACTGGTTGTGCCACCCACCTAAGTAGCCCCTGAACCATGCCTCAGGCCTGCCACTGCAAGGCCTATGTGTGCAGTTTCACTGCCACTTCGACTTGGCATTTAAAAGCACTTGCCAAACCGTGAACTCCCCTTTTTCTATGTATAAGTCACCCCTAAGGTAGGCCCTAGGTAACCCATAGGGCAGGGTGCTATGTAGATAAAGGCAGGACATATACCTGTGTACTTTATATGTCCTGGTAGTGTAAAACTCCTACATTATTTTTTCACTGCTGTGAGGCCTGATCGTTTTATAGGCTCACATTAGGTTCTACCCTCATATCCTGTTTGAGTGGTAGATTCTGATCTGGAAGGAGTAACAGGATCATATTTAGTATGGCCAGAATGGTAATCCAAAATCCTACTGACTGGTGAAGTTGGATTTAATATTACTATCTGAGAAATGCCGCTTTTAGAAAGTGAGCCTTTCTCTGCACTTAAATCCTTCTGTGCTTTTCAATCCATGTCTGGCTAGGTTAGTTGACAGCTCCCTTGTGCATTTCACTCAGACAACCCCAAACACAGGATACTCAGTCACACCTGCACACATCTGCATACTGAATGGGTCTTCCTGGGCTGGGAGGGTGGAGAGCCTGAACTTACATTTGAAAGGACAGTGGGCGGCGATCACACACTGAACTGCCAAACCCCCTACTGGGACCGTGGCAGACAGGATGCAATTGAAAGGGGACCATGTGCACTTCTAAGCCACTAATTGAAGTCTCCCCCACTTCAAAGGCACATTTGGGTATTTAAACCGGGTCTCTGACCCTATCAACTCAGACACTTTTTGACAAGATACCTACTGGGGAAGGAACTCTGAACCAGAACCTACAACCTGTTAAGAGAAGCTGCCTGGCTGCCCAAAGGACTCACATGACTGCTTTGCTGAAAAGGACTGCTGCCTTGCTGTTGCCCTGCTGCTGTGCTGCCTTCTGGCTCTGCTGAGAAGTTCTCTCCAAGGGCTTGGATGGAGCTTGCCTCCTGTTTCTTGAAGTCTCAGGGACAAAAAGACAGTGAAAATCGACACACAGCCTGCCGGAATCAAAGTACA
Organism: Pleurodeles waltl; assembly: GCF_031143425.1. Lineage (NCBI taxonomy): Eukaryota > Metazoa > Chordata > Amphibia > Caudata > Salamandridae > Pleurodeles > Pleurodeles waltl. The sequence continues at coordinate 716,792,683 of NC_090444.1, forward strand.
GCCTGCCTTGCAGTGAAAAAATCACCCCAACGCTGAACCAGAACAACGCAGCCCAGCTCCCCGAGTGGAGATCGATGCAACGCCAACGTTGTGACCAGAACTTCGACGCACGGCCAACTAGATGGACGCATAGCCGAGCCAGAACGACACAGCCCAACTTCCTGGGAAAGGAATTGTAGCAAAGTACCATCTTTCTTGGCATGTTACCCCCAATTTCTGCCTATCTTTCAGTTTGTTTTTACTGTCTCACTGGGATCCTGCTAGTCAGGATCCCAATGCTCATAGTTTGTGGCCTATATGGGTTGTCAGTATGCTTGACTGTGTCACTGGAGTTCTGCTAACCAGAACTCCAGTCCTTATGCACTCTCTGTGTAGCAAATATGGCACTATAGTTTATTGACTCCATATTCCAGTTCTGATTGGCACACTAGACCCCCACCTTATAAGTCCCTAGTATATGATACCTAGGTACCCAGGGCAATGGGGTTCCAGGAGATCCTTATGGGCTGCAGCATTTCTTTTGCCATCCATAAGGAGCTCATACAAACCTTTCTTCAGGACTGTCATTGCACCTGAGTGAAATAGTGCACACACTATTTCACAGCCATTTTTCACTGCACAAGGTAACTTATAAGTCACCTATATGTCTAACCTTCAATTGCTGAAGGTTAGGTACAAAGTTACTAAGTGCGAGGGCATTCTTGCACTAGCAAAGGTGCCCCCACATAGTTCAGGGCCATTTCCCCGGACTTTGTGAGTGCGGGGACGCCATTAGAAGTGTGCACTACATATAGGTCAATACCTATATGTAGCTTCACAATGGTAACTCTGAATATAGCCATGTAAGGTGTCTAATATCATGGAATTGTCCTCCCATTCCAAATCTGGTATTGGGGAGCCGATTCCATGCTTCCTGGGAGCTCCACTATGGACCCCAAGTACTGCCAAACCAGCTCTCTGAGGCTTGCACTGCAGCTACAGCTGCTGCCACCTCAAAGACAGGGTTCTGCACTCCTGGGGTCTGAGCAGCTCAGTCCTAGGAAGGCAGAACAAAGCATTTCCTCTGAGAACAGGGTGTTACACCCTCTCCCTTTGGAAATAGGTGTTACAGGTAGCCTCCCCCAGCCTCTGAAAATGCTTTGAAGAGCACAGATGGTGCCCTCCTTGCATAAATAAGTCTCCACCGGTTCAGGGACCCCTTGTTCCCTGCTCTGGCACAAAACAGGACAAAGGAAAGGGGAGTGACCATTCCCCTGTCGATCACCACCCAAGGGGTGGTGCCCAGAGCTCCTCCAGTGTGTCCCAGACTTCAGCCATCTTGCTTTGCAAGGTGTGGGGGCCCTCTGGAGGGCTCTGAGTGGCCCCTGCCAGCAGGTGACGTCAGAGACCCCTCCTGATAGGTCCTTACCTGATAAGGTAGCCAATCCTCCTCTCAGGGCTATTTAAGGTCTCTCCTGTGGGTTCTCTTCAGATTCTCTTTGCACGTTTTCTTCAGGAATCCTCTGCAACTATTACTTCATCCTCTGACCTCGGATCAACTGCAGCCTGCTCCAGGAACCGCTGTAAGAGCATAAAAGTATCTACAAGGGATATTTTTCCTCTGCAACTCAGCTCTAGCCAGCAACTGCAACAGTTTCCACGGTGTGCACACTCTGAGGACTCCCTGTCTTCATCCTGCACCAGAAGGACCAAAGAAATCTCCAGTGGGGTGACAGAGTCACTCCCCTGCTCATGCAGGCACCTTCCAAGATGACATCAGTGCCCTTGGAGTCCTCTCACAGCAATGAGCTTGCTCCTAAGGGCACAGAGGGTGGACCCCATCGACATAGACTGTCTGGAGGTCCTTCTGACGGAGGAGGTAAGACCTTGTCTTCCGTGAGAGTGACGTTACCCCTGTGTACTGCATCTTCTTCACCTCCTGAGGCCTCTGTGCACTATTTGCAAAATTCCTTCATGCACAGCCTGGCCCAGGTCCTTAGCACTCCATCATGCGATTCTCAAATCACTGAGTTGTTCCCCGGCGGAGTGGGACCTTCCTTTGTTGTGCTGCACTAACCACATTTTGCACCTCCTTTGTCCCCATGTCCTGGGACTCCCGTGGGCTCTCTGAAGTGCTGAGAGCCACATCTTCCTCCTCACACAGAGATGAGGCCCCCAGGTCCCTCCTGGGTCCAGCCACTGCAATTTTTAGGCAAAACGCATATTTGTCATAACCAAGGCTTGTTGGCGACTTTCAACACAAAATCATGTCTGTATCCATCTTCACGTCGTGGGACATCCTTTGCATCATGCAAGAACCCACTGGTATCTTCCTAGAGTGCATTCCTGCAGTCTTCGTCCAACCGGGGACTCTTCTTTTGCACCCTCTTCTGGGAGGGCAGGGGCTCCAGCCCTTCCTGGAACCTCTTTCGACTTCTGGACTTGGTCCCCTTCTTTTGCAGGTCTTCAGGTCCAAGAATCCAGCAGTTGTTGTTTGCAGACTTGTTTGGTTACTGCAATATCCCAATCACAAGGTGTAGTGTGTCCTAAGGAAACTTGCAGTACTTTACTCCTGCTTTTCTGGGCTCTGGGGTTGGGTAATTTGCTTATTTTTACTATATTATTACTCTCCCAGTGATTCTGCACACACAACACTTGTCTAGGGGGGAATCGTGATTCACATTCCACTTTCTTAGTATATGGTTTGTGTTGCCACTAGACCTATTTTCTCCCATTGCATTCTATAGCATTTCCTATTGTTTGCACTATCCTATGTCTAATTACTTACCTTATTTTAGTGTCTAGTGTATAATACTTACCTCCAGAAGGAGTATTGCATCTAAGATATTTTTGGTATTGTGTCACCCAAATAAACTACCTTTGTTTTTGGTAACACTGAGTATTGTCTTTACTTGCGTATAAGTACTGTGTTACTATAAGTGGTATTGCATGAGCTTTGCATGTCTCCTAGTTCAGCCTAAGCTGCTCTGCTATAGTTAGCCCTATCAGCCTAAACGGCTAGAACACTACTACTTCACTAATAAGGGATAACTGGACCTGGTATAAGGTGTAAGTACCCAAGGTACCCACTACAAGCCAGGCCAGCCTCCCACAGGGATGTACTGGTCCGCAAGGCACAATATCTGTACATTCATAGAGTGGAAACTCTTACGATTTCTGAACACCTGTTCATTCTGGCAGGCATGGGGGAACAAATGCAATATGTGTTCCATCAATCGCCCCAATTATGTTGGGGATATGTCCCATTGCATAGAACTCGGCCTTCACTGTGGCCAAATCTTCAACCTGGGGGAAAACAATGTAGCTGCACATGTGTTTAATCAGGGCAGACAACACTCTTATCAGCACGTTGGAGAACATTGGCTGGCCAAGCCCACAGTCACTTGGAAAGAACCAGTTGCCAGGAAATGGAGCACTGATAGCACTTGCACGAGAGTGGGGATCCCAGTGGGCTGACGGATAGCAGATATCAGGTCAAGCTCCAATTGGGCATACAGCTCTGTGATAGTGGCCCCCCCAGGGGTGGTGCCCAGAGCTCCTCCAGTGTGTCCCAGACCTCTGCCATCTTGAATGTCAGAGACCCCTCCTGATAGGCTCTTACCTGGTTAGGTAGCCAATCGTCCTCTGAGGGCTATTTAGGGTCTCTCCTGTGGGTTTCTCTTCAGATAACGAATGCAAGAGCTCACCAGAGTTCCTCTGCATCTCCCTCTTCGACTTCTGCCAAGGTTCGACAGCTGACTGCTCCAGGACTCCTGCAAAACCGCAACAAAGTAGCAAGATGACTACCAGCAGCATTGTAGCGCCTAATCCTGCTGAATTTCCCGACTGTTTCCTGGTGGTGCATGCTCTGAGGGCTGTCTCCCTTCACACTGCACTGGAAGCCAAGTAGAAATCTTCTGTGGGTCCACAGAATCTTCCCCCTGCTAATGCAGGCACCAAACCTCTGCATCACCGGTCCTCTGGGTCCCCTCTCATCTTGATGAGTGTGGTCCCTGGAACACAGGAGCTGGATTCAAGTGACCCCGACAGTCCAATGCTCCTTCTGTCTAAATTTGGTGGAGGTAAGTCCTTGCCTCCCCACGCCAGATAGTAATCCTGTGCATTGCGTGATCTGCAGCTGCTGGGGCTTCTGTGAACTTTTGCAAGGATTCCTTTGTGCACAGCACAGCCCAGATCCCCAGCACTCTGTCCCACATTGCTCAACTCGCTGAGTTGACCACCGGCTTCGTGGGACCCTCTTTTGCTGTGTTGAGATGACCGCTGTGCTCAGATTTCTTGAACGCCTGTTCAAGTGCTTCTGTGGGTGCTGCCTCCTTTTGCGTGGGCTCTCTCTGTTGCTGAGTGCCCCCTCTGTCTCCTCCTCCAAGGGGTGATCTCCTGATCCTTCCTGGGCTCGGGCAGCACCCATTATCTTCAACTGCGACACTTGCAGCTAACAAGGCTTGTTTGCGGTCTTTCTGCGTAGAAACAACTCTGCATCCTCCAGCACGCCGTGGGACATCTTCTGACCAAAGGAGAAGCTCCTGCCACCTTCCGTTGTTGCAGAATCTTTGGCTTCTTCCACCCAGAGGCAGCCCTTTTGCACCTTCATCTGGGGTTTAGTGGGCTCCTGCCCCCCCGGACACTTGCGTGACTCTTGGACTTGGTCCCGTTTCTTTGCAGGTCCTCTGGTCCACGAATCTGTCTTCAGTGCTTTGTAGTCAGTTGTTGCCTCTGCAGAATTCCCTATCTCGACTTTACTGTCTTTCTGGGGTAGTAGGGTAACTTTACTCCTACTTTTCAGGGTCTTGGGGTGGGGTATCTTGGACACCCTTAGGGTTTTCTTACACTCACAGCGACCCTTTATACACTACACTAGGCCAGGGGTCCCTAAGTGGTTCGCATTCCACCTTTGGAGTAAAATGGTTTGTGTTGCCCCTAGGCCTATTGTGTCCTATTGCATCCTATTGTATTCTACAGTGTTTGCACTACTTTTCTAACTGTTTACCCTGCTGCCCTGAGTGAGGAGGCTATTGACCTCCTGAGATCCATCTCTGTAGGGCAGTCAACCATTGTGAATGCCATCCAGGGGGTGGCAGCCCAGATGCAACAATCTAATGCATTCCTGGAGGGCATTCACACCAGCCCCAGCAGAGATCAATTCAAGCTCTGGCCTCTTCTCTGATGGTAGCCATTGTCCCTGTTTCTACCCTCCCCCCTCCAACTTCAACTGCCCAGTCCCATTCTCCTCAACCCCAACCCATCCCAAGCACACAGCCAGACGAGCATGCACACAAGACAACACCGAAGAATGTCACAGGCAAACACAGGCACCACACTTCATCCCACAGGCACTCACACAAACACCATCCAGTTGCAGACACAACAACATCCACTATTTCCACTGTCTCCCCCTCCTCCTCGCACCTCCCACCCAGTTCCGTCCACACTCACACTTGCATGCACTACATCATCATCCACTACCAGCATCACCACACCAAGCAGAACACACACCTCCCTGGCATGCACACCTCCCCTGTGTCCTCTCTCACTGTGTCTATCCCCCCACTACAAAAGTACACAACCCCAAGCACTCAGACACCCAACAGCCATCCACCTCACAACAGCATACAGCCCATGCACCTGCACCCAAAGGCAGCAGACAGACACCTCCAACAACCACTCCCTCATCCTCCACTCCCATTCCTCCTCCCTCTTCCCGCCCCAATGTCCCTAAAATACTGTTCCTATCCACCATTGACCTCTTCCCTACCCCTCTCTCCTGTCCTGCATGTATGGGCAGGGTAGTAAGAACCCAGCCAAGCACCTCAGTCACACAGTCCACGGGCCAAGTCGTCACCACAGCCACTCATGGTGGAAAGGGATCCAGGCCACATGTCTGAAGGTGAAGAAGCCTGCACCAGGCAGCCTCAAGGGATCCCTCTCCACCAACAGGTAAAAAGGACATCAAAGTATCCCTTCCACACCTTGCCACCAAGGATACCATTCCTGTGGTGAGAAAAATGTCTCCTGTGGTGGAACCTGTACCAAAGGAACCCTCGGCTACCACAGCTGGACTCCTAGAGCAAAAAGTACCTCTCTGTGGAACCACTAAAGCAGATGTGCAAGATTGCACCAGTTTAGTAAACATGGAGCAACCCTTGTAGGAGGCTGACCTGGTTTGTAATGGGTACCTTGGCTACTTACACCTTATACCAGGTCCCATTATCCCTTATTAATGAAATGTAGTAGTGTTTTAGCAGCTTAGGCTGAGAGAGGTAGCTATAGCAGAGCAGCTTAGGCTGAACTAGGACACATGCAAAGCTCATGCAATACCACTTATAGTTACACAGTTCTTATACACAACTAAAGACAATGCTCAGTGTTACCAAAAATAAAGGTCGTCTATTTGGGTGACACAGTACCAAAAATATCTTAGAGGCAATACTCCTTCTGGAGGTAAGTATTATCCACAATACATACACTAGGCACCAAAATAAGGTAAGTAATTAGACATAGGATAGTGCAAACAATAGGAATTGCTATAGAATGCAATGGAAAAAAATAGGTCTAGGGGCAACACAAACCATATACTAAGAAAGTGGAATGTGAATCACAAATTCCCCCCTAGACAAGTGTAGTGTGTGCAGAATCACTGGGAGAGTAAGAATACAGTAAAGGTAAGTAAATTACCCCACCCCAGAGCCCAGAAAAACAGGAGTAGAGTACTGCAAGTTTCCTTAGAACACACTACACCTCCTGATTGGGATATGGCAGTAACCAACCAAGTCTACAAACAGCAACTGCTGGATTCTTGGACCTGAAGACCTGCAAAAGAAGGGGACCAAGTCCAGAAGTCGAAAGAAGTTCCAGGAAGGGAAGGAGCCCCTGGCAAACCATAAGTGGGTGCAAAATAAGAGTCCCCGGTTTAACGAAGACTGCAGGAATGCACCTTAGGGAGATGCCAGCAGGTTCCTGCATGATGCAGAAGATGTCCCACAACGTGAAGATGGATGCAGACGTAATTTCATGTCAGAAGATGTCCCACGACGTGAAGATGGATGCAGACGTAATTTCATGTTGGAAGTCACCAACAAGCCTTGGTTACGACAAATATGAGTTTTGCTTAAAAATGGTGCTGGCTGGACCCAGGAGGGACCTGGGAGCCTCAACTATGTGTGAGGAGGAAGAGGGGGCTCTCAGCACTTTAGAGAGTCCTCAGGATGCCAGACAGCGCCCACAGGAGTCCCAGGACACGGGGACAAAGGAGGTGCAAAACGTGGTTGGTGCAGCACAACAAAGGAAGGTCCCACACCGCCGGAGAACAACTCAGTGAGTTGAGCGTCGCACAATGGAGTGCTGGGGATCTGGGCCAGGCTGTGCATGAAGGAATTTAGCAAGTAGTGCATAGAGGCCACAGGAGGTGAAGAAGACACAGTACACAGGGGTACCCTCGCTCTCAGGGAAGGCAAGGTCTTACGTCCTCCAAATTGCGTCAGCAGGACCTCAGGACAGTTTATGTCGATGGAGTCCACCATCTGTGTCCTTAGGTGCACGCTTGTTGCTGTGAGAGGAGTCCAAGGGTACCAGTCGTCATCTTGGAAGTTGCCTGCGTGAGCAGAAGAGTGACTCCGTCACCCCACAGGAGATTTCTTCAGTCCTTCTGGTGCAGGATGAAGACAGGGAGTCCTCAGAGCGTGCACACCATGGATATTGTTGCAGTTGCTGGTTGGAGCTGAAATTGCAGAAGAAAAGTATCCCTTGTGGATACTTTGTTGCTGTTACAGCTGTTCCTGGAGAAGGCTGTGGTTAATCCGAGGTCAGAGGGTGAAGTAGTAGTTGCAGAGGATTCCTGAAGGAAACTTGCATGCAGAATCTCAAGAGAACCCACAGGAGAGACCCTAAATAGCCCTGAGAGGGGGATTGGTTACCTTATCAGGTAAGAACCTATCAGGAGGGGTCTCTGACGTCACCTGCTGTCACTGGCCACTCGGAGCCCTCCAGAGTGCCCCCACACCTTGCAAAGCAAGATGGCTGGATTCTGGGACACACTGGAGGAGCTCTGGGCACCACCCCTAGGGTGGTGATGTACAGGGGAGTGGTCACTCCCTTTTCCTTTGTCCAGTTTCGCACCAGAGCAGGGGACAAGGGGTCCCTGAACCGGTCTAGACTGGCTTATGCAAGGAGGGCACCATCTGTGCCCTTCAAAGCATTTCCAGAGCCTGGGAGAGGCTACCCCTCCCCAGCCTATAACACCTATTTCCAAAGGGAGAGGGGGTAACACCCTGCTCTCAGAGGAAATGCTTTGTTCTTCCTTCCTGGGACTGGGCTGCCCAGACCTCAAGAGGGAAGAACCCTGTCTGTGAGGTGGAAGGAGCTGTAGCTGCAGTGCAAGCCTCAGAGAGCTGATTTGGCAGTACTGGGGGTCCATAGTGGAGCCCCCAGGATGCATGGAATTGGCTCCCCAATACCAGATTTGGAATGGGGGACAATTCCATGATCTTAGACATATTACATGGCCATAGTCAGAGTTACCATTGTGAAGCTACACATAGGTATTGACTTATATGTAGTGAACGCATGTAATGGTGTCCCTGCACTCACAAAGTCCCAGGAAATGGCCCTGAACTATGTGGGGGCACCTTTGCTAGTGCACAAGTCTGTAGGTAAGGATAATGTATTTGTCCTCCATAGTCGCCAGGTCCACCAGGGGTCTGTACACAGGGGGATGTCTCCATCTCCTATTCATCCTCAGCGGTTGAACACTAGGGTGGAAAACAGTGAGCAGAGGGTCATATTTACACATATGTGACAATAAAAATGCTTTTCTTCCTTTACAGAAACAGTATGTGAAGTCCAAAGTCAGTTGATGTGCCAATGTCTGCTGTGACGCAGTTAGGTGCCCTGGCCTGTGCCCCCCTCAAATGGCGGCTGCCTGACCTGTGAGGAGAGACAAGTGGAAATGAGGTGATTTTGCTGTCGTTGTGCGCCGTTGCGGTTGGCGGCCGACGACCGCCGCCCAACTTCGTATTGGTTATCATTGGTGTAGGAAAGTACCATCTTGCCTGGCATGTTACCCCCATTTTTCACATGTATGTAAGTTTGTTTTTGCCTGTCTCACTAGGTTCCTGCTAGCCAGGACCCCAGTGCTCATAGCTTGTGGCCTGAATGTGTGTGTCTGTGTAGTGACTAACTGTGTCACTGAGGCTCTGCTAACCAGAACCTCAGTGCTTATGCTCTCTGTGCCTTTAAAATTGTCGCTATAGGCTAGTGACCATTTCCACCAATTCTAATTGGCACACTGGAACACCCTTATAATTCCCTAGTATATGGTACCTAGGTACCCAGGGTATTGGGTTTCCAGGAGATCCCTATGGGCTGCAGCATTTCTTTTGCCACCCATAGGGAGCTCAGACAAATCTTACACAGGACTGCCACTGCAGCCTGAGTGAAATAACGCACGTGTTATTTCACAGCCATTTTACACTGCACTTAAGTAACTTATAAGTCACCTTTATGTCTAACCCTCACTTAGTGAAGGTTGGGTGCAAAGTTACTGAATGTGAGGGCACCCTGGCATAGTTCAGGGCAATTTCCCCAGACTTTTTAAGTGCGGGGAGACCATTACACGCGTGCACTACATATAGGTCAATACCTATATGTAGCTTCACAATGGTAACTCCGAATATGGCCATGTAACATGTCCAAGATCATGGAATTATCCCCCCATGCCAAATCTGGTCTTGGGGTGCCAATCCCATGCTTCCCCGGGGCTCCACTATGGACCCCGGGTACTGCCAAACCAGCTCTCCGGGGTTTTCTCTGCAGCTTCCGCTGCTGCCAACCCACAGACAGGTTTCTGCCCTCCTGGGGTCTGGGCAGCCCAGTCCCAGGGAGGCAGAACAAAGAATTTCCTCTGAGAGAGGGTGTCACACCCTCTCCCTTTGGAAATAGGTGTTAAGGGCTGGGGAGGAGTAGCCTTCTGCTCCAGGACGCCTGCAAAACTGCAAGAAGACTACCAGTGACATTGTAGCGCCTAATCCTGAAGGCTTTCTCAACTGTTTCCTGGTGGTGCATGCTCTGGGGGCTGTCTGCCTTCACCCTGCACTGGATGCAAAGAAGAAATCTCCTGTGGGTCGACCGAATCTTCCCCCTGCTCCAGCAGGCACAAAATATCAGTGTCACCAGTACTCTGGGACCCCTCTCATCCTGACGAGCATGGTCCCTGGAACCCAGGTGGTGGACCCAAGTGACCCAGACTGACCAGAGGTCCAACTGTCCAAATTTGGAGGAGGTAAGTCCTTGCCTCCCCTCTCCAGACAGTAATCCTGTGTACTGCATGAACTGCAGCTGCTAGGGCTTCTGTGCACTTTTGCAAGGAATCTTTCATGCACAGCATAGCCCAGGTCCCCAGCACTCTGTCCTGCATTGCTCAACTCGCTGTGTTGACCACCGGCTTCGTGGGACCCTCTTTTGTAGTGTTGAGATGACCACTGTGCTCAGTTTTGTTGAACCCGTGTTCAAGTACTTCTGCGGGTGCTGCCTTCTTGTGTGTGGGCACTCTGTGTTGCTGAGGGCCCCCTCTGTCTCCTCTTCCAAGTGGCAACCTTCTGGTCCTTCCTGGGCCAGGGCAGCACCCTTTTTCTTCAGCTGCAACCTTTGCAGCTAACAAGGCTTGCTTGCGGTCTTTCTCCAAAGAAATAGCTCTGCATACTCCAGCACTCTGTGGGACATCTTCTGCACAAAGGAGAAGTTACTGCCATCTTTCGTTGTTGCAGAATCTTCAGCGTCTTCCATCCAGAGGCAGCCATTTTGCACCTTCATCCTGGGTGTAGTGGGCTCCTGCCCCCCTGGACACTTTCGTGACTCTTGGACTTGGTCCCCTTCCTTTACAGGTCCTCAGGTCCAGGAATCCATCTTCAGTGCTTTGCAGTCTGTTGTAGTCTTTGCAGAATCTCCTATCACGACTTTAGTGTGTTTCTGGGGAAGTAGTATCACTTTACTCCTACTTTTCAGGGTCTTGGGATGGGGTATCTTGGACACCCTTAGTGTTTTCTTATACTCCCAGTGACCCTCTACACACTACACTAGGCCACGGGTCCCTAAGTGGTTTGCATTCCACTTTCTTAGTATATGGTTTGTGTTGCCCCTAGGCCTATTGTATCCTATTGTGTTCTAGAGTGTTTGCACTACTTGTTTAACTGTTTACTTCCCTGATTCTGGTTTGTGTGTATATTTTGTGTATTTTACTTACCTTCTAAGGGAGTATATCCTCTGAGATATTTTGGGCACATTGTCACTAAAATAAAGTACCTTTATTTTTAGTTACTCTGAGTATTGTGATTCTTATGATATAGTGCTATATGATATAAGTGGTATAGTAGGAGCTTTGCATGTCTCCTAGTTCAGACCAAGCTGCTCTGCTATAGCTACCTCTATCAGTCTAAGCTGCTGGAACACTACTAGTCTACTAATAAGGTATAACTGGACCTGGCACAAGGTGTACGTACCCTCAGGTTCCCACTGTAAGCCAGGCCATCCTCCTACAATTGGGGTCTATGGGTTCCAGGAGCCAATGGCGATGTACGCCAGGGGTGACGGTACGCAGCGCCGCAGACACGACCGCGATTTTCTATCTATTCAATCACTTGCTACCTAACCTTCGACAAGAGAGGACCTATACTGCAAGTGCTGCTGTGACCTGTGTCTGGAAGTGACAATGGATCGAGTGTCTGGGGAAAGGGCACCCGCCTTCACTTCGGAGGAGTTGGAGAGACTGGTGGATGGGGTCCTACCCCAGTATACTTCACTCTGTGGTCCTCCAGATGAACAGGTGAGTACACTGTGAGCATGATGTGTGGGCGATGAATGTATGGATTGCTGTGACTTTAAGCCTCGGGTAGTGAGTGCTGAGGGGTCCTGGGCAGAGCGCTGCATGTCTGGTGGTCAATGTCTGTGTGTAAGGGGATGGGAGGGATATTGTGGGACATGAGTGTAACAGTCCGGATGGTATAACTAATCCCTTTGTCCTATGCATTTTTTCCTGCAGGTCAGCGCCCATCAGAAAAAGGGTATTTGGCGTGCCATCGCCAAGGAGGTGCGGACCCTGGTGGTCTTTGACAGGCAGAGCACCCACTGCCGCAAACAGTGGGAGGACATGCGCCGTTGGGCAAGGAAGATGGCGGAGGCCCAGCTGGGGCAGGCCTCAAAACGAGGAAGGGGCGCCTGTCGCACCCTGACCCCCCTGGTGTTCCACATCCTGCCGGTGGCCTATCCGGAGTTGGATGGGCGCTTGAAGGCATCACAGCAGCCACAAGGGGGTGAGGTACAGATTCAGATTCATTACTTTGCGCACGTTAAGGTTGTACCTGGGTGGGGGATGTGAGCTGTGGGTGCCCCTAGGCCAGGACGAACTGGCAGGGTTAGGTCCCTTGTTGGTCCGGCTCTGAAGCACTCCAACCCCAATAGTGTTAGTGGACATCTACTACTGGGCAGGGTCCTGTTGGTTTCAGGTGTGCAGCTAATGGCGTTGGGCAATGTATCCCATGGGCTGGTGACTAGCATTGTAACTTGTAGTGCATGGCCTAGTGCGTAGGGCTGCTCCCTGTGTGTTGTTGCTGGCATTGACCAAGTGTATCCTCTGTCACTCCCTCCCTCTTTTTGTTTTGTCACCCTGTCCTTGTATGTATTAACATCATCTGGCGGAGGAGCAGAGACACCAGTGACGGAGGGAGCTGCATCCCACATGGGCCTGGAGGCCGAATCAACCGACGGTGAGGGCACCAGTGGGACAGAGGGCGAGGGGAGCACCATGACGGAGACAGCAGGGGACACTACAGATAGCAACTCCTCCTCTGATGGAAGCTCCCTTGTGGTGGCGGACACTTCTGTGCCCACCCCAACAACAGGTATAGCCGCCACCCCCATACCAGCACCGCCCTGCCAGCAGCCTCTCAGCGTGTTTCCCGCGCCCGCTTACCCACAAGGGTGGGCATTTCCTTCGCCCCAGGCACGTCAGTCCCTGCCCCAGTCAGCCCTGCTGCCCTCAGTGAGGAGGCCATTGACCTCCTGAGATCCCTCACTGTTGGGCAGTCAACCATACTGAATGCCATCCAGGGTGTCGAGAGGCATTCGCAACAAACAAATGCATACCAGGAGGGTATTCACTCTGGCGTGGTGCCCCAACAGAGTGCATTTCAGGCTCTGGCCTCAGCACTGATGACAGCCATTGTCCCTGTCTGCAGCCTCCCCCCTCCAACTTTGTCTACCCAGTCCCTATCCCCTCAACCCCAGCCTATCCCAAGCACACTTTCAGACCACCATTCACCCAAATCAACACACAGGAGTGGCTCAGGCAAACACAAGCACTACACATCATCCCACAGGCACTTACACAAACACCATCCAGAAGCAGACACACCAACATCCACTGCCTCCACTGTGTCCCCCTCCATCTAGTCGTCCACCTCCCTCCAAGTAGCATCTCCACTCACACTTGCATGCACTACATCCTCATCCACTATCTCCATCACCGGCACACCTATCACCACACGCCCCTCACTGGCAGTCACCACCCCCACATCCATGCACATGTCCCCTATGTCCTTTCCCACTGTGTCTGTGAACCCTCCTCCCATAGTACACAAACGCAAGCACACACCCACCCAAAAGCCATCCACCTCACAACAGCATCCAGCTCATGCACCTGCACCCAAACACAGCAGACTGACCCCTCCTACAACCACTCCCTCTTCCTCCACTCCCAAACCTTCACCCTCTTCTTGCCCCAGTGTCCCTAAGAAGCTTTTCCTCGCCACCCTTGGCCTCTTCCCTACCTCTCGCCCCCGTCCTTCACCTCGGGCTAGGGTGGCCAGAACCCAGCCCAGCACCTTAGCCCACCAAGTCCACGTCCACTGTGGTTTCTGCAGCTCTGAGAGGCTCTAAGGAGGCACCCGTCAGCCCAGCCAGTGTGCCACCAACACCTGCCAAGACCAAGAAGGTTCCGCCACCAGGAAAGGGGAAAAAGCGGAGAGCATCCAGCAAGGAAAAGACGACACAACCAGACAGCAAGGCCAAGGCAGAGACTACAGCTTGCAGAAGCAAGGAGGCACCACCATCTGCCAAAGGCAGGAAGGGGCACAGAACACCAGCCAGGGCACTTCAGCTGTTCGAGGCTGCAGGGAAAGGGCCTCCCTGCTCCAATGGCAGCACTGCCACCTTCACCGCTGCCAGCACTGCCACCTTCACCGCTGCCAGCACCGCCACCTGCACCGCGGCCAGCAGCACCGCAAGCACCGCCGGAAGCACCGCCGCAAGCAGCACCACCACCAGCAGCAGCAGCTCCAGTGGGTAGCCATCCGAGGCTGCAGGGGAAGGGCTGGAGCCTCCCCCCTCCACTGGCAGTCCCGCCACCTGCACCACAGTCGGCCCGCCACCTGCACCACGGCCAGCAGCTGCCGCAAGCAGCACCGCTACCAGCAGCAGTAGCCCCAGTGGGCAGCCGTCTGAGGCTGCAGGGGAAGGGCTGGAGCATCCCCCCCCCTCACTGGCAGCACTGACAGCTACACCGGCACTGCAACCACTGTACATCCGTCCCCGCCGGCGGATGGACTGTACTCCTGCATCCATGGTGTGTCATGCACCCTGCCCACAGAAACTCTTGTGGACCTGACACCCAGGTGAGTGACTTTGACCTTGCACACCCCATGTGCTGCATCACTGGGCACAATGCCCCCCCCCAGAACCAGTGGAAGAAGGCATCCACTCACCCTATCTTTGGAAGGAAGAAGCACACTGGGCACAAAGCCCCCTCCAGAACCAGTGGAAGAAGGCATCCTCTCACCCTATCCTTGGCAGGATGAAGCACACTGGGCACAAAGCCCCCTCCAGAACCAGTGGAAGAAGGCATCCACTCATCCTATCCTTGGCAGGATGAAGCAGACTGGGCACAAAGCCCCCTCCAGAACCAGTGGGTAACCCACCCACTTGAGAGACTGTGGCTTTGCACTCCCCAGGAGCAAGCAGTGGGCAAACCACCCACTTGAGAGACTGTGGCCTTGCACTCCCCAGGACCAAACAGTAGGCAAACCACCCACTTGAGAGACTGTGGCTTTGCACTCCCCAGGACCAAGCAGTGGGCAAACCACCCACTTTAGAGATTTGAGACACTGTGGCTTTGCACTCCCCAGGACCAAGCAGTGGGCAAACCACCCACTTGAGGGACTTGAGAGACTGTGGCTTTGCACTCCCCAGGAGCACGCAGTGGGTAAACCACCCACTTGAGAGACTTGAGAGACTGTGGCTTTGCACTCCCCAGGACCAAGCAGTGGGCAAACCACCCACTTGAGAGACTGTGGCTATGCACACCCCAGGAGCAAGCAGTGGGCTAACCACACTCTTGAGAGACTGTGGCTTTGCACTCCCCAGGACCAAGAAGTGGGCAAACCACCCACTTGAGAGACTTGAGAGACTGTGGCTTTGCACTCCCCAGGAGCAAGAAGTGGTCAAACCACCCACTTGAGAGACAGTGGCTTTGCACTCCCGAGGACCAAGCAGTGGGCAATCTACTTACTTGAGAGACTGTGGCCTTGCTCTCCCCAGGACCAAGCAGCAGGAATGGAGCCCCCTCCAGGAGCAGTGGTGTTGTACCATCTTCCGAATGAGGTGCCCCGCTCTTCCCTGTCCCCCTGAGGTACCTGTGTGTTTTTGACCTGATGCAACTGCAGTGCAGTGTTCTCTCTGTATTGAGACAGGAGTCAAGTGTGGGCTTGGCCTATGTGTTTTGGCCCAGTGGACCACGGACATTTTGAGTGGACATTGTCTCGCCTTTTGTAAATATTGTATATTTTGTAAATACTGTTTTTGAATTATAAACGTATTTCTAACTATTTGTAATATAACAATCATTTGACTCCATTCCTTTTGCCCTTGCGTTATTCCAGAGGGTTACGGGGTGTATATGTAATGTTGTTGCATGTGTTTGTGTGTATGGTGTTGGGGGTGGGGGTATTGCGTGTTGTGTGTCACTCTCTTTTTCCTCCCCCCCTCCCCTGTGTGCTAGGTGCAGTACTCACCATGGTCATTGTTGCCGGCATTGGTACTCCTGGTATATAAGCAGATACACCAGCATGGGAAAGACGTGCAGCTCGGGCTCCATGGCGTCCTGGTTCTTCCTTGAGTGTCGAGAGATGAGTCGTTTCCCTTCAAACCACTGTTTGCGCCGTGCTTTTGATGGCGTTGGTATCGCCCCGGAAAAGGTGGCGGATAGGCCTCTTCTAATACAGTGGGCGGGACCTTGTCTTCCGCCTGACTGTTGGCGGTTACCGCTGCGGTGTTTGTTGCTACGGCTGTGGCCGTCGGAGTGTTAAAGTGGCTGTCTGTGTTGGTGGTTTCTGCCGTGGTCATGATTCAATTTTTTTCACCTCCGGCCTTTAGGTGGTATTACCGCCGCTTAACCACCGACTTCCAGGGTTGTAATGAGGCCCTTTGTTTTTTGTGTGCAGTACTGACTGTTCTTCACTGGTGGTTCTTGTTTTGCACCGTCATCCGGGTTAGCAGTGGCTCCTGTTCTTCCTGGACTGTTCTGTGCTTCTTAGACTTGGTCCCCTTCTTCCACAGGTCCCCTGGTCCAGGAAATCACTATTGGTGTCTTGCAGTCTCTTCTGGTTCTTGCATAATTCTTTTCGTTTCAGTGTCTGTTCTGGGAAAGTTATTGTGATTTACTCCTGCTTTCCTGGGCACTAGGGTAGGTTCTAGTACTTACCTTTGGGCTTTTCTAGTACTCCCAGCTCCCCTCTACACACTACATGTTCGTAGGTGGGAGACCGACTTTTGCATTCCACTTTCTTAGTATTTGGTTTGTGCTCCCCCTAGGCCCCTAATTGCACTGTTTTCTAACTATTTTTACACATGTTTCTGCATACTAGTGTATATAAATTGTGTATTAATTACTTCCGAAGAGAATATAGTCTCTATGGTATTTTTGGAATATGTGTCACCAAAATAAAGTACCTTTATTTTTGTAACACTCAGTATTTTCTTTCATTTGACTACTGTGGTATTGCATGAGCTTTGCATGTCTTCTAGATAAGCCTTGGCTGCTCATCCACAGCTCCCTTTAGAAAGCCTGGCTTACAGACACTGCCTACACGTTACTAATAAAGGATACCTGGTATAAGGTGTAAGTACCATAGGTACCCACTACAAACCAAGCCAGCCTCCTACACCGTCTCCTTGGCCTACCGATGCTGATGCTGAGAAACAGAGAGAGAGGTAGGGTCATCACCTTCTTTTCATAAATTTACATCACAACATCATATATAGGTGTGATAAACCCCCAGCCAACATCATGTCACAACAACATACCTTCCACAACCCTACATGACAACAATATCACTCACCACATAAGTCACCTATCTGACAACAAAATCACCATCCCATCAGTACAGCTATGACACAAACAATTCCTGCACAGGATGAATTGACAACATGAAAATGGGTCCATATGCACAGTACCACTGTCAAACAACAAACCAGCAATTGGAATCACTTTGAACAATGATTTCCACATTACACATACTCCAAATCTACACATGCTCAGTACTTTACCATATGTCCTCTTACATGAAAGTTAGCTCATCAAACGCCATGTTGCATAGAAATCACATACATCACATGTAACTGTGTTGATCACCTTCATAAGGGAAAATAGTTTAGATGCAGCTACTTCAATTTGCCATATCCAAATATGGAGTACAATAGACTCCAAACCCACCTCATCACCACATGTATACCCTGTGGTGTTGCAAAGGTTGATACAGACTTTGCGGACCGACTCATCTCAGTCATTTCTCACCTAACAAACAAAGTCAAGCACACTTATGGGGCCTACTTTGCACAAAGGAATTAGCCACAGACAGATGCAGACACAACTGCCACATACAGGACCATCACCGCTGGCGGATGTTGCCATAGGCCCAAGTCCGCCAAAGCCAACTATGTATTCCAATGGCAATGTTCACAGCAGTTGTAACCGCCTACCACCATGAGGACAGTTAAGTCACTTCCTCATGTCAAGTAAAGTAGGTCAGGCAGCTGCCATTTTGTGGCAATTATGTGAATGGAAAAGTAATAGAAGGTGTGTCATTTACTTTTAACTAGTCTCTATGAACACGTTTTAAGTGCTGCCTTCATGTTTACTCAATGTGCATGTGAGTTGTAAAGGCTGTGTAAATGAGGTATGGCTGGTTATGGACATGAATATCTCTTGTCATCATCCTATTGTCTATCCAAATGGAGCATTGGTGCAACAACTACGTCTCACGTGTAAACTAGGTAGATATGTAAATCCCTGCCTGTCCCATATTTATGCATGTAAAGTACATTTGAGGGTTTAGGGGATCTGATTCAAGGAAACAGTCATGAAATGCATAGCCATGTTCTTTAACTCAAATTTCATATGTTTCATCTGACATCATATTGAGATATGTGTGATGTGTATGTGAATATAGTAATGATGTATATATAGAATCCTTCACCTAGCATATATTTATGTTCCACGTAGTTACCCTGGCATGAGGAGAGAAAGACAATCTCTAGTGTACTGCCCACTAGCAGACCTGCACAACATGGAGGAGAGACACATAATACATATCTATCAGTTGAATAGGCATACAATCATGGATCTATGTTGTCAGTTGGAGCCCGATCTGATGCCTGCCATTCGCAATCGAAATAGCAAACCTCCCATCAGCCAAGTCCTATCAGTGCTAAACTTCCTGGTCACTCGTTCCTTTCAGAATACAGTGGCCCTAACTGCACGGATGTCTCAGCCCATGTTCAGTCTGGTTTTGAAGGCTGTACTCTCTGCGTATTTGAAACACATGGACAGCTACATCAGGTTTCCCCAATGTGACAATTTGCCCTATGTGAAGGCAGATTATTATACTTTAGGACACATTCCACATGTGGTTGGAGTATCCTGGATCAGTCCATGATTTCTGAATCATGTGGAACAGCAATATCCCACAGAGAGGGTCTGGCTGGTTGGTAAGGCATAGATGCCATGTGTGTCTGTAAAGTTTTTCTCATGCTATCACAAACATGCATGTGCAAGATATATGTTTGTGTGGTTGCACCTATTCCTTACATGTGACTCTGGCTATCCAAACCATCCTCGGTTGTTGACACCAGTGATGTACCCAACCACACCAGGGGAAGTCCACTTCAATGTGGGCCATGGAAGAACAAGGCGTTGTGGAGCAGACGTTTGGGCTCCTGATAGCAAGATTTCGCAGCCTCAACAAATCTGGAGGAGCCCTCTTCTACTCACCCAACAAAGTATGTCAAATTATTGTTGCCTGCTGCATGTTCCATGATCTTGCCCTCACACATCAGATACCATTCATACCAAACGAGGGGAAGCCAGCAGATCCTTTGGCTGGAAATGCAGATTTACCAAGTGAGGATGCACATGATGAAGATGCAGCTATAGACATCAGGGCAGATCTCATCAATCAGCACTTCAAACGACTAAAGGCATATTATGTGTTTTTACAAATGAGAGTCCATGGTATACTGTATGACGTATGCCTGTCATTTCATCCCCTATTTACCACCATCTGAGTTCTTAGGTTGCTCCAATGCCAATGACTCTGATATGCATGCAGATTGTTACTTGGTAATGGGTAAAGAACACTTAGGTATATAGTACAATGATTTGTAAAAGCACAAGCAAAGTCACGCTTGTCCTAATGAACTATCAAAGTGATGTATGTGTACAAATCTAAACTATCCCTTATCTTTGTCAATCACAGATTAGCTGAGTTCCTGTTTGGCTCATCCTCATTTAGAGATCTCAGACAGTGTCACAGGCAGATGGTATTTGCAGCAGATAGGAGAAGTGGACATGGATGAAACCAAGTACTGTTCATCATGAGTTTGTGGAGAGTGACTTATATGGCCAGACTGTCAGGGCAGTGGGATGGCAATGTGCTTTTCCACCAAGAAGACCTGTATGCTGCTGGAGGTGGACAAATGGTGCCATGTGTGTCCACTTGTATACAACACATGTCATGTGGAATCCTGGGCCTCTTCCATCACATTAATACCTTTTGTATGTGACCTACCTTGTACATAGCTGTCAGTGTGTTACTACTTTGCAGAACAATGTGCATGTCTCAAAGGACAGACATAGGTGAGTGGTAAGCCTACAGTTACCTGACCATGGTAAGTGAAAGGTTCCAACACTGGAGACATCAGTACTGATCTCTGCCTGTATCATTGGATATGGTTATTAGGAAGCAAAGGTTGGGTATGTGATATGGCTTTACCTGGTAATACATAGAACCTATCTATTTGCCTCCTGGATTGTAGTAAGATTAACATGTCCCTTACTCCAGTATCCTGTGGGTAAGTAGTGTATGACACCTGAGCTGCCATTCTGGAGTCACTGGAGCTCCTCTATCTGCTGTTTGGAAATCTACAAATAAATAAATTACGGCTGAATTTTGTCATGTTTATGTTAAAATCCCAATGTCAAATGTATCCTGGTCATACAGTACACGTTTGATGACCCTAACAAAAGTTGTATATTAGAGTTGAAAATGGTGGTACAAGAGTTGTCATACATGACAGTTGTACATGGTTGATACATCACTTACAAAGGACCAGTGTCTAAGCGGAATTTTTGGGAGACTGTACAGCTATATGAGTGATTGAAAAACAAAATAACACAATGAAAACAGTGAAGGGGTCTGTCATGGTGGATTAAATATTCTGAGTAGGTGCTACACCTTTTGGAGGCACATGTCCAGTGTCCATGAACCATTGGAAAACGGAGTTCGGTTTCAGATCAGTCAACAGGGTGTATCTGTTGCACACAAGGGGAACCAATCAGGAGAGGTTCACTTCCTGATTGTGGGTTTGGTCTTGGCATCTGCTCCTCCTGGATATCTGGGTGGATGTCCACATTTGTGAGAGGTTCTTCAGCTACAGAGGGTGGGGTGTCTGAGGCATGTCCTTCCCCAGGCAGGGCCTCCATTCCATTAGCAGCTGTAGATGTTGACAGGACTGATGAATCATTGCTAGTGGAAGAGGCCTGATGTTGGGTGCCAGACCTACTCAGGCTGGTGTTGATGTCCCTGAGCACCCCAGTAATGGAAGTCAGAATCACATTTTGGGCCTGCCACTGCTGCATGGCTTCCTGGTGGTTGTCCCTCTGCAGCTGTTGGATATCCCCCATCATGTTGAATACCTGGCCCATCATGTTTTGGGAAGATTGGTAGGCTCCCAAAACTTTGGAGATAGTGTCCTGGTCAGTACTGTCCCTTTCAGCCCCCATCATCTGGCCCGCACAATCCCTCCCACACTCCCTATGTCTAAGTGTCTGTGCCCCTGACACAGAGTTGCCCACTCCCACTGGTGGCAGTACCATCATTGTCAGGGGTGAGAAGAGGTGACTCAGTTACCTGTACTGGTGGGCACACAATAGCAGTGACTGTCCTAGGGACACAGGTTTGGGGGTGATTGGTTGCCTGTGATGTTGATGCAACAGGGCTGGGTAAGGTTTACAGTTGTAGGTGTCCAGGATGGACCAGCTTTGTCATCAGTGCCCAAACATTCAGGGGTGCTGTCCTCACCCAGGCCTTCATCCAGAGTGGTTATAGCAGTCTCTGGCATCCTCTCCATGGTGACATTGGCAAGGTTACCTATGGGAAAAGTGGAACACACAGTTTGTGTGAATGATGTAACAAATGATGTTTAAGTTTGAGTACTAGTGATGTTGTGTGAGATACACAAACTGCCTTTATATGCTTCCCTGAAACGACAATGACAGCTGCTACCATTTCTTAGTTAGAAAAAAGTGATTTTCTCAATTCCGTGACCATGCTCAAAGCTGTTTGACTATGTTGGTAGTTCGATGACTGCTGATACCCACTTATGTTGTCTGACTAATGACATGAGTGATTACATTTGTTGCCTAGTAAATTATATGCCATCATATATGCAAATGAAAATTGAACAATGCACAATGGTGTCAGAGTTGGTACACAGTATAAGAGTTAGCAATTGACTGTGGTAGATATCTGGATGTACTGCAAGTGCATCCAGTTTGGCATCTAGTTCTCCACCACAGGTGAGTTCTGGTCAAACTTAGGAGACTTTCTCCAAGTGCAGTTTGATAGGGCACTCAGCTGTAGCTGTGTTTTGCTATTAATGGTAGTGGAAGTGGGCAATTGCATTGCTGTCATTGTCATACACTGTTTAATAGTGGAACATTCATGATGTGTTACATTACTTGTTAGTTTCACATTAAAGACTTTTCAAATTTAGTGCACTGTACTGGTTTTCTTTATGGTGGAATAGTGCCTTCTGGGAGTTGTAATGCTGTCAGTTCCAAGTACTTCAGATGCCATTTCCGTAGACTGTGGACCCAGGTGAGTTTAGTAGACATGTTGCATGCCAGAGAGTGGTATTTGTACATTTGGCACAGAGAGGTTGTGTGTGGTTTGGTAACTGAGGAGGGGAAAGGTGGTGCAGGAGCATGCAAGACAAACCTTTATGATTATATGAATGTTGTGAGAACTTACCAGACTCCACTCCCCAGGTATCCCCGTCAAGCTCTCAGGATGCAGTGTCAAAGACCTTCTTCTCCCATGAAGTGAACTGTGGGGGAGGAAGTGTGGGGCCCACCACCAGTTGTGGGTACCGCCAGCTGGTGCGTGGATGCCATGGAACGTACTTTCCCCCTAAGGTCATTCCACCTCTTCCTGATCTCCTCCCTTGTGCATTGATAGCTGCCTACAGAATTCACCCTGTTGACTGTTGTTTGCCACAACTACATTTTCCTGTCTATTGATGTTTGTTTGACCTGTGGTCTGGAAAGGTGTGGCTCTACTCTGACTATTTCGTCCAACATGACCCTTAGCTCATCGTCAGTGAAACGTGGGTGTTTTGTTTTTCCCTAAGGAAACTTGCAGTACATTACTCCTGCTTTTCTGGGCTCTGGGGTGGGGTAATGTACTTACCTTTACTGTATTCTTACTCTCCCAGCGATTCTGCACACACTACATGTGTCTAGGGGGAAATTTGTGATTCGCATTCCACTTTTTTAGTATATGGTTTGTGTTGCCCCTAGACCCTATTTCTCCCATTGCATAACTGGACCTAGTATATGGTGTAAGTACCCAAGGTACCCACTACAAAACAGGCCAGCCCCCTACAGTTGAACTCCACAACGTGAAACCAGTGAAGGTGGGGACCAGCCCAGCTTTTCTACTTAACCAAATTGTGGGATACTAGAACAATGATAGGGATAACTGGACCTGGTGTAACGTGTAAGTACCCAAGGTACCCACTACAAACCAGGCCAGCCTCCTACAGATCCTAACTGCCACTCCAAGTACCAGTCCAGCAAACACCTTACAAAATACAATTTGTCTGGAAATTCACACATGAAGTGCACTGACCTGGGGGGATGACACATAACAAGTGAGTGAGGAACAGGGATCACATGATTGCTAATACAGGAGGCTAGGTCTACCCAATGCAATACACCAGCCCACTGTGCATATGCTCAAGTACCCATGTAGGTTAACTTGCAATGGATGTGTACTTACCTCAGAGTATGAATCATACATACTGGATTTAGTACTTGGAGAAACATCAATGAAAATCCTTCGAGGGCAAGTTCATGTAACTCCTATTGCCAGTCTAGTGGCAATGTGACATTGCACATCTGTTTGTGAACTCACTAATGAAGTTTACTCACCTGGGAGGGACCAAGGTACAGGTCATAGTATACCCTGTGATGTAGCTACACACCCAGAACCATCTTGAGCAGCTATGCCAAGATGAAATGTTGTGGACAGGAAGGACAGCTCAAAATGTGGACTATAAACCTTTCTAATAGCTCAAAGGCCCCAAATGCCCGAAGATGCATCATCTGAATGGTATTGGCAGTAGATATATCCACTATGCACTGACCACATGGTGACAACTATCACATATACTGCAAGGTATTGGGTCTGCCTGCATAACAGCAGTAATGGCATAACTGGGTCCTAAGATGAACCAAAGTACATCTTGCCCAGCCACTGTTTTGCCTGCACTGCTGGCAAGATATAGGTCTATGAGCATCCTTCCAAGTGAGTAGGTACAGACATTCTGAAGGCAATTGACTGAAAGGAATAGGTATGTTACTTTAATCTCAGGTCATTACAAAGGATAGCATGTGAACCTGCCACATAAAGGAAAGCTGCTAACCGCATTGTGTACATGGCCCTAGCCAAATGTCACTGTCACCTATTGGCGGTAGATTTCACAAAACAACCTGTTACATTGTATTTCTCATATCAACAGGTTGAGCAGCCACTGCGAATACTGACACCACTGATGAGACTGCCACAACCCCCATGGATGAAGCCCTCAGTGAGGATACCACTCCTGGGCATGTGGACATTGAGGATGGTTATGGCTCATCACGGTAACCTGGTCAGACGACACCAGTGAGCCTCACCCTGACCACACCGACTCCTCCCAGCCCCATGGCCTCAACAGCTCAGGCAGCCAGTCACCCTCAAACCTGTGTCCTGAAGACAGTCACTAATATCCTATGCCCCTCAGTCCAGAATCACAGCAAACCAACTCAGACAATGAAGGACCTGGAACCAGAGGAAGGGGGCAGGGGTGAAGGCACGTGGGGTAGGGTGCATGAGAGGGATGGTTTGGCCCAGCAGCAAGAAGCTGCTGGTGATGCTTCTAGCCGGGACACAATCAGCCAAGTCCTGGGAGCCTACCAACAATCACAAGGTGTGATGGGCCAGGTACTCAGGGAGATGAAGCAGCTGCAGAGGGACTTCCAACGAGAAGCCATAGAAAAGTGGGGGCCTTCAACCCCATCTTGGCTTCCCTAACAGGGGTGTTCAAGGAGATCAGCAGTACCTTGATCATAGACCGTGAAAAACAACATACCCCTTCCTTTGGCCCAGCAACACTAGCTCCTTCAACATCTTTGGCAGCCACTGGAAGGGAGGCCCTGTCAGAGGAAGCACCCGCCTCAGATAGCCCTGCCTCTGTAACTACTGAATCCCCCCCTGCAAGTGGGAACATCCACCCAAGACTACAGGAGGTGTTAATAGCAAAACACCAACCACTGCCAGGAAGTGATCTCTTTCTGATGCAACTCCTTTGTGTGCCACAGATTCACACTGTTGACTGGCCTCTTACCACTTTCCATTTGCCAATAGACTTTGGACTTCAAATGTTGTGGCACCTACTCTATAGATTACATCCATCATGTCTGATCACTTCACCTTACTTTTTTCAGTTACACAATTATTCCATGTACATATGTTAATAAACACACCTATCACAAAAACACTGCCTACTACTAATGTTGAAATGTTGAAAGTTAAACCCATGTAATGCACACAAGGAAGACATATGATGGTAATGGAAGGCTGGAGAGGTCTCAGGTAGTATGATACTGAGTATGTCTAGCAACACAATTTCACAAGGGTCTGGTCACACCAAACATTTTGTTGCACTGTACTGCACATAGGCTGTTAAAGGGTCTGGACAGCAATAGACAAGAACATCTGACCCACATTGAGTAAAGCCAGACATCACAACGGGACTGTCCCCCAGGCCACAGTAGAATGTGTTTTGTAAGACATTTTCCCATAGAATAGGCCAACAGATGAGTGGATTTTGTCACCAGCTTGAGCCTTATCACATACCAAATCAGGTCTGCCAACTCTATTTACACCAGAGCACAGCTAGAGGGCAGTACATCATTTCCTGATCCTAGGTCCATCCTATGACAATGACCGAGCATCTGGTGGTATGATGCTAACCTGTGTCAGTATTGTGGCACATGCACTCTGGCCTGCTATGGGGAAACACATTGACAGCCACAAAAATATCATACTGCATCACTGTACATACAATGTGAAGGGAGAATGCATGGGTTGTACAGGATGTACATGTAGCAAGGCCACATTGTCACACACATGAAACTATTGGCCCATCACACCACAAATCACAAGGGTATTGTGCACTTCAGATCTCCCCCTACCTAGTAGAAAGGCTCCTTTGACACAGGACCCATGCACCCCAAATCTGTGACCTCCATTACCTGGATCAATCCACGTCCACTTCACATGTTAGAACAGCTACCTGTCACTGTCACAATTCTGAAATGTCCACACAAGGATGGCATGATGAAGATTGCTGGGTGAAAAATTGTAATATGTGGAGTTAAGGCATGAAAATTCATACACCTGACCCACACTGCATCTCCAAGTACTGTAGATCCACTTACATTGCAATGAAACTGACACAAACACGGCAGATCATTAAGGTAGTTACGTGTCCTAGTCTGACTTAGGCAGCAAAGCTTGGCTGTATAGTGCATAGCATGGGATCCCCTGTCTTTAGTGGGAAATAGGTCCACTCAACACACCCGGATCCTGACGATTCCCCAGACAGTCACAGAAATCACATCACCTGAAATACTTACATTCAAGTGAAGTAGTGATTGATGAGATCTGCCTGTAAGTCTTCAGCTTCCTTTCATCACTGTCATCCTCACTTGGCATTTCAGAGGGCTCACTCGGTGACACTTCTAGCTCCCCCTCATATGGTATATATAGGATGTTCCTCCTCAGGGCAATATTGTGTGGCACGCAGCAGGCCACAATGATCTTACAATCTTATTCGGGTGAGTAGAGGAGAGGAGCGCTCCACCTTTCTTCTCCAGACAGTGAAATCTGGCTTTCAGGAGTCCAAAAGCCACTCCACGACACACTGTGTTCTTCTGTGGGCATCACTGAAGAGGACGTCCCCTGGCATAGTTGAGTTCATACTGGTGTCAACAACCATGGACGGTTTGGGTATGTAGAGTCTCCTGTAAGGGAATGCGACAAATGTGCAACTACGAGTCCCTCTCATCATTTTTATAGCAACAGACATTGCCTGAGAACATTTACATTACATAAGTGACCTAACAACCAGCTAGGCCCTCTATGGGTACTGTTGTGACATCAGCTGTGGAATTGCGCTGTTCTGCATGATGAAGGCATCATGGACTAACCCATATAACAGGCACAGACTTGTGAAATGTAGATATCCGCCAAACATACAACCTGGACATTGATGGACTTGTTCATTGCCATGGGGTGGAACAAGGCTACATGTGTACCATCAATGGCTCCCATCACATGTGGGATGTGTGCCAAATCATAGAAGTCAGCCTTTACTTGGCAAAATCCTCTTGTTGAGGAAATCAGATGTAGCTGTCCAGGTGTTTCAACAATGCTGAGAGTACATTTTTCAATACTAGACTGAACATAGGCTGGGATATCCCAGCAGATAGTGCCACTGTATTCTGGAAGGATCCCGCGGCCAGGAAGTGCAACACTGCCATGACTTGTGCAATGGGTGGCATGCTATTTGGATTACTAATGACAGGCATCAGAACTGGCTCCAACTGACGACAGAGATCCACGATTGTTTGCCTATTCAGGCGGTACATCTGGATGATGTGTCTGTCTTCCATGGCCTGGAGATCTGCCAGTTGACGCTACACAGGAGGATGTCTGATCCTTCCCTTCCCTGGGTACCTATGTGGGACAAAAAATTAATATAGGCATCATTCAATGTGTCCCTTGCAACATACATATATGCATGTCATTCACAAACTGTGACAACGCATGTCAGAGGTTGAGGACATGATATACAGGACACATCACTACTGTCAGTCACACAGAAGTAACATGCTTCCCCCTTGCCTTTTCACAACTGTGTACACATCATCAACCCGGACAGCAGTTATTTGTGAATGATATCTGCTACTCGGACTGTGAGTTTATGTCACATAACATAATGTTTGCGGGGCTGTGTCCCAGAGCAAGTAGCGATATGTGCATAGGGTATGGCCAAAATAGTGTACAAGTCAAAGAACCTACATGCCAGGACAAGACCAGCACTCACCAACAGCATTTTATCCCCCTAAAATGGTGGCTGCCTGACCCACTCCACTGGACAATATGAATCACCTCCGACCGTCGGCAAAAGTCGTTACAGCGGTAGGCGGGTGCTACCATGGCAGACTCTGCCATTGGCTAACATTGCCAGTGTCGCTCTTGGGCCAATAGATGTGTCTGCCTGCGATGAAGCCTGTGGTACATCCCTCATTTGACTCCCGACGTAGCTGCCAGCAAGACCTCCACTACCTGAGCTGTTGTTTACCGCCTCTGGGAGCAATCATGCCATGTCAAGCAGGTAATAGGGCCCCAGCCTTCTCCCTGGAGGAGCTTGAGAATCTTGTGGAGGAGGTCCTACCTATGAACAGCTTTACGGTACACCAGAGGAACAGGTAAGTGCCTCATGTACACTATTTTGCCGTGTGCTTCCGGTTGCCATATGGTTATCACATGGTAAATGGCTGTTGGCTACATGATGTTCTGTCATACATGGAATGGATGTGAATCAATTATCATGCAGGTTCTGTCTTCTCTGCCTGCAGAGACCAGTGTCTGTCAACTGTATCTCACTGTATGGCTCTAAGTCTTGGACTGAATTGAGTCATTTTGACTATGCAACTGTGACACTGTGTCCTCTACCTGTCTCACAGGACAACTGGCCTGTGGACGTCTCTGTGTTAAGATGCAGATTCCTGAGGTTCTTTCACTGACGAGGATGTAGATATTATTGGATGAAGAGTCAAATGTGTTCAATGTGCACTAAGCATCACTGTCAATGCGTGTCTCTGACCCTTGACAGGTCTCTTACTCCCACAGCCCTGTTGTAATCATTACACAGGTCAAATTTGTCCAGTGCAGGCGTATAGCGTAGATGTCAGTCTCACAGTGCAGACAGTGAGATGAACCCTGTGATGTAATGATATCTGGCCCAGTTGTTGTGTTACATGGCTGACAATGGACAAAGCACTCCTTTGTTTGTTAAATGCCATCACTGTAGGATGGTAAGATGATATTTCGAGCAGCATATTCTGTGTCACAGGAAGATGACAAATTACCCTACCCCGTGAGGTGGAATTAGTATGCATCTGTGAGTCCACTTGTCCACACATGAACAAGTTTTGACTCTCCTGTACCCATCATGCCAGTCCCTTCATTCTTACCCATATGTGGTGCTGGGTCTTGTGCCCTGGCACTAGGCTGGAGTAAATGTTGGTGGATAACCATCCTCACAGAGTGTAAGTGAATTGAAACCTTTGTGCCTTTGAAATCCACCTCTCAGAAGTCAAAGCGTTGTCATGTGTCAGATTGTGCTTCTGAGCTCACTCTAAATGTTTGGGCATGTCCCACAAGATGTCAGCTGACCTACCTGGTCAGCGGAGAGCCTGAGTAGGGTGGTGGGTTGGTCTGATGATTAGGAAGTGTTTGTTGTCATGTCCCCGTACTTAACAACTGGTATGTGCCACACTTGGCCAGTCTGGGCAATACATGATGTCCTTAGCTTAGTGTACAGACATGTATGTGATTCTACCATTTTGGATGGAACACTTTTTGACATTATTTCCTGTCTTGTCTTGTGCATCCATGCAGGTCAACATCCATCAGAAGTAGGGGATTTGGATAGCCATCACCAAAAAGGTGCCGACCCTAGAGATCCACAGCCGGCGGGGTGCACATTGTCATGAAATGTGGAAGACCTGGGATGGTGGGCCCGGAAGATCGCGGAGGCTCAGCTGGGGCTGTCCTCCAAACCTGGGCAGGGTGCCCACTTGATTGTGACTCCCCTAACGGGTCGCATTTTGGCAGTGGCCTACCTGGAGCTGGATGGGTTTTTGAGGGCAGCACAGCAGGCAAAAGGGGGTGAGCACACAGCAAATTCCTGCCTGTTCCATTGCGAGGTGAATGAGTGGGGTACAGACTGCTCCCCCTGACAATGAGGGCTGAGCCATGTGTCACAGGTAATGGGAGATTGTTTGTGTTGACATGTGATGTGTAACAAACTGGGGTGCCTTGTCTGCTGAACCTGGAACCTAATACAACCCTGTTGCGATTTCCCTAGCCAATTCCTCTGCAGGGTCAACAAATGGCTGTGTGCAGTGTACAATCATGTACTATTTCTTGCTGGGATGGATGTGATTTCTGACCCACTGATCACTACCCCTGAATGTCACAGACAATAAGTAAGTGGGTAAGGGATCACTGTCCTTTGCTATGTGTCAGGGAATATGCGTATGCAGACATCTGCCATCCAGAAGCAAGTTGTCTGCCTTGTATGATTGATGCTGGTGCCTCACTGCAGTCTGTGATAAGTTAGTGTCCAGCATAGATGTGACATGGTGTACATGGCAAAAGGGTTGCAGGAAAGTAAACTACTATCAAGACTGACAAGAATTATGTCCCATGACTGTAGTCAGCATTCTATTGTGCCCACATGTCAGCATGTGTCCTTTACTCTTAGGGATGCATCCCTTTCTGCAATGTCATGCATGTTCTACCAGGGTAGATGGGAAGATGTATGTAGTCACACATATATTAGTGCATGGAAACAGTTGATGTATTAGTATAATTACAAATGTGGTCCATTTCATGTTGTGACACAGACAGGAGTGTGCCACCTTTGGTTATCATCTGACTCATACCTTCTTGCGTCACAGTATGTCATTTGGTATGTAGGACTGCAGTTACCCTGGGGAACATGGCAGGTAGACCAAGATTGTGGAACAACTCTGTGTTTCACATGTCCTTGATATGGCATCATGTTAATTAGTCCACTTCATCTGCGTAGTGATTGGAGATTGTGCCCTGAGTGCAGGAATGCAAATGGAGTGAATTGCAGTGATGTTGACATCACATGTGTTTGGGTACAGGCATTCATCCACAGACAGATGGCAGGCTTGCTATTTCTGATATGTGGGTAGTGGTGTGGCTTTACATTGGACAACGGGTTGGGGTCCTTCGATTGGTCATTGCAGGTTCTGTAATTCTCCAACATGCAATGAACAGATGTTTATTACAGACACACTCAGATGATGTAATTGTGATTGGTGTCAGACATTAGTGGTGGCTATACAGTGGCTTGCTGATTCACTGTTGGGTGCTTTCTCAATACATCTCTCCCAGACATATTAGACCTGATGTCAATGTTGGTCCTTTTCATGCCACATGTGAGGCCTGTCTGGATGACCTTTCTACCACCTCCTTGACTCAGTTGGGACAGGTGTAACTTATTGAGCTGGACATTGTTGTATGTGTTCATTGTGATATGGGTATTTCCATGTCACCTACACCAGGATATTGCAGATAGGAATCTGAGTTAGCTGGTTTTCAATGGCATCATCTCTAATTGTTGGTACATCATGTAACTGCAAGTTAGATGTGTGCATTTGCTTGTGTTTATAGGGGGATACCATTGTTGGCTACAAGTTGACTGGAGTCTGCTGCATGTGGCACATCTTGGAGGTTGGAGAGGACACCTACTTGTAGGTATGTTTTGTGGTTGCTAGACTTCATCCATTCAGTTTAAGTTGTCTGAGATCCAGATTTTCTTGTGGGTGACTTTGCTAAGTTCAGTTATGGAAGCATGCATATGTGCTGGAACATGAATGTGCCACTTAGTTGTAGGTTTGGCTGGGGGCTAGTTGACATGATGGTATTGTCTGTCCCTCAGAGTTGTGGTTGAAGGGTAGTCACATACTTGTTATGACCCTATTTCTCTTTGTATTTGCAGCATCAGCTCAGGTGGGTGAAGGAGACGGGGTCAAGACAAGTGGGGCAGCATCCAGCCATGGGACCTCGGGTCAAGATACAGCTGACACAGGGGGGCCCAGTGGCCTGGAGGGTGTGTGGGGAGTGCCACAGTGGAGACTGGGACCACGTCATCATCTTCGGATTCCTCCTCCAGTGGCCATGCCCTAGTGGTGGCGGACCCATGAGGGACCCCGTACCATCCTTGTCCACCATCCCCTGTTCTATTACCACCCTCCCTGTTGCTCCCAACCCAGTTGGCCATGCCAAGAGGGTGGGTGTCTCCTTTGCCACAGACACCTCCGCCCTTGTTACCCCTGTTGCCCTCAGTGAGCAGGTTATTGACCACCTGCGGACGATCTCTGTGGGTAAGTCAGCCATTGTGAATACCATCCAGGGACTGGCGACACAACTCCAACAGATAAACGCGTTCCTGGTGGGCATTCACAATGTAATATCCTGCCTACAGAGATCCTTTCAGGTTCTGACCTCCACACTGACGCAGGCAGTCAGCCCCCCACCTTCGATTCCCCCTCCAACCCCCTTTTCCCATTCCAAATCCCCCCTTTTCAGACCTACCCAAAGCACACAGACACTCAAGCATCCACCTCAACACACAAACAGAAGCACCACAAGACACACCAGCACAGACAACACTCACCCACCCACAGACACAGCAACAGTCACAACTTCCCCTGACACCACCCCCAGCATCACACACATGACATCAAGCATACCTTCAGGCACCACATCAACAGTCACTCATATAGCCACCACACCCCCCACCCACAGACACCACCCCAGCAGACCCTCAGACATCCATTTCAATCCCCACACCTGCAGACACCACAAGTACAGACACACCTACATCCAGCACATCAACCACACCTGCAGGCCCCACCCCCAATAGACAGCCATCCACCCACCACGGCATCCCCCATCATCTCCACCCCCCCAAGACCAAGAGACATAAACACTCGCACTCACCCACCCAACAGACACCCACCACACACAAGAATTCCTCGCACAAGCATGCACCCACGACATGCACATCTACACGTCATAGGTCCACTCCCTCAACTTCCAAATCCTGTCCCCCTTTTGATGACCACCCCATGGGTCTAAGAAGTTTTTCCATTGTGACCTTGGCCCTACCCATGTCCTCCCCTGTACCACACCCTAAAGGCCCTCTGTGTTATCCTAGCACAACCGTTCCACCTCCAAGGCCTTCCAGCCTCCCCTTCAAGCACCCATACCCTCCAAGAAGAAGCCCATCCCTCCCAAGAAGAAGCCCCCTTCCAAGCCCAACCACCCCTCCCCAAGCCTGACCCCCCCACCCCCGGCTAATCCCTGAGGTGCCTGTCCCCTTGATGCCCCTTCCTGTGAAGGCTACATGACAGTCAGGAGTCAAGTAGGGAAACAACGCTGTGCCATTTAGGCAGCATTGATAGACTGGCCTATGACCTTGGGCTTTCTGAGTTTTTGCACTAAATAAACCCACACCGTTTTTATTTCGGGGTACATCTTTGTCCTGCACTTCCTTTTCTAGCTTTATGTATGTCTTGTGTGACTTTAGTAGTGTGCCTGCAGGTATGTATGTTTTGTGCCTGCTTGCTGCTCAATCTGGTGTTGTTTGCAGTATATGTGATTGTTGTCAGTGCTGCTGTACCCCAAGAGGAGGTTATGTGTTGTGTGTGTAGGTGTATGTGTTTAACTGCAATGTTGGTATTGTGACATTGTGTAGTGTTTGTTGTGGTATGTATTTCTCATTGTATTGAGCAATGTGGGCATGTATGGTGTTGGACATGTCCCCATGATTTGGCTTTTGTACTGATGTTATGTGTATCATCTTGAGTTTCGTATGTGCAGTCATGTGGTCTGTTCAGTTGTGCAAGCTGTGTTTGCATTTGCCTGTGCATATGTCCATTTAGGCGTGTGTCCCTTGCAGCTGGTTCCTGTATATGTCTGTCCCATGCAATAGGAATTGTGGCGCTTTGTTGACTTGCCCTTCCCCCCTGGTTAGATGTGCATGACAAATGTTTTAAGTATTGTTTGTCCCTGTGACCCATGTTGGGCCATGTCCTGTGGACAGGTTGATTGAGGGTCCTGTTGGGAGTGTGATATGTGCCAGTGCAGTCTCCTTCCCTGGGTGTCCCCGTTGGCCTGATCCCAAATACGTAGGTATAGTTGTGAAGTTGTTCCTGGTGTATTTGTCCCTCTGTGTTTTGTGCATTGCATTGTTCTTGCATTGTAGTGCGATGTGTGTTGTATGTGTTCATTGCAGGGTTGTTTACTGGTGGTGTTGTGTTCCATGCCACAGAGATTGAGATGTGTGTTATATGTGTGGACAATCCCTGGACAGTGCTGGATGTGAGCATGTGAGTTGTATTTGTATATGTGCTGTAGGTGTGGTGTTGTTGCTGTGTGTGACAATGTTATGTAGCCTTCAGTGTCCCGATGGCAGACCTGTGTGGCTGTGTGTATTTGAGTGGTGTTGCCATGCAGTGTGTGTGTGTGCTGTGTTTCAGTAAGTATGTCCTGTGTAAAACATGTACCTGCTCCCCGTGGCACCCACCCCTTATGATGTGTTTGTCGGCGCTACATGCAGTTTTTCATGGTTAATGACACAGGTAGGTCTCCCACATCAATGTTGATTTAGTTGTCTCTGGATGAGCCAGAACAGTGGCAGGATGTACGCAAGGTGCTCCACGGTGGCTCCAGACGTGTGAGGCTGCCTGCAGGTGAGTGTCTTCCTGTTTAATGTCTGTTTCCGCCAGCTTTTCCCTTGTGGTTGGACTGCCACGGTCACATTGGCGGTGTGCAACCTTGTAATGGGTCAGGCAGAAACACAGGCTCTGTTTGTGCTTGCTTGTGATTGTGGCAGTCTGTGCTGCCTGGCGATTGGTGGCGGATCTCTGCCGTTCTTCTGTAGGTACGACTGCCAAACTCGTAGTACAGCGGTCCACTCCGCCAGACAGTTTGGCGTTCGGACCTCTACCGCCAACATGGCGGTCACAGGATCGCCAAAGTTGTAATCAGTCCTTTAGTCCCTAGAATGAAAGCCAAAAATCCTCAGCAGGGCAAAGCAGCAAGATGTGGCAATGACTTTTGGCAGGAAAGCTCTGAAAGGGAGAAATCTAAATTTCTTGCCCAGAGAAGGCACCTCTCCATCCAGATACTTTTTGCGCCGTTGACCAGTGAAGATTTCAACCTTCAGACTTAATCAGTTTTTTTTAGCTCAGTTTCTTCATACCATCTCCATGAGGTCCAGCTAAATCAGATTTGCTGCTGTGGAAATGCTCCAAGTGTGAGCAACCTGAATCTTTGGCTGAGCGACAACGCACCTTTGTGGGATAGGCTTTTCAGAGTACTCCTGAGGTATTTGGAGCAAGAAAGTCTCTTAAGTCGCAGCATTTGCTAGGAGGAGCACACTTTGACACCTGCCAAGGTTCCAGGACCTTGGGGACAGCACTATGAAGGCTAAAACTCACTTCAGCAGAGGCCAAAAGCAGGGTCCAGGGAAGGTCTAGATGGTACTAGTCAGCTGAGAAATTGCAGGAAAAGCCTCTTATGGCTTGCTGTGTCCCTGTGGCTAGAATGGGAGGTCAGCCAACTGACTCTCAGAGTCCACTTCTTTGTCCTGGGTACAAAAGGAAGAGAAAGTCCAGTCCTTACCCTATTCTTAGATAACAGAAAACAGGTCCAGTCCTCTTCTTTTCTTCCACTGTTCTAGAGAGTATTCTGAGAAGGGTAATGTGGGTACAACATTTAAGCTTGCAAATAATTAGCCTATGGCTCCTGGCCTCTCTTAAAGTAATGTGGTAAACATTGCCAGTGGCAACCCTACCCACTTTTGCAACCACTTCCAGTTTGCATAACTGCAAACAATTCCACAGTGCCCCCTCAGCCTAAACCCAATATGGCAGAACCTTCTTTTCCCTGTGCGGAAGCTCCTGTACCCACTCAGTAGGTGAAGCTTGGAAAATGAGCAACCCCTCCTCCCTGGCCCCTCCTAACCAGTTCTGGGGACAGCTCCTCTCCCACTGGTCCTAGTGCCTGACTCGCTAGTGGGACCAAAGAAGGAGGCAGGCCAGGTGTTACCTGCATCTGGCGCTAACGGGGCAGGCATGTTTGAAGTTAATCAAGTGCCTGGGCACAGCCCAGATGGTCAGCCTGCCCGGGGAACAGAACACCTCCAAGGCCTCTGTCTCAGCTCTGGGAGACAGTTCACATCGTAGTAAAGGGGCTATTGAACTCCTTGGTGAGAGCTGGAAGTTCATGCAAATATGCTTCTGGAGGCTTTAGGCGGGTAACAGGTAACTTTCTAAAAGTACCTGTTCTAAAATATGTATTACAAATCTGACTTTATCCATGAATTGGACCTGTAATGAATATTTTAAGAAATCCAAGAACTAACTTTGTAGCTACTTCCTAGGTGGAGATAACATTATTTAATTGTAATATTGTATCTAAATGCTTTCCAATGGAATGGCTAATCCTGCTACTCTGGAAATAGCATTGAGGGCTTTCTACATTTCTACATGTACAACTATTAAATACCATGCACCTTGCCTTCTGGGCAGTAAGGCATACATAGAGGTGACTTATCAGTATAATAAAGGTAGGCCACTCAAAATGGGTAATTTGGATAGGTCAAATTTGCAGTTAAAACCTGCATAGACAGGCTACATATGGCAGGCCCACAGCCATGTTTACATTGTCACTTCAGTGGGTGGCTTAATGGGTGTAGCAGACCACTGGTGACATTTAACTTACAGGCCTTGGGTACACTCTGTACCATATACTAGGGACTTATAGATACGTTAATACTTGATAATTAGAGAAATGCCAATTTAATCATGTTGAAAGGGAGAGCACCGGCACTATACCACTGGTTACAGAATTCTAGAGGCAGCAAAAAAAACGGTTTCTGCAAAATCCAAAAATCTGGATTGACCCTGTAGAAGGGACAAACTTCCAACACACAGCCACTTAGAGACCATAGTATTTTCTCTCCTGTTCTTCCAAGTGTTGTGACAGGTATACTTACCTGGGATGGGGTCCCCATCCTGTGGTGTCCCTCTGGTGTGTGTGGGAGTGTTCCTAGCGCTTGGGGATGGCACCTGTGGCCTCTTTCCATGGTGTCTGACCATGGAAATGGGTCCACAGGTCCCCTAACACCTGCCCTGATGCAGGCGTTAAATAATGGGGCTAAGCAGGCTTAGGGCCATTATTTAGGCCCGCCTCCCTCCCGTACACCACTAATGTACGGGAGGATGAATAAGGCACTAGGGTCTTAGATTAATTTTTTGGATGAGAACGCCCATATCATTGACACAAGGTGGGTTCACGCATCGAAAAAATGACTCTAACTCCAATATTTTGACGTTAGACTATCTAGCATCAAAATATAAATATGGAGTTAAGTTTGCGCTGAATTAGCATTAAAAAAATGATGCTAATTCAGCGCAACCAGAGTATAAATCTGGGCCTAATTACGCCTTTCAGAACTCCGGCCTTAAATCAATTTCAGGGGGGTTTAGATCTGGTAACTATCAAGAACTGTTATCTTTTGCCCTATCATTTCTGATACTCTGGAGAGTGTCCAAAGGGCTACAGTATTGACTAAATATGATTTGAGAGGAGCCCATCACCTGATCCGGATCTGTTCTGGTGATGAGTGGAAGACAGCATTCAGAACACCTTTTGGGCATAACAAATATCCTGTGATGCCATTCTGCCTCTGTAATGCCCCTTCTGTCTTCAGGCACTTTATGAACACAGGTGCATAGTTACACTATTTTGCATGAATTTGCGTCATTTTTTTTACACAAATTCAGTTACAAACTAACTCCATATTTATACTTTGGCGCTAGACCCGTCTAACGCCAAATTTATGGAGTTGAAGTCATTTTTGGGACGTCAAAACCTACTTTGCGTCAATGAGATGCAAAAAATGACTCTATGGCCTTAGCGTCATATTTATCCCCCTGTCCTAAAATCACGCCCAGGGGAGAGGAAGGGTAAATAAAGTTGCAAAGCTTGCTTTGCACCATTATTTAACGCCTAGGTCAGAGCAGACGCTAGGGGGACTGTGGGCCTATTTCCATGGTGGGACACAATGGAATAAGCCAACAGGTGCCCTCCCCAGGGACACCCCCACCCACACCAGGGGGACAGTGGAGGATGGGGGGCCCAATCCCAGGTAAGTATAGGTAAGTACAGAGAAGTATTCTTTTTTTAAGTGCCATTGGGGGCCCTGAAGTGGGTCCCCTGTGCTGGCCATTAGGGTGGTGGGCATGTCTCCTGTCTTTCTAATGCATGAGTCATGTGGTATAGATGGTTTTGCGTCGAAAAATGACATTAGGCTGGTTAGAGTCATTTTTTTTATACTTTAACCTGCCTGACATAATTTTTTTGTGCAAACCCCCCTTCTTCCACACGGCCGGCTACCGTCATTTTTTTTACGCTAGCCTACCCTTTACACCAGCTTGCACCATTCCATGAATATGGTGCCAGGCTGGTGCTCAGAAATGGTGCAAGCCAGTGCTAAACGTTTTGGTGCAAAACGTTTTGGTGCAGTTTTGCACCTAAAAGTATAAATCAGGGCCATTGATTCTCAAGGCAATGGTCATCTACATAGATGACATCTTTAGTTTTTTTGAAAACCCAGCAGACTATCCTTTAAGAAAATAAATTACTGCTTAATCATGCCTTTTTGGGAAGGATTCAGGGGCATATTTATAATGCCCTAGTGTGAGAAAGTAGCCTCTTTCTAGCATGGTTACTCCCACTTTTGGCCTGTTTGTGAGTGTGTGTCAGTGTGTTTTTACTGTGTCACTGGGACCCTGCTAGCCAGGACCTCAGTGCTCATAGTGAAAACCCTATTTGTCAGTGTGTGTTTGCCTGTCTCACTGGGATCCTGCTAGCCAGGACCACAGTGCTCAAGGTTTGTGGCCTAATGTGTGTGTTGTCAGTAGAGCTTAACTGTGTCACTGAAGTTCTGATAACCAGAACTTCAGTGCCTATGCTCTCCCTGCTTCCAAATTCATCACTGTAGTTTAGTGACTTCATATACCAATTCCAATTGACAGACTGGACCCCCCTTATAAGTCCCTAGTATATGGTACCTAGTTACCCAGAGCATTGGGGTTCCAGGAGATCCATATGGGCTGCAGCATTTCTTTTGCCACCCATAAGGAGCTCAGACAAACCCTCTCACAGGACTGCCATTGCAGCCTGCGTGAAATAGTGCACACACTATTTCACATCCATTTTCACTGCACTTAAGTAACTTATAAGTCACCTATATGTCTAATGTTCATTTACTGAAGGCTAGGTGCAAAGTTACTAAGTGTGAGGGCACCCTTGCACTAGGAAAGGTGTCCCCACGCTGTCCAAGGCCAATTCCTCGGACTTCGTGAGTGTGAGGATGCTATTACACTCGTGCACTACATACAGGTCAATACCTATATGTAGCTTCACAATGGTAACTCCGAATATGGCCATGTAAGGTTTCTAAGATCATGGAATTGTCCCCCATTCCAAATCTGGTAATGTGGGGGCAAACCCATGCATCCTGGGGGCTCCACCATGGACCCCCAGTACTGCCAAACCAACTCTCTGAGGCTTGCACTGCAGCTACAGCTGCTGCTACCTCACAGACAGGGTTCTTGCCTCCTGGAGTCTGAGCAGCTCAGTCCCAGGAAGGCAGAACAAAGCATTTCCTTTGGTAGTAGGGTGTCATACTCTCTCCCTTTGGAAATAGGTGTCACAGGCTTGGGAGGGTAGCTTACAGAGCCTCTGGAAATGATTTGAAGGGCACAGATGGTGCCCTCCTTGCATAAGCCAGTCTACACCGGTTCAGGGACCCCCAGTCCCTGCTCTGGCACGAAACTGGACATAGGAAAGGGGTGTGACCACTCCCCTGTCCATCACCACCCCAGGGGTGGTGCCCAGAGCTCCTCCAGTGTGTCCCAGGCATTAGCCATCTTGTTTGCAAAGGTATGGGGACACTCTGGAGATCCCTGAGTGGCCAGTGCCAGTAGGTGATGTCAGAGACCCCTCCTGATAGGTACAGACCGGGTTAGGTAGAAAATCCCCCTCTCAGGGCTATTTAGGGTCTCTCCTGTGGGTTCCTCTTCAGATTCAGCTTGCAAGTTTCCTCCAGGAATCCTCAGCTTCTGACTGTCGGATCAACAGCAGACTGCTCCAGGAACCTCTGTAGCTGCAACAAAGTATCCAGAAAGGCTACTGTCACCCTGCTACTTCAGCTCCAGCCAGAAACTGCAACCGTTTCCAAGGTGTGCATACTCTGAGGACTCCCTGCCTTCATCCTGCACCAGAAGAACCGATGGAATCTCCCGTGGAGTGATGGAGTCACTTCCCTGGTCCAGCAGGCACCTTCTAAGATGACAACCGGTTCTCTGGGACTCCTTTCCTGGTAACAAGCATGCTCCCTGGAAGACAGATGGTGGACCCCTTCATCTCAGACTGTCCTGAGGTCCAGCTGTCCAAATTTGGTGGAGGTAAGAGCTTGCTTTCCCAGTTTGCGACAGTACCCCTGTGCACCACATCATCTCTAGCTCCTGATGCCTCTGTACACTATTTTAAAGAATTCTTCATGCACGGTGTGGCCCAGGTCCCCAGCACTCCATCCTGTGACGCACAACTCCCTGAGTTGTTCTCCGGCGGCTTGGGACCTTCTTTTGTAGTGCTGCAGCAACCGCAATGTGCACCTTCTTTGTCCCCGTGTCTTGGGTCTCCCGTGGGTGCTGCATGGTCATCTGTGGGTTCCCTCCAGTGTTGGGAGCCCCCTCTGCCTCCTCAGTCTGAGTTGAGGCCCCCAGGTCCCTCCTGGGTCCAGGCATCACCATTTTGACACAAAGCGTGACATTGCTTGAACAAAGGCTTGTTGGACGAATCCAGCGCTGCAACTTGCCTGCATCCAACATCTCGACGTGGGACATCTCTTGCATCATGCAGGATCCTGCAGCCATCTTCTTTGGTGCTCTTCTGCAGACTTCTTCTAACCAGAGAATCCTCTTTTGCACCATCTTCTAGGTTGGCAGGGGCTCCTGTCCTTCCTGGAATCTACAGCGACTTCTGGACGTGGTCTCCTCTCTTCACAGGTCTTCAGGTCCATAAATCCACCATTTGTTGCTTGCAGTCTTGCTTGGTTCTTGCAATAACTCTTATCATGACCTGTAGTGTGTCCTGAGAAAACTTGCAGTACTTCACTCCTACTTTCCGGGGCTCTGGGGTGGGGTATTTTACTCACCTTTGTGGTTTTCCTATACTCCCAGTGCCACTCTACACACTACACCTGCCTAAGGGGGAATTTGTGGTTTGCATTCCACTTTCTTAGGATATGGTTTGTGTTGCCCCTAGGCCAATTTTCTCCTATTGAATTCTATAGTGTTTTCTATTGTTTGCACTATTCTGTGACTAATTACTTACATTATTCTGGTGTCTAGTGTATATATTGTGTATAATACTTACCTCCAGAAGGGGTATTGCCTCTAAGATATTTTTGGCTTTTTGTCACTAAAATAAAGTACCTTTATTTTTGGTAACACTGAGTATTGTCTTTTATTGTGTATAAGTATTGTGTAATTATAGTGGTATTGCAGGAGCTTTGCATGTCTCCTAGTTCAGCCAAAGCCGCTCTGCAACAGCTACCTCTTTCAACCTAAGCTGCTAGAGCACTACTACATTTCAATAATAAGGGATAACTGGACCTGGTATAAGGTGTAAGTACCCAAGGTACCCACTACAAACCAGGCCAGCCTCATACACTGTGCACCACATGATTTGCAGTTGCCAAGGCTTGTGTGCGACCTTTGTGAGAAAGTAGCCTGTTTCTAGCATGGTTACCCCCATTTGTGGCCTGTTTGTGAGTGTTTGTCAGTGTGTTTTTACTGTCTCACTGGGATCCTGCTAGCCAGGACCCCAGTGCTCATAGTTAAAACCTTATTTGTCAGTGTGTTTTGTCTGTTCACCGGGATCCTGCTAGCCAGGATCCCAATGATCATAGTTTGTGGCCTATGTGTTGTCAGTATGCTTGACTGTGTCACTGAAGTTCTGCTAACCAGAACTCCATTGCTTATGTTCTCTCTACTTATCAAGTTTGTCACTATAGTTTAGTGACTCCATATTCCAATTCCTATTGGCACACTGCCCCCCCCCCCTTATAAGTCCCTAGTATATGGTACCTAGGTACCCAGGGCATGCAGGTTCTAGGAGATCCGTATGGGCTGCAGCATTTTTTTGGCCACCCATTAGGAGGTCATACAAACCTTTCATCAGGACTGCCACTGCAACCTGAGTGAAATAGTGCAGATACTACTTCACACCCGTTTTACACTGCACTAAGTAATTTATACATCACCAATATGTCTAATCTTCATTTACTGAAGGCTAGGTGTAAAGTTGCTATGTGTGAGTGCACCCTTGCACTAGCAAAGGTGACCCCACTTTGTCCAGGGCCAATTCCCCAGACTTCGTGAGTGCGGGGACACCATTATGAGCGTGCACTACATATATGTCAATACATATATGTCGCTTCACAATGGTAACTCCGAATATGGTCAGGTGAGGTGTCTAAGATCATGGAATTGTCCCCCCAATCCAAATCTGGTATTGGGGGGCCAATCCCATGCACCCTGGGGGTTCATCATGGACCCCCAATACTGCCAAAACCAGCTCTCTGAGGTTTCCACTGCAGCTCCAGATGCTGCCACCTCACAGACAGGTTTCTGCCCTCCTGGGGATTGAGCAGCTCCATCCCCGGAAGGCAGAACAATGCATTTCCTTCAGGAGGGGTGTTACACCCTCTCCCATTGGAAATAGGTGTTACGGGCATGG
Organism: Pleurodeles waltl; assembly: GCF_031143425.1. Classification (NCBI taxonomy): domain Eukaryota; kingdom Metazoa; phylum Chordata; class Amphibia; order Caudata; family Salamandridae; genus Pleurodeles; species Pleurodeles waltl. Next base: position 716,835,255 of record NC_090444.1, read on the forward strand.
GAGGGGCAGCCTCCCAGAGCCTCTGGAAATGCTTTGAAGGGCACAAACGATGCCCTCCTTGCATAATCCAGTCTCCACCAGTTCAGGGACCACCAGTCCCTGCTCTGGTGCGAAACTGGAAATAGGAGTGACCACTCCCCTGCACATCACCACCCCAGGGGTGGTACCCAGAGCTCCTCCAAAGTGTCCCTGGGTTTTGCCATCTTGGATTCCAAGGTGGTGGGGCACTCTGGGAGCATCTGAGTGGTCAGTGCCAGCAGGTGACGTCAGAGTCCTCCTCTGATAGGTGCTTACCTGTGTAGCTGACCAATCCCCCTCGCAGGGCTATTTAGGGTCTCTCCTCTAGGTGTTTCCTCAGATTTGGTTTGCAAGAGTCCTCCAGGAATCCTCTGCATCCTCTGCTTCAGCTTCTCACCATTGGATCAACCGCAGACTGCTCCAGGAACCACCGTAACTGCAACAAAGTATCCAGGACGACTCCTGTGACCTGCAACTTCAGCTCCAGCCAGCATTTGCAACAGTTTCTAAGGTGTGCACGCTTTGATGACTGCCTGTCTTCTCCCTGCACCAAAAGAAGCGAAGGAATCTCCTGTGGAGTGATGGAGTCACTTCACTGCTTCAGCAGGCACCCTTCTGCGACAACAACTGGTACTCTGGGACTCCTCTCCTGATGATGAGCCTGCTCCCTGGAACACAGGTGGTGGACTGAAGAAACCCATATTTCCCAGAGGTCCAGCTGTCCAAATTTGGTGGAGGTAAGAGCTTTCCTCCCAGTGCTGCGACAGTACCACTATGCACCGCAACTTCTGCAGCTCCTTGGGCTTCGGTGCACTTCTTCCAAAAGATCTTCATGCACAGCATAGCCCAGATGCCCAGCACTCCATCCTGTGACACACAGCTCCCTGAGTTGTTCTTCGGTGGTTTGGGACCTTCCAGTGTAGTGCTGCGGCAACTGTACTTTGCATCTTCTTTGCCCCCATGTTCTGTGACTCCCGTGGGTGCTGCCTGGTCTTCAGAGGACTCTCTGGAGTGATGAGAGCCCCCTCAGTCTCCTCGGTCCAAGTTGAGACCCCCAGGTCCCCCTGGGTCCTGGCAGCTCCTTTTCGATGCAAACCATGTACTTGCTTGAACCAAGGCTTGTTGGATGAATCCAGCGACGCAAACAGCCTGCATCCAGCAACTCGACGTGGGACATCTCCTGTACCAAGCAGGAACCTGCAGCCACCTTCCTTGGTGCCCTTCTGTACTTTTCTTCTGACCGGAGAATTCACTTTTGCACCTTCTTCTAGGTTGGCAGGGGCTCCTGTCCTTCCTGGACTCTTCTTAGACTTCTGGACCTGGTCTCCTCTCTCTCCACAGGTCTTCAGGTCCAGGAATCCATCAGTTGTTGCTTGCACTCTTGCTTGGTTGTTGTAAAATCCTTTATCACGACTTGTAGTGTGTCCTGAGGAAACTTGCTGTACTTTACTCCTGCTTTCCTGGGCTCTGGGGTGGGGTACTTTACTAACATTGGTGTTTTCCTACACTCCCAGTGCCGCTCTACACACTACACACTACACTTTCCTAGGAGGAAATTCCAACCACGTCCCACTCCCTGACTTAATCAAAACACAATGAGGTGCGTGTGGTAGAATTACTAGGTGTATATCTGTATTCAGAAAAAAAATATTCTTATTTAGTACAAGAAACCTCACTCACCCTAGAGTGGCATACCTCATGACAGAGTCCCTCCTCTCACCAGAACCAATGTTACCTGGTGTGGGCTACAACTCTCTTCTATAGAGTGGAGCTCTTGAGGTGTTTTGTTGACAATAATCACCAGGAACCGTAGTGAGAATACTGGTATGAATAAGGGGTACAGAGTGCTCAACATTTGTAAGTCAAGTGAGTTAAAACGTCCTCTTGGCAAGCTAAATCTAAATTTTATTCTGGTGCCTCTTAGGGATAGAGTATAATCAATAAAATATGGAGTCAAGAAAGGACCTTCCCTGGTGAAAAAGGTCAACATGTTTCTGCTCTGTCTTTGACCTAATTGTGAGGTTCTTAGGCATTCTTAAGGACCATCAAACAAAAGTCACTTTGTGGTGCACATAGACAGTTCCATACAAACTCGCATAGATGTAAAGACTGCCGGTTGGTGCTTCTCCACCTGATATAGAAGGTGGCCCACAACTTGGTGTTTGCAGAATCCACTGTCATTCTACCCTAGAAGAATACATACATTTTTAAATATACACAAACAGTGATTACTGCACAAATGAAATCTAGTAAACCATGTTCATCAAGTAAAAATGTTGACATGTATGGGTGAATGTGCTAGTCAGCAGTGACATTCCAAAAATGGGTAGCATATGACAATGAGGTACGTCTTAACCTACAGTCGTATTGTGCTTTACTTCAACTAAAGCCTAAATAAAGGCCGCCTAGGAAACAGTGGTACATACAGTGTCAGAAATAAAAAAGAAAGAATTAGTAGATATCGTAAGTATCATAATAAATATCATTACAGTTATTATCTTCCTCATCTGTTCTGGTACTTGAAATGTGGCTATAGTAATATACAAGAACAAACTCCTATTCTTAACTCGAGTATAGATACTGAGGGGCATATTTATACTTCATTTGTGCCAAATTTGTGTAATTTTTTTAAACGCAAATTCAGTGCAAAAGTAAATCCATATTTATATTTTTACGTTAGACCCGTCTAACGTCAAAATTTTTGAGTTTGCACCAATTTATAGACGCGGGAACCTACCTTGCGTCTATGAGATGCAAGGTAGGCATTCCCATCTAAATAATGGGGCTAACCCCATAGCCCAATATTTATCCTCCCATGCATAAATGACGCACAGGTGGGAGGAGGGGCTAAATAATGGTGCAAAGCTTGATTTGCACCATTATTTAATGCCTTGGTCAGACCAGGCATTAGGGGACCTGTGGAGCCATTTCCTTGGTTGAACACCATTGAATGGGTCCACAGGTGCCCTCCTCAAGCCCCAGGAACACCACTACCCACACTAGAGGGACACCGGAGGATGGGGGACCCCATCCCAGGTAAGTAGGGTGAGTATTGGTAAGTATATATTTTTTTAATTAAAGTGCCATTGGGGCCCAACTTGGGGCCCCCTGCATGGCACTGGGTGCAGTGCCTATGCCCAGAGGTCCCTTGTCCCCTGTGCTGGCCATCGGGGTGGTGGGCATGACTCCTGTCTTTTCTAAGACAGGAGTCATGTGGTATGGTAGGTTTTGCGTCAAGAAATGATGCTAGGCTGGTTAGAGTCATCTTTTTTTACTCTAACAAGCCTAACGTCATTTTTTGGTGCAAAACACCAATCTCCCATACCGCCACCCCCACCCAGCAAATGTAGGGGGTCATTCTGACTCCCGCCGGACGCGGTCACTGCGCGCCCGGCGGGAGCCGCCAAAATACCGTACCGCGGTCGGAAGACCGCGGTGGGTATTTTGAGGTTTCCCCTGGGCTGGCGGGCGGTCGCCAAAAGACCGCCCGCCAGCCCAGGGAAAAACTCCCTTCCCACGAGGATGCCGGCTCGTAATCGAGCCGGCGGAGTGGGAAGGTGCGACGGGTGCTGTTGCACCCGTCGCGTATTTCACTGTCTGCCAAGCAGACAGTGAAATACTTGTAGGGGCCCTCTTACGGGGGCCCCTGCAGTGCCCATGCCAGTGGCATGGGCACTGCAGGGGCCCCCCTACCGCCATCCGGTTCCCGGCGGGCGGACCGCCGGGAACTGGATGGCGGTAGGGGGGGTCGGAATCCCCTCGGCGGCGCAGCAAGCTGCGCCGCCTTGGAGGATTCCAACGGGCAGTGGTAAACCGGCGGGAGACCGCCGGTTTACCCTTTCTGACCGCGGCTGAACCGCCGCGGTCAGAATGCCCTCGGGAGCACCGCCAGCCTGTTGGCGGTGCTCCCGTGGTCGGTGGCCCTGGCGGCCGGACCCGTAATCTTCCATGATGGAGAAGTGTGGCTCAATGGTTAGAGCGGCAGACCCTGATGCAGAAATCTGGCCTGGGACCAGGGTTCAATTCCCACCTCAGCGGGTCTTGGGCTCAATTTCCTCAGACCTGCTAATTCTCGCATCGGTGCCTAATCTAATTCATGGGTCCCACTCTGGGCAATAGCTTGCTTAATCTCCACAATGGCCCCAACAGTGCTGGGCTGCCTGGCTTCACCTTGGAGGTTGCCCATGAGTGGGCACCTCACAGGGAAAAGCCAGGAGGGGTTCCACAGCGGTATGTGTACAGCGCCTTGAGACCCTAACGGGTGAGTAGTGCGCTTTACAAGTACAAAGTTTACAGAAGTTTTTACAGTTTATGAAGTTACCCCCCCCTTTGCTCCGCATTGCGCCATTCCATAAATAAGATGCCCGGCCGGCGTCTTGGAATGGCGCTAGCTGGCGGTAAACTTTTTCACTCAAAACTGCATTAGCTCAGTTTTGTGTGAAAAAGTATAAATATGGGCCTCAGTTTCTCACTTGCAAGGTGTTGGTTGGACAGATTCACCATTGAATTGTTGTCTATGTCCATCATTTCTACTTCTTCTGTCTGTTTTGCAGAGCATATGCTCTTTTTACCATGTCCTCTTCTGCATCTTTTCAAGTTTTTTTTGGTATTTCTTATTTGGCCTCCGCCTGCATTGCGTCCTCAGCCTTTGACTTTTGACGTTTGTTTGTCTATATATATTAATTGCATTTCTTCCAACAATGTAGTTTTAGTTCTCCCTTCAATGATGCTTTCTTACTCATTGAGTTCAGTGTCAGACTCACTGACACCTTCTGGGACTATGGGAAGCTTAATCTTAGAATCTGCTGCATATTGTTTTTTTAAAGCATCAAATCGCCTAGCGAATGTGTACACTGTGCCATTCAAATAATCTTGTTCATCCCCCATGTATTTTCTCTGTTTTCTGGCCTCAGTCTCTGATTCATGTTTTTCTAATCTGGGTTTCATCTTTTTCCTCATTTTGTCCCACTCATCCTTCTGCAAATGCACTGATAATATTTCCTCAATTGCTTTAATTAATTCCACCAGACGTGGGCATATTTTATAAAAATGAACATCATGGGCCGTATTTATACTTTTTTTAGCGCCGCATTTGCGCCGCTTTTTGACGCACAACGGCGCAAACCTACAAAATACAATGGTATTTTGCAAGTTTGCGCCGTTTTTGCGTCAAAAACGACGCAAATGCGGCGCAAAAAAGTATAAATACGGGCCCATATTTCTTGAACATGCCATATTGTTCTCACTCCACTCATCAAGCATTTGCAGTTGTGCATCAGGATAATTAGACATGTTAAAAATGCATAGTCCCCGATGTACTCTGCCCCCCTCTATGTATTTTTCCAACTTAATTATTTCCCAACTTTCCGTAATTTCTTTATGGTATAATTTTTGAACTTGAAAAAATAGTTGTTGTAAATTAAATGTGTGGTTCTGCATTTGTGAGCCCTCATGAGTTGTAAAACTGCCTTTCTCAGATGTAAACAGGGTTTTGCTTTAACTTGGCAGCCAAGGACTTAACGGTTACGTCCCTGGCTGTGGCGCTGAGCCGCCAAGGACATAACCTTTATGTCCTTTGACTGGCTCGAGCCTTGCCTTTGCGCCACCATTGCAGGGATGAAAGGGGAACCGCTTCCTCTACTGCCCCCTGTGGCGTCTGATGACGTTAGCGCGCAATCATGTGCTGACCAATAGACACCAGGGATTTTTTGAATGAGGGGAGTGGCCCCTTGGCAAGGGCCACTCCTGGGGGGGCAAAATATTTTTAGGCCTTTTCTGCCCCCCGGAGGCAGATCGGGCTATTATAATTAGGCCAATTTGCCCCCAGGGGGGCAGAAACCCTTAGACACCAGGGATATATATATTTTTTGTTTACCTTCTTTTTTAATATATGGGGAGCGACCCCTTAGGCAAGGGTCGCTCCACTGGGAGGCAAATTGTATTAAGGCCGTTTTTGCCCCTCTTGGGGGCAGATCGGCCTATTTTTATTAGGCCGATCTGCCTCCAAGGGGGACAGAAACCACTAGGCACCAGGGATTTTTTTTGTGCCAATTTCACGCAAGGGGAGCGACCCCTTAAGCAAGGGTCAATCCCCGGGGATGCAAATTTATTTTAGGCCATTTCTGCTCCCCTTGGGGGCAGATAAGCCTATTTCTATTAGGCCGATCTGCTCCCAGAAACCATTTAGGCACCAGGGATTGTTGTGTGTATATGTGTCTGTTGGCCATATCTGCCCCCCTTGGGGGCAGATCGGCCTATTTTTGGAAGGCCCGTCTGCTGCCAAGAGGGGCAGAAAGCACACCAAAGACCAGGGAAGATTTTTTTTCCAAAATAAGAGGGTGGGGTTATGGCCATACCTCCACCCCAAATAAATGGGGCCAAAGTTGCTCTGCCCACCAGTGGGCAAATAGGGCAGTTACCCCCGATCCACACCCGGGGGGGAGGGCAGAAAGTCTACTGGATGCCAGGGAATTAAAAGAAAAATAGTGGCGTGGTAGCTACCAACTAATATGGGCCTGTTTATGCCCCCACCCCAACTGAAGTGGGTAACAGTCTTTCAGCCCCCCCGCACACTAAAACATCTTATCCCATGGCAACCAAGAGGACATTTGATTATTTTGGGTTCTGGTTTTACATTTGGGCCATGAGAGCTTGGCTAACTCTCAAAATTGTCCCACTTGAATTGGTGAGGCTTGCACTTTTTGGACTATGTACTATTTGTATTAGGCTGATCTGTGCCCAAGTGGGACAGAAACCAGTAGGCACCAGGGATTTTGTTTTGCACCAATTTCACGCAAGGGTATCAACACCTTATGCAAGGGTCACTCCCCTAGGGGGGCAAATTTATTTTAGGCCATTTCTGCTCCCCTTGGGGGCAGATCAGCCTATTTCTATTAGGCCGATCTGCCCCCGGGGTGGGGGGCAGAAACCATTTACGCACCAGGGATTGTTGTGTGTTTATGTGTCTGTTGGCCATATCTGCCCCCCTTGGGGGCAGATCGGCCTATTTTTGGAAGGCCCATCTGCCCCCAAGGGGGGCAGAAAGTCCACCAAAGACCAGGGAAGATTTTTTTTTCAAAAATAAGAGTGTGGGGTTATGCCCATACCTCCACCCCAAATAAATGGGGCCAAAGTTGTTCTGCCCACCAGTGGGCAACTAGGGCAATTACCCCCGATCCACAACCCAGTGGGAGGCCAGAAAGTCTACTACATGCCAGGGAATTGAAAATAAAATAGTGGCGTGGTAGCTACCAACTAATATGGGCCTGTTTATGCCCCCACCCCAACTGAAAGGGGTTACAGACTTTCAGCTCCCCCGCACACTAAAACATCCTATCCCATGGCAAGCAAGAGGACATTTGATTATTTTGGGTTTTGGTTTTACATTTGGGCCATGAGAGCTTGGCTAACTCTCAAAATCGTCCCACTTGAAATGGTGAGGCCAGCACTTTTTGGACTATGCACTATCTGTATTAGGCCGATCTGTGCACAAGTGGGACAGAAACCACTTAGGCACCAGGGATTGTTGTGTGTACATGTGTGTGTTTTGTTTGGGGGGGCAGCCCCTTGGGCAAGAGTCCCTCCCCATGGGGGTACATCACTGTTGACCATATCTGACCCCCTTGGGGGCAGATCAGCCTGTTTTTGGAAGGCCCATCTGCCCCCAAGGGGGGCAGAAAGCCCACCAGAAACCAGGGACGATTTGTTTCCCAAAATAAGAGGGTGGGGGGGTATGGCCATTCCCCCACCCCACATAAATGGGGCCAAAGTTGTTCTGCCCACCAGTGGGCAGATAGGGCAATTACCCCCGATCCACACCCCAGGGACAGCAGAAAGTCTACTAGATGCTAGGGAATAAAAAATTAAAAAATAGTTGCGTGGTGGCTACCAACCAATATGGGCCTGGTTATGCCGCCACCCCAACAGAAGGGCGTAATACTCTTTCAGCTCTCCCCCCGCACACTAAAACATCTTATCCAGGACATTTGATTATTTTTGGTTTTGGTTTTACATATGGGCCATGAGAACTTGTCTAACTCTCAAAATTGTCCCACTTGAAATGGTGAGGCCTGCACTTTTTGGACTTTGGGACACTGCCATATATAAAAATCCACAAGACCTAGACACATCTGAAAACTAAACATCTGGGTGAGTCCAGAGTGGTGTGCTTCACATGCACACCACACCATTTTCTTACCCACAATGCCCTGCAACCTCCAACTTTGCTGATGGAACCTTCCAGAATCTACAGGAATCTACAAAACTTCCTACCACCCAGCATTGTCTCATCTATACCAATACAAATTCTGCTGCACTTCTGCCTAAAAATGTATTTTTTCCAACTGCTCCTTTGGACCTGCTTTGGTTCCCCCTTAGTTTCTACATGTTTTTGGCTCTTCCCTGTCACAGGCACTTGGCCCACCTACACAAGTGAAGTATCATTTTTACAGGGAAACTGAAGGGACCATTTGGTGGTAGGAAATGTGTCCCGGTGCAGTGATCCCACACAGAAATGAGGGAAAAATTAGGGGGCATATTTATACTCTTTTTGCGCCAAATGTGCGTCAAAACTTTTGACGCACATTTGGCGCAATCCGTGCACCATATTTAAACTTTGATGCCCGATCCCACGAACGTCAAAATTCCTCCGTGTGCGTCATTTTTTGGATGCGGGAAACTGCCTTGCGTTAATGACATGCAAGGTAGGCGTTCCCGCCCAAAAAATGACTTTAAGACCTGTGCGCCTTATTTATACTCCTGAGACATTTTGATGCACAGGAGGGGCTGGGCCTTAAAAATAGCACACAGACTGATGTGCACCCTCTTTTAACGCCTGGGTGAGGGTAGGCGTTAAGGGACCTGTGGGCTCACTTCCATGGTCTCTGACCATGGAAGGAGTCCAGAGGTGCCCTTCCCTGCCCCCAGGGACACCCCCTGCCACCTTTGCCCACCCCTGGAGGATACCCATGGATGGGGGGACCAATCCCAGGTAAGTACAGGTAAGTTAAGGTAAGTATTTTTTTTTATTTTTTTAAAGTGGCATAGGGGGGGCCTAATTTGGGCCCCCTTACATGCCACTGTCCCCAATAACCATGCTCAAGGGACAGAAGTTCCCTGGGCATGGCCATTGGGCAAGGGGGCATGACTCCTGTCTTTGCTAAGACAGGAGTCATTTCAATGGGGGTTGTGCGTCAAACAATGGCGCAAGACCGGTTTGAGGCATGATTTTTGCCTCAAACCTGACTTGCACCATTTTTTGACACACAACCCCCATTTTACCCTACGCCGGCGCTGCCTGGTTTGAGTCATTTTTTTTTATTCTGACCAGTCCGCAGTGCCAGCTAACGTCATTCCTTAAATAAGGCACCTGCATGGCTCGTAGGAATGGCATTAGCCAGCGGTAAAAGTATAAATATGGGCCTAGATTTTTAGCTAAATTTGAGTTTTGCTGAGGATTCTGGGTAAGAAAACACTGGGTGGAAGGAAATGTGTGGCTCCTCTGAGATTCCAGATTTCTGTCCCCAAAATGTGAGGAAAAAGTGTTTTTTGGCCAGATTTTGAGGTTTGCGAAGGATACTGGGTAACAGAACCTGGGGAGAGCCCAACAAGTCCCCCCATCCTGGATACCCCTAGATGTCTAGTTTAAAAGAAACGCACAGGCTCCTTGGTTCCCCTAGGTGCCTGCTGAGCTAGAGGCCAAAATCCACAGCTAGGGACTTTGCAAAAAACGTGATGTGTCCATGTTGCGACTGCTGTCGCGAGCATTAGGCCTACCCACGCAAGTGAGGTACCATTTTTATCAGGAGACTTAGGGAAATACAGAATAGCAAAGCAAGTGTTATTGCCCCTTGTCTTTCTCACAAATGTTTCCTTCCAAATGTAAGACAGTGTGTAAAAAAGACGTCTATTTGAGAAATGCCCTGTAATTCACATGCTAATATGGGCACCCCGGTAATCAGAGATA